>NC_066889.1:4290447-5727456 GCF_022985175.1 Labeo rohita | reverse complement strand
AATAGTTGTATATGAGTCCCTCAGTTGTCCTCAGTGTGAAAAGATGGATCTCAAAATCATACAGTCATTGTTGGAAGGGGTTCAATTATAAAAAATGCTGAAAAACCAAAGAATCTGTGGGACTTGAAAGATTTTTCTGAAGAACAGCAGGCAGTTTAACTGTTCAGGACAAACACAGGACATACGTACAATTAATACTAAACAAAAACACAGCTGTGGATCATTCAGGTAAAAACACAGTATTTACAATCAAGTGTATGCAAACTCATTTTTAAAAATTCAGCTATTATTTTCCCTTGTGGACTATATGTAAACATCTTTTATGTGAAATATCTTATTCAGGTCAGTAATAAATAAAAAATTTACATACATTTTGTATGATCCTTCTTATTTTGGTAAAATAACTAACATTTTGCAGATTCTGCAAGGTGTATGTAAACTTTTCAGAGACTTTATGTTTTACTGTTATGTTTTAAGCTTGGTTTCTCATGAGATGTGTGCACACTATTAAGTGTGCTTTATACTAAATGTTGATTGTATCTTGTTTTCTTTTTCTAGTGCTCATCACGTCCCTGTGGTTACGTCTGTCAGATTGCTGAAGATTTTTATTGCTATGCAATCAACTGTTTTCTTATCTATAAATCAAGATTTGATTACAATTTGTTTTTTTACAATGTGTGTCATTTAAAAAACCAAATTTGTCAAAAATATTATCTTTCTTTTTTGTAAAGTAGACACTTTTAAAATGCACTTTTAATGTGTGTGATCACTGTTTCTTTAATTAAAAAAAAAATAAATATTTTTTTTTTTTTATTAACTGAACATTTTGAAACTCATTTCATAATTGCTTGGAGATCATGGTGCCCATTACAGGACCCTCTTTGGTAGCTGTAACAGGAACTTCTGTTACATGGACGTGACACTAACTGGCACTTCTAGGACCAGGAGGCTATGACAGATGATGGGATCTTGAAGACCTGAGTGGCTGAGATGGGAGCTTTTGATCGGAGATGCTTTGGTTTCTGTCTGTGGCTGAACCTCATCATCTGAACTTCTGAAGAAGCAATGATTGGTGTATCTGGAACCAGGCGGCCGTGACAGAAACCTCTGGGCTTATATGTGGATGACTGGTAAATTGGAGCCCAGGGTGGCTGTGGACTGAGATGGCCTTTGATGCTGGTTCTGGCTTGGGCTTTTACACAAACCTCTGAGGAGGCAACGACACCATTGGGGTGCCTATTACAGGTGTGGAGCAGCCATAGCAGTTGGCTTGCATTGTGGCAGAGAATGGGAGCTCCGTCTTCATGGTGGTGAAGACTGAGAGCTCTGGCATGCTGTGACAGGAACCTCAGGAATGGAGTGGTCATGATGGGACAAACAAAAAGGGGCAACTAAAAGAAGTATGTACATATATATACAATATGTACACATCCCCCCCGGAAGCAGTACCGCCAGACGCAAATACTGCTTCCTCAAGCTAAGGCGCAAGACGCTACCAGGGCTTGCTCGTCCAGCAAGACGCAAAGACGAGAGGAGGGATGGAAGCGTCTCCCGCTGCAGCCCGCAAGACGCAAAGCTGCATGAGAGACGCCAACTGGACTGGTCTTATGAGACGACCTGAAACACAACAGAAAAACAACAGTTTTGACTTCGCAATTTCTTCCCATGAGGATATGATTTTTTTTTAAGTTAATTTTTAATTATTTTTAAGTTAATTATTTTTAAGATTTTAATTGTTATCTTAAGTTCATTACCATAAACCAGTTGTGGGCCACGATTTGCCCCAAGCCAAGTCGCCGGATTGGCTTCTCATGCAGGAGAGCGCTGAGGAGGCCACAGCATTCTGTGCAGGAAGACGGGAAGGACTTTAATTTATTACCGGCTCTATTTGATCATGTTATTCTAAGCTCTAAGATGTTATGAGATAGTTCTACTAATAGTTCTAAAATGATTCTGAATTATTAATTTTTTTGTGATGAGGATCTCACCTTTAGACAGGCCAGGTTTGGACCAGCACTTGTGCTGCAGCAGGTGCAGGTCAAAGTCACTAGGGAAGTGTCCACATAACATCACAAACATCACAATCCCTAGTGACCAGACAGTCGCTGGCCAGCCACAGTACTCCCCCCTTCTGTAGTACTCTGGAGGTGAGTACTCTGCTGTGCCTGGAGGAGAGCGGAGTTTGTATGATGTGTACATTTGCATTAATGCAGAATGATTGCTCTGTATCTATTAGAAGAAATTAATTATATCATACATACCTTGGTAAGACCTGTACGGTGACATCCTCAGAATGTCCCCGCATCCGAAGTCAATCAGCTTGACTTCGGATGTCTCCCTGTTTATCAGTAGGTTCTCTAGTTTGACGTCACGGTGGAGCACTCCGCGGAGGCAGCACATGTGTGCCGCGTTAACCGCCTGCCACATGATCTGCCGTGCTTTTTCTTCGTCGAGGCTTCCACCGTGACGCCTGATGAACTCTACTAGATTTTCACAGGGAGAGGGACATTCGAGGACTATGACAAAGTGGTCAGGGTGGTCCGTCCAGTCCAGCAGGCGAATAATTTCTGGCACTCTGCGGCCTTTATTCGCCAGGATGGTGAGGGCAATCTCTTTCGGAAGGGGGTTTGGATGATCGGGCTAGAGGAATTGAATTTATGTTTGATGCTTACATGAGGGTGGTTTCTCAAAAAGAATCTTAGATCAGTATGTTCATTTAATTTGTTTGATTAATATTAATATTAATATAAATATGAGACATTTTATATTGTTTTTATAGTGCAATGTACTTACAATGGCTATGCATTCCGTGTTGTCGGTCTTTGGGACGTATTTCAAAGCCACCTGATGAACAACAACAACAAAATTATTTAAGGTACATTAGGAGGATTTACAGGATAAAACATTTGCTAGCTTGGTAATGTGTCATTAATATTCACTTACTTTAAGATCATCCTCCAGGCGTCTCCCTTCATACACCACACCAAATGCACCTTTCCCCAGCTGATCGCCCACAGAGTAACGGCTGAAGATGTAGTCTATTAAAAGATTAAATAACCAAATTTCACATGAGATCAGTGCCTTGTGATGTGAGATGCTGTATTTAATCTAAAAATCATTTAAACTTATTTTCACACATGACTAGTTTTAATGACTGTATTTTAATTAACAGAGACTATATTGAATATTTAATAACATTTTACAGTAAGGTTCATTAGTTAACTACTTTAGTTAACATTAACTAAGAATGAACAATACTTTTTTTTAGGATTTTTCATCTTACAAGTTTATTTCAACATTAACTAATGCATTATTAAAATCAAAAGTGCTTGTGAACATTAGTTAATGCACTGTGAATTAACATGAACACTAATCAACTGTTTTTTCATTAACTAACATTAACAAAGATTAATAAAATAAATGTGTTCATTCTTTGTTCATATTAGTTAACACATTAACATTAAATAATGGAACCATATTGTAAAGTGTTACCAATATTTATACTTTTAACATACATTAGTACATTAAGACATATGCTTTAATATGTCAGAATAAAGATCAGACTATGCTTGTGTACTGATGTGTATTTTTGATATTGTGCATGAGGGAACTGATTATTTTACACAGTTTTTACATTTACAATGTTCTCATAAGATGGATGTGTCATTTACCATCACTACTTCTTGCAGCCCATGCCACCTTCATCTTCTCTCCATCATCCTGCTGCTGCTGCTCCACCTCTCCCTGACCTGAGCTGCTCTGGTGTTTTTTGGCAGCTTGGAAGAAAGAGCGAAGCCTCTGCCACCACTTCTTGCTCTTTCTTTTCTCCTTAACCCTCTCTGCCTCCTTCCTTTCCTCCTCCTCCTCTCCTCCTCCTCCTCCTCCTCCTCCTCCTCCTCCTCTCTCCTCCTCCTCCTCCACCTCCACCTCCTCCTTCCTCTCCTCCTCCTCCTCCTCCTCCACCTCCACCTCCTCCTCCAGCACCAACAGGGGTCTCATCGCAAGGATGAGGATGTTGAACCGCCATGTTGGTGCTGGGTGTTGGGGGTGTACTGGGATGTTGTTCGTACACCTCGCCAACTGTCATCGGACTGACTTTATTAACTCGCTGACCCATCGCTGTGAAAACACTGACCACTACAACAAAACCCACAAAGAATGTAAGAATGTCAGGCTCTTTATAAACCCCGCGAGTTCTATTCGAACGCGCTCTATGGCGTCATAAGGCTTGGAGCGTCTCATAACTTTATTAAGGATTCCCGTTTATTTTGTATGGCCTATAATACATAAAATAAAATATTACAAAACCAGAGTCTGTCAGAATATTGTGATAAATTAAATATGTATTATAAATTAATACAAAAACTGCTTCATCCCAGTATTTTAAAATATACAACAACATGCAAAATAGCTATATATTGTAAATGTTAAAATGTTACAATTTTAAACATTAAAATGTTTTTTTGCTGCATGTATGAATGCTTAAATTATTAATGAGTAGCCGTTACTGTTTTTGAAGGGTTCAAAATGACAATTGTAATAGATATATAAGACCATGAGAGTTCATATATAACTTTTTGTAGCTGTAATAACCACGTTGTTTCTCCAGTAGAGGGCGCCTATTTAACATGTAATATTTTTTATATATTATTTTTATTTAATCGTGTGCGGTCTGTGAGTTTACTGTGTGTATCTCTTCTCTAGCATATGAAGTGATGTTTTTTACTGTGTAAAATCACTGCTGTGCCATACAGTCAACTTTGTTTGGAAACTGTACATTCAAATCCACATGCACATTATTTATTTATTTATTTCCTTATTTATTTATACAGACCCTCTCATCTCCCCATAGTAAGAAAATCTCTGACGACATCTCCCATATCTTTTAACTCTGGTTCATAGCGTTATCAAGCTTTGCCAATTGTTTTGACAATGCGACCTCTAGCGGCGAAAACGTACATATTGCGCCTCTAAGTCAAGTCAAGTCAAGTCACCTTTATTTATATACCGCCTTTAACAATACAGAATTGTGACAAGGCGGCTGTACAGTATTAAATAGGAAACAGTACATCAAGGCAAACCAAAGGCAACATTAAACACTCACATTATAGGTAAAGGTAGTTAATCAAAAACAATAAAATAAAATGCAATATTGTGTTAAGAGAAAGTGTCCCCAACTAAGCAAGCCAGAGGCGACAGCGGCAAGGAACCAAAACTCCATCGGTGACAAATGGAGAAAAACCTTGGGAGAAACCAGGCTCAGTCGGGGGCCAGTTCTCCTCTGGCCAAAGTTCCCGTGGTCTTGTGCCGACAGCCGTCTAGGTGATGTGGTCTTTAATGTGGATCCGTCTCTGGGGCTCATCTAGTTGATGTGGACTCCGCTGACATTCAGGGCTGTAGAGGTCGTCTCTAGGTGCTGATCCACCGTCTGGGCTGGGTTCGGACTGGATCCGGGGGACTGCAGTGACCATCTGATCTGGATACGGACTGGATCTGGTGGTTAATGTGACCTCGGAATAAGAGAGAAACAGACTAATATTAGCGTAGATGCCATTCTTCTGACGATGCACCGAGTACATCGGGTGTTATGGGAAGTGTTCCCGGTTCCGGTTGACCTAATTAGTGCAGCCTAACAATCCTTTAACGGATTTGAATTATAAGAATGTGGATTTGTTATGTGTAAGCAAGGTTAAAGAGATGGGTCTTTAATCTAGATTTAAACTGACAGAGTGTGTCTGCGTCCCGAACATTGTAGGGTAGATTGTTCCAGAGTTTGGGTGGTAAATAAGAAAAAGATCTGCCGCCCGCGGTTGATTTTGATATTCTCGGTATTATCAAATTGCCAGAGTTTTGAGAACGCAGCGGACGTGAGGGACTATAATGCGATAAGAGCTCACTCAGGTACTGGGGAGCTAAACCATTCAGGGCTTTATAAGTAATTAGCAAGATTTTAAAATCTATATGATGTTTAATAGGGAGCCAGTGCAGTGTAGACAGAACCGGGCTAATATGATCATACTTTTTGGTTCTAGTAAGAACTCTAGCTGCTGCATTTTGGACCAGCTGGAGTTTGTTTATTAAGCGAGCAGAACAACCACCCAATAAAGCATTAAAATAATCTAACCGTGAGGTCATAAACGCATGAATTAATGTTTCAGCATTTGACATTGATAGCATAGGTCGTAGTTTAGATATATTTTTGAGATGGAAAAATGCAGTTTTGCAAATACTAGAGATGTGGTTTTCAAAGGAAAGATTACCATCAAATAGCACACCTAGGTTCCTAACTGATGACGAAGAATTGACAGAACAGCCATCAAGTGTACTGAAAGAGTACACATTCAGGAATATTTAACAAACTTGAGTAATAAAAATGTTTAAGTTTTACTTCAAAGCCTATTTTAATTATGTTTTGAAGCATTTTGTCACACTTTGAAGTGCACTTATTTTAATGTGTTGACTAAAATACTAAAGCACTTGTAGTTATTGTAATCCTAGATATTACATGTAGCCTAAAGATAATACATGTGCAAAATAAATGAATTTAATATAAATTTACATTATAATGCATTTTCATTTAATTGGAATTAACATGTGATTATGTGTTTTTTTTTTTTTTTTTTTTTTTAAAAAGCACATTATTTCTGCAATAGCTCAGACTGCTAATCTTTAAATGTAAAGTTCATAAGCCTATTTATTGTAGGTTTTCCATGGGTCGCTTTTAAAAATGAACCAGCCTGTCTGTATTAGCATTAGCATCTAGCAAGAGGGTCTTGCTCTGCTTCTTGGACTCTTTTGTAGTGTACTCACTATGTTTGTGTGAATTCGAGAGTAGAGTACTGTCAGTGTGGTTTGAAGGTCTGCTTTTGTGTTAAATGTTTAATTTTTACAGATTTCCTACAACAGAAGACACAGATGATGTTGAAATGGCTTTAATTGTTGTATAACCGGTGAGGTGTTATGGTCTTGTGAGGCATTTCTCTTTCTTGGCTTCACCTGTCGTTACAACAGAACTGGTCTGAGGGAGATTTTTCCCTCTATCCCCTCTATCATCACAAACCGCCACCTGCAGAAGACAAAACCAGTGTATTAATATAACAAGACACTAGTCATTCAGTTATGGAGTGTAAGTAAAGCATTTAAAACTTACCAAGTTGTGGCTGTCCATGGTAAGCGTCTCCTGGTCATATATTATCACTCCACCCAACCCTTTAGGGTTCTCCACAGACTGGACAGGGGTCTAAACATACCATTGCATTTGTCAATGTCATGAATTACTTTTAAGAATTTACAAATGTATCATTGATTATATTGGTAATCAGTAATTAATCTCTTTAATATTTTGACCAACTAATCTGATGTATGTTATCCATCCTTGTTCCAGGGTGATTTATTGTAACTTCTAATTGTAATTCCCACCCCTGTCCTTTTGGTGGTGAGTGCGCTCCAGTACAAAAACGAAAGTGTCACAAATCTTTTGCTGTGTGATTACGCAAAGGTGAATGCATACCCAGAAGCTACAACGATCTATCAGACTTTGTTTTTAATATCAAAAGTAACAAAGCTTAGCCTATTGCAATTTATGGGATGGCAGGCGCACTATGGACTGTTCATTCATCAACCGAAAACAAACATCAAAAGATAGTTTGGGTTTTTTTGAATGAATATTGGTTCATAAAAATTTAAATATTAAAATCGTTGTCACTGCAGGGTGTGGTGTTGAACATGAAAAGTTATGCAGTCTCATCTCTTCATCTGTTCTTTTCAAAATAAATGCATAAATTCTTTTTTACACTGCACGTTTCTGCGGTGCATTACGGCTCCGACACAGGCACTTTAGTCAATGCTTGCCGCGGCATGTTTCAGAACCATCCCAGGAGCAGTTCTTCGTGCTGCTTTGCTAGAGATAGGTGCATAATCTATTTTTGACAGACGCCACATCCAAGCCGCACAGCAAATACAAAATAAAAGTCACAAAATAATGTGGATTTCAAAATAAACACCCTGTTGGGACTCCCAGTCATATTTCATATCACTTATATCCTTGCTAGGAGGCAAGAAATGGATGACTAAAAAACACACATTGTTATATGACACAGAAATCCTTTTTTTTTTTTTTTCAAGGACAGCTCAAAAAACGACAAGGCGTGCAGTTTAATTGTAGGTGTTGTATGAGTGGAATAAACAGAATTAAACCGATAAAATGTAAACATTTAACAATCATATACATAAACAGGAAATAAAATAGTAATCGAATAAGCATGTGTCCTATTCTGTGTACTAAACTCCTGAAAAATGGGTGTCTCATATTTTAGAGCAGTCAATGCAATTTGGGAAAGAAATCAATCCTCAGTGGGGTTTAGGTCATCTATATGTGTGTGAAAATATTTAAATGTAACCGTCTTTGTAACTGTTAACATTTTCATAAGTAAATGTGATTGAATTACACATCTTTTCTCAGTAACTGTAACAGATTACAGTTGTGTTTATCTTGTAATTAAACTGTGTAATTTCGTTATGTCACTAATTACTCCTCAACACTGGACGTAATATGCAGGTGCATCTCAAAAAATTTCAATATCATGAAAAAGTTATTTTTTTTTTTTGTAACTTATTTCTAAAACTGAAAATTTCATATATTCTAGATTCATTACATGTAAAGTAAAACATTTCTAATGTTTTCATTTTGATGATTAGAGCGTATAGCTCATGAAAGTCAAAAATCCAGTATCTTAAAATATTAGAATATTTCCTAAAATCAATCAAAAAATGGATGTTCAAAACAGAAAAGTTGAAGTTCTTTAAAGTATGTTCATTTATGCATTCACTACTTATTCGGTCGCACAAATTACAGCAAATGACTTGCTCCTAGCACAAATTACAGCATCAGTGAGATGTGGCATGGAAGCAATCATCCTGTGTAACTGCTGAGGCATTACTGAGCCTTCAGCTCATCTGTATAAAAGGAAAGGAAAGGATGTGACGTGTGGCCAAGTATGGTGACCCATACTCCAAATTTGTGCTCTGCATTTAACCCATCCAAGTGCACACACACAGCAGTGCACCATATTGCTATCGCTGCAGCGCCCGGGGAGCAGTTGGGGGTTCGGTGCCTTGCTCAAGGGACTCACCTCAGTCGTGGTTTTTAACCAAAGTATATTATAGACTTTTTCACTCCCCCACCTTCAAATCCTATCAACCTTGTGGGTTACAAGCTAGACTCCCTAACCATTAGGCCATGGCTGCCCCCCGTGTATATTGTTGGATCAACAGTTTCTCATGTTTCTATTAAAATTACCCTATAGATACAGGTCAGGCATGTTGGCTGGCCAATGCACAGTAATATCATGGTCAGCAAACCACTTGGAAGTGGTTTTGCCACTGTGGGCAGGTGCTAAAATCCTGCTGGAAAAACAAATCAGCATCTCCATAAAGCTTGTCAGCAGATGGAAACATAAAGTGCTCCAAAATCTCCTGGTAGATGGCTGCACTGACTTTGGACTTGATAAAACACAGTGGACTAAGACCAGCAGGTGTCACGTCACCCCAAATCATCACTGACTTCAGAAACTTCACACTGGACTTCACTTGGATTCTGTGCTTCTCCAGTCTTCCTCCAGACTCTGGGATTATGATTTCAACATGAAATGCAAAAATTACTTTTATCTGAAAAGAGGACTTTGGACCACCAACAGTCCAGTTCATTTTCTCCTTAGCCCAGGTAAGATGCTTCTGACATTGTTTCTGTTTCAGAAGTGGCTTGGTAGCCCTTTTCCTGAAGACGTCTGAGCTTAGTGACTCTTGATGCGCTTTGTAACTCTTCACAGTTTTGTGAAGTAACTGTGATTGAATTAGAATTTTTTTCAGTAACTGTCATCCCTTACAGTTGTGTTTATTTTCTAATTTCCCTTCCAGTCAACTTTGGTTTTAATATGCTTTGATACAGCAGTCTGTAAACAGACACCCCTTTCAGTAATGACCTTCTGAGACTTACCCTCTTTGTGGTGGGAGTCAATGACTGTCTTCTGGACCACTGCCAGGTCAGCAGTCTTCCCCATTATTGATGTATCAAATAACAAGAGATACCTGGAATTTATACTGTTGGGATGGACATTTAATGAAACTCAAATGTAAATATTCTAAGAATCTGAGATACTGCATTTTTGACTTTCATGAGCTGTAAGCTCTAATCATCAAAATTAAAACAAAAAAAACTTTTGAAATGTTTTAGTGATCTATGTCTGAAGATACATACAAAATGTGTAGAGCTGTGGGTCGCAAGGACTGGAACTGAGAACCACTGATATAAAGTATGATATAAAGATATGTCATTTTAGTTTCTTTTAGTCATTTTAGTTTCTTTTACAAAATATGAACCATTTCATAAACAATACAA
Source organism: Labeo rohita (assembly GCF_022985175.1). Lineage (NCBI taxonomy): Eukaryota > Metazoa > Chordata > Actinopteri > Cypriniformes > Cyprinidae > Labeo > Labeo rohita. The sequence continues at coordinate 5,717,060 of NC_066889.1, read as the reverse complement.
ATACCTTAATTTGACCTGCTGTGGGTTGATGGGGGATACAACACTTTGCACCCTGAAAACAAATTCAAATAAAACAGAAGTTAGCAGGACCCCCGTAATGAAGACTTGAACAAAACTCCCCAAAAGAAGTCATGTATGTTTTACCATGATCCTGCCCTAAAGGCACTGAAAACCCACTTTTCATGTTAACAAAATATTAATTATTCGAAGAGTTTAGATGCAAAACCAGCTAAAAGCCATCTCGGTCAAAAATGAGATAATGATACTGAGTGAATGCTCCTGACATTTAGTGTATGTCCATCAAATACTTTTACTTCAGACTCGCTAAATTCCAGCCTCAGTTCAATCAGAAGTACCAGCACTTACATAAAAACCAATATACAAAGTAGCCAGAAAGAAATGCTAATTTTAAAGAAAAACGTCAGATGGATTTAGAGGCTTTTGCATCTGAACTCTTCATTTAGTTTATCATATGCGATGACGATATTGTGGATCAGTCCTTGTGGGTTGGTAACCTTTGGTCTCCAGACCCGAAATTTAACCATTACACCACAAGTTGTACACTTTGATGATCTTGACAGATAACAAAAGTTCCCAAAACAAGACACCAACAAAAACTAAATAATAAATAATAGTAAATAACAATAGCAGTGAATTTAAGATTTTAGCAATTTATAGATGATAGACTAACTACAGATGCAACACACAACACATAAAAAGCTAATAGGCTATCTGCCCGATGTTTGTAGCCACCTAAACGTAGCATTGATGTCATTGTTACATACAATAAAAGCTTCATTAGTTACTCAATATTATCAATATCTTCCACTGATAGAGTAATAAAACAGGTTTCGATGGAAATATGAACATTTTATGCAAAATTATTTCATTTACGCACCATAACTTCCGTGCTTTTCATTTACTGACAACAAGAGTGAGCGCCGTCTAACGGAGGTCCTCCAAAAACTAGCAATAAAAAATTACTACAAAAAAAAAAATAAAAAAAAAAAAAAAAAATATAAATAATTAATAATTATATAAATAAATAATAATGATTACACTTTATAAATTAAACACACATTGCTAAACTATTTAATAAATGTATATATGATCATTATTTTTGGATCAAATCAGTAGGAGTCACAAACTTTTATATTTAACAACTAATATTATCTAATATTGTAACAGTACATTTATTACAAGCCTATTACAGGCTTTATTAATGAATAAATAAATAAATAAATAGTCATAAAAACAAAAAAAGCAAGAAGTTTGACTCATTAAAACAAACTTATCTGTCTCTTCCCTGTCTGTAACCTCCAGTCACAACCACGTTTGGCTGCTGTTTTCATGTCTTGAATTTATAGTGGGTAGAGGTTTCCATCCTTTAGTTGTTCTTCAAGGGTCTATTGAAGGTTCTTCCATGAGCTTTGGTCTTAACATCAACATGACAAATGTGAACATAGTTTAAAAAAGAAAAAAAAAAAAAAAAATGGTCTATAAAATGATGCGTGATGTGGTGGTTTTCTAGCTAGAAATGAAACATGCATGCAAGGACAGGATGCAGTACTGATGATCAAAAACCAAAAACCCACAGCACAACCCAATGAGCATGAGCATGCAAATAACAGTATGATTATTAAATAAAATAACATGTAATGTGCTTTTGATCCCCTTAGAACAAAAAGTACATTTTTAACTATATAGATTATTAACTATTGGTTTATTATATTATAATTATTTTATTGCATAGCTTAACCTATTTCCAACAGTCAAACATCACATTTCAGTGCTGAAACTGAATTTTAAATCATTTTCGTGAATATGATTTTTCATTCCTGCATTGTCTTACATGAGAAACAATTAAACCAAATATGTAAAAATTTTGTGTATATGTGTGTTTTGAATATATATATATGCATGTTTGCTTGACTGTTTTGCTGAAACTTTGTGTCTTTATAGAAGTTCAACACAGAACTGAAACTTCATAGGCCATGTGAACATGTTAACAAACAAATTTGCCTTGTTTAATTTGCAAATGAGCCAAAACTACCAAAAAAGATTTTTAAAAGTCTTTTTAAAGAGATACTGTATATTCAATTTTTATAAACACATTTTTACACCTTTATGGTCCATTTTGACGCTGCATTTAAGCTGCATTTTGGATGTTCAAACTTTTATGGGCACCATAGAAGTCCACTATATAGAGAAGATTCCTGAAATGTTTTCTTTGAGACGTGAATTTAAATTACAAAAAAAAAAAAAAATCTTTACTACTGAAGAAAGAAAGGCATGAACATCTTGGATGACAATCGGGTGAGTACATTGGGCCTCATCCATTAAAAAAAAGCAGATCGAATTTTTGTGTAAATTGTTTGTTAAGCCATTCAGACCTTTGAATTCATGAAAATGTTCATATTTTAGAAATGTTAGTTGGTACGCAAGAAATGTACAGCTGCTCCCTACCATGTGTAAATGGTGTGTAAAAAGTTCTGTGTTCTTTAGGCAAAACTGATAACACTTAATTTTGATGCACTGCCATAATAATTACAAGCTGCCCTTGCCCCTTTTTTTAGCTGTAAATGCAGTGCTCGTCACTGTCACTATTTAAACAGCTGTATAAAGAGTAGAAGTGGGACAAATACCAACCAACCCAACTTGTGCAACACAGAAGTCAGTATTACTGCTTACTGCTTATTTAAATTTCGTAAAATTCTTAAAAATAAGATACTAGTAAAACGTTGCCATCGTGGCTATTCCAAATCATAGCAGCTAAAGCATCTCAGCTGGAAAAACGCTGCGCCACCAAAACATTTTCAAGTGCAAACTGTGAATGTGCATGCACAAGCTCCCTATTAACCAATGATTGGAATTCATGAACATACACGTTGGGAGTATGTTCACCATACACCATGGGAGCACAGGCAGAAGATTAGACCACCAAAGCTGAGCAGAAGCCCACCACGGCAGAACTGGCACAACTGTTAAAGAGAGCACAGACAGGTTAGCAACAGCCCCTGAGGCTGCAACAGGACAAACAGAGAGTTCAAGAATGATCGCTTTGACAGGACAAGCAGGTGTGATGTCGGCTGCCTCCCCCTACTTATCAGCATCTCCCCGTCCCTTATTCACCGCCCTTCTCAAGGCTCCCGATGGGAGTGCGTGTGCGAGAAAGGAGGGGCGCCAAAATAGCCAGGTCTGGCAGTGTGAGATGAAGTGCACCTGATGTCAATGAAGCCTCATCACCACCGTGGTTGAAATGCTGAGCGCGCCTCTCCTCGAGAGACCAGTCTCTTTCTCGTGCATGCACGCTGGTGTCCTCGTGGGTCCAGGAAGGGAGCGCTAAGGTGATCGAGCGCTGTCAGAAGCAACGAGCTGCCGAACCCATTAGACGGCTGACGGGCGAGGATGCCAGGCCATTGAATCCCCCAGAAGTGCGTGAGCCGAGGAGGACATAGCAGCCCCTAGAGCCGCGGACCTGAGAGGGAAGCACATGCGGCCGCCGGACTCCGCCCCTTACCTGGACCCTTCCCTTTCGGACACTGCCCCTCCTTCACGGAACCCTCAGCACGACGAGGACACCAGATCCCCTGTTTATTTTGGACAGTTTTTTTCCCCCTTTTTGGACACTGTTGTTTATTTTATGTTCAATAAAAGCCAAGGCCTGACATCACACCCACTGTGTCTGTCATTCACTCCTCCAGCTAAAGTTCCATCTCCTTTAGGTGGGAAATGTGGTCAACAACCTCTCAGTAGGTCCAGCTCTTTAAATGTCCCAGTTCCCCAATCAAAGGCGCCATCCAGTCCTGCAAGAAAGAAGTGTATGAGGGTAATATTCGCTAAAACCTAGCCCCTGGACAGCATCAAGGAGGGCTTGACCATACATCCCAAAAGGGCGACTGTCCCAGTAGCATTGTTGCAGTGTTCTTGCCAAGAGGAGGTCTTGGAAAATTGGTTCCTGTTCAACAGGAGTTTGGGTACAAAAATAAATAATGTGAGTGGCTGTCTGCTGGGTTCTCACTGGCGGGTTTCTTTTGCAAACAGAACCCAAATGCAGATGTTGCTAAAGATCTTTAGCAACAAAAATAACTGGACTAAAACAAAAGCCTGTGGTATGGCAAAAAAACCTGTGGTATTGCAAACAAAACAGAACAGAACAGAAAGAAATAACTTGAATAACCAGCGAGCAGGGAAGCAATGAATGACAACAGGACAGATAACACAAGGGAAATAAATAGGAGAGCAAACTAAGACGGTAATGCAAGAAAGCAGAGAAAAGGTCATCAGATGATGTCGGCTACATGCAGATGGTTCAGATATCATCATGTAGTTATCTGATTTCCGTCTGATCTACCGTGTTAGTTGCACATTATTTATAATAGAGATTCAGCAGAATTTTAATCAGATAATTTAGGATCAAGGATCTCAATATAAGTCCACATCTAGTGTGAAGAGAAGCTTTATTAGAATGTTAATGTTCTAACATTTTTAGAATGTTTGTTTTTAGAGAATGTTATCCTACCTTTTAGCAGAACATCCTGGGGACTAAAAACCTGCAGCTGAAAACATTCTCAGAACATAACATATTTCTAGCTGGGATACACAACTTTGCAACTTATCAACCCCTAAAGGCAGGCCTTTGAGGGCACTGCCCTACTGACAAGCTAAAATTAAAAGTTTTGCATATGTTTGCAATTTTTTCACATCAAAGCATCAGAATTCATCCCCACATAAAAGCAATGCTAAAGCACATATAAAATCCTCTGCATGTTACTTTATTATAAACTTTAACATGCAATTTTAAGTTTCAACTAAAGATGTCGATAGAGAGCCTAAAATGTGGATATTTGTCCTTGTACATGCAGCCATGTACAAATTGGAGATTTTTTTTCTCAATGTTTTAGTAACATGGATGATATGTATCTGCACTGCTGTCAGTGGACGTCCAGCATGTCCAGACAAACTGTTTTAAGTCTGTGTGTTACCTTTCATGTACTCATAGGCTTTGATTAACCTTGTAGACCTTGGCTTTGTGCAAAGCACATTCTCAACCCAAACCTTCATTGCGATGCTCAGTTTTTATGTTGAAATGATGCCATTCCCCAAAAAATGGAGAAATTCAATACAGAAAGTAATATGGTATGGTAGAACAATACAAATAAAGTAAAGCAGAAAAAATGATTTGTGAAGATGATTCCTGGGTCACTGCCTGGAAAAGACTCAATATATCTCAATGATCTGGACGTGCTCAGGACTCCTCACAAATGTTCAGTAAAACACTGATATGAATTTTATTCATGCTTCAATAAGCCAAGCATTTCCTTAAGGACATTATAAGAACCAAGAAATTGAACAACATCAGTTCATATGTCCTAGTTTCATTAAGTCACAAAGTATGTTTAGTCTCTTTAAACTCCCTCTCTTCACACTTTTGTAAGACAACACAACTTCCTAAGCAACAAAAAGACAAAAATGTTATATTTCCATTTCATTAGTAAGCTATTATGGGAATGTGTATTTGGGAAATAAATTTGATCTGGATGAAACTGCCTTCCCACTTGGTTGAATACATTTGGTTGAATGAAAACCTCAAAAATACAGTAGCCACTGATTCACAATAATGTGGCAAACCTGCAGAAGACCAACATGCTAACCTGCATTTATTATAAATTTAAACTATAATGCATTTTCATTTAATAGGAATTAACATGCAATTATTTGTTTAAAAAAAAGCATATTACTTCTATAATAACTACCCTTTAAAAAAAAAAGTAGGGCTATGCTAAAGTGCATTAGCATTAACCTCTAAGAGGGTCTTTCTCTGCTTCTTGGAGTCCTGTATTTTGTAGTGTACTCACTATGTTTGAGTGAATTGTACACTAGTGTACTGGCAGTGTGGCTTGAAGGTTTAGTCTTGTGTTGGATGTTTAATTTTTACAGATTTCCTGCACCTTTATTCAGGAGGGGATAAATTAATAAGTCACTACATAGACCTCTTGAAAGACCAGCGTGGGCACTTTTAATTCAGTGGAACATGGCTATTAACAGAAGACACAGATGATGTAGAAATGCTTTTATTTGATGTATAAATGGTGAGATGTTAAGGTCTTGTGAGGCATTTTTCTTTTTTGTCTTCACGTGCCATTTCAACAGAACTGGTCTGACTGTGTTTTTCTCCTCTATGATCATGAATCGCCTCCTGCAGAAGACAAAACCAGTCATTTAATATATTAAGACGCTACTCATTCCATTTTGTAGTGGATGTAAGAAGCATGTGAACCTACCAAGCATTGTTTGTTCATGGTGAACAACATCTGGTCGTATATAATCACTCCACCCGATCCTTTAGGGTTCTCCTCACACTGGACAGAGGTCTAAACATACCATTGCATTTGTTAATGTCAAGAATTTACAAACATATTTATGTCATTATTGATTATGTTGGTAATCAATAATGAATCTCTTTAATAGCAGTTCCAGTCCTTGCGACCCCAGCTCTGTATATTTGCTCTGTATATTTTGCAGCTGATTCAGACAACCAGCTCATTAGAAGAGAGCACCATGCATTAACGTGTTCCCATTCACAGGGACTCTACACAGTATTCATTGCTCCTACTCCCTGAGCATGGGAAATCTGTTGAAGTTTACTTCACTCCAGAACATTCATTCACAGATTTGCTCTACGTCATGGCCAGCAGCATCTTCACACATAGATGAAACTTAGTAGAGAAGTATGAAGTGTAACATATCTAAAATAAAAGACTAAAATGACGGCAGGTGGAAGCACACACTGTCAAGCAATGCGCACGTCTCTCAGCACATATTCTGTGCAATGAAACCCACCACGATTGTCTCTAGCATGCACAAGTGTCGTATGCAGGAAAAAGCCAAGCTCAGAATCAGTTATTCATTTTTTTTCCCACACTAAGCTTGGTTTTTCCAAAAGGTGCTTGGTTATTCCAAAAATAGAGAGTGCATTTTTAATACTTATGTGGCAAGCATGTATGTAAATGACGTCAGTAGGTTATAATCAATTATGATCTATTACTGCATTGAAGAAGAATCATCCACATCTGCATCGTGATGCACTGATGCAACTTTTAATTTTAACAGCCCCTACTGATTACTTTTTGATTACATTTGTACATTTCTAACAAATGTTTAGAACTGTTAATCATTTTGAAACATTTAAACCGGCAGGGCTAACCATAGTAGGACTCAACACTGATTACTTTCAGGCTTATCAAAATCCTTCATCACATAAGCGTAGGCTTAAACTAAATGCGTTCTCACTCCTAACTTGTCACATATTGACACTTGGCGAGGACCCCTTTGGCGTCACTTCTTGACGCTCAGGGTATCCCTTTAGCGTCATTTTTCGACGTGCAGGGTCCTTCAGTACTTGGTGTCAATGTGCTGACACCAAAGGCACTGGGAATTTTATTGTCATGATTAAATTATATATTGGCTAATAATATTGCTATTAATGCATATATGTTGGGGTGTGATTTTTTTCAATGCAAACAGTCACAACAGTTTCATTTATATTACACTGTTTACACATTTAACCCAACCCCTGCCCCTAAACCTAACCATTTGTCAACAAAACACAAGAAATAACAGGCAGATACAACTATATTGATAATTTAATCAAAAAGTATTAATATTCCAAGGGTTCCTAAGTGAAACAATTGATTTGTGAGAAAAATAGATACGATCGCCGTCTCCGACCGCCGTCCTGTGTGCTGCACTGCAGCCTGTTTGTGCGCGAATTCAAAAAATGCCGCCAGAAGAAGCAAGCTTTGGTTGTGAAATGCTATTGGCTCTTGGGTGTCTCGTGACCGATTGCCTTATGCTGTTGTGAAATGTTATTGGCTCTTTTTTTGCAAACCATTAAATTAAGACAAACAACTGAAAACAATGGTGGACCCTGCGCGTTGAAAAGTGACACTAAAGGGGTACCCTGAGCATCAAAAAGTGATGCCAAGGGGTCCTGACCAAGCATCAATATGTGACGAGTTGGGAGTGATAACATGTTGATTTTTTTCCACAGAGAGTGTAAACACACCCGTATATCAAATGAAATAAATGAAACTCCTTCAGTGGCTGCGGCATCATGATAATATTTTAACACAACTTGGAAAATAAAATGTAGTGTTTAGACTCTTTGTGGTGAACATCACAGCATTTGATTTAAGCCTATACTTATATCCATCGCCACCTGTAAGCTCTTAAAGTAGCTGTGGTCGTCATATCAGTGTTTTATTTTCTGAGCTGTGTATTCCGAATTTGTGTTACGGTAGAAATAGCGTAGCCAGTAGCTCACTGAGTGCAACCATTCTACGTAATCAAAATAATAGCACACCCCATAGTCCAAAATATCTATATAACTATATGGATTTTTTAAATAACTTTAATCTTTTGTGGGTTTTCTACTACATATTTCAGTAAGATACATCATTTACGTTATATTAACTTCTATATTGCTATAGAAGTCTTAACACCCAGGGTTCCCTTTATAATTATACAAATGTAATTTTAAAGCACAGCCACCACAAAACCAGACTTTACTCTGAGATCATTCAGAGATTAAATACAGATTCAGAATCATAACAAGATATAATTTAATAGCTATGATGCTGTTTTTGAGTCAAATTTTTGCATAGCAAAATGTCAGGAAATATCTAGCAATGCTTTGGAAAAAGCAGTTAATTTTAAAAATAAAGCATATACATAAACCCAAATAGAAAATAAAACAGTTATCAAATAAGCATGTGTCCTATTCTGTGTCCTAAACTCCTGAAACATAGGTGTCTCATATTTAAGAACAGTAAAGGCAATTTGGGAAAGAAATTCAAGTCTACGAACTGGACTGGATGGTGGAATCATATCCTGTGATGTCCATTTCTCAGGGCACTTAAGGTTGATTAGAATAAATGTCTGAAGTGATAAGAAAACAAAATACAAAATGTGTAGAGCTGGGGGTCGTGAGGATTGGAACTGAGAACCACTGATATAAAGTATGATATAAAGATATGTCATTTTAGTTTATTTTACAAAATCCACTTTAATGTTTAAAAAATAAATTAATGATTTATTTGTGAACTATTCATTAGGGTTAACACAATGCCAGAACTGTCAAATATTATGCTGTAGGCTGTATTTAAAATAATAATTAGACATTTTTCTGACTTCATACAGAAATTTGAACCATTTCACAAACATACCTTAATTTGACCTGCTGTGGGCTGATGGTGGATACAGAACATTGCACCCTGCAAGCAAATAAAACAGAAGTTAGCAGGATCTCAATCCAGGGTGTGAACTGAAAGGAGTTTAACCCCCCGTAATGAAGACTCAAAAGAAGTCATATATGTTTAAACTGTATGTTTTATCATAACTCTGTGCTGAAGGCACTGAGAACCCACTTTTCAAGTGAAAAAATATTATTTAGTTTTTCATATGCAGTCACGATAGCTTGTGGATCGGACCTTGTGGTTTTCTAACCTTCGAGTTTCCAGACCAGAAATATGCATAAAGCATGATTAATACTGTATGTGCTATAATGTAATATTTAAAACTATAATATTCAAAAGCCTCAGTTTGCAATGGTTAAATTGATGATCTTAATGGATGAACAAGTGCCCAAAACAAGAAGCCAACAAAAACTATGAGATAAATAATTTAATAAATAATAGTAAATAACAATAGCAATAAATTTAAGATTTATAGCAATTTATAGACTAACCACAGAAGCATCAAGCGATGATTTACAAAAAGGCTAGGCTAACAGCCCGATCTTTCAAGCCACTTAAACTTACAATTGCTGTCATTGTTATAATAAAAGCTTCTGTATTTACTCAATGTTATCAATATCTTCTACTGATGCTGTAATAAAGCATGTTTTGATTAAAATATGAATATTATTCGATATTATTTAATAATCATATATTGTTACATACCATATATCCGTACTTTTCCTTAACTGACAACAAGAATGAGCGCCATCTATGGAGGTCCTCCAAAAACCAGCAATAAAAAATATTGCGAATAAAAAAATTTATGTCTAACAAATAAAATTGTAATATGACTAAATAATAATTATGAAACATTTGGAAATTAAACACATTGTTTAACTATATAATAAAATTGTGATAATTATTTCTAGGCAGAATAAGTAGGAGTCACAATCTTTTATTTTAACAACTATTGTCTATGATTGTAGCAGCATGTTTATTACATGCCTATTATGAGCTTTGTAAACAAATAAATAGCCATAAAAGCAGATCAAGCTATTTGTTTGATTACTTATCTGTCTCCCTGTGTCGCCTCCAGTCACAAACACATTTTGTTTTGTCTTCATTTTAAATTATTGAGGGTAGAGGTTTCATTCCTTTAGTTGTTCTTCAAGGGTCTTCAGAAGGTTCTTCCATGAGCTTTGGTCTCGAAATCAACATGACAAATGTGAACATTGTTAAAATAAATAAATAAATAAATAAATAAAAAAACACGGATTGATTGGTCTATAAAAGACGTGTGATGTGGTGGTTTTCTAGCTACAAAGGAAACCGCTGTATAAGCATTTCAGCACAGGATGCAGTACTGATGATCAGTAAAAAACCAAAAACCCCCAAACCACACCCAATGCGAATGAGCGTGCAAATAACAGTTACTTATGATTACCATAAAATAACATTTAATGTGCTTTTGAGCCCCTTATAACCACAAATACGTTATTAAATAGATTTATTATGCTATAATTATTTAATTGCATGGCTTAGCCCATTTTCAACTAATGTGCTTTTAGAAATGACTTCTGATGATTCACCCTTTGCTTTTACTTCCTTTGCTGTGGCCTTTCTTTGCTTCCTGAAAATGAACAGTGAAAATGTGAAGTTACACATCAGAAACATCTATTATAATTCAGTCAGTTAAATATTGTAGTACAAAATTAACCCTTTAACTGTCACTCCCATTTTTAAACACAGACATAAAGTGCACTATCCAGACTTAATTTTTTATAATTCATGAATGAAAACATATGATTTTAATGTACATTTGTGGTAATGCAATGTCTGGTTTTAAAATGCCTTTCAAAGGATGAATTTTGAGATTTTAAGTTTTGAACTGATATATAATTTCAGTAACACTTTCTGTGAAGCCCGCATTTATAATACATTATAAGGGTATTCCTAAGGCATTATAATGAATGCAGAATGCATTATAAAAAAAACCTTATAAAGGTTAAACTGTTAAAGAGTTTAAAATGATAGGTATTAAAACTCTAAATTAATTATCAATGAAAAGTCACTGAAAAGTACTGAAACATAATATAACTCAAGAGTAAAAAAAAAGTCTCTGTTGAAAAACTACTCAAGTTACTGCATTACAAATTACTTAAGTAAGCACAAGTGAGACTCATAGAAGTATTAAACTTATTACATTCCAGGAAATTCTCTTATCTGGCCAAATGCATCAGATATCACTACAGCTGAATAACATGCAGATAGAGACGCTATGACTGATGACACATGGAAGACAATAAACACAATTGCACTGCAACACTAATTGACATAGCTTGTACCACAGTATGCAGTTTTATAAAATAAATGTTCTTTCCCATTCTGTGACAAGAAGCAACATGGAACCACAGAAGCTAATTGTTTCAAACACAACTGATGTTATATAGTGATTTTGGAGCAAAACAAGATATTAGTCTCATAAATTGTCATGTTTGATGCTATGCTTGTCACGAATCTGGCCGGTGACCTTAGGTCCACTTACTACCAGATTTCACCCTCTCATTCCACTGACATTCACATTGCACAATCTGCTGCACCTCACACCAGACTACACTTCCCATCATCCATTGCACTGATTACACACACACAGCTGCAACCAATCAAACACTCTATATAAGCCTTGGACTTCCTTTTCCTAATCGCAGAGTATTGCATTGTGTTTAGCATCGTGTTAGCATATTTACAGAGCCATCTCTAAGTTATCCTGTGTCTAGTCTGTTTTTCTGAGTTTTGTATTCACGCCTAGTTATCTCATCTAGTTTGTTTTGCTGCCTGTCCTGGTTCTCTCACATGTCTATTGGATTACCCTTCTGTCTAACCCCCTGGATTACGTTCGCCATTGATCGACCCTCTCCTGTTTATTGGACTACTCTTGTGTCTTGCTCTAAATAAGCTTAGATATCATTCACATTTATTCTCTTATTGCAAAAGTTTTAATTGTTACCTAGAAAACACACAAGGATGTATGTGCAGTAGTGTAACCAGCATGCAAGTCTTCTTAACTTGAATGGTTTAAAATCACATTAAAAGTGTAGTCTGTTATAATAGTAAAGGTGCACATTTTCGGTAGAATGAAAAATAAGCATTTTATTTAACATGTTAACCTGTACCTATAGGCGTGGGAATCCAAAATCGATTCCAATTCTGGAATAGGAAGCTTAAGGTCAGGAATCGTCTACTTGTTAACAAAAATGTTTTAAACTGTCTAATTGACAGGCTTCATTTTTTTTTTTTATGTATTTTAATTGGCTAAGAAATCAAATGCACTGCTGGACAATAACCAATAATTTGTATACTTTTGTATAATTTGTAATACTTTCAGTATGAGTCTGACAAAATCTCAGCACAGCAGAGTATATAGGTTTGAAAGGGGGAGGAGTACATAGAAGTGGAATCAATCTAAACAAAGCATGCAAATGTGGTACAGGAAAACAGCTCAGTTAAAGATTTTTTCCAGCCTTGATCTATTTAGCATACAAGTGTCATTCAAATGCATAAGGTGCTTAAACAAAAGGCACAGTTGTACCTTGAGCCTAGAATTCACACTTAACTTGGGAAAGCCTGCCAGATGTTCAGGAACTGCATAAAGACAAAAGGTTACTGTCTCAGGGCCTGGGCTGCCTGCTCTTAGACTGTCACAATATACATAACTTTTTCAGTTCATGTTGTTATATTGGAACCTATAACAAATATGCATAGGATCAGCATATTTTAAACAGATTCTTAAATTTGTAATCCTTCAGTCCCCCCTTTGAGAGTTCTAATAACTCTCACATTATTCAAATTTAAACCTCCATAAATCCATTCTATAGCCTATGTTTGTTAACATTAAGCCCCATCTCCCATTCGTGTAACTTGAAATAGTTACAGGCACATATATCTTATTCCGTGTCTTGTCCTAGATTTAATTAGGTGTAATAGTTCTTTTCAGAACCATAACTGTTGACACATACGACATGGATGGTAACATGTCGTACAAGCTACATGTTGACACAGAAAACCATGTAGCGTAAGAGTGGAAGTCCTGACGTCCATGGCGCCTGAATAGCTGTGTAGTCTGTAGTTTTCTGTAGTCCATTTCCCACGTAGATTCACTTAGATGACTCTTTGTCCTCATGACTCTTGTTCATGGATGTCTGAGGTGATGCTTTACTCCAGGATGCTGCTTTTGAAGACATCATGGCATGTACACATACCCGCAACACAAGAAAACAGAGAAACAGCAGACCAGCAGTATTCATGCATAGACATTTTAGACTTCTGTTGAGTGTATAGTGGTTTTAAATCTAGTGATCGTATAGTGATTTTGTTGACCTAGTCTTAAGTCATTTGACACCTATGGACCAGTGAGGTGGGGACAAATTGATGAGGGGAAAAGCACCTCAGCAAGCTGCCCCACGAGTTTGATGTAGTGGGGAGGGTCTGCTTCAGAGTTGCAAGCAGACTGAGTAGGAGCTGATTTACACTATTCATTTCTCTTACATACTTTTTGTTTTTCCTACACTCTTTCATCCAGTGTCCAGGTTTACCACAGTAATGACAACTGCCCTCCCTCTTAGGACATTTACGTTTCTGTTGGTTCTTTGTGTTGACCTGAAAGGATGCTGCTGCAATCTTTACTCTTGCTTTAACATTAGAGTCTCTTTCCCAAATAGCTAACATGTCTAGGTTACTTCTGAGAGTTTTGTTAGACCAAGTTAGATCTAGGAATGGCAAGGCTTTTCTGTACTCAGCTACAAGGCCATCTGACCAGATGCGGACTAGGGGTCCCTTGTCATCTAGCACACTTTCAGAATCATCAACTATTCCACTGTAAGTTACAGCTGTCTGACAGAACCTTTCACTGTATTCATTCACAGTTTCTTCTTTCCTTTGCACACAGTTAGTGATTCTGGACCAGTCTATTTTGGGTCCCATGATATTCTTTAGAATTTTCAAAACACCTTCTCTCAAATCCGCTTTACTAGCATGTTGTAGTTCAGAAGTAACAGCAGACTCAAAACTGTTGAATTCAGATTCAGTTAGAATTTGTGACATCAGCTGTGTGACTTCTGCTAACGACATGTCGTAGAGACGCATTTTGCTAATCAGTGCTTTTCTAAATTCAGAAAAATTTGTGCGTGCTGAGGGTAAGCTCTGGGATAGTCTCTCTATATCTTTAGGTCCTAGCACTGTATGGACTGCTTGTCACTGGAGTATGGGGGTTGCAGATGGAACAGTTTCAACACCTTCTACCCTACTTTGAGCCCTTTTTCTTGCTCCACATACTTTAACTGTATTGCATTTGTCCTCTTGTCTACACAAAGACTGTAAGTCAGGATAGCTTTCATCTGATTGTTGGTCGTTTGAGTCACTTTTGGTTGAGGCCTTGTTATGGCCCACCTTTTTAGTGAGACAGGACACTCGAGTGTGCAGCTGTTTGTTTTGTTCTTTTAACTTAGCAACACACTGAGCTTGTTCTTGTGCTATAGCTAAACTAAACTCTCTGTGGCAGCAGATAATGCCTTTAATGTTTTTCTTTCGGATACATGCTCCAAGTACCTTTTTGCATTCTTCAACTGACCATACTTTTTCTGGATCAATAACAAATTTCTTTGTTAAATCCAATCTGACTGACTCTGTCACTATTGAGTCCATGTGCTCTCCTAACAATGATTTGAACTCATTGTCTGTCCATAAAGGGGTAGCTAATCCACCTTTCTCAGTTGTTGGAATCAACCTAGCATTCCTTCTCAACATTTTGTAATGTTTTTCTGACACAACAATGCACTTCTATCACCTCCCTGGCAAGCAGAGGATAAAATTGTTAACACAGAACAACTGTTGTTAACCTTCTCTGGCAAAGCAGAGGAAAACCTAGTTAATACACATAATCATGTATTCAACCTTCTCTGGCAAAGCAGAGGAAAACATAAACTACTAGCACTTTACGCTAATCTTCTCTGCCTAAAAACAGAGGATAACAGATATTAGCACGTAATGCTAATCTTCTCTACCTGAATAGAGGATAACTGGTCTGATAACCAAACCCTGCAGCTGTTTGTTAACACTTCTCTGGCGGTGCAGAGACTAACCACATGTACTGGTCTGTAGTGGTTCTTTGAATAGAGTAACACTCACCAATCATTGTTGAGCTGAAAAAAGTTTCTGGAATTCAGTCTGGAACGATGTCTGGTGAGAAGCTCTATCCGGGTCACGGCACCAAAACGGTTGTGAATTTTTTCTTAGAGACCAGGAGACGTTTTTGATATCTTGAAGCAGAAGTTTCTCTTTATTCAGATACTCGCTGCTTGGCACTGCAGTCATCAAAAAGTCTGACAAAATCTCAGCACAGCAGAGTATATAGGTTTGAAAGGGGGAGGAGTACATAGAAGTGGAATCAATCTAAACAAAGCATGCAAATGTGGTACAGGAAAACAGCTCAGTTAAAGATTTTTTCCAGCCTTGATCTATTTAGCATACAAGTGTCATTCAAATGCATAGGTGCTTAAACAAAAGGCACAGTTGTACCTTGAGCCTAGAATTCACACTTAACTTGGGAAAACCTCCCAGATGTTCAGGAACTGCATAAAGACAAAAGGTTACTGTCTCAGGGCCTGGGCTGCCTGCTCTTAGACTGTCACAATATACATAACTTTTTCAGTTCAAGTTGTTATATTGGAACCTATAACAAATATGCATAGGATCGGCATATTTTAAACAGATTCTTCAATTTGTAATCCTTCAGTGCAAACACATAAAAAGGCAGAATAGTTTCTATACTGTAATTAATGTTATGGCGTTGCAACACATTCTTACTCCCAACTCTTGACACTTGGTCTGGACCCCTTGGTGTCACTTTTTGATGCTCAGGATACTGCTTTATTGTCATTTTTCGACACGCAGGGTCCTCCATTGTTTTCAGTTGTTTGTCTTAATTTAATGGTTTGCATGCATTTGTAAAAATAGAAATTATTTTATATAAATTTATACTTTCATTGGAGCACCTAACCCCACCCCTACCCTAAACCTACCCACTACTGAACAATATAAAACACGTAACAGGCAAATATAAGCACAGCCATAGGTATTTATTGCAAAAACTGAGCATAAACAAGCAGTATAAAACATTACAAAGCAGTTGCATTCCGAGTCTTCTGAAGCCATATAATAGCAAAGTAGAGAGTAAAACATAAGGTTGAATCGCTGAAAATGATCCCTCTCCCCGTTAACACACTCATATCTCATTTAAAAAGATACTCCCAAACATTAGCATGATGCAGTCGGTCATGAGACACAAAAGAGCTGATGGCATTTCACAGCCAAAGCTGACGTAACGCTTCTTCTGGCTGCATTTTTTCAATATGTGATGAGTTGGGATTGAGAATGTGTTGCTGAAATGGACTCAGGGTCTGGAGCTGACACTGGAGTGGACCTCTGAGACCTCCAGGCTTGACACTATCGCAGAGATGCCAACTGTTTGCACCAACATTTCTAGGGCCCACCTTAATGCATCCATGCAGCATGTTCATGATACATATTCATGTTCATGATGTTCATTCTTTCTGTCATGTTTTGCAAGCAGAACCCAAATGCAGAACAGCAAGGGAAGCTCATTAAAGATCTTTATTAACAAAAATGAAGAGCAGCACAAAACTGGACTAAAACAAAGCCCAGATAACAGCCAGCTCTGCTGAAAAAAACCAGCATAAACCTGCATGGATTCCAAGCTGGTCCAAGATGGTTTATGCTGGTTAGTGCTGGTATAGTGCTGGTCCAAGCTGGTTTATGCTGATATAGTGCTGTCCTAGCTGGTGGACAAAATGGAACTGCTGATTCTGGTTCACCAGCATGGTTTTGCAGAATTGAGTGTCAGTATGCAAGTAGTGTTGACAAACAGTTTTTGCTTGCATATTTCTCTATTTAACACATTGATGATGCTACAGAAAAACAATATAAGGTTAAAACATGATTTATTTAATTATATGATAACTTTGTAATTTCTTTTGCTCCCTCTGCTGAAAAATTTTAACTGCTTTAGTTATGATTACATTATTCATGAATGCCATTAATTAATGTGGTAAACTGGTAAAACGTTTTAAAGCATCAAAGGAATTATCTCTTGTTTCATAATATCTGTACACAAATCAGTTAAAATCAGTTCAGAGCTTGAGTACATTGCATAACAAATTCATTTCGAGATAGGAAAACCAAAAAAAAATGCCTTATAGAACCTTTTGTCATTAGCAGTTTGTTCAGTAACAGGGGTTATGAGAAGAACTCTTTCAGTGGGACAGTTAATAACAACTTGATAATAAAAGTTCAAAACTGAAAGTTGTTTTTAAAGACTTTCATACTGGGAAGTCACATATGTCCAAATCCAGCTGTCAGTCACTGATTTCATGTACATAATGTACACATAGTAAAAGTTATGTCAGTGAGAACCATGAAATACATTATTGTGTGCACTTTCTGCATGCAACTGCTGACCCAGAGTTAATTCAACCAAAGTTAATAGCCAAGTGCCCAATTAAAAGGAACACTACTTACCATAATGGTAACAAACTTCAGCAACCTTTGTACATGTACCATTTAAAAGAAATAAGGCCAAAATGGTTTGCAATAAGTGAACATGGTATTTCTGTTTTTCAGGTATTTAATCATCTTCTGGTGAGATATTGATTTAATTTGCTTTACACTGCTTTAGTTTTACTTTTTTGTATGGAGTTTTCCTCCATGTTGGCTTTGTAAACACTGAGTGCACTTGACCTTTCCAACATCACGGAATGAAGACGCGCATGGCAGAGCTAATGCTTGCCAAGCATTTGTGGTTAAAAAGTGTATAAATATATATAATTTTAAGACAACGACCAACCGTATTCTTATTCCTTGGCTGGGATCATGTAGAGCCATTTGAAGCTTTATTGAAACTACGTTTTTAACCTTCAATTCGATGGTCACCATGAAATCCACTGTATGAAGAAAAATCCTGGTTTTCCTCAAAAATATTAATTTCTTTGCGACTGAAGAAAGAAAGACATGAACATCTTGGATGACATAAGGGTGAGTACCTTATCAGGATTTTTTTTTTTTTTTTTTTGCTATTTATGTTTGTTGTTTTATGTTAGTATGAAAAAATATATTAAAACAACACCATGTGTTAAAATTTAAGTTGAAGGGTTTCTGTACATAGAGACTATTTTTATCAATTTAATCTAATGTTTGTGTGTTGGGCGCTCTTTTAAATTCAGGTATGTCTAATTCTGTAAAGATTCTGATTCAGTAAAAATGTAAAGTGTACATCTGCAAATCTGTAAAAATAAAACATCCAACACAAAACCCCACCTTCAAACCACACAAGTGCACTGACAGTGTGGTATGAAGGTGTAGTTTTGTGTTGGATGTTTCATTTTTACAGATTTCTTGTTCATTCAGGAGGGGACATATTTATAATCATATTCAAGTTGCTACATTGACCTCTTGAAAGACCAGTGTGGACACCCTTAATTCATTGGAATGTGGCTACTAACAGAAGACACAGATTATGGTTAAATGCCTTTATTTAATTCATCTTCATCATCACTTCATGATGAGTCTTGTGAGGCATTTCTCTTGTCTTCACCTGCCGTTACAACAGAATTGGTCTGACAGAGTTTGCCCCTCTATCATCACGAACTGCAACCTGCAGAAGACAAAACCAGTGTATTATACCATAAATACCAAGATGCTAGTCATTCAGTTATGGAGTGTAAACATGTAAACCCACCAAGTGTTGTTTGCTCATGGTGAATGTCTCCGAGTCATATATTATCATTCCACCCGATCCTTTAGGGTTCTCTACACACTGATCAGAAGTCTAAATATAAAACTGCATTTGTTAATGTCAAAAATTACTTTAAAAAATGTACAAACATATTATTGTCATTATTGATTACATTGGTAATATTAGTTTCTTTTACAAAATTCACTTTAATGTTATTTAAAAAAAAAAAAAAAAAAAGTCGATGCCATTAGTTTTGTGGGCAGCGCGTCAACACGTAGCGCCGTTGCACTCTGGATGTCCCAAGTTCGATTCCCACCCCCTTTTCTCTCTCCCACTTCGTTTCCTGTCATTACTATACTCCTATCCTATCAAAAATAAATGTAAAAATAATATAACTACAAAAGTCAACAAAAAATACAACACTGTTCTAGTGTTTTTTTGGATATTTTCATCAAAAAATCGTACATATTCTGCCTTTAAAAATCTCACTTCATATAGAAATATGAGCCATTGCACAAACGCAACACAAATAATTTAATTTGATACAAATACCTTAATTTGATCTGCTGTGGCTTGATGGGGGATACACAATAATGAACCCTGAAAACAAATGCATATAAAACAGAAGTTTAAGCATTACACCACAAGCTGTACATTAAGCATGTTTAATACTGTATGTGCTACAAAGAAATATTCAAAACTGTAATATTCAAAAGTCCTCATTATAGGCCTCAAAAAATGAACAAGTGCCCAAAACTGCAAAAACTGCAACTGAATAATAAAAAATAGTAAATAACATTAGCAGTAAATTTAAGATTTTAGCAATTTATAGACTCTATAGACTAACCACAAATGCAACACGGAGCAATTTACATAAAAGGCTAATAGGCTAACAGTCCGAGCTTTGTAACCAGCTAACGGAGTGCTGCTGTCATTGTTGCGCAGGGGCACCACTACGGTTACGGTTAACCCCCAACCCCCCTCATCTCCCGGACAGCATATTCACTCTGGGGGGTGGGTAGTTAATGGGCCCTCCCATCTCAATCGCGTTCCGAAGGTAATAAATAGCATTCCCCCCAATCCCCGAAAATAAACAAAAATAAACAACAAAAACTACCCCATGGGGAAAAAACAGGCAGGCAACATGGCACAGCAGGAAAAGGCAAGGTAGGATCAGGAAGCACCAAGGGAATGTTAGTCAACGAGCTGGCCCAGAACTACAAACACAAGGAGAATAAATAGGGACCAAACGAAGAGGGTAATGTGACAACAAAGATGGGGCAAATGAACCAATAATCAGGAAACAGGAGATATGAGAGCACATGGCACAAGGAACCAATGTGCTTACACAATAAAAAAAACACAGGCTGCATGCTTTCATGTTGTCATGTCTTGTGTGAACATGTGGCTTATGAGTATTCTCATTAGCTGCGTGTTCATGTGTTGCTTTGTTCAAGCAAATGACTTGTGATTGTTTTAGTCGAAAATATGAGCTGCATGTAACGATACAAGACAACAGTAAAGCATGTGGTCGAACATGAACCACGTGCTACATAAAACACAATCCACATTGACAGATGAGCGTATGGCCCGAGCAAACTCAAGACCACATGTTCCCATAACAAAACAGAATATGGAGCGTGAATGTCCGAACCCCGACATAAAAACGAAACTCAACAAGACATGAGTGCTGGGATCCGAACACCATGCTCCAGCAAGAACCAAGGCATGCAGATAACATGAAAAGACATGATGGGAGTCTCAGGGCTGTGCGACAAAACCATAAGAAAACTAGACCAATGTGACAGAACCCTGACAAGAAATTTGGTAAATCGCGTTCCAGGGGGTCCCCCTCGGGAGAAATCGCGATCACGTTTCCCCCATTGTGGAGCCCCCAATCGTAACCCCCCCCCCTTCCCCTTTTACATAAAATAAAACTTCCTTCAGTAGTTACACAATATTACCAATATCTTGTACTGATGGTGTAATAAAATAGGTTTTGATGAAAATATGAACATTTCATGCAATATTATTACATAATGATATGTTTTTACATACCATAAGAGCTGTGTTTTCCGTTAAATGACAACAAGGGTGTCTCCTAAGGTCCTCAAAAGACAAAAAAATAATAATAATATTTAAAAACGTTAATATGAATAAAAAAATACGCCTAATAAATAAAATTGTAATATAAATATATAACAATTATGGCACTTTTATTATGTCATAAATTAAACACATATTGTTTAACAGTATAATAAACGTATATGTGATGACGAGCCTTCTAACGAAGGTCCTCAAAAGACAAAAAAATCAATATTAAATAAAAAAATATTACGAATAAAAAATGTCTAACAAATAAAATTGGAAGATAAATAATAATTATGCCACTTTACAAATTAAACACATACTGTTTAACTATGCAATAAATGTATATATGATTATTATTTCTAGATAGAATCAGTAGGACTCACAATATTATTTTAACATATAATATTGTAACAGATCATTTATTACATGACTATTACAGGCTTTAAAAATAAATAAATGGCCATAAAAGCAGAACAAGCAATTTGTTTCATTAAAACAAACTTATCTTTCTTCTGTGTCTGTCAGTTTCTGTGTCTGTCAGTTGTCTTCATGTTAAAATATTGAGAGAAGAGGTTTCCATCCTTTAATTGCTCTTCATGGGTCTTCTGAAGGTTCTTCTGAAGCTTTGGTCTTAACATCAACATGACAAACGAGAACATAATTATTAATAAAAAAAACTTGAAAAACCTGATCGATTCATTAATTGAATGACTGGTCCATCGAATGTGCCATGTCGTGGTTTTCTAGCTAAATGAAACCAGTTACAAGAATGCAGCAGGATTTAGTAGTGAAGAAGAAAAACCAAACCCAAGACCACAACCCACACAATAAGCGCGCAAATCACATCTCAGCAAAACTGATACGTTTCAGAAAATAACATGTAATATGCTTTTGATGCCCTTACAACAAATGCAGGATTAACTATAGGTTTATAATTATTTTATTTCAATAGCTTAATCCATTTTCAACAGTCAGTTTCAATCAGAAACTGAAATTTTTTCAAAAAAAATTTTGTATTATTTTCTTGAATTCAGAGTAGATTTATGTCTTACATAAGAAACATTTATTCCAAACTTGCCAAAAAGCTTTTGTAACTTCAGGGCATCAGAAAATACATGTATTTTGTGTATGTGCGTGTGTGTGTAGAGAGAAAAAAGAGAAAAGGCAGCCACTCAGAAAAGAGATTTTTTGTTTGCTTGACTGTTTCTTTCCTCAGCCTTCGTGAATGCCTTTTTAGAAGTTCAACACAGAGCCGAAACTTCAAAGGCTCCATTCTGCCTCAAGACTCAAAGCTGTTCAATCAAGCTATATGGATTTTTTTTAAATGTAACGATACATTTAAGGAAATTTATCTGTGACGTTCGAATGCAAGTGCTATAGTATGCAACAACAGAGCAGTTTGACATAGCATTATGTCACAATACTATCAGACTGTCTTCTTACACATTCTTGTAGGGACTATAACTAATGAAATACGTATTTTATTCCATAGCTATTGGAAACCACAATTTGCAAATAAATCAAGACTATCAAAATCTATAAGTTAGTGTAGTAATAAAAAGGTAGTAATAACATGGTAATGACACTGAAACAACAAATAGCATTCAAAATTGTAAAATGTGCATTCGCTTACTGTGCACTGACTTACTGTGAATTACTGATCACATACAATATGGTTTTAGTTAAGCAAGATTATATGTGACCCTGGACCACAAAACCAGACATGGTTAGGGTAAATTTTTCGAAATTGAGATTTATACATCATCAGAAAGCTGAATATGTAAGCTTTCCATTGATGTATGGTATGTATTTGTTAGGATAGAACAATATTTGGCAGAGCTACAACTATTTCAATATATGGAACCTGAGGGTGCAAATCAAAAAATTGAGAAAATTGCCTTTAAAGTTGTCCAAATGAAGTTCTTAGCAATGCATATTACTAATCAAAAATTAAGTTTTGATATATTTACAGCAGGAATTTTATAAAATAAATGTCATGGAACATAATCTTTAAATAATTAAACAATAATTTTGACCCATACAATGTATTTTTGGCTATTGCTACAAATATACACCACTGATTTAAGACTGGTTTTGTGGTCCAGTATCACATATTATGATTGTTTTATAAGCTTACATTCCCTCAACATCCAGTATATTCTGACTGGCTGTTTTACAATCACCTTACATTGCACTGAGATTAATTCATCAGTAAACATCAATAATTATAAAATAATTCAAATGTTTACATTTTACAAATATTTATAGTTTTAAATTACATGAAAATGACTTCAAATGTTAAGTAATATTACATGTAGAATTTCCAAATAACATCAAAATAATGTTATTTGGTGTGATGCTCCAAAAAACTCATATTCTACCTGTTCTCTCTGTGATTTTGAATAGCTCTAAAAAGAAAACTCCCTGTTTCCACAGACCATTTTCACTTCAGATTGATAGTTCACCTGCTCAGAGTGTCACTCACATAATGCCAGGACTATCTGATGCATAATTACAAAATAGTAGCCCTGCAATGACTCATATATATGCTGTTTTATTTCTCAAAATGGAAACTCCCTGTGCTCAAAAGGGAAATTCCCACAAACAAGTTTTACTTTAAATTTATAGCACAGCACCCCAAAGTGCCACTCAGACCATCAGTCCTTCGGAGGAAATTCGTAATTATGTACCAGATAGTCCTGACATTGTGGGAGCGACACTGAGGAAGTGTACTGATTATCTGAAGTGAAAATGGCATGTGGAAACAGGGAGTTTCAGAACTGACTGACAAAATAGCATCTTTATGAGTTTTTGGAGGATTTGTATTTTGTAGTTAAACATCTGATACTCCTGACATTGTGGGGGTTACACTCTGGGATTGTGTATTTTTAATCTGAATTAAAATTGGTCTGGGGAAGTTTTTTAGAGTTATCCAAAATCACAAAGAGGACAGGTAGAATATGACTTTGGTACGGCTCTGACATTGGCTGAGTGACACATAGAGATATCCAAAATCACAGGCAGAACAGTTTTGTTTCCACAAAACAGTCCTGATATTGGCTGAGTGACACTCTTGGGTGGTGGACTATTAATCTAAATTGAAATTGGTCTGTGGAAACAAGGAGTTTTCTTTTTAGAGCTATCCAAAATGAAAGACAAAACTGGGCTGCGTTTCCCAAAAGCATCGTAAGCCTAAGTTGATTGTAGAACCATTGTCATCAGTGGAGCTATGATCAACTTAATTTTGATGATGCTTTTTGGGAAACACAGCCCTGATTATATACAAGTTTTTGGAAGACTTTTACTTTGCAACATTAGACAATCCTGACATTGGCTGAATGACACGGTGGGGTGGTGTACTATTAATCTGAATTGAAACTGGTCTGTGGAAACAGAGAGTTTCCTTTTTTGAGAAATAAAACAGCATATATTCATTATATATTATATGGGGATCTTATTTTGTAATTCAACATCAGACAGTCCTGATAGTGTGTGCGTGACATTCTGAGGTGGTGTAATATTAATCTGAAGTGAAAGTGAAACTTTCAGTTTTTTTTTTTTTTTTTTTTTTTTTTGATGGCAATGTTTTATGAAATGTGAAATGGAACAGCACTAACAAGCTCTCTTCCATCTGTTGACTGTCATAATAAGATCTTCACACAGACTGGTCAACATTCACTTTATTACACTTTATTAGACAATAATGTGGATAGAAAAAATAGCAGTCTGTACAACACTCTCAATGTGCCACATGAGCTATTAGAAATTACTTCTGGTGTTTCACCTTTTGCTTCTGCTTCCTTTGCTGCGGCTTTCCTTTTTCTCCTGAAAATTAACAGTAACAGAAGTTACACACTAAACTAAGACCAGAAACCACCTGTCACGTGTACTTTGTGTTTTTGTTCCATTTTCCCTGTTCTCCTGTTCTCTTACCTTCTGTTTCTGTTCCTCATGTGTTGCTATGGTTTTTGATACATTACCCCACACCTGTCATTAATTTGCTCTCATTTGTTCTAGTATTTATTCCCCATTATGTTCAGTCTTTCTTTGTCCGTTCTCAGTCATCATTATAAGTTATGTTTTTTTCATTATTATTAAAATCATTGGTTTAAAACTACATTCTCCTTCGTCTACCTGCCTGCCTGCTACACAATTAAAATTAAGCTAATTAAATATTGTAATACAAAATTAAACTGTTAAAGACTTCAAAATGATTAAAACTCTAAATTAATTGTCAATGAAAAATCTGAAATAATGTGATTCTGGTCCTGTTTTTTACAACTATAGCAGACTAATTAAAAAAAAAAATTACAAAACCTATGGTGTAATAACACCCATATAATAACTGAGTAACTTCACCTTTTGATTTTCTTTAACTCAATCATGTCGTCAGGGAGAGAACATCCAGCCTTCTTTATGAGGGTAGCAATGCTGATTCATAACAAAATTAAGTGAGTAGAATATCATGCAATTAAATGTAACAAGGCTAGAAAAGGATCCCCCCCTAAATTTTAATCAATGCTATTATGACTAGTTGTTGCTATTACCTGCAAAGAAGAGAGTTGTTATCCCCTGTTAAAAAAGTTATTTCCTTTCCTCTGTGTCCTGCTCTTCCAATTAACCCTATAGCGAAAACAAAGCAGCAAGCTTATTAATTATAAGGGTGGACAACTACAAGCTACAAATGAACAAACCGATTCAGGGAATGTATTCCAAAGCAGTGGTAAGTAAGTCGTAACCAGGTTGATGCCCTTGAAGTCAGTACCACAGGCCAGAAGAGCAGTGCAGATCAGCACCCAGATCCCTATGGAGTGAATTTTGTGCCAATATTCATCAAACAAATCCAGCGTTTTGCAAATAAACATAATCTGCTTTGCAAAGAAAAACTCAACTTTCAAACAAACGAAAAGTGATTTGCAAATACAAAACTTTATTTGAGAGAATGTAGTGGCATGGACAAACATATGTATTGTGTGTTACAACTGTGAGAGTCAGTTGCGTTTTTCTGAGGAAATTTGGCTTGATTTTCTCACAAATGCGTACAAGCAGATTTTCTCACAAATGCAATTGAGCAACTTCCTTTCCCAAAAACAGCAGATGGCGCTGTCGGTCAATTTCAGTAGTTTCTGAGCTTCCCGAAACACCTTTATTGTGAACATTTATTGTAATTGTGCTTTATATGTTGAGACATAGCCTACAGTGGAGAGAAATATAGTATAAAGTATAAGTATAAAACTACACATAGACAATCTAGTAGGCTAATCTAATTATACAAATAGACTACTATTATTAAACTAGTTTAAGTTCAGGTGAGCTTTATTGTGATTCAGCTATGTAAATGTACCAAAATATAATCTAAATAAATAAATACCTGATGGAGGGAACGGAGACGCTGTGTTGAGTAGTGTACGACACTAGGGGTCGCTCTTGAGAGCCCAAACACCTCTGACAGTTTTGAGAAAGGCCAATGAAAATTGGGTGTGCAGATTTGCATAGCTGGCCACGCCCCGGACATTTGGGTATAAATAGGGCAGCGTGTGCATCTGCTCACTCGTTCTGATTCTGAGGAGCCGAGCGTCTCAGCTCACTCAGAGGCGGACCAGAGATGTGGCATGGGAGACACAACGTCTCCGTTCCCTCCATCAGGGAACGAGGGTTACCATACGTAACCGAGACGTTCCCTATCTGTCGTACACTCCGAGTTGTGTCGAGTAGTGTACGACACTAGGGGTCCCCGTAAAAACACGCCACATGTCTGACCGCGTCACGAGAGACAAGTGCAGAAGTAACAGGGCAACGTGTTAACGTAAGTGCAGCTCACCTCCTCTGTGACCATCCAACGTCCAAGGACTGACCTGTACAGCGGGGTCCTGCAGCCGGGCCTCCCTCAAGGGCGGCTGAGTGTCTTGAGATCGTTGGGAAAAATGCCTGCTCCCGAAGGAAGACATTACGGAGTTCACGACCTGCCCGACAGGGGGGGTTAGAGTGACATAGTTAGACATGGGACCTGAGGTGGGTCTCACACCCGGGAAGACAGCCAGACTCAGATCCTAGAGAACCTGTTTTCAGGGGAAAACACCGCACCACAAGAGTTATAGGTGGAAATACACATATGGGGCCACATAAGGGGCCACTACATATGGGGCACAATCCAATCATAAATAAGGGTATTCATACCTTGTGAAGGGATTCCATAGCGAGTTTCTCCGCTAAACTCCGCCATGTGCAGAAGTGCCAAAGATGGAGATGGTGTCCAGGGTTCGCATCAGGAAACCTACTGAAACTCAGAAGCGTAATCACCATTAGGGGAAGCGCTTATGCAAGCTCTACACCAACCAGTGTGCTGAGTCAAGAGTTAGCAATCAAGACTCTAGCTGACACTGGTTCTGTGCGCAAATTATAAAATCTGGCAAATGTGTTAGGTGTAGCCCAACCCGCAGCTCTACAGATGTCTGTTAATGAGGCCCCATTCGCCAGGGCTGCTGAGGCAGCGATGCCCCTGGTTGAGTGGGCTCTTACCTCCAGAGGGCAGGGTAGGCCTCTGGCCAGGTAGGCCATACGGATCGCGTTTACCAGCCAATGGGAGATCCTCTGTTTGGAGACAGCTTTCCCCTTCTGCTGTCCTCCGTAACAAACAAAGAGCTGTTCCGAACGTCTGAAGGGCTGCGTTCGTTCCATGTAGATGCGCAGGGCACGGACTGGGCATAACAAGGTCAGGTTGGGGTCATCTTCCTGGGAAGAGAGAGCTTGCAAGGTCACTACCTGATCTCTGAAAGGAGTGGTGGGGACCTTGGGCACATATCCAGGCCGGGGTCTCAAGACAACGTGAGAATCCGCTGGTCCGAATTCCAGGCACGAACTGTTCACGGAGAGGGCTTGGAGGTCTCCCACTCTTTTGATGGAAGTGAGCGCAGTCAAAA
This sequence comes from Labeo rohita, assembly GCF_022985175.1. Lineage (NCBI taxonomy): Eukaryota > Metazoa > Chordata > Actinopteri > Cypriniformes > Cyprinidae > Labeo > Labeo rohita. The sequence goes on along the minus strand of NC_066889.1, from coordinate 5,689,005 downwards.
GAGCCGTCTTGAAGGAGAGAGCATCGAGTTCGACTGACTGAAGGGGCTCGAATGGATCTTGTTGTAGACCTTGGAGAACCACAGCAAGATCCCAAGAGGGGATGAGATGCGGCCGAGGAGGGTTCAGCCTCCGGGCTCCTCTAAGAAACCTGATTATCAAATCGTGTTTCCCCACCGATCTGCCTCCCACCAAGTCATGGTTAGCTGATATAGCTGCGACATGAACCTTGAGTGTTGAGGCAGACAGGTGCCTGTCCAGGCCTTCTTGAAGGAAGGATAACACTGATTTGATGCCACAACTCCGTGGGTCCTTCCCGTGAGAAGAACACCAGTTCACAAAGATGCGCCATTTTAGGTCATACAGCCGTCTGGTAGAGGGGGCTCTTGCCTGTAGAAGTGTGTTTACCACTGAAGGTGAAAGGTCTCTGAAGTCCTCCTGGTCGCGTCCAGGGACCAAAGGTGGAGGTTCCAAAGATCGGGGCGCGGGTGCCAAATTGTGCCCTTCCCCTGAGAAAGGAGGTCCTTCCTCAGAGGAATGCGCCAGGGAGGGGCTGATGCCAGGAGCACCAGGTCCGAGAACCAGGTTCTGTTGGGCCAGAAGGGGGCCACCAAGAGAATCTGTTCCTTGTCCTCCCTGACTTTGCACAAGGTTTGTGCGATGAGGCTCACTGGGGGAAACGCATACTTGAGCCGGCCCCTCGGCCAACTGTGTGCCAGTGCGTCTATACCGAGGGGGCCTCGGTTGGAGCCGTACCACAGCTGGCAGTGGGTGGATTCCGGTGAGGCAAAGAGGTCTACCTGTGCCTGGCCGAATCGATCCCAAATCAGTTGGACCGACTGGGGGTGGAGTCTCCACTCGCCTCCGAGCGAAACCTGTCGTGACAGGGAATCGGCCATACGATTGGCTTCGCCCGGAATGTGAGTGGCTCGTAGAGACTTGAGTCTGTGTTGACTCCAGAGCAGCAGGTGGCGGGCTAGTTGTGACATGCGAAAGGAGCGTACACCGCCCTGGTGGTTGATGTAGGCCACAGTCGCAGTGTTGTCGGACCTGACCAACACGTGCTTGCCCTGAATCATAGGTCGGAACCTCCTCAGGGCCAGGAGCACTGCCAACAACTCCAGACAATTTATGTGCCAAAACAGTCGGGGGCCTGTCCAGACCCCGGAAGCTGCCTGCCCGTTGCAGGTGGCACCCCAGCCTGTCTTGGAAGCATCTGTGGTGACAACGATGCGTCTGGACACCTGTTCCAGGGGAACTCCTGACCGTAGGAACATAATGTCTGTCCAAGGGCTGAGTGTCTGGCGACACGATGGTGTGATGTTCACTCGAAATGTGCCTCGATGCCACGCCCACCTGGGGACTCGAGTATGAAGCCAGTGCTGCAGCGGTCTCATGTGCATCAACCCCAGTGGCGTGACCGCGGCTGAGGATGCCATGTGCCCTAGGAGCCTCTGAACCTGTTTTAGGGGGACCGCTGACCCGCATCTGAGTGTTGCCACACACCTCAGAACTGACTGTGCACGCTCCGGGGAGAGACGCGCAGACATACTGACCGAGTCCAGCTCTACACCGAGAAAAGAGATCCTCTGTGCCGGGGAGAGTTTGCTCTTTTCCCAGTTGACCCGAAGCCCCAACTGAGCCAAATGGTTGAGAACCATGTCCCTGTGTGCGCAAACCAAATCCCACGAGTGAGCTAGGATCAGCCAGTCGTCGAGATAATTGAGAATGCGTATGCCCATTTCCCTGAGGGGGGAAAGGGCGGCCTCCGCTACCTTCGTAAAGACCCGGGGCGACAGGGAGAGGCCGAAGGGGAGAACCTTGTACCGATATGCCCGTCCTTCGAAGGCAAACCGCAAGAACGGCCTGTGTCTTGGGAGGATTGAGACATGAAAGTACGCGTCCTTCAGGTCTATGGCCACAAACCAATCTTGAACTCTGACACACGTGAGAATGTGCTTGAGGGTTAACATCTTGAACGGGAGCTTGAGCAGGGCCCGATTCAAGGCCCTCAGATCCAAGATTGGTCTGAGACCGCCACCCTTCTTGGGTACAATGAAGTAGGGGCTGTAGAACCCTTTCTTCATTTCGGCTGAGGGGACAGTTTCTATCGCACCCTTCGCCAGAAGGACTGCGATTTCCGCCCGAAGAACCGCGGTGTTGGGGCCCTGAACCGACGTAGTGAGAACACCACGGAACTTGGGTGGACGCCGTGCAAACTGGATGGCATAGCCGAGCCGAATGGTCCTGAGGAGCCAGCGGGAAGGATTGGGGAGATTTAACCAATCCGAAAAGTTCTCCGCTAAGGGTCTCAGAGGAGTTACATTCGGTGTACCAAGGGTGGGGGTACCGTCGCTGGGAAAACAGTGTGTGGCCGGAGGTGAGAAGCCCCGACCCACTGGCTGTGTTCTGCCCAGGGAGTCCGATCCGTGAGAGCTGTGCAGATGATCCGCCCGAGAGGGGAGATCGTCTGAACGAGCTCGTTGTTTCAGAGCATACGGGGGCACAGGTGTTGTGCGACCGTATGTTTCTGATAATGGAAACAGCATCCGACCGTCGAGTAGAGGGTCGGAGGTGCTGTATATTGTGCCCAGAGAAGAAGGAAATTGCTCTTTTATTGACCATGTGGTGGCCGTCTGCCATGTGGCAGACAGCCGGGTAGAAGCCGAATCCAGCGCTCGTCCCCTCGTCGAGTGTGGACCCGGACAGGTCAGATGATCCTCCTTCCCTGGGCTGCCCGTCTCAGGAACGCTTTGAAGCCTGACGTGGGTTCTTAGTGGCCTGAGGACGGGCTGGCGGTGCCACCTTCCTACGAGTGCTGGACCGTTGGGCGGGTCTGGCTGCAGGACCGGCAGGTTGCGGGGCCTGAGCCATCCTCGTAGGGGGTCTTCCTCGGCGGGGGGCAGGCGGAGGTTGCTGCGTCGGCTGAGCTGGGCCAGCGCTCGCTGCACGCCGAGGCAGGATGTGTTTAATGGCCTCCGTCTGCTGCTTCACCGTGGAGAACTGCTGGGCAAATTCTTCCACGGTTTCGCCGAAGAGACCAGCCTGGGAAATGGGAGCGTCAAGAAAGCGTGCTTTCTCGGCGTCTCGCATCTCGGCCAGGTTTAGCCATAGGTGGCGCTCCTGGACCACCATAGTGGACATCGCCCTCCCCAGAGCTTGCGCCGTAACCTTCGTAGCTCGAAGAGCATAGTCGGTCGCAGAGCGCAGCTCGTGTAACAGCTCTGGGTCAGGAACACCCTCGTGCAGGTCTTTGAGAACCTTAGCCTGATAGACCTGCAAAATCGCCATAGCGTGTAAGGCGGACGCAGCTTGCCCAGAGGCCGCATAAGCCTTCGCTACAAGCGCAGACGAAAACTTACAAGCCCTGGACGGGAGTCTCGGGCGGCCCCTCCAGGAGGCGGCGTTTTGCGGGCACAAGTGCATCGCAATCGCTCTCTCCACCTGGGGGACCTCCGTATACCCCCTCGCTGGACCGCCATCGAGGGTGGTGAGGGACGGGGAGATAGCGTGCCGTGAACGAGCCGACAGAGGGGCTTTCCACGACTTTTAACTCCTCATGCACTTCCGGGAAAAACGGGACCGGGGAGGAACGTGGCCTCGAGTCACGTCCACTGCCCAGGAACCAGTCATCCAGCCTTGAAGGCTCAGGGCTGGGCGGGGGAACCCACACAACCCCAATCTCCTTGGCTGCCCGTTTTAGTGCGGCGGCCATTTCGGCATCCGCCACAGACTGAGACTCTACCGCCGGAGCGGTAAGTTCAGCCGTGACGTCAGCCTCTGACGGCTCTCCCTCCGATGCTACAGATCCTGCCTTTTCCTCAGCAGGAGCCCCGAACAAAAGATCCAGCCCATACTGAGACGAGCTTTCAAAATCGTCCTGAGACTCCATCGGTGGACACACAGGGTGAACGGTTTGCGAGGACGTACCCGGCAAAGCGTCGTTCAAACCCTGTCGCTCTTCTTCAACGCACATCGCTGCGGCCTCGTACCCGGAAGTAGAAGGACCGGAGCGGGAAGCAGTTGAATGGCGCCGCGGCTTCTTCGAAAAGAACGCGGCTCGTGAGCGGAGCGTGCCCAAGGGCATGTCCTCGCAGTTCTGACAACCTCCCTCAGCGAACGCTGCTTCAGCATGCTCACGCCCCAAGCACTGAACACAGCGATCGTGCCGATCGTTAGGGGAAAGGTAGAATCCGCAACCAGTTGGACACGGACGGAAAGGCATAGTGAAACACACAATCCGCCCGTGGAGCTCTTTTAGAGAAAATTTGCTCAATTAGAGGAAAATCTTCTCCTGAAGATCGCCGTCGACGCACCCAGGGGAACTCTCACAACACGAGCCGTGTCAGAGAGGGAGAGACCGCTGTCTGTGCCGTAGATCCAACGACGAGAGAGGTGAATGTTGCCGCTTCTCACACAGAGACGCTGCATTCGGCTCCGAAGAACAGAACGAGTGAGCAGATGCACACGCTGCCCTATTTATACCCGGATGTCCGGGGCGTGGCCAGCTATGCAAATCTGCACACCCAATTTTCATTGGCCTTTCTCAAAACTGTCAGAGGTGTTTGATTGTACTAAATAATGTGATTTGTTTTCCGTTTATTTTTATTTTTTTTTTTTAATTAATAATAATTACCTCTCGGGTGATATTACCATATCTCAAATTAAATTGTCTAAGCTTTCATTTTTGGTACACAATATTGTCACTCTGCATAATACATTTGCATTTTAGTATTACAATATATTGTGACATGATATATTGTTATTATACTCCTGTGTTGTTTTGAATGTTGAATATTTGTATCAACATATGTATATATTCTATGTCCCACGATCCAACAGAGGATACAGAGAATGGATCAGTTTTTATAGGGAAAGACTGCTTAGTTAAATGTTCAGCCATGTCTCCACTGATCTTTGAAATAATCAATCATGTTAACAACTTTACAGCAATTATTGTGAATTTTACTGACATTGTAGTATAGGGTCGCTTTGTCAAAATATCTAAATGATTAATTATAGATATAGTAAGACAGAAACTCACCTGTTCCCCATGTTGGTCTGCTGTATTTCCTGAAAAGGTAATGGGTGTTTTGGGTCTCAGGAGACTAGTGTAAATTGACCGACAGCTCCATCTGCTTGCATTTGTGAGAAAATCCGCTTGTACGCATTTGTGAGAAAATCAAGCCAAGTTTCTTTAGAAAAAGGCAACTGAGTCTGTAATACACAATACATATGTTTGTCCATACCACTGCATTTTCTCTCAAATAGAGTTTTGTATTTGCAAATCACTTTGCGTTTGTTTGAAAGTTGAGTTTTTCTTTGCAAAGCAGCTTGTGTTTATTTGCAAAACACTGGATTTGTTCGATGAATATTGGCACAAAATTAACTCCATACCAGATCTTGCCTGAATGAAAACTATTCACAACATTGCTATAATGAGAGAAGAGTTAAACCTTCCTTTCAAATATGAATTCTATTTTATGTCATATTAAAGGGAATAAAATAAATAAAAAGATAATAGACAGGTTAATAACAGTCCCTGAGACCGCAGCAGTATACAAGCAGAGAGTTCAAGAACGGCCTCTTTGACAGGACAGGCAACTGGTTCCATAACCGCCCTTGGACATGACATGGCAAGCGGAGAGTTGAGGGACAGCCTCTTTGACCACAACGGGACAAGCTGTGAACTCAGAAACGACTTTCTTGTTTTTTACTGAACAGGTTAAGAACTCAGAGATGGCCTCCTTGACTATAACAGGGCAAGCTAAAGATTCACAGGTGGTCTCTGTGGTCAAGATAGGACAAGCAGGAAGCTCAAGAGTGTTTTCTGTGATCGAGACAGGACAGGCAATGAGCTCACGGGTAACTGAAGCGGGCTCTGAAGTGAACTCAGGGGCTGCAGCCGACACTGGAGTGGACTCGCATGCTGGAGAGCAGTATGTTGCCCAAACACACACAATAGCCATTGCTGTAACAGGGAGTACAGTTGGAGGACTGTGAGACCTCCAGGCTTTACACTATTCTATTCTACACTATTCGCACGAACATCAGTGGAGTGTCCTCCAAGCTAGATAACAGTCTCAAATGCCTAAGGCCCACCTTAATGACTTTATGTGGCATGTTTATGATATCCGGGAACATTGACTTGGTGTCCATGATGACTGAAGACTGGAGAATAAATAGGAGAGCAAACAAAGGCGGTAATGGGGGAAAGAAGGTAAGGTAGCTAACCAATAATCAACAAGAAGGGCAGGGTAAAGAAAACAGACAGGAGAGCACATGGCACAAACAAACACACGCAACCATGTCCTCACAAAAAGACACAAGAGTGTCCTCTGGTGGGCATCTTGGGCACACCAGCTGATGCCTGTGACATCAGCAGCATACTTACATTACAAATAACAGCAGACAAAGCTTTAACTTCCTACAGAAGTACAAAACCAATACCCTAATTATTTATTTTAAAAATATATATTTATCAAAAAAAAGTCTACTTAAACTTGACCAGGATCAATCCCATTCTTATCTCATTCCATGTTAACTTTATAACCTAGATGTGCCAAACCTTTCTTAGTGTGAAAAGTATTAGTACAATCCCTGTCCTTCATCTTCTTTCATGTCATACTATACCTTCATCATCAATATCTGAATCATCCTGAGGTTGGAGATGGATGGGGTATGACACATCATCATACACAATTGCCCATAAAGATCTCTCTGGTTCTCCATGCATTGCACTGAAAGCTGAAAATGCATAATCATTAGTAATGAATCTTAATTAATTCAGAATAATCATGATCTAAGCATTCGATACACTGCCAAAAAATGTCCAAACATCGACATTAACTAGTTTTAACTGGTTGCTGGGGCAGCATACACAATTCTGGAACTTATCAAAGGCTTTTGAGGGCACTGCCCTACTGACAAGCTAAAATTATTATTTTTTTTGTACATTTTTGCAATTTTTGCACATTAAAGCATCAGAATCATCCCCACAGAAGAGCAGTGGTAAAGTACAGTTTATATAAAATCCTCTGCATGTTACTTTATTATGAACTTTCACATGCAATTTTAAATTTTAACTATAGATGTCTTTAGAGAGCCTAAAATGTTTGTCTTTGTACATGCAAACGTGCAATTTGAAGATTTTCTTCTCAATGTTTTAGTAACATGGATCATTTGTATCTACACTGCTGTCAGTGAACATCCAGCATGTCTAGACAAACCAGTTTAAGTCTGTGTGTTACCTTTCATGTCCTTGTAGACTCGTAGATTTTAGCTTCATGTGCAAAGCACATTCTCTGCACAAACCTTCACTGCGATGCTCAGCGATTTGTTGAAATGGTTCCATTGCCAAAAATCCAATACAGAAATAAATGAATATGGTATGGTAGAAAAATGCAAATAAAGTGAAGCAGAAAAATTATTTGTGAATATGATTTCTGGGTCACTGCCAAAAGACTCAATATATCTCAGGGATCTGGAAGCTCACAGGATTCCTCCCAAATGTTCAGTAGTTCATTGGTATGAACTTTATATATGCTTCAACAAGCCGGTCATTTCTTTTAGAAGTAGGACAGCATCAGTTGAAATGCCCTAGTTTCATTAAGTCATTATGAATCCACTCAAGTTTTTTGTCAAACTTCCTCTTTTTTAAATTTTATAAGACAACACAACTTTCTAAGCAACAAACAAACAAAAGTTACATTTCTCTTTTTTTAGTAAGCTATTAACCTGGATGAAACTGCCTTCCCGTAGTTTACTTCAAATGTTATATATAAAATTGTTGCAAATTGTAAATGACATAATATCATTGAAATAAAAAGCCACTTAAGTGTATTGAAAGAGTACACATTCATGACTGTTAATTAACAAACTTAAGTAATATAAAATTCAAAATTTCAATTTGAAGTGCATTTTAATTATGTTTCAAAACATTTTGCCACGCTTGATTGAAGGGCACTTATTTTGATGTGTTGACTAAAATACTACAGCACTTGTAATCAGTGTTGGGGAGTAACTAGTTACATGTAATGGAATTACGTAATTTAATTACAAAATAAATGTAACTGTAATTAGTTACAGTTACTAAGAAAAAAATATGTAATTAAATTACAATTACTTTTGAAAAATGTTAATGATTACAAAGGGGGTTACATCTGAATTTCACACACATACAGATTTAATTGACTTCTTTTATAAACTGCATTCACGCTCTAAAATGAGACACCAATGTTTCAGGAGTTTAGGACACAGAATAGGACACACGCTTATTTGATAACTGTTTTATTTCCTATTTGGGTTTATGCATAAACTTTATTTTTTAAGATTAATAGTTTTTTTTTTCCAAGGCATTGTTAGATGCCAGTGTTTCCTGTCATAACTATGCAAACATGAATGAATTTAAATTATTACACAGCTCTGTGGATTGCTTGATTCTGATTGGTCAGTCATGACATTCCAAGGTATGTTATTCCCTGATAACAACTGGTAAAAGCTAATAACACAAACTCATCTGGGAAACTTAAGTCTGCGTTATACACTTGATAGTTTTTCTTATTGTTAGCTTTGCATTTGGTTAGCTAATAAAATATTAAATCTCAATTCAGTATTATGTGTACAATTTCTTAATTATGTCATCCTGGTTTCGTGGACTTGTTTTTTTGTTTTAAACACAGCTGCTGCCATTTTGTTTTGTACTCTGCAAGACCTAGTAAAAACTAGTACTGTAGCTACTAGTACTTAATTATTTATGTGGTAAAATGCTGTGTAATAAAAGTGGTCTGACTACACTGTATCCCTAAAATGTCTAGTTTGAACGTGCCACTTGCTAGCAACTGATTTCTTCATGGAAGCTTTGTGTTCAAATATTTCAACTCAGATCAGTGTTTCATGTCTAATTATTTACTTTTGTGGCAAGCAGCTGTGTAATAATGTACATCCAGCCAGTTGTTATTGCAAAATAAAGAGGTATATTATCCCTTACTTATTATAATCTTAATTCAGTGATAAAGGATTTTGAAAATCTGACAGTAATCAGTGCTGAGTGCTACTGTAATGTTAACTCTGCCTGCTTTAAATGTTTCAAAATGATTTGCAGTTAAAAATATTAGAAATTTAGAAAAGTAATCAAAAATTAATCAAAAGTAATGTTACATTACTTTAATGAAGTAATTGAAAAGTTACACTACTTATTACATTTTAAATCGAGTAACTTGTAATCTGTAACCTATTACATTTCCAAAATAACCTTCCAAACACTGCTTGTAATTCACTTGATTATAGCTTAACTGTATTGTTCTTTGATATTACATTTAAAGTTAATAAATGTACAAAATAACCACTTCATTGTTACAAATGTGTAATTACAAATATATGTAAATATATAAGTGTGAATATAAATTACACTGAAGTATATTGAAGTTTACCATATATACCTGTCAGTATATTCATTAGTAATAGTAATTAGACATACGTATAAAGATACTTCAGATTTACTTAAGTCAAAAACGGACCTATAAAGAACTAAAGTTCAACTAACTGCTTTTAATATCAGTTTGAACTATAAAGCATTTTCATTTAAGTATATTATTTCTGTAATAATTACTCTTTAAAAAAAACAAAAAAACAAGTAGGGCTATGCTAAAGTGTGCTTTTTTTAGGGTAGCGAAGACTGCTAAGCTTAAATGTAAAGTTCATAGGCCTATTTATTATCCTTGCAGCTAGTTTTTCCATGGGTCGCTATTACACAAAACAAGTGAACCAGCCTATCTGTAATAGCATTATTATCTAGCAAGAGGGTCTTTCTCTGCTTCCTGCATTTTGCAGTGTACTCACTATGTTTGTGTGAATTGGACACTAGTGCACTGACAGTGTGGTTTTGTGTTGGATGTTTCATTTTTACAGATTTCTTCTCCTTTATTCAGGAGGGGACATATTCATATTCTAAGTTGCTACATAGACCTCTTCAACAGAAGACACAAGATAGTGGTGAAATCCCTTTATTTCTCTGCATTTCTTGTCTTCACCTGAGTTTTTCCCCTCAAAGGGGAGATTTTGTTTATTAGTAGAGTTGTAGGAGTCTTCTATATGATCACAAACTGCCACCTGCAAAGACAAAACCAGTCGTTTAATATACTAATATGCTAATCATTCAGTTTTGTAGTGGAAGTATGTGAAGTATGTAAACCTACCAAGTGTTGTTTGTCCATGGTGAACGTCTCCCAGTCATATATTATCACTCCACCTAATCCTTTAGGGTTCTCCACACACTGGACAGAGGTCTAAACATACCATTGCATTTGTTAATGTCATGAATTACTTTTAATATTTTACAAATATAATAATGTCATTATTGATTATAATCAGTAATTAATCTCTTGAATATTTTGATCAACTGATCTGGTGTACAGTATATAATATAAAAAGTATGATAGTATGATATAAGGATATGTAATTTTAGTTTCATATACAAAATACACTTTAATGTTTTTCAAATAAATTACTATCCATAAGGGCTAGCACAAAGCCAGAACTGTCAAATATTATGCTGTAAACTATATTAAAAATGATTAATTCATTCAGAAATCCGAACCATTTCACAAACACAACAGAAATACCTTAATTTGACCTGCTGTGGGCTGATGGGGCATACAGAACATTGCACCCTGAAAACAAATGCAAATAAAACAGTAGTTAGCAGGAGTAGTTATCCAGAGTGTGAATTATAAGGGAGTTTGACCGCCATAATGAAGACGTGAACTGCTCAAAAGACGTCATATATGTTTAACCTGCATGTTTCATCATTACTCTGCCTTGAAGACACTGTAAACCCACTTTTCAAGCAAACAAAATATTTCGTTTATCATATGTAATGATGATAGCTTGTGGGCTTTGTGGGTTTGTAATATTGTATAATAATGTAATATTCAAAACTGTAATATTCAAAATTACTCATTATAAGCCTCAAGTTAAGCAGTTTGATGATCTTGACGGATGGACAAGTGCCCAAAACAAGAAGCCAACAAAAACTGCAACTAAATAATAAATATTAGTAAATAACAATAGCAGTAAATTTAAGATTACGATAGCAATTTATAAACTCTATAGACTAACTACAGATGCAACACAACGGTTTACAAAAAAGGCTAATATGCTAACAGCCTATTAGCCTTTTGTTGATATCTGAACCCACCTAAACGGAGCACTGCTGTCATTTTTACATACAATAAAAGCTTCATTAGTTACTCAGTATTATCAATATTATCTTTAATTGTAATGATTTAGTACTAAAACAGGTTTTGATGGAAATATGAAAGATTTCATGAGCAATATTTCTACGTACCATAACAATCGTTTTTTTTTTACAAATGTCAACAAGAGGGCGCACTGTCTAACAAAGGCAGTCCAATAAAAGATTAATATGAATATATATATATATATATATATATATATATATATACAGCTAATAATATTTTTTGTAACTAAAAAAAATTATGCCACTTTATAAATTAAACACATTGTTTAACCATATAATAAATGTATAATTGAGAATTATTTCTCAATAGATGCAGTAGGAGTCACAAACTTGTCTAAGATTGTAACAGCACATTTATTACATGCCTATTACAGGCTTTATAAATACATCAAGAAATAAATAGCCATAGAAGCAGATCAAGCAATTTGTAATAATAAAAACAAACTTATCTCTCTCTTTTGTGTCTGTCACTTCCGGGACAACCACAGTTTGCTGCTGTATTCATATTAAATTATTAAGAGTAGAGGTTTCCATCCTTTAGTTGCTCTTCAGTGGTCTTCTGAAGGTTCTTCCATTAGTTTTGGTCTCGAAATCAACATTGTTAATTTAAAAAAAAAAAAACAAAACTGTAAAATCTCATTGATCAATCCATCAGATGTGTCATGTCCGTTTTTTAGTTAAATGAAACCATTTACAAAATCCAAAAACAGGATGCAGCACTGAAGTAAACCAAAAACCAAACCCAAGAGCATGATTCACCCACACTGAGCATGCAAATAACAGCTCAACAGTTACTTCTCTAATGAGTTGCCAGAAAATAACATTTTATATGCCTTTGATCCCCTTACAAAAATTGCATGATTAACTATAGGTTTATTATATTATAATTATTTCATTTAATTAGCTAAATCCATTTTCAAAGGTCAGACAACACATTTTGAGCAGAAACTGAAATCTAAATTTTTGTATTTTGTATCATTTTCTTAAATTCAGACTCAGAGTAGATTTTTTAATCTGTATTGTCTTACATGAGAAACATTTATTCCAAACATGTCAAAATTCTTTTGTAACTTTAAGAAGATTCAGGGCAAAATACATATATTTTATGTATATGCATGTGTGTGTAGAGTAAAAAAATAGAAAAGGCAACCACTCAGAAAAGAAGAGATTTTTGTGCATGATTGCTTGGCTGTTTCTTTATTTAGACTTTGTGCATGCCTTTTAAGAACTTTAATGCAGAACTGAAACTTCAAAGGCTTGATTCGCCCTCAAGACTCAGACCTAAAGATATATTGGATGTGAGTGAACATGTTAACAATTTGGATTTTTTAAATGTAATAATACATTTTAACGTAAGAAATTTAGCTGTAAAGTTTGAAAGCAAAAGTTCTAGTTTGCAACAACAAAGTAGTTTTAAGACAAGACATAGCATTAGGTCACAATACTGGCTTACTGTCTTGCTAACACATTCTTGTAGGGACTTTCGCTATAACTAATGATATACGTATTTTATTCCATAGTTACTGGAAACCACAATATGCAAATAAAGCAAGACTATCACAATATATTTTTTTAAACGTTTATGTAGGAATAAAATAATGTAGTAATAACACTGTAACAACAAATAGCATTCAACATTTGAAATGTGCATTCACTTATTAATTACTGATCACATATAATATGGTTTTAGTTAAGCAATATTATGTTATGATTGTTTTATAAGCTTACATTCCCCCAGTATATTCTGATTGCCTGTTCTGCAGACACCTCACATGGCACTGAGATGAGTACATCAATAAACATCAATAAATATAAAATAATACAAATGTTAAATGTGTCTGACAACATGAAAATGACTTAAAATGCTGAGTAATATTAAATAATATAGAATATAGAATTACCAAATATCAAAATAACTGTCTGATAAAATACACATTTATGAAACAAAAGCCTTTCATAAATGTGTATTTATAACCTTTTTTAATCTGTAAATTCTTAAAGTTTTAAAAAGAAGACTCCCTGTTTCCACAAAACTGTTTCACTTCCGATTAACAGTAAGGTAGAGCGGAGACGAAAGTAACATTTTTCAGAAAAACATCACTTAAAAAGTTAATGTTGTAGACAGAGATATTGTCAGGCATTCACCACAGCCACCTCCAGTTGCACCGCCCAATCATTCATCATCTCCCGAATTCTAATCACCTGCACCTGATCCTCGTTGAGCCTATATAAGAGACACACTCACCATTCCCCCTTTGTGTGGTCTATCGTTCACATGCCAACGCTATTCCTGACTACATGCATCTCTCCACTTGGATCTCTCCGTTGCTCTCTGGTTTTGGCATGGTTCGAAGAGCTCGAAGAGCTTTGTGGAGTGCTTATAACCTCGTTCGGGGGACGAATGGAAGACCACCTTTGTAACACCTACGGGGCACTATGAGTACCGGGTCATGCTGTACAGCTTATCCATCAGCCCATCTGTCTTCCAAACGGTGTTCCGGGAGTTCCTCCTTGCTATCTCAAGCAGTCGGCGAGCCTCCTCTCCTTTTGCTCGGAGCAAAACTGCAGCGTGGGAAACAGAGAACTACTAGCCATCAAATTGGCTCTGGAGGAGTGGCGCCACTGGTTAGAGGGAGCAGCTCATCAATTCACCATCATCACGAATCAAAAGAACCTCCAATATCTCCGAGAAGCAAGACATTTAAACCCCATACAAGCACGTTGGGCACTATTCTTCACACGCTTTGACTTCAAGATAACATACCGTCCCGGTTCCAAGAATGTTTCTGCCGATGCCCTCTCTCATCAGTTCTCCTCCGACTGCCCCTCTGAACCTGAACCTATCAGCCCTATCCTCTGGGACCAAGATGATAACATCCAACAAGCCACCCTCCAGGAGCCCGCTCCGCTGGAATGCCCAGAAGGGAAGATCTATGTACCTCGCTCCCAACGTCAATCCCTTCTGGCCGCAGCTCACCAGTCACTGGGCTCTGGACATCCAGGCAGCAAACGGACCCTCTCGCTCCTTCAGACTCGTTACTGGTGGCCCAGCATGCGCCAAGATACCATCAGGTACGTCCAAAGCTGCTCTGTCTGTGCTATGTCTACCTCTCCCCGTCAACTACCCACAGGAAAGCTGGTACCATTACCCATCCCACAGAGGCTCTGGTCCCACATAGGAGTTGATTTCGTTACGGATCTCCCCAACTCGGAAGGTAACACCTGTGTACTAGTCATGGTCAATCGATTCTCCAAAATGTGCGTTTAGAGTTTTTCCCTCTAAAGGGACTGCCCACAGCACTAGAGACTGCAGAACATCTCTTCCAGCAGGTGTTTTGTCACTTCAGCCTTCCGGAAGAGGACGTGTCGGGGACCTCAATTCATCTCACATGTCTGGAAAGGTTTCTTTAAGCTACTTGGTGTATCTGTTAACCTCTCATCCGGTTATCATCCACAGACCAATGGCCAGACAGAGAGAAAGATCCAATAGCGGGGACGTTACCTCCGGGCATACTGTCACGAGGACCAACACAGCTGGAGCAGGTTCCTCCCATGGGCCGAGTACGCACAGAACTCCCTCCGCCAAGTTACCACCGGCTTAACACCTTTCCAGTGCATACTCTGTTATCAGCCTCCGCTGTTTCCCTGGACGGAGGAACCCTCTAATGTTCCAGCTGTAGACCACTGGTTTCGAGAGAGCGAGAGAGTGTGGGACTCAGCTCATCACCATCTCCAGTGGGCAGTTCATCAACACAAGAGGTTCGCTGACGCCAGAAGAAGGACTACTCCCACTTACCAGCCAGGGGATCAGGTCTGGCTGCCCACCCACGTCTGCGTCTGCGGGGATTCTCAAGCAAGCTGAGTCCCTGCTACATAGGTCCGTTCAAGATCCTGAGGCAGATCAACGACGTCACCTTTAGCTTCAGCTCCCTCCCAGGTACCGCATTCACCCCACCTGTAAGGGCGTTGCGGGAGCTGCCCCTGGAGGAGGGGGTAGTGTCAGGCATTCACCACAGCCACCTCCACCTGCCACACCTCCATGTTCACCGCCCACCCGAATTCTAATCACCTGCACCTGATCCTCGTTGAGCCACGCCCTATATAAGAGACACACTCACCATTCCCCTTTTGTCTGGTCTACCATTCACATGCTAACGCTATTCCTGACTACATGCATCTCTCCATGTGAATCTCTCCATTGCTCTCTGGTTTTGGCGTGGCTCACTCTCTGGGACTCACATCTACTCAACGTTACAAGGACAGTCAGTTAAGAACTCACTCCTACTGTTTCATTCCGTTTGCTGTATTTACAAGTTTGTCAAACCTCTGGATTGGATTGCTACTCACCTCCTGTCTCCTCCGTGTGTGTGTATTTGTGACAGATAAATTTTTGCTGTTGCCAATTACTCAGAAGTGTGGTTTATCAGTACCAGTTGGTATTTTGTAACAAAACAATACAAGCTAATTTTTGGTTACTATTGTTTCTATTAAATATACCTGACTATGACCTTGTTAATATATAACTGCAAAAATATTTTGTCCTTTATTTTTGCAAAAAATGATCAAATTACAATTTCATTTTAAATTTAAGTTTCATCAAATAATTGAAAAACTGACTGAACTGTTTTTATATTTATTTATTCAATTTATTTGTATAAAAAAAATCAATTGAATGCACAATATGAAAATTAAAATAAACTAGCATAATATAAATTCATAACCTACCCAGCAGGCACACAACGTCATAAGACGCTGATATTTGGTTAAATTTCGGTTGCGACATCAGCTGACCAAAATTCAATGTAAATTCAACGTTCAATGTCAACGTTAAATTGATGTCCAATACAAATGTCAGCTGACGTTGATATTTTGTTGTTTTTAGGTTGTGTAACCAAAATCCAACATTAAGTCAACGTCAAATACAGACGTCAACACGATTTTCATTCTCAACCAAAATGCAACGTCTGTCCGACATCATGTCCAACGTCAACCTTAAGTCATATAGACGTCCAGCGCCTGCTGGGTAATGTAACAATAGGCCTATTCCTGTTTCCATCCAGTTGTTTTTATGCATAAATTCGAAATGTGCATAAAACACTTCAAACACTGCAAATTCATAGGTGGAGGTGGAAAAGCTAAGGTACAGTATGGCTAAAACCTAAATATGACTAAGGCAAATGTGACGTAGCAGCTGCCTTGTGACTGATGTTCCTGACAGATAGGCCTATGTCCAGAAACACCCTCTCATGAACCTGACCCTCACTCTTGGCATATTCTTTTGGTAAAATACGACATAAACATTAAATTATGCAAGACACAGAAAGTCACCATATTAGCATGCAGCGGGACAAAAGAAACACTTGTTGTCACTGTAAGGGGACAAAAGTAACAAGTGTTACTTTCGTTCCCACAGACACTCCAGACATTTAAACCAGGTTTACTCTCATACTGAAAAACTTGATGAATCTAAAAAAGGCAAACTTGATGAATCAAAAGGTGAATCTACAGGTTATTTAGTCCTGTGTTACAGCACTAAATAACCTGTAGATTCATCATTACTGTGACACATGAAACGAGAAACACAACACAAATAATTTGCAAATTTGTGTTGTGTGAACAAAAATTGAAAACTGCTTAAGTAATTTACTTATTGTACTCAAAAACTGCTTTCACTACTCCAGTGTGTCAATCCTCCATTGTCACTGTGACCTTGGATACCACAAACCAGTTTCAATTCAGAATAATAGTACACAACTCCAGAGTGTCACCCCCACAATGTCAGGACTATCTGATGTTAAATTACAAAATAAAAGTCATCCAAAAACTCATTAAAAAAACTACTTTATCTGTCAGTTCTGTTTGTCTGTCTAAAAATTAAACTCCCTATTTCCGCAATCCACTTTCAAATAAGAGTGATAGTACACCTGCTCAGAGAGTCAGGGAGTTTCCTTTTTGGGGAATAAAACAGCATACATACAAGTCATTCCAAGGATCTTATTTTGTAATTCAAAACCAGACAGTCCCGATATTGTGTAAGTAACATTCTGAGGTGGGGTAATAGCAATCTGAAGTGAAAGCAGTCTGTGGAAACAGAGTTTTCTTTTTAGAGATATCCAAAATCACAGACAGAATGGGTAAAATACGAGTTTTGGAGGGCTTTTAGTATGTAATGCAACATCAGACAGAACAGGTAGAATATAAGCTTTTATTATGTAATGCTACATTATAAAGCTGAGTGGCACTTTAGAGTGATGGACTATTAATCTGAATTGAAACTGGTCTGAGGAAACAGCTGGTTCCGTTTTTAGAGCTATCCAAAACCACAAACAAAACTGGTCATGTATGAGATGTAAATCAGACTGACATTATGAGTCTGACCTGCACCAGTGTTTAAAACCCATTGCATTTGATAAAAACAAATCATTAAAGAGACCCTCTTTAAGCGCTGTTCCATCTGTTGACTGTCATAAAGAGATCTTCACACAGACTGGTCAACATTCACTTTATTAGAGACAATAATGTGGTCTTACTTTATTTTTCCTGAAAATTAACAATGACAATGTGATGTTACACACTAAACTAAGACCAGGAACCATAAAATGAAGCCAATGTTCACATTTAGTCTAGAATACAGTAACATCATGTTTACTCCCAATTTCCTGACAGGAGACTTGTCAATCAATAAATGGGGAAAAAAGTAACTGGCATTACTTATTTGAAAAAGTAACTCATATATTTTCTTAGAAATTTAAAAGTAATGCATTACTTTACTAGTTACTTGAAAAAATTAATATTATTACGTAACTCGCGTTACTTTTAATGCGTTACCCCCAACACTGCAAACCTTTTTTTTGTCTTGCAGGCTTTTTCTTAAAGAGAATGCATGGAATTGTGTGATTTGTTGACCGTCTGGCTGGTTTTGTTGCAAGCTAACATTTCACTTTGCTGTAGGGAGAAAAATTAGACGTCTTACTTTGTGACATTTGATGGCAACACTAGTCTCCAGAAAGCATTTTATACATTTTACCATGCTAGACTTTATCTCTAAACAAAAGCCGTGGTAGGACAAGCCATGTGCTCACAAAAAGACACAAGAGTGGCCTCTGGTGAGCATTTTGGGCACACCAACTGATGACTGTGACACCAATGGTATACTCACATTACAAATAACAGCAGACAAAGCTATACCAACTTCCTATACAGAAATACAAAACCAATAACCTAATTATTTATAACAAACATTTTATTTGCAAAGAATACTAATAGATTACTTAAACTTGATTTATAACTGTAATTTAGTGAACAGTAATATTTCTCCTTCCTTACTCTCCTTCATTTCAAGCTGAACACATTACTTTTAAAAAAAGTCCCTTTCCAATGTCCCAGAACCACTGCTGGGCCCGTATGTATAAAACTTATCAGAAATGCTCTTAAGAATGGTCTTAAACTTTGACTTAAGCGTCAAAAAATTCTTAGAAAAAAGTAGGTATTTTCTAAGAGTAGAAGACTTTTATAAAGAAGCTAAAAGCTACTTTCAGTAAAGTCTAAGGCTTAATCTTAAGTGCTGACTGTGGGGACACTTAAGTGTTGTAAACTAAGGACTACAATGATTTCAACCCAAAATGGCGGCCACTTGACCTCTGAAACAGCCAGTAGTGAACCTGCTCATGTAAAGTCACAGCAACACCAATCATTTAATGTAACTACAATAAAATCATTTAATTAAGACACTATTTAATATTTCAATGTATTTTTTAAATGCTTTGCATTGTGCAGAATTATCACAAATTATTATTAATGTTTTGAAATCCTGTAGGTCTCCTCGTTTATCCACAAGTTTCCTATGCCCCATGAGGCTTTGCGTCAAAAGTGGGAGCGTCTTCCGGTTCAAAGTAAACAAGCAGGACATGACACTCATTTATTCAACAGCTGACAGGTGTGACGGGCAAATGAAGCCTCGTGAAACACAGAGACATTCCCCTGACGGTTTCGGAAAAAAGATTCAAAGCTTCTAGAGTGTCGAAAACAGCACGATCTGGTGGTTAGTAAAAAGTAAAGCAGCCAAGAGCCTGTGAAGCTCCGCATGTCCAAAGAAGCATTCACCACAATTTCCATAGATCGACTCATGTTATATGCACAAATAAAAGCCTAACCATGTGTGTGTTTGTTTGTTGAATTTCTGACTCTGATAAGTTAAGCTCTGATCGCGCCGCCCCTCTCTTCTTTCTGTGGAGTGACGAGCCTGTTTACTTTAGCCGCATTTTGCCACTCAACTTGCTAACTAGCATGTTATTAGGAAAGGCGATTGCACATTCCCTTCACAAACAAACATAAGGTAAGACAGCCGTGTCAATCAACTATCGTTGGAGCAGCACAGATGCTGAGAATGGCTTGATTTAAAAAAAGGGGAAATTACTTTTACAGATTAAATAAAAAAAACCACTGGGTGGATTTTTATCATTATAGGGTGGTTGTGTACACACACTGCCAACACACATTAATGTTCAAATTAAGTGTAAAAGTGAACTTTGCATCCGATGACCCCTTTAAGATTATCTTACTAAAGAATAATTGTTAGTATATTAAGTACAAAATTAGTGTTTGAAAATTTAGCAATTTACATTATGGAATTGCACATTTTTTTCACCTGGGGTAGTTGGTGTTACACGGTGTATGGCAGGGGTCACCAGACCCAGACTTGGAGGGCCGGTGTCCCTGCACAGCTCCAACCTTAATCAAACACACCTGAGCTAATCAAGGTCTTAGGTATACTTGAAACTTACAGGCAGGTGTGTTGAGGTAAGTTGGAACAAGTTTGGTAACCACTGGTATATGGTCATACACTGATTACATTATTTGACCACCACTGCACTGCCTTCACTGACATTTAGCATTTTTATAGAAATAAAAATCATTTAGTTCAGTTGGAAAACATACGCTTTGTAACTTAACTGTCAGCCAAGAACAGCCCAAAACAGCACACTGACCATATCCCAAATATAAAAGCTTATATCTGTCATTTCCATATAAAAACATACACATTTTACAGTCACTGTTATGTACATAAACACAGCTCAAATGCTCTCTATCAGTGGCCTTCACAAAACCTAGCACAGTTTTATCATGGGTAGAATGCAAAATATTTCAATACAAGTGTTTCATTGAAATTTAATTTCTGCAATATTTCAAACCTTTAAACCAAGAGAGAAAATCAACCCATGAAAACAGTTTACAAGTACCCTGGTGAAAAAAAAACAGCATATTCTGGTAGGTATGTTTTGATGCTGGAATGCTGGTTAGGTAGGTTTTGATGCTGGTTTAAGCTGGTCCTTTGCTGGTTTAAGCTGGTCCTTTGCTGGTTCATGCTGGTCCTTGACCAGCAACATGACTGTTTTTTTCACCAGGGTAGATTCCATGGAAAAAATGCAGACTTGAGAATCCTGCATCCAACACGAGCAGGAGTCAGATTTGACTAATCACGAGCTGACAGACCATGCTGGAGGATTTTCTGTTCAATCTTGTGCTCAATGACAAACACTGATCTCTTACACAGAGTGTGCATTAATCACGAAATCAAAAGTGAAAGTAAACAGTGCAAAAGCGATTTCAATACCCTGTGTATTGATAGCGCAAAAACTATATACAATATTAAAATGTTTCTGGTGTGAGCGGTAACTGAATATCACTCCAATTTTGTGATTGGCTGTTAGGCTATGTAGTGTGAGGCCAGGGTGGGCCAAGCTTCTGATTAGGTGGCCCCCCTGTGTAGGAATTTTATAAAATATCTTAATGGAACATGATCTTTATTTAATTCCCTAATGATTTTTGGCATAAAAATAAAAAATCAATAATTTTGACCTATACAATGTATTTTTGGCTATTGCTACAAATATACCCAGCGACTTAAGGTTTTGTGGTCCAGGGTCACAAAGGTGTATTATCAACACCAGCTTCAGGGCGAATCTCTCTCTCAGTTTTAAGTTTCAACTAAAAATGTCGATAGAGATCCTAAAGTGTGCATGTTTGTCTTTGTACATGTGCAAACTGAAGATTTTCTTGTCAATGTTTTAGTAACATGGATCATTCATATCTACACTGCTGTCAGTGAACATCCAGCAGTTTAAGTCAGTGTGTCATCTTTCATGTCCTCATAGACTTGGTTAATGTCATAGATTTTGGCTTCATGGGCAAAGCACATTCTCGACACAAATCTTCATTGCGATGCTCAGCAATATGTTGAAATGATGCCATTGCCAAAAAGGTATAGAAATTCAATGCAGAAAAAAAAATGAATATGGTATGGCAGAAAAATACAAATTAAGCAGAATAATGATTTGTGAAGATGAAGATGATTCTAGGCAGTGTCACTGCCTAGAAAACATCTGGAAGCTCAGGCTCCTCCCAAATGTTCAGTAATTCATTGGTAGGAACTTTATATATGCTTTAACAAGTCAATCATTTCTTTTAAAAAGTTGTAAGTACTAAGAAAGTGGATCATCAGTTGAAATGTTCTAGTTTCATTAAGTGATTATGAATCCACTTAAGTTTTTTTTTTTTGAAGTCAACTTCCTCTTGTTACAGTTTTTTAAGACAACACAACTTTCTATGTAATAAACAAACAAAAGTTACATTTCTCTTTTATTAGCAAGCTGTTATAGCTATGGCATATTTTAAATGTTTCATTTCTTAGTAGTTAACCTAGATCAAAACTGCCTTCCTGCTTGGTTGAATGCATTTGGTTGAATGAAAATCTCAAACATAGAAGAGTCACTAATTCACAATAATGTGCAAACCTGCAGAAGACCAACATGCTAATCAAACAGCAATATAAAGGTACGCAAATATAGTGAACAGAGGTCTAAGCATTTTGAAAAAGAAGTGTGCTTAATTGCTGTGAATGTGCACTTGTGTTTACTTCAAATGTTGTATAAAATTGTTGCAAATTGCAAATCACATAATATTATTTAAATAAAAAGCCACTTAAGTGTATTGAAAGAGTACACATTCATAACTATTTATTAACAAACTTAAGTAATATAAAATTCAAAAATTCAATTTGAAGTGCATTTTAATTATGTTTCAAAACATTTTGCCATGCTTGATTAAAGTGTGTACAAAATAACCATTTCGTTGTTACAAATGTGTAAAAACAAATATATGTAAATACACAGACGACACAAATGGTGGTGAAATGCCTTTATTTCTCTTTCTTCATCTGCCAGAACAACAGAACTGGTCTGACGGAGCTTTTCCCGTTGTAGGAGTCTTCTATATGATCACAAACTGCCACCTGCAGAAGACAAAACCAGTCGTTTAATATACTAAGACGCTAATCATTCAGTTTTGTAGTGGAAGTAAGTGAAGCATGTAAACCTACCAAGTGTTGTTTGTTCTTGGGGAACAACATCTGGTCGTATATAATCACTCCATCCAATCCTTTAGGGTTCTCCACACACTGGACAGAGGTCTAAACATACCATTGCATTTGTTAATGTCATGAATTACTTGTAAGAATTTACAAATATATTAATGTCATTACTGATTATACTGGTAATCAGTATTAATCTCTTAATATTTTGATCAACTAATCTGATGTACAGTATATAATATAAAGAGTATGATGGTATGATATAACGAAATGCAATTTTAGTTTCTTTTACAAAATACACTTTTATGTTATTTTTAAAAATGAATTACTATCCATTAGGGTTAGCACAAAGCCAGAACTGTCAAATTTTATTCTGTAAACTATTTCACAAACACAACACAAATACCTTCATTTGACCCAGTGTGGGTTGATGGGGGATACAGAATACTGCACCCTGAAAACAAATGCAAATAAAACAGTAGTTAGCAGGAGTAGTTATCCATAGTGTGAATTATAAGGGAGTTTGACCGGCCTAATGAAGACTTGAACTCTTCAGAAGACGTCACATATGTTTAAACTGTCATGACTCTGCCCTGAAGGCACTAAAAACCCACTTTTCAAGCGAACAAAATATTAATTATTTAGTTTATCATATGCAATGACGATAGCTTGTGGATCGGGCCTTGTGGGTTTGTAAACTTTCGGTTTCCAGACTAGAAATGTAACCATTACACCACAAGTTGTACATAAAACATCTCTGATATACTGTATGTGCTGTAATGTAATAATCAAAACTGTAATCTTCAAAATTACTCATTATAAGCCTCAAGTTAAGCAATTTGATGATCTTGACAGATGAACAAGGGCCCAAAACAAGAAGCCAACAAAAACTAAATAATAAATAATAGTAAATAACAATAACAGTAAATTTAAGATTTTTTAGCAATTTATAAACTCTATAGACTAACTACAGATGCAACACGCAACGATTTACAGAAAGGCTAATAAGCTAACAGCCTATTAGCCTTTTGTTGATATTTGAACCCACCTAAACGGAGCACTGCTCCCATTGTTACATTGTTACAATAAAAGCTTCAGTAGTTACTCATTATTATCCAGATCATCTTTAATTGTAATGACTGAGTACTAAAACAGGTTTTTATGGAAATATGAAAGAGTTCATAAGCAATATTTATACGTACCATGATTGCAGTTTTTTTAAAGATGGCAACAAGAGGGCGCGCTGTCTAACGAAGGTCCAATAAATACGTATGAAAAAATATATATACACGGCCAAAAAAAAAAGTTTAATGTAACTTAAAAATAATTGTGCCACTTTATAAATTAAACATTGTTTAACTATATAATAAACGTATATATGATAATTATTTCACAAGAGAATCAGAGTCACAAACTTTTATTTAAAAACTAATATTGTCTAGGATTGTAACAGCACGTTTATTACATGCCTATTACAGGCTTTATAAAAAAATAAATAAATAAATAAATAAATAAATAAATAGCCATAAAAGCAGATCAAGCAATTTGTTTCATTAAAACCAACTTATCTGTCACTGTGTCTGTCATTTCCGGCAAAACCACACTTTGCAACTATCTTCATTAATGACAATAGAGCCTTTCGTCGTTTAGTTGCTCTTCAAGGGTCTTCTGAAGGTTTTTCCATGAGCTTTGGTCTCGAAATCAACTTGACAAATATGAACATAGTAAAAAATAAATAAATAAATAAATAAAAACCTTGAAAAAAACTGATTAATTGATGCATCAAATGTGTCCTGTGGTGGTCTTCTAGATTCTGTAAATGAAACCTACACAAACGCATCAACAGGATGCAGAAGTGAAGTGACTCAAAAACCAAACCCAAGAACATAAAATCCACCCACACTGAGAATGCAAATAACATGTCACCATATTTTCTCTAATAAGTTTTCAGAAAATAACATTTAATATGCTCTTGCTCTTTATCCCCTTACAACAAATGCATGGTAATCTATAGGTCTATTACATTATAATTATTTCATTTTAATAGCTAATTCCATTTTCAACAGTCAGATCCAAGCAGAAACTGATACTGTAATTAATGTATTTTGTATAAATTCCTTGAATTCAGACTCAGAGTAGATATTTTTTTGAATCTGTATTGTCTTACATGAGAAACATTTATTCCAAACATGTCAAAATGCATTTGTAACTTTAAGAAGACTTTAGGGCAAAATACATATATCTTGTGTATATGCATGTGTGTTGAGAGAAAAAGAGAAAAGGCAACCACTCAGAAAAGAGATTTTCGTGCATGATTGCTTGACTGTTTCTTTCCTCCGATGTTGTGCATGCCTTTTAAGAAGTTCAACGCAGAACTGAAACTTCAAAGGCTTGATTCTCCCTCAAGACTCAGAGATGCTCAATCAAGATATACAGTAGTCAACATCTGAAGTGGATCAAAGAAGTTAACTGAAGTTAAGACAAGAACAGGTACTGTTGTAGTTTTAGGACGACTTTGATGAAAAGTTTTGATCCACTTCAAATGTTGACTACTGTAAACATGTTTACAAAATTTAGATTTTTTAAGTGTTATGATACATTTTAAGGTAGGAAATTTAACTGTGAAGTTTGAACGCAAAGGCTACAGCATGCAAGAACAAAGTAGTTCTAAGACAAGACATAGCATTATATCACAATACTGGCATACTGTCTTGCTAACACATTCTTGTATGGACTTTCACTATAACTAATGATATACGTGTTTTATTTCACAGTTATTGGAAACCACAATTTGCGAATAAATTAAGACTATCAAAATATATTTTTAAAAGTTTATGTAGTAATAAAAAATGTAGTAATAACATGGTAATAACACTATAACAACCAATATCATTCAAAATCCTGAAATGTTTGTGTATTCATTAGTAATGATAAGTTACTGATCACATTATGGTTTTAGTTGAGAAATATAATGTTGTCATTGTTTTAAAAGCTTACATTCCTTCAGCATCCAAAAATTAGGACCCAACACTAATCAAATGTGTCCTGTGGTGGTGTTCCAGATTCTGTAAATGAAACCTACACAAACACATCAGACAGAACTTGGTGCTTTGGCAAGGGGCATGGCAGTACTGAAACACTGTCTTAAGCTGTTCACCAATCACAATGCACTGGGACAGCTAACCAATCACAACACATTTCATTTTTCAGAAGGCAGGCCTTCATCAAACCCAGAATTAATCGAGCCATTTCTGCCAGGCTGGGGAGAAAGGTATTGTAATTATGTAAATTATGTGAAAAATAATGTGTTTTTTTAAAACACACCGAACATGAAAGCATGTTCTAGTACAGCCCCAAAACAAGACTTTGTAAAATAGCATAATAGGACCCCTTTAAAAAACAGTCTGATAACATTAAAATGACTTCAAATATTGAGTAGTATGAGAAATGTAGAATTTCAAATAATATCAAAATAACTGTCTGATGTGCAATAAAACAAAAGCCTTTCATAAACTTGCATATAACCCCTTTTGTATGTAAATTCATATAGTTATAATAAGAAAACTCCCTATTCTCACAAAACGGTTTCACTTTAAATTTAACAGTCCACCACACCAAAGTGTCACTCCCCCAATTTCAGGACTGCCTGAATTACCATTACAAAATAAAATATGATAAATAAAAAATAAAAACTGATATACTACCTGTTCTGTCTGTGATTTTAGTTACCGCCAAAAAGGAAAATCCCTGTTTCCGCAGACCAGTTTCTATTCAAATTACAGTTTCACAGTTGCTAAAACACTAAACCCCATTCTCTAAACCAAATTCTCAATAGCCTAAACCAATTTGTCAAATAAATCAAATATATATATATATATATATATATATATATATATATATATATGTGTGTGTGTGTGTGTGTGTGTGTGTATATATATATATATATATATATACACACACACATACATATACATATACATATAGTATACAGTAATTACACCTAAGAAACAAATCATACCTAAGTTTGGTTAATAAACCAAAAAAAGAGGGAAAATTAGAGAGAGAGAGAGAGAGAGAGATACATATATATGTACACACGCACATACACACATAAATACATATGTGTGTGTATTTTTCCTTCACCAAACTTAAGTGTGATTTCTTTGGAGTGTTTATGCATCTTTTTTTTATTGCTGAATAATTACTATATACAGTAAACTATATGCACTGGGCACTGTGTTCTCCATTTTTTGATGTAGTGTCTAGTCAATGATCTGTAGTGTGTATAGTATTCACTAATATGTGTATGATTTGAAAGCTTTGTTTGATTTTGAGTACAGGTGAAATGGTTTTGAAGCGATTGTTTGATTTTGCCAGAAGAGTCAGGGGTTGTGTGAATTTAGTTTGAATATTTGGATTTGTGTTTAAGGTTTTGAGAAAATGAGTTAAGGTTTCAAAAAATGTGTTTTAGCATTTCAGAAAAACTGTAATAGTAAACCACCCCAGAGTGTCACTCGGCCAGTATCATGACTGTCTGATGTTGCATTACATAATAAAAGCCCTCGAAAAACTCATTCTCCCTGTTCTGCCTGAGTTTGGATTGCTCTAAAAAGAAAATTACCTGTTTTTACAAAACAGTTCCACGTCAGATTAAAAGTCGACAACCCCAGAGTGTCAGAGTGTAAAAAACATGTTGTCTGTCAATTCTGTTTGGTATAAAAATAAAACTCCGGGTTTCCACAGACCAATTTCACTTCAGAGTGATAGCACACCTGCTCAGAGTCACTCTTACAATGTCAGGACTATCTGATGCATAATTCCGGAAATAAAAGCCCTCTAAAAACTCAAATATTAACTGTTTTATCAATTTGGATTGGCTTAAAGGAGAAACTCCGTGTTGCCACATACCACTTTCACTTCAGCTTTTTTGAGGAAATAAAGCAGAATATATAGTCATTCAACATCAGACAGTCCTAATATTTTCTGAATGACATTCTGAGGTGGTGCAATATCAGTCTGAAGTGAAAGTGGCCTGTGGAACATGTAGTATCCTTTTAGGAGCTATCCAAAAATCAAAGACAAAACTGGTCATAAATTTGTTTTTTGGAGGGTTTTTATTTTGTAATGCAACATCAGACAGTCCTGACATTGGAGTGACACTCTGGGGGTCATGTACTATTAATCTGAATTGCCTGTGTATGGTGAGTGTACTGTGTTGGTCTGTGTAAAATGGTCTGTGTAAACGGTGAGTTTCCTTTTTACAGCTGTGCAAAATCACAGACAGAAAAGGTAGAATATGAGACTTTTATTTTGTAATGCAACATTAGGCAGTCCTGACATGGCCGAGTGACTATTAATCTGAAATGAAACTGGTCTGTGGAAACAGCTGGTTTCCTTTTTACAGCTATCCAAAAATCACAGACACAAATCCCACTGCATTTGATAAAAACAAATCATTAAAAAGACCCTATTTCCGTTTTTGATGGTAATGTTTTATGTAATGTAAAATGGAACAGCACTGACAAGCTCTGATCCATATATTGACTTCCATAAGATCTTCACAGAGACTGGTCAACATTCACTTTATTAGAGACAAAAATGTAGATAGAAAAAAATAGCAGCCTGTACAACACTCTCAATGTGCCACATCAGCTGTTAGAAATGACTTCTGATGGTTTGCCTTTTGCTTCTGCTTCCTTTTCTGCAGCTTTTCTTTTTCTCCTGAAAATTAACAGTAAAAATGTGACGTTACACACTAAACTAAGACCAGAAACCACCATTAAAATGAAGTCAATTAAATATTGTAATGCAAAATTAAACTGTTAAAGACTTTAAAATCTAGGTATTAAAACTATAAACACTGTCAGTGAAAGTTTGAAATAATGCGATTCTGGATTTGTACTTTAATTTCTGAGGCTAAAACAAACTTGCCCGGATATCTGCACTGGGATGCAGTACAAACCTTTTTCTCTTGCCAGGCTTTTTCTCAAAGAGAATGCGTGGAGTCGTGCGAATTGTTGACCGTCTGGGTGGTTTTGTTGCAAGCTGACGTTTCACTTTGCTGTAGGGAGAAAAATTAGAGGTCTTACATTGTGACATTTGATGGCAACACTAGTCTTCAGAAAGCATTTCATACATTTTTCCATGCTAGACTTTTATCTCTGAACCACAGCAATGAATAAGCAACTACACGAGACTAATTACAAAAAAAAAAAAAATTACAAAAGCTATGGCACAATAATGCCTGTATAATGTAGCTGAGTAACCCACCTTTTGATTTTCTTTAACCCAATCATGTACTCAGGGACAGGACATCCAGCCTTCTTTATGACGGTAGCAATGCTGATTCATAACAAAAAAAAACAAGTGAGTAGAAGCTCATGCAAGCATAAATCATAAGCTTAGCAGTATTTCCCCTAGGTTTCCAGTTTTGGGGGGGCGTCGGGTCAGTACCCATTACCCTGTACCTAACGTTTTTTTTTTTCCCTCCGGTACTTTCCTCTCCGTGTAATAACAAAAATATTTTTTTCAGTGAAAAAATGTGTCCAAAAAGCTTAATTTCAACATTTTGAACAATAGGCCCCTACAATCTCTTTCTTTTCTTTTCTTTTTTTTCAGAAATTCTTGTGTTTTAATTTTTCTGATAATCAAATGAAGGCATTAAACCCTTTTATTTTTTGCCAAACAAACAGGTTTTCTGTTAAAATTAATACATGGAAGAAAAACTGTGTGAATATTCTGTTAAAAAAAAGTTTCAATAATATTTGTGGTATTTTTTTTTCTACAATTCGGTGGTTAATCGTGTTGCAACATTTATTTTTAGCATTTAATAGGTTTGCAATCACGTGATTCTGAGGACACGCGAAATGCAGCTGGAGGGCAGGAAGTGATTTTTCTCTATAGGAATCAATAGCAGAATCTCAAAATGACTGTTTTTAATTGTTTATGGAAATCGGTCAAACCGAGAAATTTTACTTTATATCGTGTATGAACATTTGCTGTTCATAAGGAGGAAAAGGCAAGAAATTGACTGAAAAAAAACAGGGAAAAGTGGCTTGTAAACCTGCATCTGCGGACAAACCTGTGTCTTTACATGCTGCTAACAGGACCAATGGCCAAATCCCTGTACAGCAGTAGTTTTAGGAGTGACATATATCCTGCATCCTTCATATAAATGTGGGGATCACTTTCGAAAGAGTTTGTTTGCTATCAGGCTTAGTTGCGTAGCTTATTTCCACCACCTCGATGACAGGCAACTGAGGCAGGTATTTCCATTTAGTTGAAAAATCACTCCTCTTCGTAACATAAGGATCACATCCAACATATGTTGTGATTTTCTGTTTATACGTTTCTCCTGTACAGTACAGACTTTCCTCCATCTCATCCGTTCTGCTTTTTCAGTCACTCCTGAAAGTTCGCTGCATGTGCAGGGTTTTGTGGCTATTGGTCCTGTTAGCAGCACGTAAAGCAAAACTTTTATTCAAATTCCGAACTGATTATAGAAAGCGAGCAAACAGTGGTTCCATATAGTCACTAAAAAGCTGTCACTCACTTCAATTTATTGCAATCTCACAATGTTCCGTTATAATCAATGACGCTCTCGGAACTACAAATATAATATCTTACATTGTGCCTACGTGTGGCGTTTAGCATTAGGTGAATTCTCACTGTCTCACCCTGTATATATTTATATATTTCTTTATTAATATCTTAACGTATTATTATATCTTTTCTTAACCATTTGCACACACGAGCATTATCCAACTCTCCTCCTGACCACAGACGGAGGTTTACAAGCCACTTTTTCCTGCGCTTTTCAGTCAATTTCTTGCCTTTCCCCCCCTTATGAACAGCAGTTCCATACATTATAAAAGAGATTTTGTGGATTCTCGGTTTGATCGATTTGAGCATCCATAAACAATGCAAAACATAGGCATTTTTGCGTTTCTGCTGGTGATTCCTATGGAGAAAAATCACTTCCTGCCCTCCAGCTGCATTTCGCGCCACAGCAATGACGTCATGTGCAAACAACCTATTGTTATTTAAATTTTCCAGAAATAGAAATATATAAACACCTACATTATACTGTACAAAAGTAATACAAGACTAATATATTTCTGTTACATGTTAAACCATACTTTTATTTTGACAGGTTACCAGGAAGTTTTTGTGTGTATACACTATGATGCTAGTTTTCTCAAATAAAACAAGGAAAAAAAAATTCACATGAAGTGACTCTCACAGCAGCTCTGGAGATCAAGTTCAAGCGTTTATGTAGTCATATAGTGAGACGCAGATGCAGAAAAATCACAGCAAGCATCATGTGTGATTCAGTGTCTGTGTAGTAAACAAAACCGCATCTCCACCATTCATACATAAAGAGGCAAACGGAACATGCAGGATTCATATTTAAACCGTCTTTTTGCATTTTAATATTCACAGACACTAGTCCATATCGCGATTCGAATTAAGTGAGAGACCTACATTTGATTAATTGATCCATAAATTGACCAAATCCGTGGCATTCTGCTCTATAGATTAAATCCGTTTTTATAAATGGACTGCGCGATCCCGTCCACGTTTTCGCGGAGGATAAATTGTAGACGCACCACCACGCAGAGACAGAAATGGCATGCCGTTGTGTAAATAAGATTAAAAAAAAGAACAAGGTATAGACCTGTTCTATAAGAAAGGTAACCTTAAATGACTTCTGTTGTGCTGTGGCGCTATATAGAAAATAAAGTTAAATAAAATTAACTCGACCTTCAAGGGGGGTGAGGGGTGCCGTTGACAGGTGATATAATGGCAGGGTAAACACTGAGCTTAGAAAAGAATCTTCCTTAAATTTCAATCAATGCTATTATGATTTGTTGTAGAGTGCTGTTATTACCTGCGAAGGAGAGGTTTGTCATCCTCTGTGAAGAAAGTTACTGCCTTTCCTTTGTGTCCTGCTCTTCCAGTTCGCCCTGTAGAGAAAACAAAGCAGCAAACTTATTAGTATTATAAGGGTGGACAACATGAATTCTCTACTCGGATAATATGTTTCAACGGACTAACCAATCCGGTGGATGTATTCCACAGCAGTCGTAGGGAAGTCGTAGTTGATAACCAGGTTGATGCCCTTGAAGTCAATACCACGGGCCATGAGAGCAGTGCAGATCAGCACCCAGATCTTCCCCGAACGGAAACTGCTCACAACATTGTCCCTCTAATGAGAGAAAGTTAAGACCAGTCAATAAAAATATTATACATTATTCTAATATTACACACATGCATACATATTGTACATATGAAGAGTTCAGATGCAAAATCAGTTAAATCCATCTGACGTCTTTCTTTAAAAAATGCATTTTTATCAGGCTCAGATGTATAGGTTTCTATGTAAGTACCAGTACTTCTGACTGAGCTGAGGCTGGAATTTAGTGAGTTTGAAGTAAAAGTATTTGATGGACGTATAATATGTGTCGAGAGCATTCACTCAGTATCATTATCTCATTTTTGACTGAGATGGCTTTTAGCTGGTTTTGCATCTGAACTCTTCATATATATACACAAACAATTGCAATCAAAAATATAGCTGCAAGTAGCAATTACGGGGCCAAGCACAAAAGAGGCAGAATGAGGAGCTAAGCATGGCAAGGAGCAGCAGACTGACTACAAAAAATGAGTAATTAAGATAATTTTAGGATAAGATCAATTGAAATGGCTGAAAAATCATAAATACAACCAATCGTAATAAAATTTAATGGCTTATCACTTTTGACCAACAGGTGGTGCTGTTTTCAAATTGATGTGACGTGTTCTGTGTGAAATGACAATGACACACACAAAGTTTGCCATCATTATGTCAAAGCTTTGCAGAGATACAGCCTCAGATGTAGTTTGGCATCTTTCCAGCAAATTCGTTGATGCACTAAACGAAAACGGTTTCGTGTATCGACACGAAATTCATAACTTTTTGCCAGCATGGTCTGAAGATGATCTGAGTCAAATTTGGTGAAGATTGGACTAACGGTCTAGGAGGAGATCGAAAAAGTAGGTTTTGTACATTAATCAAAATGGAGGACAGGAAGTTTGGCCAATTTTGGCATAATGGATATCAATGTTCTCGGCTTGACCCAAAGAATCTATTGACATCAGTTTCATTACAATAGGCTAATGTAAGCAGAAGTTATTAGCATTTTTGTAAATTTCATTATTAATGTTTAGTGAATGGCGTATTACTTCTGACCCATAGGTGGCACTGTTACCAAATTGATGTGGCTTGGTCAGAGTGTGGTGACAATAGCACATATAAAATTTGGTGTCAATATGTCAAAGCTTTGCAGAGTTACAGACTCGGATGCAATTTGGCATCTTTCCAGTAAATTCGTTGATGCGCTAAACGAAAACGCCCATTCTCAGCATGACCGAAGGAATCTATCAAAATCAGTTACATTTCAATAGGCTAATGTACGCAAAAGTTATTAGCATTTTTTTAAATTTAGTTATAGCTTTTGACCACAAGGTGGCGCTGGCCCCAAAATTTTTATGTACATTCAGGGCATGGTGCCGAACATTTTTGTAATTAATGTCGAAACGATACGCTAATCCGTTCTCAAGATACAGCATTTTAAAGCTAAATTCAAAATGGCCGACACCCAAAATGGCTGACATGGGAAAATTGGATATGGTTCGACTCGGTATGACACACCGAATCTAAAGAGACCAGTTTTGTGATTTTTGGACAAATCATTCAGACGTTATAAAGAAAAATAGCCATTTTTCGTATCTCCTGACCACTAGGGGGGCACTGCACCGAAACACTGCAGGTAGACTCAGGTCATGCTTGTTATAACACACACCAAGTTTGGTGTCAATATGCCAAACTGTTACGGAGATATAGCCTCACATTGATTTTTGCTAGCTTTTCGTACAATTCTTTCGCGTGTTATTCGTGAACGGCTGGACGAATCGACTTGAATTCCATAACTTTTTGACAGCATGGTCTGAAGATGATCTGGATCAATTTTTGTGACAATCGGTGCAACGGCCTAGGACGAGTTCGAAAAAGTAGGTTTTACGAACAATTGAGAATAGCGAAAAAACTAAACCTTACGATTTTTGAATTTTGGTGTCCATTCGACTCGGCATAAGCCAAGGAATCAGAGGAAAAAAGAATTTTTGTTGTGTGGCTTACGGTTCAAATGTTATTAGCATAAATCTTTTGAAAGTTTGGACAAGTGGTGGCGCTAGAGAGTTTGAGTTAGAGACTCCAAACTTGCTATGGTTAATGTTGAGACTGTCCTCTATCAGTGTGCAAAATTATACAACTTTCCCGCAAGCGGTTCTATGGGCTGCCATAGACTTGCGGCGGAAGAAACGGAAGAAGAAGAAGAAGAAGAAGAAGCAGCAGAATAATAAGAACAGCAACAGATACAATAGGTGCCATCGCACCTTCGGTGCTTGGCCCCTAATTATTCAACCCCAAGAGACTAACAATTTATGGATGTTAGCTTTCCTGAAGATCAAGATTTTTTATGACATCTATAACAGGCACATTAAAAGTGATGCCAATGTCAATATAATGTAATATTTTTGAGTTATAAGACTTTTTCTGTAATACAGCTATGTTGTTATTTCCCAACATGACTGTTTTGAGGTCACTTATTTGTATAATAGGGTACAAAATTGTGTTCAAATATTGGAAACTATATAACAAAGCATAATTTGTTTGAGCTACTACAAATATTTCAGCCCATGCACGTGCTGAAGTTGAGCAGCCAAGGGACATCTTCCAGAATGCCATTCTTTATAAAATAGAACAAAAGTTCAAAAGTCTAACTTGAATATGCTAAAATAAATTTGGATAGACCTGTAAAGTTCTGGAACAATGTTTTATGGAGTATTGTCACCAAACTGGAATTTTTGGACCTATAAATCAGCGGTACGTCTAGTGCAAAAAAGCTTATAAAAAGTTTATGAACAAATGCGGAGGTGGACCACGGAGGTGACTTTTTCAGGAAGTGGAAATCTTGACTGTGTGAAAAACATCATGGATTCTATGAAGTATTAGGCCATTTTGACAAAGACTGCAGTGTTTTCAGTTAATAGACTGAAGCTTATGATTATTAGACTTTCAGCCAAGACCATCATCCCAAAGCACGCATCCAAATCTACTGAAGCCTATAGAATGTTCTTGAGTGGCCTGTTTGGTTTTCAGATTTAAATGTCATTGAAATATTTGGTGGAGAAAAAAATATTTGGTGAAGAAAGGAAAGGCAACATGAAAATCTAAGATTATCAATGATCTGAAAGCTTTTTCAATCAAAGAATGGGCTGAGATTCTAGTAGGGAGGTCTCAGAAGCTTGTAAGCACTTTAAGGTAACATTCACTGGAGGTTATAAAGAATACAAGATTCTCTACAAAATTTTACTTTGGGGTTGAATAATTTTGAATGTTCAGAGGCAATTCAATATATTTTTATTTTTCAACAACTTTAATGACTAGTGTTATTTTAACGATATTCTTGTTTTTTCCATTAACCTGCTGTTGTGTGCGATCCGCATGGATCACATCCACGTTTATTCCCTCATACACCAGCTCATGGAACAGTTCTCGGGCACGGTCAATAGACTGAACAAACACCAACACAGGCGGTAGAAATCCCTGAAAGGAAATGATGGAAGTTATGACAATATTAGTGCTAAAAATTCACTTCTCCTTATGAGCCATCTAAATTATGAAATTCTGGATTTTTCCTTTTGCAATTAAGAAATTATATTTTGTCATCAGAATGACTGAAGAACTTCACGGACCTGCTTTATAAGGTTTCTCATAGCAAGTAGCTTTCCATTTTCTGAACCCACAAACAGAAGCTGCTGCTCCACAGTCTCAGCTGCAGAGTTCCTGTGGAAAGACACAGTCAGGTAAATGATTGTTAATTTAATTTAAAACTTTTAATTAATTTAAAAACTAATTTAAGTTTAGGCTCAAATTTTTAAATCTTATAAAATTAAATTATTTAATGTATTCTATTCTATTGCTGTTTTTACAAATGAATCGGAATGCACACGGGGTAATTTTAAGCTACATGACAACTTTGAGTAACATTTTGGTTCCACTACAAATGTTGACTACTCGAAATGCAACTAGTGTCACATGGAAGAAGCGTTATGATACCTGGGTCCAATGTTGACACAGACGAGGTTGTCTAGGTTCAGTTTGCACCACTCCTCTACATCTGTGGCGAAGGTTGCGCTGAAGAGAACACGGTGGATTTTAGGAGAAGTGCAGGCCAAGAAGATAGTGGCAAGCTGCTCTCTGAATCCCTTCTTACCATCCTCAAAGAGCTTATCAGATTCATCCACCACCAGCCACTCCACACTAAAGACAGTAATGATACATTTACGCCGGAAACAGAAACTACCTGCATTTCCTGCATATGATGGTGAACATAACACAATCTGAAAGCTCTTTGATGAAAAACCTACACACATAATAAATCACTCACCTGCTTAAGCTGATAGCAGGAGGTTCTTGATTTAGTAAATATATCAATCTGTTAGGAGTCGTCACCAATATATCTGAGGGAAAAAAAAGCAGCGTTAGGAATATAATAATGTTAAACACTTAAGGATCTCAAGCAACAACTTAAGTCATTGTTATTTTAGTAAAACTACAATACTATACAATAATGTACTGTGACAAATTCTATTTGAATATATTTTAAAATGCCATTATATTTTAGATTTCCATGACAGCAAAGTTGATTATACATTATTTTCAGAATTCTTTGATGAATGTAACATTCCAAAGAATAGAATTTATTTGAAATAGAATATTTTTGTAACATTAGAAAAGTCTTTACTATCATTTTCGATCAATTTAATACATCCTTGCTGAATAAAACTAATCATTTAACTAAAGAGAAAAAAAACTTTAAACATGTTATACAATTTTCAAACACACACAACCAGTCAAAAGTTTTTGAACAGTAAGATTTTTAATGTTTTTTAAAGAAGTCTCCTCTGCTCACCAAGCCTGCATTTATTTGATCCAAAGTACAGCAAAAGCAGTAACATTTTGAACTATTTCTACTATTTAAAATGTAATTTCTATTTGGATATATTTTAAAATGTAATTTATTCCTGTGATTTAAACGCTGATTTTTTAGCATCATTACTCCAGTCGCGTGATCGAGTTTAAATAGGCATACAAAACTGAAAACCAGTAAACACTATGTAATCAAATAAATAAAAAACGTAGGACGTTTATTAGCAAAACGAATAAGAAAGCTTGGACGCACGGCACACACCTAGACGTAATATAAAATAATAAAAAAAAATTACAGTTTAAATAAAAATCAGCAAACACTGTTGAACCAAATAAATATGAAATCTACCGCGTATTAATTAAAAATGAATGCCATGATCATATGAATTTAAGACTTCCTGCTCTGATTTAAGACCTTTTCAAGGCCTTAATTCACGGAAAAGCGATTTAAGACTTAAGACTTTTTTAAGACCTACGGAAACCCTGTATTATTATGTTGAAAACAGCTGAGTAGAATTATTTCAGGGTTCTTTGATGAATAGAAAGTTGATCTGAAATAGAAATCTTTTGTAACATTATAGATGCCTTTATCATCACTTTTGATCAAATGACAGAATCCTTGCTAAATAAAAGTATTAATTTCTATAATTAATAATAGAAATACACACACACACACACACACACACACACACACACACACACACTTCACATACATACCAAATTTCTTTGCTGTCTTGGGCCCATATTTTTTCACAGCTTCAACTCCTTTATTGATCATGTGAATTCTGAAGCCCACTCCTTCTGACAGTTTGAGCAACTCTCTGTGAGTCTAGAAACCAAACAAAGATGCTAGTCTTTACTGCATTCTGTACATCAGTCAATATGTTTAAACTGTCAGCATTATGTAGATAATTTTATGTACACTGTGTGCATAATTATTAGGCATGTTGATAATCTGGTCATATTTTTTACCAAGCACATTTTACCAATTCCTAACCACAACAATCTTAATAACTACTATTAATTTTGTATTTAATCATTTGTAAGTGATATATAACTGTACGTGAAGGCTGGAAGTGAAAAACTCCTTATATTCAGATGTGCATAATTATTAGGCATGTTTTCTTTTACAGATGAAATGAGCCAAAAAAGATATTTAACCCAGACTGAAAAGTCCAAATTATTAAATGCCCATGAGAAGAATGCAATACTAATGCATTACAAGAATTTGCAAAGTTAAGGCTTGACCATTGGACAGCGAAATGCTTGTTGAGTCTGCATGGTCAGAAAAAACAGGTGGAGAAAAAAAGATGCATGTTAACTGCAAAAGAATTAGGAATTAAGGTGAAGAATTAGGTGTGACACCATCAGGAACCGTTTAGTCTCCAGTGTCACCATTTTCCAGAACTGCAACCTACCTGGGGTCTTCAGAAGTACAATGTGTCAGGTTCTCAGAGACTTTGCTTGGAAAAAAATCCTAAAAAATGCCCCTGACTTAAGAATAACAAGCTGACGTGTTGTGAAATACATGAAGACAGATAAGTTGAGAGTGACTCTTGAAGGACAAGCATCACATCCTCTTGTACCTCTGATTCAAGAATTTATCTTCCAAAATATGGCAGTAAGTTTAGGGAGTTCATTTTAGTCCATCTCTGCAAGTCAGACTTTTCAGGATAGGAGACTAAACATGAACTCCCAAAATGTACTGCCAGATTTTGGAAGATAAATTCTTGAATCAGAGGTAGAAGAGGATGTGATGCTTGTCCTTCAAGAGTCACTCTCAACTTATCTGTCTATAAAGCCTATAAAAAAAAAAAAAAACTGTCTTCATGTATTTCACAACACGTCAGCTTGTTATTCTTAATAAGTCAGGGGCATTTTTTAGGATTTTTTACCAAGCAAAGTCTCTGAGAACCTGACACATTGTACTTCTGAAGACTCCAGGTAGGTTGCAGTTCTGGAAAACGGTGGTGCTGGAGACTAAACGGTTCCTGATGGTGTCACACCTAATTCTTCACCTTAATTCCTAATTCTTTTGCAGTTAACATGCATCTTTTCTTCTCCACCTGTTTTTTCTGACCATGCAGACTCAACAAGCATTTCACTGTCCAATGGTCAAGCCTTAACTTTGCAACTTCTTGTAATGCATTAGTATTGCATTCTTCTCATGGGCATTTAATAATTTGGACTTTTCAGTCTGGGTTAAATATCTTTTTTGGCTCATTTTATCTGTAAAAGAAAGCATTCCTAATAATTATGCACACCTGAATATCAGGAGTTTTTCACTTCCAGCCTTCACGTACAGTTATATATCACTTACAAATGATTAAATACAAAATTAATAGTAGTTATTAAGATTGTTGTGGTTTGGAATTGGTAAAATGTGCTTATGCACACAGTGTAGTCTACAGCAACAATTAGCATGAGGTGGGCTAAAGGTTTACCTGAGTGGCGAGCTCTCTGGTTGGGGAGATGATGATGGCTCTGAAACCCTTGTTGAGGGGCTGGCGAAGATGAGCCAGAAGGGGCAGACAGAAGGCCATAGTCTTACCAGAGCCTGTCGGAGCAGATGCCAGTATCTCTCTTTTCTAAAACAAGCAGATCCATGGAATCAAAACACTTAAGTAAGGATCAGGAAAACAAACATTTATATCTGATGCAATAGAAACATGTCATACATGCATCATGAGAGGAATGGCCTGCATCTGTATGGGTGTAGGGGTTTTGAAACCCGCTGCCTTGATGTTTTGAATGATTCGAGGGTCCAGATCATACTCCTTCTGCAGTTCTTCAAAAGTGGAAACAGGATCTGGAATGTCTGTCCCATGCACGTTAATCCGGTTTTGATGCCGTATTTGATTCACCTAAAACACACGTTCAATATTGTAAGGAAAACCAACTGTTTGTTTTGAAATGAGATCCATTTAGGTACATAAATGTAAATTGTAACATTGTGCCATAATACAAAACATCATATCAGTTACTGGCTGATATTACATATTATTCCTAATTTATTCATATCTATCAGCATGGCATATTTAATTGTGTACACATATTTTCTCACACATTTTTTAATATTTAAATTACTTTTTCATGCACCTAATGCTTCATTTAAGATAATCTTTAAAATAATTCAATAACATTATATTATAAAAATAATATTTTTAAATGTATTAAATTCAAAGAATGCACTAATTTTATTTAAGTTTATTTTTTTAATTTGTTTTATGATTCATTAAAACAAAAAAGTATATAATTTTAATATTAGCCATAACATGAAAATATTTATTAGTGTTGGCCAGAATTTTTATCATCCCCAGATCTCATGACCAATCAAAACGAAAAGTGGTGTGAAAAGCAATAACATCTCTTTATACCTTCTCCTTATAAAGCTGCTTTAGTCTTTTCAAGGAGGACTTGTCTTTAGATTCCTTATTGGGGTCTTGCACTTTGTCTTGGGATGACATCCACTGGATCCCCTCTTCCTCGCTCTTCTCAACCTCTGCATCTGTTTCAAAACAAAAAGGAGAAGGAACTTTTAAAACCGTAAACACTAAATTGTTAGCAAACAGAAGAGACTGACAGAAGATGACTTACCTTCGTCTTGTTTCTTAGCTCCTTTCTTTTTCTTATGGGCTGTCTTCACTGGCTCATCCACTTTAGTCCGTTTCCGTTTACCAGAAGCCTGCTCTTCATCACTCTCCTCGTTCTCATCTTCAACATCATCTTCACTTAATCTGGACTCCAGAGATGTGTTCTCTTGTGTCTCTTTGCCAAAAAAGCTGATTCCAGTCAGCTGATTTGAGCTGTCCTTGTTTTGAGACTTCCCTACCTGAGTTACATAAGAATTAATAATGACCAAATAAGCATGTGTTTATGTGTAACATAAATACAGTAGCAACTAGCATTTTTGCTTCTATAGGTTGTACAACACAGTACCAAACTAAAGACATTTAAAACGTAGTAAATATCAATTATTATCTCATGCTACTTGTTAATGCACTCTGTCAGCGTTATTTGGGTTCATTTGGATTAGCATTAGCCTTTCTAGGGACATTCAATGGGAAATACAAACACATGTTAGCCATGTGGCAGCATCTCAAGTCAGAAATTCACGTATTCCTTTCGTTTTACGGAGCAACAGCCTAACATACGTTAACGTTCTTATATGCTTAACATTAAAACCTACCTTAAATCGCTCTGCATCTTTAGCAAACCGTTTCAAATCAAACTTTGCTCCAGATCCAATCTTTCTAAACAAGTCAAAGGCGTCCATTGAAACTGCGTAAAGACGTGACTAATCGATCACGATTTTATGACAACCACGCTCTCGGCGTTCGATTAGTACACCTTTTTGTTTCTTTTTCGTTCACCAGAGAGCGCTGTTTTATTTTTAAAAAAGTTTTTATCTGTAAATCTCCTTTACGTTTGTGCCTTTTCTTTTGCTTTTGTTGCATATTCATAATAGATTTCGTGTAAGAGGAATCATCAACCAAAACACAATGAATAAATACAAATAAAGAACATTGTACAGAATTTATGATTATGTATAAAACATTTAGTAATAACTAGATAAAAAAAGTTTGTCAAGACAAACTTTAAGCTGGCTTGAGAAAGCCAGAACAGAAAGTTTTAAAAAGTTTGAAAAGTTGATAAAGTTTAAAAAGTTTTAAGTTTGATGGTTTTCAGTCTGAAATAGTTTGAATTCTAAAGTAGTTTTAAAAGGTTAAAGTTTGGATGTTTTGAAGGCAATACAGTCTGTCAGAGACAGATAGATAGATAGATAGATAGATAGATAGATAGATAGATAGATAGATAGAATGTTGTTAGCATGTTATTAACATGATTAACATGTGACTAGCATGATGTTATAATGATTAGCAAGGTACTAGCATGTTGTTAGCATGCTTATAAGATTATTAGCAAGTTACTAGCATTTTACTAGCATGGTGCTAACATAATTAGCAAGTTACTAACATGTTGTTAACATGATTAGCAAGTTACTAGCATGATTAACAAGTTGCTAGCATGTTTCTAGCATGATTAGCAAGTTGTTAGCATGTTTCTAGCATGATTAGCAAGTTGCTAACATGATTAGCAAGTTGCTAGCATGTTTCTAGCATGATTAGCAAGTTACTAGCATGATTAGCAAGTTGCTAGCATGTTTCTAGCATGATTAGCAAGTTACTAGCATGATTAGCAAGTTGCTAGCATGTTTCTAGCATGATAAGCAAGTTGCTAGCATGTTGTTAGCATGATTAGCAAGTTACTAGCATGATTAACAAGTTGCTAACATGTTTCTAGCATGATTAGCAAGTTACTAGCATGTTTCTAGCAAGATTAGCAAGTTAGTAGCATGTTGCTAGCATGATTAGCAAGTTACTAGCATGTTTCTAGCATGATTAGCAAGTTACTAACATTTTGCTAGCATTATTAGCATATCAGTAAGTTGGCTTTCTCAAGACAACTTAATAAGCAAACTGGCAATATGTTGAATACGTAAGTTCCTATTATAAGGCTTGAAGAATAATATTAACATACTTACTTAATTATTTTTTTTAAAGCATATCTTAATTGGATTGAACATATTTAACAACTTGTAATAAAATCATTGAAGCATTCAGGAGACGATTTTATTACTTTGTTCTTTTGTGGATCTGCTATGTTGGATCCTAAATATTAATTTATTTCTGAGTCACGTTTGTATGTCTAAAATCTGCTATATTTAGGATAAACATAAGTTGCCAGGCAACAAAACAAATAGCCTACACAAGATGTGTTGCAGTACAAAGATGAATTTTATTGTAATGATCGTCAAGATCTTTAAATTATTTATTGATACAGGTCAGTGAAATAGTATGAGTAAGTTTAAACACGACATTCCGGAGCAATAAATCGTTAACGAAAATAAAACACTTCCTGTGACGGAAGGAAATAGTTGAGTAGCAGGGAGAACTAATGACTGAGATGAGTAATCTTACTGACTAGCCTACACTGTCTGTGTAGCTCAACTTCACTTCAAGTTGGTCACATCCAAAGGAGAACTTACGAAAGAATGACATCAGAACCATCGCATGGTAATATTGGATATGAAGCAATCCAATAAGAAAACACACAATCGCACATATCTGTACATGATAAAATTGTAATAAATGCTTTAGAAGTTATATTAAATCTGAGCAGAATCAGGTTCAGTACATTAGGTCTCATTAGGTATGTAAATGTGTTGGTTTTACTTCTGCTTTGTTTTTCCTTCAGATTACTTCACTTCCTGTTATACAACACAAAACAAGGCCGGCCTGTTGGTTTCAAGTGGTTTCGCAGACAAGGACTAAATGAAGAGGTGAG
Source organism: Labeo rohita (assembly GCF_022985175.1). Taxonomy (NCBI): domain Eukaryota; kingdom Metazoa; phylum Chordata; class Actinopteri; order Cypriniformes; family Cyprinidae; genus Labeo; species Labeo rohita. The sequence continues at coordinate 5,645,996 of NC_066889.1, read as the reverse complement.
TCTTCGAGTCAGCAAAATATTTCATTTCTGTATATCAGCACCTACGGTAGGAGGCATAGTGTGAGTATTCTATTCTGTTTTAGTCTACTCTATATGAACTTTTATAGGAATGAATGAAAGCACTGAATTTAATTTAGACAATAATGATTTTGTAAGTAAATTATAGTCCATGTGGCTACGTACTATTTATCACACACTGGAATGTTTCTGATAAAGGACTACGGTTTTCCTGCAGTAAAAATTACTTCAGAACTATGTGGTAACAATAAAAAGCTGTTACTGTTTTTAATTTTAATTTGTTTATTTATTTTTCTGAACAAATATCTTGCAAACTGCTTTTTTGCCACTCTGTGCTGTAAAAATGCAGTAAACAGAAATGATTCTTTTGCTCGTGTTCATGTCACTGGAATGAAGTATGGCAGGTTGTGTTGCAAAGTTTTTCTATTATCTGTGAGAGGAGCAGTTTGTCTTGTCATTTTACAGTGATCATAACATCAACTTTTTGATATATAATTTAATAGATTGGAGGTTTATTTACCAAATCACTTCAGTGCAATTTCCTATAATTACAAATAAACTTCTTTAGTTTTGGGGGGAGGGAGTTAAAAAGTAATTTTAAATTATTTATTTTAATATTTTGTATTTGTATCAAATGCAGAGTCAAACTGCTGGAAGACTGGGCAAAGGGCACAGAATAATTTTTCTTTTTTTTTAATACTTTTTTAGGTGAATACAATGGATCTCATGTATGACTTGTAAACAGAATCGAGAACACCATGGGAATACTAAAACAAATCACATTATATATTGCCCTCTGTAGCTTAATTTCCTCTTCTAGTGCATTTTCCTTGAAGAACTGCACAATCAGTACTCCTCTAAAAGACACCCAGCCAAAAGTACTTTGCTACAAAATGGGCTTTTTCAGCTTTCCATGGATTCCTACAAATACACGGATTTTAGATATTTCCTTCAATGCTTTTACACAGATCCAGATTGGGGATTTTAGTAATTTGTCAAACTTACAGGACGTGAACATATCTCACAATAAGATCTCATGGATTCAAGAGGGTGCATTTGACAGTCTTTCCAATTTAACCCATCTCAATCTGGCCAGCAACAGACTAAAAGGAATCTCAGGAGGTATGCTACATGGCCTGACCAACCTACTGGTGCTAGGTCTAGATAACAATTATATACAAGACATTGAAGAGTCAGCTTTCAGCACGCTTCAGAATTTAAAGGTGTTAAACCTAACGAAAAACCACCTCTGTTATATAGAGAAAATCAAGCCTGTTTTTGCATCACCATATTTGGAAGAACTGTACATTGGAAGCAACCATTTTGATGCGTTCAACTCATATGAAATGTCAACAAAACCCTTGTCGTTAAAAAGACTTGATTTTTCCAACAATCCTTTGGCAACATTTCATCTTACTGAAAATATATTTCCATCTCTCAGTCACCTTGATTTATCTTATTGTGGTCAAAATGGAACCATGATATGGAACGTTACAGAAAAGACATTCTTCGCCTCTGTGAAAACATTATACTTCATGGATGTTCATATGTCAGCCCAGAATGCTGCTAATGTGCTTCAGAGCTTCAAGAATTTGTCGAATAAAATTAGGCTTAATGGAAACGTTAAGCTGAACACGACTAACCTCCTGCTGAACGCATGTTCTCCAGTGCTAAAAGTCGTGCGGCTGAATGCTAACAAAATAAAACACCTCACCAACCACATGTTTGATCCCTGTTCTGACCTGGCGGAAGTAGATTTAGGAGATAACGAAATATCCGAGTTATCACCGAGTATGTTCAGAGGATTTACACAACTAAAAACGCTGCGTTTGCAAATCAACAAACTGACTCGAATAACAAACTCCTTTCAAATGCTCTTCACTCTCGAGTTCATCGATCTCAGCAGAAACAGCATCAAGACGCTCACCTGTAAAGACTTTGCCAATTTAACACAGGTGAAATCTCTGTACTTGTACAGTAACAAAATCTCAGTTATTGATTCCTGTTTGTTCAAGGACCTGAAGAGTCTTGAAGTCCTCAAGCTTGGAACAAACCATCTGTTAAGGATCGGTGATGCTTTTAGCAATGGGCCACATTCCCTGCTGGATCTGCAACTTTCTTTTAATAAGCTAAGCAAAATCGAAAAGTACGCTTTTAGAAATGTGTCACAGCTGAACAATTTGTCCTTACAAGACAATCAGATTTCTGAGATCGAAGGCCATGCATTTGAAGGACTGAATAACCTGACGTCTCTTTTGCTGTCATCAAATAAAATATCAGCTAAAACGTTAACCAGTCACCAGAATGTGTTCTCAGGCATGCCCAACCTCAAAAATCTAGAATTGCAAGCCAACAGCATCTCATTTATGGATGATCAATTGAAACACCCTCCTTTTACAGACCTGAAGCAACTCAGAGTGTTGTCCTTACACAGTCAACGTCGTGGAATTGGCAAAATACCCTCTAATCTGCTTCAAGGTTTATCCTCCTTGGAAATGTTTTATGCTGGAAACACCAATCTTGGTCATCTGAATCCTGATACATTCAAGTTCAACCCACAGCTCTGGTTTTTGGAACTCTCCAAGAATGCGCTGTCTGAAGACAACTCGATCCCGGCTGAGTTGTTCCACCCCATTTCGGGTCTAACCAAACTCATTCTTTCAAGAACGCAGCTTCGCTCGTTGAACTTCCTGTTGAACGCCAGTCTCTCCAGACTTTCAACTTTAAGAGCTCGGGGCAATGAGATTGACTCAATCAACAAAACTCTGATTCAGTCCCTGCCTCGACTAGAGGTCCTCGACTTGGAGAAGAACACATTCACCTGTGACTGCAACAATGCATTCTTCATTGACTGGGCCAAGAATATTAATTCCACTCAGGTGATTTATTTGAACAAGTACATGTGTAGCTATCCTCCTTCCTTACGAGGCATGAGCTTGTCTGATTTCAACACAGAATCCTGCACCTTAAAGATTGACTTCATCTGCTTTCTTTGCAGCAGTATTGTGGTCACTCTCACCCTCCTCTCGTCATTTGTCTGGCATTTTCTGCGCTTTCAGGTGGTTTATGCATATTACCTTTTCTTAGCCTTCCTTTACGACAACAAGAAGAAGCACAACGGTTCGTCGTTCCAGTATGACGCCTTCATTTCCTACAACACTGAGGATGAGTCTTGGGTAATGGAGGAACTTATTCCCAAATTAGAAGGAGAACAGGGCTGGAGATTGTGCCTGCACCACAGAGACTTTGAACCAGGAAGGCCAATAATAGACAACATCATTGATGGCATATACAGTAGCCGCAAGACCATCTGCTTGATCACTAGGAACTACCTGAAGAGCAACTGGTGTTCAAGTGAGGTCCAGGTGGCGAGCTTCAGACTCTTTGATGAGCAGAAGGATGTCCTGATTCTGGTGTTCCTGGAGGATATCCCTACACATCAGCTCTCTCCGTGCCACAGGATGAGGAAGTTGGTGAAGAAACGAACCTACCTCCGTGGGCCCAAACCAGGGGAAGATACTAAGATCTTCTGGCAAAAGCTAAAAATGGCTTTGGAAACCAAAGAGGGTCATAATTCAGATAGGGGAATTCTGTGAGAAATAAAGGTACAGAAGTTGTCAATGGGATGGTACCTTTTCAAAAGATTTTTGTACCTTTTAAGTACTACTATGTACACTTAAAGTGCTAACCTCCCCAGTGACAGCTTTTGTACCTTTTTTCTGTGAATGTACACTATGCTAAGAATCATTATGGTTATTAGAATTTCAAGTGATCAAGTTAAAAGTGATCAGGCAGTCTAAACTGTAAGTCGTAGACTCTTAAGGACTAGTCCTAGGTTTATTGCTCAACCACAATTTAAGCATTAAGCATAATTCTCTGGACTCTCTAGATCAATACTTATCAAAAAATGTTGAACTTTACCCTTTGGGTAACCATAAGGGGGTCATTTAGAAAAGTGGTGTGACCAAATATACCCAAAATCCTATACATCCTAGACCCAAAACTTGAGTACATGCAACAGATGATTCAAAACAAGCATGCAAAGTTTTATGGAGATCGGATCATAGGTGGCGCTCTAGCAGTTAGAAAGTTAGACCACTGCTGTGATTCAAATTGTTCTTTAAGTACTTGATCGTGCAGACCAAACCGTAAGTTGTAGAGACTTGAAACTTGGAAGCATCGCAGTACACCGCAGACAATGTCACCAAGGCTCACCCTATTATTAAAAAAAGTCGCAAATGGACATATATACAAAAACGTTTGAAAGGGGCAGGGCCACTTTTAGTAAAATGTCTATAAGTCCTGAACGGAATGAGATATCTCCTAGGTACTAGTCCTAGGTTTTTGATTTGGAAAAAAACACTGCAGTACAATTCTCTGGGCAAATAATTATCAAAATGTTGAAATTTACCGTTTGGGAAGCTATAACGGGGTTGTTTAGAAAAGGGTCCCATCCAGATTTACCCAAAATCCTCTAAAGCCTAAAGGAAAACTCAAAACTTCACAAAACTGAGCACATGCGACAGGTGACTCTAAACAAGCATGCAAAGTTTTAAGAAGATTGGACACAGCTTACAACAACAAGAAATGTTAAAAAAAAAAAATTCTAGGATTTTTTGATGAACAGAATTTAATATAGGAATCTTTACTGTCACTTGATCAATTTAATACTGTACATCCTTGCAAAATAAAAGTAATTTTTTCTTTTTCTTATTCTTACTGACCCCAAACTTTTATTTGGATTATTATTTTTATACTTTATTTGCAAATCATTTGCATAATTCCTGTAAATATTGTAAATAAACACAATAATATATACCTTACTTTAAAATGTTTGATGACTGACCAATATCTTCAGTCAGCATGTTTGAAACTGTCTAAGTCAACAAGATCTCAGTATGGGGTCATTGTGGGCTGATGTTTGGCCCACACACTGGACCCCCTGATAGCTACACATGGGGGTGGAAATGGTCAATTAATAATGGTCCTTTCTCTAATTTTATCAGACCAACATCATATTTTGAGTAAAGCCTGGAACTTTTGCATGTCACCTGAAAAAGGTCTGTTCAAATAGAGAGATCTACATTCAGATGAGTTATGTTGGTCATGCATTACCAGAAGTTCATTAGAACAGTAGAATCATAAACGAACGTTGAAACTTTACAGCTCAAATAAAGCACGTTTTTGCACAGAAGAAGAACAAAATGTCACAACAAACCCACAAACATTACATTTCTGCTTTCAAACTCCTCAAAATGTCTCATGTGATTCAAACGCTATGTTCTGTGGTAAGCTGTTGGTAAAGCAATGTGTTTTGAATCTTGAACACTAAGCTATGACAGTGTGGGAAGACAGCAGAGGGTTACAGGAGTGAAGTCAGCTTTTCTGTCTCCTGTCTTTCTGACCTTTGACTCCAGTAAGTGTCCAGCAGAAGCTGACATAAGATCTCTTCTGCTGACCTGTTCTGAAGGGCATGTCTGCACATTCATTGCTCTACGCCTCCACGTTGTCGTCCATTGTCCACGTCCCAGCATGTGTCCTCTGCTGCCTCTGCTGGACTTTACAGGAGAAGCTATTATGCTAATGTGTTACAATTAGTTGATTCAGTTAACACAGACTAGTTCAGATCCTCAGCTATGATATGGATCTGCAGAGAAGTGTGATGGAAAGCCTTAACTTGTTTCTGTTATGTTTGGTGTTGAGATCACTGAGATGTACTTCACTAATAAAGGCACCATTGTTAAACGAAGGAGCCAGAACAAGATAACTTCAGGAATATCTCAGTCTCAGCATTTTTCTGAACATGTAAGGATGGTCATATAATTGTAAGCTTTAGTTGTGTACTGTGTGTGTGTGTGTTTTATAACTCAACAACTACAGTGATGGAACTTGATTTAATGCTTATTCTTCCTCCATTGTAAATTTATAGGTACAAATGTCTGACACCAATGGCGAAGATATTTTTTTCTTCCATTTTTCTAGGTGTTTTTGAATTACCTATTTTGTATGTTTTTAATATATACATTTATATTTTACAATTTATTAGTGGTGTAATATCGCAGAATCTAAAATATTTCAGTACTTCTAATTCATTTTATTTCACAATTCTTCTTTGCTTTGCAAAGTAATATGTAAGTACAAATAATACCAGTAAGATTTTTGAATGAAGTCTCTTATAACTTCCATTTATTTAATCAAAATTCAATAAAAACAGTAAAAGTATTACTAATTAAAGTAATTATTTCCTATTTTGAATGTACACTACCAGTCAAATGTTTTTGAACAGTACGATTTGTAATGTTTTTTAAAGAAGTCTCTTCTGCTCACCAAGCCTGCATTTATTTGATCCAAAGCAAAAAGCAACAGCAAAAACAGTAAAATTTTGATTATTAATTAAATTATTAATTTTTAAAATAACTGTTTTCTATTTGAATATATTTAAAAATATTAATTTATTCCTGAGATTTCAAAGCTGAATTTTTTAGCATCATTACTACAGTTACACTATCCTTCAGAAACCATTCTAATATTCTGCTCAAAAAACATTGATTATTATTATTAAGTTGAAAACAGCTGAGTAGAATTTTTCAGTTTTGTTTTTTTTTTTTTTTTGATGAATAGAAAGTTCAGAAAACATTTATCTGAAATAGAAATGTAACATTATAAATGTCTTTATCATTACTTTTGATCAATCCTTGCTAAATAAACATATTCACTTTTGAATCGTACAGTGTGTAATGTTACAAAAGCTTTTTATTTCAGATAAATGCTGATCTTTGGATATTTCTATTCATCAAAGAATCATGAAAAAAATGTACTCAACTGTTTTAAATATTGATCATAATAATAATGATAAATGTTTCTTGAACTGCATATTAGAATGATTTCTGAAGGATCATGTGACACTGAAGACTGGAGTAATGATGCTGAAAAATTAGCTTTGATCACAGGAATAAATTACATTTTAAAATATATTCAGATAGAAAACAGTTATTTTAAATAGTAAAAATACTTCAGAATGTTACTGTTTTTGCTGTACTTCAGATAAAATAAATGCAGTCTTGGTGAGCAGAAGAGACGTCTTTAAAAAAAACATAAAACATCTTAAGAGTAGATTATTTCATGTCTTTTGTTTTCTCCAGTCTTAAGTGTTACATGATTTTTCTGAAATCATTCTAATATGCTGATTTTGTTTTGGGCAACAAACAATTCTTTATTTTTATTTTGCACAAGCAGCGACCCAATACTGCATGTGCTAAATGTTGCATTATTTTCTGAATTATAGACTTTGTAAAAATTCAGAACCACTGCCATTTCAGTTATGAAAAAATCAGTTGTGGTTTTCTCCGGTGTCAAAGACTGATATCCTGGTACAGTTTACTTCTGTAGTCATCCACTAATTAATCCCCAGGGTCTTGGTTTAGGTAATTTAGTTTCCATGGAAAAAAAACTGTAATCACATGCTAGAGAAGTCATGTGAGAAGAGCAAAGGAAATTACTTCACCTGTTCACTTCCTAAAGGTGAACTCAGATGATACTCGCATGCCCTTTGACCAGTGAGACAACAAGGGAAATAGACCTAATGGGGCATGGAAAACAAAAACACACCCTTTTATTGCCCATCTCGGTCTCCACCTCTCCTTCACACGTTTGAGTTTCCATTAGTGTGTGAAAACATTTACAATGCAAAGTGTGGCCCTACTTTTATGGCACATAACTGGACAAAAGTGTTTGCTCCAATAAATAAACACATCATCTTTGTCTTACATTCATAAAAATGAGCACCAGAGCCAAAAGATATTCTTCAAAAATGTATTATTTATCAATTTACACAAATATAAATATGATTGAGGTGATTCCAAAATTTCTATATATATATATATAAAAAAAGCAAAACCTTCAGGCAGTTATACATATTCTACAATGGAGTACAATGGAGTAGTGTGAAATCAATCCCTGAGAAGCAAATTATATTTATAGCATCTTTTGGGATCACTTTTTATGTGCAAGTCCATGCATTGAAATGGAAAGACCATTCTGATGGTGTTAATTTACACGGTAATGTGATGATTTTCTTTTCAAATACATTTCAAATCTCAAATCTGTGCATGGAAAAAACATATCTATAATCGACTGACTATTTTCTTGTTGTTTTGTCTGAAAAGTTGACCTTATTTTACAACAAACCATATTTTCTCATTTAATCCTATGTACAGTATTATTGATGGTTTCATCAATGGGTGTGAAAGCTTCGGCTCAGTATTCAATCGTCTTAGCAAGTTCCACCAGTTTGTTCTGTCATCCGTTATGGCTTAAAGGTGTAATTTATCAATCACTAGTCTTCATTTGTCGCAAAATCCAGAGGCAGTGCTGCTCCTGTTGGTTCTCCATGCTGACAGGTTACCAAAGTAACCGAGAAACGTAGATATCATGCGCTGCTGTTGCTAAGCTGCCGAGGAAGTTCTCGCTCCGGTGCATTTGTTCACCAGGCCTGCAAAGGACACTGCAGTGACAACAGAGAATAACGATCACACATCATGATGACCAATGCAGATACTGCCATATTTCTCGGTGAATGTGCAAGTAAACACTACAACTATTTGTGCTGCAAACAAGTGTGTTTATGATATATGTCAAAATAATATGATAACTAATACCAGTTTGGACTGTATGATGCCGTTTTAGTGCCACATTAAAAAAAAAAAGAAAAATCTAAGATTAGGAGAATATTCTGAGAATAAAATCTAAATTACGAGAATAAAGTCAAAATATTACGAGGATAAAGTCAAAATTACAAGAATGAAGTCGAAATATTTAAAGAATAAAGTTGAAATATTTCAATAATGAAGTCAAAATTATGAGAATAAAGTATTTTTTCGAGAATAAAGTCACAGTGATTACGGGATTAAAGTTATAATATTTTGAGAGTATATTTTAGCCTATTGCGCACGCAAATGGCCCGGATTGGGAGCACCTGGAGATATTCCAAAGTCTCAGCGTTCAAATTCTGTCAGTTTTATAGCGAAATACAAACAATATGTCTATTACAATAATGTGTATTTCACATTCTTTAATGTGGCGTGACAGATTGCTGTATTCGCCTCAGTTTAAGTGGCATGTGAATCAGTCATCTTTTTGATTACAATGAGACATTTGTTTCAATAAATTAGGCTATACTGTTTTTTCATTCCTTCACGTTTATATCATGCTGTAAACTTGAAATAAAGAGAAATTATCATTTATAATTTGTATTTTGTAATCAAACTGACAGAATTTGAAAGGTGAGCTGTGTTATAAGCACAAAATTATTGCAATTATTCGGTGGCTGGCACGCTACAAATAATGAATGGATGACGTTAAATATTATTTCCAATCATTTACTGTATTATACCATGAATAAAACAGCTTGTGAATAGACACTTATATACAAATTTTGAAAGCTGAGACTTTGTTTTATATTAAAAGTACCAAAAGCACAAAGCTTATTGCTATTATTGAGTCAATCAATAGGCCTAATGAATGCAATCAAAGACATGAAATATTATTTTCAAGCATACTGTCCCTGTGAGTAAAACACATGGTATAATTTCTGCTAATAATCCCACATATACTCAAAAAAATTCCGTTGGCAACTTCTCACGGTGCTCCTAATCCGGGCTATACTCTCAAAATATTATAACTTTAATCGCTATGATTTAATCCGCATAATTTCGACTTTATTCTCAAAACATTTAGACTTTATTCTCTGAACATTTCGACTTTATTCTCATAATTTCAATTTTATTCTCAAAAGCTTTAGACTTTATTCTTGAAATATCTCGACTTTATTCACAAAACATTTAGACTTTATTCTCTAAACATATTTTGAGTTTATTCTCGTAATTTCAACTTTATTCTCAAAATACATACTTTATTCTCAAAACATTTTGCCTTTATTCTCAAAATATTTTGACTATTCTCAAAACATCTCAAGAGTATTCTTGAAACATTTCGAATATATTCTCAAAATTTCTACTTTATTCTCGAAACATTTTGACTTTAGTCTCATAATTTCTACTTTATTCTCAAAATATTTCGACTTTATTCTCAAAACATTTTGACTTTATTCTTGTAATTTTAACTTTATTCTCAAAACATTTCAACTTTATTCTCAAAACATCTTAACTTTATTCTCGAAACATTTTGACTTTATTCTCAAAACATTTCAATATTATTCTTGAAACATTTTGAATATTTTCTCGAAATTTCTACTTTATTCTCAAAACATTTTGACTTTATTCTTGTAATTTTAACTTTATTCTCAAAACATTTCAACATTATTCTTGAAACATTTCAAATATATTCTCGAAACATTTCGTCTTTATTGTCATATAATTCAACTTTATTCTCGAAACATTTTGACTTTATTCTTGTAATTTTAACTTTATTCTCTGAACGTTCCGACTTTATTCTCGAAACATTTCGACTTTGTTCTCAAAACATTTAAACTTTATTCTTGAAACATCTCAACTTTATACTCTAAACATTTCGACTTTATTCTCGAAACATTTCAACATTATTCTTGAAACATTTAGAATATATTCTCGTAATTTCTACTTTATTCTCAAAAAATTTCTACTTTATTCTTGTAATTTCAACTTTATTCTCTAAACATTTCAACTTTATTCTTGAAATATTTCAACTATATTCTCAAAATATTATGACTTCAATCCCCTAATTTTAGATTTTTTCATTTTTTAACGTGGCACTAAAATGCCTTTGTAGCAATGCAATATAAAGCAGCGTAAAAAATGTTTTTTGACACCCGGAAGCCTGGCACATTCAAGTTACAAATGGCTGCTCGTGACGTGGATAAAAAGTACATGAAACTGAAATTTGACCTGTTTGCTGGATCCCAGGTGTGTGATAGTGCTGGTGTCCATGGTCGTGTATCGAGATGGATGGGAAAACTGGGCAGCTTCTTGTTTGGGAGAGTACACTGAAAAAGACATGCAAAATGTGAGTTTTGCACATCATTCAGGATCACAATATTTTCTGCTGTCATACCGTTAGTAAAGGAGTGAGTGTATTTACTGTGTGACTGTGCGAAGGGCTGCTGAGAGATGTGAGCGGTGGTCAGCTGTGTCAGGCTGGTGCTCTGAGGGAACTGCATGGGCTGCAGGGTGGTGAGTCCAGACACACTGTTGATGACGGGCACACTCTGAGACTGAGGAGATGTCAGACCTGGAAAGACATGAAACCGCTGTTATCATAACTTTTTGGTCAAAGTGTTTTACAATAATTAAAATCCTTTACAGACACTATACTTCACTATACTTATCAGATTACAGTCACTTTTTTATTGATTACATAATCACATATTCTTTTTTTAAAGTGTTTTATTTTGATTGATGTTATTTTAAAATGATTTACTTTCATTTTACATGTTTTATTATTTATTAGGATTCTCATTAAACTCACAAATCCCTTCAAAAAGTTCCTTCACAAACCCTATTTTGGGAAACCTTGACTTACTGTAAAGTTTAACTTTCATGTTCAAAGTTGCACTTCACATTGTTAATAACAATGAATGGAATATATTTTCTTTCCTTTGGGTTTTTATATCAGTATGGTACAAAATTATCCTATTTAAATCAATGAGGAAAATGAGTTAGGTCAAAAGTAATCTAAAAGTAGTCAAAATATACATTATCATTAAAAGTTTGGGGTCTGTAGATTTTTGATTCTTTACTTTGTTTGAAAAAAAAGGAATACTTTTATTCAGCAAGGATGTGTTAACTAATAAAAAGTGAAAATATTGATTAAAAGTGATAGTAAAAGATTTCTATTTTAAATAAATGCTGTTCTTTGTAACTTTTTATTCATCAATGAATCCTGAAAAAAGTATCACATAACATTATCCAAAAGTATCCAAAAACATTTTAAGCAGCACAACTGTTTCCAACATTAATAATAAATTAGCATAATAGAATGATTTCTGAAGGATCATGTGACACTGAAGACTGGAGGGTTTGCATTGTAGAAATAAATTATATTTATATTTTAAAGTATATTAAAACAGAAAATTGTTATTTTAAATTGCAATAATATTTCATAATATTACTTTTTTGTATTTTGATCAAATAAATTAAACTTTGATGAGCGTAAGAGACTTCTTTCAAAAACATTAAAAATCTCAGTTCCAACTCAGCTCTACGGAGATTTTTCTGTTGAAGAGGACAAGTAAAGAAAATAGTCTCTGACAATGGGACGAGTTTTATAGGAGCAGAACGCAATTTAAAAAGGGCTTCGGCTCAACTACTTTCAAGATCCCAAACTTTTGAACGACAGTGTATATATTTGGGAGGTTTTAGGTTCTGCAATGTAATAGTTTATCTTTCAATAAAAAATACAAAAACGGCCACATCCTACACTTTTCTAGATTTGAAGTCTATTTTGTATAACTCTTTTTGTGCCAAAACAGTCACATTATAGTTTTACATGATAGTTTGAATCCTTAAACAGGATGATTTTGCTATTGTGCCTTTAAGTCTTGAAAATGAACGTGTAAATGAACTCTGTTATGACTGCCTGACGTCTGTTTACTGGCTTAGGCAAGTGTGCAAACATGGACTCAAATGCTTGATTGACCAATGCATAAAAAGTGTTTTTGCGTTACTGTGGTGGTCACACACCTCAGTACTTAAGGGGTCACAGAGTGACCTTCAAACATCATTAAATCAGATGTGTTATCATCTGGTAGCTGGCTATAAACATGTTTATAATATCTAACTAGATCATCAAGATGCTTATCAAATTATTACTTCTGCTATCAAAACGTTTGTTTGAGAATACCAACCAGCTCAACCAAACCTATGTTGGAGGCGGGGCTGTCTGTTTGACTGACTAATAGAAGAAGGAGGAGTGTTTGGGGAAACTTTTTGAGTTGTTTCTATAACTCTATTTGATAACGAATCAGAAAATATGAATGACAAAAATTAGTAGGTTAGGAGGTTAATGGTTCTCAACCTTTTAGACCAAAAAAAAAAAAAAACACACTGTAAAAAGGGCAAGGATGTCAAAATGTTGGCTTTAAAAGCTTATTAACATGGGGATGGATAAAGATAAATTAAAACTGTAATCAACTTTAGAAGTAAAACTGTAAAGCTACCTTACCATATATATTTCTATGTAAAAACTGTAAACGGTTTAAAACTGGATATGTAATTTTGCTATAAAATACTGTATATTTATGTTTTTTGCAAGTAAAAACTATGAATGACTGTATAATTTACAGTAAAAAAGTAAAAGAACATTTCCAGAAGTCCCCATATGACTGTTTTTTATAAATTATTTCGTTTCTTCTCATTTTTGTTATCAGCAATGTACATTATAGCGTTGTTACATTTTCTGTGATTTTGTTCATGTTTGTTGCATTATTTTACAGTCATATGATGTTGCAATGTTTTTGTGTCTTAGATCCTGTGCGCCATATATGGTTTCCACCAATTTTGTATGCCTGCAAATTTTAAATCCAAGGTACATATTTCTAGTAAATGCGCAGTTAATTCTAATATTGTATTTTCAGAAAGTTTTGAAATATTTTTCCTCTCCTCAAATTTGTCACTACTGTAACACAGTAATATATAACTTCATAAAAATGGTTATATTTGACCTATGAAGATTTTGCTTCTTCCTTGTAATATATATATTTTTATAATATACGTTTTCAGTGGTAAATCAACAACAATTACAATTTTAAGTACAATATTAAGTACAATTTTAAGTACAATATTTCAAGTTTGATTTATGACATTTGCTGTATTCTGAATCCAACTTATCTTTGTAAAGTGCAAAAAGGTTGATCATACTGATTTCAAAGTTAGAATTCATTAGTTTGAATATACATTAAACCTAACCCAGATAGCACACGTACATCTGCAAGATGTCTGTTAAAGATCTCTTGATCTGGAAAGCATCTACTATGAACAAACGTCTGGCAGACGTCTGTAAAATGTCAGTTTTACATACATTCTAAATCATAAACATCTTAAAGACATCTAACAGAGGTCTATTTGACATCTGATAGGAAACGTCCAACAGACGTATTGCAGATGAGCAAACTACGTAAAAAATACGTCTTGCAGATGTAAATGCAGACGTCAAATAGACGGTTGTGACTGCATATTTTCGGTAGTGACAGTAATGTTTTAATAGCGACTACATCACATTACAGAATTTTAACTTGCATACTAAAACACAACTAAAAATACTAACAAAAAATTTGCATTACTGTACTAAAATTTTGTTTATTTTCCCCAAATAAAGAATTATGTGTTCCTTTTGTCACTATCGAAACATGCAATCATTACTGTTACTAGTAGTGACAATTTTGTGCCCAGCTCAGATGCTAATCAGCAAATGGTTAGCTAGCACAATTCTGAACAATTGTACACACATAAAAACACATTTTTATGGAATAACACCCAAAAAATGATGTCACTACCGAAACTTCACCAAATGTTTCGGTTATGAATGTTTCGTTAGTGACTATTTTAAATACTTTTAAGCCTAGCTCAAAGATGTTAATCAGAACATGTTAGCTAGCACAGTTCTGAACAATTGTACACATATAAAAACGAATGTTATGGAAAACACACAAAAAGTGTGTTTAATTGCAGAAAAAAAGTGTTCCTTAAAGTTACAGACTTTTTTAGAGTTTGCACCAATTCTGTCGAATGGCCCACATATGCAAGTACTAATATTAATATTTAATATTAATCACTTAATGCCAACCCATAATACCTGAAGCCAGAAATTCACTGTATTTTTACAGTGAATTTTTAGCAACCAGAATGTTTTTAATGTGAATTTAACATTTTAATGAGTATTTTTACAGTGTTAAGTTTAAAAACCACAATGATGTGAAATATGAAGAAGTAGGAGGAAATAAAATGATGATACACTCACTTTGAGCAGCCAGGCTCATAATGAGGCTCTGGGCTTGCTGATGATGATGAGACGACTGAGACAGACTATGAATGTTGGTCAATGTGCTCACAGGAGGCAAAACTCCACCAGAGACTGAGATCTAGACACACACGTGCACACACACACAATGTAAATACATTTAAGGTACGCAAACACAAGCAAGTAAAAGCATGGTTCCTTTCCTCTGGTGCAAAACACTGTTTTGGACTGTGAGTGCGCACTAACATAACATAACAAATGTTTATTGGGGGGGCCTATTCACACCAGTCATAAAAATGAATAAATGCACTGCCTACACATGCTAGATCAATGCTCTCTTTGACCTAGTTGAGTCAGTTTTCAAATAAAGGCGACTTTATCAATCATGTCTGTAAAATGTACATTGATCTCTGCGACTGCATGCTATTTCAGCTCGAATAAAGGGCTACTTGTCAAAGCGTACACCATAACATGGACACTAAAACATTTGCTTTACCATTTTGGCATCCGTCGATAGCAAGCCGTGGCAGGGGTCCAGACTACCCGGAGACACCTGTTGCAATACTGACTGGCTGCTACCATGGTGACTGATGGTCGTGGAGGAAGTGACCTCACTGGTTCCTTGTTGACTGTACCTGAGTTCTGCATTGAAAAACACAAGATTGATATTTTTGAACTGTATTGCTGCTATCACAACCAAAATGTTCTGTCACACTGAAAACAGGGAGAAACTAAAACTGCTAGTCGCACATACTGACCTGATTCTGTCTATCTTTATTTGACCTCGTTGCGTAGCTGTAAATGCAGCTAAAATGATAAGAGTCTGCAGTCCAAACACCGAAAGGCCTTTATCGGACCGTCTACTTCTTAAGCGCATTCTCATAAACATACCTCAAAACTGATTATGCTAAATGTTGTGCCGTTTCTTGCTCTGGGCAAACAAATACAATCAAAGAGCTTTTGAACCGTTGGAGGTCAGTGACTGTAGCAGAACACACAGGTTGAGCAAACACGCTGTTCTCTGACTCACTCTCTTGACGTAATATTAATCCATTCGCAAACATTGTGCGGAATTCGGTCCATTTCACAGGCTGACAGTTTACAGCTTTTCAACAGAACAGTGTCCTTTTGTAGTTGTCAAAAGTTAAGCTGAAGCATTTTGGATTTTATTATATGATCATTTTAAGCTACTGCATGATCCTTCTGGGTTTAAAATGCTTTTTCTAACCAGCTATCGATCTTCTGAGGGAGAGAATGTGTGCCGCACACCCTCCCAGACACAAAGCTCGAATCTTGACTCGACCCTGGTTTGACCCTAAAGATTGCGGTAAGCGATTTTATGTCCTCTATCTCACATGTGTCTGCGGGTGCGGCTGTGTATTTTGTTCACATACTAATGGGACAGAGGAATTCCAATAAAACACACACAATCTTACTGCATCTGTGACCATGTTTACACCTGATTTTAACATTTAACATAATGGTGAAATACGGCTGTAACTATCGGTAACTGAAACTATTAAAAACATGTTTGCTTTTAGATGAAGAACTTAGACTAAAGGAAAATATATAATATAAATGTTGTCTTGTCAATTAACTAAAATGTTTACGTTAAAGCACTACAAATACAAACTGGAAATAAATAAAAATAAAAATAAAAAATAAATTAAACCTGCATAAAAATGACAAAAGTGCATATTCGAATGATAAAAAATTAAGCTAAAATTAAAACAAACTGAAAATACAAAAACAAAAGATAATCTGAAATATTAATACAACTATGATGGTATGTAAATAACATTTGGTACATATCCGATCATCCGAGACAGATGTTAATATCAAGTGTAAACAGAGCCTGTGACTATTTGCACAATGATGAAATCTTACTTGAATCTGAGCTACTGTGATGGTGCTGGGTATGTGATGAATGATGGGACAACAGGGGGTTCATGCTGTGGGGTGCATACGTATCCATAGCCAACTTCTGTCTGAAGGCTTCCTCCTTACGCCGATTAGCAAACCAGTTGTACACACGAACCTCCGTGACCAGGTTAGATCCAAGTCCATGAGCTTTAGAGGGCGACACACCCCTCTGCACACACTCGGCCCTGAAAATAACCCAAAAAATAAGGAACTGGCATTTGTGTGTGTGTGTGTATCATAAGGGTGTGTGTGTGTGTGTGTGTGTGTGTATGACCCTGGACCACAAAACCAGTCATAAGTAGCACATGTATATTTTAGCAATAGCCAGCAATACATTGTATGGGGGGGGTCAAAATTATAGATTTTTCTTTCATGCTAAAAATCGTTAAGTAAAGATCATGTTTCATGAAGATATTATTTTTTATTTGTATCATGCATTTTGTTTTTATTTTAACACATTTAAGATAACTAAATGCAAAAGAAAATGAAATGCATGTACTTAATAAAATGCAAAATAAGAAAACATACTTACTAACATAATAATATAATGCATAGAAGAAAATAAGAAACAAATATGTAACGCTAAACCACAAAACTAGTCATAAGGGTACTTTTTTTTTTTAAATTGGGATTTATACATCATCTGCAAACCTGAATAAATAAGCTTTCCATTGATGTATGGTTTGTTAGGATAGGGCAGTATTTGAGATACAATGCATATTACTAATTACAAATTAAGTTTGATATATTTACAGTAGAAAATTTACAGAATATCTTCATGGAACATGATCTTTACGTAATATCCTAATGATCTGTGGCATAAAAGAAAAATCCAGACAATGTATTGTTGGCTACTGCTACAAACATACCTGTGCTACTTACAACATTTTTTTTTTGTTTTGTTTTAAACACATTTTAATTAAATTAGCAGAGTGAGAGAAAGCACATTACCTGTTGCATTCCTCTACCAGCGCTTCCCTTTCTTCTTTGCTGGGGTTCTTCTGTCGTTCATAGGCCTGGTAGAGTATCTCCTGAGATGCCGGACCCCATTTGAAGCGGTTTCGTCTCATCCTCTTAGAGCCTGGCTCGCCCTCGTCTCCGATCTGTGCTCCAGAACCTCCCGCAGCCCCGAACTGTGTCCGGTATGATTGAATTCTGGGAAAAAAAACAGGACCTGATCCTGACTGCCTGAGTCACTGGGGTCAGAGCCCTGAACACGGTCGAACTCTGCGGAAATAAAAACGATTGGGGCAGAGTAAGGCAGAATCATGATAGATAGTGCTTGAATGGGGAGGCCCATAATGAACGCACAATTTTGAGAAGGGTAAAAATGGATCCAGTAATGGGGCTTACAGAGCAGAGCTCACACGATACACACTGGCCTTCATAAACGTAGGCTATTCAAAGTAAGTAAATAACGACATATTCACAGTGTACACATTGATTAATGTGTATGTTTTATGCTTTTTCTGAATGACCTGTAATCTATCCAAAAAAAATCTGAGAAACAAGATATAACAATGGATAAAATAAAAACATTAATTCACAAAAGAGAGTTTCATTTAATATTTATTTTATATAGATTTCAATAAATGTGGTAGATAATTTATAATAGAAATTATGATATTGAATGTAACATGTAAGTAAACTTTAATTCGGGGACTAGTGCTTAATATAAACTAATTATCAGCTATATTGTCGGACAAATATTGTCCTATCCAAACAAACCATTTATTCAGCTTTCAGATTACATATAAATCTCAATTTCAAAAAATGTCCCTTATGACTGGTTTTGTGGTCCGGGTTCACTTATAAATAAATAACAACATATACGTATAACAAAACATTAAAACAATGCAAAAAGCAGCTTTAAAAATTGTCATGATATTTTTTTAAGCTATGTAATTTAACCCTTTAACTTTCACCGTCCCCCAGGTGGGACGCCTAAGTTTACTTTACCATAAAACAAATAAATCCCAATCTAATCATGACAAACTATACATCGTTGGAAAGGTCTAAGACAGATAGATATTTTACCATATTTTTGTGATAGAAATTATGTAGAAAAAGTAATAGGTTAATATATGTCAAGACTGCAACTTCTGCAACTTCAAAATCTACATCATAACATGAGTTCTGACCTTTGTCACAAAAGACTTTCTTCGTTGCCTTTTTCCCTATCATGTTTTAGAAATCATAAGAAATTATATATCACTTCAAACTTTAAAATCTCAAAATTCATCCTATAAAAGGCATTTTAAAATCAGACATTGCATTACCATGGAAAATGTTCATCAAAATCATATTACAAACGTTTTCATTCATGAATTATAAAATTTGTCTGAAAAAGTCTGGATAGTGCATTTTTAAAAAATGTGAGTGACAGTTATAGAGTTAAAGAGATTTATTAATTTTAAGCATGGCTAAAAATATTGCCCATAAACTTCTTAGAAAAAAGGTAACACTTTACAATAAGGTCCCATTAGTTAATGCATTAAATAACGTTAACTGACAATGAAAAATACATTTGTTATAGTATACATTAATTGTTTTTACAGTTAAAAAAATGTTTTAAAATACAGCTGTTTATTGCTTTGTCTATTAAACAATATTAACAGATACGATTCTTTAAAATGTAATTTTAATGACGTTGGTAAATGAACACTAAGATTACTGAATACTTCAAACGTATTTTCATCGTTGTTTAATGTTAGCTAATGTAGTTAACTAATGTTAACAAATGGAACCTTACTGTGAAGTGTAACAAAAACAGTCTGCATACTTTCTTAAGCTACAGAATTTAAACAGTGTTAAGATGCTGACTTACGTCTGTCGATTTCGCGCTGTTTCTGGACATACCAGGTGTAAAGCGCGGCTCGTTTGGCCGTCTTCATCGGTGTACCTTTATTCAGGTGCTGCGACAGGTGAGACTGGTTGAGCCCCGTCACGTCCACCACTTCGCGCTGAGGAATATTGTGCTGCTGCATGTAGCCTTTGATAGTGCGAGCCACGCGCCACGGGTCCTCACTGCCAACCACAGCAACCAATGCTTTTACAAAAGCTACTATTTATTTTTATATATTTATGTCATTTTGTTCGTGTAAAATTGTGCCTTTGTGTTTTGAAAAGTCTAAACGTGTAAATAATACATGCACGTACAAAATATATTTAATAATCGATATGCAATAACATTTAGATAATAAAAATAAAATAAAAACAGCCTCGCAAAAATATTTCAAAAGTACCCCAGACATTTTAACAGTTAAAAAAAACATGTCATTTCTAAAAGAGACTTTTCCCCTCGATACGAAGTCGGCAGTCATTTGGAACTAATATATAGAAGAACTGTTTATAGGCATAGCCTACAATAAAATAATGAAGAATTAATATTGTTTATTAATATCATGCACGACAAAGGCTAAGCCTCTATAGGCCTAATTTAAAGTATATAAAATATATAGAATTTGTTCTGTGACAGCTACGTCAATACGATGGCAAACTGACTTAATAAATCTCTTAATTAGGCTATCTTGTAAAAAATTATGACCAGCACTCCGCATTTAACAAGTAGGCCTAAAACGTTTGTGGTCGTTTTAATGCGCCTAAACGAAAGAGGAAAATGTCTGACGGATCAGCTAATGTTTGTTTGGGGAAATAACCCCTCACATTAGAGAGTGCTCGAGGATGTTGATTTAAGACTATAACTTTGGACAATGAATAACTAGATATCTTTTCCCTCTATTCATACGACATTGTGTATCTTTCTGTTGATGATTTATAGAAATAAATTAATAACAACTACACGTGGTTTCGTTTTGACTTTACGTCAATATATGTAATCTACTCTTCTTATACGTTCCTACACAGAATTTTTTCGGTTTTTGCCTAAATTTACAAAAAGTCATAATTTAGTAATTAAAACGATATTAAATAAATTAAATAACAATCAAATAATAGACTACATCACGGTATAGATTTTGTCAAATCATTTTATAAAATTTCTGGTTGGTTTGCACTTTATTTTAAGGTGGGTTTTTTTACAGTGTAATTACACAATTAAGTACTGAGTAATATTAAGCAACTACATCTACACTGGCTACTATATGGTTAAGATTAAGGTTTGCTACTAGGATTACTTGCATGTAATCATGTATAATTAATTGTTATTATAATAGTAAGTACATGTAACTTGTGTAACAAAGACACCTAAAATAAACTATTTTTGTCATGCAAAAAAATAAAAAGTTTACAGCTAAAGCATTATATATAATCGAACAAAATAGGATAGTTTCAGTGTACGAGGACAAACTTTACGCTACTGTTTGTTACAGTGTAACTATATAGGTTTCTACTGAGAAATAATTATTTTATAAGTTTGCTCATTGTTGCGCACTGTTGAAATTAAATAAATAACATATACTATAATGTAACGTGTTGCCCTGAATTATCTGCATATAATATTTTAATTACACGCCGTTTCGTTATGAATTGAGTATTGAGTATGTTTATCTTAACTCACGACAGCATGCGCTCGACCTCCGCGCGTTGCTCCGCCGCCTCCTCCGTGTTGAGAGACTGCAGCTCTCGCAAGATCGGCGGCGTGTCGAAGTCATCCCCGTCGTCGGAGCCTTCATCACCGGACAGTTTCCCACCTTTACCCTGCGTGCTGGTTAGTGTCAGAAACACCGGCTTGGAATCATTGGAGTCGCTGCCGCCGTTGACACTAGCCGGGGACAAGGGTTTCTCCATTTTTATTCCGAATTCGGCAGGACACGGACATAAATCCTCGAGCGCCTGGACCAGCACATCCTTCGTGACCCCCGAGTCCAACAAGGCGCTCAGGAGCTCCTGCTGAAGCGATGTCAACTTGGACACCATGTCAGTAAACATCAATCCGGTCTCGTTGAAAGTCCTCTCGACTTCGGTATATAGGCGTGTGGAATTTACTAAAATGAAGAATGTTTTTTAACGACTAGAAAACATGAGACTAAAGTGCCTTTACGCAAAGTTTTGCAGTTGTCCAGAGCACAAGCGCACCTGCTGAAGGAAGTAGTTCCACGTTCCTGGTGGGCGGAGCGGACTTGGTGGTCATTGGCTGTTGCACCTTATGCAAATGTTGTTTACTCGTTTATGAATATGCTAATATAAATGAAGAATTCCTAGCTAAGGCTTAATCACACATAAGGGTTTGAATTGTTCAGTAATTATGTGTTTTGATAACTTTTTAGGCTGTTTTTTAAAGGCTGAAACAACCACATGTCAAATCTTTAAAGTAAACAAGCAAGCAAATAAATTAAAGACTTAATACTGCATTATAACCTTGTTATTATTATTACTATTAATGACATTTCTAATAAAAAGTTTGTTTGTAATTTAAATAATCACACATTTAATTGCTTCATTTTAACAGTAATATTTTTAAATATTTGCACTTTGTTTTCTATTTGAATATGTTTTAAAATGTAATTTATTACTGTGATTTCAAAGCTGACATTTTAGCATCATTACTCCAGTCACATGATCCTTCAGAAATCAGTTTTAACATTCTGATTTTTAAAAACATTTATTATTGTTATTATTATTGTTATATTGAAAACAGCTGAGTAGATTTTTTTTAGGTTTCTTTAATGAATAGAAAGTTCAGAAGAACAGCATTTATCTGAAATTGAAATCTTTTGTAACATTAGAAATGTCTTTATTATGACTTTTAATTGATTCAAAGCATCCTTGTTAAATAAAAGTATTCATTTCTATTGTTTCTTCAAAAAAAAATTAAAATAAATTTAAAGTATACTGACTTAAAAACTTTTGAATGGTATAGTGTATAATAAGCTTTTTATTTTAGGTAAATGCTGATGTTTAAATCTTTCCATTCATCAAAGAAGACTGAGAATACTCAGCTGTTTTCAATATTGATAATAATAATGTTTCTTGAACAGCAAATCAGCATATTATAATGATTCCTAAAGGATCATGTGACACTAAAGACTGGAGTAATGATGCTGAAAATTTATCTTTGATCACATGAATATATTATGTTTTAAAATATATTCAAATAGAATGCAGTTATTTTAAATAGTAAAAAAATTTCACAATATTACTGCTTTTGCTGTATTTTGGATCAAATAAATGCTGGCTTGGTGAGCAGAAGAGCCTTCTTCAAAAATTAAAAATCATTAAAAAACTTTTGACATGTATTGTATTTCTAGATTTTATCTATCTATCTATCTATCTATTCATTTATTTATTTATGATCATCATGAAACATCTGAAATGTAAGTAATTCACAAGACCAAATGTGCTGCTGGAACAGAATTTTAATGCCCGCTGCATTTCAACCTTTCTCACACATTTTGGGGACTGGTCAGTTCTCAATGATTAACAGCAGTTAATAACAAACTTACAGAAATTACATATTTTTTTCCAGGATGTGAAACTACTTCTGTTGTGAAAGCTGCAGTGGAGTGTGACTGTATCGGATGAATAATTTGTTCGTTTTTTTTTTTCACTTCAGACCAAGAGGTTTTTATGTTGTTCCTTGACAGTATCAAAGGCTCTGCTGTCTCCCTGACAAAGCCTCTTCCTTTTCCTCCACTGGTATTTTTCGTAAATACGGCTAATTTGCCTGCAGTTTGAACCCAAAGGTATTATGAATGTCACCAAGCCATCAGAGTTGACCAGTAGGCATCCATTCATGGATATTTGTTTTGATTTGATTACAGATATATCATAGTTTTATAAGAATGGCTGGAATATGCTAAAATGATGCATTTAGTAAAACTTTTATAGTTAGCTGGGGAATCAGTGACCAGAAAGATGAGTTCCGGTCAGTAAGCTGGACCTTGACTTAGACTCAAAAGGACACATAAACACAAGTACCCACACACACACACATAGAGAGCCTGAGAGAGATGGAGATAAGCTTATTTCTGTATAAAAATGACACCGGTTTTGTTAAGAGCTGTTCTGAGTGATAGGTGAGGTCTCGAGGCATTTATTGTCTGTGTGACAGAACAGTGACAGAACTGTGTCCACAGGTGTTACACCATATAAAGGCTCCGTTGATCACTCTGTTAGACATTAACCTCAGTAATCTAACCTGCATGAGCTTCCTTTTCACGATGATGAGCATGATTATGATTGTTTTGTGTTATAAAACAGCCTAGTTTTGTGAATACACACAGCCATACATTTTCCTATTTATATTTCCTGTAATATTTTAGGATGAATTACTTTCTGATGCAAGGATTGTATATTTAAATTGCAGATGAGTTTGTAAAAAAAAAAAAAAAAAAGTTTTGTTAACTTTTTTTTAGACTAATTAGGGTGTTCATGGTGGGAGAACTGATCAGAAATATTATTAAAGTCTGGACATTATATATTGGGTCTGATGAATGTGCTTGTGCACACGGTAGACTTCAGCTGATCGAAAGCTCTGAGCATTTGTCAAAATTAAAGTGACTAAAAGACATCAGACTCATTTCCTTTAAGGAGGCAGAGGAGCAAATGAGATCAGTCGCAGAGGAAATAAGGAGTGTGAGTGGAGCTACTCTCCCAGAACCGACTGCAGCTCTCAAGCCCCCGCCGATATACACTTACTGAAATCTATCTATATAAACTAATCCCAATAGTGATCTAGAGTGAATTAAGTGTCAGCAAAAATAGGGGTAAAACAGTGCAGGCTGTAAAGGAATCAGGTGGTAATCAAGGGACACGATCATTTTAAGCTTTAGCTAGAAGTAAGCATTCAAGGGGTGAACATTACAGTGTAAGAAGAAAACTGACTTTCACAAATGCAGTCAGAATCACTGAGAAATCAAACACTGTGGAAAAGGAGACTTGAGGTTTGGACTGAGGAGTCCTAATAAGTGGGCCCAGACTGAGAATGTGGATGTTTTGCCATTTTCTTTACTGATATTGGATAAAAAATGTATTTAACTTATTATTTTATTGGCTGAAAATAAAATTAAATTTGGCAAATTATTTAATAAACTTGCGCAGCTATCTATCTATCTATCTATCTATCTATCTATCTATCTATGTATCTATCTATCTATCTATCGTATATTGTTCTATCTGTCTATCTATCTATCATCTATCATATATTGTTCTATCTATCTATCTATCTATCTATACTAATTTTGCTCACTTTCCAGTAAACATCAATCCGGTCATTTATTCTGACCAAATGCAATTTTTTACCTGCTTATTTATGCAGAAATTAAATGTGTGTGTGTGTGTGTGTGTTTATATATATACATACAGTGCACAGTATAAATGAGTACACCCTTTCTAAATAAATATAAAAGATGTATTTTCTTAATGATCACTAATATAATTCATGGAAAGATGGCAAACTTGAAATGTATTAAACATATATTTAATAAAAACAACAAAATATATGCCAATATTTTCTGTAAGATAAGTAAATCAGCCAATTTTCTTTAAATGAAGGAATGCAGAAATGAGTACACCCTAGATTTAATTCAGCAAATGTATAATATTCTAGTACTTAATATGTCCTCCATAACTCTAAGTATACTGCTCCGACCCTTCTTGGCACTGAGTGTACAAGTTCATGATAAATTTTCACATCTGTCCTGATTAACTCCTGGAGGATGACCTCCTTAAAAGCCTTGGTCTTTAATGGGGAGTTTTGCTCAGCTCGTCTCTACAGAATCCCCCACAGCTGCTCAAGAACATTAAGACTGAGTGAAACACATGTCCACTGAAAGATTTTCACCTTGGAAGAATGAATATCTTTATTGTCATGCTGAAAAAATGCCTAATAATGCAGGGAATGAGGGGAAAGTAGCATCTGCAGTTTCAGGTTTTTGTATTACATCACACATTGATGTCTGAATTCATGACAGCATTGATAAAAACACAATTCCCTCATACCTTCAGCACTCATACATCCCTATATAAGAGCTTCACTACCACTGAACGTCACTGTAGGAACCAGGCACTCACTGTACTCCTCCTCTAGCAACAGCATAACATTTTGGATGCTTCTGGATCCGAAATGATTGACTTGGTCTCGTGAGACCAGAGTATGGATTCCCAGAAGTCTATATTTTGTAAATACGGGCCTTGGGAGAGTTTAAATGAGTTTATTGTGCTTTTGCTACAGCAGGTAATTCAGGTGCTGACAATAACCATCCATGTCACTTCTGCAGGCTTTGTTGTACTCTGTGAGATAAAGTGTCACTTTTTTCATAGCTTTTGCCAGCTCTGAGACAGTTGCATGCTATTTATCCTGCTCTTTTTCTAGCAAAAATTCACTCATCACTAAATGAAAACTTAAAGTGAAGACCTGATTATTTTAGGAACATTGTCACAAGTCCATTGTTTTTGAGTGTCAGTGTTACTTCTGCTATATTTTCAGACTTAAAACAATAATTTGGTATTCCTCTTGTACTATTGTCCTCTTTTATGCTAAGAAATAAGTCAACTGGCAGTTCTCTCCCAAGTGGTTACATTGTTGCCAGCATTAAGTCTGAGTATGATTCACTAGGCTGTATAACACTTTTAATTTCAGGAAATTACATGTCTTTAAAAGTTTTGATTCAATATACTTACCTATTGGTCAAAAATTGCCTTAAACCTACATTAAAATTTTCTTTTTTAGTTTTGTTTAGTAACTTTCAGGAGGGTGTACTCATTTTTGCAACACAAAATTGTATCACTTTGATAAGAAAATCATATTTTCTTGAATGATTTTGACTTGTTGGCTTGTTGGAACATTATATCTCAAAACAACCTTAACAAGTCATCTAATTGCTGAATTTGTTTTAGAGTTTTAGAGGGTGTATACTCTGCGGGGGTATATGCTGTGCACTGTGTATATATATATATATATATACATATATATAGTTACAGAAGTTACATTTTTGTCTGAGCTGACTTTTTAATTAAGCTTTAAAAAAAAAAATCTATGTTGTTTCTAGGTTCTAAGTTCCCAGGGAATGTACAATGATTTAATGTGTTTTCAATAATAACCAGTTTTATCAACATTAGCTTAATGTAAACTTAACCAACTCTAATTCTTGTGGAAATTTACAATTTACATAATGAAGGCCGTCCCTTTCAGTCTACAATCTTTTGACCCCCACTCAGTCTCTGCAAAAATCACTTGACATTTCATGTAAACTGCACAGACAGAACACAAAACAGTGTTATAACACATATCATCATTCAACAACTATGCTGCTGTACTGTGGTTTTACAAGACAGTAAAGAATTCATGAGTTTTTATGGAGACTTTGATGGCTCCTCAAGAGGGGTCAAAATCTGACAAACGGGCACCGTAAATGTAAGAAGGGGAATAAATGCAGGCAGAGCATGTGATGCTGGCACAGCACCAGACACTTTAAATGCCTTAGATCTGAAACTATGGCAAATCCATTTTGATTTCAGCAAGGATTCAACATCACACAATATCACCTGTACACAGTCATTTAGCTAAACGGTTACTCGGGTTAATCAGGTATTGCTTAACTATTGCTGCAAATCTTTCAACCAACACAAACATCATGTTAACATTGATTATCTTCCTACGCAACACGTATATATAGAGATAAATGCAGTTTGAAAGAAGTGTAGTATTTCTAATGTTTTAGCATTAGATTTTAAATCTAAGATGCGCGTTTGAATTATTTCTCGTATACATTAGTGTTTTAGAGAGCCTCATCCAATCCTAAGAGATTTTATGGTGTCTTATAGGTCCTAATTGTCCCTCATCTCTTGGGACCCCCAGTGGGAAGAGGGGGATGAGGGTGAGCGGTCAGGAACAGACGTGCTTGAATCAGCATTCCCCCCCATTCCTCCCTCCCTCCCTCCTGTTAGAGATGAGTGGACTCTGCCCCGCTGAACCTCACGCTCGCTTGATCTGCTCTTCACAGGAATCACACGTTTCGCCCTCTTCTTCATCCTGATTGCACTCCTCCTGCTGCTTTTCTCTCTCATGCCTCAGTGACCCCGAGGCCCCAGAGGGCCAAAGTCAATCAAGGTATCACGTCAAACTAAAACTCACAGCTAATTTCATTAAAGCATTTCAGGTGCTCTCTTTGCGTTTGCTGTTCAGATATTTACAGCTGCTTTCCCACAGATTATCAGTTATTCTATAATAACAATATATTAGGATACATTTAAAAAAAAAAAATCCTGGTATGTAAGTGTTGATAAGTTGCGCTCAAGCTAAATTATATAAACTGTTCTGGTTAGTAACTTATTACATACAAAGTATTACAATCAGTAAAAATTAAGTGTGTGTAATAAGATTATGTTCCAAAATGCTCATAAGCAGATTACAGTTACTTTTTTAGTGATCACATATTATTCACCTAGTATATTATTTATAATTTGTCGTAAATCTTTTCTTTAAGGTTTGCTTACATAAGTTTGCAAACTCTTTTAGTTTTTAAAATCATGCACACAAACCAGAAACCAGTGCAAAAATGGAGATTTAAAGAAAGCATTTTACTTATAATGAGACATACGATAACATTACTGTACAGTATAAACTCTGTGCAATGTAAATGCAAGGAATACATGAAAAGTTCAGATGCAAATCAGCTAAAAGCCATCTCGGTCAAAAATTTGATAATGATGCTGAGTGAATGCTCCTGACACATAGTATTTGTCCATCAAATACTTTTACTTCAAACTCACTAAATTCCAGCCTCAACCCAATCAGAAGTACCAGTACTTACATAGAAACCTATACAAAGTAGCCAGAAACAAATGCTCATTTTAAAGAAAAACGTCAGATGGATTTAGAGGCTTTGGCATCTGAACTCTTCACATGTCAAAAACATTTGATTCATAAATTCAAAAATGATTCATAACTGTTGTTTCCACACATGAATGGCATAATTTCCTCTTCATAATTCTAGAAACTTTCCCATAATGAAAACATTTAAAACATATGAGCTTAGACATTCATCTGCATCACTGGGAAAATCTCCCTTATATTTTTATATTATGTAAATACTGGAAATTCGTGTTCCACGCTTCTGAAATTCAGGACAAAAGCAGTACTCAATTAGTCCATGTATGAAAAAAAAATATTCAAAGTACTAAACAATGGTAATGTATAAATTAAATTCTGTCTTAAAGGAGAAGTCCACTTCCAAAACAAAGATTCACATATAATGTAGTCACCCTCTTGTCATCCAAGATGTTCATGTCTTTCTTTCTTCAGTCATAAAGAAATTATGTTTTTTGAGTTAAACATTTCAGGATTTTTCTCCATATAATGGACTGATATGGTGCCCTGAGTTTGAACTTTCAAAATATAGTTTAAATGTGGCTTCAAATTCAAATTCAAATGTGGCTCGTCTTGTCTTGCTCTGCCTGAACTCTGTGTATTCTGACTCAAGACAGTTAGGCTATGTCGAAAAACTCCCTTCTCATGTTCTCCCTCAACTTCAAAATCCTGTATTGCTGTTTTACCTTTTTTGTTAAGGGTATTTGATCTTCTTTGCATGTTCACTTTGCAAATACTGTGTCGGTACTACTGCAGCAATGTAGGATGATTTTGAAATGATTTTTGAAGTTGAGGGAGAAAATACGATTGGAGTTTTTTTCGACATACCCTAACGGTCTTGAACCAGGATACAGAGGTCATGGAGAGCAGGGCAAGTCGAGCGTTTGAAGTTAAAAGTATTTAAATATTGTATTTTTTTAAATGAAAATAACAAATCGTTTCGCAAGATAAGAGCCTTCTTCGTCAGCTGGGATGGTTTACAACCACATTTAGGATCGTTTGAAGCCGCATTTAAACTGCATTTTAGAAGTTCAAACTCATGGCACCATATCAGTCTATTATATGGAGAAAAATGCTGAAATGTTTTTCTCAAAAAACAGAATTTCTTTACAACTGAAGAAAGAAAGACATGAACATCTTGGATGACAATGGGGTGAGTACATTATATGTGAATCTTTGCTTTGGAAGTGGACTTCTCCTTTAATCATATCTAGTGTACTTCATTAATGATTGATTCTAGAAGTCTAGAGAAAAAAAATCCAAACCTGGAAGACTTCATCCATGTAATGTCATTGCTGTTTCCATGTTTATTAATATTTGTTCATGTAATGTAAGGATTCCCGATCTTTTTTGTCACCTGAACCCCTTTGAAAATACTTACGCGAAGTCCTAATGAGATTTTTGGCTAATGTTTCAAATATTTATACACATTCACATCTTCACGGCTCTCTGATGTCACATAAACATGGAGGTAAAGAAATAAAATGTATCTTTTTCAGCGTTTTGTTTTTATTTTAAAAAGTATTCTTTTAATTACATTTTTATTATTTAATAATAATAATAAGTCATGAGTCCTTGTTTGGGAAACCCTGATTTTATCAATGCACTTTTTTATTATTATTTTTAATTTACAGTATTCACTTTTTATCTCAGTTGATGTCTTAGTGATTTTTAGTAAATGTATGAAGTCCGTTCTCCTGAAGTTCATAAGGTGTTGTTCATTAAATTAACTACAAACATTTTCTGCTTATATTTGACAACCTTAAAGTGTTCAGATTCTCTTCGCCTATAAGATGTAGTGGTAATCTAATGATTAAGCTAATGGCTGCTAATACAAGTTACTGATTCAATCCTAAGAACAAATGACCTAGAAATGGAAGTTACGGTAAGACCAGCTCTTCTCAATTATATGGGTATCATGTACATAAAAGTTGCCTCCAGGGTACAGCAATTACTGACTGTAAGTTTCTTTGGAAGAAAATGGTGAGTAATCATGATTAACATTTTAGAGGGTTTAACCAAGAGATTCCAGCTGCTCTGAAATGCAGAAACCCAAAAACAGCCTTTACACTACCAGTCAAATGTTTTTGAACAGTAAGATTTTTAATGTTCTTCTTCTGCTCACCAAGCCTGAATTTATATGATCCAAAATACAGCAAAATAAGCAATATTGCGAAATATTTTTACCATTTAAAATAACTGCTTTCTATTTGAATATATTTTAAAATGTAATTTATTCCTGTGATCAAAGCTACATTTTCAGCATCATTACTCTAGTCTTTAGTTTCACATGATCCTACAGAAATCATTCTAATATGCTGATTTGCTGTTCAAGAAACATTATTATTATTATTATTATTATTATTATTTAATAGCTGAGAATATTTTTTTCAGGACTCTAGAAAGATCCAAAGATCAGCTTTTATCTGAATAAAAAGTTTTTGTAACATTATACCCCAAAAAGAAATGACAGAAATGAATACCTTTATTTAGCAAGGATGCTTTAAATTGATCAAAAGTGACAATAAAGACATTTTTAATGTTACAAAAGACTTTATTTCACTGATAAACACTGTTCTACTGAACTGTCCATTCATCAAAGAAACCTGAAAAAATTTACTCAGCTGTTTTAAACATAATAATAATAAATGCTTTTAAAGCAGCAAATCAGAATATTAGAATGATTTCTGAAGGATCGTGTGACTGGAATAATGATGCCAAAAATTCAGCTTTGAAATCACAGGAATAAATTACATTTTAAAATATATTCAAACTGAAACCAGTTATTTAAAATAGTAAAAACATTTCAAAAACTTAGTTTTTGCTGTACTTTGGATCAAATTAATGCAGGCTTGGTGAGCAGAAGACACTTAAAAATCATTAAAAATCTTGCTGTTCAAAAACTTTTAACTGGTAGTGTAACAACACACTGAGAAACCCCAGCAAAATTGTTGTTTTAATAAACTTAAGAGCATAAGATGCTGATGTACTTCTAACTACATTTAGGTTTAAATATAAATTTAGGTGTAAATTTAGTGGAAAAACTGTATTAAACAAAACAGGTTGAAATTTGCTACAGTGGGATAAACGAGGAACAAAAATGTCTGAAATATTTTAACACCCAAACCGCATGTTATTATATGTCATTTTCTTTTTTCAAGAGTCTTAGTATAATAAAAATGCAAACAAACAGAAACCACCCACAATAAATAATTTTTAACTTGCTGCTATTTTACTAAAAACACGTGCTTAGCAAGTGTGTGCGTGAATCATTCAGAATGATCTCCTTCTTAAGTTAATATTTCATATCAAGTTATAACCAACAACTAAAAAAAAAGAGAAACTTCTGAGTCCACAAGTAAGAATGTTTTTTATTTGTCTATAATCTGCAACTGTGTTTTTATTTGTCAAATCACTAAGTGAAAGTGGTTTTAAAGGGACAGCTCACCCAGAAATGTAAGTTTGCTGAAAATCTACTGAGCCTCAGGGCATTCAAGATGTAGATGAATTTGTTTCTTCTTTGTAACAGATTTGGAGAAATTTAGCATTTTGATATGAGAGGACAAGGGATTCTCCCGCGAGGACGTAATTATGGACTTTTAAAATGAGGATAGACTTGTTTATTACAAACACACAGCTTTTCACTTCACAAGGCATTATTTAATGGACTAGAGTCATATGGATTATGATGACAGTTTTATCAGCTGTTTGAACTCTCATTCTGATGGCACCCATTCACAGCAGAGCAAGTAATCTCTCCAAGAAAGTACATGTCTCCGAATCTGTTCTGATGAAGCAACAGAAACAAACTTCTCTACATCTTGGATTGCCTTTAATTTTTGGATGAACTATTCCTTTAAAGGCATAATTTGAGACTTAACAGAAATATCTTTGATTTGAAATATATTTTAATACAGTATATACATTTTTAATAAAATCTAAAAGGCATTTCGACCTTAGACAGTCATGTCACATGGCTTCATTACAGCTGAACACATCTGTATTTTCAGTTTCACTGTGGTGATTTGCAAAGCGTAAGTGAGGGATCTTTGCTGTCTGATTCTTTCATCTCCTCAAAGTTCCTCACTACATCCTCAAGGAAATTCACCACAGTCTTCAGATCCTCACTGCTGCTCAATATGGCCTCTTCTAGCTGTCCCTTCAGCCTGGTCAGCGTCTCGTTGAGCACCACGAAACCATCTTCAGGTGCCGCATTATCCCCAGCTTCCTCCCCTGCAGCACCATCGACCCCAGCAACCAAAGACACGCCCTTATCGCTAAGGTAGTGAACCAGGAAGCCCTGTAGCACTGGTCTGGATTGGTCAGTCAGTGATGACCTCAGTGCAGGAAGGTCATCAGGCTGACATAAGGACAGAAGGTGCAGGAGAGCATGGCAGAGCTGTGAGCGTAAGCTAGCACAGTAACGATACTCAAGGAAGTCCTCCGTTTCTTCACTGTGTTCAAGGGCCTGAGCCAAAGCCCGCCACACTTCGGCGAATTGGTGAGCGTCGCCGTAGCGCTCTCGCGTTGATGGAACAGAAAGTGCAGCAGCGGATTTGATGCGTACTTTGAAGTTCTTGCAGGACGTGACGACGTAGGACAGGGCAGAGTAAGCTTCCTTAGACCAAACAGCAGAACCTGCAAGTCAAATGGTGTTTGTTAAAGGGACAGTTTATCTAAAAATGAAAATTCGGTCATTAATTACTCACCCTCATGACTCACCCCTTTGTCCATCTCTAGAACACAGATTAAGATATTTTTGATTAAATCCAAGAGCTTTTTGACCCTGCATACAGCAATGCAACTACATTAAAATCATTTGTTATAAATAGTCCATGTGACATCAGCGGTTCAACCGTAATGTTATGAAGCTACAAGAATACTTTTTCTTCTCTTCCATGTCAGTCTCTGCCACCATTCGGGAGAGAGCCCTAAAGCATGCGTCAGGAGCACCTCATGCATGCGTCATGGTACTCTCATGAACCCTGCTGAGATTGACACAGAAGAGAGGAAATTGTTGATTGAAGTCGTTATTTTTGTTTTCTTTGCGCACAAAAAGTATTCTTGAAACGTCATAATATTACAGTCGGACCACTGATGTCACATGGACTATTTTAATGATGTCGTTACTACCTTTCTGGGCCTTGAACATGTCAGTCGCGTTGCTGTTTACACAGGGTCATAATGCTTTTGGATTTTATCCAGAATATCTTCATTTGTTTTCCGAAGATGAACGAAGGTCTTACAGGTTTGGAGTAATTAATGACAGAATTTTTATTTTCATGTAAAATATCCCTATGAATTATCGTAATTACTAAATCTCAAGTTTTAAAAAGCATTCATGTCCTTGAATTTATAATTACGACTTGTAAACTCTGAATTATCTGAAAGCTTTGACTTTGTGTGACCACTGTACCACCTGATCACTGGCAATTCATTTCACCACTGATAGTGTCACCACTAAGTGTTCCCATTCAAAGTTGCGAATTTAACTTATGTGCAAAATTAGAATAATCACATAAAAAAATATTGTGAATAAAGCACCATTTAAAAAGTGATAACATTTTCCTTACACTTTAATTATATCTGAAAAACACATAAAAGTCTAATTCTCTTAATCATTAAAAAAAAAAAAGTATGGACATTTGTCAAGATAAAAATTATTTGTATAAATATCATTAATTATTCAATCCTGGTTTTTAGGGAGCTGCACCACATGATATTGTGAAATGGTCAAATTATTAAATATATAATATAAGAAATTATATAATTTCTTGTTTTATATATTTTTTCTTGCATGCTGGTTGCAAAAAAGTACTTTGTTTAAGGGGCTAAATGTTTTTAAAACATAAGCAGTGTGTTCAATTATTATTTTAAAAATAAACATCATGGTTTTTTTAAAGATTTAGAATTTTTCTTAAGGCAGTGGCTATTTTCACTAATATTTTGTAACACTTTATTTTAAGGTGTCCTTGTTACGCATGTTACATGTACTTACTATTATAATAGCATCTAATTATGCATAATTATACGCAAGAAACCCTAAGACAAACCCTAATCGTATCCATCATCATATAGTAAGTACATGTAGTTAATTCATATTACTCAGTACTTAAATGTACAACTACACTGTAACAAGGACATCTTAAAATAAAGTGTAATAGATTTTACACTAAGTGCAAATAGCTATAGATTCTATTTATACTATGTTAAAATAGCAGGATTTTTGGTATTGATAACAGTTATTTAAAGTAGTGGCAACTATCTGAACCTCAGTATTGTAATGCATTATAAAACATTATACAATAATAGCATAATAATGAGTGTAAATTAAAATTCTAATTAAAATTATTAAATGGATGCTACCTTATTGGGACAATAAAGCCCTCCCTACATCTACCTTAAACCTGCCCAATGTTATTTTCAACTTTTTGAATATTTACTTAATTTTTATTGAAAATAAATGCCTTTCTACTCGGATCGATCACGTCAAAAAGACCACGACATTCGCGTTACCATCTACGCCACTGGAACTGATATATGACAGTTGTATTTTGTAGCACTGACTAGCTCAATCACAAATTGGTGGGCGGAGTTACAAGGCAGGCTATCTGCACTTAATGAAAACGGACACTCTATTTTTTCATTTTCTTTTCAAGAACTATTTTTTTTTCATCATTATGATATCAGGACAGCTGCATTACCCTGATTTTTTATTTAATTTTCAATTCAATAAATCTAATAAACATGTTCACTCACCCAGAGGCAGGTTGTGATTTCTGAAGGCATTGCCTAGTGCATAGCAGGCGTTCCAGCGCACTTTCATGGTTGCATCCCCTCTAACCGTATCTATCAGAGCCCTCATGGCCTCCAGCAGAGGCTGCTCAAACACAGGCTTTCCCAGGTGCACCGGCTGCAGGAAGTGAAGCAGATTCCCAAGTGCACGGACAGCATTGCTCTTTACCTACAAAACAGGAAACCCAAGCTTGGATTCATTATCACTTGATACATTGTGAAAAGGCAGCATTTGTTTCTGCCTTTAATGAGGATGCAGCATTATTCAAATTCTGACTGATAAACTGATAACTGTTTTATTGTTATGGTCATATACACCATATATGGATAGATGAACAAGGAAATAAAATGTATTAATTATAATTAGTAAATGTCTATTCTCAAATGACAAATTTAAACTCTTCTTGCATGAACACAGATTTACACAGCTACTCTCAGGAAAAGTGTTATTACAGAGAATGCACTCTTCAAGAAATGGTGCTTAAAAAGGTTAAATCAGGTTTTTAAAGGAGAAGTCCACTTCCAAAACAAAGATTCACATAAAATGTATTAACCCCATTGTCATCCAAGATGTTTGTGTCTTTCTTTTTTTCAGGCGTAGAGAAATTATGTTTTTTGAGGAAAACATTTCAGCATTTTTCTTCATATAATGGACTCCAATCGTATTTTCTCCCTCAACTTCAAAAGTCATTTTAAAATCATCCTACATCGCTGCAGAAGTACTGACCCAGTCTTTGCAAAGTGAACATGCAAAGAAGATCAAACACCCTTAACAAAAAAGGTAAAACAGCAATATAGGATTCTGAAGTTGAGGGAGAACATGAGATGGGAGTTTTTCGACATACCCTAACTGTCATGAACCCAAACAAAAACAGTTTAGGCAGAGTGAGACAAGACGAGCATTGGACATTAAAAACTATATAAATTGTATTATTTTTATGAAAATAACCAATCGTTTCGCTAGATAAGACCCTTCTTTCTCGGCTGGGATTGTTTACAACCGCATTTGAGATAGTTTGAAGCCGCAATTAAACTGCATTTTGGAGTACATTATATGTGAATCTTTGTTTTGGAAGTGGACATCTCCTTTAACGCATCTTGAATAGACAGGAATGTCCACAAATAAATATCAGAAACACTGAATAATTAATACCCAATATCAACTAATAATAATAATTACAATAAAACACTTTGAAATCATAAGCTAAAAGCTGTTTAATCTAAATATACAGTGCTGTTGAAAAGTTTAATTTCAGTAATATTTAGAAAGGAATTAAATATTTATATTTAAGATGGATACATTTAAATGACATTTACAAAGACATCTGTGACCCTGGACCACAAAACCAGTCATAAGGGGCAATCAAAATATTGAGAAAAATTACCTTTAAAGTTGTCCACATGAAGTTCTTAGCAGTTCATATTACTAATCCAAAATTAAGTTTTGATATATTTATGGTAGGAAATTTACAAAATATCATAGAACATGATGTTAACATAACATCCTATTAATTTTTGGCTTAGCAAAAAAAAAAAAATCGATAATTTTTACCAATCCAATGTATTGTTGGCTATTGCTACAAATATACCCGTGCAACTTACGAATGGTTTTGTGGTCCAGTGTTACATCTAAAGACATTCATAATGTCCAAAAAAATATTTAATATAAATGCTGTTTATTTAAACTTTCTATTCATCAAAGAACTGTGAAAAAAAGAACTGTTATCAAGTTTCCAAACTGTGATGATAATACGCAAGTGTCGTTGAGGGAGTGGGTGTGCGTGTGTGTGTATATATTTATGTATGTAAGTAACATTCAAAACATCTTTTTTAACAAACAACTCACCCTCTCCAACAGTGGTGTGTTTTAGGAATTACTAGCCCAAAATCTCAAATGTTTGTATAATTTTGCATAAAGTGCATAATGAGGTGGAATATATTTTATTTAACAGCTTTAGAAATCTTCTGAAGATGCCATGAACACAAAAGTACAAAGGCGTTGGCATCAGCAACCAAAAAAAATACCCACCCTGTCTTTATCTCCTGAAGCTTTAGTGGCAGATCTCAGCATGTTCAGCAGCAGCATATCGGAGAACTCCTCCTGAAACTCCAGCCCCACTGATTGCCTGAGGACAACAGATGAGCAAAGGAAAACCATCAGTATACTATTTTAATGTAATACACATGCAGATGTGCTCATTTGTGTCTCTCACATGTTGACAATAAGCGTGTCGGTGAGGTTGCCAAGTGACCAGGCTGCCTTTGCACGAACATTGGGTGAGCGGTCTTCCAGAGCAGTGAGGATGGCATTAGCCGTGTCAGCCACAAACATCACATCCTGTGGTCGTCAAAAAAAAATATAGTAAAAATAGTTAAATCAGTTTCTAGGCGGATGAAGGTGGATTTATGCTGTTTAGAAATTAAAAGTGAAGCTCTTTCAATATATTAGAAGGCTAATCTTGTACCTCTCTTAGGCAGGGAAAGAGGATGTATACACCCAAAGCTCTCACTGCTGCCGCCTTTACCAGGGAGTTTTCGCTGTACGTCAGTCCCAGCAGTATTGTGATACACAGCATTTGTGTCTTATTCTGCAGATAGTGCACATATGAGTATCACAAAGAATATCGCATGTGGAAACTCAAGAGGTCAAACACACTCACGGGCAGCTGGCTGAATGCTTGTGGTAAGATGGAGGAGAGCGTGTCGCATGCGCTGGTCTGTAGGGTGGGATGCTGCTCGTTCTGTAAGGCGCTGATCAGTGGACCACCCAGGACCTCTGACCAGAACTCAACCACCTGAAAAGGGCAAAAGACCAAGATTACATCAACATCATAGCCTTTGAATGTAGTTTTGTACCACCTCACATGCACGTTTTTTTTTTTTTTTACCTGACACACTGGCACGCATTGTGGAGTGCTGGCATCAGCTCTGTACTGCTGGATAATGCCTGTTCCCAGTTCTTCCAGAAGCTTGTAAATACACAGAAAGGGTAAACCAGACCAAAAAAGAGAAAAACTAAATGTAACAGTTACATGTAAATTACAGGTGCTTGCCCACGCTAAAGTCATCACTATGATTCTGGCTGTCGCTTGCGATAACTATAAATATGTATGTTTTAATAATCATTCTAATTCTATAAGAACAGGTAAATCCACACTACAACAATAATGACACAGAGGAATAATATATTTAAAATCACTTTCAGAACATTTTTTCCAGCTCATTAATAATAAAATCATTGACAGCCAATCAGAATCCAGAGCTCAAGCATTTAAAATGCCAGACAACACTTATAACAAACAGAATTTTATTGTCCGTTGGTGTGGATACAGTTATCTTTTTTGGTGTAAATGGGCCTTTAATGCTCAAACAAAAATAACAACTCTAAACATTTAGAAAAGTAATAAAGAGCCGTTCACACCATGAAAGCTAACTATAATGTAAGGTTTAAATTTTAAATCTAATTAATTACCAGATGGGCCAATTAACTGATTGCAAATTAACTGCACCTCAACTGTGGCTGAGAAATCACCTCTAAAAGTGAGAGAATGAGATAAGCACTGAATAGGCATTACAAAAAAGTAGCTATAGAAAGAAAATATTTGATTTGACATTGCATACATAATGATAAAAAAGGATATTCTTTAGAACTTTGAATACTGAAATATGATTTTTTTTT
The DNA here is from genome assembly GCF_022985175.1 of Labeo rohita. Lineage (NCBI taxonomy): Eukaryota > Metazoa > Chordata > Actinopteri > Cypriniformes > Cyprinidae > Labeo > Labeo rohita. The sequence continues at coordinate 5,606,862 of NC_066889.1, read as the reverse complement.
GGAAACGATACTGTAAATATGAAACTAAAACCATCAGAAGGTGGCAACAAGTAACTATTTTAATGAGGAGGTCATTTAGTCATTCATTCAACTGATTTGTTCAAACGACTGATTCATTCAGAAACTAAGTTTCTTCTTTATCAAATGGTCACTGAATCATTAGCTCACTCGATTTGTTCAAAATCATGGATTCATTCAACAACAAAACACCACTGTATGTTGCACGCAAAGGCACAACAGTTCTGTTTTTGGAACTATTTTTGCAACATTGATCAAAACAGACAATATTGACAATATTGTGTCGAAACACTATCAGTCAAAAGTTTTTAAACAGTAAGATTTTTAATGTTTTTTAAAGAAGTCTCTTCTGCTCACCAAGTCTGTATTTATTTGATTCAAAGTACAGCAAAAACAGTGAAAAATGTAAATATTTTTACTATTTAAAATAACTGTTTTATATTTGATTATATTTTTACAAATGTAATTTTTTCCTGTGATTTCAAAGTTACATTTTTAACATAATTACTGAAAATATTCTAATAAGCTGATTTGCTAAATATTATCAATATTTAAAACAGCATATGAATATCTTTATCATCACTTCTCATCAATTTAAAGCATCCTTGCTAAATAAAAGTATTACATTTTTATAATTTCTTCTAAAATTACACTGACTGCAAGCTTTTGAATGGTATAGTTTATAATGTTACAAAAGCTTTTTATTTCAGATAAACACTGATATTTGGATCTTTCTATTAAAGAATCCTGAAAAAAAAATAATGTACTTAACCGTTTTAAATATTGATAATATTTAGCAAATCAGCTTATTAGAATATTTTCTGAAAAATCATGTGACACTGAAGACTGGAATGATGATGCTGAAAAATCAACTGTAATCATATGAATGAATTACATTTTAAAATATATTCAAATAGAAAACAGTTATTTTTAATAATAAAAATAATAATAATATTATTTCACAATATTACTGCTTTTGCTGTATTAAGGATCAAATAAATGCAGGCTTTCTTCAGTCATAAAAAAATTGTTTTTTGAGGAAAACATTTTAGGATTTTTTTCCATATAATGGACTGATATGGTGCCCCGAGTTTGAACTTCCAAAATGCAGTTTAAATGCGGCTTCAAACAATCCTAAATGAGGTTGTAAACGATCCCAGCTGAGGAAGAAGGGTCTTATCTAGCGAAACGATAAAGTTATTTTCATAAAAATAATACAATTTCTATATTTTTTAATATCAAACGCTCGTCTTGTCTTGCTCTTCCCAACTTTGAAAAACTCCCATCTCATGTTCTCCCTCAACTTCAAAATCGTCCTATAATTGCCGTTTTACCTTTTTTGTTAAGGGTGTTTGATCTTCTTTGCATGTTCACTTTACAAAGACTGGATTGGAACTTCTGCAGTGATGTAGGATGATTTTCAAAGACATGGGTTTGACATTAAAAAGTATTTAAATTGTATTTTTTTAATGAAAAAAAAAAATTGTTTCGCTAGATAAGACCCTTCTTCCTTGACTGGGATCGTGTACAACCGCATTTGGGATCGTTTGAAGCCGCATTTAAACTACATTTTGGAAATTCAAACTCGGGGCACCATACCAGTCCATTATATGGAGAAAAATGCTGAAATGTTTTCCTCAAAAAACATAATTTCTTTATGACTGAAGAAAGAAAGACATGAACATCTTGGATGACAAGGGGGTGAGTACATTATCTGTAAATTGTTGTTCTGGAAGTGGACTTCTCCTTTAATAGTAATAGTTACCATAATTGCAATCATTCTCAGTTTCGCACAATCTGAGATATCATTTATACAGCACAAATACTGCAGTGCAAGTTACTTGATTAAGTTAACTAAGACAAATGTGTGGTGTGATTTTAATTGGAATGAACAACTGTTACGGTGTCTGTTTAGGCCGACAAACGTTTGAATTATGATTCTGCATTTTCATTTTTTAATGCATTTGTCTGAAAATACAAATTGCATGGAAAACCTAAATTTCCATTGTGAACATTCCTGTTGGTGTAAATAGGCCTTTAAAATTAGTTATGTTTGCCAGAGCAAGCACCAATGAGACAGGAAATGACAAAGAAATAAAGGTCAAATACTTTAGCGCCATGAAGTTGCACAGAGGGGTCTTGCTCTGTGAGACAGCGAGCACTGAGTTGCCCCAACTCCAACAGAGACGCCTGAGCCAGTGAGAAATAACCCTTCACCAGATGAGCCAAAACCTGAAATAAACCACATACAATCAATTTAACACAAACATTACATGATGTGCAAATGCTGTGACTGCATGTTCACAAACAGACCACTCGCCTGCAGGGCTTCAAGTCGGACGGGTGAAGGTTCCAGCTGTGCTCCACTAGACCCCCCAGCATCACTATCAGAGTACGGTTCTTCACGAGGCTGAGTGACCAGGTTCATGCACAGCTGCAACAGCCAGCACGGCCCTTCCGGACCCCCCTCAACTCCTCCTCCAGGAGATGAGGCCTCTCCGTCTCTCCGAGCAGGGTGTCTCCAGTTGTGAGAGAGCTCCTGCGGAGTGCTGATGCCGGAGATGCTGAGGGCGGATGTAGATACGGGCTGCTGGAGGAGGAGCTGGATCTCTGGGAGGGGGGCTTGTGTTGAGACTAATGAACCGAAGAGGGTGAGACTGGACACACGGACATTCACATCTAACATGGGAGGAAGAGACAGAATGGTGAATGCTTGATTTGACTGTATTTTTAGTAATTATCAGACCAATTATTCAACATATGGACAGTTTGCAACTTGTATTAGTACCTCTGTGGCGCACATATGGGCGGATCTGTTTCCACAGCGGGCTCAACAGGCCCGGTCTGAGACGATTATAAGGCACGTTGGACACCAGATGAGCAAGGCACTGCAAGACAAAACACAAAGAGTGTTCACAAACTCTTTGGACCAGATTTACAGTTTGCAGAAGTGCAAACCCTCTTTTAGTATTTAAAAAAACCAGTATCAAGATTTACTAAAGGCACACAGTGGAAAATTTAGCGACACATTTTTGCAACTGAATCTATTGCAAATGCGCTTGTTTCCCTTATAGACACAGTATTTAAATGAATTACTCAACATGATTTACTAAGGTTTGTGGTAGTGAATTTACTGGTATTTGCGCCAATTGGTAAGTTAGTTCTGAGAAAAGGTCTAGCATTATTCTGAGGTGACTGCATGTATTATTTTATAATTTCATAAATTATAACTGAATTTATGGTTTTATTAATAGTATTTATTTTAGCTTTGAGGGCAGCGTGCCGACATACAGCGCCTTTGCGCTACGGGCGTCCCGTGTTCGAATCCCGACTCGAGGACCTTTCCCGATCCCGCCCCCCTTCTTCTCTCTCTCCCACTTCGCTTTCTGTCATATCTGATCTGTCCTATAGGCAAAAATGCCAAAAAAAATCTTTAAAAACAAAAAACAAGTGTATTTATTTTGAATTTGCTTTTATTGTTAAACGCAGTTATAATTTTAGTTTAATTGTTAGTAATATTATGATCTTTTGCCATTTTTGTTAGGTTTCGTATCACGGCTATATTCATGACAAGAAACAAGTAAAGGAATAGGAAATGTAAATTAATCAAATAAAAAATAAATAAGTATTTTATTAAAAAAATAAAATAAAATAAAATTCTAAAACTACATCAAAATATGCATCAGAGAAATTCAGGGTTTCAGCAGGTTTTACGAGGGTAAGACTTTTTAAGACCTTTTTAAGACCATCTAAAGAAAATTTAAGGGAAAAAAATAAAATGACGAAGGGAAAACAATACAGCAATATGTTCTTTAAGTATAGTTCGAGTTTTACTTTCACGTTCAAATTAGTGGCAATTCAGCGTCAAGCAATTGTTTGTTTTTAGTTTGTCTCAGTTTTCCCTCTTCCTCACTTTCTTTCGGTAAAAGCGCCGTGCACATTTTACTTTCACTTTCAAATTCGCGGCAATTCAGCTTCAAGCAGTTGTTCGTTTTTAGTTTGTTTGTGTTTTCCCTCTTTCCTTTGGTTTTAAGTAGCTTGTAAAAGCGATGTGCGCATTTTACATTCACTTTTAAATTAACAGCATTAACGTAACAAACTTTTATTAACAAAACGAATAAAAATACACCATGTTATATGTCTAATATAAAATAATAACTTACACAAAGTTTAAATAGGTATACAAAACTGAAAATCAGTAAACACTGTGTAACCAAATAAATAAGAAACGCAAAACATTTATTAGCAAAATGAATAAGAAAGCTTGGAAGCATGGCATACACCTTGATGTAATATTTAAAAAAAAAAAAAAAAACACAGTTTAAATAAATAAAAATCAGCACTGATTTATAACGTTCTAAATAACATTCAACACTGTAGAACCAAATAAATATGAAACTTCCACTATCAATTGCAAAAGTCAACAGGCTTTTCAAAATACAAAACATTTTTACAAGTCTTCCGCCATGGTCTTGTCTTTCTCACCTCCCTCTTCTTGTCAGTCAGCTCGACTGACTCTCTTCAGGTGATAAATGAAATCTGATCTGTGATGTGACTGCCGTTTGGCACACTGCATTGAGCAGCCTCATTCAGTTTTAATTGTATTGTCTGTTCTCCAACTGAACTAAACGATTTTTATTACTATAAAAAAAAAAAAATCAAAACGAACATTATTCTTCGGGTGACTGATGAAGCAGTACATACCACCATCTTCCGCGTATTGTTTGATAATTATTGAGCGACCTAAGCCATATAGCACCGAAATTATGCTTTCACTTCACTTCAAAATAAAACACATGAGGAAACAATCCCTTGCATAAATTAATGCCATGATCATACGAATTTAAGACTTGCTGCTCTGATTTTAGACCTTTTCAAGGCCTTAATTCACGGAAAAGCGATTTAAGACTTTAAGACCCGCAGAAACCCTGGATATTGGACTATAGCATAAGAAATGATTCTATTTTTTTTTTTTTTTTTTTTTTTTTTTTGCTGCTGTTGTAGTTTTAGTAACTTAGTTACATCTTAGTTTTAGTGAAGTAACAGTTTATCACCTAAACCTATTTCCATTATTTTATGGCTAAGTTATTCATCTAATATTTATATTTTATTTAAGTTTTATTTCAGTCAGTAAAAATAATTTGTAATATTTTAGTTGTTGTAATTAATAAGAACACTGGCGTGAGTGTGTATTCTATTACCTTTAAGACCTGTGTGAGTGTCTGACAGGAGGACTCCGCTACGAGTGCTAGCAGCAAGCAGCGGTGCAGCTCTCTGACACTGGCAGCTAATGTGGCGGAAAAGGGAGTGAAGGCCTGGCGAGGTGCGCTGGTATCTTCAGCGGTGGAGAGGAACTGGCGAGAACCTTCTAGAAGAGCAGACAGAACTTGCAGAGATCCTGCCCGTACCTAGAAGCAAATGTGGTATGTCAAATGTCAAACAGGCTATGTTTATCTCAGGTCAGAAACTAAATGGGCAACAGCAGACTTGTGTTTTACCTTCGGGGAGGGGTCCTTTAGGGCAATGGTCAGGAGGGTAAGGGGAGGTGGGCCTCCAATCCCAGGAGCATCTGGAACAAAGGAAGACCAGTAGCCGTAGAGGATTCGTTTCTCAACACATTTAACCACAGCCAGGAAACACTGAAGCGCACTCTGCCGCACACGTGCTTGGTACAACCTAGATGAGACAGCAGCCAAAACAAACACATTTATATTTTAAAGCCATGACAACAAAGTGCAATCATGTCTCATTACAATACTAGATTAGCTAATTATCTTCTTATGTAACAACAAATTACACTTACGTGAAAAGTTACCAAAATAGCATTTTAAACCAACTAATCAATAATAATGCCAATAATACTACTAATAATAAGAATTTATTATACAATGTACAATTGCATTATGATACAAAATATTCTAAATGAACAGGTTTATTGTTGTAATAATTATTTAATTATATACAATTGAGGTCAAAAGTTTACATACACCTTGAGGAATCTGCAAAACGTACCAAATACCAAAATGAGAGGGATTATACAAAATGCATGCTATTTTTTATTTAGTACTGACCCGAATAAGATGCTCTCTCTGCTCTCTCTACCTGCTCCCTCATATTTTGGTAAAATAATTAACATTTTGCAGATTCTGCAAACCTTTGATACTGTAAAATTACTATAAAAGTTAAAAAGTTAAAGAATAGTTTTTACAATGGCCATAAGAGTAACATTTAAAATGTTAAAGAGTAGAAATAGAGCATTAGTTATTGGATACTTAAGTCATGGACAAATCCCTAAAATGTATAATATTATAATTATTATAACGTTATAATTAAAAATACTGCTGATCATAAACTATTAATTATTAAACATTCAAATATGCATTATTTAATTCAATTACACTTTTAAATTAAATTATAATTTTTCTGTACAAAATGCAGCAGCATAACCATACAAAATATTCATAATGCATAAGTTTTGCTATTCTAATATAAATACTTTTTAGTTATGTAATTACGATTGCAGGTGTCAGGGCAGAAATACAGCATCAGTTACTTCACACTTGAGCAAAAAGTGAATATAACTGTTAATTCATAATTTAACTACAATTCATGTGAATTATTAATAATTACTTAAACATTAATTAAAATATAAGCATTGCTATTTAAGTAAATTACTTATAATGATAATAACAACAATAATGCATGTCTTATTGTAGTAATAAAATTAATATTTAGTTAATTATATCAGCATATAAAGCATAAATTAAACAGTAAACAAATAAGATCAGCATATCTGTTATTGAACACTAATGTACAAATAATAAATATTCGGCATTAAAAAAACCTGATCTCTACATAACATATGTAAAAATACATATATTTGCGGGTTTATGTGTCTTTTTCTAGGTCATTTACCACCTGTCAGTGTTTTATTTGACCTAATAACGTAAGAAAGCTTTCCTGGCATTAATATCCAAGGGCCAAACCTGAGCTTAGATTGCAATCCTCCTTCAGGGTCGGAGAATTCAGAATCAGAGCTTCCTTTCTTCCAGGAAGGGTAGAATTGTGGAGTCGCTCCTGATGGGGACGTCACACTAGCGGACTGTGAGCCAAGTGACCAACCACCCTGATCCACTACACCTCCTCTAGTTTTAAGAGGCCCAGAGAAGTGGTCACCCTCTCCCTCCTCTTCATCCTTCTTTCCCTCAGCTCCAGCTTTCTTTCCTTTCCCACGAGACTTGCGCTTCTTATTCTGTTGGGACTAAAGCAGAATTATGAGTTTTTTCTTCCTCTGGAGATAATACAAGTATAGCCTTGATTTGACCATATCCTTTACACATGTGCACTTATATGACACAAACGTTCTGGCCACCTACCCCAAATGTTTTTTTCTGTGCACTCGAGTCTTGTGAAGGTTCAGGTTTTGCAGCGGGAATAGTCTCATACTGAGGGAGTGGAGCTGGGTACAACACCTGTGGCATTTCCACACTTATTCCCGGCAGCCCGTAGAACATGAATCTCTGCCAAGGACACAATGAGACAATTATCAATTATCATAATGCAATAAGCTCCCTCCATTTATAAATTCAGCTTAATTTTTGAACTGTATAACCAATCTGTATAAAAACAAGAATAGAACAGTATGGATACTTTGAGCACAGCTAATAAGGTGCCCAAATCCTGGTTTGGAACGGCTTTCCATTTTCCACCATTGAGGAAATACTGCATTCCCTTCAGAGCACTCTGCAATAACTGAAACACAAGAAATGGGAAACTTTTAAACAAAAGAAAATGTGAATAACCAGCAGTTTGACAGCACTTCAGCACCAAAGTGTTCTTAATTAAAATAAACATTTCACCCAAAAAAGAAAATTTTCTAAAAATGCAGTGAATGGGTGCCATCAAAATGAGAGTCCAAACAGCTGATAAAAGCATCACAATAATCCACGAGTAACCCACATGACCCCATTCACTCAACTTTCACTTCACAAGATGTTAACTGATGCACTTAAGTCGTGCATTACTTGTGAATTACTGTGATGTTTTTATCAGCTGTTTGAGCCCTCATTCTGACGGCACCCATTCACTGCAGAGGACCCACGGGTGAGCAAGTGAGGCAATGCTAAATTTCTCCAAATCTGTTTGATTAGGGGAGTACAGTTTTAATAAATTTTCATTTTTAGGTGAACTATTACTTTAGGGTGCGGTCACATTTATCATTGCTATGAGAAAACCCATTCAGCTATTTCAATAGGAATCTATACAATTGCGTATTTCACGTGAGGTCGAAAAAGTTCCCCATGCAAATTTGGCTAAAGTTTAAGCTGGTTGTGCAAATTCATGCTGACCAACAGAAAGCTACTTTGTTTGAAAGTGACATTGGTGTGAACTAGGCTTTATACGTTCCCACACTAATGACAACAGAATTTGAACACTGCCTGTATTTTGCTAATGTGACCACACCTTGACTTATAGTAGCATCAGATAAATATGCAGTACTGACTGTACAGAAGACAATGTCCTCCACATCAGGTGGTTTGGGGGTCTGTAGTGTCCGCAGGATGATTCTATAGCATACACCTTTATATGGCTCCTCTAAATACGGCTGACCAGGAACACTAGTACACAAAACAAATTGACATTTAACTCTAAAGGGCCATTCTCACCAAGGATTCATGACATGAGACACTGAACATGGCTCACCTGAGACATAGATTTGCTATGCAATGCACGGCAGAACGACGTAACTCTATGTCAGGCTGGCTATGGTCACCGTAGTTTACCAGAATTCCATTCAGTCCAAGGAGCTCTGGAAGATGCTGTTAAGGATTCAGGATTCAGAGGATTAGATTACAAACATTATAAAAAGCAAGAGTTGCCAGATCTGTAATTCTTACCCTGTGACATCTGGATCCATTGCCGTACACTAGTGATGAGAGGGCAAGCAACACTTCCGGGTGAGTCCATGAGCTGCATGTTCGCAGAGCACGTGAGCAGTATGATACCAGAACATCCAGCGTATGCTCATCCACTATTACCTATAAGTAGTAACGAAAAACATATTTTAAAAAAGATGCATCTTGATAAGTAGCTATATGTGTATTCAATATATGGCCATAATGTAAGTACCTGTAGCTGGTTTAGAAGTTGATGAATCAGCTGGCACAGTTTGATAATAAGATGCTCTTGGCTGAGAGGAACCAGACGGCTGGCATGCAGAAGAATCTCACAAACAACCTATGAAAGATGACCAGTAGTCATTTAAAAAGCCATATTAGACAACCACTACCACTGAATTATGCCCTATAACAGACTTAGGTTGTGTCTTACTCAGATTAACCAGAGACAATGTTTATTGTTTGTTTGTTTGTATTTTTATTTATTATTTTAATTCATATTTTAATTATTTGGTGCATATATGTGACCCTGGACCACAAAACCAGTCATATGTGTAAATTTCTCAAAATTGAGATTTACACATCATCTGAAAGCTGAATGAATAAACTTTCCATTGATGTATGTATTGTTAGAAAAGGACAATATTTGGCCGAGATACAACTATTTGCAAATCTGGAATCTGATGGTGCAAAAAAATCAAAATACTGAGAAAATCACTTTTAAAGTTGTCCAAATGAAGTTCTTAGCAATGAATATTACTAATCAAAAATTAAGTTTTGATATATTTATGGTGGGAAATTTATCAGACATCTTCATGGAACATGGTCTTTACTTAATATCCTAATGATTTTTGGCATAAAAGAAAAATCGATAAATTTGACCCATCCGATGTATTTTTGGCTTTTGCTACAAATATACCCGTGCAACATAAGACTGGTTTTGTGGTCCAGGGTCAGATATATGTAATAAACATGTTACACGAATGTAAACAGTAATTAAGTATTTTTTTTATGTTTTTAAAAGTCTCTTACATTCACCAAGGCTGCAATACTTTATTTAATTAAAAATTCAGTAACAAAGTTAAAAAAAAAAAACGTAAAAACAAAATATGTCCTAACAACATCAAGACTGAAAATATTTTTTTGCAGCTTATTTTTTATTTTATTTTTTCAGAAAGAATGATACACTTCTGTTCAAAACTTTTATGAAAGATTTAAATAATAAAAATAAACTTTTATTTAGCAAGGACATTAAATGAATCAAAAAAGTGGCAGTAAAAATGTTTATAATGTTACAAGAGATTTCTATTATAAATAAATCCTGTTCACATGATTTTCTATCCATCAAAGTTTTCTGAAAAGAAAATGGATCAAGAACAATATTAAGCAGCAAATACTATTTAAAAAAAAATATAATAATAATAAGAACCATTATTAATAACTAAGCATGAAATCACCATATTAGAATGATTTCTGAAGGATCATGTGACACTAAAGACTGCAATGATGCTGAAAATTCAGCTTTGTCATGACAGCAACAAATTATATAATAATTAAAAACAGCTCATTTAAACTGTAATAATTTTTAATCACAGCATTATGGTTTTGACTGTATTTTTGATAAAAAAAAAACGCAACTTTAAACAGCACAAAACACCTTTTCAAAAACATTTTAACAATGCTTTGCTTTTGACATGTAGTGTACAATACATTTAAGATTTCTTAAACCTTACACAGGTATTTGCATCTCATTTATTTGCATCAAACGTTGAATGTTTTTGTTGTTACAAACCTTCTGCTTATTTCTAACGTGGATGTTTCTATCTTGCTGGGCCTCATTTGTTGTATAGTGATACATTTTGTAATAATAACTTTTAAAAAATTGTGCCTCAAAACCTCGTGACATGTCTAACTAAGCAGTAAGAATGGGCATCAAAGACGTGTTTGATAACTAGATTCAGGGAAATATGAGGTATTTCATACGAACATTAGATAAAACGCCCAAACATGCTGTCTAGGTAGATTTTGGGAGACTGACAGCTTGTCTGAGCTTGACAGCTCTAAAGAAAACAGCTTAAATCTGCCCATACCTCTGGATGAATGTTGTCATGATTGCCGCTGCTGTAGTTTTCTGAGATGAGCTGGTCGAACAGTAAATTGAGCTCAGTTTTTAGAGTCGCGCTGTCAGATGGTCTGAGTGATCTGAGTTTATTAAAGCAGCGACTGATCTGATCCTGCGCCTGCGCGGAACCGTCGAGCTCATGCTGTGCCTTTGATAGAGGTGCAAACCTTGGTGTATCGGGTGAGGCGGACTGAAATCCTTGTTTGTTGCGATTAGAAGGAAAACTTAAGCTCGAATCAAAAAACGTTACCTTACCGGCCATCTTTACAGAGGCAAAATAGCGGCTTTACTATGGTAACCAGGAACTACGTCCGAGGTCAACCGGAAATGGTCGTTCTTAATTTAAAAGTAGTACTTTATTTTGTTCTTTTTTTCAATTATTTGAAATGGGTTTGTAATCATCAGCCGAGTAGGTTGATAATACCGTATATATTCAAACTGTGTGGATGTTTTTTCAAACTAACTAAAATCTTTGTGATAATGAATTTAAAGTTGTGCCTTTATCAGAAATGCTCTTTCTTCTTAAACTTATGGACCTCTCCTCACAGTCTTTTTATTCCAAGTAAAATTAAAGAACTCCGTTTCAAAATTGTTCATGGATACTACCCTTGTAATCTATTCTTGAGCAGGTTCTCTGAAAATGTATCTTCTTTGTGTTCATTTTGTAATACTGATGAAGAATCTGTTTTATATCTGTTTTGTCATTGCCCATTCTCCAAGTCTTTTTGGTCAAGAGTTACCATATTAATTTCTTTTTGTTGTAACAAAATGATAGAAATAACAGAATCTGTAATTTTTTTGTCTGACTTTCATTCTAAAGACAGTAATCTTGTCCATACTGTATTATTGCTTTGTCTTCTGGGTAAATTTCACCTTCATAAAGCCAGAACTATTCATTGTAAACCTAACTTTAGATTGTTTTCATCTGATTTAAAGTCTTTTTTTGCCTCTTTTAACAATGTGTCCAAACCATTTAACTCAAAGGCTTCTAAAACTTTTAAAATCCTTGAGTCAGTTGTACAACATCTTTGAGTTTTTTTGTTTTGGTTTTTTTGTCCGTATGCTCCGTGTTACATCTTCATTATTATAATATTTGAATTTGCAAAAAAAAAAAAAAAAAAAAAGTTGTGCCTTTGGGTATCTGCCTAGAGTGAGATTTTGATGACATGAGCTGAATCAATTACACCACCCAATAATATATAATATATTTATTAAATTTATTACAGCATTTTGTTCCGTTACAGTTGCTGTTTTTAGATACTTATATTTAGATATTTTACATATTTATCAATATATTTCATCTTTTTTTTATGATACATAAAAATGCAAGCAAGTCAAAATTGTGCACGTCTTTATTTCGCTTTATTTCTGTTTGCATGCACCTGACTGAAAACAGCACAAGAACTGGTGAACAAATGAAGCTTTTCTAACAGTGTTGCCAACTTATTTTCAGGAAAAGTTGCTAAAGGTAGGACAATTTGTTGCTAAACGTTGCTGAATAACGTTGTGATGTCACTGCGTGATGACTTAATTATGTAATCAATGCAAAACTGCATAGAATAATAGAGCATCAAATTACATTTTATGTATTTATTATTATTACATTCTTAAGCAGTGTATTGGTAGTTAGTATTCTACACTTTAAGAAAAGTCTGTAAAATAGGGCATAAGGCACTGTGGTAATTTTCAAGAAAAATTATGCATTGATTTTTTTCACCTGAATTTAAAATTACATATTGTATTTTGTGTTCTCAGGATACAACTTAGAAATTAACAGTGCTTTTTTTCCATTTTCCTAAATATTTTTTAAACTGAACACCAAATGCAGGTAGAAGCTGTCAAACTGATAACAAGGTGTTATCATAAATGAACAATTATTATTGAACAGCTGCATCTAGCAACTTGATTCACGTGATATGTGTCCTGCTAAACTCTTTGATTTCCAATTTTTGTGTAATTTAGAGGGAAAATGTGTGCCTTTTTACAATTCACATATGAGTCACAGTTGCTAAAGGTTGCCAAATAAATTTTAAAAATAGCTCAATTTGTTGCTAGGTGCTAAATCTAACAACAAAGTTGGCAACAGTGTTTTCTAAACCCTTTAGTGATTGAAACACCATAGGCTGGCGGCACCTGCTGGTCAAAACGGTGTAAATGCAACGAAAACTCATCCGTGAATGTGTGTAATCTATTAAAGGAGAAGTCCACTTCCAGAACAACAATTTACAGATAATCTACTCACCCCCTTGTCATCCAAGATGTTCATGTCTTTCTTTCGTCAGTCGTAAATAAATTGTTTTTTGAGGAAAACATTTCAACATTTTTTCCCCATATAATGGACTGGTATGGTGCCCCAAATTTGAACTTCCAAAATGCAGTTTAAATGCAGCTTCAAACGATCCCAAATGCAGTTGTAAACGATCCCAGCCGAGAAAGAAGGGTCTTATCTAGCGAAACGATTGGTTATTTTCATTAAAATAATACAATTTAAATACTTTTTAATCTCAAATGCTCGTCTTGTCTTGCTCTCCCTGAACTCTGTGTATTCTGGTTCAAGACAGTTAGGGTATGTCAAACTCCAATTGTATTTTCTCCCTCAGTTTAAAAAATCATTTCAAAATCATCCTACATCACTGCAGAAGTACTGACCCAGTCTTTGCAAAGTGAACATGCAGAGAAGATCAAGCAGCCTTAACAAAAAAGGTAAAACAGCGATAAAGCGATTTTGAAGTTGAGGGAGAACATGAGATGGGAGTTTTTTAACTGTCATGAACCGAAATACACAGAGTTCAGGGAGAGCAAGACAAGACGAGCGTTTTAGATTAAAACATACTGAAATAGTTTTTTTTTTTTAATGAAAATAATCAATCATTTCCCTAGATAACACCCTTAAACTGCATTTTGGAATTTCAAAATCGGGGCACCATATCAGTGCATTATATGGAGAAAAATGCTGAAATGTTATCCTCAGAAAAACATAATTTCTTTACGGCTGAAAAAAGAAAAACATAAACATCTTGGATGACAAGGGGTGAGTTTATTATCTGTCAATTTTTGTTCTGGAAGTGGACTTCTCCTTTAACCCTGTGACCCGGCGAAATTCACTGGCCAGTTAGAACATTTACCTTGCAAAAGCACGGGAGCAAATTTGAATGTTGCAGAATCTTGACACTTTAGACCAGTCCAATCAATAATATTAGTTTTATACTGTTTTAATTTGATGAGCATTTTAAGTTTATTTGTTTGTGTTGTCTTGGCATGAGATTTAGTTGGTGGTTAGTAGGCCTATGTGTCTGCAGAGCTGGATATTAACTGATTACATGTAATCTGGATTATGTAATCAGATGACAAAAATTAAGGAACTTGTAATTGGACAACATCACATTTTGAAATGTTCATAATCAGATTACAGTTACTTTTTATGGATTACATAGTTAGATGTTATTCACACAATGGCAGTGTATTATACATTAATTTACTGATTCTCCCTAATCCTTCCTTTTACAAATCATACTGTCATAACATTTAGCAATTTCTAAATTGCAAAATGGTTTGCTCCTTCAAGCCATGCTTCTGAATTTGTGTAAAAATAGCACCTTTCGAGCAATTATTAGATCATATATGAAACAAATAATTATGCAAGTTATTCTTTGAAACACTATGTCATCTTAATATTCCACGATCTTCAGTAACTGTTGGTTCTGGACAAAAGCAAATGTCTGGACAAAAATATTTCAAACCTGAAACACTTTGTGTAATGTCATTGTTGTTTATTAATGTTTGTTCATATAATGCAGGCAAAATATTTTTTGTCAGCCAAACCCCTTAAAATGAAATATTTACTTGAAATACATCTGAGGAAGGTAATATTTTAATAATTTAACATTACATTCATCTGTTTATATTTTTAATGTTTAAGTTTTTTAATTAGATTTATTTAAAAAATTAAAAACATTAAGCCCAGTTTGTAAACCCTGGTGTAATGTAATGTTTAATGCATTTTTGAAACAAGTTTGATAAAAAAAAAGTAAACTAAAAGTAATCAGATTACATTACCTAAAATGTAGTAACCTAGATTACACTACTAACTACAGTTGTCTTCATGTAATCTGTAATTAGTAACAGACTACAATTTGTAAGTAGTCTACCCAGGTCTGCATGTCTGTTTTCAAAATACATAGTGTACCTCTAAAGGTTTTCTTTATATATATATATATATATATATATATTATAATCAACATCTTTAAAGCAATAGTTTTATATTTCTTATTCTTTTTAAGAATAAGTTGTCATTCACAAGTCGCTTCATGCAAGTTCTTTCCCTCACTGAAACCTGCATGTAAGCACTCTTGTTCACTCTTTAAAGGCTTTTTAAAAAATCCCTGTGGAAACAATAAATGTCAAAAATACTTTGGGGAAAGAGTGGGTGAGCATTTTTGGCACTCTATACCACTTGCCACTGCCTCAACTGTTTCAACTCATGTCAGCAAAGGAACGAAAACTGACTGGTAACATCACTGCATTCAAAAACACAGGCAGCAGATAGCAGTCTGGCCACATGTACACACCACATCATCTTTAACAAACAGAGCTCCAGAAAAGACTGAACTCATCACTGTATAAAATATTTAGAGTGGGACTGCCACTCACCTAGGAGGGCTTTTGTGTCATGACAAAGGGTTTGCGAGGGGGGCCATTGACACATATATATACACTTTCATAAGAAGGGCATAAATGGGCATAAAAGCACCAAAGCCTTTAGTAAATGTGTGCCCTTGAAATTCAAGCGGTACTGTATCCCATTAATGGCCCCTTGTTTCCAGACAGGTCTGCTCATTAGTAATTGAGCTCAGCCTGCATTCTCCCTACCTCAGCAAAAATGCACACAGCAAGAGCCCTTGTCTTCTGAGATAGTGAAGTTTGTTAAATTCTTAAGCTGCACTTCAGTAAGAGGCAAAATGAAGACAATCGATCATGTTACATTATAATGCAAAATGAGGCACTATTATTTCATTTTACATCATATAACAGTTGAAATCAAAAGTTTACATTCCTTTTGCAGACTATGCTAAATGTTGATTATTTTACCAAAATAAGAAGGATCATACAAAGTGCATGTTACTGTTTGTCCTGAACAGTGTAAGTGCCTGCTGTTCTTCAAAAAAATCCTTCAGGTCTCCTTCAGCATTTTTGTGTATTTGAACCCTCTACAACGACTGTATGATTTTGAGATTCATCTTTTCACACCGAGGATAACTGAGGGACTTGTAGGCAAATTACAGAAGGTTCAAATGCTCACTAATGCGTCAGAAGGAAACACAATATATTAAAAGCTGGTGGGATTTTGGGGGTGAAAATTTTTTTAAATTGAAGATCAGGGTAAATTTAACTTATTTTGTCTTCTGGGAAACATGTAGGTATCTTCTGTAGCTTCTGAAGGGCAGTACTAAATGAAAAAAAAAAAAAAAAAAAAAAAAAGATATTTGGGCAAAATAAGAAAAATGTACATTTTCATTCTGTTCAAAAGTTTTCACCCCCAGCTTTTAATGCATCATTTTTTCCTTCTGGAGCATCAGTAACTGTCTGATCCCTCTTTAATAGTTTCATATGAGTACCTCAGTTGTCCTCAGTTGTCCTCAGTGTGAAAAGATGGATCTCAAAATCATACAGTCATTGTTGGAAAGGGTTCAAATACACAAAAATGCTGAAAAACCAAAGAATTTGTGCAACCTGAAGGATTTTTCTGAAGAAAAGCAGGCAGTTTAACTGTTCAGGACACAGTTTAACTATCACTAAACAAAACAAAACAAAACAAAACAAAAAAACAGCTGTCATTCATGTAGCAACACAGGATTAAAAATCAAGTGTATGTAAACTTTTCAACAGGGTCATTTTTATAAATTTAACTATTATTTTCTCTTGTGGACTATATGTAAACATCTTTTATGTGAAATATCTTCTTCTTGTCAGTACTAAATAAACAGTAACAAGCATTTTGCACAATCCTTCTTATTTTGGTAAAATAATTAACATTTTGCAGATTCTGCAAGGTGTATGTAAACTTTTGACTTCAACTGTAACTGGGATTAGGAACAGTTATTAATCAGAAACCAAATGCACACAATCCTTTTTGGATCTACAATAATAAATAAAATAATAATAAAAACTCACTTCATACCCAAAATATGTATGACATATCATTCTTTAATATAATGTAAAGGCAGCGGTCAAAGCATTTTGTACAACTTCAGTGCAAAACAAATTTGGACTCGGAAAAAACTAACAAAAATCATCTTGTTGCGTCAACTCGTGCAACTACAGAAAGCAAAAAAGTTACTGTATTGCAACATATACAAATTAAATAATATACACGGTCCATGCATTTATGCACAGCCTCTATAGCTAAAGTCATGAGTGTGTATGTGAGAGAGAATGTAAGCGTGTATGTATGTGTGTTTGTGTATGTGTGTGTGTGTAGTGGCTTAAGCCATCAGTGCATCACAGTCCAGGTTTGGAGTTGATGTCCAACTTTCATGAACGACAGTCATTCCCTCAGCCCGATTTGAAGAGCAGAATGGCCACTTGACCCAAGTAAAAGTAGATGAAATGCTTAGTTTCATGCGTCACATAACTGCCAAAGTTCCGTCCCACAATACAATGCCATGTCGGATTATACTTCTTATCGAACTCCTGTTGAAAAAAAACAAAACAAAAAAACAAGAACAGCAATTTATACTTTACTAGGACCAACAGTATTTTAGAAGGCCTAGCATAAAACAACAGTGTATACTACCATATTAATGTATTTACATACTTTATGATGTGCATATTGCAAATGCATTAAAATAATAATGCACATACTCTACATTAAAAAATAATGTTACATAATACATTTGGGGGGGGGGTGGGGTGGCAATGAAACATTTGGCTGAACATTAGTTTCAAAGTACTTAAAGTGTATTACAAAGTCCAAGTTAACAAACAGTGTTGGGGAGTAACTAGTTACATGTAAAAACATTACATAATTTCATAACAAAATACATGCAACTGTAATCTGTTACAGTTACTGAGGAAAGCAAACGTGTTGTTAAATTAGTTACTAATGAAAATGTTAATTATAAAAAGGGTTACATCTGAATACTTCTTGTATTAATATTTACTATTTTATATGATTTTAAATCTGTTTTTAACCTCAAAACAATCTCAAAGTAAAAAGAGATGAAGTCTAATTTTGTGGTGGCTGTGCTTTAAAATTAAAGATGAAGGATTTTGGAAGTTGGTTTGATTGCAGGGTTGCCAGGTTTTCACAAAACCTGCCCAACTGCTACTCAAAACTAGCCCAATCGTGTTTCAAGAGGGGTCCATCATTAAAAATTTCATTTGGTGGGGTAAAAGTTTTCTGATGAGGTTCCCCTTGTAAAATTTGCATTTTAGGGGATAAATATCATGTTTTTGGGGTCGCTTAAACCCGTGGACATAAAAAACAACCCGCGGCACAAGTGTTAAAGTAGCCCAATTCTGCGGGAAAACCACAGATGTGGCAACACTGTTTGGTTGATTCGATTGTCGCTTTGGATAAAAAGCATCTGATAAATGACTACATGTGAATGTAAATTAAAAAAAAAAAAAAAAAAAAAAAAAAAAAAAAAAAAAAAAGTAATCAAAAACTAATTCAACGTAACCAGTTACATTACTTTAATAAACTAATTGAAATAGTTACACTACTTATTACATTTTAAATACAGTAACTGTTCATCTGTAAACTATAACATCTCCAAAGCAATTTTCCCAATATTGTTAATCTATTTTTGTTTCTCTTTCACAAAACTTAATTGCAAACAATAATTAAAGGAATAGTTCACCCAAAATTGAAAATTTGCTGAAAATTTACTCCCTGTCAGGCCATTCAAGATGTAGATGAGTTTGTTTCTTCATTGAAACAGATTTGAACATATTTAGCATGACATTATTTGCTCAACAATGGATCCTTTGCAGTGAATGGGTGCCGTCAGAATGAAACAAATGCATCATTAGGGTGTTTTGATTTTAAAATTTTAATTCTGTTCAAAAATTCCACCTCCAGTGAAAAAGCCACTTCTCTGTTGTTCTCTCACATAAAAATCTACTAACAAATTAGTTTTGAACCACTTTCACTCCTTTCATTTCTCTCCTTAATCAGATGAGGTGACTTTTCACTGTAGAAAGTAAGATTATGGATAAAGGACTTATATTTAGCTAGATTTATTACAAACATGCAGTTTTATGCTTCACAAGATGTTAATTGATGGACTGGAGTTGTGTGAATTATTGAAAAGTTTTTATCAGTTGTTTGAACTTTCATTCTGACGGCACCCATGCACTGCAGAGGACCCACAGGGGAGCCAAATCTGTTCCGATGAGAAAAACTCATCTCCATCTTGGATGGCCTGAGGCTGAGTACATTTTCAGCAGATTTTTTGGGTGAACTATTCATGCTGTTCTATTAAATCTTTCTAAGAATCAAGACAAAATAGGAAATAATATCTTAAATAAAATACTGTTGAAGTCTATAGAGGTGTCAATCATAAATATTCTGTGGATGGGTGACCTTTTTGATATACGCAGCAATGTCCTTCTCAATGTTGTACTTCTCCATGGCCTGTGTGGCACAATCCACTGCATCCTGCTGCATGTCCTCAGACATATCAGCGTTCTTTATTACTGCCTTCCTGTCAGTCATGATGGCTGTGAATATGAAGAAAGAGAAAAGGCAAATGGGAATTCACTGACTGTTTGGTATAAAATCATAAGAACAATGAAGAACCTTGATCGTGAAGCTGAATTAGCTACTTAAAGCTTTTTCTTGTTTAGCAGTGCCACTATTACCACTCAAAACCACTCCATGCAACTGGTCAAATAAACAAATAGTCCCAATCCTCAATTCACACCATTGGTTGAGCCAACGCTGCTGTTTCGGGATGTAAAATAAATTCTAACCCGTCAACAACTTGCTTATAGTTGACTCTGCATGTTAAAGGGTTACTCCATCCCAAAAAAAAAAAAAAAAAAAAAAAAAAAAAAAATGTTGTCAGTAATCACTTACCTCCATGTCGTTCCAAACCCGTAAAAGCTTTGTTCGCCTTCGGAACACATTTTAAGATATTTTTAAAGGGGTCATCGGATGCCCATTTCCCACAAGTTGAAATGATTCTTTAGGGTCTTAATGAAAAGACTATAATATACTTTGGTTAAAAATTCTCAATGGTTGTGTAAAACAACACCCTTTTTACCTTGTCAAAATGAGCTCTGCAAAAATCATCCAATTCTGAGGGATTGTTCCTTTAAATGCAAATGAGCTCTGCTCGCCCCGCCCCTCTCTTCTCTCTGTGGAGTGACGAGCCTGTTTACTTTAGCCGCATTTAGCATGCTTAGCTGCAAAACTTGCTAACTAGCATGATATTAGGAAAGGTGATTACAGAGATTCATTAAAAAAAACCCTTATTCTCACTTCTGCTGTAAGTAAAGTTGGATCACAAATGATTTGCGCAAACATAGATGCAAACTGCGTACCACGGATACGCCATTTCATTCAAATCAAAGCGTAAATATACGTCGAAAATGCATCCATGTGGTGCGGCTGACACAGAATGGTGTACGCAGTTTGCGTCCAGTGGATACTCTCCAAAATGGCGCGACGCTGACGCGGAGCAGACAAATTGTTGAATAAAATAGTTTTTTTTTCTTTGCGTACAAAAAGTATTCTTATCGCTTCATAAAGTTCAGACTGAACCACTGATGGCAGATGGACTATTTTGACTACGTCTTCCATACTTTTCTGGGTCTTGACAGTGCTATTTACCTGGCAGTCAATAGGACAGTCACAAGCCTCCCGGTTTCATTCAAAATGTGTCCCGAAGACGAACAAAGCTTTTACGGGTTTGAATTAACATGGAGGTAAGCGATTAATGACAATTTTCATTTTGGGGTGGAGTAACCTTTTAAGTTGTCATTGGAAAAAGCATTTAAACATCAAACCTGAAAGGATTGCATTTCTTATTTTAAAATCATGAAAAGCTACCTGGATTACCCGTTTAAACAAACTGACAAAAAGCTAATAACATTCTGTAAAGACTCATCTTGTTGTTACAACCTCAAGAGCCCTGTTGCGTTATTCTTGGCCAAGACAAAAACTTCAAAAAGTGTGGAATATTCACACACCGCCGTCACTTACAAATAAATAAAAAATAGGGCCCGACTCACTATAATTGCTTGTCAGTTCATTTATTGGCAAATTCGGATGTAAAAGGTCTGCTCTGGGACCTGTCTGAGTTTACGGAGTCATCTACCTTTCCAATCAGCTTATTAAGGAACTAGTGCATCTACTAAAAAGGAAACGTGCAGTCATGATTTGACAAAAAGGAGGCCACCTCAATCAGCTCCCTCTGCAAAAGACTCCCAGTGTTGGGCCCAGGAGAGGGTGAAGGCTGATGAAATCCATTCAGCGAGGAGGACGTATGAGAAAGCACAGAAATCAGATCTTTATCCAGCTCGATTTACCGACATGAAACTAAACCGAGGCCAACCGCACATGCAACAGTGAGGTCATCTGCTTTCCAGACATTTAAAATCATTTGCATTTTGTAAACTGACATTTAGAACTAGAGATTGACCGATATCGTTTGTATGACTCATAAATATAAGTTATTCTGAAGCTGAAATGTGTTATTTTCCTTATCCTTGCTTAGTATGCAGGAAAAAACTAAAACCATTCGTAGTTTAATTTCCCTGAAACAGTTTAACTATCAAAACACACCAGCACAGCAAAATTGGCTCAACCAAACCCAAAAGTTTGGGGTGGGATGATTTGTCTGACTAGCCAATAGCACGCAAGGGGGCGTATTTATTATTATATTATATTATATTATATTATATATAAAGAGCTGTTTAAGGGTCAGGTAGCACAATTTAATTTGTTTGATTTCTGCTTCTACATTTATATTTAATTAATTTCCCAGAAAATTTTAAACAATGTGGGACTATAGGGGGGGGGAATTCATGGGAGGGTGGGAGGGTTTTAGAGAGTTTTTTTTCCGACACGTTGTCAATCGGCCATATTGGTGGCACTGAAAGTAAACAATGCCACTGAACTGAACAAACCTTGCATATTTTTCTGATCATTGCTGCTGAAAATGATCAATTATTGCCATGTTTTGGGCTGTACTAATCGGTCGGACCAGAAAAAACATTTGGAGTACTATAGACTGCCAAAAGTTATATCTAGGTGAAGAGTGCAAAAAATTGTCTGAGGAACAAAAGGCGTTTGTGGTTGGCCAAACTGAACCAGGATTTCCATGGCAAGAATCTTGACAACATTCATGTTTGTTCTCTTCATTTCTGGTCAGGTAGATGAAATATTAGGCTAAAATCTTAATTAATACTGCTTGTACGTATCTTTACCACCTATTAACTTTAGTTTGTCCAAATATTGCACCCTTTTCTGCTTACTAAGTCCTTCTATGTATGATTTAGGAGCTTCTACACGTTTGTCCCAATCGGAGTATCGCCAGTATGGTCACGCATCCGGGTCACTGACAAAATTGTGACGTAAATGCAAACCCTCTATCTACCCCTTTCTTCATGTAAAAACGGGTGGACCATTTGTAAATTTTATGGGCCTGGCTTCCGGTCTCATCTGCGTCCAGCTATTTTTAGCTGTACAAAACAAACAGCTTTCTTACCATATTATCTTAATTATGAGCACACTGGTTTGTATATATCCCTATAGCGGATAATAACCTGGAAATCTCACCTATAAGCTTACTTCTGCGTTGAAGAAAAAGGTGGATCAAAATTTGCTCAACCATTCAAATATGTTGGGGCGGGACTATTTGACTGGCGGATATGTACAAACATTTTTTTAGAATTTTAAATTTGACAAAATAATGGAAAAAAAATGTATATTAATATCTGTATAATAATCATCATTGTTATTATTACTGACATCCTAATTCAGTCATGACAATTACAAATGCTTTCAAACAAGATTTGCAACAAGATTTTACATCTTATCAGCAGATCTGATAACTGAAGTAGAAAAGTGTGAATATCTGCAATAATATCGTCCAAACTGACTATTGAAAATGATCAATGTCCCAAGCAGCTCCATAAGTAACAAGACGCAAGACTTAAGAATTAAATTTCATTTGGCAGAATGAAAGTGAGAGTACATTATGCTGCAAAGCACAATTAATAATTCACACAGCACAGGTGTCTGCCTTTGATAAGGTCATCACCCAAAGCTGACATAACTATATGTTGCAAGCTGTGGCTATTTTTACAAGGCAATTTGAAGTAACTTTCACCCAAGTGCTGCCATGTCAACAAAATACAGCCTTTGGCTGGACTCTGGTGTCTACAGATTAGTCCATTAAAGCCATACGGTGGTGATGTCCTCAGCATCTGCTCTCAATGGTCTCTTATGATTGGCAGAATTACGTAACATTTTTCTCCAGACGCCGAGCAGCTCTAACTTTCAATTCACGCCACCGCCCTAATTATTCTGCACAAAAACAATTCACGCGGCGTATTTCTTGTCAAAAACGCAGAAAAAGCCAAATGCCTAATAGAATTGCTGCAAAGTACAGGTAGCGGCGAGTGCTGCGTCCATGATGCTTCATTTGAATACAGCACTAATTACTAAACTTCCCTAAATGCATAAATGTTTTAAATGCATTATTTTTCTCACAAGCTCAACACTTCGGATGCATGCATAGTAAGTAAACGGACATTGCTCACCCTTCTTTTGATGCTTTTACTCTGGAATACTGTTAAGCTCAGGCTTTATTGAGCCGCTGTGTTCACGCTTGACTTCTCTAACCACTATTTCAGTCGTAACTCTACCCATGCGGCTGTGCTCGTAACTCATATCCAACTTCGCGTCACGAAACCCGTGGTGAACCGCCCACCGCACTGCACCGGCTCTCTGATTGGCTCGCGTAGAGGCGCTCCCCGCGTGTTACGAGCGTTTTCCACTAGCTTTTCACTCCCCGCATTTTATTTCATCCCACAATGCACCAGGGCCCGTCTGGACTCAGAATCCCACATCCTCAGGCCAAAGGTATTGATTCCTGTGAGGTCTTACTCGGTGTGCTTACCACACTAATATACGACAGGTCGAGTTTATATGTGCTTCAGTGGTTGGTTATTAATAAAAGTGTTCACTACTTTAAATACTGTGTAGACGTTTGAAATCAACTAAGCATAAGTTGATTTTCAATAAAGACAATGTGCGCCAAACTGACGTTACTTATTCCCTCAAATCCTCTTTCACATTTCATACGCGTTAAATTCTCACCTTAAACAGTGATTCCTAGACAAATGGAGCAAAGAAAACAAAACACTTTCATTGAACATTCAATCTTTATTGAAAGAAGGGTGAAAGAGGAAAAAAAGCAACACACTACAATCTAGAAATATAAAGTAGCCAATTATGGGGGGAAAGAAACACCACTGCCAACACAGCAAATGCCAACAAATGTTATTTGAAAAGTATTTTTGAAACCCTAAATAAACTACAACATCCCCCTGAAAATGTGCCTATTATCCCACCCTCCCACGAATTAACCCCTATTTACCACGCTCCTCATGCCGATTCCATCCAAAGCAACTGATCCAGCCTTCTGGTTCCTTGCTCTGCTTCTTTTTTTATACCAAAAAAAACAAATCTCGCAAAAACAAAAGAGGCACCTGGATCCCTTCTGCGCGCATCATTGGGGCTCCACGGAAAAAGAAAAAAAAAATTAATTTGGTTCTAGAGAAGCCAATTACGACGTCAAGTATCCTTTAATTGTGGTTTGGTGGGGGGGATGCGGGGCTGGGGTTGGGATCCTCTCCTATGGTTCCCGTTCCCGGTAAATTGATCCCGCTCCTTGTATGTATCCATCCTTATCCTAATCCTAATCCTGCTCCTGATCCTGAACTGATCCAATGATCCGGCTCCAAGGATCGGGACACAGTGAGCCCCTCCTCCAATCCAAACCTTTGAATACCAGCAAAATCAAAAAGAGGGAGGTAACAAGTTAGAATCACAGAGCTTCTATTATTGAAAGCTTCTATA
Source organism: Labeo rohita (assembly GCF_022985175.1). Lineage (NCBI taxonomy): Eukaryota > Metazoa > Chordata > Actinopteri > Cypriniformes > Cyprinidae > Labeo > Labeo rohita. Next base: position 5,581,730 of record NC_066889.1, on the reverse strand, counting down.
AATTGATCATAGGAGCGGTATTTTTTTTTTTTTGTTTGTTTTCTTACTTTTTTTCTGTGTAAATGACAAAAAGGATACCAGACTATGATATGCTCTCGAAGAAATTTAGAGCACCACCTAAACACATTAAATTGTGCTTATTCATTGGAAAAACAAGCAAAACTAACCTAGGAAAAAAAAAAAAAAAAAAGAGAGAGACACTTCCTCTTGACAAATACACATTTTACATGAAAACAACTTCACATGGCAAGCCTTTATCTTGTCTAATTATAAATCTACATAAGAGTTCTATAGTGGCCAAATCCCAGCACATTTTGGACAACAGGCAAGATGTTTTTGTATTTAAAAACAAAACACCCAAAAAAAAAAAAAAGAAAAAGAACAAAACAATGCTGTCTTAATGTATGCACAAGCATCGCAACATCCAGACAGTACACATGCATGCTTAGCAGCAATGACCAGTGAGAAAAAGGTAAATTAAACGGGGAAGGGGAGTGTTGTGAAGGGAGGAAGAATGGCAAAGCAAAACTAATGTGTTACTGAACTAAGAAAATCCAGAGTACTGGAAGTCTGTAGAAAAACAACAACTGCCTTTTTGAAGGTGACTAAAGCCGCTTGCCGTCATACCATTGCCTCCTTAAATGAAATGCCTGCTCCTCCTTCTCCAAATATCCTAATATGAATGAACTGTGCTTCAAAATCCTTTATTCCAAAGCTTTCTTTAATCCTGCTCTTCTGTTGTCTACAGAAAGACATGAAAAGGTAAAAGTAGAACAGTTTTCCAACGAAAAAATAATCCCACCCCAAAATAAAGCCAGCAATGAAGCATCATTAACAAAATAAAACAGTAGCAAATTAATTAGTCACACATTACAACTAGTTAAAGCATTTCAACATGTCCCTTGTGTCAAATATAGTACAAGGGATGCGTATGAATATCCAGTTAAAATGGGAATGCAGGACAAAGACACAACAGGGTCATGGGATAGGAGACAAAAAAATAAAATAAAATAAAAGACAGGAAGGAGAAGAGAGAAAGAAGAAGATCTACTTAGCTACATGTAGCTGTCATTAGCAAAATGACAGTTTAAAAAAAAAGATAAACCAAAAATGAAAGAAAGCAAACTGGGAAAAGTGGAGAGACGAAACAAGTCAAGAGAGCAATGAAGTACAACAGTGGGTCCAATAGAGGGCGACACAGGGTGTATATGATTGTGGCCAGCCAACTAGCTGGGATGTGGATGTTTAGGTGCGGGAACGGGAGCGGCTGTGGCGGGGCGAGTAACGCGGCGATCCTCGGCTGCGGCGTGGAGAGTAGCTGCGACTGCGGCTGTTGCTCCGGCTGCGACTCCTGCTGCGGCTGCGAGAGCGCGAGCGCCCGTAACTGGGGCTGCGCGGGCCGTCCACCTTTACGCGAATGTAAGCCGTCTCCCCCTGAGGAACAAATAACGGGACACTTTCTAACAAAGAGCTACCAGATCTCAGGTTACTCCTAATTTTTGACTCACTTGACGAATCTACAACAGATTTCTTTTTTCTTTCTTTTTTTTTTTTTTTTTTAATACATCCTCCCATATGTGGCCTGCTGTCAAAATCACTTACATTCAAAAAGAGCCATTCCATGGATCCTCCTAGTGGCTCCATCATGGGTCTCTGACATCAAGCTTACCTTGATATTCCCAAATCCTTAAGCTATGCCCTGTCCTGTCCAATGGCGATCTACGTTTACAAACTCACACCTACCTCATGTGACCGGAACTTAGTGTTATCCAGCTTTCGAACGGCGTAGGTCATGTCTTCTTTGCGCACAAACTCCACAACGCCGGTGCCGTCTCGGAAAACGTCAGCATAACATACATCACCTGCTTCACGCATGTGATCCTTAAGGTCCTGCCAGCTGCCACTAGGAGGAAGTCCTTGACAAAAAAAAAAAAAAAGATTGTAACCATTTTAGAAAGGAGTAAGACAGGAAATCCTGGTTTTGCCAGGTTCACCTGCACGTATTTTGCCAATAGCTATGGAAACATTTCTGTGAGGCAAAAGTCCCTAATGATATTGCATTTAAAGATAGTAAATGCATGCGTAACATTAAAAAAAATAATATTTTTTTACTTTAATCATATTTACTGAAATAATTAAAAAAATAACTAGAAAATGACAGTAAATTAGGAAAAAAAAAAATAATAAAAAAATAATTATAGATTTATAGATAGCAACTTCCTGATTCTGAAAATGGCAAATGTGACCCTGGATCACAAAACCAGTCATAACTAGCATGGGTATATTTGTAGCAATAGCCAAAAATACATTGTATGGGTCAAATCATTAGGATATTAAGTAAAGATCATGTTCAATGTTCCAAATTTCCTACTGTGAATATATCAAAATCTAATTTTTGACGAAAATTGTTATACTTATATTGTATAACAAGGATTTGAGACACTGTGCCTGTCCTCTCACCTGACACTATGACCCTGTACTCTGAACGCCTGGATGGAGGGCCATATCTGCCTCTGGGAGCTCCAACTCCACCACCTCCACCTCTTCCACCTCCCCTGCCACTCCTTGGGAACTCCACTCGAAGACGATAGCCATCATAGTCATAGCCATCTCGTCCATACACAGCATCCTCTGCATCTCTGCAGAAACAGAGAAGATAATCAGTGAACAGAGAAGTAATGCACTATAATCCTCATGGTTCACATGCAAGACCGTTTGCGCATGCGCAGAATATTTTTTACTCTCAATCCAAACACGGTACAATTGACAGTAGTATTTACAAAATTACAGATTATTATTTCATTAAAATACACTGCATACTTATGAGTACTTCTCAAAAGTTTAATTTAGCTGATATAGCTATATTACTTAAACTTACCCACTTCCGTGTTTTGACCTAGCTGACAGATTTGCGCGCCACATAGGAGTACTTAATTTTAAAGACTAGTATTTGCATATAAAACACGTATTTTTAATAATATAATAAGAGAGAGAAATACCATCGTCTTATTGTCTGTTCATGTAGATTCAGGCTAGGTTGGGTGTACAAACCCCATACATGTAGCTTCAGGCTAACGTTAAGCCTAGGTTTATTAGGTTTGCGTGTTTACCTCGGGTCCTCGAACTCCACGAAGGCAAACGGCGGACCTCCTCTTCTGTTTTTAAGGTCGATATCCCGAATGGCTCCGTATTTATAAAACACATCCTCAACGTCCTTGGTGCGAATATCGGGGGGTAAATTACCTACGTAAATCCGACAGTCGTTGTTCCCTGCAGGCCCTCGAATTACACCGCCAGACATTTTCAACCAGAAGTTACGCAAACGACGTTGAGAATTTGTTACGACTCGTCAGGGGATATAAAAAAAATCAGTTAGCACTGCTGTATCTATATACGTTCGCTAACCAAAGCTACTAGTTGACTTCAAAACGTTTGTCCCTCAAAGAAAAACAATACGATCCCTCCCAATATGGCGCCGTCCCTTTCTCCCTCAACACACGCTCGCGACTGCGCGGAAGGGTCGACGCCACGCGGAAGGATACGTGCTTGGCAGTACTGCGGCAACCTTCACAGGTCAAATTGAAACCATATTATTTAATTTTGAAATAAAATAGATCGTTATTTGCAATTGATCGACATCACATTTCGTATATCAACAGCAATGTTACAAACCCATTCTCAGGCTGGAACCCCACGTGTGCCGTAATTCCACGTATTAAGTTTAAAACAAGCTGTTAAACGTTTTAAACCTGTATGACTTTATTTCTTCGTGTGTTAAAAAGAATGTAGTGAACTTACAGCCTCAGTTACCCCTTCATTCTGAAATAGTCTCTCTTTAAGATTTTTTTATCATATTAATTTGAAATAATAAAAATTATGATATAATGTAACATGTCCCCTTTAAAAATACCATTAATCATTGAGAGCAATTTTCATGCCTCACTCCAGTATGCAGTCTCTACTACATAACTAGATAGTAAATTCAACTACTATATTTTTTTGTACAATTAACAAGTTTAATTTTTGGATATTATCATGGGAATATTCTATTGAAATATTAATAACATTAAACTAATCTACATTACCAGTCAAAAGTTTTTAATGTTTTTTAAAGCAGTCTTTTCTGCTCACCAAGCCTGCATTTATTTGATCCAAAGTACAGCAGAAACAGTAAAATGTTAAAATATTTTTACCATTTAAAATAAGTTTTTATGTGGATATATTTTAAAATGTCATTTATTCCTGTGGTTTTCAGCATCATTACTCCAGTCTTCAGTGTCACATGATCCTTCAGAAATCATTGTAATATGCTGATTTGCTGTTCAAGAAACATTTATTATTATTATTATCAATATTTTAAACAGTCGAGTACATTTCTTTCTGGATTATTTGATGAATAGAAAGATCCAAAGATCAGTGTTTATCTGAAATAAAAAGCTTTTGTAACATTATACACTATAACATTCAAAAGCTTGAAGTCAGTATTATTTTTTTTTGAGAAAGAAATTATGGAATACCTTTATTTAGCAAGGATGCTTTAAAAGTGATGATAAAGACATTTACTTTACAAAATATTTCTATTTCAGATAAATTATGTTCTTCTGAACTTTCTATTCATCAAAGAAACCTGAAAAAATTCTACTCAGCTATTTCCAACATAATAATAATAAATGTTTTTGAGCAGCAAATCAGAATATTAGAATGATTTTTGAAGGATTATATGATTAGAATAATGATGCTAAAAATTCAGCTTTGAAATCACAGGAATAAATTACATTGTAAAATTTATTCGAATAGAAAACAGTTCTTTTAAAAAGTACAAATATTTCACGATCATACTGTTTTTGCTGTACTTTGGATCAAATAAATGCAGGCTTGGTGAGCAGAAGAGACTTCTTTAAAAAAAAAAAAAAAACATTAAATATCTTACTATTCAAAATCTTCTGACTGGTAGTGTGCTTGTCATAAATTCTGTGTGAATGGTGGAAATACAGCATGAAAAATACTTCCATCTAGTCCCTGGCACATTTGGTTTTTAGTTCAACTGTAAAGCAAACAGTTAAGGCTGACATTTTTATAAATATCAGGTTTTCACATTAGAAACTGTAAATAACACATCTTTATATTGTGTCATCATATCTGGATCGCTATACAAACCCAAAAGTTAACACACACATCAACCCAAACATTCTAAATTACTGTAATATATCCTTAAACATAAGCTAATGCGTTACTTTTTTTTTTTTTACTTTTGCGTTATTTTTGTATGAACCCCTTGAGAAACAAACCACAATATGCCTAATAAACCCTCACAAACCTTAATGAAACTCAGATCATGATCCAGTGTTACAGTGTTAAAAACAAGACATGCAGTGCAAACACTTAATGTGGACAAAAAGAGAAACCAGTTATTTCACTCATTCATTGCTCAGTACAGCTGCCTTTTTAAAATTTAAGCAGCAATATCATATAATCCATATTTCATATCAGTTCTTTTCAAGTGATGACAGTTTAGACTCTTGGTCTAATAAATAAAATGTACACCCACACACACCATCTTTTAATGAATCGGTGTGTTTCTGAACACGCTACACAAGTGCAGCCATCAGCTGTGGTTTCTCAGTCACTTTTGGCTTGTTTTTCTGCTCGCTTTTGCTTAGCTTCACTCATGATTTTCAGCAGCGAGAGCACAATAGGTACACACATAGGTAGGAAAAGAGGAATGTAGATGGCGAATTTCTGATCGTCTGGAAAATAAAGAAGATGCAAAAGAGAGGGGTCGAAAAAGGCCCTCTCTGAAGCCAAAATGGCCTCCCTGCTATACTGGAGAGCGAAAGCCAAGTTCCCAGCCTCCAATTCGACGACAGCAGACTGGAGCGACGTCACTGCACTGGAAACCTGGGTGTTAGAAATAATAGCAAAATCATGTATTTTGTAATTCCTACTGTTCAGGACAAAATGTTGCAGCGGGACTATTTCATTATGTGATGAACTATGAACATCTGGACCACCCACCTGCTGTGCGATGTTGTCATTGATGACGATGTTTCCAATCTGGTCGAGGAGCTGAGCCAGCGAGGTGATGGTGGTGCTGGCGGTGGCGATGTTCTCCACACTGCGGCTCCACAGGAGTCTGTCCAGCTCCCAATCAGCCAGTCCAGCGCTGCCTGGACTCTGCAGCACAAAGCCTGGGGGAGGATGAGTATGCTGCACTCCTAGCATGAGCCTGGAAACAGAATAAAGAAAGTAAAATGAAACACTTTCATCTGGGCAAACAGACTTACATTTCTAAAAGTCAAATGTTTAGGTACTAACCGTAATTGTGCTAAGAACACACCCATCACTTTAGCCATATTAATGTTGATATCTACAGGGCGTTCAGCTTCAGGTCCATACATTTCATTCACATTGTACACCTGAGGATGTAGATGACAAATTAAAGAGAAAATATAGGCTCGTTTGCAACATCCAGCACATTCACACTATTTCATCTAATTCACAATATTTAATACAAGTGTGGAAGCCCTAAAATGCAATGTGGGAAAAAAAAAAAAAAAAAAAAAAAGGTAAAAAAAAATCAGATTTTTGGGGGGGTGCATTTAAACATAAATACTGAAAAATGTAAAAATAATGATCTACACATTATTTTTTTTTTTTAAAGAAGTCTCTTCTGCTCATCAAGCCTGCATTTATTTGATATAAAGTAGTGATGGGTTGTTCTTGAATGATTCGTTCATTTTGAACGAATCTTTAATGTGACACGGGAAGAACGAGTCGTCTCAGGTAGTGATTTGTTCAGTCCCTATTAGGTTCTGTACTGGAATTAGTTCACCTGTTTTGAGTCGGGTTTTTGGAGTCGTTTGTTCATCTTATGGGCTGTCACGTGATGAATGAATGACTCGAACCCGATGACTCGAGAGATGAACTAATCAATTCTCTTTCCGGCTCACACTGCATTGGTTGAGCTTATTGGGCTGTCACGTGATGAACCAACGACTCAAACCCGAAAACTTGTCAGATAAGAGGTGAGGTGAGCTAATCATAGACTAAAGACCCAGGCAAAAAATTAATCTTTTCTGTTTCTTATAGCATTATAGTTTTGTTTTGTTTGTACTAGTGCGATCAACATTTGAGTAAGCAGTAGATGTGTTAGGGAGGTAACAAGTAACATTTTAATTATATTTTGCTAAAATGAACAAAATGACTCAAAAAAAGATTCGTTCATTTTGCTGAACGAGACTCAAAGGTCCGAGTTGGTAAAATGATCCGAATTTCCCATCACTAATACAAAGTACAGCAAAAGCAGTAAAATTTTAAAATATATTTTTACCATTTAAAATAACTTTTTTTTATTTGAAATCATTTTAAAATGTAATTTATTCCTGTCAAAGCTAAATTTTCAGCATCATTACTCCAGTCACATAGTCCTTCAGAAATCATTATAATATGCTGATTTGCTGTTCAAGAATGTTTTTTATTATTATTTTATATTATTTTTCATTTTTATTATTTATATTTTCTATAACATTTTTTATTATTATTAAAATTTAAAATACTATACTTTAGCAATAACTATTTAGCAAGAATGCTTTATCAAAAGTGATGATAAGGTCATTAATTATGTTACAAAATATTTCTATTTCAGATAAATGCTGTTCTTCTAAACTTTCTATCCATCAAAGAAACCTGAAAAAATTCAGCCGTTTTCAGCATCATCATAATAATACATGTTTTTTGAGCAACAAATCAGAATATTAGAATGATTTCTGAAGGATCATGTGACTGGAGTAATGATGCTAAAAATTCAGCTTTAAAACCACAGGAAAAAATTACATTTAAAATATATTAAAATAGAAAACAGTTATTTTAAATAGTAAAATAATTTCCAAATTTTACTGTTTTTGCTGTATTTTGCATCAAATAAATGCAGGCTTAAGACATTAAAAATCATACTTTTCAAAAACATTTGACTGGTAGTGTATGTTTAAGTGAATAAATGGGGACAGTACCATAATGCCGCCCCAACGGGGGCTGTGAAAGGCGTTAGAGGGCACCTCCCTTTTGCTGTGGTCTCTGATGAAGAGAGGAGAGTGGTGGGCATCTGGCACATACAGCAGGAAGTTCAAGACAGGGTTAGAGGAAGCTGCATTGGAACCTGCGTGAAAGAGAATACCAACATGTGTGAATCATGAAAACAGTTCATTAAAAGCAGTTCACATCAGTTATACAGTCAAACCAAAATGTATTCAGACACCTTCAACATTTCTCACATTATCACTATTTGCTATAGTTTACAAAATAGTAATAAAATATGAAAAGACTTCAAGAGTTAAACTGTGTCAACAAATTCATCTTGATAATGTCAGATAACTTTGATAGGAAGGTATGCAACACAACATGGTCAGGTCAAAGTGTCAAATCTACTTTTTTGTCCTAAATTTTTATCAGTTTTACTGGTAGTCCACTGTATGGAGAATATTTGGGTATAATATGTCACAGTTTCCTTAATTTTGCTATCCTCACTCATAGATGAATTATAGTGTCCTGCACCCACTTGTAAAAAAATATCAAAAAGTATATCTGGTGTCTGAATAATTTTTGTTTTGACTGTAGGTCAAATCTCACCTAGTCTGGCCTCAACAGGGTTGATAACATGTGACAGGCTATCTGCACTGAGTGCATAGGCTGACACACTGTTGTCAAAACGAGGGTTTACACCCAGAACGGCATAATACAGAATCTGAAAAAAACAAGGTGACAAATAACAGATGAGAACTTTGGGTGGGAACTGTTTCCATAATATTATATCAAGAGTGACAATAACAAATTATTATACACAAGATAAATATACATGAAATAACCACACAGTAACACCTTTTTTCAATTAAATTTAACATTTTTTAAATTAAATGAAAGGAAACCCAATTTATTTTATTTTATTATTGTTCTTTTATTTCAGAGCTGACAAACACAAACCAAAAATAAGGAATTCATAACAAAGGAATGACAAATCTTCATATTTAATGTGAAACGTGTGATGAATATAAATATAAAAAGAAAAATACACTACCAGTCAGTACAATTTTGAAATATTCCCACTATTTAAAATAACAGTTTTCTGTTTGAATATATTTTAAAATGTGATTTATTATAATCGTTACTCCAGTCACATGAATTTTGTCAGGTTTCTTTGATGAATAGAAAGTTCAGAAGAACAGCATTTATCTGAAATAGAAGTCTTTTGTAACATTATAAATGTTTTTATCATCACTTTTGATCAATTTAAAACATTCTTGCTAAATAAAAGTATTCATTTCTATAAAAAATGCCTACTCCAGGGATCTTTGTATTCATTAAAGAGTCCTGGGAAATGTACTTAACTGTTGTACTTAAATATTGATAATAATAATAAAAACGTTTCTTGAACAGCAAATCACAAATTAGAATGCCTTCTGAAGGACCATGTGACAGTGAAGACTGGCGTAATGATGCTGAAAATTTAGCTTTGATCACAGGAATAAATTACATTTTAAATATATTTAAATAGAAAGCAGTTATTTTGAATAGTAAAAAAAATTTCAAAATGTAGCTGTTTTTGCTGTATTTTGGATCAAATAATGCAGCCTTGGTGAGCAGAAGAGACCTCTTTAAAAACATTAAAAATCTTACTGTTCAAAAACTTTTGACTGGTAGTGTGTATAAATAAAATACTTAATTTAATATTATAAAATATTAAAATCATGACTCTAAATGCTGAATGAATAAATAAAATATCATCTTGCACCAAGCCATGTTAATTCATTTCTGTCATTTGTAAAAACAAAGCAGCTCTAATCGCCGTGCAGATTTATCTGTTGTTGTATAAACAGTACAGCAAATTCTCTACGGGTTGACAGTACATTCTGTCAGCCCTACAAGAAGTCACACCTGTTTGAGTCTACACAAACTTCAATGAAATTGTTCTTGGGTACCTGAGAATCCACTGAAAAGTTTGCTATAGGGGCGAGTTTATTCAGTAGAGGCTGAATGTAGCTTTGAACGGCGCCTTCGATATCCCAGTGAAGACTGTGTGACTTTGGGTCTGGGTTGAGCAGACTGAATGTGATCTCGTAGCCTGAGAGAAGGCAAAATTAGATAAAGAAAACTAAAATAGTATGCTATTTAGAAAGTCTGGAAGAACACCCACCAGGACTGGATTTGATGGCCCTCATGCTGTCTGCCATACTCTCCTTAGTCACTTTGGTCATGCGGACACGGTCGCTCAAAGCAGCTACAATATCCTGGTGATTGAAGGACATGGTGCTCACCACCTGCTCCACTTTCACGTCCAGACTTGATAGGACTTCCTTCAGACTCCAAGAACTTTTAAAGGGAGGGGAACGTAGCAGCGCAGTGCGCCGTTGCCCCACGTACACTTTCACATCCTGAAATTAAACAGCCAGAATGAACACACTGAGCTTCAGAAGTGATTTCAGTATGTATTTATTGAAAAAAAAAATACTCAACTGCTCTGAATCTTACCTCTGGTAGTAGGGTGGAGGATTCAGGGATCACATACACAACCACAGACCCACAAGAACTCTCAGAGAGCATGTGCAGGGATAGATCTGCCTCTGTGGAGGGAGAAGTAAACAGCTCAGGGATAAAACATCATGGTACTGTTAGAGAAATTAATTTAGATTTTAAAATGAGTGATGCAACTAAAAGAAAAAAGGAGAAAACCAAAAAACAAAATTGCTAATTTTAACTCAACAAATATTAGAAATAATATTAATAAAACTATTTAATAATGCACAGAATCAGTGTAAAATGTGCAAAATTTAGCCAGTATGGCTACTTTCCACCTGTAGTCCCTGCACGGGTTGTTGGAAAAAGTAAATATTTCAAAACGTACACTAAAATCCCTAAAACTGTATACATTTTGATTCGACAACAACCTCTTTTTATAACTAATTATATATTTTAGTTCTGTTGGGAGTCTATTCAAGTTATGGGTTCATCTGAAAGCAAAAGATAATGACTACTTAATAATAATAATAATATTTTGTGTATAAAGGATTGCAATTGTTCTTCCTTTAGTGAGAATTGCTGCAATTAAATAAAAAATTCTGTAATCTGTTAATATAGTCAATATATCCTCATTATCATTAGACATAATTGAAGTGGTAATTACTAAATAATTTATTTGTAATTCATTAACAATTTAATAAATAATTCAATTAAATTACGGATTAAATAATCATGTAAATGTTGTTTTATTCCATTTCAAAAATGGTTGAGTGTTAGATTTTTTTAAAAGTTATTTTTCTGCACAAAACATGGATGAGTCCTCACAAAAAAGTGTTTATTTGTATACCCTAAAAAATGATTAGCAACAATAAATCCACTGAACCTGCTGCAGAGGGCTGATTCAAGGCATCTTCCTCCATTACAGTAGCAGTGCGATATCTGGTTTCATATTTGTACCGCAAACCTGTTTTAGCTGGAGAAGAGAAGGATATCAAAATTTCTGTTTGTTTGTGTTTACAAATGTGATGATTGACCACAAAACCAGTCATAAATGTCCATGTTTTGAAACTGAGATCATATGAAAGCTAAATAAACAAGCTTTCCATTGATGTATGATTTGGTACATACTACAATATTTGGCCGAGATACAACTATTTGAAAATCTGGAATCTGAGGGTGCAAAAAAATCAAAATATGGAGAAAATAGCCCAATTTCTCCAAACGAAGTTCTTATCATTATTACTAAAAATTAAGTTATGATTAGAGATGCACGATATTGGTGAATTAGGTTCACTGGCCGCGCACCATACATACTTTTGGGATCAGTTTATTTTAAATGCTGATCATGTCAATTGCAAACATTGGGATTGTGTTTCAAAATACAACAACGAGCACCGTGAAAGCATTTAAAAAGGCGCATTCAACGGTCTAGTGACTGGTATATGAAACAGCCAACAGTAAAATGATCCCAAACGGAACAGCAGCATGCTCTCTTCATTCTCTCTTTTCATTATTTACATATATTTGTTTCATAGTCATGCTACTTGCTACTAAGACAAAAATAAAATTAATTAGGGTGAGGACGCTGACATTTTGAGTGGCACTGCACATCCTGTCATGCCAACATGTCACTACAATAGACGCAGTTTGCAGCATTAAAGTTAACTGACATCCCTACTAATTACCGAACAGGCATTATAGGACCCAGGTAAGGCTGCCACGTGCTATAATTGTTTACGCTGTTATCACACACCGAAGCCTCATTCTGTACGTCCAGTCTCAGTTTAAATGCAGTGATCCAAAACAGTGAATGCAATTACCATTCAGGCAAAACTTTATTTCTAGAATGAGCCACACTGCTGACATGATCTACTCGCTAGCACACACTGAGTTAACATATTTCCCTTATCGGAAAAACATACCAGCATAATTGTTCATATCGGGCCGATGCCGATATTTACTTTTAAAGCCATTATCAGCCAATTCCGATATCAGTCCGATAATATTGTGCATCCCTAGTTATGATATATTTATTAGGGGTGCTCCGATTGATCGGCTACCGATCATTATTGGCCGATAATCGCTTAGGGATGTTTGATCGGCGGTGTCTAAAAAGGCCGATCTCATAAACCGATCTAAAGCTGATGACGCGCCTGCTGTGAGAGGTTTGGTACGACATGCAGCGGCACCGTCTCAGGTGCTTTTCGGCGTGGGTAAAACAATTATAATGCTGAAGGTGAGGGACATTTCATATTTCTTCATTTAATAACTTATACAGTCATTTGAAAACCTTATGTGAGACATAATTTTACAAACAGCACGAGTGAATGACCACGCGCTCTCTCTCTTTCTCTCTCAAAAGTGCGCAAATGGTTTCCAATCACCACCACATCGTGTCTGACTGTAAGCGAGCTGCATAGTTGACACAGGAATTGTTACTTGCACAACAGAATCAGTGTGGCATCGTTGCTTTGTAAACTGCATTTCTTTTTAATTCTTTCCAGTGTTTAACCATTCAGCGCTCGCGCGCTCTCCTGCAGACTGGGCGCTCATGCACACTCGAAGCGTAAACACATAACACCACGTTCACACACCTCCATTTGCAGTGCTTATTTTTTTTTTTCATGCTCATGCTAACGGATTAAAGCGTTCAAGCTGCACACGGTTGCGGTCTAGTAGTGCGTTCCAGGAGCGGGGCGTCTGCAGTAGTCTGCAGGTCGTTTCCGCACGGAGTCTGTGCTGCACACGCAGAATTACCGCATTTTTTGCGGTAAATATACTGAAAAAGTATTTCCAATAACAATGTTTGGATTTGAAATCAAAATAATGGATAAATGTGTTTGTGGAAATCAGACTTGTGCTGTGTGTAAGCTATTGTGGAATAATTGCACAATTCTAAAAACAAAAATGCACTGCATGATCAAACATTTATGTAAGATAAATAAATATATGTTTTTTTTTAAAAAAGTCTTAAAAATGCTGCCCTCCACCCCTCAAATTAAAAAAACTCCCCTCTCTCAAAAAAACAAAAACAAACATCAGGCCCTGAATAAGTGTCTAAAAATCCTGATTGGAGTATCTCTATAAATAATTCTACATGATTAATAGGAGGCTTTAAAAAGATCGGTATCGGTGATCGGATCGGCAGATACTGCTTCCTGTGATCGGCCTCAAAAATCCTGATCGGAGCACCTCTAATATTTATGGTAGGAGATTTACAAAATATCTTCATGGAACATGATCTTTATTTAATATCCTAATGATTTTTGGCATAAAAGAGCATTGTTGGCTGCTAATGTTACAAATACACCCGTGCTACTTAAGACTGGTTTTGTGGTCCAGGGTCACAAATTTGTTTTATGATGAAGCTTCCAAAAACTTTCACAAATTGGCCACTTACCATCAATGTGGTGCTCTTTTTCACTGACATGACTAAGTGGAACCTTTTTCTGCTGTTCTGGGGTCAGTGTTCCTCGAGAGAAGACCACCTCGATATCAACACTTAGCTGGAGCTGTCAAACACACGAGAATGTATCATTCCTGAGCTAAAAATGTCAAAAACATGATTCTGATTTGAGGATGGACTTAGTGCCTGGTACCTGGAGGGTGTCCAGTTCGCTGATGTCAGAGAAAGGGAGCCAGGCGCGGTAGGTCTCTGTGGTTTTCCACCATAGTGGGATGCCCACCACAATCACCACTGCAGCGATGGCAAGGGCAGCATATCGCCCTCGCTGCTTTTCTGTTATGACCAAAATTAAATAGTAGGGAATAATACTAAACAGGTACTACACATTCATTGAAATTGTGGAAAACGCAGAATATGTATTATACATTCACAAAAATATGGAAAGTGACCCAACCCTGATTTTCAACATGCTTAACATAGCTAAGCTAGCTATGGGCTGATATTTGGCTTTGGTGTTGTGTAGTATTAAACTAACATTTGTGGGAAAAAAATAGGTTAACACTGAATTAACTTCGAAGAGAAAATAAGGAAATCGTTTTGAATTAATGCCCAGGACTCACCAAGCTGCAGGGCTGCCATTGCTGTGTGAAATGACTACCGCATAACCCGCTATTGGAGGATTCTATCCAATCACACGACAGATGGCACAGAAGCCTCCAATCAGAGTTAAACGGGGCGGGTTTAGTGTCATTCGCACTTCCTTAAAAGCCGATTCATTTTTCTTCCGGTTTGCAAAAGTGAAGCCACTTCAGTCAGTTCACCCAAATATATAAAAATATTCATGTCGTGTTAAACCTATATGTGACCCTGACCTCAAAATCATTAATAAGTAGCACGGGTAGAAATATCCAACAATACAATGTGTGGGTCAAAATTATCGATTTTTCTTTTAAATTAAAAAACATTATGATATTAAGTAAAGATCATGTTCCATTTAGATATTTTGTAATTTTCCTACACTAAATATATCAAAACTTATTTTTTTGATTTGTAATATGCATTACTAAGAACTTAATTTGGACAACTTTAAAGGTGTTTTTTTTCTGGCAATCTCAGATTCCAGATTTTGAAATAGTTCTATGTTTAGAACTATATTAATATAAATAATAATAATAATAATAAAAAAGAGAGATTTTAAAATAGTTGTATCTCATCCAAACATTGTCATATCATAACCATACATCAATGAAACGTTTATTTATTTAGTTTTCAGATGATGTATGAATCTCAGTTTAAAAAAAAAATGGACCCTTATAACTGGTTTTGTGGTCCAGGGTCACATATGCATTTATTTCTTCTGCAGATCACACAAGAAACTATTTTGAATAATGTTGAAAAGCAGTTTTGGTTACCACCATCAAAAAAAAGTTTTTTTTTTTTTTTTTTTATTTTATTTAATGTTCCATTGAAGAAATAGTCATGCAGGTTTGGAACAACAAGGTCTGGTTCAGTTTTCATATATTATTCATAAATTGTGGGGTGGGGTTTTTGAACAGTAAGATTTTTTTTTTTTTTTTTAAGAGGTCACCAAGCATGCATTTATGCAATTCAAAGTACAGCAAAACAGTAAAATTTGGAAATATTTTTTACTATTTAAAGGAACTGTTTTCTATTTGAATATATTTTTAAATGTAATAATTTATAATTTATTAATAATTTATTCCTGTGATTTTAAAGAAAATTTATTTGCATCATTACTCCAGTCACATGATCCTGCAGAAATCATTCTAATATTCTGATTTGCTGCTAAAAAATAAAATAAAAAAAAAAATCATTTATTTAATTTATTGAGTTGAAAATAGCAAAGTAGTTTTTATTCCCAGGTTTGATGAATATAAAGTTCAGAAGAACAGCATTTATCTGAAATAGAAATCTTTTGTAACATTATAATTGTCTTTCTCATAACTTTTGATCAATGTAAAGCATCCTTGCTAAATAAAAGTATTAATTTCTATAATTTCTTTAAAAAAAAATTATTCTGACTGCTAGCATTTGAATGGTATAGTGTATAATGTTACAATGTAATGTAAATTTCAAATTTTATTTCAGATAAATGCTGATCTTTGGATCTTTATTTTCATCAAAGAATCCTGAAAAATACACTCAACTGTTTTAAATATTTATAATAATAATAAAAAAATGTTTCTTGAACAGCAAATCAGCATATTAGAATGATTTTTCAAGGATCATGTGACACTGAAGACTGGAGTAATGATGCTGAAAATTCAGCTTTGATCACGGGAATAAATTATATTTTTAGATATATTCAAATAGAAAGCAGTTATTTCACATAGTAAAAACATCTCACAATATTACTGCTTTTGCTGTATTTTGGATTAAATAAATACAGGCTTGATGAGCAGAAGAGAAGCTGTTCAAAAACATTTGACTAGAAGTGTAGATATTAATTAAATAATATACAATTTTGTGTAAGGTAATATTTTATCAAACACATTTAATAGATCTTAACACACAAACACTGGATTTGTGCCTCTAATGCTTTAAAACAATTACGCAACTCCAAAGTGTGCCGTATTTTTAAAATGTGCCCCCATTAATTTTTTGAATCAATTAAACAGACATTTTACCCAAGTACATTTGTTCTACAAAATGCTTTCTATTAAATTATATAACTCTCTGTACAAGAAATAAATGAGAATAACCCATTTACTTAGATTTATGTAAACATGCTTAATGGGGGACTGTTATGGCTCAAAATATGTGTATGAAATATCTGCGTAGTAATGAGAAACACAATCTAGAGTTTTACAGTATTTTATTTTAGTTTTTACTATCTGACACACAAAGTGCTTAGAGAACAACACCAAATCACAAGATCACATTTTGTCAGAGCAGTGAGTGTTCCCCTCCCCAGAAGCTCCACAGTTTGGTCCGCTCCGCCGTTTATAACCAATATAGAGGTTTTTATTCATGTAGCACTGTGTAACAAATACAGGGAGGAGAGGGACAGCATGATACATTCAAGCACACAACACAACGGAGCACAATTTCAAAATAATGGTCCTTTTCAAACTAATATTATTAGTATTTTATATTAAATTTCTTGAACAGTAATCACACGGCCCAGACAATGCATTAATATTATATGTGAACACAACACAAAATAATATTCCTCAGAGTCTGGTGGAGTTAATCATTACTAGCAATTATATATTACTCTATTTCATTCCTTATTATAATAAACTGCCCCTGCTGGCATACACTGATCTCAACTCAGTATTCACATCTTCCACACATCATCATGAGGGCCGATGTGGTCAAACTGCACTGAAAGGAATGTGACATATCAACTCGAGTGGCTGGTGCCTGAATTGGAATGACTTATGTTGGAATAATAACAACAGAATGGCTGATATACATACACTTCTATTTAAAACCAGCTAACGGGCCACAAAAAAATACTGTTTTCTTGTTTGTAGCATTAAAATTATCTAGAATGTTTCAAAAATAAAAAATAATCTCCTGCGTACCGTTTTATAGCTTCTCTCCATTTCTAAAGTTTAATATATTTTAAATAGATACATTATGAGACATTGCAATGACAACCCTAAAGTACAGAAGACAGCGCAGGCCTGTGATTGGTCGGTGACAGGAAGGGTAGCAGCTGTGCACTATACTATTGGCTGGCGGAAGCTGGAACGACGGGATGCAGGATGTTTAGTAGGCGTGATTGGCCACGTACAGGGACTGTCCCGCCGATCCACCGGTTTCTTTGGAGACGTACTTGCCTTGAGCAGCCAATCCATTAGCCTGGGGAAAGTTCAATAACGTCAGTTTATGTTGCTTGAATCAGCAGTTTTAGACAGACCTTACATTAACAAGGAACAAAACTATTGTAGCCCAACAATTCTAAACAGATCCACCCCTAGCTCTACTGTTATTAAATTTTATATTATTTTTTAAATATTATACACTACTACAAACAGTTGCCTATATTTTTTCAGGATTCTTTGATGAATACTAAGATCCAAACATCAGCATTTATCTGAAATTAAAAGCTTTTGTAACATTATACACTATACTATTCAAAAACTTGGAGTCAGTATAATTTTATTGTTTTTTTGGGAAATAAATTATAGAAATTAATATTCATTTAGCAAGGATGCTTTAAATTGATCAAAGGTGATGATAAAGACAATTTTAATTTTTTTTCCATTTCAGATAAATGCGGTTCTTTCTATTCATCAAAGAAACCTGAAAAAAATCTTACTCGGCTCTTTTTTAACATAATAAATTAAATAATAAATCTTTTTTAAGCAGCAAATCAGAATATTACAATGATTTCTGAAGGATCATGTGACTGAAGTAATGATGCTAAAAATTGTTGAAATCAGAGGAATAAATTACATTTTTAAATATATTCAAATAGAAAGCAGTCATTTTAAATAGTAAATATATTTTAAAATTGTACTGTTTTTGATGTACATTGGATCAAATAAATGCAGACTTGGTGAGCAGAAGAGACTTCTTTAAAAGCATTAAAATCTTACTGTCTAAAACCTTCTGACAATTAGTGTATATTTTTTATTTAAATGTTATTTAAATTTTATATTATTTCTAAATAAAATTATATTTAATTTATTATTAAATTATATTACATTTTCAGTACATATATTTACTGGAAAATTTGTACTCAAATTACTGACAGTGATGCACCAAAACAGCAAAACTGAAATTAAAGTTTTCATTTTGGGTAATTACGTTTTTGGAATTGGGTAAATAAACTCTGTATGCTGTTTAGGGTGTTATGTTCCCACAAAATTCACAAAAATACATGGCATTTAGATGAAAACTAAAATTTGCTTTAGGGGTAGCCACATTTGCCAGTGTTTTTGTGGGCAAAATTTATTCATTTCAACAGGAATCCTTGTTCAGCAGTTTTGTGCAACAAATTTAGAAACTGATTCAAGTTAGTCACACGAATTAACCGCGTTAACTAACAGAAAGCTGCTTGGTTTGGAAGTGACATCTGTGTGAGCTATTTTACACATAGCTACACTATTGACAATAGACCTTTTGCTAATGTGACTGCACCTTAATGGAAAAAAACATTTGATCAACTGACCTCAGCGCGCTTGATGAACTCCTCTGTGGCGGCCTTCTCATTTTCCTTGGCTCCACGCCAGGCGTTGAGGGCAGAGGCCTGCAGGGCACGTCCATAGGAGAAGGTGAGGGCCCAGGGTTTTGTCAGAGGGCAGTTGTTGATGGCGTTCAGGTTGACGGACGCCTCCTCCTCACTCTGACCTCCAGAGAGGAAAGTCACACCTGCCGGAGAAAATTCAAAACGGATTATGTACATACACAAATGGGACTGTGATCTCACCACATGCAGTTCACTGCTCACACCTTTTATCCACATCACGGAGCACTTCGTATTCTTAAATAACCAGCAAACATATTCTTAAAGCTACAAATGGTAAATCAAACACAGCTGAGGTTTCTCCGTTAGACTCGTGACTCACCTGTTACTGCGGGGGGAACGGTACGGCGCAAGGCTGTCACTGTGGCCATGGCAATTTCCTCGCTGCTGAATTTGGTGGGGCAGGAGTGTCCAGCTGTCACCATGTTGGGTTTCAGAAGAGTTCCCTCCAGATAGACGTGATGGTCAGACAGGGCCTTGTAGCAGGCAGCAAGGACCTGGAGATACAAGAGAAATAAAGATGAAGTAAATTTAACCATATAGTATGTAACAAATCAACTGGAATGCTATAAATTCATGTCACTTTTGATGTACCTTCTCTGTAACATACTGGCAGCGCTTCAAGTCGTGGTCACCATCAGGCAGAATTTCTGGCTCAACAATAGGCACAATCCCATTCTGAAAAAACAAACGGACAATATTACTTTAATAAAAGTCACACTCCATTGATTACATCTTATCTCTAATTTCTATGCTTTGTACTCCATGCAACAGTTCCCTAAATTATCTGAAGACATTTACAATTATCTCTGTGTGATTTCTTGACTTCAGTGTTATTTAGTATTACTATTAATGTATTTATTAATATTTAGAATTTTATTTTATTCAATATTTAATTTAGGTTCACGTTTTAGTCATATCAAGTGCTTTAAAAAAATATTTGTGTTTTTTTTTTGTTTAGGTTTGTCATCTAATATTTAGATTTAATTTCAGTTTTATTTCCGATAACAACTTTTAACAGTTTTACTTTTAGTTAACAAACTGCCAAGACTTAATAAACTTACCTGCTGGCAGATGCTGGCGTAGCGAGCCAGGACGTTAGCGTTCTCCATGATGGCTAACTCTGAAGGAGTGGTCTCGCTGATCTTCAGCACACACCGCCACTTAGCAAAGTCTGCACCGTCTTTCTTATACTGAGCACAGCGTTCTGACAGGCCATCAAGCCCTTAAGACAAACAGGCATCCCATTAACAAAACATCATTATAATTTCCATCATTTTTAGCCAATATTATATCAGCGATAGTAAGCTTACCCTGTGTTGTGGTCTCTCCGTTTGTTCCTGCCAGAGGGACGACACCTTTGTCAACCTGTAAAAGAGGACAACCTGCTTTATGATCAAACGGTCATGGCAGAATTTCTGATAATCTAGCAATCCTAATTTGTATTTTCTAATAAATACTTTAAAATGTGACCCAGGACCACAAAACCAGTTAAAAGGGCCAATTTTTTGAAACTGAGATTTACACATCATCTGAAAGTTGAATGAATGAGCTTTCCTTTGTTAGGACAGGACAATATTTGGCCGAGATACAACTATTTGAAAATCTGAAATGTGAGGGTATTTAAAGAAAGAAGTTGAGAAAATTGCCTCTAAAGTTCTTAGCAATGCATACTACTAATCGAAAATTAAGTTTTGAATTTTACAAAATATCTTGATGAAACATGATCTTTACTTAATATCCTAATGATTTTTGGCATAAAAGTAAAATTGCTACTTAACACTGGTTTTGTGGTCCAGGGTCACAAATGTCTAAACAATGCTTTATTCACCAATAAACTACAAATACAAAAAAATGATACAAATATAATTTGGAAGAATATTTCAAATCCTCAAGCAGCTAAAAAGTACTAATCAGAAAGCACATTGCTGTGGCAAACATGAACAACCTAATTTAACCTAATAATCTTATCCTAATCCTTGGCCTACATGCCTACTTATTTATAACTCAACACTCCGTTTTTATTGCAAGGCATACAGTATATGTAAATATATTTAAAATTTAGGGGTTCTAGGAGGTCTATAATGCTCATGGCTGCATTTATTGAATTAAAAATTGAGTAAAAATAGTAATACTGTGAAATATTATTACAATTTAAAAAAGTTTATATGTGACCCTGGACCACAAAACCGGTCATAAGGGTTTTTCTTTTTTTTTTAAATGAGATATGATACATCATTTGAAAGCTGAAATAAATAAGCTTTCCATTGATGTATGGTTTGGCCGAGATACAGCTATTTGAAAATCTGGAATCTGAGGGTGCAAAAAACTAAAAATTCAAAATATTGAGAAAAATCAACTCTAAAGTTGTCCAAACGAAGTTCTTAGCAATGCATATTACTAATCAAAAATTATTATTTTTTTTACTAAATTTCTTCATGGAACATTATCTTTACTTAATATCCTAATGATTTTGGCATAAAAGAAAAATCGATAATTTTGACCCAAACAATATGCCAATGCTGCTTACAACTGGGGGTGAGTAAATTTACAAATAATGTACTCACCCCCTTGTCATCCAAGATGTTCATATCTTTCTTTCTTCAGTCGTAAAGAAATTATGTTTTTTTGAGGAAAACATTTCAGCATTTTTCTCCATATAGTGGACTGCTATGGTGCCCTGATTTTGAACTTCCAAAATGCAGTTTAAATGCGGCTTCATACGATCCCAAATGCAGCTGTAAAGCCAGTCGAGAAAGAAGGGTCTTATCTATTTTAATAAAAATAATACAATGTATATACTTTTTAATGTCAAACGCTCGTCTTGTCTTACTCTGCCTGGACTTTTTGTTCCGGTTCATGACAGTTAGGGTATGTCGAAAAACTTCCATCTCATGTTCTCCCTCAACTTCAAAATCGTCCTATATCGTTATTTTACCTTTTTTGTTAAGGGTGTTTGATCGTCTTTGCATGTTCGCTTTGCATAGACTGGGTCGGTACTTCTGCAGTGATGTAGGATGACTTTGAAATGATTTTTAAAGTTGAGGGAGAAAATATGATCAGAGTTTTTCGACATACCCTTACTGTCTTGAGTCAGAATACACAGAGTTTAGGGAGAGAAAGGCAAGACCAGCATTTAGATTAAAAAGTATTTAAATTGTATTTCTTAATGAAATAACCAACGTTTCGCTGGATAAGACCCTTCTTCCTCGGCTGGGATTGTTTAAAACCACATTTGGGATCGTTTGAAGTCACATTTAAACTGCATTTTGGAAGTTCAAACTCGGGGTACCATATCAGTCCATTATATGAAGAAAAATGCTGTTTTCCTCAAAAAACATAATTTCTTTACGACTGAAGAAAGACACAAACATCTTGGATGACAAGGGGGTGAGTACATTATATGTGAATCTTTGTTTTGGAAGTGGACTTTAATTGAATTAGTGGACTTTAATTTAAATCAAATCTAGTACCTTGATTCCCACAACAATGCCCCTGTCCTTGATCAGCTTGGCAAACTGTGTGCCATCATCAGCGTTCTGGTAAAGGGTCTCGTGGAAGAAGATAACACCACCAATGCACTTGTCAATGCGCTCGTCAGCAGAGAAAAGGATCTGGCGGTACAGACGGCGGTTTTCCTCTGTGTTCTCAACGCCGATGGGGTTCAGGCGCTTTGCCATGCTACCTATATACATGCAGACATACAAATAATTGTGTTAAGGGACTGACAGAAAGCTGTTTGCTGCATATTTCATGTTCCAAGGAAGACAGAACGACAATTGGGTTGTTGGGTGTGAATGTATTATTTCAATACAAGATGAAACCCTCACTGACCTGTGGACTCGTCGGCAGCGAGGATGCCCTTGCCGGGAGCTACGATACGCTGAGCGATGTCCTGAAGCTCCTTCTTCTGCTCAGCTGTAAGTGCGGGGTATTGGTGCGTCATGATGTCTGCGGCTCAAAGCAACCTGCAATGGAGGAATGGCAGAGACACAACTGTCATTTTCTCCATTTTACCAACAACTTCGAACAGGTAAAAATCTCTATGTATATACACTGCTGGCTATATAGTTACACACAGAGCGACACTAATGATTTGCGAATCAGACCATGATTTGAATAGGAATTTGGCAGTGCTTTCCACTGCTTAGTAACACTACTTCACCCAAAGAAAGTCACATAAGGAACAACAACTCGTCTCCTGGAAACGTTTGACTGCTAGCTATGGATAAACAAAACTGTGCCTCTTTATTCAAGGTATCTAAAAGGGTCTGGTTGATATTCCAGCCCACTCTTCCTCACAAGCTCTTTAGCGAGGCTGAATTGCGTAATAACTTGGACTAAAGCCAGTGTTTTCTATTGCTGTTATGCAATCACATTTCTCTAATCTCTGCTGTCAATCCCCTTTAGACATGCCCCACTGTCTGTTACTACATGGTTTCAGAGTGCTGAATTGACACAACATTTCATTAAAAGGGTTTGTTTATTTTCCTTGTGAATTAATTAGCATGCTTTTAAAAAGAGTACTAATAGAAATAATATACTTAGATATAAATATAATTAATCGTAAGCTGAATGTAGTTTTACTTAAGTGCATTCTAACCGGAATTAAATCAAAATGCATTATCATTTAAATTCATAATAAATTCAATTAACTGCACAAGAATTCTTTAAATGTTATATTGAATAACAGCCTATATGTAAAATTATAATCAAGTGCATGTTCTTTAGTATGTTTGTCAACACCTTAAAATAAGCCTACTTCTTAAAGCACAAAAATCTTAATCAAAGATTAAAATAATTATTTAAAATAGATGTTAATTTGAAAAGTCTACCTTAATTGTTGGACGAAACAGTGATTAAAGTTGGACTTTTTTTCACTAATATTATATTATCTGCATGTACAGTTTTTAAAAACACACTTCTAAGATTTTAAGTATATAATTATATACTAATTATTTACTATAATACATAATTAAACACTTCTTTTATACAAGGGTTATTTTTTTCACTCAATATCATAATTATTGTTCATATTGACTGTGGAGTTTATCATTTGTCTAAATCTATTTCTATCTCTCTTTCTGCACCCCCATCTCTGTGCTAAATGGAACGGGCCAAAACCGGCACAAACTGGCTGGTCTGTTTAGATATAAATCATAGCTAGATGTGCTGTGACACCAAACGCCCCAGTACATCCACAGAATGCATGGAATAAAAGAGAAAAACAACCTATCAAGTTACACAGAATGATTTAATATTATATTGATATGTTACTGAAATGAATTAATCAGAGATACTACTTCATGGGTTTTAATTAGAGACTAAACAAAAGTTGCTTTCAAGCCAGTTGTTGTTTCTCTAGCATCTCAGCTGTTATTGTATTTCTGTGCTAGCATATGGTTTAATCACAGTATTACTGAAGTGTCAGGAGAGCGCACATCCCTCAAGGCTGACTCTGTGAATGAATCCGCCTCATTGGGTTTGCTGAACAATGGAACTTAGAAAAACACAGCCCACGGTCACCGCTCACCTCATTCATCCTACAGTTTCACATAATTCGTGTTTTGTGAGGGATGTGTCACAACATGCTCTTACCATTCCATTTGGAACAAAAAAAGGCATCTGACATACTATAGTCCAGAAATACTGACTGGATTTGTTTTGTTAAAGTGCAACCTCAAGTTGTTCCAAACCTGAATGAGTTTCTCTTTTCTGTTGAGCACAAAAGATGATAATTTGACGAATGTTGGCAACCAAATAGTTAACGGTAGCCATTCAATGCATCCTATTTTGGAGGCTGCGTCCTCTAGAGGTCGCAAATATTGATTGAATACATCTCATTTAAGAAAAATAATCATTAGAATGCACAGAAAGATAGAAATTACAGTATTTCACAACTCGCAAAGAATAACAGGCAATTTTACTATTACTTTCTTAAATGAGACTATGTGGCCAGCAAGTGCGACCTCTGAAGGACACAGCCTCCAAATGAGGCACAGCAATTGACTTCCATAGTATAGGAAAAAAACATTTGGTTACCAACATTCTTTAAAATATCTTTTTTTGTGTGTAACAGAAGAAAGACACTTATAGAGGTTGTTTTTTTTTTTTTTTTGTTGCTCTTTTGTTGGTTTTGATTGCTTCTGCTGTCCTCTTTTGTAAGTTGCTTTGGATAAACAGTCTGCTAAATGGCTAAATTTAAATTCAACATTTTCATTTTTAAACTGTTGTTTTAATGCAAAAGGCCATACCGTATTGACTTCATTGACAACATTATGGATTTTATGACACTACAAAGGACAAACAGAGGTCATTTTGATGCATGACCACAGTCAGTGATCCATGATGAAGAGGTGTCCACTGCTCCTAACTCAAAATGACCTCCCTTGCCCTTTACTTGCAACAGTACAGTATGGGTTATTGCTTGTGTAATTTAAACCTCAAATATTTCCAAGTCGCAAACTATATTTCTGCTAACCTAGGTCAACATATTCATTATGTTAACAAATAATTCCATTTAATTAAATTAATGCATTTAATATATTTTTTTTATATTATGTTATTAACATGTTATATGTTATATTTAATGTTATATAACATTATATGTTATATATGTTAATATTCTATTTATATTAAAATACTACACTTATTTATATACATACGCTAAAAGGAACAGGTTGGAGATAGACCTAGATATTATTTAGACTACTTGCCAATGTTACAGAGTTTATTTTATAATATTTCACAGACAACTGCAAGCTCTGTTTATATTAAAGAGAACCCCATTGGCCTGCCATTTATAAAACACCATCAGTGTTTCTCATGCAAGCGAATACATTTCGATGAGTCATGATGACACTGTTTAGACACTGCACTTTTAATTCTTTTAATTACAGTCTTAATTCTTAACTGGTTCTAAACAAATCACATAGTGGATCAAATGAATGCCTATAAGGCATCAATCTGCTAGTTGCTTGGATATAAAAGCTCAAAATAGCAGGATGGAAGAGCTAACCAGCGTATTATCAGTTATGGGTGTGAAGAACAACCCCTTCCGATCGCTGGTCATCCCTTTTAACATTGCACATACAAAGCTGAATGGCTTAGGTGCTTTGCTAATTATAAAACGAAAGAAATGCACTGAAAATAATAATGTCAAATGCTCATTCCTAGGCTGATAATGCCACCGTATTGAAGATCTACTCTTTTATTCAAACTAATCTTTATAGGGAGTGCGGGTGGCCTTGCAGAAGATGCTTCTCAAAGAAAATGCACAAGGAATAAGTGACAGCTGACAGATTCAGTCTGCATCTGTTGCTCCGCACTGCATCATGCGCAATAGTGAGTCAGTGACCGCCCATTTTTCCAGTGGCTTTGATGGAAGCATCTCTTCCAATCATTTTTTCCTTAGGGATTTCAATGAAACAAACTAGCCTTTCTCTGAAACAAATGACACTACAAATTTAAGCTAAGCAAAAATGTATATATATGACTGGTGGAAAACTGTGCACTTAAATTGTTTAAAAATATTGAGTATTTTTAAGTAAAAAATATTTAAGTTCAATGCAAAAACAGCAGGTTGAGAGTGTCTGCTGAGTTCCTGTTGACCTTTTCTGATTGGTGGATCTCACTGCAGGATTATGGGTAGTGTAGTTCTTCACACATAGCTTGACAATTTTCTTTAAAATTTGAAATTACGCTAATTTGCTTACATATATTAATTAAATGTTTAATTTAAAAATATTTTAAATATTAATTAAATGATTTTATTTCAAAAGGCCTAGAAATGCGTCACACGCATTATCTTTTCTTCATATAATATGTATGGAGAAATGCAATGGCTATGCAAAAATAAAAGAAGTACATAAAAGAAGAAATAAAAGAGTCAAAGGCCACCGTTTAGAGAACTGTACACCCGGAGCTTAGTCTCCATCATCAGCTTAGTTCATTTAACCTTGAGCAACACTATATATGTACCTGCGGCGTCCTCAGAGAGGAGAGACACCATCCTCAGCACGTATACACGACACGCGAGAGGACGAGAACAGCTCGCGTGATTCATCTCAAACCTATATGCGTCGTGACGCAACGCAACGCAACGCGAGCGTTCTACTTGCGTCGCTAGCAGTGTAGGTGGAATGTTAAAGCGTTAGAGGTCGACATTTAGAGTGAAAAACGTCTTTGACAAAACCTAAATTTGATGTACATTACTTAAATATCTGTTTCGAGAGCGTGTGATGTTGTGAGGATGGGTATCAAATCTCTAAAGGACTTGCTATTTCATCACGTTAGCTCATCTCAGCTAGGCTAAAGCTAGTGATGTAGGAAATGCCCAAATGCCTACGTGCAGATCGGCCACACTCCCTTCCGCAGACATCAGCCGCATCCATGATGCTGTATAGATCTACACGTGCATATGATGCTTTAATTAGCATATTCTGTCAAATAAGCGTTGTTAAAATAGATTCAGTTTGTCGGATTTCCGTTAGCTCTAACGTTACTCTAATATAACGTTACGGAAGAGAGATGGTGATGATGATGGTGTTCATCCGCGCTCAGGGTGACATTGAATGTCATGAATGTCGACATGATGATGTTTATCACTTCCTATAGTTGATATTTGAGCATTTGAACCTTTAAAAACGAACATTTCGCTTTGAAAATGATAGGACGGCTTTTATATGTTTATATAAACGCTGCTACAACGTATTATCATTGTGCCATGATGGAGAAGAAGGCCTTCGATAAGTAAATAAAACAACCACCTGTCGGATCATACATATTTACTTATGACATTTTAATGCAAATAACTGACGTTGCGCTATTAAAATAGCAAATATTTTAAATCAAATTTCTGAATGAATGAACAAAATTATATTCAGCGTCAAAAATGGGTTGTTTACGAAACGAGTAAATGACATGTCATTCAAGAAAGCGGCAGGTTCACTATAATTGTAAATATATATGTATTTTTAAATTAAAAATTCAATCCCTTACCTGTTTCGGAGAGAGTGATGCAAAAGATGCCCGGTTGTCGACAGCCTCCCGTTTCAATGCCGCAACGCAACGTGACCGCTTTAGAAAACTCAACCCACCCAGGGGGCGTGGCTTTGGTCACGACCTTGTTGTAATAATAATGAATATTCATGATTCTTTAAAGTGACCTTCCGCGTCACCGGCAGCGTCGACTCGCATCCGACCGTCTCATGCCTGAGGTGTGTTGTACAGGCACGTAGGCTTTTGTAAAATCAAATTAAAATAGAATAACTATTTATATCTTCAATAAATAAAAAAAGAAAGTAAACATGTGCCTACAACATTTTTTTTTATCGTACAAAAACATTTGTCTACTAATTAGATGTGCAATGTTCATTACATATACAGACTAATAAACTGGTTCTATTTAAACACAAAAAGCTCTATTTACTTAAAATAGAAACTGTTCAAAAATATCTCTTCTTATTTTAGAGAGATTTACAGAAATCGCAGCTCAATAATAGCAGAGGCTAACACTGCAATGACACTGCAACTTCAGAAATGACCACATGCAGCATCAATTACAATACTGCATGAAAAGAAAACATTTTACTACATTATTTATTGTTCTTAGTGTTTAATAAAGGATCACTGGTGTCAGGCATTCTAGGCATAAAACAAGAACTGTCATCTCAGGCAAACAAGGTCATTCATGCATGCATGGGCATCCAACCAGGCCCTCAGCAGTGGTTAAAATAACAGCATGAACAATAAAGTCAATAGGAAAATTGGTATAACACATAACACAGGCTCTTTCCCACAGTCCAAAGTGCATCATGGAAAAAAAAATGCAGAGTGCTGAGCATATAAATGTCATATAAAAGTACAGATATCAACTTGACGATTTGATCTATTTAGCATTAATGTATATCCCTGAGGGTTTGTGTAGCTTTCAAAATAATATGCAGTTTTATGTGAAAGTTTGGGACCCTCTTGCAGAAGCTGTGAAAATGTTAATAATTTTACCAAAATAAGAGAGATTATACAAAATGCATGTTATTTTTTATTTAGTACTGTCCTGAGTAAGATATTTTACATAAAAGATGTTTACACATAGTCCATAAGACAAAAAAAGCTGAAATTGTTCAAATAACCCCCTGCAAAAGTTTGGGACCCCTTGGTTCTTAATACTGTGTGTGGTTACCTGGATGATCCACGATTGTTTTTTTGTTTTTTAACCTTTTTTAATAGTTGTGTTTGAGTCCCTCAGTTGTCCTTAGTGTGAAAAAATGGATCTCAAAATCATACAGTCACTGCTGGAAAGAGTTCAAATATACAAAAGTTGCATGAACAACTTTTACAAAACCAAAAAAACGTAGATAATTCAGGTAACCACACACAGTATTAAGAACCTACTTTTGTAGGGGATTATTTTAATAACTTAAGCTTTTTTTTGTCTTGTGGACTATATGTGAACATCTTTTATGTAAAGTATCTTACTCAGGACAGTACTAAATAAAAAACAACATGCATTTTGTATGATCCCTCTTATTTTGTTCAAATTATTCACATTTTTACAGATTCTGCAAGGGGTTCCCAAACTTTCGCATAAAACTGAAAACTAGGAAGAACTGAATTTATGGTATGTTTGTTTAAAGAAAATGCAGTGATGGCATATTAATCAGGACAAAATAGTCAAATAACGTCAAAGGACTTGAGGAACTATGAACCACATTTCATTAAATGTCTCAACAAAAGGTAAGGAATTCAACGTAAGGATTAAAGTGTCTCAATAAAAAAAAGAAATACATTTAACAAACATATTTCTTCACAGAGGAATAACCTCCTATTAAAAGGTCCACCCAAAAAATAAAAAAAAATTGTCCTCATTTACTCACCCTCATGTCATTCCAAACCTGTTTATTTGTTTATCTGTTCTGCAGAACACTAGAGAAGATATTTTAAAGAATGTTGGCAACCAAACAGTTTCTGTTCTCACTGACTTCCACTGTATTCTTTTGTACATTCAATGGAAGTCAGTTGTGCGGTTACCAACATTCTTCAAAATATCTTCTTTTGTGCTCCACAGAAGTAAATCATGACAAAATTCTAATTTTTGGGTGGACCATCCCTTTAAGTTTCCCACCTTGACCCACATGTCTCTAAAATGTCAGATTTTGGAAACTCCAGACAAAACTGTCTTAAAATGTTAAACAAACACTTCTCGTTGTGAAGCATCATCCTGAGGTACATGGCTTTGCATGAGCGCTTCTATTCGTTCCATGTTGGCCAGAGTCGGAGAAAGGTCTGGAGTGGTAGGTGTGCAAGGTGAGGTTAAGAGAAAGTCACAGTCAAAGTTAGGGAAGGGCTCCAGGGTCAGGCCTCGACGGGCTTTGGCAGGGCGGTCAGGCCGGTTCTTCAGCTCCAGGATCAGCTCCATGGGGGTCTTTTGGAGCAGATGGGAATCAAACGGCGTGCCGTGGAAAAAGGTTTGCCGCTTGAAGCGTTCCAGTGTCCGAAGACGACGTGCTGGAGTCTTACAAAGAAGCTGAAGAGAGGAAAAATAGGTTTAAATAATTAAAGGTTACTAGTATTCAGATGGGATCTCAATGTCTCTGTGCTCACAATCACCATTATCCCAGCAATCAAAAATCAGAAGTTATACATTTTAAAGGGGCAATTCAGCCAAAATCGTGACATGACGTGACGAATTGAAAAGTCTATCATCATTTACTCACTCTCATGTTGTTCCTAAACTGTATGGTCTTCCGTGGAACATAATTAAAGATCTCTTTGAGACGTGAGTTTTTTGTCTATACAATTGAATTCAATGCGCTTTAGTGTTGTTTGGTTACCTGAGTTCTTCCAACTAGTGTTTCACAGAAGAAAGTGATGCAGGTTTAAGACACAAGGGTGAGTAAATGTTGACAGGTCTTTTTTGGATGCAATATCCCTTTTAAAATGGATATCTTAGATAATTTGATTCCTTTTTATTCAGAGAATTTGATGAGAGTTTAAACTAAAAGCTGATTTTTGATTGATGACTGATGATTTTTGATTGATCTCAGCAATTCTGAGCACAGTTTGAGTAAATGATGACAGGATCATTTATTACTATTGCTATTTTTTAACTTTACACTCTTACTATATGTAAACAATGACCTAATTTAAGTCTATGTTTAGGGTTTGCAGAGAAGCAACTGAGACAAAATTGATACTTTTGATTGATACAATCGTGGCAAAAAAAAAGACCAGCATGTGTACCTCTGTAAGCAGGAGGGCAAAGGGAGGAGAGAAGTTTTTTGGCATCTCATAAAGGAAGCTGCGTACTCTCCTCAGCATGCTACAGTGATCCGGCTCTGGAAACACAGGAAACTGAGACAAAAACGGAGGGGGAGGGGGAGTTTAGAATGACTAGGCATAAATGACACGTCTATTCACACAGGCAGAAAAACACAAAATGTTGGTGCAAATATACATGTATGTCTATTTGTCCTTACCTTTCCAGTGGCTAATGCAAAAAGAAGGATGCCGAGAGACCACCAGTCAGCCGCGTGGTTGTAGGGACCACCGCTAAGGACTTCAGGAGCTAAAGAGACAGATTTCTTTAAAATCTTGCTTACATTCCACACATAGCTAGACATATAAACGTCCTTTCATTAGTCAGCCATAAATATCATTAATGGCTCATTTTTCATTTCGAGAGACTATGTATGTATATTAATTCCACATATGTTCCACATAAGTCATAGTAATCATTTATTTGTTTTAATTTCTTGTTTTATTATAGATTTACCCATATACTGGATCGTTCCACAAATAGTGAATGCCCTTCCTCCACGCTCAAGACGCCGGGACAAACCGAAGTCAGCCAGTCGTAGGTGGCCTTTAATAAAATATTAAAAACACTCACATTTACATAGTAAAACTAGAAGTTTTACATAATAATGATTATGTTTATATTATAAACAAATTAAATTTATGATTAAATGGTAATTTGATGTCATTTTAATAAACACATTTTGAAACAACTGAAATATCACAATATGAAATGACTAGACTGGATTATTTGTTAATATTTTATTGCTATCATGATATCATGTTTGTGTAAATACTCTAGGTATATTCTTTGGCCTGGAAACCTGAAGCCTGGATGTTCTGGAACATTCGATGTTTACATGAAAAAAAAGCTGACATCTACTGCCCTCCACTGGAGGGACTGCAGAACACAGACTGCCTTACCGTGGTCTGTTAGAAGGACATTCTCCATCTGTTAAAAATATAACAGTGAATGTTTTTTAAGCAATCTGGAGTCAAGATTTCAAATCAAGATTTGAAACATTTTATTGATCATATTCATTACTTAAGGTCATTAAATTAACAGAACATCCAAAACAGTATATACCTTCACATCACGATGGATGATTGCACAGTCATGAAGAAACCCTACAAAACATAAGATAATATTTACAGTATAATAAAACAATTACTTTGATAAGCATGTATACCTACTTGAGAAAAAAAAAAAGCTTGGCACAAAATTTCCATGGATTTTTTTTATACATGATTTTAGGTTGAAATGTATTATTATATTATATTATATTATATTATATTATATTATTATATACATCCCTCTGTTCAAAGGTTTGGGGTTAAGATTTTTTAAAAAGGCATCAATACTTTAATTCAGCAAGGACACATTAAAATGATAACATTAAAATGACTATAAAGACATTTATAATGTTACGAAAGATTTCTATAGCCAATAAATGCAGTTTCAAATAATCTTATTAGAATAGAACAAAGTCAAAGTGTCTTATGATTTTTTTTTCTAAAAATGCTGCTGAAAATTTTAAAATAATTTAAAAAATATCCACCTTATTCTTTAAAGCAGAAACAAAGACTAGAAATACAAAGACCGTTCAGTCCTATATTTATAAATGGGAGAAACTGCAATGCGCAATATGGCGGAATAGTCCCGCCTTCTAAATGAAAGAGCCAATCGCTGACTGGTAAAGTCATTGTGTCACTGCAGCGACCGTTAAAGGAGAAGTCCACTTCCAGAACAACAATTTACAGATAATGTACTCACCCCCTTGTCATCCATGATGTTCATGTCTTTCTTTTTTCAGTCGTTAAGAAATTATGTTTTTTGAGGAAAACATTTCAACATTTTTCCCCATATAATGGACTGATATGGTGCCCTAATTTTGAACTTCCAAAATGCAGTTTAAATGCGGCTTCAAACGATCCCAAATGCGGTTGTAAATGATTCCAGCCAAGGAAGAAGGGTCTCATCTAACAAAACGATCGGTTATTTACATTAAAATAAAAAACAATTTAAATACTTTTTATTCTCAAACGCTTGTCTTGCCCTGTAGTCCTTGAACTCTGTGTACTGTGGCTCAAGACAGTTAGGGTATGTCGAAAAACTCAGATGGTATTTTCTCCCTCAACTTCGAAAATCATTTCAAAATCATCCTACATCGCTGCAGAAGTACAGACCCAGTGTTTGCAAAGTGAACATGCAAAAAAGATCAAACACCCTTAACAAAAAAGGTAAAACAGCGATATAGGACCATTTTGAAGTTGAGGGAGAACATGAGATGGGAGTTTTTCAACATACACTAACTGTCATGAACCAGAACAAAAACAGTCCAGGCAGAGTAAGACAAGACGAGCGTTTAGCATTAAAAAGTATATAAATTGTATTATTTAAAAAAAAAATAACCAATCGTTTCGCTAGATAAGACCCTTCTTTCTTGGCTGGGATTGTTTACAATCGCATTTGGGATCGTTTGAAGCCGCATTTAAACTGCATTTTGGAAGTTCAAAATCGGGGCACTAAAGCAGTCCATTATATGGGGAAAAATGCTGAAATGTTTAACTGTAAAAAACATAATTTCTTTACAAGTGAAGAAAGAAAGACATCTTGGATGACAAGGAGGTGAGTAAATTATTTGTAAATTGTTGGAGTTCTTCTTTAAGAGCGCCGGTTCTCATACATACCTGAGGCTGGATCGACCGATGCGCAAGCGCAGTTACAAGCGCGTTGTGGCTGGGCATGCACATTGGCTGGTCTAACTTGAAAAATAAGCTTTTTAAAAGCTATTTGAGCATAAGAGACAACATTCATGGGGCAGTTCATTTCAGATTTTGTTGCTGATTTAAAATATGTAATTTAATTGTGAGTTCAACGAGCCGTTTTTGAGATTTCAGGATTCCCCTATTCATGTAGATAGGGTCTTGGATGAGCAGCCCAGAGGCGCTGCAAATACGTAAGCCTATGGGCAAGACTTCCAGTTCATTAGCCGCTACGGGGAACTAATAATAAGAATAACAATGTGCAGCAAATGGTAAACTGTTAATTAAGATAATATGTTAAAATGATATGGTAAGACACACCAATTTGCAATATCAAACAGCAAAACGAGCTGTTTTGTACAGTTAAAAAAAGCTGGACACAGATGAGACTGGAAGCCACACCCATACAATTTACTGTAACAATATTTCACAAATTACAGTTTTCATTGTATTTTTGATCAAATAAGTGAAGCCTTGGTGAATATAAAATACTTTTTTTCACGGTATTTCCCAAAGTATTTCTTGTCATATAAATTTGCTTACCTAGAGCAGAACCTAATTCAGCAGCAAACACTTTTACCACATCCTCTCCAAACTGTCCAATCATCACCCAGTATGTGTACAAGTCCCCTGTGCTGCAGTAATCACACACTAGAGAGGGAAAAAACAGAAACAAACCATATAAACAGTGCCTGAATTTGCAAATCCCAGTTAGAGACAAACACAAAAATCCAACTAAAACATCTGTCACTTGACCATATTCATAATACATCAGTCAAGACCATCTGTTTCTAACAGTTATGCCCTTATCCAGACCACTGACTGGTAGAACATCACGGTCAGATGAAGTACAGAACATTCTGTGTTATAAAACACCATCTTAAGCTTGATACAAACAAATCCCAACTGTAGACTGAATTAAGTGTCAGTAGAAATAGGAATAAAACAGTGCAGGCTGTGAATGAAGTAATCAGGTGACAATCAAAGGAAGTGACATGATCATCACAGCTTTAGCTAGGAGAAAACATTCAAGGGGTAAACATCATAGTGGAAGAAGAAAACTGACTTTCACAAATGCAGTCAGGATCACTGGGAAATCAAACACTGGGGAAAAAAAGGACTTAAGGTTTGGACTGAGGAGTCCTAATAAGTGGGCTCAGATTGAATCTGTGGACTTTTTGGACTTTTTTCTTCACTGATTTTGGAAATAAAGTCTATTCTATTGGTTTATTTTATTGGTAGCTGAAAACATCTATCTATCTATCTATCTACAGTTGAGGTCAAAAGTTTACATACACCTTGTAGAATCTGCAAAATGTTAATTATTTTACCAAAATAAGAGGGATCATACAAAATGCATGCCATTTTTATTTAGTACTGACCTGAATAAGATATTTCACATAGAAGACACAAGAGAAAATAATAGTTGAATTTATAAAAATGACCCCATTTAAAAGTTTACGTCCCCTTGATTCTTAATACTCTGTTGTTATCTGAATGATCCACAGCTGTGTTTGTCCATGAATTCCTTGTTTGTCCTGAACAGTTAAACTGCCTGCTGTTCTTCAGAAAAATCCTTTTTCAGCTTTTTGGTTTTTCAGCTTTTTTGTATTTGAACCCTTTTCAACAATGACTGTATGATTTGAGAACCATCTTTTCACAATAAGGACAACTGAGAGTCATATGCAACTATTACAGAAGATTCAAACGCTCACTGATGCTCCAGAAGGAAAAACGAAGCATTAAAAGCCAGGGGTGAAAACTTTTGAACAGAATGAAGATGTGTACATTTTTCTTATTTTGCCTAAATATTATATTTTTTGTCATGTAGTACTGCCCTTCAAAAGCTACATAAGATACTTACATGTTTCCCAGAAGACAAAATAAGTTAAATTTAAATTTAACTTATTTTAGATCTTCAAATTCAAAACATTTTCACCCCCGGCTCTTAATGCATTGTGTTTCCTTCCGGAGCATCAGTGAGAGTCAATTTTATAAATTCAACTATTATTTTCTCTTGTAGAAAATATAAACAGATTTTATGTGAAATATTAGATCAGCATGCATTTTGTATTATCCCTCTTATTTTGGTAAAACAATTAACATTTTGCAGATTCTGCAAGGTGTATGTAAACTTTTGACCTTAACTGTATCTATCTGAAGCTGCATGTCTCTTTAAAAGACTTCAAGAATTCAAGCTTTCTGGCCAGGCTTTCTCAAGCCAAAATGATTTAAGTTATTTTTAATAAACATAAGTTTGTCTAGACGAACCTATCTAGTTCAAAAGTCTTTGGGTCACTTTACATGAAATCAGCACCATGGATAGCACCCATATTGTATAAAACAGTGGTTAACAACTCTGGTCCTGGAGTGACCCACTGCTCTGCACATTTTGTATGTTTCTCTTATCTGACACACTCAGTTCATGAAGCTCTCCTCTAACAAACTTATGTTTTGAATCAAGTGCGTTAAATAAGAATGGTATACAAAATGTGCAGAGCAGTGGATTTCCTGCTCTGAAGTTGAGAACGACTACTATAAAACATGAATTGCTTTCATTCTTTGAATTTTGGGAACTCTCATTCTGATACTCTGTACACATGAAGCGAAGTGGTGAAGTGTTTTACACTTTCTCCTTTCCCACAAACGATTTCTACTTCAAATAAATGCTGCTCTTTTGAACTTTCTATTCATCAAAGAAACTTGAAAAAAACGTGTCATGGTTTTTTACAAAAATATTAAGCAGCACAACTGTTCTCAGCACTGATAATAAGAAATGTTTCTTAAGCAACCAAATCAGCATGTTAGAATTGATTATGGAGGATCTTTTTTTTAACACTAAAGACTAAAATAATAGCTCCTGAAAACTGAGAACTTCAGGTCTAATGATAGTTTGTAGGAGATCCAGGGAGATTTTTGTGTCAGGGCCACA
Source organism: Labeo rohita (assembly GCF_022985175.1). NCBI lineage: Eukaryota > Metazoa > Chordata > Actinopteri > Cypriniformes > Cyprinidae > Labeo > Labeo rohita. Next base: position 5,544,599 of record NC_066889.1, on the reverse strand, counting down.
TGGCACTTGGTTGTGAGGGAAGACTTAAATTTAGTGGTGGGAAAGGCAGGAGGAGAGTTCTGAATCACTCACTAATGTAGATGTGCCGTTGGGTCTGCCAGCAGTCCTGCAGGTCGTGGACAAAAGGGTGGCGGACCTGACGCTGCAAAGCAACAATTTGACAACAAGACCACAGGTACAGTGAGTCATAAACCTCTGTGGGTTTTGAACTCGACCTCTACCAAGAACCAGGGTGATAAAGTGACCTGCTTATATTCATCCTAGCTCTCTTCCAGTGAATTTGCATTTCTTTCCTGTTGCTACTAAAACACAGACCACCTCAATCTCCATAGCACCTGTGTCACGTGCTAGGAGTCAGTGGCTGTAAAAGATGGCATAGACTAATAGACCGGATAAAAATGATGACATCACAGAAAACTGAGGCTCACCTGGACTATTACTTCCTCCTTAGACTGCTCCAAAACTCCCAAGCGCAAAATCTCAGATTTTGGAATAACCTGCATTAGACAATAAACACAAATGGTGAATGAACATTACTATGTTGCTATAACAGGTTGTTTATTCTTCCTCATGAAGAGGATGACTAATTCATATACGCTAACGTTTATAAAAATTTGGGGCCAGTAAGATTTAAAAAAAAAAAAAAAAAGTATATTCTTTGAGCAAGGATGCATAAAAATGATCAAAAATGACATGTTAGAATGTTACAAAATATTTATATTTAAAAAAAGCTAACTTTCTATTCATCAAAGAATCCTGAAAAAATATATAATGGTTTCCACAAAACATCAGGTAGCACAACATGTTTTTTGAGCATCAAATCAGAATATTATTTTTCTTATATTTGATAATAATATTTGAATATTATTATTTCTGAAGGATCATGGAGTAATGATGCTGAAAATTCAGCTTTGCAAAACACGAATAAATGACCTTTTAAAATACATAAAAATAGAAAACAGTTATTCTAAATTGCAATATTTTTACAAAATATTACTGTTTTACTGTATTTTTGATCAAATAAATGCAGCCTTGGTAAACGTAAGAGACCTTAAAAAACTGAAATTTAACAGACCCCTTGATAATAATATACAATAAGTAGGGTACAATGTAGCTAAAGGTGCCCCCAGGGGGTAAAAGGTGCCTTTGATATTATTTTCCTCTAAACCACTAGATGGCACAAAAACGTGGCGTAGCACCTTCCAAAACAATCGCTTTTCAAGATGCACATGCAAATTTGTCTGATCCTTGACGCGATCATGGGCAGCGCCGCAAAGTTGATTCTGTGCTTACTTGATCTAATTTTTGATGTTTTTAATATGCTGTAGATTTAAGTTTTTAATACGATTTAGATTTTGAGACAAATGTCTTCTTAATGATTTGTTTACGATAATTAAAGCAACAGTTTTTAAATAACGAAAAAATATGTAAAAGTATGGTGTAGTATTTGGGGTAAAAAGTGCCCCTGGTGTTGGGGTTAAAGGCACATGATAATTAACATGATAATTAATAGATGGCTGACTTTTTGATTTGTTGACATGACATGGTTAGATTCAGATGGTAAATATCATTATTTTGGTATTATTATTTTCAAGATAATCACCATGTTTAGAATAAAACCATCATATTTAAAAACATGATATTCATGATACATGATACATGATATCATGTAATAAAATATAATTTGTTGTTACTGTAAATCTATATTAACTGCTTCAGAATCTTCAGAACGAGTAATAACTTAGACATTATTAAAAAAAACATTGTTATTTTAGCTAAAGTATTTATATCAATACTGTGTGATTTTAAAACAAAAATAACGACTTGTATTATTTATTGTCACACAAAATCTGTTGCTCCAAAAATGTTCAATACAAACTTTTTTTTTGCAAATATGCATTTTAGGCGCAGTGAACAGCACATTTTTACTTAAGGTGTGCCTTTAGCCCTGTTGTACCCTACACATATATATTAAAATATAGACAAAGTTTTTACCTTAACTGCATAAACCTTTTGCTTCGACTTATCCTTAACCTTTAAAATGGGTCCAAAAGATCCTTTTGCTATGTAACCCAGGACCTACAGGTTGGACAATATGATAAAATAATGAGGAAAATATACATAAAACAATAATAACGAAAAGCTGACTAATGAGCTTCTCACCTGAAAATGTTCATGTCCTGGGACGTTGCGATGGGGGAATTCAGGCAGAAACATATTGATAAAACTTGGCAGACTCCATTCCATACAGAGTTTCTCAGGGCCCGGTAATGAGGAGACCAGGTGCTCAGGAATGGATGGCTCCTTGTCACAAATCATTCTATGTGATCCGATTCGTAATGGGTTGATTCGGCAGAGCCCAGCTGGGAGAGCAATACCCACAGCAGAGAGAAATCCCCGCCATCTGGATATTTGTGACTGCTCCTCCGACCCTGTACACTGCTGTGAATGAATGTCATTAAATAATAATTACATGGTTACTCATATTCCAGCGATGACCTATTTTTTTAACGTTCATGGGTGTCTCTGTAACTGTGGATACTTGTCTTTTATTTCAAATAATTATAAGAAACTGAAGAAATATACAAGAGGAAAATAATAAGCCATAAACATGTTTTAAGGAGATTTTTAAAGAAGAACATAACTGGTTGTGGTGGAATTAACAGTGTGCAATGGTAATGATGAATTTATGTGTACAGATGTGTACAGTCAGATTGAAATACATTCAATATCCCATGAATTTCAATGCACATTTTAAATAAGAAATATCAAGTCAAAAATGCTCATATTCTAGGAAATTACCATAATATTCATATTAATTTAATTATGTTAATTATGCCCGGATGACACACTTTTCCTTGGCTTTGCTTTCAGTCAAATCCACACAAATGTGAAATGGCTCATGTAATTATTCTGCTTGCGTAAAACATAACTAGGTATTTACTAACTATAAATATGTATTTAAACAAAATGCAATGACCTACTTATAAACAAACACACACAAAAAACGTCTCATAGCATCCCTCTTGTTGCATATAAAAACAATACAATACAAAACATAAACATAATTTTATATAGCATACATTTGTTTGCTTCTTTTTTCATTAAATATGACTTAAATAACCTATTAAGACTTAGCTTCTAAAAATAGACATGCATTGCTTAACTCTTACCAAGTACAGATCAAACATTAAAGTAACACATGCCACAGTCAGCAGCCATCCACAACACTATCTTACAATGTTTTTACGTGTTCTCACCCTTCGTACCAAGAAAATAATTTAAAGAACTAACCTTGCTGTTCTTGCTAGCATCGGTACCCATCACATTTGTCGTCTTGCGTAAAATATCAACGTTAGTTGAATCTTACATACTGTTCATCCATGTTGTCGCTTGTAGTTTCAGTGGCAGTGAGGGACAGAGCACTGCCAGCAACGTGCATTTCTGTTACAAACGCTTGAAATTGGACAGGGCAAGAGCTTTTACATTATGTCTCACATTGAACTACACAGAAGAATTACTTTTCTACCGAAGCGTTATCAGTGTGACAGATATGGCGACAAAAACAAGATAATCTCTGATAGCATTGAAGAATACTGCGCATCCTCTCACGTTACTGTCATCCAATCGGATTTCTCGTCGAGCTGTTAGACCACGCCCACTCCAGCGCCCATCGAAACAGTATCAGGAGCTGAATTATTTACATCCAGCGATGAAACATGACGTTATTAAACATTAAGTACTATAGTGTAATGCTTTCTGTAAATTTATAGTTATATCTGAACATTGTACTCTTAAAAATAGGCATCTTGGCATAAATAGTTCCATGAAGAACCTTAACCATCTGTAGAATCATTCCATTGCACAAAGAGAGAGAGAGAATATCATATGTCCTGTGACAGCTGATTTTTTCAGCAACATTGGGTTGCATACGAAAAGGGATGGATTATCTCATGATCAGTGTTGTTGCAGAATGTACAGTTGGTATGACTGAATTTATAAAAACCGTTTTATAGTATGGTATTTTGGCAAATAGTCAGATAGTCAAATCAGTTCTGTTTTCCTTGTTTACAAATCCACTTACACCCACGTCTTTAGAATAATGATTAGAAACAGTAGCTGCACAATTGCCCATAATGCATGGATGATAATGCTGAGAGGCAACACTTAAATCATACTTCTATAAAAGGCAACCATATGTGGCTCCCTAGATTGGTGAGGCTTTACAAAAAGAAAAATAGATGGTAAAAAATAATTATATAGCTACATTTTCACTTTTTTTCTGTCCAAATATTATGCATGTATGCTAATAATGTAAATTAAGGCCTATAGTATGCCAGCTTAATTGTCTGTGCTTGATTTTTATATTTCAGTATTTAAATGACACTACAACAAATTGTCTAAATAGTCTATTTATTACTAAATAAATAAAATAAAGTTGAGTATATAAATATCTATATATAAATATAAACAAATGTTTTGTCATATTGACCCTAGTAAAAACGTAATAGATTTAAAATGCACAATTAATTTTTAAACTAAGAATAGTTCAAGACTATTAACATATTTACTGACATATTAGTTGAGATTTAGTGATAAAAAATTGTAATTAAACTTCATTTGGAGTACTACTTCTGCCTAAAATAAGCCTAAAATATGTTTTAATGTCACTATTTATGAGGACTGTATGATCCTTAAATATTTATGCATTTAAAGAATAAAGTCTACCTAAAGTATATTCGCAATAGTTCCACTTTAGCACAATCAAAAATACTTCAGTATATCTTTAGCTGGACCTCAGAACTACTTCCGCACAATTAAAGTGGATCAAATACAAAATTAGTTGTTCCAATTTAGCAGACTTTAAATGTACCTGTTTAGTATATTAAAAGTACAACTGCAGGGTATTTTTATTAAGTACATAATATGTAAATTGAAATAGCATGAAATACATGTATTAAATACATTTTAGTATATTTATTTTTCACTAGGGGAGATATTTTTAACAATCTGCAATTTTGATATTAATTTGAGTATTTTGTTATGAAATGTTGTGATTTTTATCCCATACGATATATAATGGCTACTCCAATCTAAAGTTGTATATTGATAACATGTATAAATCACTGAACCAATATAAATCAAACTGAATCAGTGAAAGGTTTTAGCTATTTCACGTAGTGATCAAAATGCATTACTATCAAAGCAGAACGTTTCTATTAGAAGCTATTTCAGAATATTTTACTAGGAATTTTTTATTGTTTTAAAAAGAAATTTCACCTTGTAGATTTTAAAAAAAATTGTATTCATTTATTTTAACTGTAATAAGACTGTAATAACTTTTACATAAACAGCTTGTACTTATTAAACAGCTGTATTGTTTTCCTTGCTGTTAAATTTGTACTTTGTATTGTTTTTAACATCGAATTTAAATTTCAACTTTATGATATAGTAACGGCAATTATAATAATCAAAAAACATAAATATAAAACTTTTCAACATCAAAAAAAAAAAAAAAAAAAAAAAAAAAAAAAAAAAAAAAAAGCATAATATCGGTTTCTACAAGATTAACAAAAATCATTGCTTTTTTTTTGTAATTAGGTTCTTTCAAAAATATTTGGGTCTTAGGACATTAAGAAAATAAACAATTATTAGTTTTCATAGAAAATTCAAACAATACAGAGATCAAAATTATTGTTTTTTCTTTTATGACAAAAATCCTCCATCAAGATATTTTGTAAATTTCCCACTGTAAATATATCAAAACTTGATTTTTGTTTAGTAATATGCATTGCTAAGAACTTCATTTGGCCAAAAATATTAATATTTTGATTTTCAAATAGTTGTATCTTGGCTAAATATTGTCCTACCATAACAATATATGGAAAGCTTTTTTATTCAGCTTTCGTATTATGTGTAAATCTCAGTTTCAAAAAAGTGACCCTTACGACTGGTTTTGTGGTCCAGGGTCACATTATAAATAATGACCTTCCCCATAGTAGTATTTGTAAACTCGCGTCCCGGAAATTCACTTGTCAAGATGGCGACGCGCATTGCAAGCATGAGGTTTTCGTGCACAATATTTCAACCAGTATTGACATTGCGATGTCATTCAGTAAATATAAAAAGATATGTGCGTAGACGCAGATGTGTGTCTGGTTTAATTCAAGTGAGCGATTCGATAGAAAATTCGAAACGGGTCGTCAGTCAAAAGGAACATTTATTACAAGACAACATTTTCAAAAACGCTGAAAAAGCCAGCATTCAACGACCCGACTGTGCTAGATATGACACCCGAAGCTGTGGCAACATCTCGGATTCAGTTCAGTTCTCACAGTTACCTCAGAAAAAGGTGATAAATGATGACACTCATCGATTCACAACATTGTCCCGTTTCGGAGAAGTTGATGGTTTGCTGTATGAGAAAGCACAGCCTGGGGACAAGAGTTTGACGTGAGTAATATTATTTATCAGACTTTACTGACATTTGTTACTACGTAATTCTTGCCTGAAGCGACAAAGAAAATGAGTCTAATATTAAAAGTGTTTTTTGTTTTGTTTTGCAATAAATTAAAGATACAGTTGCAGTCACTTAAGGTTGTGAAAAATGAATTAAATACCTTGAATCTCTATTTTGCATCTTGTGCATGTTGTTGTGAATGTTTGCCTTTTTTTTTCTTGGAGAATTACATGTCCTTTAATAAAAAGACTCAGTTGCTAATAAATAGTAACAAATGTTCTATTTACTACCAATAATTTTGTATTTGATTTCCATTTTATATGCAGGAGGTTGGTCAGCATAGCTGGATCTAAGAAGCTTCTTATTCTACTTGTTCTTATTCTGCTGTTTTAATTAGAAATTGTAAAATTTGACATAAAAGATGACATACTTTTAAATTATGTTAGAAAAATGCCATTACAAAGGCAAAAAAAAAAAATTCCCCTTTAATTCACTTTAAGGAGTGAAATATCACCTGGTAATGGAAAGGCTCATTTTTGATCAGATTTTTTGATTATTAGAAGGTGCTCCTAAATTTGAGTAATTTTGTTATGAAATGTTGTGATTTTCATCCCATACGATATATAATGGCTATATATTGTATATTTAAGAGTTGTATATTTAAAACATTTATAAATCACTGAACCAACAAAAAATCAAACTGAATCAGTGAAAGGTTTTAGCGTAGTGATCAAAAGGCAGTACTATCAAAGCAGAATGTTTCTATTAGAAGCTATTTCAGAATATTTTACTAGGAATTTTTTATTGTTTTAAAAAGAAATTTCACCTTGTAGATTTTTTTAAAATTTTTATTCATTTATTTTAACTGTAATAAGACTGTAATAACTTTTACATAAACAACTTGTACTTATAAAACAGCTGTATCGTTTTACTTGCTGTTAAATTTGTACTTTTTTGTATTGTTTTTAACATCAAATTTAAATTTCAACTTTATGATATAGTAACGGGCAATTATAATAATCAAATCAAACATAAATATAAAACTTTTCACCATTGAAAAAAAAAGAAAAAGAAAAAAGCATAATATAGGTTTCTACAAAATCAACAAAAATCATTGCTTTTTTTTGTAATTAGGTTCTTTCAAAAATATTTGCGTCTTAGGACATTAACAAAATAAACAATTATTAGTTTTCATAGAAAATTCAAACAATACATAGATCAAAATTTTTGTTTTTTCTTTTATGACAAAAATCCTCCATCAAGATATTTTGTAAGTTTCCCACTGTAAATATATCGAAACTTGAAGACTCAGTTGCTAATAAATAGTAACAAATTTTCTATTTACTACAAATAATTTTGTATTTGATTTCCATTTTATATGCAGGAGGTTGGTCAACATAGCTCGATCTAAGAAGCTTCGTGAGCAGCAAGGTAAAGTTGTTTTGGAAGGAAAGCATCTTATACGCAGCGCTCTGGATGCAGGGGCCATAGCACAAACTGTTTATTTCAGTTCTGTGGATGCACTGCGGGAGCTCCCCCTGGATAAACTCAGACGTACCAGCACTGTGAAAGTCAGAATGGAAGACACCAAATTCTGGTCTGATCTTGACATCTCAAAAAACATAATAGGTAAGACGATCTCCATTATCAGTGCAAATCAAATTGTCCCATTTAGCAGCACTTTAATTTTATATTCTCTGATTGCAGCCATATTCAAACGTCCCGTAGCATCAAATTTAACATTCTGTGAAGAAAAGTATGGCAAGCCGGTGCCTCTAACACTGATTTGTGACAACGTGAGAGATCCTGGAAACCTGGGCGCAGTGTTACGCTCTGCTGCCGCTGCCGGGTGTCATAGTGTGCTGCTGACTAAAGGTAACAGCAAATCTATTATATTATATTCAGAGCTCTATGCTTACTTTTCTTTTAAATTTAGGAGCACAGTCAAAATTTTAGGAGCACCTTCTAATAATCAAAAACTCTGATCAAAAATTAGCCTTTCCATTACCAGGTGATATTTGACTCCTTAAAGTGAATTAAAGGGGAATTTTGTTTTTACCTTTGTAATGGCATTTTTCTAACATAATTTAAAAGTATGTCATCTTTTATGTCAAATTTTACAATTTCTAATTAAAACCACAGAATAAGAACAAGTAGAATAAGAATAAGCTACATATCAAATGAAATCAGTATTAACAAAATTTGTACTACAGAATTTGTGACAGAACAACACAAAAGTGGCTTGTAACTGTATTTTATGTTTAATGAGGCTCAGAGATGGAATGTGTGCATTTAAATTCATAAATTCATGTTGAGATTAATGTTTTAAATATAAAATTTTGAATACAGAAATATTAAATAATTTAAATAACTGAAAAGATACTTTAAAAAAATGAAACTAAAACTGCCAGTAGGTGGTGGCAAGTCACTGATTTAATTACTGAATCATTCGTTTGAATGGCTGATTCATCCAGGAATAAAGCAAGTGACTGTCCTTATGAATGGAAAATTGATTCATTGACTCACTAGATTCGTTTAAAAATGCACGTTCATTCATAAACGAAACACCACTGTGTTTGAATGGAGATGCGAAGTGGCTCAGCTGTGACTTGTTTCAAACTTTTTTTGATGACGAAATAGAGCAAAATCAGACAATAGTGTTATAGTCAGGCAATGTCACTTAACATGCCATTTAATATTGACTTCGTTTATTTAACTGTTGTATTAAATCAATTTCTCATTTACAAATTCCCTTAAAAACATTGAAAGCTGTCACTCAGTTCATCGCGATCTCACAAAGTTCCATTATAATCAACGAAGCTCTCTACACTGCACAATGAATCTCTTATTTACAGTCTCTCTACACTTTGTTTATGAATGGATTTGTCGGATATGTCTGTAATACATTACTCAACGTTGCAAAAACGCGTAGAAACCTTTGAAGCTCCCCTCGGCACAAATACACAAATATGCTGATCGGGTTGCACTGGTGCTCCTAAATATTTTTTCCTAATCGTACGGAGTAGTTTTCAGTTGCATATGCGACTGAAAAGGTCGTACTGTAGAGCCCTGAATTATCTTATCTTATCTTATCTTATATTATATTATATGATCTCTCCTCAGGATGTGTGGATGTTTGGGAGCCCAAAGTCCTTAGGGCGGCCATGGGTGCTCACTTTCGTCTCCCCGTAATCCCGAGTCTAACGTGGAGTGATATTTCAAGTCACCTGCCAAAAACAGCAACTGTTCACGTAGCCGACAACTGCAGCACCACCATTACCGAAGATGACAATACCGCAATCCCTCAAAAACAAAAAAAGCCTTCAGATTATGGTTGGGTCAGAGGACATCAGTATCCAAGGAAGGTGCAATATGAGGATGGTGATTTGTGTGGTTTTGAGGATTATGATAGTGGTAAATCCCTCGAGACACAGTATTATTACAATGACTGGGTTGCTAGGCACACAGGCCTGGTAATTGGTGGAGAAACACACGGTCTGAGTCGGGAGGCTTTGCAATTGGCTGAGAGGACTGGAGGGCGGAGGTTACTGATCCCTATGGTACATGGTGTGGACAGCCTGAACTCCGCCATGGCTGCAAGTATTTTGCTCTTTGAAGGAAGGAAGCAGCTGCTGTCACTGGCTGAGAAGAAGTTGAGTGAGACCACAGCTTCATAAAAAAGATGCTGAAGCCATGCAATCAAAACATATTTGTTATGTAATATTAAAATCTTTTTCTGTTTGTCTGTAAATGAAAGCCTTTATTCTGATTCATTCATTCATTAAACAAAAACAAAATGAAGATATTCTTGATTTATTAGATATATAATAAGTGAATGCTCCGGACACATACTATACGTCCATCAAATACTTTTACTTCAAACTTCCTAGATTCCAGCCTCAGCCCAATCAGAAGTACCAGTACTTACATAGAAACCTATACAAGGTAGCCAGAAAGAAATGCTAATTTTTACAGAAATACGTCAGATGGATTTAGTGGCTTTTGCATCTGAACTCTTCATATATAAAATATGAAATAAAATATTTCAAATATATAAAACAAATATACCGTACTTGTCAAAAGTTTGGAAACACTGTGATTTTTAAAGGGGTCATCGGATGCAAAGTTCACTTTTACATGTTGTTTGAACATTAATGTGTGTTGTCAGTGTATGTACAAATCTACCCTATAATGATAAAAATCCATGCAGTGGTTTTTAATTAATCTGTAAAAATAATATCTCCTTTTTCAAATCAAGCCATTCTCAGATGCCTGTCGGTGTGGTGTCACACCCTCAAGAGGCTGCTCCCACGGTAGTTGATTGACATGAGCGTCTTACCTCAGACCCGCACTAAATCAGCTGTAACAGTCCAACCTCCATTGTTTTGATGCCGGAGCAGGGATGTAAGTTAGACAAGAATATCTCAGATTGAGCGATTGAGGTGTTGTGTTGCTGGATGTAATAATGAACATGGTGGTCGTCATTTACTCCCGACATTTGAGCCGCTGAAGATGCAGTGGGTTACGTTTGTTTGTGAATGGAATGCTCCTCTTGATCTACATAAATGCATCTATGTTTGCGTGAATCATTTGTGATCCAGCTTCACCTACAGCAGAAGTGATTATAAGGTTTTTTTTATGAATCTTTGCCATCGCCTTTCCTAATAATGTTATAGTTAGCAAGTTTAGCGGCTAAACACGGCTAAATGCGGCTAAAGTAAACAGGCTTGTCACTCCACAGAGAGAAGAGAGGGGCGGGCGAGCAGAGCTCATTAACATTTAAAGCAACCTCGACTAAAACAGGATGATTTTTGCAGAGCTGATTTTGACATGGTAAAAAGGGTGTTGTTTTACACTACAACCACTGAGAATTTTTAACCAAAGTATATTATAGACTTTTCATTAAGATCCTAAAGAGTCATATCCAATGACCCCTTTAAATGTTTCTTTATGGTCTTCTATATGCTTACCAGTTGAAAAGATGGTGTTTGGGTCAGTTTATGTGTGTAGGGATGTTAACACGTGATCACACCTTTCTTTTTGGAGTGCTACATCTTTCTGGTGAGCTTGTCACTTTTTAAAGGGGTCATCGGATGCCCATTTTCCACAAATTGATATAATTCATTAGGGGCTTAATGAGAAGTCTATAACATTCTTTGGTTAAAATTTCTCAGTGGTAGTGAAAAAAAAACAACCTTTGGAAACTCACCGTTAGGATCAGGTATAAAAAATTCACTAAGTGGGGATATTTTACAGCATTCCACACTGCCAAGGAGTAAACACAGTCAAAGATTATTAATTAGAAATCTATTTTTATTAGCACGGATTACAGCTGAATGATGTAATCCTAATGTAGAGCTGCTTTTTTTGGTTTTGCATTGAAGTTCATGAAAAGATCCTTTTTTTAAGAACATTAGAAAAATCACAAGCAAAGTCCTGATGCTGTGCTACATATAAGTCACAGAGAAATTCTCTTCTATTTAATATCTGTATTTATGTCAATTTGCATAAACAAAGGGAACCGCAACAAGGGATACAGTGATAAGGGAACTGCAGCAACTTAAGTGACGAACCTGGCTGGGACATGATTATCATCCTCTGAAAGGTGCAATTTCGTTTTATTTTAACATGCTAATCATATGATTCCTTAGCATTTTTTAATATCATTAGCCTAAATAAGCTGACGAAATACACAGTTACTGTAACTGCGAAATGTTATGTAAGCTGGCTACTTTAACAACTACAAATACAAATAAAAATGGTTAGTTAAACCTCTGTGGCTGCAGTGGAGACATTCAAGTTCCTGGGCTCCACCATCTCCCAGGACCATTGTGAAAAAGGCCTAACAAATGTTGTACTTCCTTCACCAGCTGAGGAAGTTCAACCTGCCACAGGAGCTGCTGAAGCAGTTCTACTAAACCATCATCAAGTCTGTTCTGTGCACATCAATAACTGTCTGGTTTGGCTCAGCTATCAGACACCAGAAGACTACAGAGAATGGTTCGGACTGCCGAAAGGATTATTGGTGCTCCCCTGCTCACCCTTCAAGAACTGTACACATCCAGGAAAGTAAGGAAAAGGGCTCAGAAAATCACTCTGGATCCCTCACATCCAAGCCATCCCCTTTTTGAAGTTTTGCCATCTGGTCGGCGCTACAGAGCCCCAAATACCAGGATAGCCAGTTTCTTCCCCCAGGAAATCTACCTTTTGAACAGCTAAATATTCCCCCATTGTGCAATAAAAATATGTGCAATAACCTTATATTTATCTGTTACCACCTACATCCTACTACATCCCATTCTATTCTGTTCCTATTCTATCATCTATAGCACAACTGTATATACAATTTCTTTTATTTTTCCATTTATTTTTCCATTTTTGGCTATTTATATTTACATATTTGTATTTTTATTGTCATCCTTTTATTGTCTCTGTGTATCGAAAGCCTGTGACGCTAAAACAAATTCCTTGTATGTGAAGGCTTGGCAATAAAGCTCTTTCTGATTCTGATCATTATAAACAAGCCACATATTTGAAAAATCCAAACAAGTACATTCTAAAAAACTCTTAAAACTACATTCCATGACACAAAACAGTATTCAGGGTTCCCACACCTTGGTCAACTTCGAATTCAAGGATCTTTCAAGGACTTTCCAGGTCCAATATCCTCAAATTTAAAGGAGAACTCCACTTTCAGAACAACAATTTACAAAAAATGTACTCACCCCCTTAATAATCAAGATGTTCATGTCTTTCTGTCTTCAGTCGTGAAGAAATTATGGTTTTTGAGGAAAGCATTTCAGGATTTTTCTCCATGTAATGGTTGTCATTGGTGCCCTGATTTTGAACTTCTAAAATGTAGTTTAAATGCAGCTTCAAAGGGCTCTAAACGACCCCAGCCGAGGAAGAAGGGTCTTATCTAGTCATGTCGAAAGGTTACGCGGAATGTAGGCAGAACCACAGACCCAGTGTTTACAAAACGAACACGCAGACTAAGGAAGTGCAAGACTAAGGAAGTGCAAGTAGGTCAAACACTGTTTACAAGCAAAAAGGTACAACGAGGTGAAAATGAGATGGAGTTTTTCGCCATTCTCTACCTTTTTGAGGCGGAAGTAGATTTCAAGTGAGAGCAAGTTTACATTGTGTTACCTTGTGAAACACATTGTTGCATTTTTTTGCATTTATTTTTGTCCATATGACAGAGATCTGATTCTATTTATTGTAATTCTGTTTTGTATAAAACTGAAGAATATTCAGCTCTGCACCTGGCCAAGTGATGGTCCTTTGGATCTCTGGCAAGTCATTCTTTGAGACCAGTGGCCATGACAAAACTTAATATCTTGCACAGTTTTATCACAGGCAGAATGCAAAATGTTTCAATACAAGCATTTTAGTCAAATGTAATTTATGCAATATTTCAAACATTTAGCCCAAGGGAGAAAAATCAACCCTTCGCAACAGTTTAAAATTAGCCCAATTCCGTGCAAAAAAGGCGGATTTGGCAACCCTGCATCCAACACAAGCTGCAGGAATGAAATTTAACTGATCATGGGTCAAGACAAGAGTAAAGAGAGATGACTGACAAATCACGCTGGAGGATTTGCTCAACAGATAATGCGCTCATCTGACAGAGTGTGTGTGATTGCGAAATTGAAAGTGAAAGTGAATAGCCACTCATTCAAAAGAGATTTAAATACTTAGCATATAGCGGCTCCCTGATGTGTGAAAATTATATTCAGTATTGGAATGATTGTGTGAGTGGGCGGTAATGGCCTGAAATTCAGCGGGAGCTGGATCAAGAAAACAGTCCCAAGTAGGGTTTTAATACAAAAATGCACACACTGAATGGCGACCGCAGAAAGCAAAAGCCGAATCCTAGACATTCTGGGGGATTTATAAATCCCAGCCGGACACATTTTTTAGGTCTAAAAAGAGAGGATATGTCTGAGAAAAAGAGGACGTATGGTCAGCTTAACTAATATAAATAAAGTGAGCTAGTATGCATAGGGCACGAAGTGTTGCAAGTGTTTTTTCTCAGCTGCACAGCATGTCCTGACCATCTCAAATCTTGATCCACAAAGAAAGAAATGGGACAGCTCAGATGAGCATTATTCATATTTAGCATTTTTATCTTATTTTTTAAAAATTAGTAACATTATTGCAACTACTTCTTTAAATACAAAGAAATGTGGGAACACTGAACAGCAAAACAAAACTCTATGAATTAAACATTTTTTACAGATATTTAAACAGAAACAAAAATCAGTCATGACATAGTAAAACATAAATGAAGCTAAAAAAAAGAATGACATAATACCATCACACCAACGACGCATATCACAGTCACCTGAAATAGAAGAAATTGTAATAGAACAATTAAATTTGTCACTTTTTTCTGTCAAGGTATAGTATTAGGTATAGTAAAGTATTAAAGAGAAATAAAAAAGGAAAAAGAAGAGAGAACATAAACACAATAAATATGTAAACAAACCAGTAGGTAAAAGGTGCAGTGTAAATCTACACAGCTGCAAGTTTAAATGAGATGTTTTCACTGTCCTCTGGTACTTCGTATATTTGGATGTTATTCTGTCTAGACCTGCCCTTTTGATCTGTCAGCTTAGCCTGCATTGATTTCCTTCCTGAATTCTCTCAACTCTATCTTTTCCAAACTAATTTCCCCCTCAGCGTTAGCATGTTGGCTAGCGGTTGGCTCCGTTTTGCCCATTTTTTCTCTAACTTATTTTGATGACGCATTCCATTGCAATATTCTGTCAAAACTTGTTCAATATTCAAATAATTATGGGCTTTTAGGAGTATTTATCGGAAGAGCAGTTCGAAATTTGATTTAAAATTTTTTTTTAATTTAACTTCATTGTACTAAAAGTTATTGACACATTAAAGTGATAAAGAAACATCCTTGAATGAGGAAAAAGAGTGGGATGTGCTTGATGTTGAAGAATTATTAACTGCAATAAGCTGTGAAAAAAAGCGCACATAGAAAGACACCTCTCAGAAACTATGCAATTGCAAATTCAAGTTCTCTTTTGAGGCTCACTGCACTTGAATGGTCAAATACACACAATTATGTCAAAATGACAATCATATGGAATATTCACGCAAACACAGTCGGTCATGTCCTACATGAACGTAAACAGCTGAGATTAAAATGGATGTGTAGAAGTATATTAGAATTGCTGTCTGTTTCATCAATATTAATCAAACAACAACAAAAAAAGAATATCACTCACTACCTTTGACTGAACCACTTTTCTATCTTTAATAATAATCCATTTATATGTAATTCATACAGTGGAGACTTTGCAGTGTTTTATTTTTACATTTGATTTCAATTTCTGCAAATAATGAAAAAATAATAATAAAATAATTGAGTCCGATTGATTAAAGGGGTCATCGGATGCCCATTTTCCACAAGTTGATATAATTCTTTAGGGTCTTAATGAAAAGTCTATAATATACTTTGGTTAAAAATTCTCAATGGTACTGTAAAACAACACCCTTTTTACCTTGTCAAAATGAGCTCTGGAAAAATCAACCCATTCTGATGGATTGCTCATTTAAATGCAAATTGGCTCTGCTCGCTCCGCCCCTCTTTGGGTGAGCTGTGCTCTGAGAGATCGTTTACTTTAGCCACATTTAGCGCGTTTAGCTGCGAAACTTGCTAACTAGCACGTTATTAGGAAAGGTGATTGCAGAGATTCATAAAAAAAAACCTTATACTCACTTCTGCTGTAGGTGAAGCTGGATCACAAATGATTTGCGCGAACTTAATGAGGGTCTGAGGTAAGACACTCATGTCAAACAACTATCGTGGGAGCGGCCTCTGACGGTGTGACACTACACCGACAGGCATCTGAGAATGGCTCGATTTGAAATTATTTTTACAGATTAAAAACCACTGCATGGATTTTTATCATTATAGTGTACATACACTGCCAACACACATTAATGTTCAAACAACATGTAAAAGTGAACTTTGCCTCTGATGACCCCTTTAAATCATAAAGTGCCAAAAGATTCCCACGCTATTATATATACACTGAACTGCTGGTTATGACGTAATTGCAGTTTGAACCATGCTTTAAATGTTTTTTCATAATGTGTGTATATATATATATATATATATATACAGGTGCATCTCAATAAATGTCGTGGAAAAGTTCATTTATTTCAGTAATAATAGTATTTCAACTCAAATTGTGAAACTCGTGTATTAAATAAATTCAGCGCATACAGGCTGAAGTAATTGAAGTCTTTGGTTCTTTTAATTGTGATGATTTTGGCTCACATTTAGCAAAAATCCACCAATTCACTATCTCATCAAATTAGAGTATGGTACATGCCAATCAGCCAATCAACTCAAAACACCTGCAAAGGTTTCCTGAGCCTTCAAAATGGTCTCTCAGTTTGGTTCACTAATTCACTGCCAAAGGAGCTGGCTGTTCACAGAGTGCTGTATCCAAGCATGTTAACAGAATGTTGAGTGGAAGGAAAAAGTGTGGAAGAAAAAGATGCACAACCAACCGGGAGATCTGCAGCCTTGAGAGGCTTGTCAAGCAAAATCAATTCAAGAATTTAGCTGAAATTCACAAGGAATGGACTGAAGCTGGGGTCAAGGCATCAAGAGCCTTGGCTACAGTTGTCGTATTCCTCTTGTTAAGCCACTCCTGAACCACAGACAACGTCAGAGGCGTCTTACTTGGGCTAAGGAGAAGAAGAAATGGACTGATGCCCAGTGGTCCAAAGTCCTCTTTTCACATGAGAGCAAGTTTTGTATATCATTTGGAAACCGAGGTCCTAGAATCTGGAGGAAGGTTGGAGAAGCTCATAGCCCAAGTTGCTTGAAGTCCAGTATTAAGTTTCCACAGTCTGTGATGATTTGGGGTGCAATGTCATCTGCTGGTGTTGGTCCACTGTGTTTTTTGAAAACCAAAGTCACTGCACCCATTTACCAAGAAATTTCAGAGCACTTCATGCTTCCTTCTGCTGACCAGCTTTTTAAAGATGCTGATTTCATTTTCCAGCAGGATTTGGCACCTGCCCACACTGCCAAAAGCACCAAAAGTTGGTTGACCATGGTGTTGGTGTGCTTGACTGGCCAGCAAACTCACCAGACCTGAACCCCGTAGAGAATCTATGGGGTATTGTCAAGAGGAAAATGAAAAACAAGAAACCAAAAAATGCAGATGAGCCGAAGGCCACTGTCAAAGAAACCTGGGCTTCCATACCACCTCAACAGTGCCACAGACTGATCACCTCCATGCCACGCCGAATTGAGGCAGTAATTAAAGCAAAAGGAGCCCCTACCAAGTATTGAGTACATATACAGTAAATTAACATACTTTCCAGAAGGCCAACAATTCAAAATTCAAAATTCTAAAAATGTTGTTGCTAAGTTGCTGAGATAGTGAATTGGTGGTTTTTTGGTTAAATGTCAGCCAGAATCATCACAATTAAAAGAACCAAAGACTTGAACTCCTTCAGTCTGTGTGCATTGAATTTAATACACAAGTTTCACAATTTGAGTTGAATTACTGAAATAAATGAACTGTTCCAGGACATTCTAATTTACTGAGATGCACCTGTATATATATATATATATATATATATATGTACTTGGCTAGTTATCTAATTTTTTACTCAAGTCTTATTCCCAAAACATATCGCGGCCATAATTTTGAACTGTATATTTTAAACCTATTTATTATTTATAATTGTTTATTAATATTTTAATAATGAAAATCATTTTCTGTGGTCAGGACATGATACCAAATATGTTTAACTGAAATATGCTACACTCAGATATTGCTGTGTATGTTAGAAGCTCACCAGAAAGATGTAGCACTTCCTACTTGTGCTCATGGGCAAGTCATAGACAATTAATTCAAAACGGAAGATGTGACTGCAGTATGTCTCCGTATCCCTACACACAAAAAGCTAGTATAAATTCTCAAGGTGCAAAATATTTTCAACATTTAGTATTAAGGTGTAATGCTTTGATATGGTGTAACTGTTTTGATACATAGAAATGACACCATACATTAAATCAGGAATATAAAAATGAACAGGGTAACTTCATTCACCTGTTTGAGATTTCAACGATGAAGAAGAAACGAGGAGACCCCACAGGGTTCTTGGATAGCACATCACCACAAGGAGACTTAGGCTGACAAAGCCACCTACACATACAGTTTTAACATGAAAACAGTAAGCTTGACTCAAATGATGACACAGAACAGCAGGGGCCGGATGCATAAACAAAGCCACTATGCTAAAACGGTGTCTTAAAGGGATAGTTTGCCCAAAAATTAAAATTCTGTCTTTCCTTTCTGACCCTCCATAGACAGAGAGAACTACCATGGTCAAGGCACAGAAACATACAAAGGGCATTGTTAAAATAGTCCATGTGACATCAGAAAGCTCTCGGATTTCATCAAAAATATCTTAATTTGTGTTCGACATGAGGGTGAGTAATTAATGACAGAATTTTAATTTTTGGGTAAACTATCCCTTTAAGAAGGGGAGACCTAATAATAACTGACTGTTGAAGACCCTACAATACAAAAGTGGTGTCACCTGATTCCATTGATTCTGGTGGCATTCAGGATAAGAAAACCTTCCTCAGTGATGTTGCAAGAGCTTCTATCCGTCTCACAGCTCTTTATATCCCATATCCGTGCTTTCTTTGATCTGATACACAGACAAACATGTTAACTAAGCTAAATGGGGACAATCTATATACTTCTCTTTTTTCTTGCTACTTTGTGCATTTTTGGAATTTACCAAAAAACTTCAATAGATACAACACACACTCAAGGATGATGACTTGCTCTACATGTAAGAAAGAAGTAATTTGTGAGACAGTGTCCCATGCTTCTCGCAGAACATATCATTTGTGATGCCATACATTTTTAATATATTACTGGAGTTGTGAAAAAAAGTGATGCTGTACTAAATAAAATGACTGAAATCTGTCATGCTGCTATTTTTTTTTTTACCTGTAATTGAGGCTGTTATACCACAGAACCTCCTCAGGGCTGTACAGATGAATGTTCTTCCTTGAGTGAGGACCACCACCAACTATCTTAAAAGTGTAGCTAAAAAACATACACATACGGACTGTGTAATACATAAACACTTCATGACATCTGGGGAACAGAAAAGGCAATGTAAAATATACTTTCTGAGACTGTTTATATTAATGAGGAGCTTCACCTGCCAAGAAACTTCCTAGACTCTCCTAAGACCACATCCTGAATGAGGAAGAATGGAAAGAACACTGGCAAGAGAGAGGGAGAAAGAGAGAAATACTCTTTAAACCATTCAATAAAGAAAATTAAATCATAAAACATAAAGAAAAAACATGGTACAGGTCAACCTTGATGGGTGAAAACGGTGACAAAGATTTTTTGATAACTCTAAATGTGTGGTTCTTTTTTAATTCTCAGACTTCTATTGCTTGACGTGAGTACTGCAAAAGTTTTTTGCGTACAGGTTGGTAGGTCTGCATTGTGATGGCAAAAGATCACGCAGAAGCAATGAGAAGACAGACTGAATGAAACTGTTGTCTGCATATTTAGTTATCAGGACAAAAAAAGGAGGATTGTTATATGGAGGAAGATTTACTTATACAATATATTACGGTATGCTGGAAACAAATAACTGTAATGACACAGAGAACATGTAACAATAATAACAGAAATAAATTACATTGTGAGTTGTTATTCACTTATATGGCAGTAAAATAAATACAATGTCAACATCAGAAAGAAGGCTAAATACTATAAGCAACTATTTTCCTTAATTAAATATTTAACACACCTAAACAATGTTTAATCAAACAGGTTGACACTTTGTGTAAAGTCTTACGTTGATGTTAAATATGATTAACAAATGGCGTCCCTTCACTACATCAGCATCTCAGCAAGCATAAAAAATAAAGAATGCTGTCTATATTTCGGTCTATATAGTCTAGTGTTGCTTTAATGAATAATATAGACAACGAATTCCAAAACTGTACGATTTTACAGAGTTTTGTAACTTGCAGTTTCCCACTGAAGTGAAAATGATGTGACTACATTACACTTTTTATGAGTACGGAAAAATCACCAAGTTATTTGTCTTGAATCATCATGTCACACTTATGGACACTGTTGTTGTGTTTTCATTCCTTGCATTCCTTAACCTAGTTTCTGTCTTCTCTTGAATATGTTAGTCAGTGATGTGACAGGTGATGTGTAGTTAATTTAGTCATTAGTCCCTCATTGGTCTGTCCACTTAAGTTCTAGTCTGTTCAGTTTGTCTTTGTCCGGCTTTAACGTCGACGTGTACGTGTGTTTCTGCTTTCCTTGTGTCGATTTCCTTAATGTGGATTTATTAAAGACTGTTTACTGTCATTCGTCTTCTTCGTGTGTGTTTATAATGCACCATAATGTGACTGAACACAGAACCCACAAAGATGAACTACACCGTGAAATTCGCTGCTGTGGCTTAGAAGAGCCACGATTTAGTCTGTTTTGCCAAAGACTTAAGCCTTTTTGCCATCACATGCACTTTTGATGACAAGACATTGAAGTCTCTGTTGTGGATCGGGGCAAATGCCCATCGCCCCATTGACCTCCCAGACACCACAGGACTGAGCCGGAGGGAGGCGATCATCTAGTGTCTGGAGAGCATGAGCCCCTGATCTATAACACAGCACGACCCAGAGCCCAGCCCACCATCACCCTGTTGCGAGGACCATAGACATATATATATAGAGTAGACGCCGCATCGACCGATACTCCCTACTGGGGCTGACGAGACGTGGGGCTGCCATCTTGGACCGGTCACCCGCTCCACTCAGTGTAATCTGTTTGGCAGGTGTAATGAGCTGTCAACGCATTTAATTAATCATACCTCACGGAATACCGAACTGATTTTCATGTGGTTTTTTTTGCTGCGAAGGTCATAAATGTAGCTGTGATACATGACACATGGTTTGGCGTATTTTAATATTGATAGTGAGCTTAACAGTAATATAATGAATATCTCCGTTCCTGTGATAGTATTGGGTCTTTTAAGAGGGTCTAAAGACTTACAACATGGACTTAGTTCATTAAGCACTTCTAATGCGTTATGGTTTGTATAGTTTTATTCTATTTTCATTTGGCTGTTTATTAATTTGACATTGTTGTTCATTACTGATATTCTCCTTAATGTAGTCTTACCATGCTGTTATTATATTTTGCTTGAATTGACATTGTTTATTATTGCTGTTTTCCCTCATTTTCATTGTTTATTTCATTATGCTATTGACTGAATTGACGTTGTTCATTTTTGCTATTCTCCTTATTAGCTATAATCTGACCAACATCTCAATCTGTTCCCTGTTAAATTTAAGTATTATATTGTTTTGTATTTATGTCACTTTGGACAAAAGCGCAACCATAACCATATGAGGTGTAGGCTATGATAGGAATTTTGCAAATCACACACTATAAATATGACAGAGAAGCAGAAACAGATAGTGACGGTAAAGGTATTTTAATAAGTTGAAGAAACACTATATGAATATTACATTAGAGTCTACTTGGAGTATTTCATTCTCTCTCGCTCACACACACACACACACTAAAAACCCTGAAAAAGGACTGTTTTGCAGAGCTTTTTTTCTCGTGCTACCTTTCTGAAGTTCAAGAGAGGTGAGCTTGGCAATGTGGTGCAGCTTATCTTATGTTCAGGCATGTTCTCTCACTTCTGCTGCTGCTACGCGATGTAATCAATTCCAGAGTATGCCCGGTCCAAGATGGCGGCTGCATTTCTCGTTTCCAGCAGCCAATGCGGCGTCTATGTCTATTATGTCTATGGCGAGGACTAACAGTCTGAGCCCACCGCAACCAATGACCCATTGTTGAATGGAGCGACAGAGCTGAGGCTCACCCTGGAGCCAGAGCCTGACCCGTCTGACCAGGTGCAAGAGCCGGCTACTTTGCACGCAATGGTGGATGAACCACCACTGCTCCACCACTGAGGACGAGCTAAGGCAGGACTCTGAGGACACAATAGACTTCTTTTCGCCCAAGGAGGCCGTTTATGAACTGTCAGTCTGCCCTGAACTCTCTGTCTGTCTGGTTTTGTCCAAGGACACCATTTGTGAACTATCTGTCTGTCCAGTCACGACCATGGAGGGGGGGCAATATGTCACACTTAAGGACCTTGTTGTTGTATTTTTATTCCTCATGTTCCTTGACCTAGTTTCTGTCTCCCCTTGATTATGTTAGTTCACCCATGTCTAATTTAGTCATTAGTCCCTCATTGGTCTGTCTAGTTAAGTTCTAGTCTGTTCAGTTTGTCTTTGTCCGGTGTTAACATTGAAGTGTATGTGTGTTCCTGCTTTTCCTGTGTGGATTACCTCAATGTGGATTTATTAAAGATTGTTTACCATCCTTCATCTTCTTCATGCATGGTTATTATTACACTGTATTGTGACACATCATTGGCTGCAGGTTCTTACAGTTTTTATAGTAGAAGCAGGGTGTAACTGGGTCGAGATTCAAACAGCTGAAGTTCCTTCCGTTGAGCCGTACAGACTCCTGCAGGGTGGTTCTGGCATCAAACACCAGTCGGTTACCAGGAGGGCAACCGATATAGACAGGCAAATTCTGCAGTCCCTAGGAGAGAGAGAATGAACATGACGAAATGACCCTTAAAGAGCCAGAAAGGGACAACAGAAAACAACAGAGTAAAAGAGAAAGGATGTATGAGCATTACCCTGAGAACCATCCCATGGTCAGTTTGCTCAAAACACTGTCTTGGTGAAATGCCAGTCTGATAATCAAAAATAAACACTAACTATACAAATACATTTATAAGATCAAAACCAATCCAAGTCAAATCCAACTGCCAATAAATAACTGCATTCTTTCAATATGTACATTTTCTTCAGCGAAATTTTATCACTGACCCTAAACATCACGCTGAAAAGCAAAAGTCTCTCTCCTGGAAACACCTGACCTTCTACCATGGCTTTTTCAGTCACCGTTACCTGGATAACAGAGCAGAAGATTTAAGTAAGCACAGATGAACAAACACTCAGAAAATAAATGTTTATATACAGTAAAGTGCCTTATAAAGGACTCCTCCATGGTTCAGTTTCACGTATCTCCGGAGAGTCACCTTCAGATATTTAGAATCAGGGACGGTCGCGAACATTCTGATATCATTTACAGCACGCTCACCTAAACCGAAACATTATCAGCAAGCCTGTCAATACATTAAATTAATAATCACCTTTTTTGTACGTCATTATGATTCCCATTTGAAATCTGTTTCTAAGTATATTACAAACTAGAAAAATAAAATGCATTTTAATATTTTACAGTGTCTTACAGTGATTTCATATAGGTATATGAAATAAAAATAAATAGACTAGAATAATAAAATGCAGTTTAATGTTAGCATACTCAGTCTTACAGTGATTTCATATAGGTATAATAATGTTGTCACCAAAAGCAATGATACCAAAATAGTGTTCTTGCATGAGTTGACAAGCTGATGTTCACAGCCTTCTGTTTATCGGCACAATTGTAAATGCATAAAATGTGTGACAGGCAGAAATCAACTCAAACTGACTGGCTAAACAAAAAATGTACAATTAATTACAAATGTACAGTACTGGATTAAGTGTATATGTGAGTTCCTAACCAATGGACTCTAGAGTGAGCTGATGGGCTCTTATAAACAGAGAGAATGAAAATGAGCCTGCTCGGTCCAGGTAAACTCTATCAGGCAGTCTGGGTGTTATGTCTGAGTGTTCTTTGCTGTCTGTGTTAACACCTGACACATTATTATATGACAGGTATGAACAGAAGTCCTGAAACACGACAAGAACACATATTGTTACATGACACTTCTATTAATGATGCCACCAAAAATACTCTTGACAACTGCATGAAAAGATGTTTATTATATATTTTTTCTTTTAACTTGCATTTTTGATGTTTACATTTTAAAATGTATAATGACGAATTGTTCATTTGCAGTAGAATTAAAAAAAAAATCTGTCACCTTGTAGAGCACACCACTGCATATGCGTGAGATGGGGCTCTCTTTAGGATCTCCAATGACCTGGAAAAGGAGGAGTAATATAAAACTCCACAACAATGTAACTACATACGTGTCTTTTAAAATCTTCTCTGCAGAAAATGGTAACATCCACAGGAGACTGTTAAAATATAACAGTGAACACCAGCCTTGGCAGGGGAGTACATCTCCAATGACAATTTACAGTGTATAAATACAGTATATAAATATATGCCAGATTTATAGAGATTGGTACCATAAGTATTAGTATAATACCATGAGGTATTGTGCATGCAGCTGTAGCAGGTGGTAGACGAGACCCTGGTACACATCCAGTGAACGTGTGGTGTGTAATTCAGAGGAGGACGTCACTAGTTGTGGGGTGACAGAGTACCGCTGCAATCGGTTAAAGCTCTCTATATAAGGGACCCTGTACTCTTGGTCAAAGGGACATGCAGACAGGATTGGCAGGTGACTAAATGACCTATGTGGGAAAAAGAGAGAGATGTGTCAGATTACCAGATTAGAAATTCAAAATAAAAAAAAAATTACAAAATGCTTGAAAACAGCTATAAAAACAAATGCACATGCACTTCAAACAAGGTGAACAGAATGACTGTCATACAGAATCTCGCCCACTGGGATTTTTCTCTTCAAAATAGAACCTTTCCCATCCAAGTCTACTGTGTACAGCACCTGCACACATAAGCAGACAGACACACACACCCCTAAACGTATGCACAGTCAAAGTGTTAGTGTTATTATTTATTCATTTTTTCATTGTAACCCAGCACCAGCAGTTATTTGCTGTTTGTGAGTGTGCCTGCGCACACCTCTTGTAGCTCTTTATCTCCATCATAAAACACTGTGAGTGTGCTGTGATCACCGGAAAGAGCTTGTAGACGGAGGAACTCATTCCAGCCCTGAGAAGGTCGTAAACGAAACACAGATTCTGTTCTTTCTTGACCCCACCACAGCTTTAGAGAGAAATAGAGAGAAACACACAAAAAATTGTCATAAGGAACTTCTTTTTTGCTCTTGTTTCTTGATATAGATAGATTAATGGATGGATAGATAGATAGACAGATAGGTTCTTGTTTCAGAAACAAATAATAATATACTGTACACACACACCTCTTCCTGTTCAGTAACAAAGACAAATGTTCCATCATAAGAAAGAGTGAAATATTTTATCATCTGGTCACCAGGAAATCCGCTGTCGTGCCAAAAATTTTGCTCATCTTCCCAACTGCACAAACACACACAAAAACATGTTAACATAATTACGCAAGTGTATGTTTCAGTGTTTATGTGCATTTGTGTACATACGTAAGAATATATGAGAAGATAAGTGAGTTTCCCCAGATGTACAGAATTCCAGTGCTGGGGTTAAACGTCATTCCGTTGAACTTCAGCTTCAGAGAACTTCTCTCTTGGTGCCCTGTTACACACACATAAATACTATAAACACATTTTATTATGATAAAATACCTGCAAAACATACCATCAAGGCTAAACTGAACACACACAAAAAGACTAACACGCTGTCACTAGGGCTGTCGCTAATGATTATTTTGGTAATCGAGTAATCGGTCGATTATTCTGGCAATTAATCAAGTAATCGAGTAATTATAATTCATTTTTTTGTGGTAATAAAAATAGACTGAAGTGAACATTAACCTTTAAAATTAATTAAACTACATAAATAATAACAATGTGGCAACAATGAGTTTAAATAAAGTATCAAAAGCAATTAATCATATGGATTTATTTGAACTAAACTGTTCAAATGCGCCACTTCCGCCACGGGCAAAATGCAAGTATTTTTTAAAATCGAGTACTCAAACTGAATCCAGGAATCTTGACAGCCCTAGCTGTCACACACATACACATACACACTAGGTCATAAATAAAAATGTGTGTGCTTACGGTGCCTCTGACTATAAATGATGAACCCAGGTAAAATCTCATTACTGTGGAAATCACTATCTGTGAGGGAACAAAAAATAAATAAATTCCTGACTGTGACAGATTTGTGAACAGAGTTCCCAGTAATAGGGTGAGATGTCCCTCCCCTTAAGAACAACACGCATTTACTTTTAAATTGTAACATATTTAGATATATGTAGGGCCCTATGAGTTTATTGTAAAATGTGAAATGTCACAAGCAATGTCAAAGTGAGCAGTATGTAGGAATGCTCTTCATCTTGATGGAAAAGCAGTTCTACTAGTATAATGTCAGTTACATTTGTCAAATTTTGGATGGAAAAATCAAAAGTAGGTTAGTACAGTTAAATCAAGTCGCAATATGGACTAGTCTCTGTGAATACTGAACTGCAAATATTAAAGAGACTGTTTAAATAGGAATCTTGTATGTTCTGCGTGTCACTGTGTGAATGAATGACGCAGACTCAGGGTTTTGTTTACTACACATACCGAAGCATGCATGCTGCTTATTTTAGCATCTGAGTTTCACTATATGACAACATGAACACATGAACTTCATCTCCAGAGCTAATCTAATTAACCAACATTTTACCATTTTATTTGAGAAAAACTATCATCATACCATACACACAGAATTTTACAAAATAAAAAGTTTTCACTTCAAATAAAAACTACAATTTTCACTCTACAAATCTAAAAACTCATTAACAAATCCCTCATTATCAAAAAGACAAAAAACTTCAAAACTGTTTCAACTGACTAAATCTTACAAATGTTGATCTTCAGAAGCAAGGATAAAATTGACCGTATGCAAAAAGCCCTCCTTAGTTACTGTTGCTATGTCTGACAAACAATGCCACTTCCACACTATCATGTTCTCACGCAGTGAAAAATACATCGCGAAACAAGGAGGAAACTGACAACATGCCGACAGACAAGACAGAGCAGGTTACTTCTGGTATGAAACAAGCTCTCAGCTTTAAAATGTTGTAATTTTCAAAAGATATTCAAACAATAAATACACAAAGTTTGGTGGCTCTTTAATGTGTCGTGACAGATCACTGCGTACCCTATTTAGATCAATTGCACATGAACTGATTGTTTTTTCCTCTTTACTTAAAGCACAAAATAAACATGAGTGAACATCAGAGCGTATTTTATTTCAACTGCGGAAAGACGTCAATACATACAATTTTTCAAGTTTAAGTCCACCGAAGTTCATCTACTCTCCTGTCTGATTTGTTTGTTGGACAAAATAGTGGATTCTGTGTTATGATTGGTCAGATGGCCTGTCAATCGAGCTGTTTGCGAAGGGTCAATTAAGAAGAGCATAGCCATCAAATGTGTTGGATGAGATTTGATGTCATTTATGATTGAAAAAAAAACTGAGGTGAAGGCAGTCATCTTGCCCAAGGGGGCATCTTTCAGCATTACCTTACAATAGGGACTTTAAGCAACAGCTTCCAATGGAACGGCTACGATGACCGGAAGTAGGCTGTAACCCCGCCGTAGCCGAGAACGTAAAAATCATTAAGCAACTAGGTGCTGATGCCAACAGCAGACATATCTTTGTACAAATGAAAACATCGTTAAAATTGGCTTAAGTTTAAAACATATCAACACAGATTAAATGAATGACTAATGGTAGAATCGTATACTGATGGAATTACAATGGTATATAGTATAAAATGTAACATTTATCTACCTGTGACATTGTAAAGACTACGGCAAACCAGCTGTTCTCCCGTAGTAGACGGCTACATAGAACGTCAAGAAGTGGCAGTTAAAGTCGTGAACGCGCAATATGACGTCGGAATGCCGTTGCCGTTCCATCCGTGGCTGCTGCTTAAAGTCCCTATTACCTTACTGTGGTTATGTAATATCATTTTGCATCTATATAAGGAAAGAGCATTCTGCAAACAAGCACAAATTGAGCAAAAACATCTGTGAGCCCTCCAAAAAATGAATTCTGCCCCTTCATCATTTGAAAATGGATAATTATGATTTCCAGTAGCTTAAACCTCAGACAAGCAGCCTATGCTCTTATCTAACGTCTTCTGCTTTAAGTAGGAAGTTGGACCAATTATTTTCAAACTACTTATAGAAAACAAGTATAATCTTGGCATAAACTTATTCTCCAGTGTTTGCTAAAGGGACAAAATTCCCCTGGAAAATGCCCGTTTGTTTGTAATGTAGAGCAGTGTGTTACCTAAAGTGAGCAGTATGTAAGAACGCTCTTGATCTTGAAGTAGCTCCACTAGTATGATGTCAGTTACATCGGTCTGGGCATTCTGGGCCGCTGAGAGCACCTGGCAGCTGGGGTCTGGAGAAGAAGACTACACTGTAAAAAACAATTTGTTGAGTCAACTTAAAATAATTTGTTACCCAGCTGCCTTAAAATATTAATTGCAGTCAACTCAAAAGAAGTTTATTCAACTTGAAATGTTAAGTTATACTAAGTGACAACTTACATATTTGAGTTGATTCAACTCAAAATTTTAAGGCAGCTGGGTTACTTACCCAGCTTTTAAGTTTAACAAACACAAATATCTAAGTTGTTACTGAGTACAACTTTTTCGAGTTGACTAAACTTATTTGAGTTGACTGAACCTAAAAATTTAAGACAGCAGGGTAACAAATTATGTTAAACTGACTCAACAAATTGTGTTTTTTGTTTTTTTACATTGTACATCAGTATCATACTCTGCCTTATAATTACATAGTTAATACATCAGGAATTGGCCTCATCTGATCTATATGAAAATCAGTCTACCAGAAAAGCTTAAGTAATGTAGAGCTTTAGGTTAATGTTACATTTCATAACAATACACTCACTGTTCAGAGTTCTTCTTTTACGGTTTTTTAATAATGTCACAAACTCGCATGCAGTGAAGCCAAAGGAATTCACCAACTCTGTAAATTTAACATCACCATCTAGTGGAGAAAAATAGATAGCTTATGAATGCAGGCAGGACGGGGGATATCATGTGATATCTAATCAAAATGAAACTGGAGGGAAAGAGCCGTTTCAGAGAGAATGCAGTAGTTTAGCATCTAACCGTAAATCTCTGCACGGTAAAGGGTTCCACTCTGTAAGCCTCCCCCCAGAACATAGAAGTACTCTCTACCATGATGAGGAATACTCACTGGTACCAAACCAGACACACAGACTGCACTTAATACCTGTTCCCATGCATCTATGACAGAGAGAGATATGTTTTAGAGTCATGTTTTAAAGACATGAAAACAAAATTGCCTTTTTAATGAACATTCCTTGCGTTGTGCATCACTTCCATTATTCGAAAAGAATAAAAATATTTTCAGATTTCATTAAATATGTAATAATCAGATTATTCTACTATACAATAAAATCATAAAGAAAGCTAGAGGCTACTCTTCACAATATACAAAGTCCCACCCTACATTTTTTGCAATTTTTTCTCTGAAATGCATCATGTTGCAGAACATACACTCTCAAAAATAAATGTGCTTCACAATGCCATTGAAGAACCTTTTTTGTCTAAATGGTTCCATAAAGAATCTTTAACATCTAAAGAACCTTTCTGCTTCACAAATGGTTCTTCGGGGTGAAAGAAGGTCCTTCAGAATATAAAAAGGTAAGAAGGTATGCTCAAGACTGAATGGTTCTTTGTTTAACCAAAAATGGTTCTTCTATGGCAACGCTGTAAAGAACCTTTTAAAGCACCTTTATTTTTAAGAGTGTAAACGCTAATACTGAATGCCACAATTAGCAATATGATTCTTTTCTTCTCTATTGTGAAGAAGTATAAAAACAGCTTCTCGAAGGAGAAGAATGTAGGGCAAAACTTGATTTTGTCCAGCTGCAATTGAATAGACTGTTACCGTTTGTAATTAGAAAAACTGGGCTGTGCACGCACAGTGACGTGCTGTCCTGATGATGAAATTTGCATCACACACACTGTACATGTACCCCAACATATGTATACATTTCATTCATTGCAATGATTTCATTTTAAGTTTAATACTGCTCTTAAATGTGTGTGAATAAGAAGAGCAGGGCTGTTATCATTCTTTTCAATTCATAAATTCTGGTCTTTGCTGAACTCTCAAAAGAATATAAACAGATTTATACATACTAATATATTACCTGTGCTCTAAACTTTTTAACCCTTGTGTGTCAATAAAAAAGTGACACATAGGTCCTTAGTGGACAAAAATGTCCACGTCAAAAAAACCATCACAAAAATTTGAAGATTGGGAGCACAGACTTAACTTTGGTCTCATTTTAAAGAAGCCCGATGGCAGATTATTGTTGAACTAGAAAAACTTTAAAAAAGTGAAATCAAAAAAGGCTTACCACATACAAACCATTGCAGCTTTAATGGGTTTCAATGGGGATATTTTTGTCTCTAAGGTCCTGAGAGAAACAAATTTTGTACCTAATGCAAAATAGATTTAATAAAGGAAATGGGGGTGAAATAGTAAAATTCTGATGAAAATACACACCTGAGCCAAAATGTAGCTGGCAATAAAACAGGCACTGAAAAGGACAAAAATGCCCAAAAGGTTGCACAAGGGTTAAAAAGATGTAGAACACCCACATAAATCCTGTTGTACCTGATGGTGGCACTCTGAGAGGAAGAAGAGAATAGTTTCCTAGGAAACGGTAAAGCTCTTGATTGTGTCTGACAAACAGTGAGCTCTCTGTAGACACAGTTTCTTGAATCATAGAAGACTCTTCCTGTACGCACTTCCCAGAGCCTGAGGAACTCTTTATGTTTACCTATACATGCACATTTAAATTCATTCAAAGATCGGCACTGGCTATATACGCAAATGTTAAGAATGCTTTTATAAAGTTTATGGGCAACCTCTATGAGAGAT
Source organism: Labeo rohita (assembly GCF_022985175.1). Taxonomy (NCBI): domain Eukaryota; kingdom Metazoa; phylum Chordata; class Actinopteri; order Cypriniformes; family Cyprinidae; genus Labeo; species Labeo rohita. Next base: position 5,513,245 of record NC_066889.1, on the reverse strand, counting down.
GTATGCTGGAACTCAGTAGTAGTCATGAGCACAGCTTTCAAGCCTGATATTCCTGGCAACAAGAGAACAGGAGCATGGTCCACTACAGCCCAGAGTGGACGGGATGGACTACCAACTCTTAGCACATCTTCTATAGCCTGCATCTATTCACACATAAACACCATACACTAATAAATAAAACAAGTCATAATAAATATAAAGAATCTGACACTGTACACATGCTCTCTTTGACCTCACCTCAGTGCCAAAGGATGCTTCAGTGTCTCCTTTCTCTGTAGTGACCATGTAGCCATTCATATTTAGGGCGAAACTGCCCACGGGTTTCACCATCACAGAAACAGACTTAGATTATTATACGGAGACACTAATGTATGAAAACAAACAGATACATACAGTATCTCACAAAAGTGAGTACACCCCTCACTGTAACGTTTTTAGTATATCTTCTTAAGGAACAATACTATAGAAATGAAAATTAGATATATTTTAGAGTAGTCAATGTGCAGCTTGTATAGCAGTGTATATTTACTGTCCCCTGAAAATAACTAAGCATACAGCCATTATTGTCAAAATAGCTGGCAACAAAAGTGAGTACACCCTAAGTGATAACAGCACTTTGTCATTTAACCATGCAAAGCCACATGTCCTTTTCATCATGTTCATGTTTTTGTCTGCTTGACAGGACCATACAAAGTTGTGTATCTTGTATTAGAGCAGTTAAAATTTGGTGCTTTGAGTACAATTCTCTCATACTGACCACTGGATGTTCAACAAGGCACTGCATGGCAAAGAACTCTACTGAAGAGGTTCAGTAACAACACGAAACTGATATACAGTACTGTGCCCAGGTGCATACAGAGGTTTTCCAAGACGGGTTCCATTCGGAATAGGCCTTGCAAGGGTCGATCAACGAAGTTGAGTGCTTGTTCTGTGCGTCAGGTGCAGAACCTGGCTTCAAAAAACAGATGCATGAGTGCTACAAGCATTGTTTTAGAGGTTGCAGAAGTAGAAGGTCTGGTAGTCAGTGCTCAGACCATACGCTGTTTGCATTGGCGTCATCAGAGAAGGAAGCCTCTTCTGAAGCTGGCTTACAAAAAAGCCTGCAAACTGTTTGCTGAAGACAACCTGTCCAAGAGCATGAATTACTGGAACCATGTCCTATGGTCTGATGAGACTAAGATAAACTTGTTTAGCTCAGATGGTGTCCAGCATGTGTGGTGATGCCCTGGTGAGGAGTACCAAGAAACTTATGTCTCTCCTACAGTCAAGCATGGTCTGGGGCTGCATATGTGCTGCTGGTACTGGGGAGCTGTGGTTCATTGAGGGAAACATGGATTCCATTATGTACTGTACATTTCTGAAGCAGAACCTGTTGCCTTCCCTTCAGAAACTGGGCTGAACGGCAGTTTTTCAACATGATAATGACCCCAAACACACCACCAAGATGACAACTGCCTTGCTGAGGAAGGTGCAGGTGAAGGTGATCTGACCTGAACCCTATTGAGCACCTTCGGGGCATCCTCAAGCGGAAGATGGAGAAGCACCATGTGTCTAACATCCAGCAGCTCCATGATGTCATTATAGAGGATTTGAAGAGGATCCGAGCAACAACCTGAATGCAGAATGATTAAGGCAGTGCTAGATAACAATGGTTTGACACAAAATATTGACACTTTGGACACAGTTTTGACAAGTTCACTTAGGGTGTATTCACTTTTGTTGCCAGCTGTTTTGAAAAAAATGGCTGTATGTTGAGTTATTTTTAGGAGACAGCAAATATACACCGCTATACAAGCTGCACATTGACTACTCTAAAATATATCCAAGTTTCATTTGTACAGTATTGTCCCCTGAGAAGATATACTAAAATGATTGCTGAAATGTGAGGGGTGTACTCACTTTTCTGAGATACTGTATGTAAATATACACCCACCTTTTCTCAGGTAGATGCTGAGAACCCATTTCAATAGATTTCACCTTCACCCTTTGCACCACTGACCCATTAATGAAGGGCACTGGGGCGTACCAGCTGAACTTGCACATCTCACTTCCACAGGTAGCTAAAAACAAACACACACCAGCAAAACCACCAACACAAATTAATGTCCTTATATTCACAACCATTACTAAGTGCTGAAATATTACACACGCACCATGGTCTGATAGTGAAACAATTGACAGCTCCACCTCAAGTCTTTGTGGTTTAAAATGAGTGGGATGTGTGGGCTCTTGGAATATATAAACTGCTTTTGGAGCCAACCCGGTCATTGAGTCCTCCAGCATGACTCTCCATGAAGACTCCTACAAACACACAATTAATGTAACATTGGTAATATACACAGTGACCATATAAGGTTTGGATAATTCTACCTTGAGCAAGTTAAATTGGATTTTTTTGTGGATTTAATTTTTTTTTTTAAACATACATCTTTCAAAGATTTATCTGTCCTCAAAGTGTGCCATATGTTTTTGGGACTAATTTGATAGTAACACTATCGACGAATGAGAACAGCGTAGTATTCATTTGGCAACTGTTGGCAGATGAGGCAAAGGCAGATTTTGTATCTGGCAAAGGAGTATTGTATACTGTTTTTGTATTTAACCGTGTTTTCCCACATCAACTTATTTGTCTTGCTTTGTGTGCTTCTAATTTATATTTAAGTAGATTTAAGCTGTACATTTAACTTATAATGGATAATGCTATGAATATGTCTAAGATCAGTGTTGGGGAAAATTACTTTTAAAAGTACTGCATGACAATATTCCATTACTACATAAAAAAGTAATTATCTAGGCTTCTTAGTTACTTTTTATGAAAAGTAATGCAATGTGTTACTTTTGCATTACTTTTTTCATCTGGGCTGAGCTTGGTTGTTTGTTTTTAATATAAAAATTCTATTTTTGTGAAATGTGAAAATGAATAAAGCTTAGGCTGAAATGTAAATTCACATCTGTACAGTAGAGGGCGCAGCTCAAACAAAACCTTTTTTCAGCTTTTTATTCATTTTGAAGAATACTGTATCTGTTTTTGTGCAAGTAAGATGAGTAAATGCATGTTCACTTCATGTTCATTTTATCTAGAACTACAGTAACCATCATGTTCATACAGCACAAACAACGCCTTTGCACTTACTCATAATTTCTTTCAACATAGGGACAAGAAAGCTGTCAGTTGATAAATCGGAAAACAAAGTAACTGTCATAACCTATTTGAAAAAGTAACTATTGGAAATTTTTTTGGAAATTAAAAAGTAAGAGTTACTTTACTAGTTACCTGAAAAAATCTTATTATGCAATGTGCATCACTTGTAATGCATTACACCCAAAGCTGTCTAAGATGTTTGAGACAAAGGTGTAGGCTAAATATTTTCCTAACATATGAGCACAAATGGAAAAGTGTTACAATAGCTGTATGTATAATAAAAAAAAACTACTGGAGCAACAACTTTACAACAACAACTTTTGCTATTAATTTTTACAGATAACCAACAGTTCCAGAAATAACTACAAGTGCCAAGCTATTTCTAAAAGCTGATATGTCAGACCTTTCTATGTGGGAGTGGATTTTACTACCTTAAAGCTGCACAGCAGGTCTACTTTCAGGTAATATGGAAATCCCATCTGTGAGACACAAAAGGATATTACGAAACCTAAATGTGCACAAAACACTCACAACACAATTAACATCAAAATTAAGATTTCTTTTTATGAAAATGGACTTACTGTATCTTTTCGATAATATAAAGTGTGTGAGCTTACATTTTCTTGAATTTCCACAGGGCCCAGATTTTGCACATCCATGCCGCCAGTCTCGAGACTGCACATTCCGATGGAAACATTTTCGGTTTTACACAGCCTCACGTCCCACTCACACTCTCCAGCGTGAGATAGTGTAAAACCAAGCATGGATAGTGCAAGCAGCACAATCACAATCAAAGCCATTTCTGAAACAGAGACTAGAATTGATTTAAGAGCTTGTGAATTGAGTCGTAAAATCTGGATCAATACCAGCCTTACAGCTGACTGATCATTTTAGAAGAGCTATATTAACACATTTCTAATGTCTCTAACTTGCTTGCTCTAACTGTGAATGTTTCTGAGAGTCAGTCAGAAAAACTTTTTTACACAGCTAAAACGTAGTGATCTGTGTGTGGAAAAGCCTTTGGAGTATTTTTTTGGTGTTGACAGACAAATAAAAGGGATGAAAAATAAGAAAAATCACTGTGAATGGAACATCACAAGTTTTCTATGGCTAATTAACGTAAATAATTATTTGATATTTAGTTTGGACATAAATCATAAACGCTAGCTTTACAGAAAAGTATGTAAAGATTAACGTTTTAGTGCAAAAAAATAATTAGCGAGAGCTAATGTCAATCAATTATAAACGGCTATCATGGGAATCATTTGATTTGAACATGTACGTTAGTTTAGGTAATATATTTAAACTACATACATCTTCGTTTACGTCACTATTTAAGACTCAAAGCTTTCGAAACAGACATTTACTGTTAACAACGGTATTTTTGTATTCATAGTACTGTTTGAGGCGGCTAGTCGGCCGTTATCGGTGATCATTTGTACAGGGTATCGACTGCAGTTAAACACTCATAATATTATTAATAACAATTTAGTTACTATTACCCAATTCAGGCCAATTCTGAGGAATTTCGCGAATTTTAAGAATTACCTCTGAAATTTTAAACGCAGACCACACGGGAATAGCCGTTGAATGAATCCTGAATGACCGGTGGAGTCTGACGCGGGATCGGTCTTGTTTGCAATATCAAGAAGCGAGTGCAGTATCGATGGGCGTTACCAAACTTTTTTTTTTTTTTTTTTTTTTTTTTTTAAATTCGATACAATACCGATATTTTTTGTTACAATTTTACCTGTACCACATATGTACACATATGAGTTTCACAAAAAAATAAAGTTCACAATTAAATAAAATAAAATTAAATAATGTTTTAAAAATAGAAAATAGTTATCAATTTAATAGTTACGAAACACATTATTTATAGTTCAAGGATTTAAGTAATTTATTGGTTTTTCTTTTTTTTTTTTGTTTTGTTTTAACATTGTGAAAAAGTATATTTTGTTGTGTCACTGAATTAGCAGGACTAAACCGACTCCGAGAATCACGCTCTGTGCATTAAGCTCATGTATTGACATAATGTAGCCACTAGATGTCAGTAAAAACACATTGAATCAACTACGAGTGTCAGATGTATGTGTGCGGTTCTTCAGCTGTTGGGACTTATGGCGCTAAGGGCTTAGAAAATAACACTTTAAATGTTTACTTTCTAAATGTTTACATTTTAAAATAAATAAATAAACAAACAAATGACTTCTTGATAAATTTTATTTTACAGTATTTTGTGATGGAAATGATGGTGGAGTAAATGTTTACCCATTTTAGCATAAAATGCCAACTATGTGGCATCTATGTGACTCCAACAAATGAAAATTAATGAGCATATTCATTATGGTTGCATTATTTCCTGTTTGTCTCTTTGTATTAAGCATATGGCTCCTTTAAACGTGTCTATGCATTCATACAATCCTAGATGTTTGCATTTCCTCACATTGCATCTCTTAGACAGCACCTTGTTAAGTAAGTGGCCTTCTTAAAGATAAAATCAGATGTAGCCAAAGGCATCTGCTAAGTAAAATATTTGTGGCAATCCTTAATTTGTTGAGAAACATTTTACAACTCCTTAGAGTGAGTCCCTAAGGATTCCTCACTGAATGCACCCCATAGTGCCGGAGAAACGTGGCCCCCGCTAGGTGTCTTGCCTGTGGCACATTTTACCCTTTTGCGTTTGAATGTCAAGACTCTCCATGCAGAAAATTGATTCCCAATGATGCTATTGAGCAGGCAGGTCACTCAAGAGAGAAGAAAATAATCTCATGCCCCCAAAACAATGAGATGAAACCAAAATGCTGGAGATAAAGGATTGTCATGAAATTACGAAAATTGAGGAAATCGATCACAGAGCATGAAGCAGATATATGGACACGCAATAGGTTTAAAGCTAAATAAGGGCATGTTTGAGACCTTAGGTTCTTGTGTCTCTGCTGAGGGAAAATATCGGTAGGTCACTCACAGGAAATTGTCATTTGTGTGTCCTCACATAAATTAATAGGATATAGTGAACTTATATTACCTGATAGATTTAATTAGAGCAAAGTTAAATAATAAAATAATGTTTTTGCCGGAAGGTATTTTCTTTATTGGAAATAGGTTTAACCTTTATTGACATTTAAAATATCGTGCTTACATGATCTGTTTTTGTTCCTTAATATTTGTTTTTCTATTTTTTTGGAGAAAATGTGGAATTCATCTTGTCCCCCACATTTTTTTCAACTCTGTTATGGCATTATTGTCTGTGAATAATATGGCATGGCACAATAATTGTTAGCCAAAGTGATTATGGGACATTTTTGCACTGACATCTTCAACCCTGAAACATGTATATGTTACAGGTTTGACACAAACACATCTTTAACACATCTTAGTTACCTATTCAAATGTATGTATATAAATTCCAAACTTAAAGTAACGGTTGAAATTAAGTAGTGCTGTAGGGTCATGCTTAGCATTACTTTGAGTTTGATTTAAAAAAAAGGGTAGAAAATGTGGAATTAATTTTCTCCATGTTCTGTTCATAACGGTTTTTAATGAAAACACACACACACACACTTTTATAATTGAACTCTGTTATGGCATAAACACCATTTCTAAACATCAGAACATAGCCTGTGAATAATATGGCATGGTGCAATGATATTTGTTAGCTGAGACTATTATGAGACATTTGTTTGCACTGGCATCTTTAACCCAGAAACATGTATATGTAACAGGGTTGATTTTTAAATAAATTGTAATGCGTGCTTTTTAGCACAATAAACTCAGTTATTTAAATGTATATATGAATTCCAAACTTAAAGTAACAGGGTTGAAATAAAGTACTGCTGTAGGGCCAGACTTAGCATTATTAAGGACAAACAACTTCAAGTTTGAATTAAAAAAATAATAATAACAAATTTTGGGAAAATGTGGAATTCATCTTGTCCCCATGTTCTGTTCATGATATATATATAATTATGTATAATTCAACTCTGTTATAGCAAAAACAAAATTTTTAACCAATATATAGCAGAATATAGCCTGTGAATAATATAGCATGGTGCAATGATATTTGTTAGCTGAAGCTATTATGAGACATTTTTACACTGACATCATCATCCCTGAAATATGTATATGTAACAGGGTTGACACAAACATGTCTGTAAAATTAGATGGCATGCAATATTAATATTTAAATAAAATGTAATGTGTGATTTTACCAAGTCACATAAACTTAGGTACCTATTAAATATTTTTAAATAATAGGGTTTAAATAAAGTAGTGATGTGGGGTCAGGCTTAGTGTTACTATCGACAAATAACTTCATCAAGCATGACAGTTCAACTTGTTATGGGATAAACATTATTATTTTAGTCAGTAGAACATAATATGGTCTAATTTGATGTTTGTTAGCTGAGGCTATTATGAGACATTTTTGCAACCCTGAAACATGTATATGTAACAGGGTTGACAAACATGTATTTAAAATGAGATGGCATGAGATATTAATATTTAAATAAACTGTAATGTGTGCTTTTTACCAAGGCACAATAAACTTTGTTATTTATTCAATTTTATGTAAATTCCAAACTTAAGAGTAACAGGATTGAAATAAAGAAGTGCTGTAGGGTCAGGCATAACATTACTAAGGATAAGAAATAACTTCATCAAGCTTGATAGTTCAACTTGTTATGGGATAAACATTATTATTTTAATCAGCAGAACAAAATAATATGGTGTAGAGCTATTATGACCACCAAGAACATTTTGGATATAACAGGGTTGAGAAAACACATTTTTTAAAAATGGCATGAGCTAGTAATATTTAAATAAATCAATGTGCAATTCAAGAAAAGGCTCAATAATCTCAGTTAGCTATTTAAATGCCTGAATTCCATACCTACAGTAACAGGGTTGAAATAAAGTTGTGCTGTAAGGTCAGTCTTTGCGCTATTAATGACAAATAACATCATCAAGCTTGATAGTTCAACCCTGTTATGAGATAAACACCTTTTTTAATCATCAAAACACAACCTGTGAATAATACCGTGTGGTGCAGTGAAAATTCCTAGCTGAGGCCATTATGTCCATCAAGTACATCTTGGATATACAGTAACAGGGCCGACAAAACATTTCAAAGAAAAAATATCACGATTTAGTAATACCAAAAAAAAACATAATGTGTGATTCATGGGAAGGCTCAGTAAACTCTTACCTATTCAAATTACTGCACGAATTTCAAACGTGCAGTAACAGGGCTGAAATAAAGTTGTGCTTTAAGGTCAGGCTTTGGCTTACTAATGAAAAATAACTTCATCAAGCTTGATGGTTCAACCCTGTTAAGGGATAAACACATTTTTTGAAATCAAAACACAACCTGTGAATAATACTGTTGTGCATGCTATTTGCTAGCTGAGGCCATTATGTCAATCAAGCATATTTTGGATATACAGTAACAGAGCTGACAAAACCCATTTTAAACAAACAATGGCATGATTTAGTAATACTAAAAAAAAACATAATGTGCAATTTATGAAAAGGCTCAATAATCTGTTACCTATTCAAATCGCTGCACGAGTTCCAAATGTCCAGTAACAGGGTTGCAATGATACTTGCTAGCTGAGGCCATTTTTAGACATTTTTGCGTTGATCTTCAACCCTGACACCAAGCACATTCATTACAAGGCACAATAAACTAAAATGATTGAAATTTACAAGTACAAATCCCAAACTTACAGTAACAGGGTTGAAATAATGTGTTCCTTTAGGAACTGATCTTACTAATGACAAATGACTATTAGTACTTTGAAGGGGTATTTTTAAATCTTATTTCTTGACCACTGAATATAGGAGGCACACAGTCCTCTGTTTTGGTGCCACAATGTCAATAGAGGATACAGCTCTGGTTCATTTTCAATTATAGTAATCCTGAAAGTTTTCTTAGAAAAACCCCATCATCCCTTCAAACCAAGTCACATTCTGCATTCTACACAACATGCAAAACCACACGTCCTACAAAATGAGTGAATTAAACCAAAGACTGGGTTATATGTGACACACATCACTCTTGACTTGACTCTAAACACTCGTCAGTGCCGTCAGGGGTGTGCTTACTCCCAGCCGTCGGAAAGAATCAGCACACTTCCTCTGGTCTGGGACTAACCTGGGCCATGTGTTCAGCAGTAATTCTTCCCCTCCAGAACGGGTAAATACCCTCGGCAGAGCCCATATCAAATTCCAGGGAAACAAAGACAGCAAACGCTGTGAGGGACGACTGCGCACTCGCAGCCATAATGAGCCATCTGTTCAGCCATGGCAGTGCAAACCAAATGTCATCAAACTGTGCTCCTTCCCTCGCGCTTCCTCACCTCGCCTTCATGGCAGGTAAACTGCACTCAGAGAGCATCACTAATGCTCGCCGTCACAGTTTACATTGGAGTTTCGCGCTGAAATCTGTTTGTATCAGTGACAGATGAATAGTGCAGTGTGGCTTCGAATAATGAACTAAAATATGTCTTCAATTAAATATTTAATGCTGGCAACCTTGATACATTTATAGCATACATTTCAATGACACAAAACAGACGTAATGCAAAATGAAAAAGACAGACAGCATTCAAATAGACATCTCAAGTACAAGGACTTGACCAAAATCATTTAATCTCAGTCATTTGAATAACTCCAGAATATATGATAGGCACCTTGCTTGAACCATGCAAAATTGTGAATACATTCTGAAAAAAAAGCATTTGGTTTTTGAAAAGTAAATACATAAACAGCATACAGTAACCGGTCAAAATAAAACAAGCATTGAGTGTGAAAATGCAAAAGAAAGGCACATAAAATGTATAAAAAAAGGAACATAACAGGATTGAGAACTTCGGTTTTGCCCACTTGTAGATGACATGGATTTCATATGCTTAGTGACTGTGGTGAAATGAACAAACGTCTCTAAAGGGGTTATTCTTCAGAGGACGGGGTCGGGTCTGAGGGTGCCTGCTGGGTAACACTGTCCACCTCTGCAGGTTCAGAGCTCTCAGTTGATGGACTCTTCTCACCTTCTTCCTCTGCCTGGCTTTTATCCGCTTCTGCATTCGTACTCTCGTCAAACCCTGGTCCTTCGGCCTGTGGACCGTCGCCGTCGTAGATGATGTCCTCTGGGTTGGGTGCGGGCGGACAGAACTCTTCGTCAGGGAGGATATGATTAAATACGGATTCAGCCTGGAAATAAACACAGAAACAATCTCGTTTTTGCCTAAACCAACAAGAAAAAGACTAAAGCATTCCACAATTGAGCCTACAAGCAAGATTTGATCGAATGAACACAGTGTCTGCCTCCCTCTGCTGGACTCACCAGTTTAATGGAGTAGTCGCTTCCCAGACTGCTATCGGGACCGGTGCACACGTGAACGTTGCTTGGCAAGCTGTAGCTGCTGCTGTCCAGGGCTGATGTGTCTCTCATGTTGAAGTACATGACCCACAGCACTGAAGGCTTGCTTCGCTCCTCTGCGCCTGTATGTGATGTTTAAACAATCATTTCTTTTCTGTCTTTAACATCTTGACAAAAGAAGGCTTTGCATTTCAGATGTCTTGCTCTTGACAATTTCGACAAATATTAAGCCAAATCTGGGCTGTGACCATTTATCATTTTAAAGCTTTCCATTGATGTATGGACAATTTGGCAGAGATTTGAAAATTTGGAATATAAGGGTGCAAAAAAATCTAAATATTGAGAAAATCACCTTTTAAGTTGTTCAAATGAAGTTGAAATGAAGGAAAAATAAAGTTAAAATAAAGGAAATTTACAAAATATCTTAATGGAACATGATCTTTACTTAATATCCTAATGATTTTTGGCATAAAAGAAAAATCAAACATTTTGACCCATACTATGCATTTTTGGATATTGCTACAAACATACCCCTGCTACTTCTGACTGGTTTTGTGGTCCAGGGTCACATATTAAAGGTTATGACCAGGCCTAGATATAATCTATGCACTTTTTTTGCAATGATTTTGATTATATTAGTAATAGATTTTTTTTTATCATTTTATTATTAATTTAAACAAGTCAAATGTTTGGTAATAAATATGATTTTTTTTTTTAAAGAAGTGTCTTTTGCTCATCAAGACTGCATTTATTTGACCAAAATACATCAAAAACAGTAATATCGACAAATTTTATATTGATATTAATAAAAAGTGTTTTCTATCAGAATATATTTAAAAAATATATAATTTTTTCCTGTGATGTAAAACTATAAAATACTTAAAATAATATAAAGACAAATGTGCTACAAAAGATTTGTTTTTCACACTAAAATACAACATTAAACACTGAACTTTCTATTCACCAAAAATAATGATTAATAACCATTATTAACCATTATTAAGTAATAACTATTATTAATTATTAATATTAAAACCAACATGAATGATAATAGTAATGACAGACCAGCAAATCATTATAAGAGAATGATTTTTGAAGGATCATGTGACACTGGAGACTGGAGTAATGATGCTGAAAATTCAGCTTTCCATCACAGGAATAAATTACATTTTAAATATATAATCAAAAATAAAAAAGTTATATCAAATTGTAATAAGATTTCACAATATTACAGTTTTTTACAGCATTTTGATAAAATAAATACACCCTTGGTCTGCAGAAAAAAACATTACACTGTAACAGTATAGTAAAATGGCAGAGTATAACTTATTATTTATGAATATATATATATATATATATATATATATATTTTTTTTTTTTTTAATTCATTTAATTTAAATTTTAATTTATATGTATAATATATATATATAAATTTAATTAAATTAAATAATTAAAATAAAATAAAATGTGGAAAGTCTTTGAAAGTGTGCACAGAAACCTAAAACCTAAACTGTATGATACTGAGGGCGATTACAGACTTGCATAAATGTGAGGTGCTTCCATAAACACACACACACACACACACACACACACACACACACACACACACACAAAATAGTAAGTTTGTGACACAACAAATCATAGCAACATGACATGTTGGTGTTGGAATTTTTTTTTATATGAACCAAAGAGTGAGAATTTCAGCACCAAGGACAGCAGAGAGCATGGGATGATGGGAAGATCATGAACAGACTTTTTGACTTGTGTCATACAGACTTGATCACTTTGGCCAAGAAACACCCATTTAACAGACAAATAAAGCAACATATCACACTTTCTTCAAACTGTAAAATGCTATAAAAAGAGGTTTCTTTCACAAGACTGTTTATTTCTGCTTTGGTTAGATCATCCAAACAAAAATGGAAATGACACTGAAATTGCACTTTTCTTGCTACTACAGTAAAACTTTAGGTTAGGGGAACGCTATACTCTATTAACTAGTTGCTTATTAGCATACATAATACTAGCACATTGTCTGTTCATTAATACTTATAAAGTGCATAATAATGTCTTATTCTGCATGACTACATTCTATATTCTTTAATCCATAAACATAACTGCTACCACAACTACCTTACCTTACGTACTATCAATAAGCAGCAAATTAAGAGTTTATTAAGGGAAAACTCTTAGTTAATAGAGAATATATGTTCTCACCACCACCAGTTTCAAAAGATTCATGTTGATTTATCACAAGATGAGTCACTGTTAATATTTTGTTAGTGGCAGCATGACGTAGGTCATCTAATCTCTTTTTCTCCTTTGATGACATCTTAGACGGGCTCTATAGTCCAACAGAAGAGAGGAATCTCAAGTGTGTGTGCGTGTGTGTCACTGGTTCGTTTAAAGCGTAAAGCTGTCAGTCTGTATCATTACCCTTTAAATACATGAGCCTCTGCCGCAAAAAGGTGGGAAAAGAAAGGCTAGAAAAAGCGAGAGGGAGAAGGTGTCAGTCTGAAATGTCAGAACGGTCATTACCCAAATGTCACACAATTATGACGCGTGTTCCTTTTCCTGCCCGGAGTGGCCCGGTGATTTGCTTAATTTGGAGAGGGGGAGAGGTGTGGTGGCATCAATGTTTAACGCCGCTTCAAATACACCACCCATCCTTCCCTCTGAATGCTGCCGGGTCACAGATTCACAAAACGCTAAGGCCTTTAACTGAACACTGCCAAACAATCTCTTCTACTATAAGAAGAAAGCCATGAACATATATGACTATATAATATATGGACAAATAAAAACTGTTTTATACTGTATACATACATACGTATGCGTAATAAATTTACATTAGTTTTGTTTTATTATTCATAATGATACATAGACTACCAGTTTTTAAAGAAATCTCTTCTGCTCACCAAGCCTGCATTTATTTGATCTTAAGTACAGCAAAAACAGTACAATTTTGAAATATTTTTACTAATTAAAATAACTGTCAATCTGAATATATTTAATAAAATGCAATTTATTCCTGTGATTTCAAAGCTGATTTTTTAGCATCATTACTCCATTTACATGATCCTTTAGAAATCATTCTAATATTCTGATTTGCTGACATTTATTATTATTATTATATATTAAAAACAGCTGGGTAGATTTTTTCAGGTTTCTTTGATGAACAAAGTTCAGAAGAACAGCATTTATCTGAAATAGAAATCTTTTGCACTATACATGTGTTTATTATTTTGATCAATTTAAAGCGCTCTTGCTAAATAAAAGTATTCATTTCTAAATTAATAAATAAAAAAAAATAGATACTGACTCCAAGTTTTTGAATGGTATAATGTATAATATTACAAAAGCTTTTTATTTCAGATAAAAGATCTTTCTATTCAAAAATTTACTCAAATGTTTTAAATATTGATAATAATAAACGTTTCTTGAGCAGCAAATCAGCATATTAGAATGATTTCAGAAGGATCATGTGACACTGAAGACTGGAGTAATGATGCTGAAAATTTTGTAAAAATAGTTCACAATATTACTGCTTTTGCTGTATTTTGGATCAAATAAATTCAGGCTTGGAGAGCAGAAGAGACTTGTTTAAAAAAAAAATCTTACTTTTCAAAAACTTGACGGTAGTGTATAATAAAATAAAAATAACAAATGCTATGTACAAATATTCATCAAGGGCACATTAAAATAAACAAAAGTGAAATTAAAGACACTTCTGTTACACACACACAAAAAATGCTGTTCTCTTGAATTTTGCATTTATTTAAGGATCCTGGGAAAAAATTAATTAGCAAAACTATTTTCAACATTGATAATAATCAGAGATGTTGCTTAAGCAGCAAATCAGCATATTAGAACAATTTCTGAAGGATCATGTGACACTGAACACCTGAATAATAATGCTAAAAAATTCAGCTTCGCATCACAAGAATAAAGTCAATTTTAAAATATGTTAAAATATAAAATAGCTATTTAAAACGGTAATATTATTTCACAATATTGCAGTTTTTTCTGTATTTTTGATCCAATAAATGCAGCCGTGGTGAGCAGTAGAGACTTCTTTAAAAAAATGTTACAGATCCAAATGTTTGAATGGTAGTGTGTACATTAATAATATAATATAATCAAGCAAATTACTTTGTCTGTTTTTGCACTGCCAACAAAAATAATTGCCTCTGAACAACACACAGTAGTGGTGTTTTGCTTCTCGGTTTAATATATTGTATGATTCAACACCTCAGTCAAAGTGAGTGAAATTTAAAGACTGACTTTTGTGTGAAATATATACTATTTTATACAAATCTATGTTTGGTTATTATAGTTTATCTTATATCTTAAGTGCAAAAAGTCTATTGAAGTATATGTAAGCATGCATGTGTTTGGGCTCTGGTTCGGTCATACACATGCACACACGCGCACACACACACACACACACACACACACACACACACACACTCCCAGATGTGACAAATGTCAGATTAGCATACAGCAGCACTCCTGATGGCGGCTAACACATGCCTGCAGCTGCAAACCTCCCAAACCACAATCACCCTCTAACACACACTGGCACACTGCCTCAGCACACACACACACACACACACACACAACCAACAATGCTCTCCACACAATTTACTTACAACAACTTAGATTACGAAAACACAAGTCATGGTGAAAATGTGTTGTGGGTGGTTACCAGGCCATAGCTGTGAAGTTGTAAGATATTTTAAGCATTTTAAGTATTCACCTGTTGTTTTGAAAAGAAGTAAGAAGAAATTGTTGATTATTTAAGTCATTATTTTAGTTTTCTTAGCACACAAAAAGTATTCTTGTAGCTTCACAAAATTAAGGTTGAACCACTGATGTCACATGGATTATTTTAACAATGTCCTAACTAGCTTCCTGGGCCTTGAATGTGATAGTTACATTGCTGTGTATCCAGGGTCAGAAACCTCTCGTATTTCATTAAAAATATCTTAATTTGTGTTCTGAAGATGAACTAAGGTCTTACGGATTTGGAATGACACAAGGGTGAGTAATTAATGACAGAATTTACCTTTTTGGGGAAACTAACCCTTTAATAAAAAAAATCTGAAAATTTTCCTCCACTCTGGAATGGTGTTCCTTCTCTGATGACATCCTCCAACTGTTGCTAACTTTGCTAAGAGCAAGAGATGGAGATAAGGCGCACTAAAATAAAACCCTGCACATCTTTTTAACATTCTGTTTCAGGTGGAAACAGTGCATAATCTGTGGTGGAAAAACAACATAACCCATGATGCTGTGCAAAAATTCTACCAATCAGAGAGTCACAATGAGTCAGGTAGGCCAAAAACGCTCTGCCCACTCCCATGAAGCACTGTAAATGACAGAACCAGTTGGTCTACTAACTCTCTCAAAGTACTTAAATATCTTTATATATACATATTTTGCTATGAACTTAAAATATATTGCTATTATAGACACAACCAACAACTTCAAATTAAGTTTTATATATGTGACTCTGGACCACAAAACCAGTCATAAGGGTAAATTTTTTTTGAAATTCTGAATCATCTGAAAGCTGAATAAATAAGCTTTCTATTGACGTTATGTTAGGATAGGACAATATTTGGCCGAGATACAACTATTTGAAAATCTGGAATCTGAGGTTGCAAAAAACATCAAAACATTGAGAAAATCACCTTTAAAGTTGTCCAAATTAAGTTTTTAGCAATGCATATTACTAATTAGGGCTGGGCAATATGGGCAAAAAATTATCACGCTATTTTTTTTTCATATCAGCAGATATTGATAATTATCACAATAATTGTCAAATTTTTATTTCTTTCAAGTGTAAAGTCGGATTTTTGCTCCAAAGTGAAAGTTGTAGAAACCAGACCATTAATTTTCCTTAACAAAATAAATATCTAATTACAAAAATTAATTTCTGCATGAGTTACATTGTTTTAAATCAAGAAACAGGTTTGGGTTGTCTGATAATGATAATAATATTAACAATAATAATAATACCATTTTTTTTGTCTCTCAGAAATGCACATTTGATAGTAGCTTGAGGATGCAGAGGTAACTTTTTTTAAGCATTGGTCTCCCATAGTAGCAAGCATACATTTTAAACATCCCACATTGCTGCCACAATACCATGGTGCAGTGAGTGTTACTACAGTAAATCCATTGTAAATGATGGCGATGTGTAGATTGAAAAGCCTTCTGACTGTCTTGTTGCACACAGCTTTAAACTAGTTTAAGTCATTTGTGTTCATCGCTGAATTCATGTGTTTTACACTGGATCTCACAGCGCTGTTTAGTGCTCGCGTGACAAACGGTCTGTGTGGAGTGATTCAAATGAGTCGCGCTGTTTCGTTTGCTTTTGGCACATAAAAATTATATCGAACATTTATCAAACTCTTCATATTGTTTTATCGAGGAAAATTATATTGTGATAATTATCATTATCGAATTAGCGCCCAGCCCTATTACTAATTAAAAATTAAGTTTTAATATATTTACAGTAGGACATTTACAAAACATCTTCATGGAACATGATCTTTACTTAATATCCTAATGATATTTGGCATAAAAGAAAACTCGATAAATTTGACCCATACAATGTATTTTTGTACTTTTTTTTTAACATTGTTATTTTGCATGTGATTATTATTACAAATAATCACGTGCTACTTACAACTGGTTTTGTGGTCCAGGGTCACATTTTACCATTATTATTTGATTTACATCATTTGACTGTAGTTCTTGTACCTTTGTCATTTGATCTGATTTTTATTTACTTTTTTGCTTCAAATCAAAGTCTGTAGTGTTCTCCTTGTAGTTGGTTGGGTTCTTTTATGGCTTCTAGTTTTTATAATTCCAGTGGGAAAAATTGATGGGCAAAATGCTTCAGGAACCAGCACAGCTGAAAAAGTCGACAGGGAATAATGCAACAGTCACTAAGGTATATAGAGACATTTTAAGTACACTGCTAGGGAGTCACCAAAATGTCCGGAGAGTTTTTAGCCTGCTGCCATATACTGCTAAGGCGTTCAGAGTGTTGTTTTTTTTTCTTTTTTTAGCAGACTATGTGGTAGCTACGGTGTCAGAGGTTTATATTGTTGGTCACTAAGGGGCTCTGAGATATGTTCTGAGTGTTATGAGCTGTTCAAGCAATCCGTTTCCTTTAATCTAGTCTACATGCGCTCATATACAAGCCTTGATCTTTCTGAAGGGTTTAAAATCCCTCAGGAAATCTGCAGTAGTTGTTGTTTATTTGTTCCATTTGGCTCCATCATGATCTAAACAGACTGTCTTTTTTCTCACACACACACAGAGCGCTTTGACCATGGGGATGAATGAAGATCTACCCAGGTGACTTTGTCTCTCTGACCTGTTCTGGCCCACTGCTCTTCTTATCTAGCGATTCATCCTCAAGACCTCTGCCAGTATTTGTTCTGACATTTTAATTAAAATAGTACTAGCTCATTCCTGTGATAAAAAGGCTGTGTGTCGCCCAGCGGGGCCCCGCGTCCCGCACCCTCCGCTGTGCCGGCCACGCACCTGAGCACACATGCTCACACACACACACTAGGAAACAATTAAAACATTTCTATTTTCTCGAACCACAGAAGTACTTAAATTCACAACAAGAATCAATAGAAAAAGGTAATGCTTCAAAGGAGAGTATGTGATAAAGATTATAGGTGTGTTGAAATGGTGCCTGATAGAGGGAGATTGAGTTTGTTGGATGGAGAGCTGAGGATGCTGTGGCCTAGATGACCTTGATCTTACTGCAATCAAACAAGAGAGTCATCTCACCATCAAAATTATCTGGAGTCAACACACAAATTATGACAAACTGGCACATTTTAGGAATTGTCAACTACAACATGAAGCTACAGTATAGGAAAAGATCAGTGTTAGGAAATGAAGTCAAGTTACAAACTACTCACCATTTAATGTAGCTAAACTAAATTTAACTAAATAAATACATGCACAGCATGTTTCAGAGTGCAACATGGGACTGTTTTCTTTTACTGGCACGCAGCATGATCATGTGGTTTCAGTGTCTCAGTGCAACAAATGCTGCTCATCACAAACTCACTTATAATGTGTAATTAGGAATGCAAAACCAACATTCCAAATATCTTGGCGAACCTGTGATGTGAAGTGCTTATACACCAGGTGCTGTCAAAAGAGAATCTTTAAGAGCTCCCTGTGGTTTTCCAAAAGGTCAGTGGTATATATATATATTAGGGGTGACGATACATGTATTCATACCGAACCGTCACGGTACGGGCATCTCGGTTCAGTGCATGAGGCCTTACAACGAATACAGGCAATTCACCCTCAATCCAGAAGGGGGCGCCCGCAGTAATGCAACTCTGTTTGATAATCGCCGGCAGAAGAACAACGAATGCCAGGAGTTGCACTCTCGAAAACAAAGCCCACTAGACAGTGACCATGTGCTGATTCTGAACATGTCTCTCTCTAACAAAGGAGTATAATGTTACATAACGTTACTTTAAAGGCTTGCGCACTCAACTGTCTGCGAAATGGAGCTTTGTGCTCCAAATATTCGGCACAAATCCAAATATTCCATAATATTTCCAGATTTGCAATGCATCCAAATGTTAAAGTATGGTTTATTATGTAAATTATAGACATTGTACTTCAGTCACGCTGATGTTTGGTTCACTGTGTTTTATTTTGATAAAGTACCAACTGCGCTGTCAAGTTAGCAATGCTAGAAGCCTGGCTGGAACTGATATGTTTTTTGTTTGTGTGCGCCGGCATGATTACTTCAACTTTTCTCATACCAGCAAAATCAACTTAAACAAAAAACAAATAGAATGTCGCTTTCTGACATTTGAGTTTCCTTTCTGTCACAAAACTAAACTGAAACTCAGCAAATATTGGCTACGTTACATGTCTTTTTTTTTTCTCTTCTCTATCAGTTAACTAAATTAAATATATTTCAAGTATTTATTCCTTGTATGTATATATGCACTGCAGATTTTATAGCCTATATATGACATTAATTTGATATAATATTTATATATACAATTTATATATATATATATTAATATAATTTTATATATATAATTTTTTATAATTAATATTTTATAATATATAATGTTACATTTTTAAAGTCAATTTAAATTAAGTCTTTTTTTTGTATTTTTTGTGTGTATTATTATGTATTTTTTGTATAATTTTTAAAGGCCTATATAGTTTTTATTAATTTTTATTTTATTTTATTTTATCATTATTATTATTATTATTTCAGTTATTTTAGCACATGAAGTTAAAATACAGTAAGTTTTTTTATTTTATTTTATTTTATATATTCTGTACTTGTGTTTTTATGGTTTTAGCAAATACATGACCCTGGACCACAAAACCAGTCTTAAGTAGCATGAGTATATTTGTAACAATAGCCAAAAATACATTGTATGGGTCAAACGTATATATTTTCCTTTTATGCCAAAAATCATTAGGATATTAAGTAAAGATCATGTTCCAAGTTATTTTGTAAATTTTCTACCATAAATATATCAAAACCTAATTTTTGATAAGTAATATGCATTGCTAAGATCTTCATTTGGACAACTTTAAAGGCGATTTTTTCAATATTTTGAAATTTTTGCACCCTCAGGTTCCAGATTTTCAAATAGTTGTATCTTGGCCAAATATTGTTCTATCCTAACAAACCATACATCAATGGAAAGCTTATATATTCAGATGATGTATAAAGGATGATGTATAAATAAATAATATATTTATATTTATATATATACACATACACACACATATATATATACATACACACACACACACACACACACACACATAATAATAAAATAAAATAATAACAACCTTTGCTGCTACTTAGTTACTACACTGATCATATCATCACAATGTACAACTAAAATAAACTAGATTTTATTCCATGTTTTAATGTGAATTTTTGAAATCTGAACTGGCTATGTGATTCCACCCTTATGATCTGAAGGTAACGTGAGGTCATAAGTGACAGGTCGTGCTCAGATTCACTCTGAAGGAGCCAAGCAGACCCTGACAGAGCATAATGGGAATCAATGGGAGCAGCGCCTGGCCCCTGCCTGCCACACCACCATCAATATCAATCACTGTTATCGCCAATAACGTCTCTGTGTAAGCCCTTCGCTGAATGTCACGGCAATACCAGATCTTTCTTCTTTAAAGAGAGGAAGAGATGATCTCTCTCTGACACGAGCGGCAAGGTTAGTTAAGTACTCTTAGCAGGATGTATAGCGGATCTGGATGTGCAATCGGAGGTCGATGCGCAGAAGGACTGAAGATGTTAATGGGTTTAAATGATGGGGAGTTTTAATTGGAAGTGAAAGAGCTGGGTCACGTCTTACCTTCTAAAGGCTCCTCTCCAGGAATGGTGGAAACATGAAACAACTGAGATACAACTGGAGCAAGATCTTCCTGGGCTGTACCAGATGATGAACAGGTCAAGTGGACCAAATCTGATGAAAAGATAACAGCAGATCATTTAGGGCAATTAAGGGTACATATTTTGTATTTTAGGTTTCATATGGTTCATATGGCATTTACGCAAATATGGAAAAAGACATTACATACTGTTTAGCAATCCTGTAACCACCTAAATCAGTGACTGAAAAAAAAAAGCGTTTTTTTTTTTTTTTTAAGTAATTTGCCATAGAAATATGATTTTTTTTTTTTTATGCTTATGACTTTATAGCATCAGCTGTGGTCCGATCTCCCTAAAACTTTGCGTGCTTGTTTAGAATCACCTGCCACATGTGCTCACCAAGTTTTGTGAAGTTTTGAGTTTTCCTTTAAGCTTTACAGGATTTGGGGTAAATTTGAACAGGCCCCTTTTCTGAACGACCCTGTCATAGCTTCCCAAATGGTAAATTACAACATTTTTTTTTTGATAATTATTGACCTAGAGAGTCCAGAGAATTATACTGCAGTGTTTTTTTTTACCAGATTGAGCCGAAAATCTAGGGCTAGTTCACAAAAGTAGTTTTTTTTTTACATCTTCTCAATCATTTAAGAAGCAATTTGATTGACAGCAGTGGTTCTCGAGGCAAAGTTGGTCTATCATATGATACAAATATCATGTGTATGTCCAAAAAACCGTGCAATGAATGATTGTTTACGCCCTTAAAAAATCCAATATCCACCCCCCCAGTGGTTGATTTCTTTCAAATTTCTCACAGACCTTTGGGGCCATGAGTCAAACGGGCCTGTTCCGATTGGCTTCCGTTAACCTTGTCTAATAGGTGCTCAAATTTCATCGGCCAATGAGGGTTTTTTTTTTTTTTTAGATGCGCAAATGTTTTTATAGACACTTGTGGCACTTTGGACCACAACCATGCACAGCGATTTTTATGTTGATAGGACAAATGGTTGTTTAGTTATAGCCATTTTTATGTTTTTCCCTCTTACAGCGCCACCAAGTGGCCAAGCTCCACATTTTTCCCTGTAACCTCAGACTGAGCTCTTACATAGGTGTTCTGAGTTTGGCAAAGATAACTCATTCCGTTCAGGAGTCACAGGCATTTTACTAAAAGTGGCCCTGCCCCTTTCGAATGTTTTGGTGTCCCTTTGCGACGGAGAGTTAATTTTCAACTTTTTTTTGAGAATTATTGATATTCACTCTCCAGAGAATCTTTCTGCACTGGTTTGGTTCCAATTGGACAAAAACCTAGAACTAGTTTGCAAAAGCAGGTTTAAAAAAACAAACAAAAAAACCCTGAAAATTTTGCGAGCTGCAACTGACGGTTTAGGAGTTATGAATGATTTCGTACTTTTGATCACTGTAGTGCCGCCATCAGGCCGACTGGGGTGAGCCTTGGTGACGTTGTCGGCGGTGTGAATACTACCATTACTCCAAACTTCAAGCCTCTACGACTTGCGGTTTGGTCTGAACGGTCAGTTTTGCGTGGAGATTGCTGATCCTTCGCCATTCTAACAATTACAATAGGGTTTCATTCAAAAATGTAATTAAATTTGAGATAGTCAATATAAACTTGCTATAAACTGGATACAAACTTGCAATTCTGAGAAAAAGAGTTAAAAATGTTTATATCACGCAATCTTGAACTTTTTTCGTCTTTCAATTTTGAAAAAAAGTCAGAACTCTAAGGGAGAAAAAATCTGAAGTCACAATTACCTTTTTAAAAAATGTTTAAACCTGTGGCAGAAACTCTTTTCCATAGGATCAGAACTCAAGCTGCTGCCTATAAGCTACACTGCCTACTTTATTGGCAAAAACTTAAAATTGTTACAATAAGTATTACAAACTTGGCTAACAATCAAAAGAGAACTACAGTAAGGCTCTGGCTTTCCATGAAAGTAGCCCTTAAAGTGATGCAGAGGGGCAAAGAAGAAACAGGCACCGAAAATCAAAACAACAAATCTCAATCCTCATAAAGGTCTGAGAAGATCCACTAGTGGGATCTGTGGAAATGTCCTGGGTAATCCCAAGAGTTCACACAGCACTTCCAGGCTGATCATTACTTCTCCATTGTTTCTTCCTGTGGTCTGTGGTACAAAATTGTGTGCGTGAGGATCAAAGAGAACAATTCCAGTGCAGGAAGCTCAGGGCGGCACACAGGCTCCGTGTCACACAGTGGAGAGCTGCACGCATGTAGGCATCTCCAGTGGGACAGGAGGTTCAGCTTCGCTAAAGGCTTTAAAGACACACGGGACTCTGCAGAGTTTTGAAAAAGATTCTCGCCACAGCCAGGAACACTCTGGGGGCTGATTTTAAAAGTCCTGGATAGTTCAAAGTGAACACTTTTGCAGTACAGGTGGATTCATAATATATCTAGTTATGGAAATGTTCTGTGTAGAGTCTTGAAGGGGAAAAAAAAGACTTTTTTTCTGTTCTAATTTTATATGAACACACATCACTATACTATGGAAGCTTGTTTTCGCCACTGAATTTAAAAAAAAGGATCTGTAACTTTTTATCTCACAATTTGGACTTTTTCTTGCAATTGTGCAATTTTCCCACAATTATAAATTACAGTTGAGGTCAAAAGTTTACATACACCTGAACAGTTAAACTGCCTGCTGTACTTCAGAAAAATTCTTCAGGTTCCACCAATTCTTTGGTTTTTCAGCATTTTGTGTAACTGAACCCTTTCCAAAAATGACTGTATGATTTCAAACTGAGGGACTCACATGCAACTATTGTAGAAGGTTCAAAAGCTCACTGATGCTAAATAAGAAAATAAGAAAAACAAGGCAAAATAAGAAAAATGTACACATCTTCATTCTTTTCAAAAGTTTACAGCCCTGGCTCTTAATGCTTCGTTTTTCCTTCTGGAGCATCAGTGAGCGTTTGAACCTTCTGTAATGTTGCGTATGAGCAATTCAGATTTTTTTTTATCTCAGAAATGGATGATATGAACTTATATCTCGCAATTCTGAGAAAAAAAAGGTAGAAGTGCAAATTATAAAGTCCAATTCCAAGGGAAAACAAAAAGATATTTTCTCATAATTGCAAGTTTTTCCTCACAATTTCAAGTTTATATGAAGAAAAAATCTGAATTGTGAGTTTACATCTCACAATTCTGAGAAAAGTAGTCGAATTGCGAGTTTATATTAATTTGAAGTAGCACAAACAAGAAGTACAAAATAAATAAATAAGTGAATGAAGTGAATGTAGATGATTTAAGTCTAAACATTGTAAATATAATAGACTAGGAGTCACACTTAAAAATAAAATGAAATCAATTAATCAAGCAACCAATGAATTAAAATAATCTAATGTAATGTATTAATTCACAAATCAAAATATAAATAAGTTACTTCCAAAACTGACAAATAAATTCAGACATTTATATATATAAATGTATGATTAAAGTGCAGTATAATTTAACCTAATGTATCAAAAATGCAACATTGCACTTATAAAGTATTAAAAAATTGCTCTTCATGATTAAATAATCATAAATTTTGAAATAATACACTTCTGACAATAGCAACTACACTTTCATATGATAATTGTACTTGTTTAATTATTATATTAACATTTAACTGCATTAAAAATAAATTATATTCCATATACAATTTGAAATGGGATTTATTATTTTACAGACACACATTTAAACTTTAATTTAAACATCTACTTCATTAATTTTTAAAACCGTTTTCAATAAGAATGATCATCATTAAGTATCAATAAATTGATTATTTATATTTTTAAGTGGCACTCCAAGTCCTCCGTACACTGATATCCACTGGTCCAAAGCTAGACATATTAGGCGAAATGTCATTTGATGAAAGTATAAAGTAAGCAAATGCGGCCTGTTCTAATTTTAGATAGATTATAAAGGTCAAACATGTATTTTTTATGTTAAAATACTAATACTTTATATATGTTTATAACTTGTGTAACTAGATGTAGGCCGAATCTAAGGCAGAGTTTGGGGCAGGATGACCAAGAGCAGATATAATTTTGGCAATTCTGTTTGGTACTGCTAGTGGCCCAAAATCACACACTTCACCTTCAAAGTCTATAGTCAATAGTCATGGTGTTGCCTGGAGCCCTTGGGAGCACATCTAACATCCCCAGCAGCGTAACTAAAACAGTCTTGTCATAAGTGGTTAATGATAAATAAAGACCATCTTCTCCTGTGAACGCATGTCTGTCACGGTCATCATCATCCGCTGATTGCGAGGGATGCTCTCAGGTAGAAGTGCATTACTTAAAGAGGAACGACTACGATCCATCTCCCCGTGGGATCGGGCTATAGCAAAGCAAAGCTTCCTATCATTTCCCCTGAACTCAATTCCCAGAGAGAGGAAGAGGAGTTCCGCTGATTAAGCTTTTCATTCCCCCGTGAGGACGGAGTCAGTCACTGGGGCCCGCGCCAAGACCGCTCCACCATCTCTACCTGATCTACCCCTTCACGATGATTGATAGCAAAATAGGGCCAGTGTAACAAACAGAATAACTTTCATAAATAACAATGGAGTTAATGATGGAGCCATCGCTGAGGTGGGCGGTGAACTGAGTGTTTTGAAGGACAGTTTTGACATTTGGCTGTGTTCAAAGACTATCAATGTGTATCACTGTTATCATTTTTGGAAGATCACTTAATAGTTCAAACTCTACATTTTATAAATGGATACACAACTGAAGCATTTATATACCGGTCAAAAGTGTATAAATGTTTTAAAAAGTCTGTTAGGCTACATTTATTTCATCAAAATACAGTCATAACAATAACACTGTAAAATATTAACTGTTCTATGTTTGAATGTATTATAAAATCTAATTTATTGTTGTGATGCAAAGCTGAATTTTCAGCATCATTACTCCAGTCTCCAGTGTCACATGATCCTTCAGAAATCATTCTAATATAATGATTTGTGGCTCAAGAAACATTTACGATTATTATTATTAACACGGAAACAGTTTTTGCTGCTTAAAGGGGTCCTATTAAGCTTTTTTATAAAGTCTTGATTTTGTTTTGGGGGTGTACTAGAACTAAAACGCATTATTTTTCACATAATTTGCATTATTACAATACATTTCTCCCAGCCTGGCACAAAAGGCTCGATTAGTTCCGGGTTTAATGAAGGCCCGCCTTCCAAAAAACAAAATGTTTTGTGATTGGTTAGCTATCCCACTGCGTTGTGATTGGCAAACAGGTTAGACGGTGTTTCAGTACTGCCATGCCCCTTGTCAAAGCAGCAAGTTCCGTGTACAACTGTTAGCGCAAGCTAGATTAAAGTGATTGTTACATTTTAAATATGAATATTTTTCTTATAAAAATACATCGATTTGCTACAGGAGGCCTTTATTAACCCGCCAGAGCCATGTGAGGCACTTTTTATTATGGGTGGATTCACTTTATTGACTTGTTTTGCACTGAGGAAGAGAAACATCCGTCTATGCCGATCTAATAACTTGCAATCATCTAAAAGAAGGAAGTCATATACACCTAGGATGCATGGAGGGTGAGTAAATAATACGCTATAGTAGTGTCGGGTCCTATCATCAACCTGCGAGATCGCCGATACATGATACCATCGTACTAATGTATTTAATTATTTACATAACTTAGTTTCATTGCCCGAAACCAGCTCATAGCATAAGGCTCAAGCATAAGGCTAAAAGCAGCCTTAACAACATTAACATTATCAAATAACATCATCACTGATTAGCCTAGCCTAGTGCAGTCCAAGTTTATGCATTTTAAAGAACACTCGCATTATAAGTGAAGCTATCTACACTGTATGATGAATATATCTCGTACCACACGCTGCACACGTCTGTGGTGCATTACAGCTCTGACGCAGCCACCAGAGATGATCACGGCCACTCTAGTCAATGCTTGTGTTTATACCAGTGGTGTCTCTACGGTGCGTTGCGGCTCTGACACGGCCACCGGAGTACATCGTGGCCACTCTAGTCAAAGCTTGTGTTAATACCCATTGTTGAAGCGTCTCAGAAGCGTCTCTCCGCGCTGCATCTCTAAAGTTAGGCTAATCCTCCACCCCCCCTAACCATTCGAATTTCCGTAGGCGGGATTTATTTTAATGATATTCTAATGGACCACGTTGTGACATCATAACATCCCGAAAACAAATGCTGTAGTCCAAAGGAGCCATTCGTTGCAATTCTTGAAAAGGGATTTTTATAAAAAACGAAATATCTCCCTTTGGAGTGGACTTTGAGATTTGTAACTTTGTGTACAAACATACACTGACTAAAATTCAAAAAGTGAAAAAGCATAATAGGACCCCTTCAATAATTTTGTGGAAACCGTAATACATTTTTTTTTTCAAGAAAAAAAAAAGAACAGAATTTATTTGAAATAAAAGTCTTTTGTATTATTATTAATGTTTACGGCCACTTTTCATCAATTTAATGTGCCTCTGCTTAATAAAACTATTAATTTTTTATTTTTTGCAATTCTGAAATTTTCTGGAATTCTCTTCTTGCAGTTGTGTATATCTTGCAATTCTGACAAAAAAAATCAGAAAAGCAAGACATAAACTCACAATTGTGAGTTATAAAGTCCAATACTTGATATTATTTCATAATTGTGTTTATGTCTCACAATTCTGACTTAAAGAGGTCATCGGATGCTAAGTTCACTTTTACATGTTGTTTGAACATTAATGTGTGTTGGCAGTGCATGTACAAATCTACCCTATAATGATAAAAATCCATGCAGTGGTTTTTAATTAATCTGTAAAAATAATATCCCCCTTTTTCAAATCGAGCCATTCTCAGATGCCTGTCGTTGTGGCGTAACACTGACAGAGGGCGCTCCCACGATAGTTGATTGACATGAGCGTTTTACCTCAGATCAGCTGTAACAGTCCGCCCTCTTTGTTTCAATGTCGGAGCAGTGATGTAAGTTAGACAAGAATATCTCAGATTGAGCGATTGAGGTGTTGTGTTGCTGGATGTAATAATGAACATAGTGGTCGTCATTTACTCCCGACATCTGAAGATGCAGTGGATTACGTTTGTTTGTGAAGGGAATGCGCCTCCCGATCTACATATATCCGTCTATGTTCGCACAAATCATTCATGATACAGCTTCACTTACAGCAGAAGTGAGTTTAAGGGTTTTTTTTATGAATCTTTACGATCGCCTTTCCTAATAATGTGCTAGTTAGCAAGTTTAGTGGCTAAACCCGGCTAAAGTAAACAGGCTCGTCTCTCCACAGAGAGCAGAGAGGGGTGGGGCGAGCAGAGCTCATTTGCATTTAAAGCAGCCTCTACCAGAATGAGATGATTTTTGCAGAGCTGATTTTGGCAAGGTAAAAAGGGTGTTATTTTACACAACCATTGAGAATTTTTAACCAAAGTATACCAAAGTATATTTCATTAAGACCCTAAAGAATCATATCAACTTGTGGAAAATAGGCATCCGATGACCCCTTTAGTAACTCGTAATTTTGTGCTATAAAGTCAGAAATGCAAGTTTAAATCTCACAATTCTGAGTTTTTCTCACAATTTCATGTTTGTATCACGCAATTTTGTCTTTATAACTTGAATTTTAAGTATTTATCCAAATGTTCAAATGGTAGTGTATCATGGTGTTTACAAAAATAATCAGCAAAACCTGTTTTTAACATTGATCATAATAAGAAATTAATTTAGCAGCATATTATAATGATTACAGCTTTGATCACAGGAATAAATTACATTTTAAAATATATACTTAAATAGAAAACAGTTATTTTAAATTGTAATAATATCGTTTGATTGATCAAATAAATGCAGCTTTGGTGAGCAAAAGGCTTCCTTCAAAAAATCCATTATGCACTAACTAGGTTGTTGTTACATTTTGGAACGTGTTTGGGCAAATTGTTTGGAAGTCATTGTTATGCTTGACAAGCGTAGAGCAACATGCATATATCATATGATCATTCTAACTGTATAACTAATGTGTGATCATGGCTTGTACAGTACGTATTGTGGTGGATGTGTAACTCACAGGTGCCAGGCATGCAGGTCATGGAGGAGGAACAGAGCTCCACCATCCTCACAGCTGGTGCAGAAGATTCCAGAGGAGGAATCGTCACCAATGAGATCTGCCAATAAAACAGGAAAAATCTTACTTACATCTTATAGTTTACAAAAATATATTTTACTGACATGCCAGTTCACCCTGGCACCATAAACATAGTACAGAATATACAGCTCAAAAAAAAAAAAATGTTATTTTCTCCAAGTTGTGAGTTTGTTGAGTAAATACTGGCATAGATGTTAATGCAAACAAGTCATTGTGGCTGTGTAACCGGATCTATATAACCCTTTTATTTAAATCCAGACAATGTTTTCATACAGTTCTTGGGTTACATTAGAGCTGCTTTTTAATCAGGTCCAAGTGCGGCAACTATGCCAACAAAAAAAGTGTGAAAGAGGAAGAGAAAGCGTTGACCGAATGCTCGTTTGGCGACTGTCATTCCAGAGGACGAACGGCTAATTAAAACCAGCCTGAATATTTAATTACGTTTTGTCACACACAGTCATGTAATATTCCATTTCCACACTGTGTCAAGACACTGATATTAATTTCTGTTCGCCGAGGCTAATGAGCATAAATTACACCCACTTTTCCTTCCTCTCCTGATCTGCTTTGAATATTCAAGCATGAATTCCTGATGGAGAGCAAATTGGGTTGGGTTTGAGAAGGCATGCTGACCACCCCGCTTCTTTTCCTGTACTCTGGCGGACAGCACTCAAATTAGCCTAAGAGGACGCTTGCATGTCACCATCCACTCTCGCATCACAAAGATTTATTTATTCAATTCTAAACCAGTAACAGCAAACAGAATTACTGTCCTTTCATTGAACTGGTTATTTTTTCCTCTCATAATTCACTTTGGAATGTTACGCTCAAGAACGGCACGTCAAAACTATTGTAACGATCCCACAAATCGGCTCTGATGTTTTGTTGCATCTATGCCTGCTGAATCTTGGACGTGTCCCAAGAATCCATCCAAATGTGATATGCGGCATAAAAAAGATGTAATGCAATACAAGTTGAAAAGCAAAAGTGCAAGGCAGGCAAGAAATGCACGACACAAACACACACACAGCAGAGATGGGTCAATGCCCTTTAAACGTGTATGCGAATATGCAAAAAAAAAAAGGAAAGAAGAAACAGAGAAAGAGTAGAACATGAGGCCTTTAGTACAAACAGAAAAACAAATCAAAACGAAGAATGAATGAACAAAACTAAACAAGCAAAAGAAAGGAACAGACTAAAGAATGACCACATTTTAATGAACAAACAGAAGGAAAAAAAGAAAAGAGAAAAACAAACAAGAACAAATTAAAGTATGAAAGAATGAACAAAAAAAGAAGTGAAAAAAGAACATAAGAACAAGCAAACAAAAGAAAAATTAATAAACAAATTGAAACAACAAATAAACAAATAAAAAAAGAAAACATACCATCAAATAAAAGAACAAAGGCAAGTACAAACGACTAAAAGAATCAACAACCAAATGAAAGAAATGAAATACCTGCTGATCAGATTCTGAAGATAGTACAGATCTGTCCGTGATGAGCACTGCTCGAGATATCTGCCTGTTAAAATTGAGAAAGAGAATCGGAATAAAAAGACGGAGGTGAAGACGGAGAACATATATTATGAAGATTATCCAAAATGAGAAAATCGAAATTGACCCTAAATCACATTTTGCTTTTTCAATTTACAGTAATTGCAATGAAGAGTTCATCCAAAAATGAACATTTTCTCACCATTTACTCAGCCTTATGTCATTTATGAACATGTATGACTTTCTTTCTTTTGTGTAACAACAAAAGATCTTTTGAGAAATGTTGTCGCTGCTCTTTCACATACAATGAAAGCACAAAATGACCAGGGGATGTTGAGCTGTTAAATCTCAAATCTCATTTTGGCACAATATGTATGGTATGAGAAACTTACAAACCAGTGGGGATTGGCATCACTGACGTTAAACTTGACCCAAGTTTGAATACATGAAATATGTGGAGCATACTAGAGATCTGAGAGCTTGAACGTCTTGCTTTCATTCCATGAGAAAAAGCAGCTGGATGATTCTTCCAAACATCATCTTTTATTGTTCCACAGATAAGGTAGGGTTGAGTTTAGAAAAACATAATAGTTTAGGGCTGTCATTTTGATTATATTGGAGGTATAAAGGAGTCTGTGTTTTGATAGTACTAAATATACACTACCAGTCAAAAGTTTTTGAACAGTAAGATTTTTACTGTTTTTACTTCTCACCAAGCCAGCATTTATTTGATCCAAACTACAGTAAAACAGTAATTTAAAAAAAATATTTTTACTATTTAAAAGTTTTCTATTTGAATATATTTTAAAACATAATTTATTCCTGTGATCAAAGCTACATTTTCAGCATGATTAATCCAGTCTTCAGTGTCACATGATCCTTCAGAAATCATTCTAATATGCTGATTCACTGTTCAAGAAACATGTATTTTTATTATTATTATTATTATTATTACCATTATCATCATCAATTAAATTTAAAACATTTGAGTCATTTTTTTTTTCGTCAGGATTCTTTGATGAATAGAAAGATCCAAAGAGCAGCATTTATCAGAAATAAAAAAAAATTGTAATATTATACACTATATCATTAGTGTATATATATCATATAAGCTTGGAGTCAGTATAATTTTGTTTTGTTTTGTTTTTGTTTTTTCTTTCAAAGAAATTATATAAACAGTAATTTTATTTAGCAAGGATGCTTTAAATTGACGAAAAAGACATTTATAATGTTGTAAAAGATTTTTACTTGAAATAAATGCTATTCTTCTGAACTTTCTATTCATCAAAAAAACCTGAAACAAATCTGCTCAGCTGTTTTCAACATAATAATAATAATACATGTTTTTTGAACAACAAATCAGAATATTAGAATGATTTCTGATGGATCATGTGACTGGAGTAATGATGCTAAAAATTCAGCTTTGAAATCAAAGGAATAAATTACATTTTAAAGAGAAAACAGTTATTTTAAATAGTAAAAATATTTCAAAATTTGCTAGCTAGATTAATAGTGAATCTCACATTTCAAATTTATATTTTTCTTACAAAAACGCATCGATTTGATACAGGCGACCCCCGGGAGCTGCGTGAGGCACGTT
Organism: Labeo rohita; assembly: GCF_022985175.1. NCBI lineage: Eukaryota > Metazoa > Chordata > Actinopteri > Cypriniformes > Cyprinidae > Labeo > Labeo rohita. The sequence goes on along the minus strand of NC_066889.1, from coordinate 5,481,051 downwards.
TTAGTATAGATGGATGCACTTTATTAGACTTTATTAGACTCCAACTGCATTCGTCTGAAAGAAGGAACTATGGGTGGATTCACTTTATTGGACTTGTTTTGGACTGATGAAGAGAAACACCTGTCTATGCCGTTCTAATAAATTGCAGTCGTCTAAAAGAAGGAAGTCATATACACCTAGGATGCATGGAGGGTGAGTAAATAATACGTTACAGTAGTGTTGGGTCCTATCCTCTGCCTGCAAGATCGCCAATTTATTTAATTATTTTACATACTTAGTTTAATTGCCCGAAACCAGCTCCAGCATAAGGCTAAAAGCTGCCTAACATTATCAAAGAACATCATCACTGAATAGCCTAGCCTATTCTAGTGCAAGTTTATGCATTTTAAAAAACACTCGCGTTATAAGTGAAGCTATCCACACTGTACGATGAATAAATCTCTTACCACACACTGCACACGTCTGTGGCGCGTTACGTCTCCGATGGGGCAACCGGAGTAGATTGCAGTTTCGGCATGTGTATCGACCGTGTGTATCGGCATGTGTATCCACTCTAGTCAATGCTTGTGTTTATACCCATCGCGCTGCGGCTCGTTGAAGCGGCTCTCCGTGCTGCATCACCAAAATTTGGCTAATCCGCCACCTCGTCCATACCCACCCCCCAACAATTTGAATTTCTATAGGCGGAATTTAATTTAATGATATTCTAATGGACCGACATCATTGCATGCGGAAAACATTGTAGTCCAAAGGAGCCATTCGTTGTAGTTCTTGGAAAGAGATTTTTTAAAAACTAAATATCTCCCTTTGGAGTGGACTTTGAAATTTGTAACTTTGTAGATCTTTTTTATGCCCAAAGATACACATCACACACTGACTAAAATTCAAAAAGTGAAAAAGCATAATAGCACCCCTTTAAAACATTTAAAATCTTACTGTTCAAAAAACCTTTGACTGGTAGTGTGTAAGTTCCTGAAACTTATATATTTGGGAGAAATGCAAGTGAAATGTCAGCACATTTAAAGAGCTCAGCTCATTATTATAACAGCACTACGTGCAGCTGGATGGGACAATCAATATCTGTTTTTCAAGGTACAAATGACAGTTGATCAGTAATTGCAGTAATGAATACTAATCTCACTTTTGTGGTGTATATGTGCTTACCTATAAGCTGTGCTCTGTCTTTGTTCATCTCTGATGTATGAATCTTCAACCACAAAATGACTGCAGCTGATCTTCTGACCACGTGTATCAATCACAGCTTTAACTCTATGACGTATGAATACAGAAGACGCATCAGGACAAGAATAATCTCCGCTTTCTTTATCAAAAACCTGCTTTAATCACAAAAGGGTCAAAAGATGGTCAGATTATGATTTGAAGATAAAATATTAACAGACTAGAGCATCATACATTAGCTGTCTCATCCTTCATGGGTCAGGTGGTTACTTCTAAAACCTCTTTTCGTAGAGACAAGTGGTCTCTCTTTTTACATGCATCACTATAGGAATAGATGGCGCTTTAAACGATTGTTCAAAAAGTCAATAAATTGACTGGAATGAATACATGTTCGATTTTAAGTATATCAAACAATTTTGGTACTATGCCAGTTTGCCACTTGACATCAAAATGTAAAATTTGGGTCCTGAAACAAAACCAGACATGAACCACTGGTTTAGGGCACCGGTTTGACCTTTCCTCCTTTAATCTCTGCAAGCGAGAAGGAAAAGAGCGAGGGAGAGAGAAAAAGGAGGAACAGAGGAGAATCTGTTGGCTTGTTATGTCAAGAGTTATAAATGTGCTTTATAGGGCTCATTATCCAAACTAATGGGCTGGGGGTGACATCCTTGAAATGGACTTTCACAACACAATAAAGGGGCAAGAGAGCGTCTCCCTCCCCTGACGAAAACTCAGGTCTCGGAATAATCCTCCCCCCCACTGCCCAGATTGACTGCAGGACAGATCTGTTTATGTAAATGAAGATTTATTTACTCGGAGGAACTAGCAGAGGAAGTGGAGGGCTTCCAATCAATCGTCAGCCAATGGGGTGAAAGAAAGCAATATGGGATACATTTCACAAACCTAACATACCTGAGGGCATCCGTAGTAGGTCGTTTTTGCTCACAGTAAGTGTGACTGCAGGGCTTAACGATAAGTTTGGCCGGTCTAAGAGTGTTTCGGGGCAATTGTGACCCTGGGCCACAAAACCAGTCTTAAGTAGCATGGATATATTTGTAGCAACAGCCAAAAATACACTATATGGGTCAAAATCATTGATTTTTCTTTTATGCCAAAAATCATTAGGACATTAAGTAAAGATCATGTTCCATGAAGAAATTTCCTACCACAAACATATCAAAACTTCAGTTTTGATTAATACTATGCATTGCTAAGAACTTAATTTGGACAACTTTAAAGGCAATTTTCTCAATATTTAGATTTTTTTGCACCCTCAGATTCCAGATTTTCAAATAGTTGTATCTCAATTGAATATTGTCCTATCCCAACAAACCACACATCAATGAAAAGCTTATTTATTCAGCTTATTCAGATGATGTATAAATCACATTTTTAAAAAATTTACCCTTATGACTGGTTTTGTGGTGCAGGGTCATAATTGACAATTTCAGGTCAATCTTTCATTGTGTACATATATTTTTATGCTTTATGTCCAACATTCACGTTAGTATTAAAAAAATTGTATTGTTAATTATGTGTTTTCACTTCCAATCAACTGCATAATTTTCATAACAAAATTAAAAACTCAATAAATTATTTATATATATTATAGAATATATATATAGATTATGTAGTGAGATTTTTTGTAAAGAAAATTATTAACATATATAAATAATAAATAAATAAATGAATATATACACACACACACAAGCATATATATATATATATATATACACACACAAGCAAATATATATATATATATATATATATATATATATATATATACATATACACACACAAAACACACACATATATATATATATATATATATATACACACACACACACACAAACAAATATAAATATATATATATATATATATATATATATATATTTCCTTATTACAAATAACAAATAATTAATTAGGTTTTTAATTTGCATTATTTTAAATTTAAACCTAATGGAGTTAGAACCTAATAAAAATAAAATTTTACAGAATATAAACAAATTATACATATAGACCACAAAACCAGTCATAAGGGTCAATTTTTGGACTAAATAAATAAATAATAATAATAGCTGAATAAATAAACTTTCCATTTACGTATGGTTTGTTAAGATAGGACAATATTTTGCAGAGACACAACTGTTTGAAAATCTGGAATCTGAGGGTGCAAAAAAAAAATACTGAGAAAATCATCTCTAAAGTTGTCCAAATGAAGCTCTTAGCAATGAAAAATATTACTAATGAAAAATTAGAATAAAAAAAATGGAGCATGATCTTTACTTAATATCCTAATGATATTTGGCATAACAAAAAAAAAAAAAAAAAAAAATTGAGAATCCATACAATGCATTGTTGGATATTACTACAAATACACCTGTGCTATTTAAGACTGGTTTTGTGGTCCAGGGTCATAGAATTACTCGAACTTTTGGCAAGCAGAAAAAAATATTTATTAATGAGTCCTGGATTGGATTTTTTTTTAATTTATGTTTTGCAATTATCTGCAGTGTTCTCTCAGTACTCCATGTAAGGAGTTTTACATACAAGCGCATAAGTTTCTTCTGTCAGCGTGCATAAAACGCTGAAATAATGCTAATGATTCCGTTTCACTTGCAACCAAGGCCAGCGATGGCTTTGTAGATCATCATAAGCATTCATAAATCGCCTTCATAAACCACGTCAGTGGCCTCTGAACCAATCAGCGTGATAACCTTGCAACCCAACGATGCATGCGTTCAAACTCATTTGAATTTTATATACTTCTCTGCAAATGTGGTTTTGTGTAGGCTAAACAGATCATATGCTGAATGACACCATGACTGATATTACAAGCAAGAAGCTTATTTGTCTTGGTAAATATTGCATAAAATAGTATGCCATTGATTTAAATCAAAGAAAGAATCTGTGCACATATTAATTCATGTATGCAGAAAACAGAAAATACTACTCAGTTAATAGAAATGTAACATTTGTATATACATTTTGAAGGCTTTAATGGAAAATGAAAAAACTTCCCATTTTTGTATTGCTGGCTCATGTAGAGATGCAAAGGGGTGGAAAATTTCCAGAAACTTTCCAAAAATCCCTGGAAGATTCCAAAAAATCCTGGAAAGTTTCCAAAATTTCTGGAATGTTTCCCAAACTTACTGGAAATTTTCCACATTTTTGCAACCCTAGGCTTATGCAATACAAATTTGTTCATAGTTTTTGCATTAAATTTCCAACTTGGATAGTCAGCATAGCATGCAGGTTGGGTGCATCCTTCAATTTAACCCCAAAAAATGTGATTTTATTGCCAGGCAGAAGTAGCCACGAGTGACATAAGAAATCATCACAGGCCACTCAGACTGTTGAGTTTTGTTGACGTGTGAAATGAGTTTGGACAAATGAATTCGGACACGTGAGTGAGTCGCCTGTCGAGGCGGTAACAAACCGGACAGCGCCCGACCATCCTCCGCATGGAGTGGCAGGTGGGATTTGAGGGTCTGTAATCCTCTGCTGCATTATTAATCTGGCTCTACCCTTTTCAGCTTTATGTCTGTAATAAGAGCAGACATAGGGCGGTAATTTATGATGCCAGGGAAATTAAAATCATTGTTCAGCCTGCCAGACACCTTGCCAGCTTTTTTTCTTCACCTTCATGAAACTTTTTCCATCGATGATGTATGGCGCTAACCTCCAGCGCAGGGCTGACTCCACACGGGGTGCGACTGGTGGAGGGCACGGACGGTCCGCACTCCTCTCTGGGCGATGCTTTATAGACTGAGCTCAGGGTCTGACGGACACCTTGGTTTGGAGCTCTGCCAGCGCCCACCCCAGATCCTCACCAGCCGCGGTCAGCTGAGTCTGTCTCCAATCCAATATGGATGAAAGAATTTGCCTTGAAACTTCTAAGTACTCCATATACATTGGGGTCCTTATATTTCATGCCATTGGTGGCGATCAGGAAGAACGTACAGTAAATTATCAATTAAGGTCATCTTGGTTGTTTTTTTGGTATGCTACGTTAAGTTTTGAGGAACATTTCTTGCTGCGCCAGTGAAGGAGAACTGACAGTAGGGGCGGCTGACGGCATCCAGGGACAGATGTCACATATCAAAACTGACCTCTGTCAAATGACCTAATAAAAGAGTGCATAAACAATTCAAAAAGTATGTAGGGAAAACAAATTATTTGGCCTTTTTAAGCGGTGCAATATTCTAGTGATAACAGAACTTTAACCATTTCATTGTTTGTATTACTTCGCTGTTACTTCGTGTCATGATAGACGAAACTATTATAATTTTATAAATAATACTGTTTTTGTCAAGGAATGTAGTTGAAGAGTTTTTTAGGTGAGAATGTACTTGTTTTTAATATGTAGTTTGTTAATAAAGATAACTTCTATTTGAAAATTTGCTTCAACGTTTTCGAGATGAGCCCACCGAGAACAACCTTACCTCGGCCAGATCATCTGGAAATTGCTGCTGGTTCTGATGTCTCTATAGTTGTTAAACATTAGTTAGTAACAGAGGCTTGGGCTCAGCTGTTATACTGTCAAACTGAGATTTTAATCTATGGCGGAAAGTAGTAGCTTTGCACAAAAGAGTTTTTAAAGGCACGCCATTGTAGGGGTGCATAAAGGTGGAAAATGTCCAGTACATTTCAGAAACTTTCCAGGATTTTTTGTAATCTTCCAGGGATTTTTGGAAAGGTTCCGGAAATTTACCGAAAACCCTACTCTTTTTTCTTTTTCTTTCTTTTGTTTACACACTTGTGCCGCTGAACTGTTGTATAAATGCATTATCACACTTGTAGCTGTGCGATATAGCTGTATATCAGCACTCTGTGATTACCTATGGCCCAGTGTTAAAGGAGAAATCCACTTCCAAACAAAGATTCACATATAATGTACTCACCCCACATCCAAGATGTTCATGTCCTTCTTTCTTCAGTCGTAAAGAAATCATTTCAGGATGTTTCTGCATATAATGGACTGATATGGTGCCCCGATTTTGAACTTCAAAAATGCAGTTTAAATGCGGCTTCACACGATCCCAAATGTGGTTGCAAACGATCCCAGCCAAGGAAGAAGGGTCTTATCTAGCAAAGCAATCGGTTATTTTAATAAAAATAATACAATTTATATACTTTTTAATGTCAAATGCTCGTCTTGTCTTACTCGGCCTGGACTGTTTTTTTCCGGTTCATGACAGTTAGGGTATGTCGAAAAACTCCCATCTCATGTTCTCCCTCAACTTCAAAATCGTCCTATATCACTGTTTTACCTTTTTTGTTAAGGGTGTTTGATCTTCTTTGCATGTTCACTTTGCAAAGACTGGGTCAGTACTTCCGCAGCGATGTAGGATGATTTTGAAATAGTTTTTGAACTTTAGGGAGAAAATACAGACTTTTTCAACATACCCTCTTGTTTCAGAATACACAGAGTTCAGGCAGAGCAAGATATGAGAAACGTTTGAGATTAAAAAAATATTTAAATTGTATTTTTTTAATGAAAATAAGCTATCGTTTCGCTAGATAAGACCCTTCTTCCTCAGCTGGAATCGTTTACAACCGCATTTGGGATCGTGTGAAGCCGCATTTAAACTGCATTTTGGAAGTTCAAATCATGGGCACCATATCAGTCCATTATATGGAGAAAAATGCTGAAATGTTTTCCTCAAAAAACAATTTCTTTACAACTGAAGAAAGAAAGACATGATGACAAGGGGGTGAGTACATTATATGTGAATCTTTGAAGTGGACTTCTTTAATTTTGACAGCAAATTTTGATTTAGTCTTATTGTAGTCTTTTGACTAAAATGTCATACGATTTTAGTCGACTAAATCTACAGTAGATTTGGTCAGCTAAAATCAAACAGGTTTAGTTACAGTGTAATGCATTTATTATGCATTTCTATAAAATTACCAAACTCATTATATAGGTTTGATATTAGGGTTTTATCATGATGGACAAAGATTTAACTGCTGTGACAGGCAACATGCCTTTATATTAAAATTAAATGAAACCACTTCTCATAAAGAACAAAACGGTCTTCTTTTCAATGAAATACCAATAGTTATATAGGCTAATTATGCATTCTTCATAAATTGTTTACCACATTCTTCATTCTTTCAAGCAGACATATTTATTTTATAAATATAAGTGAGTAATTGTCTTTCTTTTCCTTTTCTTTTGTTGCTTGATTAACATCAATGCCACAGACAATAGCAACTAAATTAGGCTCCTTTAAAACTGATTGTTCTAGACAACTAGATTCACCTAAGACATAGTGTGTGTTTATGTGAATACTTGTCAAAACTAACAATTCAACCTAATTTTGTGTGCATTTCTCCGTTTATGTGACACGAAAGAGTACTTGGGCACTGTGTGAGAGGCGCTGCTTCGGTGTGTGTGCTCAGAAATCCAGACTGAATTCAGCTCTCTTTTGATTTGTCAAATTTATCCACATGTCTGCTCTTCTCTTACTCCCAGACACTGGCATTTTTAAATGTTTTATGAGACGTGCAGCAAATGTATGCCAGCTTATGTCCTGCTGGATAGATTAATAGGCTATATTACAGTTCAAATATACGCATCTAACCTCCTAACCACTTCGTTCTGAATGATTCTCTTCCCAAATTGCCCCTTCCTAAGTTTTCGTCTCACTTTTATTAACTGACGAAAATGTCAATAGATTTTCGTCATAGTTTTTGTCATTCAAAACAAGTTTTTGTTTCGTAATCATCTCGTTTTCATCAGAAAAAGTTGTATTAACACTGCTACAGCCGAATCACAGCAATATCATTTGTTTCTCAAGAAATGTGCACCAATACAAATTTCATGATTAGTACATTTGATTCAGTTTCACAAACTTTTGTTTTGATTCAGTTCAGTTAATTTCCATTTGATTTGATTCACTTTGATTTGTTTTTATGTCATTTTCATTTAATTCTGAATCATTCTGGCATATTTTAGTTACAATGTTGAAATAAACAAATCCTCTCTCAGATACTGCTGTAAATTAAACAGCAAATCTTCTAGCTAGAAACATTGCCAAAAAAACATTTAAAGTTTATATATCAACAGCCCTAGATTTTAACAGTATTTTAAAAATTAACCACATGAACGACAGTTTAGTTGCTACTTATTTATCAGACAAACAATGAAAAACTGAAATTTAAAAATTTAAACTATTATTATAACAATGTTAAAATTATGTCACATCTGTTCAGACTACAATGGTTGCATGCCTTTTTTGATTCTCTAAAAGAACTGGTTCATGAGAGTCAGTTTGCTCTCTGTGTATATAACTAGATTTCCACATATGCCATTAAAATTCAATTTGGACTCAGGGAAAATATGACGTGTTTTGCCGTGGACTAATAGATTCAGCTACAGTAACAGATGTGCTGCTGCTGATTATAAGAAAGTTTTTGTAATTTTAAGAATTGATACTGAGATCGCAATCAATCAGAGAAATTTTTTTACCCAGCCGTAATGGGGTTGATATGCCCAATTATTAGCTTATGAGCAATTTATGATTTTCTGATAAATGACAGGAAAATACATCTAATTCGAGTGTTGCCGCGCCAGCAAGATACGCCGTAGCTTTTACACTAGTAAGCTAATGCTATCACATGTGTAAGTGTCCGTGTGCTACATCCAGAGGAATCCAAGCCCCCTGGGTCATTCACCAGCAAGATGAAAGAAACTCAATATATTGCCAAAGAGAAGGCCAAAGAATGAGAGAGGAATAAAGAGAGAGGGGAAAAAACCCCGATCTAACCTAGTTTATGACAACAATCCACCTTTGAAACTCATTAAAGGCCTTTCTGGTGGGGCCTGACGCACATTATCAGCACAGATTAATCAAGGGAGACGGGAGATGAACTCTCATTTTTTAAGAGGCAGCAACAGAGGGCTTTTTTGTCTTCAGATGAAAATCAATTAGTGGAGGTAAGGCCACGAGGAAAAAGCGGCATCACTCATCGCCGGCCCAAGTGGCAGAGTCTGTGATTTGTCTTCCGAGCTTGGCTGCTTAAGGGGGGCTGGTACCGCTGTCTCCCTGAAAATTAATTTCATATCTATATTCCAAATATCCCCCCCATTCACTCGTGTGCGCCATCTCTTGGCCTTGTTTTTGAGTGCCCCGTACACAAACGAGCTCTGATCAGCCTTGGGATGCCGAAGTGGCGTTGAATCAACCAGAGGAGGAAGTAAATCTACTCACCTAATTGAATTAAGTTGTTTTTTTGGTTGAAATGTGTGTTGTTAATGTGTAAGAACTGAATTAGAGGTGAACTACTTACTTGTTTGACGCCTTGTCCACAACCAGGCACTGCACTGAGTGTCGCAGGCAATAAATTCCTCCAAATACGGCACACATTCTGCAGGGAGACAAAAAAGTAACACCTTACATACACTTGAATTTATCTGAATGGACCCGCTAAACAGCTGTAATTACAGCTGATGGCATGACATTAAAAGGGCCGATCACACCTTGTCTACACGAAAAGGACAAAATCCAATTCATTTGACAAGGCAAAAATGTCACCAAGATCTTAAAATGTGTTAACTTCACAAGTAAAGCTTTTTGTCATATCGTCTTGCGATTTTGTGGCGATAAAGTATAGCAGCGTAATTAAACTATAAACAAGGACAAAGTGATTCAAATGTTCTTAAAAAGCTTGGAGACAAACTTAGACAAGAAAGACGACAAGACGAATGGACAGACAGACAGAAGCTGTGATATACTTTGTGTGATTGCTGAATTATTTATAAAGATAAGAATAACATTAAATTTGTGACTGTTAATATACTGGTATCTTTTAAGAAACTGCCACTTCTGCATTTTAACATAGGCAATAAGCCATTAGAGGCCATTTTATTTATTTAAAAAATAGATATGAAAAATGTTACTGTGTGCGTGTGTTTGATCACCAAGGCTGCATTTATTTGATTAAAAATACGGAAAAAACACTAATATTGTGAAATATTAAAACAATTTAAAATAATGGTTTTCTATATTAATACTTTTTAAAACATAAGTTGTTTCTTTCATGCAAAGCCGTTTTTTTACACAACCTCACAATCCTTCAGAAATCATTCTAATATACTGATTTGATATTATCAATGTCGATAACATTTGTGCTGCTTATTATTTTTTTTAACCTGTGATACCTATTATTTTGTGTAGCCTGTGTTTTTTTCAGGATGCTCTGATAAATATTTATTCAGCATTTATTCAAAATGGCAATCTTTTCTAATAATATAAGCCATTATTAGTTATCAATTTAACACATACTTGCTGTATAAAAGTATTAGTTTCTGACTGCAAACTTTTGAATGGTTGTGTATATTGTTACAAAGGATTTCTATTTTTAATAAATGCAGTTCTTTTTTATTTTTTATTTATGAAAGAATTCTGAAAAAAGTTTTACAAGTTTTACAAGTTCCAAAAAAAAAATATTAAGCAGCAAAAACTGTTTTCAGCAGCAATAATAAATCAGCATATTAAAATTATTTTCTGAAGCATCATGTGTCACTGAAGACTGGAGTAATGATGCTGAAAATTCTGCTTTGATCATAGGAATAAATTATATTTTAAATTATATTAAAATAGAATTAAAATAGAACTTGTTTTAAATTATAATAATATTATAATTAAAAGTCCTCACATTTCTTTTACCAGAATAAAAATCTGTATCGTATTTTAACATTAACAATGTAATTAATGGACTATTCTCTTTATTAAAACCAAGTACAAATCTCACCAGTTTAGTGTTTTTAAAGCATTTTATATTTATTGTAAAATAATAACTAAAGGCAGTAACTTAAACTTAAAATATGCTGTTTGAAAACCGCCAGCAGAAGAACTGCGAACGCTTTGAGTTGCGCATTTGAAAACAAAGGCCATTAGACAGTAATCGTGTGCTGATTCTGAATGCGTCTCTCACTGATAAAGGAGTATAACATTACTTTAAAGGCTTGCGTATTCAACTGTTTGCGAAATGGAGATTTGTGCTCGTGTATCCTACCTATCTCATTCGGCACAAATCCAAATATTCCATAATATTTCCATATTTGCGATGTATCCAAATGCTAAACTATTATTTAGTATGTAAATTATAGGCTTTGTACTTCAGTTGCATTCTAACGTTGAAACAACGAGGCAGGCGTATTTGGTTCACTGTATTTTATTTTGATAACGTACCAACTGCGCTGGTTGGCAATGCTGAAAGCCTGGAACTGACATGTTGTGTGTGTGTGTGTGGGCGCGATTACTTAAACCTGTTCCTTATACCAGCAAAATCAACTTAAAACACTGTAATTTATTGTCTTATTAATAAAGCATCACTGTAAAAGGTATTTTGTAATTTAAATAAAACAAATAGGATCCTTTCTGTCACAAAAATGAAACTTGGCATAGGCTACATTATGTGTCACGTACATTATGTGTGTCACACTGTTTCACTGTTATATATATATATATAATTTTTTTTTTTTTTTTTTTTTAAGCAATTAATCCCCGGTTTCACAAATAAGGCTTAAGGCTAGTCCCAGACTAAAATGCATGTTTTAGCCTTCTCAGCAAAAAATAACATTGACATTATTAATAAGTTTATTTATGAACTGATGTTCAGCTGTTCTTTTTCATTATAAACATATTTTCTAATCATTCATCCGAGCTTTGTAAACACTGGTCACTGATACAGAGATGTACTTTTAATTTCAACAATCTGATTGCTCACAAAAAAACCCACAGATCATGTTTTCAGGCCATTTACAGTTTGATTTTGGCTTGACAAAGTGGCTATATCTAAGTGTGTGAGTTGTTTACTTACTTTTTTTAATGAGTCGTCCCATTAACGGCATTATATTGTTCATTCAGACTGATTCGCAAACACGGAAACCACAAACACAAGAGGCGGGATTTATCATATAGCCCAATCATAGCTTATCATAGTCATATCCAATCATATCGTGATACAGGCATTGTCTCCTTTCACGTGACTTTCCCCCATTCTTTCTCAATTGCCCCCCCACCAAACTCCCAGCACGCTTTAGGAGGTCCTGTTAAAACTCATTGGGCTCAGGGGAGGCGAGAGAGACGTGGTTCCTTTGTAACCTGTGATTTATATGCTTTTATATGTCATATTTTGTAATATTTGTGTTGTTTTATTTCTGTACTATGAATTTTTTCTCATTCAATTTTTTGAGGAGACACTGCCTCCTTCGCCTCCACGGAGAAAACACCCCTGAGAGATACACACACGCAGAGGACAAATCACCCTTATTAACATATTCTTTTAAGGCATAAATATTCCATCAGAAAATGATCCTGCATGTACACATCCGCCAACATGTATGTAACAGCCAAGAAGGCCAAAGGTCACATATTAGGCCACATAAACATGTCTAAAGACACAGATGGTGAGATTCTGCTGTTCACTCCAAGCTTAAGAAACAGCGGAGGGGAAAAAAAAAAAAACTTCTGGCCTTGTCTGCCCAGATTAATATAGAGACATGGCATCTTAATAAAGTGCAAAGATAAAAAAAAAAACAAAAAAAAAAAAAACAGAAAGGCTAAATCTGCCAGCAATCATCTGGGCCCATCTCCTGTCCTCCACAGAACCCCATAGAGGCAGCGGGGAAGCCCTTTGATGTCATTAACCCTAACTGACAGACGTTTAAGCTGATATTACTCTAATTAACTGCCCGCTGTCGGCCGCAATGATGCAGTCGGGCGGAGTGCGTGGGCACTGCCTTTCCCTCTCCAGGCCCCAGCACTCGCCCTGGCGACATCACTCGCCATCACGGCTAAATTAACAGTTGTGAAAATCCAGTACCCCCACAAGCCCCTGCTCTTTATAGCCTCTAAATGGCATTTCAGTTCCTATCAAGACGGGAATCAGGGGACGTGATTTTTTAATACGGTAGCAAAACAATGGAGGCCATTAATAGCCCAACGCCGTGACAGCGCGCTCACCGATGATTTATGAGTTTGTGTATAATTTGATTATGCTATTAATTCCACTGATTACAGCTGCAGCGAGTGTGGAGAAGGTCACATCCAAAATAAATCTTCGACAACTCCCTCTTTCTCGTCACCTAACACCCTACCCCCCTTCCTTCACCCCACCGACATCCCCACAAAACAACTGCCTCCAACTAGTTTTTTCTGTAATTAAAAAGTAATGTAACAAGAAGCACAAACAAGCTTCGGGCTCTAATGGCAACATCACGGCAGAGCTTCAAATAAATTGAACAGAGCCTTGTAAGGACGGAGGCTTTTTTCATGCCGCAGGAAACGCAATGCTATGATATCCTTGTGTTTTCACAGATAACAGGTTGAGATAGCTAAAGGCTGCAATCCATAACGAATTTCACTTTGCCAGTTAAGATGCTCCACTTTGTGTTATTGATATTGATCTATAAAAAGGATAGTAAGGTACATTTTAAAAATGGACATTCTTAAAGCTATCTGCTACTGTAAGTTCTAGAACAAATATGTACAGATAATTTACTCACCCTCTTGTCATCCGAGATGTTCGTGTCTTTCTATCTTCAGTCGATAAGAAATTATGTTTCCAGAGGAAAAAAATTCTGGAATTATCTCCATAAAGTGGACTTCAATGGTGCCCCCAAATTTGAGCTTCCAAAATGCAGTTTAAATGCAACTTCAAAGGGCTCTAAACGATCCCAGCCAAGGTAATTTTCTAAACAAATTGACAATTTGTATACTTTAAAACAGTAATGTGGGAAGATTTTGACGCTGAATAAGTTTCTCAAACTACCCTAAGTGTATTGACCTGCACTGTAAAAAATGAAAAACACAATTTGTTGAGTCAGCTTAAAATAATTTGTTACCCTGCTGCCTTAAAATTTGAAGTTCAGTCAACTTAAATAAGTTTAGTCAACTTGAAATGTTAACTTGTACTAAGTAACAACTTAGATATTTGTGTTTGCTAAACCTAACAGATGGGTAAGTAACCCAGCTGCCCTAAAATTTTAAGTTGAATCAACTCAAATATCTAAGTTGTCACTTAGTATAATTTAACATTTCAAGCTGAATTAACTTTTTTGAGTTGACTGAACTTAAAATTGTAAGGCAGCCAGGTAACAAATTATTTTAAGTTGACTCAACAAATTGTTTTTTACAGTGTGGATTACACAGATTACGCAGATTACGCATGCGCATTGCAGAGACGAGACAAGACGAGCAATTGAGGTTAAAAAGTATACAAATTGTCCATTTGTTTTGAAAATGACCAATCGTTTTGCTAGATAAGACCCTTCTTCCTTGGCTGGGATCATTTAGAGCCATTTGAAGCTGCATTTAAACTGCATTTTTGGAAGTTCAAACTTGGGGGCACCATTGAAGTCCACTATATGGAGAGAAATTCTGGAATGTTTTCCTCAAGAAACAATTTCTTTACGACTGAAGAAAGAAAGACATGAACATCTTGGACGACAGGGGGGGTGAGTAAATTATCTGTACATTTTGTATTGGAAGTGAACTTTAAATGCATACTACTGTTCAAAAGTTTAAAGAGTTAGGTCAGCGATGATACGTTGTGCCTATGGGCGTCCCGAGTTCGAATCCCGGCTCAAGGACCTTTCCCGATCCCACCCATCTCTCTCTCCCACTTCCTATCTCCTCCACACGGTCCTATTACAATGAAGCCAAAAACAAAAATCAAAAATAAATCTTAAAAAAAAAAAGAAAAAAGTTTGGAGTCGGTAAAATTGTAATGTTTTTGTAAGTAGTCTCTTATGTTCATCATTTATTTAGTCAAAAATACAGTAAAAACATTAAGACTACTGTTAAATATTTTTACTGTTTTAAAAAAGAAAACAAATCTAATATATGCTAATTTGGTGCATAAGAAACATTTCTTATTAATATAACTGTTGGCAACAGTTGTGGAAATGGAATTTGAGGAATAGACAGTTCAAAAGAACGGAATTTTATTTGAAACAATTTATTTTGTAACAATTTAAAAGTCTTTCACTTTTTGATCATTAATTCAACCTTTCAAAAAACTAAGTATAGAGCAAACATTTGAGGTAAGTAATACATTTGAAAGATTAATTAAAGATAATTATACTAAATTAAAGATAAATTAAGAAACTACTTTTATTATTGATGAATTTAACCCCATTTTATGCACAAATGCACACCGACTCACTACTTCAGGTTAATTAGCCTATCCTTTTAAATTAGTACTCTCTCTCAATTTTAAAATAGGCAGAAACAATTAGATTATTACATGTTTTCACTCCAACTTCTCAGGACAAACAAGGGACTCATGAACATATTGATAAACTCATCACAAAACAAAAACAGTTTGGCTCAAAGTAACGTCAACAAAGTAAGGTTCACTTACTGTTCCCACAGCACTGTGAATGTTTAATGAGATGTGTTCATTGATGATTATAATAGTTCATGTGCTGTTAGCTTTACCCTCTGGTTGTGTTTGGGTCAAATTGACCTGAAGATTTTCTTTTTCCCAAAAATACTAGTTAATGTTATTGCATTGGACTCAAACTTACAAGCTTTGTTCACACAGGGTATAAGTACTTCTCAGGAATTTTGTTTTCTTCTTGTTGTTTTTTTTTTTTTTTTTTTTTTTTTTTTTTTTAGAATTTTCCTAATTTTTGTGGGTTTTATTTCACCTAGTCACACTTGTGACTCCAAACAACTGCTTATAAATCTCTTGTTATGCTATATATTATCACCAAATATTGGATTGATTCTTTTTGTCAACTTGTTTTAGAACATTTAGAACTGGTTTTGTGTTTTTATTTGCATCTGATTAATCGTAAGCCTCATTTTTTATGAGAGTAGGTACCTCGTTTTTTGAGTGAAAAAAATTGTTTATGAATAATTTTCACAATATGAGATAAAAAAAAAAAGTATCACACTAGTGTACTTTAATGTTTAATCAGAAAGTTTGCTTTTAAATGGTTTTATTTTGTCCGAAATTGCAAAAAGTCACACTTTTGGTGTTCCCAGTCAAAAATGACTGAACTCCAAACAATTGCTTATAAATCTCTCATTATGCTATATTATCACCAAATACTGGATTCAATCTTTTTGTCAACTTGTTTTCTTTCATTTAGGACTGGTTTTGTGTGTCTATTTGCATCTGATTAACTGTAAGCCTCATTTATCCAAAAGTAGAGTAGAGTAGGTACCTCATTTTTTTTGAGTGAAAAAAGCATTTTTTATGAATAAATTTCACAATATGAGATAAAAAAAATTATGAAAATTTGCATTGTTTGTAACACTACTGTGCTTTAACATTTAATCAGGAAGTGCTTTTACTTTGTACAACTGCACAAAGTCACACTTGTCAAAAAAAAAATCTGACCATTGTGACATACAAGAACACATTAAGATTATTTACATTATAACATTTCATGAAACAACAAACTAAAACTGTTATATTTCAGTTATATAAATCCTGCACACTGCACTCAAACAGAGACAATACCATGAAACAACAAGCTGAAGCTCTCTCAGTGCTGAAGCATTTGTTTGTAAACCTTCGTCTACTCTGTGAGAACATGAAAGCCTCAAAACCTAGGCTAAAGACAAGGCAGTTTGAGCGTGTGTGTGTGTGTGTGTGTGTGTTTGTGTGTGAGAGAGACAGAGAGAGGGTTATCATAAAAGCATATTGCATGCAGTTCAGGGTAGGATGAAATGGGTATAATACTCACAATAGTTTGTATGCATGGATGTTTGTGTTGCAAGCACAACATGCTCCTGAACACTAGCCGTTTCTCTTACTTTCAGTTTTTCCCATTCACTTTCAATGGCCAGAAATTTTTGACAAGTGTGACTTTTTGCAATTTTGTACAAAATAAAAGCATTTAAATGCAAACTTCCTGATTAAACATTAAAGCACACGAGTGTGAGAAACCGTGCAAATTTTTATAAATTTTTTTCTCATATTGTGAAAACTATTCATATATATATATATATTTTTTCACTCAAAAACCAAGGTACCTACTCTCAGATAAATGAAGCCTACGATTAATCAGATGCAAATAAAAACACAAAACCAGTCCTAAATAAAAGAAAACAAGTTGACAAAAGAATGAATCCAATATTTGGTGATAATATATAGCATAATGAGAGTTTTACGAGCAATTGTTTGGCATCCGGTCATTTTGCCCGGGAACACCACAAGTGTGACTTTTGGCAATTTTGTAAAAAAAATAAAAGCATTTAAATGCAAACTTTCTGATTAAACATTAAAGTACACTAGTGTGATACTTTTTTTATCTCATATTGTGAAAATGATTCATAAAAAATGCTTTTTTCACTCGAAAAACAAGGTACCTACTCTCAGATAAATGAGGCCTACGATTAATCAGATGCAGATAGAAACACAAAACCAGTCCTAAATGAAAGAAAACAAGTTGACAATAAAATTAAATCCAATATTTGGTGATAATATATCATAATGACAGATTTATAAGAAATTGTTTGGAGTCCAGTCATTTTTGCCCGGGAACACCACAAGCGCGACAGGAATCCGAACACAACCAGAGGGTTAAGCACATTGTGTTCGTTTATACTTGTGATTTGATGAAGATCAGATGACATTTTATGACCACTTAATGCAGAAAACCAACCAATTCCATTGGGTTCACATTCTTATTCTTGTCACTGTACAAAAGCAAATTGAAATAAAATTACAAAAAAAATAAAAAATAATAAATAAAAGTGCCTTTTGGCTATTTTAGTTTGTTTGATGAGAACCCAAAAATTACAGCTCACCCTCTTCAAACAAAAGAGCAAAACATTCTGCACAATTTCCCAGCAGATAGTCAATAATGGGCCGGAATTGAAGCCATTAATCTAAAAAATCTTGAATGCATCCCTTGTGACCTGTTAGATCTCAGTCTATTAAACAAAAGGAAGAAAAGCTTGACTCGCTTGATTAAAGCAACACAACACAACAACAAAAAACCTGATGCCACATTTGGACATGCCGCTCCTCCTCAAAAGCCAAAGCGGGTTTGGGGGGGACGGAGCGCCCATGGGAGGCCCCCGAAAAAAAGCGAAGGTTTTTATTAGCGTTCCGCGTGCGTCGACAATAAATCCCCTTACCGTGCAGGAGATGCTAAACAAACAAAATTACCACACGCAGCAAAGACCACTTACCTGTCAGGTTCATTGCCTGCAAATTCGCTTGTAATCTAGGGTGCTGGAAGGCGAGTGGGGGGCTAATGGTTGGCCAATAATTAAAAGAAAACAAAGCGCCATGCTGGCTGGCAGGCCTTTCTCTGCGAAAATTAAATCCTGTTTGGATCTGAATAAATTAAATGTTTATTGCTCCCCGAGAACACGCGGTAAAGGGGGAGGAAAACGGATGACAGAGAGGAAACGCAACGTATGAGGGAATGCGGCGAAGACAATCATCGGCTCTAATTAATGCATTTCCCCGTCCTCTCAATCTGTTTCTGTTTGACTGTTGTCTGATTGGAGCGCCGTGATCGCAGGTGCAAATCATAACCTGTCACGGCCAAATGTGTTTACCGGGCTGAATGGATCGCGCCGGCTCCAAAAAACATCCCGGCGACCGAGACGGGGGAACCGGAACGGCGCGCAGAAGACGAAAGATGGCAGTCAGAGTGCCAAAGGTTATTTAGAAATTAAAAAGTCTCTGCTGTCAAAACTTGAGGGATAATGCGGGTGAGGACGGTAAAGCATTTCATCACTATATTAGCGGAGCTGCTCGCTGATCTGTGAATAACTGAGAGAGTGAGCATTATTGAGTTTGCACCTCCATCTATCCATCTATCACCTGCAAGCAGGTATCAGCGTGATGAATGAACCCGCCTCCCTCGCTTGCTCTCTCCTTCTGACTTTTGTCTCTCAATCCCTCGCTTTTGTCCCCTCTTGAGGTCCGTCTCGTTTCTCTTCTACCCCGCTCTTTGATCTCTCTTTCCTCCTGTCACCTCTCTCTGTAGTGCTTCATTTAAGGCTTTTAATTCTCTAGTAGACTCACCTGTCTGCTCTGACATTCTGTAACTGTATAACTCATGTCGCCAAATGGAACAGTCGGTATAAATTTTGTAACAACTTTAAAATTAAAATCAATTTCTGAGTGAAATTAGTTTTTTTTACATCAGTTTTTTTTTCAGTGTACTTCAGTTTCATAGTGACTTCAAAGGAATAGTTCACACAAAAAAAAACTAATTTTCTTATTATTTATTCATCCTTGTGTCCTTCCAAACCTGTTTGATTTTCCTTCTTCCGTGGAACACAGATATTTTGAAGAATTCCAAGCTGTTCTTTTCCATTTAAAGAAATGTTATTTAGGTATTTATTTATTTATTTATTTTTAAAAGCGGTCCCATGGTATCTGAAGAGATTTTAAAATTAATTAATTAATCTTAAGACTTGAACAAACAAAACCAATGCTGTTATGTCCATACGGAACAAACCTAAATAATCTCAAAATAAATCATGTACACTACCAGTCAAAAGTATTTGAACAGTAAGATTTTTAATGTTTTTTTAAAGAAGTCTCTTCCGCTCACCAAGCCTGCATTTATTGATCCAGTAAACATTTTTTAATATTTTTACCATTTAAAATAACTATTTTCTATTTGAATATATTTTAAAAAATGTTATTTATTCCTGTGATTTCAAAGCTGAATTTTTAGCATCATTACTCCAGTCACATGATCCTTCAGAAATCATTCTAATATTCTGATTTGCTGCTCAAAAAACATTTATTATTATTATTATTATTGTGTTTTTCAGGTTTATGTGAAATAGAAATCTTTTGTAACACTACAAATGTCTTTATTATCACTTTTAACTTTTGTCTTTATTATCACTTTATCACTACTGTGTTACGAAGCTTTTTTTTTTATTTCAGATAAATGCTGATCTTTGAATCTTTCCATTCATCAATGAATCCTGAAAAAAAATTTATTTAATTGTTCTAAATATTGTAAATAAAACTGTATAATAATAATGATAAAAAAAAAAATTGAACAGCAAATCAGCATATTAGAATTATTTCTGAAGGATCATGTGACACTAAGGACTGGAGTAATGCTGAAAATTTAGCTTTGATCACAGGAATGCATTTTACTTGCTTGCTTTTACTGTATGGTGGTGCGGCTAAACTCAATCCTGCTCAGTGGAGGCATGAAAGCCCACTTGGAATTTGCAAAGAAGCATCTAAAGATCTCTCCGATTGTGAGAAATAAGATTCTCTGGTCTGATGAATCTCAATTCCAAGCCTTATGTATGTAAAGTGTGGTGGTATCAGCCTCATGCCGTGGGGATTTTTTTTGGCGGCAGGAACTGAGGGACTCGTCAGATTAGAAGGAAAGCTCAATGCACCAAAATATTGAGATATCCTTAATGAAAACCGAGTCCAGAGCATTCAGAACCTCAGACTGGGAAGAAGGTTCACCTTTCCATCAGGACAATGACCCTAAGCACACAGCAAGAGTGGACTATAGACAACTCTGTGAATGTCCTTGAGTGGTCTAGCCAGAGCCAGGGCTTGAACGTAATCAAATATTTCTGGAGAAATCTGAAAATGTCTGCCAGCCTCCATCAAAGCTGACAGAGTTTGCGAGGCGAAGAATGGCAGATAATTGCCAAATGCAGATGTGCAAAAATTGTCACATCACACCCATAAATACTTGAGGTTGTAAAGGTGCTAAGTACTGAGTTAGCAACTTACTTATTTCACTGTTTTATTGTTAATACATTTTATTGTTAATAAAGTTCCCACAAATCTGTTTTGTGCTTTGTCACTATGATGCATGGAGTGTAGATTGATGTGGAAAAAAAAGTAATTTAAATAAGGCTGCAACATAATAAAACGTGAAAAAAAAATGAAGGGGTGTAAATACTTTTGCAAGGCACCGTATATAGTCAGTGTTTTAAATAATGTTCTTTTTTTCATGTCTTTCCTTCCTTTTCCTTAGCTGAATTAAATGCCAAACAGTTTACTGTGTGACCAAGATACCAATAATGAAAAGAAAGAAAACTTTATTAAAACGTTTCATATAAATATTTAAGATTTTTAAAGGGATAGTTCACCTAAAAGTGAAAATTCTGTCATTATTTATGCACCCTCATGTCGTTCCAAACCCGTAAGACTCATGTTCATTTTCGGAACACAAATTAAGATATTTTTGATGAAATTCAAGAACTTTCTCTGCATAGACAGCAATGCAACTAACACGTTCAAGGCCCAGAAAGTTAGTAAGGACGTTATTAAAATAAACCATGTGACATCAGTGGTTCAACTGTAATTTTATGACGCTACGAGAACACTTCTTCTGTGCAAAGAAAACAAAAATTTTTTTTTTTTTCAACAATTTCTTCTCTTACTAAAAGCTCTTGTGTTTCATCAAAAACATCTTAAATTGTGCTTTGAAGATGAATGAAGGTTTTACAGGTTTGGAATGACATGAAGGTGAGTAATTAATGACAGAATTTTAATTTTCGGGTGAACTTTCCCTTTAAGAATTGTATGACCTTAAATTTGGTAAAACTGAATTTCAGATATTTTAAGTTTTTTTTTAAGGACCCATAGGGCTACTTTTATGGTGCTTTCTTGTTATTTGAGCTTGATGACCTGAATCACTTTCTCTAAGAGCAACCAGGTCATTCTTCAAAATAACTCCTTTAGTGTTTTATGCATGAAAATCATACAGATTTGGAATGACATGAGGGTGATTACACTTGTTGGTCATGTTTAGGTAAACCATTTCCTTATTTAGCAAACATGGTCTTTCCCCTTTTTTGAGATGCATTTTACAACATCCATTTTGTAACGACTGACAATTAAAAATAAATACTCAGTGCTCCATTTAAAAAAGAAGTCATGGAGAAAAATAAAGTCAGCGGCGACAACTGTTTCTTGCGTTCCCTCCGCAGATGATGGACAGCTTGCAGGTGGGTTCATGCCTCAGTGCGCTAGCGTGCTTATCTGAATGTCAGCAAGGGTGATTAGTGGAAAACTATGGAAATCAAAAATGCTAATTAATCTGCCTCACAGAAGAGGAGGCGCATTAAAATTCGCAGATCTCTCAGACGAAACACGTCAAGCTTAAATTGTGAGGTGGAGGGTTAAGTTGCCTTTATGTGAAATTACGATCAAATTGTAACACAGAACACGATTACATAACAGCAAAAACTGTTCAGAAACTTCATCCGACACAATCAAACACATATGTTATAGGCTACAATTGAAATACTGATGTCTATCTGACGTGTTTTACATAATAAGTGACATTTGGCAAATGCTCAGATATTACTGGCCTGATCTATTTTAGCACATCAGCTTTACAACCTTACTGACGTAATGTGTATGTAGGGTATCAGAGCGAATCAGACAAATGGAAGATTCGATCAGAACATTTGGTTGAAACCAAAGAGCCAAATTCCACAAAGGGGCCCAGAACCACGTCATAAATCTGTCCAGGATACCCTGGCGCCAGCCAGCCTGAAGTAAGCCTAACCAACTAACTTTCACAGCTTTGAACAACTTGCAACATTAAAACAAAAGAACACAATTATTGATAATCCCATCTCAGGAAGGAGATTATCAATATTGGGGCGAGAAACCCAAGATTAATGGTCAAAGATGCAGCCCATCAGGACCATCACATGAGGAAACTTTGTTGGGTGGTGCTCCCCCACCCAAGACAAGAACCAGACCAAGTTTCTTCTAAATTCCTTTGTTCCTTAGAACATGCCCTTAGTTCACAGAATGGCAGAGACTGTCCATTTTACCTAAATATGCACCAAAACGATGCTTAAAAGGACATATGAATGAACATCAGACCATTGCATAACTCCCTGCTATGTATGCCACCCACACATTTGTCTATTATGTTCTAATCACTCGTTGTGCATGTCCTTTTTAATAACTATTGAATAGCTTAAGGGTTTATATTCATGTTTGGTATGTATGAGTTTGAAAATTCATGCTTTGAATGTTTCCACCAATCAATTCATTGTCAAATGTGTTGTATTCATGTTATAGGAATCATGGCCAAATTATACTCTGCAAGAGCGGGAAAATTCTGACCATGTGACTGATAAGATAACATGCTGATTTATGTTTTGGGAGGAGAAACATAGCAATATCCTGAGTTAAGACAACATCTAATTGGTCAAGACACCATTTTGGGATGTGTCCAAAGCTGAGTTTAAAACCACAGGACACCATCAAATTTTGCTTTAGCTATTTCCATCGCTCCTAGCCATGCTTTTAGCTTTTAGCTTTAGCTTTTAGCTATTGGTTTAACCATTGCTTTTAGTCAGGCTCTTAGCTTGTGCTTTTAGTTTGTGCTTCGTGCCATCTCTTTTAGCCATGCTTTTTGCCATAATTTGCCGCTGCTTTTTGCGTTCTTTGAACGCTTCCTGGCTTGCACGCCAGCCACTCCTCTAACGAAAACATGAGGAGACCGTCACATTTCTTTCTTTTACTTTAATCTTTTCTTTCCGTTGAGAGTTTCGTGTTCTAAGTTAAGTTTTGCCGCTAAGCCGTGTCTCAGACTTCGTGCCTGCCTCAAAACTTCAACCAGCGTACACGACTCCATCATCCAGCCAACGCCCAAGACATCACCTCCAACGACCACGGACTTCCAACCAATCAGCAACCTTGGGGAACCCCTTTCTGCAACGACGTCATCAAAGGAAACCCCTTAACACAAAGGCAACGCAAGTACAACCTCCAGATTCTAGCTGAACTGGTGCATTAATATAGCGTTTAATAACCTCACTAAGAAACTCAACGCGAGGGTTAATTAAATGATTGATGGTTGTTCAGGTCTAAGCAATTGCATATACGTATGCTATAAACTTGGGATTTCACATTTTCACTCTTCTAAACTCATTCTTTCCTCATCTCTCTCTCTTTCTGCAACTTGTATGAATGTGTGAATGCGCGTCTATGTGTTAGATTAGTTTATATGTCTTAGGTTTTTCCAATAAATTCCTATTCATATTGAAAAGAGAAGTATCTTGTGTTTTGTGCTTATAAATTAATGTCTTAAACTGCCGACCTTGTTACCGTGCTAAGAAATAGTGTTTTCACTATATTTTGGATATTAGTATCCAGTACAGTGTTGATGTTATACGGCTCGCTCAATGAATCACTGACCGATTCATTGATCCGCTGTATACGGAGATTCTGTTCAATCTTAAATGATTCCCTTTGAGCAAAATTGACTTCTGTAGATCCCCTACATGTACGTAAACAGACTTTTTTTTCTGAGAGCAGAGCTTAAAGCAGAGACTGGAGTCATATGTGCATTTTAGATAAACACTCGACTGCTCTGCTTGTCTTTGGGGAGATGTTCTCTGTAACCTGGCCTGACGCCAGCTCATGGTTTCTGTGATGATGATTCCTCTCAGCGGCACACGGCTGAAGACTGCTCGTCTCTAAGTGCCACCGTTTCACAGCACTGCTCCCAGCAGACTCAAAGTGCTAAAAGCAAACACTCACGGTCCTGCAGAGCTCTGACCCTCCTCCTAACGGCCTGCTTCCTCCCTTCCCTATCAGAGCTGAGAGTGTGTGAGCTAAAACTGAGTTGTAAAGACCCTAGAGTTCAGTTTTAAAGGGGATATATCACATTTTCTGTCCGAGTTCCACTTTTGTTTTCATCCAGACGTCATTATTTTTTGACATTTTTTACCATCAGGATTAAACAGCCATGTTTTTTTGCTATGCCATTAACTCTGTAAAAAAATTGCCAGAAACAACTTTCAGAATTTTCAGAAAACTGATACATGCAATACATCATAAGAAATATCTGAGCATGCAATATGTCAAAAGAAAGAACAGAGCCTCTGCTTTTAAACAAACTAAAAACAAAGAAAACAGAGAAAATGGCGTTTTGTGAAAGACTATGTCCGGATCAGATGCCCTTAATAGTCGACTAACCGTTAGTCGATGAGAAGAGGCTTGGTTGGCCAAAATTTTATTAGTCGCAGGAAAAATATCCACAGGAAGTGGCGAAGTCATGCAGTCTGTGACGGACAGATCGTTAACTGCTGGTCTACATGATAATATAGTTCATCGGGCAGGACATCTACACGCTCACCAATCACTCATCGACCTCAAATGTAGCTTTTCATCTGAAAGATGTATCTTGTAGCAACTTTACATGGCTGTTCAAGCTAATGTAAACATAGAAAAATGTGCGCTATTCAAGTGTCAGTGCGGAGTGTGGAAGCTGAATAGTAACGCACTCACTGCATGACAGATGGAGGTGCCAGTGCGGTCACTTGCCCTTAAAATACTCCGTCATTTTTGGTCATACAGATAAAAGTAATACACAGGGTTCCCAAGCCTTGGTTTACTTCAAATTCAAGGAACTTTCAAGGACTTTCCAGGTCCAATACCCTCAAATTCAAGGACTTAATGTGGGGACACATTTCAAGTGAGAGGAAGTTACTGTAACACGTAAATGCACATAGCTAACATAAATCAAGCAAGCTAATATGCACAGGCCACAAAGTGTTGGTGAAATAACACATTAGCAGACCTTAATAATAGGGAATAATATCTCATTTTTTCCAGAAATGTTCTTGCACAAAATACATTCAAGCACTTTCAAGGACCTGTACCTATATATACTTATTTTCAAAAACTTTTCAGGGCCTTGAATTTTTTTTTTCAGATCCACAAACTTTCAAGGATTTCAAGGACTCGTGGGAAGCATACATCTTTCGAATCTGTAAAGACGCTACGTTTATTTGACAATAACAACAAACGTTGCGCTTTTGTAAAATAATGAACGCAAACAGGATGCGCTTCTGCTGTCTCGGTCTCTATAAAGATAAACGCATAACTTCGAAACTCTGTGTATACTTGCCTTGCAGACATGAAAAATATATCTATACAGAGTAAAATGTCTACTTTCAACCAATTCAAAAAGAAAAGAAATATTCTCAGATTATGTAATCCGTATGAAACATGCATACAGGTGCATCACTACTGCGGAGATGAGTCAGTGTCATGCTTATGGTGCTTAAATGACTAATGCTTAAAATGATCTACTACTATATTGTTTTTATTTTAATTAAAATAATTTTGTTCTGTGATTCTGTGATTTAATTTTTTTTATGTCTATATAGTTAATTAATTAATTAAAATGTAAATTCATTTTTAAAATTACATATTTTAATATTTTATTTCAGATTAAATTTTTTTCCCCAAGTAACAGAAATGTTTTTATGGTTTTAGTTGTAGTTTTAACTATAATAACCAGAGATGGAGAACTCAAGTTACATGACTTGACTCGTGGCTTGTGACTTGCTTGACTAAATAAAGAAAATGACTTGACTTGACTTTGACTTGAAATCCAGTGATTTAAGACTTGACTTCACTTGAACTGCATGACTCGGCATGACCTGACTTTATAACAACTGTAATTAAATTATTTTTAAAAAAGGAATCATAAACTGGTGAACAAAACACAAGCCATGAAACCAGCAGCACCGGTGATCAGAATCTGCACAGTTTTGACGCTGTGCAAGAAAGAAGATATCTTTTGGATATAAGCACTTTGAAATTGCCCATATTCATAAAACAAGATTTGCTGTATGCACAAATCACAAAGCCAAGATATCGCCACTTCAAAAAGGACAGGTATGTAAGCTATAGATATAGATAGATAGATAGATAGATAGATAGATAGATCAATTTATAATAAAAGGTGCAGTCCGTAACTTTTTTTGTGTTCAAAATTTACAAATTTTTTATAATAAGCGAGTCATAAATCCATTTTCCAAACAGTGTTTTTGGCTTATCCTGAATCATTATAGTACACCTATAATAAAGTTTTTACATTCAGACATTTTAGACTGGTTCTGGCAGGAACAGCTGCTGAGTAGCCCAGTACCTGCGTGATTCATCATAAACATAAACGGTGAGAAGCAGATGCGGCTACAGTGTTCTTCCGCAAGACGCATGCAGTTCTGTTTATTAACCGCTAGAGCGCCAAAAGTTGCAGACTGCAGCTTTAAAGTTCATTTCTGAGGAAAAATAAATAAGGTTGTAGCAAAATAAAATAAAATGCCCCCACCTCTGATAATAACCCTGATGTGAAATGACCTGACAAAGTCAGTATCCTGTATCGTTTACCTGCAAAAGCATTGTGGGATTTCTCCCAGGCCATAGAGAGGGAACAGGAAGGGAGTGTTGCCATAGCGACCCAAGCATCTCAGGAAGTGCTGCGTGGCCTTTAGTCCTTCCTCCGTAAGGGTCTGCTGCGTCACCATAGCGATGGAGTGCAGGACGAAGTCTTGCAGGTTCTCAGTGAGCTTCTTGTTCTTCAGGAAATCTCGGAATGGTTTCTCGGAATAGTCTAAAATAAGGACAATTTCACATCGTTATAGCATAAAAGGATAATGTGACCTCCTGCTAGGCCTGTCACTAATAAATGAAAGGCTCTTTTATTTTCAAAGTGGTTATTATTGCATGTTGAATAACAGTGTAATAACATAAAAGCTGCAATTTACTTCATGTCAGTGTGACTTAAAGTCAATACAGCTACAGCTTTAACATGAAACAGCAACCAATTCAGTGGGCAATATCCACCTTATTTCGCAACAAGGAAGTAAGCTATTTTCTGTGAATGCTTCAGATTCATTAATCGGTTTAGGTACATAACTAGAAGTATAAAAGTAAGCAGCAAAATTACTAGTGCTACAAAGCAATGTGTTCATGATTACTATAATAACTGAAAATAATATGAAAAGAAATAACAGTTTGCAATATCAAACATGGTATACTGGTTTTGTACAGTTAAAATAACTGAAAGCAAATGAGACCAGAAGACTGGGTTTGTACAGATACTGTGAAATTAAATTCCAGGACTTTCAAGGACTTCAAGCACTACTTTTCTGATTTTCAATGACTTTAATCAGAGATCTCACTTATCAAACAATGTCTTCCATTTCAAATTCTAAAAAAAAAAAGAAATAGTACACTACACTTTTACTACAGTAAAACCACTGTTAATTTGCTTAAAGGATTTGGAACAGGAAAATAGATTTGCAAAATCGCTCTGAAATACTGTTCTGAAACAAATGATTCACGAACCCACACCGAAGTCCCGATCTGAATCAAGTGATTCGCGATCCGTGATCAGAAGTTCCGATCTAAATCAAATGATTCACGATCCACACTCTGAAGTCCCAGTCTGAATTTGATTTAGATCAGGACTTCAAAGTGCGTATCGCAAATCATTTGATTTTAATTATTCAATGCGCTAAATGATTCACAAACCTGTTCCAATCAAAATACAATGATTTGCGATTCGCGATATGATTGGGGCATTTCGAAATAGTGAATCATTTTGCAACTCAATGGTTTAACTGATTCAGAGTTTAAGAAAGCAATGTTTAAATTCGAAAATGAATGGCTTATTTAATTTGATCTGTTTTTTGCTAGTGAATCGCTTGAAATGAATGATCGAAGTCACGAGTTTGAATCAAACGGAGCGGTTCCAGTGCAAATGACTCAATTGATTTGGTTTATCTGTTAGTCTTTTCGCAACTTCAGCCATGTTTACACAACACTGTCATTGTGCGTCACTGTCAGATTGTGTGCTTATAGACTAAATTAAACATTTCTTTCATAGATACATTGACTTTCAACAATTCAAGCACTTTTCAAGTACCTCTTCAGGAATATTGCTATTTTCAAGGGTTTTCCAAGCCTTAAATTTCAAAAAGTCAAATTCAAGTACTTCAAGGACTTTAAATACCTTGTACGAACCCTGAGAAGACTCCATTCAAGTTACTAGACATTTTTCAACCGGCATAAATTTGATTACCATTCCTATTGTGGTTGTGAAAAACACATGATTGGGAATTGGCTTAAAATCCAAAGCATAAAATTGGGTTTGAGAAAAGTGCACAGATCGAATAAAACTCTTATTTTCACTTGAATTATATTTGCTTGAATTTTTAATTTATTTATTTTGCTTCATTTTACATAACCTTTAAATCCTTTTTTAATCAATCTAATTTCAATGTTTTTTCAGTAGTTTACTTCTAAACCACCTACATCTGAAAACGTATATGTATGTATGGGGCTTGATTTAATGTACTGCCATTTGATTGGATCATGGATGTTAGGCTACGATATTTCAGTCAATAATATTTCCTGTGCACACACAGCCTTGCTTGGGTAGGAGGCGTATATAAATTTGGCTGAAAATATTTAAATGATTTTTTCTTTAAAATAACATGCACTGATGAATTGTGCACAACAAAACATTCATTTAAAAAAAGTGGAAAAAAAAGTTTGATTTCATGTTGACTTCAAGAACAAAAGTTGACAGAGATGTCTAATCTGACCTGAAATCTACAGTAAATGTCTGTGGTGGATCTCTGATGTTGCATGTGAATCAGAGAGCTACAGGGAAACAAACACAAGGGGTCATACCCTCGTACTCCTCTGGGTGCTGCTCAAAGTCCAGACAGAAGGTAAGAAGCTTCATCAGCATGCGTTTCTCCACCACAGTCAGCTGCTTACTGGCAAACACATCTGCCCGTGAACACGGGACCTTCAGGGGAGAAAGAAACAGGACAGAGCAGGTTAAAGTAATTACATATATGTGTATACATGCACATATAACACACTTGGTACAGAGGAGGATGTAACAATTGTGAGAAAACGGCTTACCTTTGGCCCTGAATTACTCACACAGATGGATTTTGCATTACAATGCTGCATTTAATATTTTTAGTGAAATGAGAAACACCTTTTGCGTCAAAGCTCTTATCAGGTACATTAGTAAATAGAAATGGATAAATCAAGCAGCAAATCAATTTAATCATTTTATCTTAGCTGAACCGCTCTAATAATTTGCTTCATATTAGACCTAAAATACATTGCAGTCACGAGGAAAACATGAAGTACACAGAATTATGGATTGGGAAAATAAATAAATAAATAAATAAATAAATAAAATAATTGTGACCCTACAATAGGACAAATGTATGTATAAAAAAATATTTTTGCTAGAATGTCAGTTAATGTTAAATATCAATTGTCCTTTTGATAATTTTTACATTTATTTGATTCTGTTAAAAGGATTTATTGAAAAAGATCAACTTCATACCTGCTCCACTTTTCCATTTCTACAGGTGAGGATGCGGCCGATGTTCTTGAACTCTGCGTAACGGCTCACATTAGATTTGATGAGCAGATCCACCAGTGCACCACGTGCATACATCAACTTTGAAGGGGGTCAAAGAGAACACTATAAATTTCATTTCATTGCCATCTAAGTTCATTTAAAGCTAGATGCCAGACTGCGATCAGTACGTGATGGTGTTTTAGAAAGTCATTTTAATTGTTTGAAGCTTTCCCGCCGATTAATATACTTGTGACAACATTGACATTACCGATTACACTGCACATCTTACAAGATGTTATCTTTCCTTTTCGTTGAGCAAAATGAATGCTTTAAAATAGTGGATTCATCATTATTCTTAAAAACAACAATAAAATAATACTATGTAAACCTTAACGCTCACAATAATTAAATGGCTTGAATAAGGTAAACTTAAACAAAATAGTTTAAACAAATGAAATGAACCCGTTTCTTTTCATTTAGAGAAACTTAAATTTAACCCAAACTGGGCTGGGGATTCTATTTCCCAGCAAAAGGCAGAGCAATGCAAATATTTATTTCTTGATTTGCTTATTTATTTACATTATTTGGTGGGCAATGCTCGTACACACGAGTAACAGAAAACCATAACAACCCTATTTATTCACACATACAGGAGTAAATGCGATGACAATGACAGAACGGTTACCTATTTCTCTCTTTAGGGGTCTGAACTCTTTTCACCAGTTCTTGGTTTCCCATTATTTTCTTTTTTTAATCTAATATACTGATTAACATTTATTTAAGCAATACGAACCTTGGAGACGAGGTCGATGTTGAATCTGCGTCCCTCTTTTACTAGCTTTTGATATGTTATCTTCTTTTCCACCTCTACAGGTGGATCTGCTGGGCTGCTAGTTGCCTGCGACTCTTTTTCTTCCTGTGATTGGCTGGGTTCTGAAATGTCAGATGTATGCTGCTCCTCTTTTGGCTCAGAGACTTCCTGCTCCTCGTTCTGTGTTTGAACATCGGATGCTGTGGCATCATCACCTGTAACCGTGTCTTGAGCCTCTGTAGAGTCACTGTTGGGCTCTTCTGACGCTGGCTGACAACTTGTTAATGGGGCCTTTGTTTCCTCTTCTTTCTCTTCCTCCTCACTATAAATGACAAACAAGTATAATTTAAAGGAGAAGTCCACTTCCAGAACAAAAATTTACAGATAATGTACTCACCCCCTTGTCATCCAAGATGTTCATGTCTTTCGTTCTTCAGTCGTAAAGAAAATTATGTTTTTTTAGGAGAACATTCAGCATTTTTCTCCATATAATGGATTGCTATGGTGCCCCGAGTTTAAACTTCCAAAATACAGTTTAAATGCGGCTTCAAACGATCCCAGCTGAGGAAGAAGGGTCTTATCTAGCGAAGCGACTGGTTATTGTCATTTAAAAAAAATACAATTTAGTAGACAGTTAGGGTATGTTGAATAAACTCCAATTGCATTTTCGCAAGTGAACATGCAAAGAAGATTAAACACTCTTAACAAAAAAGGGAAAACAGTGATATAGGACCATTTTGAAGTGAGAACATGAGATGGGAGTTTTTTGACATACCTTAACTGTCATGAACCGGAAAAAAAAACATCCAGGCAGAGTAAGACAAGATGAGCGTTGGCATTGAAAAGTATATATACATTGTATTATTTTTATTAAAATAATTGATCGTTTCACTAGATAAGACCCTTCTTCCTCGGCTGGGACTGTTTACAACTGTATTTGGGATCGTTTGAAGCCGCATTTAAACTGCATTTTGGAAATTCAAACTCGGGGCACCATAAAAGTCCACTATATGAAGAAGAATGCTGAAATGTTTTCCTCAAAAAACATAATTTCTTTACAGCTGAAGAAAGACATGAACATCTTGGATGACAAGGGGGTGAGTACATTATCTGTAAATGGACTTTTCCTTTAATGTTATTTATTGCTGTGTGACAAGATTGTTGTAGCCACCTCAGTTCAAGCGGCACATAAACCGATAATCTTCTCCTCTTTACTACTAGTTACAGCACCAAATAAGCAGAAATCAACATTAGAAGGTATGTTGAAAACACACTGAATTAAATCATAAGCTTTTAAATCTAATCAAATCATGCACTTTGTGCCAATAACCAGCTCTAATTTTTAACCTTCTGTTGCATGATGTTACATGCATTTTCTTCTTGATCTATGTCCTGACAGTCATTTTAAAATATCTTTCTGACACTGCACACCTTGTGGAGAACTTATTTTTTGATTTTGAGGTTCACTCTATTTTTCAGTCATTGCATAGATGTGCAAAATTGTGCAATGTTTATTATTATGACTCTATTTAATATAATTAAACATTATTTTTTATTAATTATTTGACTTACGTATTATCTGTCTTTTTGTTGTTTTTCACTTAAAAATTGAAATGAAATTTAAATTATCCTAAAAGTCAATTCATTACTTATTCTGAGATGTCGCACAATACCTTAAAATGTCACCTGAAATTTTATTTTAATATTCAATTCCAAAAGTCATTTGCACTGCACTCGTCACTTAATTTTTATTTGGTGCGTCAGTCTATTAAATTACTTAGTATATGAAACAATGATCCGTACTCACAAAAATGGTCTTCTTTTAGCGTTTTATTTTACAAACACACTAGTTTCGGCTCAACGCTTTCTTCAGTGCGTTGAACAATTCAATCCCTCCACCCACTTCTTACATCATTAATTATATTGATGTCATTTATTAGCCAATGTTGAGTCTCTAAAAACACATATTCCATTAAATTGCTGGACTATTTCCATTTGAATACAACGCAAACCTTCACCTCAGACTCAACACTGGCTTCTTCAATGCAATAAAGAAGGCCTTAAAGAAGACTATTTTTGTGAGTGCAGATCACGGTTTCATATATTTTAAAATTCAATTAAATTAAAAGCATATGTGCATTCAAGAGACAAAACACATAGGACCTGCCATCATGAATTTGTAAAAGACCAATTTTAGACTGTGTGAGTTGTAAGTGAAAAACAATTAATACTAACCTGGCATAACAGAAAACTTCTAAGTTGGAAATAGAGGAATCCACAGTGCTGAGAGGCACCACATCCTCTCCCTCATCAATCAAGCTCCTCCATACCTGCTCCGACTCCGTGATCTGTACCTCCTGCTGATTCTGAGAACACACATTATAAACCAAAATCAACCGTTGGCTACAAACCCACAAGGTGACCTACTACTTTAAACTGCTAAAAATCAGTTTTAAAAATGTTATTTAGCTGGTACAGTTCACATAAACTTGTATCTGGGTGAAAATGATAAAATAATGACCTTATAATCCTCGATCCACGACAGCAGGCCATTAAATGTGAAGCTTGCCCAGTTTCCAGCATAGTAGTTCCTCCTAAAAAAGAATCATTTATTTACCATCATTCAGTTTTTTGCCGTTGCTCCTCTTTTGTAAGACATTTTGGATAAAAGACTCTGCTAAACGTATAAACGCAAATGTTTACGTAAATCTAATTTCAAAGATACTGAACATCAAACTCCACAGAAATAAGAAAACTGCCAACTGAGTTTCAAGGACTAATAGTGTCTTGTACCTGTCCAAATGCAGAACGCTCTGTCCAACTCTGGAGCAGGCCGCCGCAATGACAGACTCGGTGAGACCTGGGAAATGAACACAGACAGAAAGCATTGTTACCGACCACCACTGCGATCTCTCTCTGAATTGAAAGTTTCACTCAATTTGCGAAATGTGTGCCATTTCAACCACACATCGCTGAAATAGCAAAGCAATCCGACTGCTTTTACAATTACATTGACGCAAAAAGCATTAAGGCTCGCTGGAGGCTTATTCACTTTAACTGCTGCGGATAAGTCCTGTTAGAAACAGCAACTCAGCATAAGGACAACGACACAGCTAACAATATAGTATTTCATTCAATCTTTCATCTCTCATTTCTAATAAAGTAAGTCACTAGATTTTAGCACTCGCTCTGCCAGAAGTATGTTGCCGGTGAACCAATGGTGCTTCAGACAACTGAAATGGTATGTGGTCAGAAATGTTACATTTAAAATTCGTTTAAAAAAAAAAAAAAAAAAATCAATAAATCAACTGATAAATTGTTACATGAATTAAATACAGTTGAGGTCAAAAGTTTACATACACCTTGCAGAATCTGCAAAATGTTAACTATTTTACCAAAATAAGAGGGATCACACAAAGTACATGTTATTTTTTATTTAGTACTGACCTCAATAGGATATTTCACATAAAAGACGTTTACATACAGTCAACAAGAGAAAATAATAGTTAAGTTTATAAAAATGATCGTGTTCAATAGTTTACATACACTTGATTCTTAATACTGTGTTGTTACGTGAATGATCCACAGCTGTGTTTTTTTGTTTAGTGATAGTTGTTCATGAGTCCCTTGTTTGTCCTGAACCCTTAAACTGCCTGCTGTTCTTCAGAAAAATGCTTCAGGTCCCACAAATTTGTTGTTTTTTCGGCATTCTTGTGTATTTGAACCCTTTTCAACAATGACTGTATGATTTTGAGATCCATCTCAACAACTGAGGGACTCATATGTAACTATTACAGAAGGTTCAAATGCTCATTGATGCTACAGAAGGAAACACGATGCATTAAGAGTCAGGGGGTGAAAGCTTTTGGAATTTGAAGATCAGAGTAAACTTATTTTGTCTTCTGGGAAACATGTAAGTATCTTCTGTAGCTTTGGAAGGGCAGTACTAAATGAAAAACTATGATATTTAGGCAAAATAAGAAAAATGTACACATCTTCATTCTGCTCAAAAGTTTTCACCCCTGACACTTCATGCATTGCTTTTCCTTCTGGAGCATCAGTGAGCATTTGAACCTTCTGTATTAGTTGCATATGAGTCCCTCAGTTGTCTTCATTGGAAAGGAACACAAAAATGCTGAAAAACCAAAGAATTTGTAGGATCTGAAGGATTTTTCTGAAGAACAGCGGGCAGTTTAGTTAATTTTGATTTTTGAATTGATTTTTCAATCCATTGACTGATTTATTTTTATTCGAAGTCGAAGCAATAAATGTACTTAAATGGAAATCAAAAATTGAAATAAGAAAAAAAACACAATCACTAAAATGGCAAATACACAAATAAGTAAAAATTAAACTCAGTTGATTTATCAATTTCTTATCTGGACCCTAATACTTCTGGAGCATTCACATACAAAGCAAATAAAACTTAGAATATATAGTGTTAAAGCAAGTGGCATATGATTGTTTTTGCACAGTTTATGAAACTGCAAGCAGTATGAATCTGGCAATGGTAAAGGCTGCTGATGCTGCACAGCATTTGGACAGTCATTTACATAAGGTAAACATTTCCCGGATAACGTGCTGACTATTAAAATTAAGTGCTCGTACAAGCTCTAGCTCACAAGCCAACGTACCAATGGTTCCAACTGGTATATTTACTAGCATGCAAACTGTTTGAGCTGAGGTTTACATACTTCGCAAAGCCGCACTAAAAAGGCAGACGGAACGCGTGGGGTCCCTGAGAGCAAGATTGAGCAGCACCGGGGCTGAAAACAACTCCATTAAGCCGCTGAAGCGTCCCTGTCCCTCCATCTTTCTTCTTCTTCATCTGGCCTTGCACAGCCCCATCTCACACACACAATGGAAAAGTGATTTATTCCGAGCAGGCCCGTCGTATCTTCCCCAGCACTGGCTATTTCACTGATGGAGAATCCTGGGATTCTAGACACCCACATGCTCTCCTACAATGTGACCAAAAACCTCTGTCCAAATTTAATGGCATGACATCGAAATTCACCCTCTTGACTTTCATAATTCCTGATTTTATTGTGCTGATTTATCGATGCACATTGTTGTAAAATAAAAATAAAAATTGTCTTTGGAATCTTTTATTAAAAATTTACTGTCGAAAACAACTTTCAACCCCTCCTGTCCTTCTGTGTGTATAATGTCAATTTTTCACAATCCAATTGCTGATGGTTAAAATCTGGTCCACACAATGTATGTTACAGGATAGTGAAATTGTCCATATTTAACCCCTTTAACTGTCACCCTCCCCTCCGTGGGACGCCTAAGTTTACGTCACCATATTACAAATAAATCCTAATCTAATCAGGACAAACTATACATCGTTGGAAAGGTCTAAGACTTCTAAATAGATATTTTACCATATTTTTGTGTTACATATTATGTAGGAAATGTAATTGATTAATATATGTCAAGAGTGCAACTTAAAAAATCTACATCGTAACGAGTTCTGACCTTTGTCACAAAAGACTTTCTTCATTGCCTTTTTCCCTATCACGTTTTAGAAATCATAAGAAATTATATATCAGCTCAAAACTTAAAATCTCAAAATTCATCCTTTGAAAGGCATTTTAAAAATCAGACATTGCATTACCACGGAAAATGTAAAATCACTAATGTACAAAAATTTTTCATTCATGAATTATACAAATTTAAGTCTGGATAGTGCATTTTTATGTCTGTGTTCAAAAATGGGAGTGATAGTTAAAGGGTTAATAGCACAACATCCAAATGTTGGCATAAATTTAAATTTATTTATTTATTGGCTTAAATTTATTGTGCCGATTCAATGTAAAAAATGTAAAAACTAGGGCTGTAAGTATAATGCGTTAACTCAACGAGTTAAAAAATAACGCTATTAAAATATTTTAACCCTGTTAACACACTGGCCCGCTCCCCAGACCTGTACATCATCTTATATTTCATACGACTGTTCACAAATATGATGCAGGGCAACAACTCCACAAATGCAGTTATGCCCTAAAATTCAAGATACTGGTGCAAAAAATTTATATATATATATCACATATCACGGGCGACTCGCCCCCCCCCAACGCACCCCCCTCTGAAGTTCAAGTTAATTCTATTTTCAATATAGCGCCATATTACAACAAAAGTCATTTAAGATTACCTTTCCTATAGAACAGGTCCATACAGGTCTATAATCTTTTATTAAACAAACTAAATAACCTTATGGTATTATTCTTATTTACATGACGGCATGTCATTTCTGTCTCTACATGGATGCACGTCTATAATTTCTACTCTGCAAAAACACGGACAGGATCATTCATAAAAACGGAATTTACTCTATAGTGCAGAATGCCCTTAAGGAATTAGTCGATTTTTGGATAAATAAATAAAAAGTTGGTCTGACACTTAATTCGGATTGCGATATGCACTAATGTCTGTGAATATTGAAACGCAAAAAGACGGTTTAGATATGAATCCTGCATGTTCCACTACCTCTGTGTAAATGAATGGCGGAGACGCGGTTTTGTTTACTACACAAATACTGAAGCACACGTGATACTCGTGGTGATTTTTGGCCTCTGCGTCTCATTATATCTTGCTGTGAGAGTCACTTCATGTGAATTTTACCCATTCATCTGAGAAAACTAGCATCATATCATACTGTATACAAAAACAGAAACTAAAAGGCAACCCAAGTCTTGTATTACTTTCGTACAGTAAAATGTACGTCTTTATATATTTGTATTTCTGTCAAATTTAAATGAAACAATTAAATGCTAAAAATAAATATTACTACAAGATTAATCATTTAATTGTAGGAAAAAATACTAGTTATTATTAAAACTTTTTAAACTGAATATTCACACAATTTTTTGTTTTTAACTGTAAACCTCTGTTTGTTTGGCAAAAAAATAAAAGGGTTTAATTTTCATTTGATTAAAAAAAAATGCCTTATGCCTTCATTTGATTATCAGAAAAATTAAAACACACAAGAAAAAGATAGTAGGGCCCTATTGTTTAAAATGTTGAAATTGAGAATTTTGGGACTTCTTTTTTCCACTGAAATAAATGTTTTCGTTATTACACAGACAGTACAGTACAGAATAAAAATACTGGCACCAGACGCTGAAGCTGTTTTAGTTACCATGACTTCATTATATTAACAAAAAATACTGAGATGTTTCTCAGATTATCTTCTTTTATGTTCTTTTTCATTAGTCCGTTGCAGCCTAAATATTTATGTTTAATAAACTGAATGTTGAATCAAATAAAATATGTCTTTCTGAAGATACAATTTGTAACATCTACTTGATAATTTCTCATTTAACACAAAAATAGCTTTAAATAATCTTTTGTGGGTATTTTTAGTCAAATTTATTTTGCGAATAATTAGAATAATTAATTGACACAGCATGTAATTAATTAGATTAAACATTTTAATCGACTGACAGCCCTAGTAAAAACCTAACGTCCATTTTTCACAATCCAATAAATTCCTGTTCCAATGAAATACATCAAATTAGAGCTCAAAACGTTTACTTAGAAATAACTAATAATAATGCATCCTTATGTGCATTACAGTGACATCATTTGATAAAACCACCTGAACTGAAGAAACTAATTATATTTATGGAAAAGTATTACATTAATTCCCTTGGCCTGTTTAAAACAGATGCATCTCAATTACGCTTCTAGCAGAGCAGTGGCGGTGCGAGGAGCCTCAATATATCTGTCCAGATAATACTGAAGATGTTTTTAAAAAGTGTAAATAACCTCTGGCCGCCATCTTTTAATGCCATTTATCCTATCCGGTATTGATTTTTCCACATCATGTTTGCTAAAGACAAACATTACCTGCCATAAAGTTCTGATGCCACATAGACATGCTGGGCGATAAATAATAGATTTGAGCTGGCAGGACTTTGATGACCGGGCAAAGCCCGAAATGCTTTCAGCAGGAATTGTATGAAATCATAAATCACTCTTCATTTTAGAGAACATTCCAAATGGATTCTATCTCTGCACCTTGAAAGTCATTTTTCGGTTATTTATAGTCGAGGCTGAGGGAGCGAGGGAGGGACTGTGTGAGAGAGAGAGCGTAAGAGAGAAAGGGAGAGGGCAGGTCACTTCTCTTACACTCCACCCATTTATGTCACCCATTCCCTCTATCTATCTATCTCTCTCTCTCTCACACACACCATGCTGTTGTATATTTCCTTCACATCTGTGGGAAGTGTAAAGGAAGAGTTCAACCATAAATGAAAATTCTGTCATCATTTACTCACCCTCCTCGTTCTGAACCCATATGACTTTCTTCTGTGAGAAAGCACAAAAGGAGAAACTCTGAGCTGCTTTCACTTTTAATAAATAAGAGAACAAGCACCATAAAAGTGGTCCATACAGCTTTTGCTCTATATTTCAAGTCTTCCAAAGTCTGTGTGAGGAATAAACCAAAATTTAAGATGTTACTAACTAAAACGTGTTCGCTATGCCATAGCTCTCAAATCTCATTTGTATTTTAGCATATTCAAAATCTGTGCAACGTGACTGGTTGTAAGACCTACAGCAAACCAATAGTGTTTAGCATCACTGAAGCATCTTGACTATATGCAGGGCTGTGGAATTTTTCAGATTTTATCCATTAAAGAGATAGTTCACCCAAAAATAAAAATTCTGTCATAACC
Source organism: Labeo rohita (assembly GCF_022985175.1). Taxonomy (NCBI): domain Eukaryota; kingdom Metazoa; phylum Chordata; class Actinopteri; order Cypriniformes; family Cyprinidae; genus Labeo; species Labeo rohita. The sequence goes on along the minus strand of NC_066889.1, from coordinate 5,441,228 downwards.
CGTAAGACCTTAGTTCATATTCGAATGACAAAATATGATATTTTTATACGAAATCTGAGAAACCTTGCATAGACAGCATGATAAAATTGCCCATGTGACATCTGTGTGACATAAGGGAAATTGTTGAATAAAGTTATTTTTGTTTTCTTTGAGGAAATAAGGTATACTCATTGCTACAGCTGGCTGATTTTTTCATTTTTATCAATTCATTTGAATTACAATTTTATTTTTTAGAAATCAAGAAATTGAGATTTTGAATAGAAATATTACCAAATGTTAAAATTAGACAGTTTGACAATATGCCAATGAAAACGGTGAAGAGAAAAAAACGATCCAACCTCATGTCGGCGCACATGATTAACCGCTCACACGCTTATATCGTTAATTTCTTATTACATAATTTCTTTACGACTGAAGAAAGAAAGACATGAACATCTTGGATGACAAGGGGGTGAGTACATTATCTGTAAATTTTTGTTCTGGAAGTGGACTTCTCCTTTAAGTTTCCCATTTGTAATAACGACTGTGGTGGCATTCATGTGCATTCAGCTTGTAAATACGATGTATCCGACATGACGTGAATGCACCAATAGATATGACGCGTATTATTATTCTTGAAACATTTAGACTTTATTCTCAAAACATTGCGACTTTATCCTCGAAACATTGCGACTTTATTCTCACAGTATTTTGACTTTATTCTTGCAGTATTTCGACATTATTCTCACAGTATTTCCACATTATTCTCGAAACATTCCGACTTTATTCTCGCAGTATTTCGACTTTATTCTCGCAGTATTTTGACATTATTCTCACAGTACTTCGACTTTATTCTCACAGTATTTATTCTCACAGTATTTTGACTTTATTCTCGCAGTATTTCGACTTCATTCTCGCAGTATTTCATCCTTATTCTCGTAGTATTTCCACTTTATTTTCTAAATATTAAGATTTTAATCTCGTAATTTTAGATTGTTTTTTTTTTTTTTTACGTGGCACTAAAGTGCCGTCGTCATTTTTTACTGTATAGCCCAGTCTTAATAACGTGGCTTTAGAAAAGAAGTAAATAAGTGCACAGATTGTGCAGAGTGCTTTTATGTGTTTTTTTTTTAAATCCTTTTTGAAGCTTAACAGCCTCACTGTATGCTTTTGTTGTATGTAAAACACCTTTTGTATACCATCAAACAGGTGTTCCCTGTCATTTGAATCTCTTTCTCACAGCCAAACCTCTAAAACATAAAATATTTGTCTAAATATTTACTTCTTATTAAGGGTAAATGATGCACGTTACTTTCCCAAATGCATGTTAAAAATCACAGTACTTGTAAAACAACATTCACCGTCTTAACAGAGAACCAAGCTGCCCTGAGACACTGACAACACTGGATCTCGAGCTGCTTGCATGAATGAACACTCTAAAACACGGAGCACGACAGACTATACATTCATTTAATGCATTGTCTGATTTTATAATCACACTAAGCACAATTTCAGTTTAATTTGTTTAACTGTGCTGCCCCATTAATTTAATTAAAATGTTATTTAAATTTTAAATGTAAGTATTTTTTCAGATGTTATTAATTATTAATGCAAAAATATCACTATGTTTTTTGGGAGGTTGTATCATATAAAACTTTGCAATCTACTTCTACAATCTACAATCAGATGTAATACTTTTTAATAAGGCCTATTCCCCCAACATTACGATATCAGAGCAGTGACATATTTGACCCCTCAAAAAAAAAAAAAAAAATCATGTTCCTTATAGAAGAGGTCACTGTATGTATGAAATGCATTTTTACGCATAACCCCTTAAAATGAAGCGAGTGTCATCGTTGTCCTAAATGAAATCTGGAGGCAGAAAAACATCAAGTTTCAAAGTCATAAACCCCGTTACAATGATCACTGACGATCTACAAGCAGTCTGTGACTACGACGCCCATTGGAGGTCCTACTAACAATCAATTCCACACTAATGCTCAAGGGCCATGAGAAATCAATCACCTGAAAAGAGCACAGGGATATCTGTGAAGGTGTTCTGTAATCACATGACTGCTAATAGAGGCTATTCAAGCTAAAGGCACATGGGGTCCAAGCAAGATGAATAGTTACATTAACCCAGGCTCAAAGAGCGGGCCGGTGAAATGGCTGGCTTGTTTTCTTCATTGCTGCTCTATTAGCGGCAGGTGAGGTAACAGCTCTGATATGAGATGAACTAAACGTGCATCTCAGTCAGGCCTGTCAGCCAATGATTGCTGAGCCTGTAACGACGCTCTTCGGTAAAGACTCTTGTACCTTCACGTTGTCTGACTCTACAGCTGCCGTACTTCAATATACATTAATCATGAAATACTGTTAAATACAGTCACCGTTTGGAATTTTACCAGCTGGCAGAATAGCTGTCAATGCATTAGCGCATCCTAATGTGCGGGTAGCACCATCTCCAGACAAGAGCTTATACTCTTATTGGTTGGGAACCGTTTAATTGCGGCTTGAAGACCTAGACCTAGAGATCTAAAAAAAAGTTTAGACTAATGAGAATTGCTTCTTAGGAATACACTGTTTTGATTCATGATGTTATGATTTATAAAACAAATGTTGCTTGCATGGAATATTCATGTTTGTTGTGTCAACAGGCTTTTGACCTTCATCTGACATCTCACATACATTATATGCATAAAATAACAAATTCTGTTTTTAGGACCAGTGATGTTTCCATCTAAATTTGACATCTGGAAATTGCATTTTTCTTGTTTTTAAAGTATTATTTTTAAAGATAGTACAAAACTATCATGATACGTACACATTTTGTTTATTCTTCTTATTTTTATACTTTAAATTATTTTTATAATAATTTAACTTTTTTTCTCCAAAATAATTTTATAATTTAAAATTACCACATTGGATTTTTTTTTTAATTATTACATTATAAAACGCTTTTTGCATTATGATAGAAATTACAGGAGGAAAATGTGCTTGAATATATACACTGTAAAGAAAATGCCATCCTAGTGCAAAAATCTTAATGATCCTAAAACAGGTTTTATTTTCTATGAGCAAAATATAATTTCATTTTTTGAGATCTACATTGGTTTCATGCGATTTACTCATAATCAATCTACTAAAAGAAACAAAAATGGCAAGGAAGAAATATTTACAGTTGGTAAATTCTCATCTCGGGTCATTGCCACATGTGGAAAAAAGTTAATTTTAGACCCGAGAGTAGGGGACAGTTATGGCCTCGAGCTTTGTATGAACAGGCTGCAGCAGGTCTTTTACATTATAGCTGAGAATGTGAATGTTCCAAAATGTGCTTTCCCAAATTCCAAAAATATTCAAAATCTTGTCAGAAAAAACGACAATTTGGAAATACTGTAGGAAACGAATTCATATGCCTCAAACAATTTCAGCTTGAAATCTGCCGCCACATAAATTTTTTTCTGAAAAAGATTTCTGCAAGTTCAGCAATGCAATACGAGGAAATGGTTTTCCATTTCAGAGAAAGCAGGACGCAACACAAGGTTCACACTTGTGCTCCCTATACAATTACAATTGTACACAGATTTTTCATGTATGGCACCATCTTCCAATCTTTTTACAGCGATAAGTGTAAGTGTTGATTTACAGGCACAGTATATCATGTATGCTGTTGGAAAGTATGGTGCAAGTGATAGAAATGTCACATAATAAAGAAATTAATAAACAACGTAATATGAGCACATAACATATTAGATTAGTGTTGTCACGATACCAAAATTTTGACTTTGATACAATACCTGACTAAAATACCACGATACTACTACTGAACCAACACTACAAAAAAACATAGAACAGCATAGTAATTGAATAATAGATGATCCAAATGGAGATCATAGTTATTTTATCTATTAAAACAAAGCGTTTCATCCCCCCTTTAAAAAAATAAAAAATAAAACAATAATAATCACATGCAAGTGCCATTTATATCATGACATAGTCATTTTTTGTTATTTTATCTTTGTTATTAATAATAAAAACCTAGATGCAAGTAACAAACTAAAGAACAACTACAATAAAACAAAGAGACACAAATGAAATAAAGAGGGCCCTATGAAATCTGTTTTATTTTTTCTTAAATTCAATCAAATTTTTTCTAGACTCTATTTTAATGGGTACATTAAAAAATATTTATCAGTAAGCATGTCTAATTAATTGAAATCAAACTTGCAGAATTTAACAGCAGTTTATTAAAAGTTTAACAAACATTACACGTTTTTAAGGCCCTATGAAAAAACATTTTATTATTTTTCTCACATGCAGTTTTGTTTGTGAATCTCTGTTTTCCATTAATTTTCTAGATTCTATTTTAATAGTTTCATTACATTTTAATAATCAAAAGCATGTCTAATGAATTTATAAAGGATAATCAGATTTGATAAAGAATTCATTTATTATGGGGTTTATTTATTTTTAATTTGCTTATTTATTTTCAGAAATACTGTGTTGTGTATTTTCAATTTTCTGGTAAATAAATTCTGGTAAATAATTTTTTGGTATATATTCCTTAAACATTGTTTTAATAATATTTGTACTATTATTAGTAGTAGTACTATCTTTACATTATGTAATATATTAATATATTTCTGACTGTCAAGTTAAACTGAACTTTTATTTTGACAGGTTGCCGTGAAGACCTTTAGGGTCTTTATTATATGACGATAGTTTTCTGCAAAAGAAAAGGTAAAATGCTCATGAAGTGACTCTCAGAGCAGTTCTAGAGATTATGTTCATGTGTTCATGTACTCATATACTGAGGCGGCAGAGGCTGAAAAAACTGTGAGCGTCACGCGTATGTGTGTAGTAAACAAAACTGCGCGTGTGCACAGTTCCCTAACACAGACACGCAAAAATACGGCTCTTATTAAAATGCATTCTTAAAGTACCAGTACTAGTAAAATGCGGAATCGCACCGTTTTTTAAAAGCAGGGTATCGCGATACTTTTCACGAAGTACCGGTATATTGTGCAACACTATATTAGATTATATTTATTTTTTGCCATTTTTGCCTTTATTGGGATAGGACAGATCAGAAATGACAGGAAGTGAAGTGGGAGAGAGATAGGGGGTGGATCAGGAAAGGTCCTCGGGTCAGGATTCGAACTCGGGACGCCTGTAGCGCAGCGGTGCTGTATGTTGGCGTGCTGCCCACAAGGCTATCGGCACCGATGTAATTAATTACTTTTTATCATTATTTTTCACATTTTTAACTATTTAACTTTATATTTTAATGTTTTCAGAATTAACAAAATGATGATACTATTCACAATTGGCCAAATAATGATACCAAACAACTTCAAAGCTTTACAATTCTAGAAAAATCATTCATAATAATTGACATGTCAATACTCTGCACCAGGGTACTGATTCATTATCACAATGCAGAGCAATGCATAAATGCAGATTTGTCCCTCACCTCTATTCATTAGGTCATTCTGACATTATAGTCTAGTAACGGGATATTTTACACCAAAATGAAAATTCTGTCACCCTTTACTCACCCTCATGTCATTCTAAAACTGTATGACTTTTGTTGAACACAAAAGACAAATTTGAGTTCCAGCATATTGAAAAGAAAAAAAAACGAACAAATCCCAAAACACTCATGAAGGTGAGTAAATGATGACACGCATTTGAGCTTCCATGTTTATTAATTACTATAAATGAATTAAATGTCAAATACATTATTTAATAAAATATTTAAACAATTTTAATATATAAAGTCAGAGACAGAGTGCAAGCATTTGTCTCTAACATAATTCTGTAATTTTAGCCAAGCAAATTATGAATATTTCTATTCCGGACTGTCTATTTAAAAAAAGGCAAAAAAGACAGCTTTAAATCCAGCAGCAGTGGCGTAGTGAGTAAGATGCGTGGCAGTATCTTTAGACACAATCGACCCAAGTTTTTCACCATTCGTTTTTTAGCATCTCACTAGGGATGCACAATATTATCACTAATATCGGAATCGGCCGATAACGGTTTTAAATGTAAATATCGGCATTGGCCCAATATGAAGAATTTTGCGATATGTCTTGCTGATAAGAGGAATAACTCACATGTGCTCAGGTAGTTTGGTTCCATATTTCATATTGCATAATCATTACATTTATCCCAACATTTTTTATTTGTATATTTAAAAATATTTAAAACATAAATCTTATAAAATTATTTATGCATTTAAAATTTTGCAATGTAAATGCATTAATAGAGAATATCTCTAACTTAGTCCAGATTGGGGGAATTTTAATGTTAATTATGTCATTTTCTATTTTTATTTTTTTTGCATTGGAAAAAAAAATTGTTTTTTGGGTTGTGTATGCTGTCAATTATAGTTCTTAGAAACAAAATAGGATTCTGCAAAAATCTGTATCGGCAGGTCACTTACAAAGAAAATCACAATCAGCCATTAAAATTGCAATCTGTGCATCTCTACTATTCAAGTCCACACTTGACGCAATAACAAATATAGCATTTTAAAGAAACAGTTCATTCAAAAACTGCTGACAATTTACTCTCCCTCAGGCCTTCCAAGATGTAGATGAGTTTGTTTTTTTCATCTGAATTATAAATGGCACTTGATCTGTGCATATTTCTCTCCTGATTCAGACAAGATATTTTTTCGCTTTTATCGATAGACTTGCATTTTAGCAACAGACTGAAGTTAATCTTGATGGATTTGTTTCTTACAAGCATGCGGCTTTTCATTTCACAAGATGTGATGGACTGAAGTTGTGTGGATTATTGTGATGTGTTTTTCAGCTGTTTGGACTCTCATTCTGACAGCACCCATTCACTGTAGGAAATTCATTGGTGAGTAAGTGATGCGATGCTGAATTTCTCCAAATCTGTTTTGATGAAGAAACAAACTCATTTAGAGCTTGGATGGTCTGAGAGTGAGTTTTTGTTTTTGTGTGAACTATTCCTTTAATGAACTATTTCTTTATAACTATACTGTTTATCATACATCTTTTTTTAAAGGTCCTTTTAACTCTATTTTGGCTTTGTTTAAAACATACTGAGAATTTCCTGTCGCTGCGCTATCCAAGTTCATACAAAAGATTAAAACACAAAACATATATTTGAGAGAAGTAATCTGTAGATATTAGACATATGAATGTTTCATATCAAACACAAGATCTTGAAATATGCTGTAGCTTTCTGTGGGAGCTGATTCTGGAAGTCACGCACTGAACCCGTTTATCTCCACACACCGCACTACAGCAACTGCAGGAAAATAACCTGAAGCCAGTGGGAATTTCAGTTTGCTGGTTTGTTCTTGATTATTCTATTTCACTATGGGCCTCTGAGCCAAACAATATAAAAAATGAAAAGGTCCACAGGCATCTGCTCCCACCACAGCAGACCCTGAGCACGGACTCTCCGGGGACAGCCGGGTCAGGTGCGAGTTCACCGGCTGACGGGGCGCGACCGACGAGAACGCAGTCCTTCACACAGTCAGAGGGTCTAGCAGGCATCATTATGGGGGCGGCAGTATTCATTAACAACTGCTCCCTGTCCATATCCTCATTTGTGCCTGTATCCAGCAGCAAAACGGGGGTAACTAGGGAGTCTGGGACAAGCACGCTTGTCTGAGCAACCTTGACATGGAACGGAGTCTGAGCAGAAATAGTCCAAGCTGTGAGTGTCCCCGTGTCACCGGTTGCCTTGGGACCAACTGGCTCTGGTGGTTTTGCATGAGCGGAACCAGAAGTGGGCCAGATATATTCATTTGCACACCATCAATCACAGCACGAGAACGTTGCTCTTAGCCATCGCACTAACCCCTCTTTTCTTTCCTTTTTTTTTGCTCATCTACCTCTCCTCCCTGTTGTGAAGAACAATGCCCTGCACCGGGGAGTAACTTCATCTCCTGCTGGCTTCAGCACTGTCCTGAGGATCTGGCCTGCATATAAACACACTTCTGCGCTTTGAATGAGGACACTAGAGAGAACGAGGACAGTATCGTTCCAGGGGTCTCGCTCTGCACCACATAGTCCAGTAAAGTATCCGCCCTCCAGGGGGTCCGGAGCACAAACCTACAATTCAATGCTGGGTTTGAAGCAGGTCACAGAGTCAGGGTCAGCTCCAGTTCTGTTAAACGACAAACTGGTTTATGTGCACTAATTTAGAGCACTGCTGCACTCAATAAAGTAGGGCTAAACTCTAGACCAGGCCAGGGAATGTTAAACTTGAGCTGTCCACTGTAAAACTCAATCTGCATTTTTGGTTGGTACTCAGAAGGTTCTAGTTTGATCCCTGCAAGTCCAAGCCATCACCATTATGTCCTATAGGCTTCTAACCCCAGATTATCGCAAGGGAGGTGTTTCTGTAATACGTCTACTGCAAGTTGCTCTAGATAAAAATTACTTAATATAAAATATTACTTAACATAAAATATAAAACATTTAGTATAAAAACTGACTTTGACTTATTAGATTTGTTAATAGAGCTGTTTGCGGCTTATAGCAATATTCTATTAAATTATCAAATTATTTTTAATTATTATGAACAAAACTAATGGTATACCAAAATATTAGTATTCATATTATTATTAGTAGTAGTAAAGACAAAAGTTATTAATATTGTAAACAATTGAAATAATTATTGTTAATTACAAGTATTTATAATATTATTGTTGTTTATTGTTGTTGTTATCGTTATTATTACCTATATGCTTCAGATTTGTTTTAAACAGCCAACAAACAATTAACAAAATTAAAAAGCTATTATTAATTATTATTATTATTATTATTATTATTATTATTATATTTTTTGCAAATAAGTGTTAATATCTGAAGGGTTTATTTGCAAAAACATAACTGGGGTTTTTTTTGTTTGTTTTTGTTTTTTAAAATTATTTTACTTAGTTTACTTTTACTGCAGTTTGACTGAGATTAATTGGAATGCACAATGAAAAAACATGATTTTTGAAAATTGTTAAAAACAGAGTTATCGTTTTTTGCAAATAAACCCTTCATTTATTATTTGTAATATTATCATTATTATTATCATTATTATACTACTGGCGATTATTATTATATTATATGCTTTAGATTTGATTTTTTTAAATAATTGTAATTATTATTTGTTGTACATTTTAAGTTTTAATGATAATTATTATTATTATTATTATTTGCCAGATGCATCAGATTTGAAGAATGTCATGTTTTCATACAGTAAGGCAACTAACAGTAATGTATATAAACAATAACATAATAGAGACTGAATGTGTTATTAATTGTTAATAAATGTTAATAATTATTGTAAGTGCTTAGTGATGATGATGATGATAATAATAATAATAAATAATAAATTATATTATTTAAATTATATATGAATTATACTATATGTAGCTATTTGAATTCACACACAAACACAGTGAACAAACAGCAAAGTCAGTGTTTCTCCATCACTGTCTGGAGCTCTGTGATTCAGCATCTCTGATTCAAGACAAGACTACGCCAAATATTATTCTTGAATTCTCTTGTTCTTTCTTACAGTTTCGCTGCTATTACACCATTCAGCAGTCAAATGACAGCCAGAACAAATACGTAGTTGCCATTCTTCATCATACATGTCAAAAACACAGCCCCATTAGCTTTAGCGTTCATGTGTCGCTGTGTCTGTTTCACATGTCTGTAGCAAAACACAGACACTGTCATTCTACACCACAGCGACACCGGGCACGGGAAACACAAATGCAGCGCAAACCATTACAAATTATGATATTAAAGCTGATATTTCGTACCTGTTCCGAGAATAACAACATCAAATTGAGATGGGAGATCCTCCGCAGCCATCTTGAAACTTCACACTGTCACGTGACACGGTATAGCGTGACGTTAAGCTTTTTATAACCTAAAACATACAGATTTAAACACACAGTAGCAAAAAATGCACACAATACTTTTTTTTTCAAAACTGAAATGCGCCATATATTAGGATAAAGAAGAAAAAAAAATAAAAGTTTTTTTTTTTTTTTTTTTTTTTTTTTTTCCACAGGTCTCATATTCTTTGATTTCCTGTGTATCTAAACTGGCTAAACCCTGTCTGTTGTTCTTTTAATGCATGTTAAATAGAAATATGATAAAGGCACCACTCATTATGTAGTTAGAGTTTTTGTTATCAATGCAAGAAATTTACATACAAGTATATAAACATACAGCTGAGGTCAAAAGTTTACATAATGATGCATTAAGAGGGGGTGAAAACATTTTGAATTTGAAGATCAGGGTAAACTGAACTTATTTTGTCTTCTGGAAAACATTTAAGTACTTACATGTTGCTTCTAAAGGTCAGTACAAAATGAAAGAAATATTATATTTAGGCAAAATAAGAAAAATGCACTCATTTTCATTCTGATCAAAAGTTTACACCCCTAGCTGTTAATGCATAGTTTGTCCTTCTGGAGCGTCAGTGAGTGTTTGAACCTTCTGTAATAGCTGCATATGAGTCCCCCAGTTTACCTCGGTGTGAAAAGATGGATCTCCGAAATCATACAGTCACTGTTGAAAAGGGTTCAAATAAACAAAAATGCTGTAAAAATAGTGGGCAGTTTAACTGCTCAGGACAAACAAGGGACTGACAAGAAACAACTGTCAAGAAAAAAAAAACACAGCTGTGGATCATTCAGGTAACAACACAGTATTAAGAATCAAGCGTATGTAAACTTTTGAACAGGGTCATTTTTTTAAATTCAACTATTATTTTTCTTGTGGACTATATGTAAACATATTTTATGTGAAATATCTTATTCAGGTCAGTACTAAATGAAAAATTACATGCATTTTGCATGATCCCTCTTCTTTTGGTAAAATAATTTTGCATATTCTGCAAGGTGTATGTAAACTTTTGACCTCAACTGTGTATATATATAACTTGTGAAAAACTTGAAAATAAATCAATTTAATTTCACACAGCATGACTTAATGTAATGTTCCATGATGTTGTTTTTTGATTAAGTGTAATGTACACTACTGTGCAAAAATCTTAGGCCATTAGTATTTTTGGCAGTTACTTCTATCTTATGCTGTAGTGTGTCAGTAGGTAATACCAGTTTACATTTTCAGACATTCCTTTTGCCATTAATTGTAATGATCCAGTGATATTTTTTATTCACAAGGAGCCTGACAGCAGCCAGTCTTCCACAATCTGATTTCACTATCATCCAGTCCGTCTGAGATTACATGAAGAAACAGAAAAAACTGAGACAGACTAAATCCAGAAGAACTGTGGCAACATCTTCAGGATGCTTGAAGTAACCTACCTGCAAAGTTACTGTGAAAGGGTTTAGACAGTTCAAAAGGCAAAAATGCCACAAAGTGAGAATGCTTTCAAAAATAATGTCATACATTTTATTTAGCAGTTAACTTCTATTAACTACATTAAATCAACATTTTGTGTGACCACCATTTGCATTTAAAGCAGCTTTTGTCCTAGGCACACTTGTGCATAGTTTTTCAGGTAGCTCAGTTTTTTTCTGATCTTCATGTCAGTTTAAACAGACTCAGTGATTGTAAAATCAGATCCCTGTGTGGAGCACTGTCTGTTGTCAGACTCCTTGTGCATACAAAAATCTCACTGGATCGTTACAATTATTGGCAAAAGGAATGTTAACCAATATTTCCTACTGACACACTACAGCAGAAGATAGAAATAACCAGCTTAAAACCATATTTTTGCTGTTGGTGGTTAAATACTAATGGCCTAAGACTTTTGCACAGTAGTATTTGTTCAGAAGGTTCAGCAGGTAGACTTACTAATGCAGCCTACAAACCAAAGGTGAGGCTATTGTTAAGGGATCAGAATACAGAAAACTATTTCTTTTTAATTCGCCGATGGCTTATGTTCCCAGGTGCTGTCAACAACAGAATATTGTTTCTTCAAATAGCAGGAGTTGGGAAGAGGTGTTAATGATGAGCTGTCAAAATACCCTTCTGGCTCTCACAGCCACTGACAGCCAGCTATCAAGATGTATTTAAAAACACACACACACACACACACACATCTTAAGACATCTAACTGTTCATTATTAGAAAATATAAAAAATATATGAGTACATTTACTGACTGAAATAAAATAGAAACTTAATCTTTTCTTCTTCTTTTTTTTTTTTTTGAACCTTCTTCTAGCAGCTTTTAATGTCAATATTTTTGAATCCAATTGTCAGTTTGAGACCTTGTAAAAATGCCTTTTTGATTTATTATTCATTGTATCATACAAATGCTAAAAATCCCATACAAAATATAGAGAACAATTCAATAAAACCGTTATTTATTAAAATTCCATTAAACCATTAAAATCATTATTTCTGCAACATAATGCATTATAATTTGGCAAATCATTTGTAAATAATAATAATAATAATAAAATAAAATAATAATGTACAGAAGTATGGTGCATTACAAGTAGAAAATTGGAAGCTTGTACTTTTGGCGACTACAAAACAAAAGCAAAGTATTATATAACATATAAGCAATTGTACATGTCTTGTTTTAACGCATAATCTTTGTCTTCTGGATATACGTTCAAAACAGTGTGTATTTTAACATTTCATCCTGGTGTAAGTAGCATTATAGCAAAAAATACATTCTATGGGTCAAAATGATCAATTTTTCCAAAAATCATTAGGATATTAAGTAAAGATCATGTTCCATTAAGATATTTTGTGAATTCCCTACCATTTTTATTAGTATTACGCATTGCTAAGAATTTCATTTGGACAACTTTAAAGGCAATTTTCTCAATATTTTCATTTTTTTGCACCATCAGATTTCAGGTTTTCAAATTTGTATCTCGGCCAAATATTGCCCTGTCCTATTAAATACATCAATGGAAAGCTTATTTACTCAGCTTTCAGATGATGCATAAATCTCAATTTCGAAAAACTGACCCCTCTGACTGGTTTTGTGGTCTGGGAATGTATATGCTCCAGATGTTTTTGTTGCTGCTTTAAATCTTAGGTAGCATTGAATTTATAACATGCATACAGGAATAGGCGTCTATAACAAACTGTGTTGTTTTTAAAAGAACATTGAAAGAGAAAGTTGGCTGATACAAATTCACAGAACTTTTGCCAGTTTTTTTTCACTCAAACGATTGTACGTATCTCCAAAGGCTTCTGAACCATTTGCTCCTGAAACAAAACAAGGGCCTTTTTATAAGCTTAAGGGGTTGCCCACTTATAATTCATATATTTCAAGAACATTCTCCTTATCTCGAGATATGCCAGAATGCACCGGAGAATATATTTCAGAGCAGCTTTGTCTATTCTCTGAATATTCCTATCTGCATGTTCCAGATGTTTCAGCTGCTTTCTTCATCGCCAGTCAAGGGTTTTGAAAAATCATCTCACATAAGCGTGCTGTGAGGAACTTGCTTTCTATTTTCTGCACAGATCTCCAAAACCTTTTTTTTTTGTGTGGTGTAGTTCATTGGTAAACAAAGAGAGATGACCATATCTCCCGAAACAGAAAGAAGCGGGACGGATAACCCTTAAGACCTTTGTTTTCCGCAGCTTTCTCGACTTTAACATCACAGTCTTTGTCACTGATACTTGTTTCTTAGGCCGGAATAGGGACAGGTGTTTATAGCTTCAAATAAGACAGATTGGTGACACTTGATCTTCTTTAGTCTGCTTTTTTAAGTACGTCTTGTCCATGCTTAAAACAACAGCGGAAAACAAGACAGATGGCTTACAACAGGAGAACCCTTTTTCTTCTCTTGCTCGCTCTCCCTCTCTCTCATATCTGACGCACCAGGGATGCTTTTAACAAGAGAGTTTGTCGCAGCGTTTGTGATGGAGGGGTGTCTTCATGTCAACGGCTTGTTCTCCGGGGGATACGGCTCTTTTTTTAATCTGAGGGAGAAATGAAAAGCAAAACCTGTGTGGATTGAAATCATTTTCGTGCGGGGTTTCATCGTGTGCCATCACCCCGTATGTTCAGAGGCATTTAGTTCTGGCTGGGTTTGAAAGCAAAATCAAGGCGACGAGCGCTACAATGCTTTCCGCAAGAATCAAGCGCTCTTTATCTTGCGAGAGCCCGCACCTTTAGCCGCAGTCTTCTGTGAGTTCCTCAGGCTTTGATGCTCGCTTCTAAGAGTCCTCATTCACGGCTTCTGTGTTTGGAGAGTACATCTACTTTGCTGTTTTGTTGCCCGTTAATACTTTCAGGCCGAGGAAAGATGTCTCCAAGGACGGGTCCTACCATCTCCAGCTAAACTGCTGTATCGTACAAGCACTTTCAAGAGCCCGTGTTGATTAAGAAGGATTAAGATTAAGATTCAGACAAGAAAAGAGTACACAATTCATCAACAGAGCCACCGCAGAGAAACCTAGACTACATGTGGAAAAGTTGCAGGCTTTGTCGCCAGTGTTTGTTCAAAGATCTGGCGTTCGTTCAGTCGGCGATTTGCGAAATACTGTGGCAAAGTTTTTCATACTTAACTGCAACTTTGAAGTGGAATTCAAGGAGACTTCACAGTTCATTTCATTTCTCTCTCAGCTCTTTTTGAGGGTGGCCATCTTGAGTAGAGAGAGGTGAACGGTGGCAAAGCAACGTACAATGACACCATCTGTCAGGCCCCTCGTAAACTCTCCAAATGAAACATCCACGAGAACATTATTGCATTATAAATCTCACCATAAATATAAATTAAATTAGAGATCGGTTATCAGAGTGTGTCACACAGTGAATGCATGGGTGATGCAGAAATGCCCTGATGAATACGTATCAGCGCTGATAAACGCTTGTAAACGTATACGTTCATTGTCATGCCACAAGTATGGCGGTATCATTTTATCGGTATAAATCTCTTTTTAATCAAAACATTTTCAAGAATATATCTAGATCTAATTTCACCCCAAAAGCATGCAACCTGGAAACAAATTAAAAAAACAATTTTTTGATTTAAAATTTTGTGCACTGCATTGTGACATTATATAAAAAATCTTCTTAATTTATTTACATTCTATTTATATTTTTGTGGTAGTATTTGTGACCCTGAACCACAAAACCAGTCATAAGGTTAATTTTTTTAAAAACTGACATTTATTTATCATCTGAAAGCTAAATAAATACGCTTTTCATTATGATTTGTTAGGATAGGACCGTATTTGATGGAAATACAACTATTTGAAAATCTGGAATTTGAGTGTGCAAAAAAAAAAAAAAAAAAAAAGAAAAGAAAATCACCTTTAACCCTTTCACTGGTGAGTTTAAAATCTGACCCCCCAGAGTGAGTTTTTTTAGGCGACCGTTATTTTAGAACGTTCCCTTTACTGTTTCCATAGCGACGCGTCATCATTTTCATTACGTTTTTCCTTTTTTATTCAAAATATTCACACACTTGCTTACCATGTCTTCAACTATCTGATATTCCGATTTACGAATATGTGTAAGTGAGTGTATTTTGCCGGTTTACAACCTTTAAAAATGATCTGGCTAGTGATCTATAACGTGAGACGGGCGTCGCCATGTTTGTTCGCGCTTTCTCCCGAAATACATGCAAGTAAGTGGCTGGTAAACTGGGAAAGTAATGGAGTGAATTATATCGTTACTTACACTATGTGTATCTGATATGAATAAAACACGTCGTCAAATTATACTTGAATGGACTGTTATAGAGGGTTTGCACCGACGTCACATTCTGGTCAGTTACCCGGATGCGCGGCCATTGCGGCGATACTCATATGTAAACGGAAGCACTGATTGCACTTTTCTGAAAACTGACAGTTCCCCTCAGAGACACATTCATATAAACTTCTACCCCCAATTCATTATTTAGGAGTTTCTTCCAATATTACGTGCATCGTGAACAGTGAGATTGATCTGCCCAGTATCTTTATGTCCGTCTTCAGCTGTTAACGGCCTTTTGCAGACTAAATATAATAATACCGTAATATTTCCACCCAAATTACACTTTGGAACATGAATGCAGTGCAGTAAATGTACAACGTGTGCAGGCCACAGGGCAGTTCATATTGTCCAGCCCTATAATAGGTGGTAAACATCTGTACGATCTGCCTTCTTTGTGGCGGACTGATGACTCCACAGTTCTTCCTTTTATTTCTTATCCTGACATAGTAAAGATCTTTTGTTTCTCCGTTTTTTCGCCTAGCCATTTCACGAGTTCCGATCGTTTCAGTGGCATTGTTTACTCTCAATGCCACTGCAATGGCTGACTTCCGGATTGATGACGTAACGTGAAAACACTCTATTGCTGTTTCCATAGACATCCGTGTGTATTTTACAAACTCTAAATATATTGTTTTACTAGTACTTATGTGTATTTAAATGTCTAAAGCCTAAAATAAACGTTATGTGGTTGAAAACACTGCATAATTGTGATTATATGACAAGCGCAGCACCAGCCAACGTGCGAAAACGCAGTTTGAATTTGGCAGTTGCATGACGTCACGAAATGTTCTAAATCCCATATGTGGGACCCAAGCGGCAACCTCCCGCTCTCTCTTTTGAAACCAACACGGAAGTGACTTAAACTGCAATTCATCAACTGGCCACTAGAGACTGGCTCCGAAAAGGAGTCAATCCCATAGACTTCCCATGTTAAAATGGCCAACTTTACAGCAGAAAAAAAATGTTTACAGCCAGGTCTATATAGCTAATTGTGCCCTTCATGTCAACTGTGAGGGGGGGGTGAATTTTTTTATAACTCATCCGTTTAAATTATATTAAGCCTTAAAGTTCTGCATAATTTAGGGCGTGGCCACTTGAATGACAGGTGGATTGCCGCTGCTGTCACCACCGTTGTGCTAGTTTCAGCAACCAGCTCCACCCTAGTTCCGCCTCTTTGCCCATTTTCGATTGTCTGAGAGTAACTGTGCGTTCACACCGCCGCCGGCGAGAGCGTCAAAGTGGCCGGAAGTCATTCATTTTCAATGTGAGCCGGCGGCGAGAAGCGGCGCGGCGCGTTTTGGACTGTGTGGGCGTCGGGGAGAGTTGAAGTCAGGTCAACTTTATGGTAATGAGCTATGACGCGGCTCGGCGGCAACCAATCGGAATGTAGAAGTTCACCGCTTGAGAGGTTTCCAGAGAACGCAGTCCTGTAAACTTTGGTTCCGGCCACATTAGTTCCCAACGCTTGTTTTTCAGCGGGAATGCAATTCATTTGCTCAAAACAACACTGATTTGACCAATTGCAACCAAGATGGTTTGCAATGTAGGCTGCACACAAATTCATGTTAATGTTAATTAAAGACCAAGGCTAGTAAATGTCTCCTATTATTTTGAAATTACACTAGCACTTAACCATGAACACAAAAGCCACACCACACAAATGGCTTTTAATTGGTTTATTTCGTTAGCAAACATGTAACTACAATTAAATTACATTTCTTATTTTCACGTTTAAAATATTTAATGAGGTTAACTTACACCCTACTTGTGGTCTGTCTGCACAAGATCGGCATGCTTGTTTGCTTTGCGGCCGCTTTAAATACAAGACCAAGCGTTCGATCGTCAGAGCGTCAAAGAATCTTTGCACAGCGTTGTTGGCAGCGCGGCCAGAGCGAATTTTGACGCTCTCGCCGGCGGCGGTGTGAACGCACAGTAACGTGCAGTGACGCGATTCTAAGATGGCAACAGCCGACTCCCGCCCACTAAGTGCTTCAGAAATGCTCTTCAGAAACCTATGGGTGACGTCACGGACACTACGTCCATATTTTTTACAGTCTGTGGTGGGACTGTACTCCCAGGGTTAAAGTTGTCCAAATGAAGTTCTTAGCAGTGCATATTACTAATCAGAAATTAAATTTTGATGCGGTGGTAAATTTACAAAATATCTTCTTGGAACATGATCTTAATTTCCTAATGATTTTTGGCATAAAAGACAAATCTATAATTTTGACCCATACAATGTATTGTTGGTGATTGCTACAAATATCCCTGTGCTACGTAAGAGTGCTTTTGTGGTGCAGGGTCACATTTGTTAAATTGTCTGATTTAAAGGGATAGTTCAATTAAAACACTTAAAACACTCACATTTATTCACCCTTATGCCATTCCAAAACTGTATGGCCTTTATTTTAAGAAATGTCGGTAACGCTTTAGATTACAACCCGCAAAGAACTACGTAAGTAAACTGAATTTACGGTGTACGTTTCTGTAATTATAGTGCACCTATTAGTACGTATGTGTAGGTATAAGAGAACAATAGGCTATGTTACGTTTTGGTAATTCGGGGGTAACAACCAGATATACAACCTGCAAAGAACTGCGCTAGTAAACTGAAGTCACAGTGTATGTTTCGTATTTATATTGTACCTACGTGTAAGTATAAGGGAACAATATGGTACGTTTGGGTAATAACGGGGTAGAAAACAGATATACAAATAATTTATAATGGAATTAATTAAAAACTTAACAGGTACCTGTTCTATTAAATCGTAAGTTTGGTGTATCTATACGTAAGCTTTTTAAAATTACTGGGAAATTATACTCTTGTTCCATGTAGTTACAGGGTAATTGTGCCTCTGCGGGCTGTAAATTAAAGTGGCGATTGTTCCCCTCTTGTTCAACGAAGTTACAGGGTAGGTACAATACATAAACACACAATCTGTTTTTTAATTTTTATAGTCGCTAATCCCACTTCTACCTCTAAACCTAACGTTAACTATGACTGAACAGTAATAAAAATATAAAAAACAGGAAAGTGCAATCACAATCATTTATTTATTGCAAAAATGTCAACAGCCATACAAAAAAGTAATCCAAATAACGATGCGTTTGCAGCCGCAGTCCTCTCTGGCGGAATACAGCAGGTTTGAGGTGCAATAGGATGAGAGCAGAATTTAAATTGTTAATCGCTGAAAAT
The DNA here is from genome assembly GCF_022985175.1 of Labeo rohita. Lineage (NCBI taxonomy): Eukaryota > Metazoa > Chordata > Actinopteri > Cypriniformes > Cyprinidae > Labeo > Labeo rohita. The sequence continues at coordinate 5,422,355 of NC_066889.1, read as the reverse complement.
ATTATCCAGATTATTGTCTTGATCCACTCCTCGAAGGCGCCCGCGCGTCATTCCAACACATCTCACCAGAAACACGGCATGTCGTAATCTGTGACGAATGCAGGCGACAGCCAATGAACGTCCGATTTTCCTGTCGCAAAATGCACTTTAGCGCGGGTTTACGGCTGTTGCTGTTGGACTCGCTGCTGGAGATGGAGATGAAGATCGCCGGACAAAGCCTTGAATTTGGTTCTGGTACTCGCAAATCGTATGGATTCTGAAGATCTGGGTTACAGCACACAAATAAAATGGTTTAATTTGTAATTATGATGCGTGTTCGGTGTATTTTATGGTTCTATTGTTAGTCACAGCATGTTAGAGAAAACGCCTTTGTGTTCCACCACGGCAAACGAAGTTAATATGACATGAATGATTAAACGATTGCAGAAATATTATTTATTTTAAGGGTTTACCGTGTAGTCATGATAACATTATGTAGACCTATTCTTGGAAACGAGCTGGCAACAGAAATCACACAGAACAGAATGAAATGTTATGATTTCATATTAAGTAAACGTTAAATGTTTAGATGATGTAAATATGTCAGTATTGTACATTTAATGTTTGTAAAAATGTAAATAAATGTACGTTTTGTAGAACCACATTTTACGTCGCGTTGTTATATGTATTGAACCCTGTAACTTCGTTGAACAAGAGGGGAACAATCGCCACTTTAATTTACAGGCCGCAGAGGCACAATTACCCTGTAACTACATGGAACAAGAGTATAATTTCCCAGTAATTTTAAAAATCTTACGTATAGATACACCAAACGTACGATTTAACAGAACAGGTACCTGTTAAGTTTTTTAAATTAATCCATTATAAATTATTTGTATATCTGTGATAACCGTAACCTATTGTTCCCTTATACTTACACGTAGGTACAATATAAATACGAAACATTCACCGTAACTTTATAGTTTACTTACGCAGTTCTTTGCAGGTTGTATATCTGGTTGTTACTCTCTATTACCAAAACGTAACATATTGTTCCCGTATACCTACACATACGTATTAATAGGTACACTATAATTACAGAAACGTACACCGTAAATTCAGTATACTTATGTAGTTCTTTGCAGGTTGAATATCTGGTTTGTTATCCCCTTATTACCCAAATATAACATGCTGTTCCCTTATACCTACATGTACGTACTTTATAGGTGCACTATAATTGCAGAAACATACACCGTAAATTTAGTTTAATTACGTAGTTCTTTGCGGGTTGTAATCTAAAGCGTTACCGAAATGTCTTAGTGTTTTCTGTCCATAGAAGTCAATAGCAACTTTCCAACATTTCTCAAAATGTCTTCTTTTATGTTTTGCAGAAGAAAGAAGGTCCTGCAGGTTTGGAATGACATGAAGGTTAGTAAATGATGACAATATTTTTATTAATATTTTTATTCTGTCCCTTTAAATAAGACAAAAAAATTAATGAGATTATAATCTAATGTAGGTCACAATGGTGATTTTTAAATTTAAAAAAAATATAATACAAAAATCTATACAATTATTACAAATCTTCATAGTATTTAAAATCACTTTCTTTATGCAAAATCTTAATTTCGACTATTTTTGTGAGCTTCATCCAAGAAGCATTTTATTAAATGAATCAGGTCACCTTGAGATTCCAACAGGCACTTTACGGCACAACAGGACCTTTCTACATAACACTGTCCATTATCATAAGTCCACATCACTCATTCAAAGCGCTGAAGGCAGCACTACCCAGGAGTTGAAAAATGAAATAACACATTTCAGTCTGATGTGACCGAAACAGTTAACCTCCTTTGGCCGCTTTTCTAACAGAGTAATTTTTGTTGATGGACAGCGCCGTACACACAGCCGGTGTGTCTTCGCAAACACGAGGCTCTCACAAAAAGGTCCAGTCACCCGTGATTTGGCAGCAAGTGTGAGAAGAGTGTCCTTAAATCATCTGCGGTGGCTTTCTCTGAGAAATTAAGTACGTTGAGCATATTCAAGCGACAGCTTGTCTATTCTTAAGTAGTATTAAAGGGTGATATTTTACCCTAAATTAAGAGTCAGGCAACTTTTTGGCACGTGTCACAGCCCAAATGGATTACTGAACTGCTGATGTATGTAGCAATCCGTTGAGTGAAAAAGATGTGAGAGTGTAATGAATTTAAGATGCTTTAATAGACATAAATATTTATCACGAGTGACAGTAAAATTAGAAACAACATTCAATTAAAATCAGTTGTAATTTATTGTTGTTATTGATTTGCGTAAGGTGGAAATGAATGCAGAAACATTTCATTACGCCGAGAGGGGCTGCTGATCTGCTTTTGGCCTCAGTGTAATATTTTACAAGAGAGAGACAGACTGGTGCTATTAAGACACAGCCAGTCTTTTCCTCTGTCTCAGACATGAACTCTCTTGCATTGTTTTACTTTGTCTCATTAATTTCTCAGCATCCCTTGTTTTATCCATTCACCCATCTCATTCATTGTTATTTTTTTCACATGTCCTGTCTCTTATTTATTTATTTTTTTACTTTGTCTTTTCTGGTCTTGACTCATCTCTTCTCTTCTGTGCTCAGCTTGTCTCTTCTTGTGTTGTGTTGTTTTGTCTTGTCTTTTCTATGCTTAGCTTGTCATATCTTGCCTCATTTGGTCTCTTCTATCTGCAGCTTCTCTTGTCTCTACTCTTCACCTCTTTTCCCTGCTCATCTCTTCTTATTTTATCTAGGTTCTACTTTCTCTCTTTGTATATCATTATATGACTCATTTCCCTTTTACTTTGTCTCATACTTACCTGTTGTTATCTCTTTTCTTTTCTGTGCTCAACTTGTCTCTTCTGATCTTTATTCATCTCTTCCCTTACATGGTTGCCTCTTCTAGTTTCACAAGTTCGCCTGTCCATCCAATCTTGATGGTTAATGGTAAACAAACTTGGCTTGCTGTGCTTAATTGAGGCTCAAACCCAAGGCTTGAGTTGAGCACCCAGTTCAGCCTCCCATTGCGGTACTACCTAGAGGGAGAATAACAGCAATAGAGGAGGAGATGGGGAGGTAGAGGGATGCTGGAAGAACTGATACTGGGATGGTGAAGTGAATGCTGCTTATATAGACTCGTAATGAAGATTGACAGGACTGAATTATTAGGTTCCTCCTGAACCTATGTTTGGAGCTTTATTTTGGCTCATGTCTTCTCTTTTATGTTCAGCTGGTCTTGTTTTGTGTTGTCTCGTCTCATCGTTTCTATGCTCAGGTTGGCTCATCTTGTCTCGTTTTGTCTTTTCTGACCTCATCTTGTCTCTTCTATGCTCACCGTCTCTTTTCTTGTCTCATGCTTTCTCTTATCTACTTTTCCCCACACGTCTGTTCCGTTCCAGTTTATATTCTTCTGTTAGTAAGTCTCATTGAATGACTCTTCTCCCTCTCATTTTGTCCATTCTCACTTTGTCCATCCAATGTTATATCTTCACACATTTCATTTCTTTTCTTTGCTTTTTTGTGTTTATTTATTCCCTTTTCTATGCTCTCTTTGGTCTCAAGTCTTCTTGCCTATGCTCAACTTGTCTCATCTCTTGTCTTTTTGTCTTGTCTCACCTCATCAGGTTGTCTCTTCTTGTCTTCTCTCTTCTATGCTCGTCTTATCTTGTCTCATCTCTTCTCAACTTGTCTCACCTGCTGTCATCTCATCTCATCTAGCCTTGTCTTATTTTTCTGAGTTCAGCTTATCTTTTCTGTGTCCCATGTTTTCTCTTCTGTGCTTGTTTCTTCTTGTTTTGTCTCTTATACAGTATCCTTTTCCTCAGAGTATGCCTCTTTCCCTTTCACTTCATCTCATCATCACTATCAATAGTTATGGCTACACATCTTTTGCCATAATTTTGTCTCATTTCTTCTATGCTCAATTCTTCTCTTCTTCTATTTTCTATGCTCAGCTTGTCTCTTCTTGTCTCATCTCTTCTCAACTGGTCTCACTGGTTCTCACCTTGACTTGCCTTATCTTTTCTCATCTATGCTCAGCTTTTCTTTTCATTTCTTTTCTTGTTTTGTCTTATCTCTGCTCCTCTCTTCTTGTTTTGTTTCTTTTCTTTAAGTATATAATCTTTTCTCATTGTATGTCTCCTCTCCTCTCACTTTGTCTCTTCACTATCCATTGTTATTGCTGCAAGTCTTGTGTCATCATCTCATTTCCACTCTTCTATGCTCAAATTTTGTTTTTTCATTTCTTCTATGTTCAACTTGTGGTTTCTCTTCTCTTCAATGCTTAGCTTGTTTCTTCTTGTCTTGTCTCATCTCTTGTCTCACCTGATCTCATATCGTCTTACCTCATTTTGTCTCTTCTATGCTCAATTTGTCTTTTCTTGTCTTGTTTGGTCTCATCTCTTCTCTACTTTTCACACCTGGCATCTTGTCTTGCCTCATCTTGTTTCTTCTTGTCTTTTTTATGTCTCAACTCTTCTCGACTTGTCTCACAGACTTAGCTTGTTATGCCTCATCTTGTCTCTCCTGTGCACAGTTTGTCTTTTTGTTTTGTTGTCTTGTTGTGTCTTGTCTCTTCAGTGCTCTTCTCAATTTGTCTTACCTGATCTCATCTTGTCTCTTCTATGCTTAGCTTGTCTTTTCTTGTCTTATTTCATCTTGTCTCTTCTCAACTTGTCTCACCTGGCCTCATCTTGTTTCTTCTTGTCTTGTCTTGTTTTGTCTCATCTCTTCTATGCTTATCTTTTCTCGTCTTTTTATGCTCAGTTTGTCTTTTATTGTCTCATCTCTTCTCAACTCATCTCACATAGACTTACCTTAACTTTCCGTATCTTGTCTCTTCTGTGATCACATTGTCTTTTTCTTGTCTTCTTTTGTTTTGTCTCATCTTCTCTCTGCTCCTCTCTTCTTTTTTTGTCTCTTCTCTGCAAGTATATCACCTCCTCTCATCATATGACTCCTCCCCTCTCACTTTGTCTCTTCATATCCATTGTTATCTCTACACGTCTTGTGTCATCATTTTGTTTCCTCTCTTCTATTCTCAACTTGTCATTTTTTGTGTCTTCTAAGCTAGGTTTGTCTCTTTTGTCTTCTTTCCCCTGGCCTCATCTCATCTCCTCTGTGCTCAGGTTGTCTTTTCTTGCCTTGTTTTGTTTCATGTCTTCTCTTTGCTTCTCTTCTCTGCTTGTCTCTTCTTCATTCCTTAGCTTGTATCGTCTTGGCTCATCTCTTTGCATCTTTTCTATGTCCTGCTCTGTTTGTTCTTGTCTCGCCTCTTTTCTTCCAGTGTTCATCTTCCTCCCAGCTTTCAGTGCATCTTATTATGACTCCTCTCCTTCTCACTTTCCAGTGTGTAGTAATAGCTTCTCTTCTCTTATTTTATGCTATGAATTACTTTAGTATTCCTATAAGAAATATATTTTGTCAAAATGTGGATTTCTCAGGTGATAAAAGCAGTGTTTAAACACTAAACCAGTGTTTAAATCTAATGCTGCTTACACTGCTATTAACATATGTCAGTAAAAGTATGTAGATCCATTACGTATGTATATATGTTGTGAATATGCATACGGAGCATTGGGGCGGTGCTGGAGGGGTGGGTGGAGGGGCGGTGCATGTGTGCCTGCAGAGCCAGGTATGTTAATCAGGTATTCATTAAGATTAAATATAAGACGAAGGGTTGAGGTGCGATTGAAACCTAGGTAAAATATGTATCTAATTTTCTAGATTGCCACCTAGCTTTTTAATTTCAGCAGGTACTTGGCAGAAATTTGCATGGCATTTAGGCACTCATTACAATATTAATCTTCCCACAAAAGTTGCAAAGGCTCAAAGGTTAAGCATGATTCCTACATTAATTTTAGAACGACTTTTTTTGACCCGTGTAAAGATTCTCATTTACAAAGGTCCTCATTTGCTTCACTAAGTGGTTCATAATGAGAGCGAAGATAAAGTATTGAAAGAAAAAAAGTGAATCGGATGTGTTACTGTCAAAAATTAGTATTAGAGAGACTGACATTTTCAAAACATGTTTTATACAGATCGTTGTTCTTTACTGAAGTCAACCTATATCTTTTCAGAGGGTCTGTTCTTCTGTTAATATCAGTGAATTCATTTGTAAATATGTTTAAGAGAAAAAAAATCTATTAAAATAAAATGATACTGAAAAGAGCAGATGTTCATTTGAAGTCATAAACAAAAAATAATCTGTGCTTTTAGATTTATGACATGAATGGTACTGTACATGATCATTACAAAAAAACTATTATAATCTACTTTAAATTCTAAGCAAGATTCACATGCCACTTCAAATTAGGCCAAATGTTTAAAATCCAGAGCTCCATCTTTTATAAGTTACCTAAAAGGCAATGTTATATAACAACAGAAGTGCTTACTCAAAGCTTGGACAGTAAAGTTAGTTCACCTTAGTTTACCTTTATGTGTTACTTGTTATACAGTTAATAGCAATGATGTTCTGGGCCTTTAAAAAAAATCTGTTTGATCAAAAGTATGAAGAATAATATTTTCCATCATATATTTCAGGTCTACTTACAATTTTAAAATTAGGTGATGCTGCGTTAATCAGGTATGGTTGGAATGGATTGTCACTGGTATGAAAGGACAGACAGTGAACAGCTGTAATATTTATGGCCTAATATTTTTTTATATTAAAGTCTATAAGTCTAATATTATGAAGTATTGTTAAGTACTACATCACATGACATTCTCATAGGCCTATAATGTAACAATAATAGAAGTGTTATTATAATCATTTTAATAACTTTCATGAAGTCAATATTAACAAACATTTTCATAAAGTTTAACGTCTCAGAATATAGCCTGCATTCACATGAAAATATCATATCAAGGAGAATGTATTTTATTTCATTACGCACTGTTCCTGTGTTTAGTAATAAAATTGATTTAGCAATAAAGGTTGTGGAAGAAAACATGTTACCGAAATGACAACAGTTGTCATTACAAGCTAAAGACACGAATGAAATATGTTTCATCTGTCTGTGTGCGCAATCTTAAAAGTTGTATTCGCTTTTGATAGTCCCCGCCCATCACTGGCAGGTGGCCAATTATATATGAAGGCGTGTGGCACCGCGCTCCTTATTGGCTGAGAGGGCTGTCATTCCAGCCTGTAGTGGGCTGGCTAATTGAATCGCTGAGTGCGATACACTTCTATCCATCTCACTCGCGAGGAAGGTAGTTGCACATTACCGACTATCAGCAGTCGCTACCGGAGACGCATGAGAAACACCGAGTGAAAGCCGCGAAACAGTACGAGGAGCCAGCAAAGGTGTGCTTGACTCAAAAGTACGGAAAGGAGGAAACTTCGCATAAACTATGGCCGTATCAGCAACTCCTCCGGTGCTTTCACCGACCTCCACTCCCGGGGGCGCGAGCAGCCTGTTCCGTCCCGACTCTCTGTACTCCAGCCCGGCCGAGTCCCCGCGACTGACCAGCAGCATGATCAACTCCTTCATCACCGGCACCGGCGGCGGCGGCAGCACTAACGGGAACGGGCCCGGCGGTGTCCACAATAACGAGTGTAAGATGGTGGAGGTGCACGGGGTGAAAGTGGCCTCGTTCACCGTGGACGGTCAGGAGCTCATCTGCCTCCCGCAGGTGTTCGACCTGTTCCTGAAGCACCTGGTCGGCGGACTGCACACCGTCTACACCAAGCTGAAGCGGCTGGATATATGTCCGGTGGTGTGCACGGTGGAGCAGGTGCGGATCCTGCGCGGACTTGGGGCCATTCAGCCGGGCGTGAACCGGTGCAAACTCATCACCCGAAAAGACTTCGAGGCGCTTTATAACGACTGCACCAATGCCAGGCAAGTCTTATAAATCGCATATACATCTCACATTTGTACTCGGCTGTGGAATCTGATGTGCTTTTCAAGTTCGTTCAGAACTAGCAGAGTTGTCGTGCTTGGAAAAGTTGCAAACACTTCATGATAACTTCAAGAAGATGATTTCATGCGTATATAAATATGAATATTTATGGAAATATACGAATTACACGTTTATTACATTTCTAATTTAACACAAAGTTAATTAATTACTTTTTGATATAAATGAATAATGTTTTAACTTCATTTACTTATTAAAAAGTTATTTTGAAGAGCTATTTGTATACTTGTCAAAACGCATTAAATGTCCAAAATCCAACTTTTGTATAAAACTGGTTGCAATCAGTTTTTCTTTCTACAAAATCAGCTGCAGTTTTAATCTCTTTTCGCTTTCGAATCAAATCATTGTCCTGAAAAAAAATAAAATAAAAAAAAATACAGTTATAATAAAATAATAAAATCGTCAAATTAACAACAGCTTTCTATATCTTACTCCGGAGACTTATCTTTCTCGCTGACTACTCGATTTTACGTAACTGCCTTTATACAAACGTATATTACGGCGCAAACATGGTCGTTTTATTTTCTAAATGATCAAAATAAACTAAAATCAATAATGAGATATTTATATACACTTTTTATACATGCATAAAAACAACAAAATGCAATTTTCAATACTGTTTCAGCTGCCTTGTATCAAAATCTGTTTGGAAGGCTGTTTTTAATGCTCTCAAAAATTGTTTACGCTAATTGAACTTGCAGGATATATTTAACTGATGTCCTCTGTACAACAAAGTTAGCAAAGATGATTTTTTGTTGTTGTTGTTTTAAATTAGCATGTGTCTTTAATTTTTGTTATCTTTTCCTGGACCTACCAGATTTATAGCCTTCAATAGTACGTTTTGATTTGTTAAATGACTAAAAGGACTCATTATACTTTATTGATCATTCTACACTAAGTGTTTAGAAACTTTTGGGTTTTCAGTACAGTTACATTAATTGTTTTTCCCTCTTTTATTCTTGCTTATACAATGACAGCTCTTTGGACTAGGGGTCATACTTCGGTTGTATTTCACTTTATTCTGTTATTTGCTCCACTGAGTCAGGCTCACATGAATAGACATCAATATCTTTTATGCACTTTTAACCCATGTCATATCCAGGGCCACATGTAGAATTCTTGTTTGATACACCATTTGTCTGGATGATGTCCCCCGTCTCATTTGGATAAGGTGTTGGGCCATGTTGCATAAATCAATGAATCACCTCTTCTGGATCTGTGGCTGTGTTTGGTGTGGAGATGTTATTCTTAGCTTGTTATCGTGACAGATGCATTAGTGTTCTCAGGCTCCTGCAGCAATATCAGCTTATGTGTGTGTGATTGGAGTGGTGGGACTCAAAGGAGCAGTACACCTTTAAAGACCTTTATCATCCAAGGAAAAAAAGTCTCTAATTATATGTTAGTATGAAAACTGCAGCATCTTCGCTTTTAGTGAAATGACAGTCGAAAGATTGTGTATAAAAATTCTCAGTCCGGAAACACTTAATTTGACTTGTAAAAGACACTTAACAAATAGTTTTGTGTTATTTATATAAAAATGAATAACAAAAGAATTATTTTTAATTTTTAATATTGTGCAATATGTAATTTTATTACACAGTATTAAAAATAAATTCAATACAATTTATAGATTGTGTTAAACGTATATTTATAAGTAAAGTCTCTCCCCGAAAGTTCACAACCTAGTAACCTTATCTGCAACTTCAGCAACTCTATGTATTCCTCTCCATGAAGTGCTTTGCATCTGGTCTAGTGTTTTCAATTTTCCATTTCCATTTTCTTACTTTCTCACAGGTAAAAGGTCAGGTATTGGAAATTGGTTGGGGCGAGAAAGTTCAGGAACGTGGTCTTAAAGTGCGCTTTTGCACAGCGGATGTGTGTGTGGAGATGCACGCATGTGTGTTTTAGGGAGAGAGGGAGAGAGAGAGCGCATATCCAGATGGCCATTCTGGGCAAGGTTCGGTAATTAACCTTTTAACATCCCCAGCACAACCTCCAGAAGAATCCCCCGTCACTTTATTGGGCTTTGCGCAGTTCTGAATCAATCTGCCGTGCACATCTAATTAGAAACGAGAGCGAGGAGAAAGTGAGCGGGGGAGAGACCGTTTTACAACATTATTTTGTTTAATTTTGAGTCCAGGCAAAATGGACAATAAGAGAATGAGGTGCGGAACGCTGCGCTTTTCACTCTTCTGTCAGATTGCAGCATACGGTCGGATAATGAAATTGCCCGAGCAATGGGCCCCCCTGAAATTGAATTTGCTCCTCGGCATCGTTGCTTTACAGTTCACCTTCGCAAGCATCGCTTTTATAGTCAGATTTAAACATCATCCACCGTCCCGCTACCAGATGGCTGAAACTAATGTGCGTGCTGGCCCCTCGCCTCCTCTCCCTCTCTCTCTCCTCTCCTCCTTCAGCACAGGCTCACTGGGAGAAGGGCTAAGCTCTGACAAATGGGTGTCTTTTGCATCGGTTTGTACGGGACAGCCACGGCAAAGAAAGTGAGGAGTGTGTCTTAAAATTTATACTGAGCTGCCTAATAGAGGGTGTTCCAACAGACACTCAGGTTGCAAAAGAATTAAACGGGTCACAGGACATGCCGTTTTACAAACACTTTTTAGCACAAGATGCAACGCAGTGGCCAAAGGCGTTCATCTCATGCACGCTTAGATAGACCAACAAAACGGATAGGGGTTCGGTTTCCTCTTATAATGATTCCCTAAAAGTTCCATTATTCCGTGATTCTCTGAATACTGTTAAAGAGTAAATATTAGGAAAAAAGAAATTGGAACTCTTATTGCATTTAATGCCCTCAGCAGTCAAATAGTAAGATCATATCACATTTCCACAGAACATGTTATTGCAAAAGGTATTTGCAAAGACAATTAAAAAACTTTTTGGGATGACAAGTGTAAGATAGCAAGCTAATTATATTTTAAATAAAGCATTTTAAATACCAAAATATTTGAAAAAGAAAGAAACCAATTTCTTGTTTTTTCTTTCTTGTTTTTTTTTGTAAATAATCACCGATTACAACAGAACTTGTAGGCCTGTTGGAGTCAAACATGATGAATAAGTAACCTCAGTTCATCCAGCTAGGACCGATTCATACGTATTTATGGTTCACAAAATGAAATTTAAAGTCATACCCTGATTGCACTCTGTGTTTTGATGCAATAAAACGAACCGACTCATAAGAGTCATTTGTTCAGGAATCAGACTACAGTGATTGCGCTCTACGTTTTTGATTCACTAGAAAGAACCGGCTCATAAGAATCATTTGATCGGAAAATCGGACTACGCTGTCAGGTGCCTGCGTTTCGTCCACATTTTAGGGCCCTTTAGAAAAGTTTATTTACTCATTTAAAATTTAAATGAACATATAAATGAAACCGATTTGGGGTTGGGTTCTTAGTCATACAGACTCATACGCAAGAAAGCGTCCTGTATGAACGCCCAGCGGTCGGCGCGTTTGGAGTCAGCAGCTGAATATGCTAGGTAGGGAGCTCACTAGGATAGAGCCTAAAATATGCAAAGGGCTCTTTAAAACTTCCAGACTGAAACACACAGAAAGTGTCCAAATCAGCAAAGGCACGCGGCACTTACGGCTCGCTTTTTATGATTTCTCAGCTCGCAATTGATCTCCAGGTTTTTAATGCATTCATTATTTATTAAAACGAAATTTGCAAGCTAAACATAACACTAAACTAGTTTGCACTTGGGGACTGCACTTAGGAAATTGAATGGGAATTACATTAGAGATGAACATCTGTGCTTGCTCTCCTGCCTCTTCGCAAAGGTGGATTGGATTAGTTTAACTCTGTTTTTTTTCTCTCCACCAAGTGCAAGAACATCCAAAAATAAAAAAGTGCAGAAAGCTCTTGTCCACTAATATTTATTGCATCACTGACCAGAGAGTTACTTCATGCGAGTAACATCATAAAAACGAGCGCAACATCCCTGTTTGCATTCATGCCAATCGCACTTTAGCAGGAGTTGCAAGGAATTGTCAAGTTAAATCATAAAACGCATTACTTGTTCGAAAGCCTGTCAGATTTTTTTTCGTCTCTTGAAGCGATTTGCTTTTTTTAGTCATTAATTTAAAATGTGTCTAATTCCCATCGTTGCCCCAGGCGCGAGCTACCATCACACTGCGCGTCAAAGTGCTACGTTTCAAAGATTCCCTAAAATGCACAATTTGACACCTTTAAGAAGCATGTTCTGTAGATTAACTGAAATTAGTATCTCGCGTATGATTGATGTGGTCTGATTTTGAGTCGCGCATACAGTGTGAACACTAAATAAAACTGTAAGCTTTAAAACAGAGACACAGTGACGGACAAGGACCACTAATGTCCACAATTATCCTCACATCTCGTGTCAGGAGTGCGCGCTCCAGAGCGTGACCGCGAGCCTCTGGGTCTCTCCGTTTCGTCGCGCGTGCACGTGTGCGCGCTCGCTCCATATGGACAGCAGCTCAGCGCCTGTGGCTTCGCCCGAGGCTGCGACGCTCGGATCGGCCCGGGCACCCGAGACACCCCGCTGTCTCATCAAATCTTCTCAGATTGTCGCTCTTCCTTCGGCACACCTTAATGTCAGCCATTAATTATACATCCACCTTTTCTGAGGTTGTTTTTGCAGATTCACCCTTTTCCTTTACCCTTTTTGCACAGTAAATTATGAATTAATACAGCTTCAAGAGGGCTTTAGTGTATTTGTATGTTAGTGTGTGAACGGCTGTCATGTTACATTCAGCGGCCCCATATGGACACTCAAGCCACTCATTTTGTCGTCTTTTTAAACATTATGTCAGGATTTGTAACCTAACAGCCTTTTTTTCTTATTATTTATATTGATTTTTAAATGTAAGGAGCACACACACACACAAACACACACACATATATATATTATATAGTACATCGCCTTAACATTTTTTGTATTATAAGTTTTCTAAAATGTTAGGTTTAAATATGCAAATGAGGCATTATTTAATGAATTATGCACTAATTTGAATAAATATCTAGTACAAAAATCTGAATATTGGATGAAGTCAGTTTCAAAATTCTTGTTTTTTGACATATTAGAGTCAAAAGTTTTTACAGAGGAAATTTTGGGAACTCATTTTTGTCCTTCCAGAAAATACTCAGTAAACAATATATTTTCACAATTTGGGGGGGAATAAAATGTTGTATATTATCAAATTATATACAAACAAACCGTTCTGTAAAAACCTTCAGGATATAGACAGGAATAAAAATGTAAAGTTTGGTGTGTGTAAGTGCTTTTGAAGTGGAGATTTATGGCTCAGTGTAGGAGAAAAAACTCATTTAGAGAAAACGGCCTTTAAAAATATGTTTTGTAATTGAAATCTAGTGACACGAAAGATAAAGTGCTATAAAAGAAACACTTAGCAGTGTCTTTTGGATGTTTTTTTTTTCCCACTAGTCTGAAAAACACTTGGACCAAAAAGTCCAAAATCTCAAACTTGGCACTCTCCCCTTAAGAGTCCAAATATGACCCTGGACCAGTCATAAGGGTCAGTTTTTGGAAATTGAGATATACATCACTTGAAAGCTGAGTAAATAAGCTTTTTCATTGTTTTTTTTTTGATTGTTTGTGAGGATAGGACAATATTTGTTTGAGATACAGATTTGAAAATCTGCAATCTGAGGGTAAAATATTGAGAAAATCACCTTTAAAGTTGTCCACATGAAGTTCTTAGCAATGCATATTACTAATCAAAAATAAAGTTTTGATATATTTACGGTAGGAAATTCACAAAATAATACCTTAATATCCTAATGATTTTTGGCATAAAAGAAAATCGATCTGTAGTTGGCTATTGCTACAAATATGCCTGTGCTACTTGCAACCGGTTTTGTGTTGCAGGGTCACATTTTTTGTCAAAGCAAGCTGGCAGCTGGTCTAACAGACCAGCTATTCTGTCCATCTCCGTCTTAAAACATGTTGGAGACGTGAGAGCGCTTAACTGCTGACGGGCTCTTATAAAACAACTTGTGGCCATGTGAGTTCTCATTAATGTTGGCGGGTGCCTGTTCCAAGCCACAGCGCTTTAATAACTAGTCCCATGCGTAACCAATGAATTAGAGGCAAAGCAAAGACACATGTGGTCAATTAGTGATGGAAAGGCGCTACTTGAATCTTCTAGGCGCGGAAATCACGAAAACAAATTAAGAACGCCGCTACGTATGTGAATCTGCACAAATTACATATTGACATCCGCAATCATTAAGCGATGTTTGAGGAGCATTTAGAAGCCGCAATTACAAAGTTAGCTCTTAATATACACCGTCTCGATGGGGATGAGGAATAGCAGGTGTTCGCTGATGTGCAGCGACGTGGGAGAGAGATATAAGAGGTTAAAACAGACAGATGGATATGGCCTGTCAAGAATCTCACAAGAGGAAAAATGACACTTTCCGCTCACCGTCCGCAGACCCGCAGTTACGGCGGGAGAGAGGAAGAGAAAAAAAGAGACTAGTGTCATTTTGACTTTGGGAAAGTCTCCTCCTGAGCTTAATGACACATCTGCAGCCGGGCTATATTTATTACAGTCATGTAGAATAAAATTGATTGTCTCCTAAAATTAATTTTTGCTTTGCCTCTAGCAGTGCTTTAATGGAGGACACTAGGCCCCGTGCAAGAGTATTGTTTAATCACATTAGTATCACAGCCCCCAGGACAGCGGAGATAATTGTACAAACGAACATCGAAATATGTATCTCTAACTCTTATGATTGAATTATGCAAATGACTTATCTCCTGCCCTTCCAAGCACTAATCATCTAATTAGGACTGATGTTTTAAATGCTTGTTTTTGGATGGGGATCCGGGGAGAAGCAGGAAGCAGAAAATTGAATGTGACACTGAAATCGGCAAAGTAGTTTGTACCGGAAGAGCTGGTGTTTTCTCCCCCCCCCCATCCATTGTCTGTCGTTGGCGGCGAGGAGACGATTAGAGCGTTTTAGTGAGTATTTTAAAGGCCCTGAAACATAAGCCCCATCTAATCCATTTTCAAGAGTTCATCATTTTTTCTGCCACTTTAATAGTTTAGCTTGACACTAAGCGGTAGCCGCGTTGTGCTGCGCTGTGCTGGAGGCGACTAAAGCTGGTCAAAGAAGCGCTAACTAGCATCCCAATTATGCCGATTAATATTTCATGACATGTTCCGCTGCACTTCCCCGTTCCTGCGAGCTAGCAGCTGTTGATCGGCTCGCACAAAGCGTTTTGCGCGGCAGAACGGAGAGGTTATGGTAATGACAGGCGAGCTCAAGTGAGCGTTTGACACTCTGCCTGAAAACGCTCTGACTCTTGGAATCCCGTTTTGAAGGACTTGAAAGATGTGAAGATCTGAGGAAATGACACAGTCGTGCTCTGCCCCGCTCAGAAGAGTGTTTACAGTTGTCTCTCACATCTGGAGGCCATAATTCGCTGCGTTACCCCCCTCTGTCTGGCTCGGGCAGATGGGTTCACCTGAAGAGCACAGTGCCTCTCAACTTTTTCTCAGTCGTGTTAATGACCTCAAGGGAGGCTTGCTTGGAAATGACGAGCTCAGGCTTAAAAAGATGAGTTTTGAAATGAAATGATATTTTACATGCCTTGCAAACTTAAACATTCAGTTTAGTGTGATGTATTGAATATTGAAGTTGTATTCTGGTGATTTAAATTCCACTGGTTCCAGTGACTTTTGTAGAAATTGTGAGAATGATAGTGACCATCTCTGAAGCATAAAACAAATCTGTTTGCACTCTATTCCAAAAAAGTGTCTCTATGAAATTTGGTGTCTATCAGTTATATTGCAAATATTTTGTCCATCTATTATTGCAAATTAAAAAGCTAAGTAACTATATTGTAGAAAATAGCTGTGTAAAGAAAACTCAGAAAACTCAAAAAAAAAAAAAAGGAAATATTTGGTATATTAATTAAAAAAAATATATATACAGACATTTGAATTATTTTTACATAATTTTTGAATATTTATTTAATAATTGATATTATTGTAATTATTAAAGTGTACTTTTTTTCTCTCTCTTTCTCTCTCTATAGCATATTTAATGTATAACAATACACAGTACATGCTCTTGTATAGCAAAATTATCATTTTTGATTATGAAAACAGTGATTATCTAGAAAAGAAAATTGAACAGACACTAATATATATCAAATTTCAAATTTGTAAAGGTTTTTTTTAAAATGCAAACATTTACCGGAAAAGATAATTGGGCAATTTTACTGCAATTTAAGAGGTTTCGTGTATAAAAATTGTCAAATGTTGTATACATTTTATAGACTTGCTGTTGCAGTCATAATTTCAAATACTGCAAAAAAAAAAAGTGTATATATATATATATATATATATATATATATATATATAAATAAATAAATAAATAAATAAATAATTAAATAATTAAATACACATTTAAAAAAATGTATATATATATATATATATATATATATATATATATATATATATAAAAGAAGTCTTTTGTCTTTTCTCCTCATCAAGGCTGCATTTATTTGATAAAAATACAGAAAAAACAGTAATATTTTGAAATATTATTGCAATTTAAAATAGTGGTTTAATAAAATGTTAAAAACAACAGCATTTATTTAAAATAGAAATCTTTGTAACAATATACACTACTGTTTAAAGTTTAGTTTAGTCTTTCTTTGTTTTAAAAAAATAATACTTTTATTCTTTAATGATGTGTTAAATTGATAAAAAGTGATAGTGAAGATTTTTTTAAAATATTGTTAGAAAATATGAATAATTTGAACAAATGCTGTTCTTTTTAACTTTTTATTTATCAAAGAATCGTGAAAAAAGAATCACAGGTTCCAAAAAAATATTATGCATCCCAACTGTTTTCAACATTGATAATAAAGTAGCACATTAGATTGATTTCTGAAGGAGCATGTGACACTGAAGACTGCAGCAATGGCTGATGAAAATTCAGCTTTGCATCACAGAAATAAATTTTATTTTAAAGTATATTAAAATAGAAAACTATTATTTTAAATTGCAATAATATTTTATACTATTTTTTAGCTTTTTCCTGTATTTTTGTATCAAATAAATGGAACTTTAATGAGCATAAGAGACTTAAAATATATATATATATAAATCACAGATTTCATCATTCATAACTGTACTGCATAAATAACACAAAAGGCCAGGCATTTAAATTTTAAAGAAATTTAATGGAATATTATTTTATTACTTAATATAATTCTAAAAGTATACATTGTAACACACTAAATGATGGTGTCTGCCACCGCTAACAACACTCAATCGCCATATTAATCATTTCTCTAAACGCTTTGACAGACTGAAGCTTTACTATTGTCATGGTGCAGTCAAACGTAGAAACATCTGCTTGCCCTGGATCATTAAAAGAAGAAGTAAAGATGAAAGCAAGGTGGAATGTAAGGAGAGATAGGGTCGTGAAGGGTGTGGGTGAGTGTTTGTGTGTATATGATTCTCTTTCTGCGCCTGGGTTAAATCAAGAAAAGCCCTGGGTATGTGGTGACATCATGGCCAGTTTGGTGCTCTCGTCGGGTCTGTAAGGGATTCATTCTGTCTCTATCTGCCCCGGGCAGCCCAGCTCCAATTACCACCCCCCGCACACACACACCCTTCTGCGCACCGCCATCCGGAAGTCTGCAGAATAAGCCTATAAAACTTTTAAAATCCACCCAGGAGCACGTAAAAAGATCATATTACAAAAAATGCAATTATTTTAGACAAAAGCAGAGGGTATGAGCACCTTATGATGGAACGCAGTTGGCAAATGTTTTATAAGATCTCTGATCATGTGACCTCCACCTGTAACATCCTGTCATCCTTTGCACTGCCTTTAAGTTTCCTTTGGCCTACAGTAAATATACCATCTGTATATTTTTATCTGGGAAATTTTGATAACTTGTTGCTATCAAAAATGTACATGCATAACAGACAGAAAACTCAGATTTAATTTGCATTTTAATTATATGTAATATATTACATTTTTAAACATTTCACTTAGTTACAAAAAATGCCTTAT
The DNA here is from genome assembly GCF_022985175.1 of Labeo rohita. Taxonomy (NCBI): domain Eukaryota; kingdom Metazoa; phylum Chordata; class Actinopteri; order Cypriniformes; family Cyprinidae; genus Labeo; species Labeo rohita. Next base: position 5,404,373 of record NC_066889.1, on the reverse strand, counting down.
TACAAAAATAGCTATGAGATATCATTACTGTAATATAAAATTATTCTTTAACAAAATGTAAGATTTCAATCACTCTGCCCACTCCTGTCATCTAATTTTAAATTTATAGAATACTTTTAATAATAACGACAATTTAGCTTAAGTTAAAACAGGTGAGCAACCTTCACACTGTCAACAAATATTCACCCTGCCCGGTTTGCATTGCACTTCATTTGTTTCTTAGTTTGAAGGAGATTCAAGCAGTCCTAAATGCGAATCATGGACATGCCTAATAACAGCTGCTTTTATGTGTTTTCCATTCTCATGTTTTTTCCCGTGCCCTCATAAGTATGAAGATAGTTTCCGTTAATAGCGGCCCTGGGCCTGATTGGAAACATGTTAAGCATGTGCACAGACACAGTACACAGTAAATTGGAACCACACTATGAAGCAGGTTATGTGCTTGTTTATTCACCATTATAATGTCCGTGTCTTTAAAATGCATTACAGAGATGCTTCATCCAATCAGAGCGATGGCTAAAGGCCACACCCACACCCACCCTAATAATAACAGCTTTTACCAACCCTGAGAGTAATAAAAGAATGATTTTGCTCTTTTTGCATTCATAACACACAAAACAAATTGAATTAAAGTTAGTTTTTTACTGTCATCAGTAGCTTTCATCCATCAGGATAGTGGAAGCAATGCGGTCAGTGTGTGTAGTTGTATGTATGGATGGGTGGCCTTATGTTGTGCATGTGGGTATGTCTGAAAACGTGTAAATATTGTGTCTGTCAGTAGCAATGGGTGTCATTTGTGCGTGTATGTAAGATGGGGGGAGGGGGTTCCTCTGATGAAAACAATCAGGCCCTGTGTGGTTTCATTACAGGGTAATGTCTCGCCAGATTGTTACGGATAGTTAAAATGAAATGAAGTGAATTAGGGAAACAAGGGGGAGAGCATGCACAACGCTTTATTGCTTTCTTTTGAAGACACACTGACAATGATCTGCCTTCAGTTTAGCGCATGTATCAGATAACATATCAAAAACTACCTCCGAGTGTGTGTGTGTGTGTGGGAGAGAGTAAAGGTAAAGCGTGTGGCTCGTCTTGCGCTGCATTCTTGTCAAATGTAGGATACATTGTCTTTCACCTTCCTGTCTCTGACTTGGTCTCTGGAGACTTGTGTGTGAGTGTGTGTGAGATTTAAACAAATTTTTAGATCCTTTCTGACTTTTGGCCTATTTGAAAAATTAGATGCAAGACAATGTCATCAGTACATTGTAAATATATGAAAATTAATCTAGTGAAAAATAAATATACTAAAATGTATTTTAAAATACATTTCTTTCATGCTAAGTATACTACAAATACATTTACATATTAGGTACTTAATAAAAATACCCTGCAATTGTACTTTTAGTGTACTAAACTGGTATATTTAAAGTCTGCTAATCTGAACAACTAATTTTGTACTTAATGCACTTTAATTGGAAACTAAAAAAACCAACTAAAGATGTACTTAAGTATGTTTGACAAGTAGTACTACATTTTTTATATCAGTAAAGCTCGAGCGATATGTCAGTAAATGTTAATAGACTTGAATTTTACTTAGTAAAAAATAAATACATTTTTAAAAAATGTACTTTTTTACTACTGAAATGTTTTTCAGCGACCCCACATAGTTTTATGCCTACAGACATAAAAACCTATTTGTTTTTAAAATAAAATAAGATGTATGTATTGTTTTAAACATATTTAAGGTTAACTCAGTCTTATAAATTCATTTTGTTTAATATTTGTATTTTCTTTCAAGTTTTTTCCCCTTACTTGTACACCCTTGCAGCCCGCTGGGCATCACTGGACCCTATTTTAAAAACTTCTGTTTTAATTAATTCATATTATAATAAATGGAAGTCAGAAAATATAAGTTCTGCTAAAAAAGAAATATGATGTATTATATAATTAAGTCTGTAAAATACCATCTATTAATACTTTAATGAACAGTCTCATGCAATTTTAATAATCATTTTATCTAACAATTAGTTGTTTGATAAATCACTTAAGAAATTGACATTTTATTGGCCATTAAAAATAGTAAATGTGTGCTGTAGATTTAATTCGTTAAACATAAACAGAATGAATTTCTGTGTAAATAGTCAGTAAAACCATTGTACATATGAAACAGTTTACAATCAGATTTGTTCTGTTTTGTATTTCTGTGTGCAGACAAAATTTAAAATAAAACTTTACAATATGTGACCCTGGACCACAAAACCAGTCTTAAGTAGCACGGGTATATTTGTAGCAATAGCCAAAAATACATTGTATGGGTCAAAATGATTGATTTTTCTTTTATGCCAAAAATCATTAGGATGTTAAGTAAAGATCACGTTCCATGAAGATATTTTGTAAATCTTTTACCATAAATATATCAAAAGTTAATTTTTGATTAGTAATATGCATTGCTAAGAACTTCATTTGGACAAATTTAAAAACAATGTTCTAGATTTTTTTGCACCCTCAGATTCCAGATTTTCAAATAGTTATATCTCGACCAAATATTGTCCTATCCTAACAAACCATACATCAAAGAAAAGCTTATTTATTCAGCTTTCACAGTGAAAACATTGACCCTTATGACTGGTTTTGTGGTCCAGGGTCACATATATGAGCATAGACCCAACTTATGAAGAATGACATTTGCTTTAGCAGTTTTTAACAATCAAGTCAATTAAAGTTAAAATAGTGCTAATGTTAACGATCAGAGTAACTGTAATTGAACAATCTAATAGTAGTGTCTTTTTCACTGTGCTGTAATTCAACTGTACACACACTCTTCCTGGCTTTTCCCATGGTGCCTCAGTGTGAGATTGCAGTGTGAGGGATGGCAGGCACACCTGACCCGTCTGTTCCACAGGGGCTTGTGGGTAATGGATGGGTCAGAGCTTTTTTTGATGTTTTATTGAAAGATCACCACGGCTGTCCTGGCTTTCGCCTGACTATAAATCAGGGTCCTCTGTGGCCTGCTGGACTGTCCAGAGTGTGGTTTATGTCAGCCGGGGCAGGAAGGGCCTCCGATCCCATCACTCCACCTCACCTATATCACCCACCCACCCACACACACACACAACACCGCCGCTTCTAGAACGGCCAATGGGACCTCTAAACAATGTGTCTGTCAGACATACACACGTATGCAGATATCAGTCGGCTTCGACACTTGCATAATATATATCAACATAAGCGTATCTGCAGTGTTTCTGAATTTTGAGTTTTGTGTTTAAGCACCTGTAATGTCAAGATATACATTAAACTTCAACAGTTAATCAATTAGATCAATATAAATTGATAATGTTAACAGTGGACAAGAATGTTGTAACTGATTAGTTGTGTCTGTGCTTTTTTTTATGTGACCCTGGACCACAAAACCAGACATAAGTAGCACAGGTATATTTGTAGCAATAGCCAACAATACACTGTATGGGTCAAAATTATAGATTTTTTTTTGTGCCAAAAATCATTAGGATATTAAGTAAAGATCATGTTCCATGAAGATATTTTGTTAATTTCCTACCATAAATATTAAAACTTAATTTTTGATTAGTAATATGCATTGCCAAGAACCTAATTTGGACAAATTTGAAGGTGATTTTCTCAATATTTTATATTTTTTTGCACCACCACGTTCCAGATTTTCAAACAGTTGTATCACAGACAAATATTGTCCTATCCTAACAAACCATACATCAATGGAAAGCAGTTATTCAGCTTTCAGATGATGTAAAGATTAAAAAAATAGAAATTGATTATATATTTCGATTATATTGATTATATATCTATTTTTTAATCCAACAAAGAATCAACAGATTAATTAGAAAAAGTTGTTGCACTTGTTGAATTTTATTTTAGCAAAAACTATTTGCTTTTGTTAAGTAGAATAATTGAGTAATTGATTAATATTTATCAAGCGATCATTGTAAATTCTAGATGATATAAATTAAATGAATCAGTTTCAGTAATATTGTAATATTTTTTTTAATTAAAGGCAGATTTATCAATCTGAAAATAGTCAGAAGATTAAAAATAACTGGCAGATTAATCTTGAGGTTTTAGTTGTATAAACTGGATATTGGACCAGATGTAGAAAACAGTATGTTTTTCATTAAACTGATAAAAAATGTAATTATTAATCGATTAATCTAACAAGTAATCAAGAGTGATTATCAGAATAGTTGTTTATTACAAAAGTTTTCTGTTGCACAGTTTTTAGGATAACACTAGACCAGATGTGAGATATCATACATTACTTATCGAATTGATTAATCGAACCAACAATCGGCAAAAGTTGTTAGTTGCAGCCCTTTATCAGAGTTGTACATTAGGTACAAATTGTATGGATTATACAGCATTAATATAATTGGCTGTTGTAGTTGTCAGACAAGCATAAATTGCTTTTTTCCCTCAATATAGTGGTGTCTTTCTGGGCCGAAAGGATCTCTGTTACGTTTGTTACACTCAGAGTGCTGATGCAGCACAAACGGTGTGGTTTTCTCACCACTCTCCCTTAATACTGCTGTTAATGAGTAAGTTGATGTAGTTGAACGTTTAGTTAATAAATATGTCAGACTTTTACCTCTCTCTCCCTCCCTTTTTGCACTCCTTGTCTCTCTCTTGCAGTTTCCCAGGCTCGCTGAGAAATCGCAATTAGTTTTAGATTTACGCTACGATGACAGACAGTGGTATATAAATAGAGGTTAAACACACAATTTACATATTAATTTCATGATTCATTTAATCAATGATTTATGTGGATATAGATTGCTTTTAATCCGCCTCTCAGCGGCAGCGTTTGCTCTCTCGCTCCCGCTCTTCTCCGCTCTTCACCGAGCATGACAGAATAGAGTGCCGAGCTCTTTCTTTTCCTCCCTCTATCTCTCTCTCCCTCTGTCTCTCTTTCCTCGGAGCTGTTCAGTGGCTCGGAGAGGAATGCGAACGGAGGGGCTCCAAACGGCACTCCTAATTGGTTTAATTTTTCAGTGCGTGCACCGAACCTGACACTCGTTTACTGCGCGCCGCTGTATCTCCTTTCTCTCTCTCCGATCTCCCTCTCGGCTCTCTCTCTCTCTCTCCATTAATAAAAGGGTAATAATCGCTCCGGTTAAAGGGATGGTAATGAGAGCAGTGGTTATGGTGATTGGTGGCGGCGGTTGTGTATTCATAACAGATCTCTCATACTGAGGCAAGAAGGCTGTAATTGAGCCATGATTGAGACACATACGCTCCCCTCCGCCGCACACCAACATGGGACCGGCGGGAACGCCGGGAACCTGAAAGAAAACACCTCTGTGGTGGCAAAGGCACCAAGCTTTAGACGATTCTACTTAATATGTAGACAAAACTTTGAAACAAGTTTTTAAACTTTGAAGGTTATGCCTTTTTTTTGGAACACAACTGGAAAATTGGTGAGCGCCAATTCACTTGACCTTTGACCTCTGGCTCTGTGATCACCATACTGATTAATCGGCTAATATTTGGTCATTTCCAAAATCTAGCCATAGCCAATTTCTCAATTTTTGTTTCTGCTGGCAAAATTTAAACTACATTGATTTACATACGAACTAATAAAATGATTTATCATTTCCAGTCAGCCACTGAGTAAAAGTGAAAGTTGCTTCAGCCAATGGAATGGCTTTGGGGTCTAAAGGTCATAGGATTCTGTAGTTGGCCACTAACAATCATACTTCAAGTTCAAATGTCAATGAGCTGTTTATCCATTTTAATAGCCTGTATATTCTCTAAATGTATTTAAACTTAGAAGCCCATGAATTCAGCTTAAGTTTCTATTCACTTTGTATTCACCACGTTTTGACGTTTGTCCCCTGCATACGGTTCACACTTTATTTTCTTATCGCATTGCACATTTGGCTGAAAAAATATATGCGGCACATCCAAATGACAATCGCTAGAAAAAAAACATGTTACTTAAGTGTTTTATCAGAGGATTCAGACAAACAGACCTTTTTCGTAAGTCGTAAATGAAGATTAAAGCTCGTGTTGGCGGAGAAGGAACAAATTGGGATGATTTATTGGCGCTGACATGAACGTGTCACTGCGGGGGGAGACCGGAATAAGAGAGAGAGAGAACGAGAGAGAAAGTGGGGGAGGAAAGGCGGAATACGGAAAGGCGCGAGATAGCTGTTCATCTCGCGGAAGGTAAATAATGGTCTTTAATTATTTGCTGGCGGAGCTGTTGAAAGCTCGGGCTGATACTGTCATTGGGACGACGCAGCTGGTGTGACGTGTGGTTAGGAATGTTAAAGGTGATAATGGTGTGTGTGTGCGCGTGTGTGAGAGAGCATCGAGGGAATGTATCTCCAGACGCGTATGCGCGTGAATGATGGCTTTGCATGTAATAAAAACACACTGGAATCAAGCGGCAGGTAATAGGGCTGTGTTAACCTCCATCCATTTAAGAAGAGCCCCAGGTCCATTGATTGGACGCCCATCAGGCACATATAAATCCATCAGTTCAATCAATAAATGACTCATGATTGAATTGCATCATCATTAGTGTTTATGACACACCATCTCTCCTCATTTAGCCTGAACAAAAACACTGGAAATGGACGTATTCAACTGTGACGTCAGAGGCCAAAACAGTCGGCCAAAATCTATCGCATGCTTTTGGCTTGCTTTAAAGGAGAGCTCCACTTTCAGAACAACAATTTACAAATTATTTACTCACTCCTTGTCATCCAAGATGTTCATGTCTTTCTTTCTTCAGTCGTAAAAGAAATTATTTTTTTTTAAAGAAAACATTTCAGCATTTTTCTTCATATAATGGACTGCTATGGTGCCCTGATTTTGAACTTCCAAAATGAAGGGTCTTATCTAGCGAAACGATCGGTTATTTTCATTTTAACGATTTATATACTTTTAATGCCGAATGCTTGGACTGTTTTTGTTCCGATTCATGACATAGGGTATGTCGAAAAAGTCCCATCTCATATTCTCCCTCAACTTCGAAATCGTCCTATATCGCTGTTTTAACTTTTTTGTTAAGGGTGTTTGATCTTCTTTGCATGTTCACGTTGCAAAGACTGGGTCGGAACTTGTAGGATATAGGATGATTTTGAAAGAGTTTTTCGACATACCCTAACTGTCTTGAGCCAGAATACAGAGAGTTCAGGGAGAGAAAGGCAAGACGAGCGTTTGAGATTAAAAAGAATTTAAAGTGTATTTTTTTAATGAAAATTACAGATCGTTTTGCTAGATGAGACCCTTCTTCCTCGGCTAGGATTGTTTACAACCGCATTCGGGATCATTTGAAGCCGCATTTAAACTGCAGTTTGGAAGTTCAAAATCGGGGCACCATATCAGTCCATTATATGGAGAAAACTGCAGAAATGTTTTCTTCAAAAAACATAATTTCTTTACGACTGAAGAAAGAAAGACATGAACATCTTGGTTGACAAGGGGGTGAATACATTATATGTGAATCTTTGTTTTGGAAGTGGACTTCTCCTTTAACTTGATTTTTTAAATATGCCATCACCTGTTTGATTAATTTACATTTATTATCATTATTTGCCAAGCCAGTATCACTGTGTATAAATACACCGTGCAGTACATTTCAGTGCATAATGCAAAACGTGCTGCTTTCACTATGCAGCCTTATCATGTGAAATATCTCTCTGCAGATAAGAATTCATAAACACGGTAGCAAGAAAAACATGATTTTGAGTCATAAGTTTAAAATGTCAAGTTAAGGTCAGCTTAAACAAAGTGTGTCCAGACCTGTTCCTGGAATGCCACTGACCTGCAGAGTTTAGCTCCAGACCTAATTAAACACACCTGAGTCAGCTAAATTATGCTAAATTAGTCTTCAGGATTACTAACTTTCAGGCAAGTGTGTTGGAGCTGGTTGGAGCCATTTGGAATATTTCTGTTTGCTGGAATAGCATAATGTGTGAACCTCTGGCAGGAGTTTGTGATGGTACTATGGAAGGTGGGACAGTTGGTCTATTTAGGAAACCTCTAGTTTTCTCTAGTGATGCACAATTTGCGTTGAAAGTCAACATAAAGCAACATTCAGAAGCCGTTATATTTCAGTAATGTGAAGTATTGTAGTGAAACAGGATACTCAAGAAGCAATTTTTTTTTTTTTTTTAAATAATGTGCAGTGATTTGAAATCAGCATATTTGGATATTGTTTGTGGATTACCATATATGTGACCCTGGACCACAAAACCAGTCTTCAATAGCACAGGTATATTTGTAGCAATAGCCAATAATACATTGTATGGGTCAAATTATCGATTTTTCTTTTATGCCAAAAATCATTAGGATATTAAGTAAAGATCATGTTCCATGAAGTTTCCTACTGTAAATATATCTATAAAATATATATATTTTTGGTCAACTTAAAGGTGATTTTATCAATATTTAGATTTTTTTGCACACCCTCAGATTTCAAATATATCTTGGCCAGATATTGTCCTATCTTAACAAACCATAAATCAATGGAAAGCTTATTTATTTAGCTTTCAGATGATCTATAAATCTCAATTTAAAAAAATCAACCCTTACGACTGGTTTTGTCGTCCAGGTTCACATATGAGTACTTAAATCCTGCATGCTGCGAGTATATGTTTTATAAATGTACCACTCTGCAAAAAGAAGTACCCTCAACGCCAGTGATTTGCCAGACTGGCACCAGGCATGCTGGGCATGGGCACAGACTGCGAGTCAGAGGAGAGCTGTTCGCGCACCCTTACCTGCCGTAAAACCCAGCCCAAAAACCCAACCGCAGGCACGATCCACCTTTTACGAGCCCCGTGCAGCTCATAACACACACCGGCTACACATGGGAAAGTGTGAGCGTGTGCGTGCGTTTTTGGCAAATGCGTATCCCGGGATGCTCGCGCGGCCGTGCTAATTTCTCTCGTAACCATTTCAGCTCATTAATTTTCCCCTCAAAGTTTCCTTCAGTCGCCCCTTGCGCAGGGTGTACGGTGCCTCTTTGATATTCAGAGTGAGTCGAGCCATTTGGACGAGGAGAGCTCTCTGAATAGACACAGCTCAGAGTTTAATAACTCTAAAAGAGGACTGATGCGTTTGGTACAGCTGTACGGCGAAACATATGAAGTGGAGTTATCTGGTGTTAACTTTATCTGATCTGGCGTACGAACGGTTATCTCAGCGTCCAAGTCAGCAATGTGGGAGACACCAGACTACGCAAGCTTGCTGCAAAAACATTCTCTTACGTGCATTTTTCACTGCATCACAAACAGAGATGCATCAGGTCATGTTAATCAGTTCAAACTGTTTTATGCTTCTCAAGAGTTTTCCAGCAAGGCCAGAGAAGCATTAACTCATGCAATTTCAATTAAATGAATTGTATGAAATGTGTATTTGCATTTCTCAGCATGTCACAAACACCCAGAGATGCTTCAACTAATGTGAGTCTGCCTGAAAAGTCATATTCATACACACATTTTTTGTTTTTTCAGCATGTAGCCAACACCCACAGATGCATGAACTAATATGAATCGCTTTGAATTTTTTTCAGCATACACACAGGTGAGTGAACGTTTTTGGAAGATCCAAAGATGGGAAAGAAATTATAGAAATTAATACTTTTTTTTAGCAAGGATGCACTAAATTGATCAAAAGTGATGATAAAGACATTTATAATGTTACAAAAGATTTCAAATTCAGATAAATGCGGTTCTTCTGCACTTTCTATTCATTAAAGAAACCTGAAAAAAATCTACTCAACTGTTTTAATCATAATAAATGTTTTTGAGCAGCAAATTAGAATATTAGAATGATTTGTGAAGGATCATGTGACTGGAGTAATATGCTAAAAATTAAGCTTTGAAGTCACAGAAATAAATTACATTTTAAAATATATTCAAATAGAGAACAGTTATTTAAATAGTAAAAATATATATATAAAAAAAAATTACTGTTTTTGCTATACTTTGGATTAAATAAATGCAGGCTTGGTGAGCAGAAAATATTAAAACTCTTACTGTCCCAAAACTTTTGACTGGTAGTGTACATTTTTACATTACGTGCATTTTGTGTAAAATGTTGTGAAAAATGTTCTAAAATGTCTTGCATCCACACACTTTTTTATTTAATGTTGCAAACATTTAGTGACTCATAAAGTCCCGGGAATCCATCTGGAATGTCTTCCAACACGCATTTATCAGCACGTCAAAAACTCTCACAGATGTAGTACTACTGTGTACATGTTTTTTAATCACATCACACACTCTGAGATGCACGAATTAAAGCAAATAATCTGAAATCTCTTGCATGCATCCACATGCATTTTTTTCTGCATCCAGTAACATAAAGTAACAAATCAGTCTAAAATCTCTCGCACGCACACATTTTTTCTAGCACATCACAAACGCTCTGAGATGCATCAAGCGACATATGAATCAGATCTTTAGAGTCAATGCACGAAGACACGTTGTGTTCACCTAGCACCTTCTCGTCCAACTCCAGCGCTCACATCCTCAGCATCTGAAGGACACCAGAGTCATAAACATATACATACGTGGCATCACCCACTGACACGTCCCTATGCACAGCATTGCATGGGAATGAAATTGTGTGTATTTGAGCAGAAGCGCATGGTAAAATGGGCCGGTGAAGAAGCGGGTCAGGGTTAGTGTATACGCAAGGTCACGTTTAAAACACACGGGTTGGAAGGGCCCATAAATCAGCCTGCGCATACGGCTGCCCTCCGCACTGCCTGATTTAACACCTGCGCCCAGACCTTCCTTGTCAGGCCCGGCATTCTTTATTACCCGCCTCTGCTCACTATAGCAGCAGCGCAGATAGAGTTCACCTTTGAAAGAGCCGCAGTAACTCTCTCTCGTGCACACGCTGGTGTGCTATCTATCTCCTTTCTCTTTTCCTCCCTGCCCTATGGTCACAGTTCAGGGAGTGGTCAGATATGCGAAGGTAGAAGGGGAGACGGTCACGTACAGGAAATTGACCATTTAATGCTTCCTTTTCGTAAAACTGAAAGCGGAATGTGACTGTGTTCATGCATGGACTGCATGTGTGGTTGGTGGTCTTGAACTGTTTATTACTGTTTTGTGAGTTGCTTTTTTATGATATTGAGAGGTTCAAACTGCAATGGCGCTTTTGACAACATGTCCTGCAGTGTGACATGCGATACGCTACCTAGTCTCTCAGGAAAAGGTTCAAAAGCCGTCTTTGGGGTGGTGCTTTTACATATTGGTATCTTAAAGGTACATTATAGTACTTAAAGTGTACATATTAGTAGCTAAAAGGTACAGTACCACCCCAGACAGCTTTCATACCGTTTTTTTGAGTGTACAATTGTTTAATTAGCATTGTGCTAATGATTTACACTTTTTAATTTACACTGATTATGCAAGCCGTTTTTCATAACCTCATATTCATTCAGTTATATTGAGCACATATACAGGAAATTGACCTTTTAGTGCTTCCTTTTTTAAAAAGCAGAATGAGACCGGGTCTGTGCATGGTATGCACATGCAGTTGTGTGTTTTTGAACTGTAAGTTGCTGATATTGTCTAGCATGTTTGGCAAGTTGCTTTGCGCTCTCTAGAAGAAAAGTTCAGCATGCACTTGTACAATAGACATCTCTTAATTAAAATTAACTATGGTAATCCTATAAACTGTAAAATGTTAATATATACAATTTGTTGAGTCAGCTTAAACTAATTTGTGACCCTGCTGCCTTAAAATTTGAAGTTCAGTCAACTAAAATAAGTTCATTCAACTTGAAATGTTAAGTTGTTCTAAGTAACAACTTAGATATTTGTGTTTGCTAAACTTAACAGATAGGTAAGTATCCCAGCTGCATTAAAATTTTAAGTTGATTCAACTCAAATATCTAAGTTGTCACTTAGTATAATTTAACATTTCAAGTTGAATAAACTTTTTTTGAGTTGACTGAACTTAAAATTTTAAGGCAGCCAGGTTACAAATCATTTTAAGTTGATTCAACAAATAGTTTTTTACAGCGTAGATAAAAAAACATGGTCAATATAGTTAAACCATGGTAATCACAAATTAATCATGGTTTGCACTAACCATAGTTTAACCATGTTATTTGTAGTAAAAATTAGGGCTGTCCTCGACTAAAGATTTTTCTGGTCGACTAGTAGTCATTCATTTTAAGCATTAGTCGACTATTAGTCGCATGTTTATTAATAAACCATAAAATCATAATAATGGGACTTTAATTGCCTACATTGCCCTAATAAGCACTCAACGCACACAGAAAAAGCTTGCCACAGCGCACCGACAGATATAATAATTCTGAATGTGTCAGGGTAAAACAGCAAGGAGACTTCATTGACGTTTCAGTAAATGGTCCCACTTTATATTAAGTGGCCTTAACTACTAAGTACTTACATTGAAATGAATTGTTTGATACTGTGCACGTATTGTGTACATATGTTATAAAAAAAATTAAATGCATCAGATTACTGAAGTTAAATTGCCGTTTTGTGTTGACTTTAGGGTGTGCATGTGACTTTTGAACTCTAGAGACATCATAAATCACTAATTTGTAAAATTTAATTGACTGACGCTTGTGCAGTAAACTAGTATAACCTATTTCTGGTGTGAAATGGCTTGAGAGTAAACCAGTTACACACATTATTAAACCACAGTACAACATGTATGTACAAAATATATGTAATTACGTCTGTAATTCATTTCTGTAATTACCTTTATAATTACATTGTTGACCCATCCCTTACACCTTAACCAACCCTTAAACCTACACATATCACCAAACTTCTCCCTAACCTTACCCATATCCCACCTCAATAGCAGCAAAAGTGTTTTGCAATACAATATGACCACATTAAGTACATTGTACTTATTTTTTTTATGTAAGTACATAGTAGTTAAGGCCACTTAATATAAAGTGGGACCAGATAAATTATTGATAAACTAGCGCAACCTTTGTTTTCGGCTTAAGAGATGAAGTCGGCAGCACTGACTTGCCATCTCTGCAGTAGTAATGCGCATGTTTCATTACATAATCTGAGAATATTTGTTTTCTATTTGAATTGGCTCATTTGAAAGTAGACATTTCGCTCTCTATAGATATATTTTTCATATCTGTAAGGAGAGTATACACAAAGTTTTGAAGTTTCACACTCAAGTTCACAGAGAAAGAAAGTGTATCTTGTTTGCTTTCATTATTTTACAAAAGCGCAACGTTTCGCTGTTATTCTGAGTGCACACAAATAAATGTAGAGTCTTTACAGATTCAAAAGATGTATTACCTTTATCTGTATGACCAAAATTGACAGAGCAAATGGAGGATTTTTTTTTCTGCGACTAAGCGACTAATAAAATTTTGGTTGACCAAGCCTCTTCTCGTCAACTAATGGTTAGTCGACTATTAAGGGGTAGCCCTAGTAAAAATATGGTTATACAAATGGTAATCAGTCTTCACCTTTACATAAAATAATACCATGGTTAAATTTTGTAGGGGAACTACAGTAAGACATGATAAAATTTTAAACAGATCGTCCTTGTAGATTTAATGGCCTCACACCAAGTTAGACACTAAATAGAGGCCACCTGCAGGAAATAGACAATGTAATGTTTGCTTTCTGTAAAATATAAAGCAAAATGCCTCTGTTGCAGTTGGCATGTTGGGTAATGCAGTTCATTTTGCGAATTATTTGCAGTCCGGTAAAAGCAAAAAGAGATTAAAATGGTAAAAAATTTTTGGTCACATTTTAGTTTGGGGACTAATTCTCACTATTATCTATTAACTATGGCTTTTTCCTCAATAAACTCCTAATTTGCTGCTTATTAATAGTTAGTAAGCTAGAACTTGAACTTGAACTTCCAAAATGCAGTTTAATGCAATTTTTTTTTTTTTTTTTTTGAAATGTACAATTTACATACTTTTTAACCTTAAATGCTTGTCTTGTCTAGCTTTGTCTGAACTCTGTGTATTCCGGTTCATGACAGTTAGGGTATGTTGAAAAACTCCCATCTCATTTTCTCCTCCAACTTCAAAATCATCCTATATCACTGCAGAAGTACCAACCCAGTGTTTACAAAGTGAACATGCAAAGAAGGTCAAATGTCCTTTACAAAAAAAGGTAAAACAGCAATGTAGGATGATTTTGAAGTTGGAGGAGAAAAATGAGATGGGAGTTTTTTGACATACCGTAACTGTTATGAACCCGAATACACAGAGCTCACGCAGAGCTAGACAAGATGAGCATTTGAGGTTAAAAAGTATATAAATTTGAATTTTTTTTTTCAATTATTTCATTAAATAAGACCCTTCGTCCACGGCTTGGATCATTTAGAGGCCTTTGAAGCTGCATTTAAATTGCGTTTTGGAAGTTCAAACTTGGGGCACCATAGAAGTCCACTATATGGAGAGAAATCCTGAAATGTTTTCCTCTAAAAAAAACATAATTTCTTTACAACTGAAGAAAGAAAGACATGAACATCTTGGATGACAAGGGGGTGAATACATTATCTATAAATTAGTGTTCTGGAAGTGAACTATTCCTTTAATATCTGCTTTATAAGAAGTACTAACAAACAGCCAGTTTGCTAGTAATATGCATGCTTATAAGCAGCTAGTTAATAGTAAGAATTGGTCCTTAAACTGTGTTACCAAACTTTCAGTCACCAAACTTTAATATATAATTTATAGTGTGTGTTGTAGATTTGTCAAAACATTCAATGCAAAAATTGAGCTTGAAATTTTCCAAGCTCAACTTTGAGGCAGAACTCGAAGTGAACAAACACCAAAAGTTTTCAGCATGTCCAAACGTACATTTTTCAGGTCACCGCTCCGAGCAGTTGCAAATATCTTCCGTCTTCTTTGACAAATCAGGATCTGGGTTATAATGTATGTTAAATAATAGAGCTCACCGGAGGTCGGGTCTTTGCTCTTTTGTCATCTGTAATAGAATCTTCTTTTCCTTCATTTCTTCTGCTGTCGCCAGGCCGGAGGGGCCCGAGGGGGCCTCAGGGGGACAGTGTGTAAGAGATGGACTCTTGTAGCCAGGGGCCCGGAGTACTAAAATGCAAATGTAGCTTTTGATGGATGATAAAGTTGGCCATAGGATGATGAATCGTAAGAGTTAGAATAATGAGAATTTAACAGAACGCAACTACACGGACGAGCTGAAAAACTGTGTGGCAGTTTGGGATTAACTTTTGTTATTTATTCATATTTATGTCTTTATGTCTGTTCAAGTTACAATTTTAAACCAAAGCAATTACTGTAATTTAAACATACTTAACAGACAATGCATGAAGTCAAAAATTTGAAGCCTGTTTTCAACTTTTTAACGCAGCATTGAAATATTTCATGCCACAGCAAGCTCATGCCGCCCAGTACGCCCACAAAGCGCTTTTGTGCGTGTGTGTGTGTGTGTTCCTCGCTCGACTTGTCAGGTCCTCCCTAATAGCAGCTTTACGAATAAGTCTCAAACATCTGACCACTTTGTCATAATGCGAACGTGCTTGTCAGCAGGTCTGTGAATGTCTTACAGGATAGTTTAATTATAACGTCAGGCCGCGATACGCATTCTCCGTCGACTGACTGGCAGGTAGTCGCTCCGCCCGCCGTTCCGAGACTGGGAAGAAAAAGAGAAAGTCGGTACTGTTTGATTACCGTACCTCTACGGTCCGTGGGCTACAATTGTTCTCGACGAAGCAAAATGCGAACGCTACCGTTAAAAGAACTTCGGCAAAATTCCTGTCACAGATGTAGCAGTTTCACGCCTCTCCTGTCAAGAGCCTCTCGCTTCAGTGCCGTTTCCGTCCAAAATGTAGTCCTTAGCATTGTTCGGCATTTCTTCCTCAACAATAGTTCTCAAAATGATGAGTGCTATTATTTGCCTGCTAACACTGACACATAATTGGATGGTGTCTCCCTTAATCTGAGCTGTTAGGCAACAGCGTTGTCAAAACGCTGAACAAGTTATGAGATTAATTTCCTATAGAGCATTGTGAGCTTGTCACTCACAAAGTGCTCATGAATTATTTTAGGGGCGCGCAGAAAGTTTGCACGTCACCTCGAGACGAGTTCAGAAAGATTCGCCTTTCAAATAAAGTCGCTCGGTGAGGGCAGTTGCCAAGCAGATTACAGTTTGTGCTCCGCAAATTGATTATTAGAAGGTTGTGAGAACGTGTTCGTATTTACCACAAAGCTACGCTTAAATATTAATGTGAAATGATGTCATTATAAAGTCAGTACATTGTCACAAGCTTAAAATTTAATTACCAGTCCAGCTCTGCACTGCAAAGTTGCATAAACTGTTGAAAGAGTAAGTGGATGTGAGTGACAGTGATTTTACCACAGCGAAGCGGAGTTTTAGGCAAAAACAAAGCAGCAGAAGCGCTAAGATATAGTACACCAATGTTTAGTAAGTAATTGCATTCATTAATAATAATAAACTTCAAAAAACAATTAGATTTAGTTATTTTCTAGAGGAAATTTGAGCAGTGCTCAATCCAGCAATAAATAGCACAGGTATATTTGTAGCAATAGCCAACAATACATTGTGTGGGGCAAAATTATCGATTTTTATTAAGTCAAGATCATGTTACATGGAGTTATTTTTACACACTTCCTACCATAAATATATAAAAACTTGCATTGTTAATATGTATAATATGCTAATATGCATTGTTAAAAACGTCATTTGGACAACTTTAAAAGTGGTTTTCTTAATATCTCAGATTATAGATTTCTAAATAGTTGTATCTCGGCTAAATATTGTCCTATCCTAACAAACCATACATCAGTGGAAAGCTGATTTATTCAGCATTGATGTATAAGTCTCAATTTCAAAAAATTGACCCTCATGACTGGTTTTGTGGTCCAGGACCACATATTATAAAAAATTAAATGCATCAGATTACTGAAGTTAAATGGCCGTTTTGTGTTGACTTTAGGGAGTGCATGTGACTTTTGAACTCTAGAGACATCATAAATGTCTAATTTGTAAAATTTAATTGACTGACGCTTGTGCAATAAACTGGTATAACCCATTTCTGGTGTGAAATGGCTTGAGAGTAAACCAGTTACACACATTATTAAACCACAGTACAACCCCTCTTTTAATGCCAGAACATTTTAACTTCATATTTAATGAAGTACAATTATGACCCTGAACCACAAAACCAGTCATAAGGGTAATTTTTTGAAATAGATGGTGTATGAGATACTACTGTTTGAAAATCTGTGATCTGAGGGTGCAAAAAAATCTAAATATTGAGAGTATCGCCTTTAAAGTTGTCCAAATAAAGTTCTTAGTACAAAAATTAAATTTTGTTATATTTATGGTAGGAAATTTACAAAATATCTTCATGGAACATGATCTTTACTTAATATCCTATTGATTTTTTAAAAGAAGAATAAATCATTTTGACCCATACAATGTATTCTTGGCTCATATACTCATGGTACTTAAGACTCGTTTTGTTTTTCAGGGTCACAATTATGCATTAAAGTTGTATTGTCTGCATTCTCATCTTGCTGTTTCTCTCTCTTTTCTCATGTGGCGATCCGTCCCGTACGTTCCCGGGTTCCTCACATCAGGTAAGTGCGTCGAACCACACTCACACATCCCAAACATTTGATCTGGCACCTTCTGAGACATGCGGCGAGAGCGAGTAAGGAATGCAGAAAGAGACACGGGAAGGTCATGATGTCACAGCCTGAAAAATGTGCCATTGATAGGGGTTAAGAGAAATGTCCACTTCACACACGCCCGCTCCTGAGAGGGCCGCGAACAGCGCTCCTTTTTTTAGAAACAGGTGCTGCATCGCATTTCTTCCCTCAGGCCTCCTGCAGCAGATAATGCACGCCATGACATTTGGTCCGGCTTAATACACCTCTTTGTCACAATCGCCGGCGTAATTGTCTTCTATAGAGCGGCATGCTTTTAATTAAAGTGAGTGGTAGGCTCTGACAGAAATGATTTATTTCATGCACTCCGCTATCGGGTCGCGCGCAAGCACGCACACGCGCGCAGCCGCAAACACGCACGCCTCCGAGTGTCTCGGCGCACGGGGCAAATTAATTACAGCAAATCAAATTAAACAACGCCACCAAATCACACTGTCTATCTGTGTGTGCCGTGGCAGCCCCAACAAGAAGTTTATTAAAACGAAGCAGGAAAACGAAGGAGAGAATGAAGCGTGGAGAAGAAGCGGCGACGCTTGGATGGAGAGGGCGACTCAATTAGGGAATTAATGCATCGTGTTTGAAGTATGGAAGTGAGAATATCTGTTGCTGGCGTGCGAGAGCGTGTCCTTCTCATCCTCTTTCCAGAGGTTAAAAATGTTCTGGGCTGTATTTAGGATCTGTATAGATCTGCATTTAAATCATTTTTATTTCAGCAGTAGTGCTTCTTTCTTCGTTTTAAATGCACTTTTCGGCTTTCCAAACTAGCATTAACACAATTGATTAGAAGGCCGTACGCGATGCGGTCCAGCTGAATGCGCACCAAATGTTTAATTGTCTTAGGGGACCTAAATTAGCCCAGTTCCTTCCCAAAGCTTTGTCTCCGATCGATCTCAGGAAAAAGAAGAACTCGCTAGATGCATTCGTTCCTTCTGGCTTAAATATACCTATTTCTTGTCATCTGTGTTCGGTGGCTGAACAATTGCGCTCTTAAACAATAGCCTTTCTTTGCTCCAACAGCACTGCGTTTGAAAACATCCTGTTATTCGTTTCAATGTTATAAAAGTTAATTAATTGTCCCATCCTGTCTGCTTGGGAGGTACAAATGCAGGACTCGGAAAAAGTGATTAAAGTGCTGCAGAACAGCATGAAAAACAAACAGCTATCTGTCATTTGAGGTTTAGATCTTTGTGTGCCGGGTTTTGGTGATGGCTCTCGACAGCGACGGTGGAATTAATTCAATTAAAAAAGAGAAAGTAATCAAAGTCTTTGTTTCGCAAGTTTTGGAGTCAAGTCGAGTGAGGACCTTAATTTAAGCTTTGTGTGGTGTGTAAATCAATCATGCAAACGATTAATCGTGATTAATCGCATTCAAAATAGTTTTTGTTTACGCAGTATATGTGTGTGTACTGTGTATATATAAATGCATGCATGGATGTATTTAAGAAAAATATATTATGTCTATATGTTAAATATGTTTATATATATAAAATTAAATATATTAATAAAAATATATACATGTAAATACATATTTTCTAAATATATATTCTGTATGTGTGTGTATTTATATATACACAATAAATATATAAAGTACACACACATATATTATTTAAACAAAAACTTTTATTTCATATGCGATTAATCGCGATTAATCGTTAGACGGCACTAATTGTGTCATAAAATATGACTTGTAAGACTTGTTTTACAATATCCATTTAGCAATATCAATTTCATAAATCTTACTTGAAACATAATTGGCTATGTGTTGGGCTTGTTGCTAGAAACAAAACCATTTGTCAATTAAACTGTTCATTTAGACTCATTTATTTTTATATCCATGAATTTATTTTTTTAGGTGGCTGCGACAGATGACCTATTAAAGATAAAATATCCCAGATAGTCCTTAGATTTGTCAGCTCATGTCGGTGCAGTGGATACTGTACAGAAAACTTTTCTAGTAATTTTTGCTAGCGAATGTTATTTAGATTCTGTTTAGTGATATTAATAAGTGCATTTATGAATCAGTTTTTTGATGTTAACATTATTTTAGATATTTGTTATAATAATAACATTGCAGTAACGGAGGAATATATATGTAAATATTTAACAAATAACACAGTTAACTTTTTCTGTGCAAGTTTAGGTGTGTTTTTCAAATAGAGGAGAGTGAGATTTTTTTTCACCCCTCTCATGGTGAATTTCTCTCTTGTTTCTTGTTGCTGTACTGTGTGCACAAAATGAAAGATTCTCTCTTTTGGGCCACTCCTGTGATTTTTAATTAAATAAGGGTCATGTGTATAGTCCACCTCCCACGTTTAAAGGAATTTAATCTGGAGTCAGGACACAAGTGTGTGTATGTGTGCGAGTGTGTGTGCGTCCCTCAGTCTCAGCCATGTCACTCATAGCCGTGACCCGCCGTACCCCAGGGCTGTGCGGGCCGGTGTGAATGGAGCCGTGTGTGTGTGTGAGTGTGTGTGAGATTGAAAGTGAGACAGACTTGCACCTGCACCCTTAATAAATGTAGTCAAGCAACATGGACATCTCTCTTATTCCCCCTGTGTGTGTGTGTGTGTATCGCGTACACAAACATGCATTCATAGATCTTTTACTGCTGTGACTTTCGCACTGTAACAGCTTAAATTCACTTAAAAGTGAATTTTCTTTATAATATATGTGACCCTGGACCACAAAAACAGTCTTAAGTAGCATGGGTATGTTTGTAGCAATAGCCAAAAATACATTATTGATTTTTCTTTCATGCCAAAAATCATTGGGATATTAAGTAAAGATCATGTTCCATTAAGATATTTTGTAAATTTCCTACCGTAAATATATCAAAACTTAATTTTTGATTTGTAATATGCATTGCTAAGAACTTCATTAGGACAACTTTAAAGGTGATTTTCTCAATATTTAGATTTTTTTGCACCCTCAGATTCCAGATTTTCAAATAGATGTATCTCAGGTAAATAGTTTCCTATCCAAACAAGCTCATTTATTCAGCTAGTGTATAAATCTCATTTTTAAAAATTGACCCTTAAGGCTAGTTTTGTGGTCCAGGGTCACATTTTCACCCTCATTTGGTTTTAAACCTGCTTTGACGTTTGTCTTTTGTAAAACACGAAATGAGCAATTTTACAGAATGCTCACGCTGCTCTTTTCCATACAGTAAAAGTGAATGGGGACTGTGCGCTATATAAGTGTTTTGAAATGATATGACAGCTTTGTGAACCAAGCAAAATTTAAGATGATTTAAAATGATTATGAAACTATCTTCCCACAATTAGTTTCATAAAACTTTTTATATAAACACTTAAATGCTGAGATGTGTAGTAGAATCTTGTAGCTTTGTGCAGATGCCATTAAATTGCAGCTTTTAAAGATTTATGTTCATAACGTTGGTGTAAAGATTTAATTAAAAGCGAAGACTATGAGATGCATGTAATTCAAACAAGGCAATTATTTCAATTTTATGCTGACGCCATTACCATAGAGACCTGCGTCATGTCGAAACCCCCCGCCCCCTTCCTCCCCTCCGTACACGAATACACTTCATTTAGCCTGTAGTTTATGCTGATCAATGGTTGGCAATTACAGCTCAAACCTTTTGAAAACCTTTCGAGTGAGAGAGACACAGAGAGCGAGAGACAGAGAGAGTATTATTGAAAACTCCTGAACAAATACTGTGTAATTGGCTCGGGCCAGCAGGGTAATTGGCTTGTTCAAAGTGGGGGGAAAAAAAGGAAAGCGGAACCCATAGAGGAGAAAGTCAGGGGAAATGTTAATATTGCACTATTGCTTAAAAATTATGATGACATCAGCAGCGAACGGCGGTAAGGTGAGCGCGGATGGAGTGTCGACTTCAGACAGCAGCAGGTAAATAAGCATATCATTAACAAAGGATTGTTAGCGTGTATTTTTCTCAGGGGCTAATGTATTCAAAGAGGTGAGCGGAGTGGAGGAAGAAAGGCGGTTTTGCGCTGAAGTGTCACTATTGGAGTGGAGGAATAAAGGACTAAGTAATATCGCGCTGAATAAGGGCTTCTGCTCTCTCCGGAGGTCAGGGCCTCCCTGGTGGCCGGGTACGAGTGGGGGGGTGCTGATAGCGGGCCGTGCCACGAAATAATTACTTAACACTGGATAAACAAAGAGAGGCTCGTACGTAAACACACACAAACTTTGTACTCGCACAATAAAACAGTGCTTACGCTGCCAGTGATACGACAACTGTCGCACAACTTTGTAGACACAAAGTAACACTGTTCAAATACATCTGTACACACATTTTCTTAGCTGTGATGCAAATTTTCTTGTTATTTTTCCAGTGAAAAATTCTGAGCATCAAGGGCATAATTTAATAGGACGGTATTCGGAAAATATATCTATTATGAATGAATTTTATTTTAAAATGGTCCCACTATACCATACTAAATTCTGTTAGATTTGTCTTATATAAATAGTACATTTATCTGGCTTTAAAGCATTTTTTTTTACAAAACAAAATAAACATTTTGACTAAACATGATGTATTTATACATACTCCGAACCAACAAACCATACTTTTCTCTCGGTCAGACCCACACACATGCACACCTCATTCATGCATTCAAAGCCGGCTACACGTATTACACAGAAAGAGAGGGAGGGAGAAAAAAGGGAGACAGGGGAGGCTGTATTAGTTTTGACCTCCTCTGGGTGAGCTGAGAAAAAGAGAGATTTGATTAAATGGATGCCCAGGGGTCGTGACCCTGTCTAAACACACTGCAGCCCTCAGCATTAATCAAATAATCCTCCAGAAATGTTGACCAGCGCGACACTCCCCACCTTCCCCATGCATATATACAACCTGGGGATTTAAGAGTGTCGGTGTGTGTGCGTGCAAGTGTAAACAGCAGCCTCGGTCTAAAAAAATACCACAGAATTTATGCCACCTATTTTTCACACAGTCACAGTTTTCCTAAAGGTGAAGGACTCTATATTATATAAGGGGAGAAATGAAGAAACGTAAGCATGAGAAGTAGTGGGTTTGGATCTCGTATCCTATCTCATGAGGAGGAAACCGAAAAAGAGATACACAGATAATAATATTAAAGATTAACGAGAACCAATCATAAAAAAAATTGTCTTTTGTCTCTCAAGCATAGCCATGCCACCAGCAAAACTTAAAACTGATCATCCAGGGTAGTCTTGCTGGTTATGCTAGTTAACCAACATCCTACCCTGGTGTCCAGCACCCGAAACCCAACAAATTCAGGTTTTTAGCAGGGTTTGTGCGCAACGACTTCTGAAGATAAAAGAGACGATGTTCGACTACATATTCTGAAAAGGACATGGACATAGGTCACCGTGTGCTAGTCGCACAATAGGAATTAGCCAGGCCAAAAATGCGTCCCGATTCTTTTCGCCACTGAGTGGCTTCTGACAATGGATGCTGTCTGCCTGCCGCAGGCCAACAGAAATTAGAGCAAAGACCAGCGCTGTCAAGTGTCAGAGCGAGAGAGCCGGACCTTTTGTGATGTTTCCAGCGAGATTAGGGAAAGTGCGCTTCATTGAGACCTCGGATTTATCAGTAATTATCACGCCGCTGCTTCCACACAAACCTAAGCCTTCTGGGGGCGAACGGGGGTGGCGGCTCGCTCCCCGTTGCATTTTATTTTCATTAATCATAGACATGTGAAGTCTTAACTAAGCCCCCCCCGATGCTGGCGGACTATTGGCATTCTCCCCGACTGGACCCAAGTATGCGACACAAAAAACGGCGGGGCGGCATGCATGAGAATATTGTCCGTCGGAATAGCCGCCCCATTGGTGTGCATTCATTCTTCTTTTATTTGGGCGCAGGAGCCGAGGGAGGGGGGGCGGTCGTAGTTAGAAGGGCTAATGTGGGTGAATTACGAGGGAAAACCTCTGCAGCTGAAGGCCTGAGAGAGAATGGAAGTCAACGGGAGAATAATGGCTGGTGTGACAGTCACGCCTGGGGCAATTCGTCTGTCCTCTGTGCATGCCGCTCACTAAACAGTTAAAGATTCACGAGAGGAAGGCGAGCGCGTGCGCGTAACAGCTCCCTGGGTAATAGGACTACGGCGCAATCGCTGGAACAACAAGGTTATTCTTCAGGACGTTATTATGACATCTGTGTGCTAGTTAAACAGCTTGCGAATATGCTGATAAAACTGGGAGCTAATTTACAGTGCCATAAAGCCAACTTCACCTTCAGTTATTATCTGAAAATATTTATTACGGACTGTTAAAAAGTCTGAAATTAAATGCTTTATGGCCATTTATTCACAAACGTAAAGCAAGCACTGGCCCCTGCGGTTATTACGAGTCTGCTGTTTGTTAAAAACAAACTGGAATAATATAGATAAGAGCATGGTGCGAGGGAAGGGAAATTTCTGCGCTCTTGGGTAAACACGGCTGCAGAATCAATTCACTAATCTGTCCATTCTCTCTGATTGAGGCCCGGTGCAGGAAACACAACGTGTTCACCCTTTTCCTGTCTAACCTTTTCTCCCTTCCAGCACTCCGTTTTGAAATTTATATATAGAGCGAAGGCGGTCGTCAAAGTCTGAGGTCATTTATGTTTTCCTCAGCGCTCGTGATCCCTTAGCAGAGGCTCGAGCACCAGCTAAGAACCTCTGAAGCAAAGGCACATTTCGCTGTAGGCCAACCTGTAGGCGCGTAAAGCTTGGACGACTACTCCACGCTGTCGTCAAACTCTACAAAGTTCTCTCGCCGCTTAAAACGCTAATTAAAAACGCAAGTGTCGCAAATTGAAAGCGATACGAGAGATACCCCTTTGATATTCGCAGATATCAGTTCGTTCTGCTTACATAAGCTCGCATAAACAGTACGCCGACTTCTATCTCTGCCTGACAGAGTTTCCTACGAAAGAACATAGTTTCCCCGAACGTGCGAGAGGGGGAGAGTGGGACTTCTGTGAAAGACAAGAGAGATTATGCTAATCAGAGCGCTTTTTGATTCTACATCCCTGGGGGTTACTCCCGCAATGGTTATTTACTTATCGCGCCATCCAGATAACTGGGCAAGATAATGGCCCCCACTACATATCACTGGCTTCATTTCACCACTAATCCTCTTCCCCTCCAGAGTCGATTCCTCTTTTGTCCAAGTAATGAGCTGTAAAATGTAATAATTCACTTTTTCTTCCTTGTGTGGAGTCACTCCCGATCTGAGAAGTTAGTCTTAAACTTGCACCAGTAACCGAATGGAAATGCGAAGGTTACAAACTGTAGTTTTCCTCCTCTGTAAGCCTTCTAATTTCTGTTGGATCTCCTTAGAAGTGACCCTGGACCACAAAACCTGTCTTTAGTTGCACGGGTATGTTCCATTAAGAGATTTAATTTATAAAAACTTAATTTTTGATTAGTAATATGCATTGTTAAGAACTTCATTTGGACAACTTTAAAGTTGTTTACAGATAATTTACTCACTGTCACCAAGTTTTTTGAGGAAAACATTTCCGGAATTTTCTCTGTGTAGTGGACTTCTATGTTGTCCACGAATTTGAACTTCCAAAATGCAGTTTAAATGCAGCTTCAAAGAGCTCTAAATGATCCCAGCCAAAAGGAAGGGTCTTATCTAGTGAAACGATTGGTTATTTTCTAAAAAAGGACAAATTATATACTTTTTAACCTCAAATGCTGGTCTTGTCTAGCTCTGCGATGTGCATGCATACTCTGTGCACTCCGGTTCAATACAGTTAGGGTATGTTGAAAAACTCCCATCTCATTTTCTCCTCCAACTTTAAAGTTGTCCTATATCGCTGCAGAAGTACCAACCCAGTGTTTACAAAGTGAACGTGCAAAGAAGGTCAAACGCCCAAGGACAAAACAGCGATGTAGGCCAACTTTTAAATTGGAGAAGAAAATGAGACGGGAGTTTTTTGGCATACCCTAACTGTCTTGAACCAGAATACACGGAGTTCATGCAGAGCTAGATAAGATGAGCATTTGTGGTTAAAAAGTGTAAAAATGTAATTTTTTTGTAGAAAATAACCGATCGTTTTGCCAGATAAGACCCTTCTACCTCAGCTGGGATCATTTAACGCTGCATTTAAACTGCATTTTGGAAGATCAAACTCATGGGCACCATTCTGGAAGTGAACGAATGCTTTAAAGGTGATTTTCTCAATTGCACCCTCAGATTTTTAAATAGTTGTATCTCTGCCAAATATTGTCCTATCCTAACAAACCACACAGTACATCAATGGAAAGCTTATTAATTCAGATTTATAAACCTCAATTTCAAAAAATTGACCCTTTTTACTGGCTTTGTGGTCCGGGGTCACGTATCACGCCTAGAGAGCAGATTTCCTCTACAGATCACTGCTAAATGCTTTTGTTATCGGATGTTTCCGTGTTTCCTTGTACAGTTACTGCAAAAGGCCAAACTAAACTCTTGTTGTTTTTTTGAAAAACTTTACCTGGTGACAACACTTTTTCCACCCACTGACACAATCGGTGCCTAGTTCCTGATCAGTAATCCAGTTGTTCCTGCCTGGAACAACTTTTTGTGGTTGAAATGATTTGAGAATGGGAACCAGTCCAGGAACCTGCACTGGAACCGTCGGTGAAAACGGTCTCTATTTCGAAGTAACTTGCACCAGTGGTGATTGAGGGGAAATAGTAGTCGTTGAAAGTTGATGGTGTTGGATAATCAAGGCTCGTGGGAGTTCTTGCATTCTGAGTTTGATTTGATCCTGTTACCTGGGACCAAGCGGAGCTGTCACGGTGTAATCTGACAGTGCGATATCTGGTCTGTGATTTATAGTTGATGGTTCTTTGAACGGTTCCTCTTAAGCGTACAGGGTCTTGTTTGTTTGCTAGCGCGATTCACATCCTCTTTCCAGGCCCGTGAGCTGATTCTCGCAGAGTTGTTGAAGGCGAGTCATACCAAAGGGATAAGAAGTGATGTTTTGCCCTTTTATCTCTGCTCTTTTACTTCCTCTATTGCCCTTCCCCCCCTCACCCCAGCTGTTTAGGCTAAATGGATACCTGTAATTCATCTTTGCACTCCGTGTCAAGAGCGTTTATGTGGATTCTGAGTGTTTCTCCTTTCTCTCTCGCTCTACCCCCCTATTCTCGGCTCTCATTCCAGCTTCTGATCCCAGACAATGAAAACAATAGATGGGAGCCTCTCTTTCGCTCGTCTCTTTTCCCACACCCCACCATTCCCATTTCATGCTCTGCCTGTCGGGACTCTTTTGTGGACGGCATTAATTCCGGCCACGCTGGATAAACTTTCAGCAAAAACAATACAGTCTTGTATTTGTTTATTTATTCGTTTAGTCATCCTCCGTTCCACGACCATCTGCCTGGTGTATTAACATACACAATAAAGATTCTTTTTAAATCTCATCCCCATTAATATTTACATTTAATTGTGAACGAGGCCTATAGTTTTGGTATTCACAGGGTCATTTTTGAAGGGTTGCGTAGGACAGAGTGACATCAGTAGCTTTTGTGGTGCTCACCATAGCCACATAGCCGTAAATTCCACCCAGAGGTCCACCCTTGTGTTCAGATCGCCCAGAGCTGAGGGAAATGGGCTGGAAAAAAAGTCTGTTATCCCAGCAGTGGCAGTATAGTTACAAAAGGATGTTTATATGGCTGGGCCTGTTGATATTAGATTAAAATAATGGAATTTGACCATCTTATGGAGACTTTTCTGGACTGCATTAGGAACAGACCAGATTGCTGCACAGAATACATTCTTTTCTGGTTGCTAAAAATGTGCTAAATGCACAGAAAACTTGTAGGTAATGGTAAAATACCTTCTCCCATTCCAGAAATGAAAATTCTGTCATCATTTGTTCACCCTTAAATTGTTCACCCTTAAATTAAACCTGTATGACTTCCATTCTTCTGTTGAAAACAAAAGGAGATGTTTTGAAGAATGTAAGTAACCAAGCAGTTGCTGGTAGACTTACATAGTATGGAAAAAATACTATGCAAGTCAGTGGCTACCAGCAACTGTTTGGTTACCAGACTTCTTCAAAGTATCTTAGCTTGTGTTCTGCAGAAGAAAGAAATTCATACAGGTTTTGAACATCTTAATGATGACAAAATTTTCATTTTTGTGTGAACGGTCGCTTTAATGTGCAGAGAGAACTAGGTAATTTGTTATTTACTTACCCTGAAAAGAGTAAACACTGCTTGTTTAAGCATCCATTTATTATATATATATATATATATATATATATATATATATATTTTAATGTGGTTAACGCGCTGGTCCCGCCCCAGACCTGTACGTCATCTTATATTTCATACAGTTGACTATTGACAAATATGATGCAGGGCAACAACTTCATTAATGCAGTTATGCACTAAAATTCAAGATATTGGTGCAAAAAACACCCCTGTATGTGTTTTGTCTCACATTTATATACATCACATATCACACGATATCACACGGGCAGCAAGAGCGATATGACACAATTATTTGTTTTGTTTTTCCATCTATCACAAGCTTAAATGTGATTTTACACAACAGTTCAGTAAATAAGAAGTTCATATTGTGTTATTTTAAACACTATATTATGTGTTTTTGCTCAATTTTGCAGAGAACATATTACCTTTGAAGCCATGTCAGAATTGCATCTCTGAGCAACACAGAGGTGTTTAGTTTCTGAATGAATCCGCATTTTGAACAAATCGTGTGAATCAATGATTTGAAAGCCATTTACTTAATTTGTGATGAATCAGCTGTTTGAACGTATTGAATTGAATGAGTGAATGACTCATGAAGACATTTAGACAAAATGACACACACAAAAATTCTATATTTTTACATTACTTTTCCTTTTACATTACAGATTTTACATTACTTTTTTGTTAAACTGTATTAAAACTGTATATAGCTTTACAAGCTGAGTTGAGCACATATTGCTAGAATATTCTATGTAAGTAGCGTTGAGGATTTTTGACAGTTGTTCAGTTTGAAGAGGTTATTCAGTAAAAAAAAAATCTAAAATCATTCTATGATTCAAGTCATCACTCTTACACTCTTACATTCTTACATTTTAATACATTTTATGACTTTTTCACACCAAAATTATTATTATTATTATTTTTTTTAGAAACTACTATTTAGCTACAGATGCTGTTGTTTATTGCCGACAGTTATAGAAATAATGTTTTTAGTTTTGTTAGTGAATCATTAACTGGTTATGTAATTGAAGATATCGAATCCTTAAATATCTTAACTTTTATGTGTAGCTACTTTTTCAAAAGGGTTGCTTTTACTTTATGGGTAGCTTGTAACAAACTAAAACAAATTTCAGCAATTTCCAAGTGAATACCCCACAGTTCAGTCCTAACCTTGTAAAAACATTGCAAGACATTCTGGGTTTCCAGTCAGCGCCTTCTTCAGCATCCCTTTACGCTGCTAAAACGCAGCTGATGGCCGCCTCAATAATTCACGACTCTTTCTGTGTTTGGTCATCATTTTCATAGGTGCCTGTCTTCTGGGCTGTTTTCAACTGCTCCATCATGTTAGTATGAATAATACATGTAGTATTATTTTACATAGGTGTTAAGTTACAGAGGGGCCGTGCTGATGTCCTTGGGCTATAATAGGGTGGGACACATACAAAACAGTGACGTGCCCCAGAGGACAGGGCAATTGTCATTGATATGAGGCACACAGGTGGACATGTTTTCAAGCTACTTGGAGCGTTGGAAAACGCCTGTGAGGCAACAGTATGTCTTGCTTTTAATTGGGAAAAATCAGGTGCATAATGACAACATCAACTCTGCTTTTAAAGATGCACCAGTATAGAGATTATTATTAGGGCTAATTTAAAAATGCATATATCAGTATGTGTAAAAATCTTCCAGAAATAACAAGAGTGTATGTAGCAGAAATGTAGCAGGTGTACAGTTGATTTATATCAACATCCCCTGCCTGCTTGTCCATCTGTCTGTCTGTCCTGTCCTGTTCTGTCTGGTCTCTTTCTTCCCCGCACCGCTGTGTCCCGCTGACCTCTCCGTGGCCCTTTTCATTACTGGCATTCCAACAATGTATTTGTGTAAAAAGGAATCAATTAAATTCAAATCTCTCTGAAAGCAGGCTTTGCAAGAAAAACACGGGCCGGTCAATGTTTAGATTGTGCAGCCACTGCATCTTTTTTCTTTTTTTCCATTTCAGCTCTCTGCCTACATGTTCAGGTTGTTCTTTTCTTGCCATTTTTTTTTAATTTGTTTTTAATAAATGCAAAACAAAAAGCTTACAGATTTAATTGCTTTAAACAAAAGCGCAACGCATTCTCACAGTATGCTCTTTTCTTTGCGCTATTTTCTTTTCATATCGCATCATTGTTTTTCTTTTCCTCCTTGGCCTCGTGTTCAGGGATGACCCCGGGTCGTACTTGCTGAGTAATCCGTGCATGTTTGGAGACCGAAATCATTTTGTAATAAGGAAAAAATCCCAGTAAACAGAGATGTAAAAGCTTGGCCAGGCAAAGGAGTCAGGAAATCTCGAGGCTTTTGATTTCTTGGAGTTTCTTGGAGGGTTAGCAGAGGGATGGGAGGCATGGAGGAAAAAGGAGGGGTGTTGTTTTCCTAATCCATTTGTCCCATTCCTTTGAAAGTGTTTGGAGAGAAAACCATCTTTGCGTTTTGGACATGCTGAGTTTCAAAGTGAATCGAACCGCATGCTTGTTGTAGGGTCATCAGCAGAGCGCAAGAGGAAAAAGTTCCCCACAGTCATCAGTATTAGTGAAGTTTGATCTTAAAGGTGACCTGTTATGCCCCTTTTTAAGATGTAAAATAAGTCTCTGATGTTCGAGTGTGTATGTGAAGTTTTAGCTCAATTTTAAAGCCTGATAAAATTGCCACTTTTAGTGTATGAGCCAAAACGTGCTTTTTTGTTGTTGTTTGTCCCTTTAAATGCATATGAGCTGGTGATCCCGCCCCTCTTTTCAGAAGAGGGCGGAGCATCAAGAGCTGACAAAAACAAAACAAGACATGCACTGAAAATGTCAGAAACTCTCAGTAGCGGTGTTCAGCCTTATATGTTAGAACCAGTTTAAAATCAAAATCGTTCCAGATGGGGAGTACAGCGACAAAAATAACAACATAGCTAGTCTCTTGGTGCCATCGTGTGCTATCACAAACTTTATAAGTTGTGATTATGAGCTTGACAAATTCAAGCGGTCGACTTTCATATGCAAATTTTAACTACCGCATTTCCTATTAACAATCATTCTGGTAGCACGTAAAGCCAGCATCATTGAAAACAATGGTAGCTTTAGCAACATTTGCCTTACAGAGCACCAAGAAGCTGTTTCGGAAAGGCATTTTGGAAAACAAAAGCGTGATACTTACTTTGTCTGGAGCTGACGTTCGTGCACAAAGCGTTGGTGTTGGTCCCTAAATATATAGGGGACTTTACCGGGACATTTCCTTCGAAAATGAAATTTAACCACAGTGTCCTCAGCAGCTCAGATGGAGGGCAGGGCGGGGATTTCTACCTACGATGTCATCTACGTAAGGAGAAATCTGGAATTGTGTATTCAGATAAACTGTTTATGATTTATTGGGATTATAAAAAAATAAGTGGGTGGATTTTTACAATTATAAGCCGGTTGTTTTCACACGCTGCGGCCACACAACTGTGTTCAAACACCTTAAAAAAGCAATTTTTGCATTTAAAATGTTTTAAAATTAGGGCTTTCAGTTTAACACTTTAACGTAATTAATTAGTTATGAAAAAATAAAATATTTTAGCGCAGTTTACGCACTGGCCCCGCCCCCAGACCTGTACGTCATCTTATATTTCATATAGCTTACTGTTGACAAATATGATGCAGGGCAACAACTCCAACTCCACAGTTATGTCCTAAAATTCAAGATATTGGTGCAAAAATATATGCCCCTGTATATGTTTTGTCTCATATTTATATATATCACATATCACACGATATCACACAGGCAGCAAGAGCAATATGACACGAGTGCTGATTTTGTCCCGATCTATCACAAGCTTAAATGTGATTTTATACAACAGTTCAGTAAATAAGAAGTTGATATTGTGTTATTTTAAATGCAATATTATGTTTTTGCTCGATTTTGCAGAGAACATATTACCTTTGAAGCCATAGCAGAATTGTTGTGTGACTCAGAGCAACACAGCGTTGTTTAGTTTCTGAATAAATCTGCGTTTTGAATGAATCGTGTGAATCAATGATTCAAAAGCCCATTCATAAAGAGAGCCATTTATTTTATTCCTGAATCAATCAGCCGTTTAAATGAATCGAATGAATGAATGACTCGTAAAGACATTTACCACGACCTGCTAGCAAATTTAGTTTCTTAGAGTATAATTTCATAAAAAAATTATAATAATAATAATAATAAAAAAAAGAACATTAAAGGGATAGTTCACCAAAAAAAAAAAAAAAAAAAAAAAAAAAAAAATTCTGTCATAATTTACTCACCCTCATGTCGTTTCAGATCTTTCTTTTGTGGAACATAAAAGAAGGTATTTTGAAGACTGCTGGTAACAAAGCTGTTTTGGTTACCGTGACTTGCATCGTATGAACAAAAAATACTTTTATGTTCCAGGGTTTCCGTTGCAGCCTAAATGTTTATGTGTAATAAATCCTATGTTAAATCAAATAAAATATTTCTTTCTAAAGCTACAATTTGTAATTTCTACTTGATACTTTCTCGATTAAGACAAAAATAGCATTAAATAATCTTTTGTGGGTATTTTCACAGTCAAATTTATTTTGCGATTAATTAGATTAATTAATCAACACATCATGTAATTAATTAGATTAAAAATGTTAATTGACTGACAGCCCTAGTTCAAATGCTTCGTCCTATCTCAGTTTAACTCAGTTTGTCCAAACAATGAAAGTTATAGTGAGTTTGAAAAGATTTGTACAGTTTGTTTGGTGGCACAGAAGTGACACACCTCACCTTTAATTCCAAAGTAGATATTGTCGTTTCGAAATTCGCCGTCACAACAGTCCTATTTGACAAAATAATACCTGAAAGAGTGCCAGTGCGGAACATGTCAAATTACCAGGTCGTTGACTTGAAAAGACACCTTCGAAATGTCTCTCATATGCTCGGCGGCTGTCACTGTAATTTAGAACAAAGGTGTATGAATGTTAATTGATTTTCTATTTATGGCAGATGTCAAGTACTATTTATAATGAAATTTCACAAGCTAAAACTTGCGAAAGAAGCCACGTCGAGAGCCTCGTTCTCTCCTGCAGGACCGAAGCTGCGGATTTCATTAACAGCCTCGCACCGCTACGGTTTGATTCTTCACAGGCTGAAGGAAGTTAGCGGAGTCAACAGGATATCGAGCGCCTGAATGGACTTCATTTCCCAGATATCCCAAGTCCAAACATGGGAGAGTGCTCTCCTCCAGCCCTCTCCCCATGTGTCCTTTCAACCACCCCTCTTAACATTTTTCTTTCTATCTATCTCTCTTTCCCTCCCTCTATCTATCTCTCCTGTGGCTTGTGCAGATAATGAGACAATGGCGCTCCAGTGTTCTTGTAAGCCCCTGTAAACATGGAGCTGCGAGGAGTTCAAAGGATTTGTTAAATTATTGACATTTAATTGGAGGTGCTTTTGTGCCGGGCCGCAGCTCGAATGCTATTCGCCGGCCTGGGCGTCGCCATGGCAGCTAATGAGCACAACAGCCATTCAGGCAGTCAGGGGCCGAGGTAGGGGCCTCCAGGGTCTCGAATACTTTCATTGTGTCACACAAGTGCTCCTGGACACGGATGAAACGGGGAGGCATTTTCCCGTTTTTTTTTTTTCTGGAGGGGAAAAAAGAAGAATGGAAGTGGTATTAGCGATATGTTGTGAACTGAGGAGGGTAAAAGAGAAATACGATTGAATCGGCTCATACCCAGAGGAAGGTTTTATTGCTCCGGGTTTATTGCGCTTCCATAGCTCACGAGACAC
Source organism: Labeo rohita (assembly GCF_022985175.1). Classification (NCBI taxonomy): domain Eukaryota; kingdom Metazoa; phylum Chordata; class Actinopteri; order Cypriniformes; family Cyprinidae; genus Labeo; species Labeo rohita. The sequence continues at coordinate 5,370,728 of NC_066889.1, read as the reverse complement.
ATTTTTGGTCGTGCTTCATCAGCTGTAAAGAGAAATGAAATAGACACAGAAAAGATATTCGATGATGAGCAGAAAGAGTATGAATGTGGATGAGATCAGAAGATTTGATGAGAAATTTTTGAGTTAATATCAGAGGTTGCAAAGTTTGAGATGTTCTTGAGATCTATTATAAAACTCTAGAGAGTCACCAGGGCCCTTTTCTCATCTCTCCTGAAAAAATAGGAGAATTAGGTAAAATTCTCAGTTTTTTCTCCATTTAATCTCATGTTTTTCTCTGAGAAACATTTGGGATAATAGTTGAAAATAAGACGGATTGCCATTGTTGGTACAGTAAGAAATTGAGAATTTCTTGAGTGCCTTATTTTATTTTATTTTATTTTATTTTATTTTATTTTATTTTATTTTATTTTATTTTATTTTATTTTATTTTATTTTATGTTATTTATTGATTAATTATTTTATTTTATTTTTATTTTATTTTATTTTATTTTATTATTTTATTTTATTTCCTACTTTTAATTGTCTTTAACTAATATGTAGTAAATCACACTTTTTATTTTATTTTATTTTATTTTATTTTACAATTTTTATTAAGTGTCTAACTATTATGTAGTTAATCACACTTTATTTTATTTTTTAAATTAATTTAATTTAATTTATTGTATTATTCTATTTTATTGCCTACTTTTGTCTTTATTATGTAGTTAATTACACTTTTTTATTGTATTTTATTTTATTTTAATGCCTTCTTTTTTATTAAGTGTAACTATTATGTAGTTAATCAAACTATTATTTTATTTTATTTTATATTGCCTTTTTATTGTCTTTATTATGTAGTTTTTATTTTATTTTATTTTATTTTATTTTATTTATTTTATTTTACCATGTAACCTTACCCATATCCCATGTCAATGGCAGCAAATGTGTTTTGCAACACAAGATGAGCACAACAAGTGTGTTGTATCAAATGTTTATTTATTTATTTTTTGCTGAAAGTACATAGAAGTACATAGAAAACACCTAATATAAAGTGGACCTTTTTTTATTACATTTTTGTTTGTTTGTGCTTTTCATTAACCCAACATCTAATTAAAATTTGCAGAAGGCCGTGTATCGCACACCTGAACACACACTCAGCGTCTGTCTTCAGATGCAGAACATGCACTACACCGGTTCCGCTCTGCATGCCCACCCCCTCCCGACTCCCGCACCCCTGCCTGCCCACCCTGACCTTGCGGCGAGCACTCGGGGGTCGCGGCGCGTCGTGCAAACGTGCCGATAATGCTGTTTACATAGTCTTTAAGTGGGATGACATTACACTGGGGCACATGGCTTGGCAACCCTCAGTGGCAGAGAAGAGCTCATTTCCATAAGCCCTGTCTATGCTAAAAAAGAAAAGAGGGATGAAAGAATGAAAAGAAGAAAACGTGTGCTCGTTTGTGTGGGGAATGGTAATTGAATTGAGCCGAGGTAGAGGACGGGAGCGTTAGGGGGCAAAGATGACGTTCTCTGCTCACCTCCACTGTGGCGATTCACTCAACTAAGTGTTATGATATCAGAATATCAGATTTTTTTTGTTGTTGCAATCTTAGTTAGTACTGTTTTTTCCGTTTTACAATGCAATATTACATTGCAATACACTATAAGTCATTTTACAATATGTTTGAGTCCACCTTTCATCATTTGGACTTTCCTGTAAGGGTTTTACTATGTGTGCTGCCTTTTTTTTACTAGCCATCAAGCTCTGATCCGAACGTTTAACAGTGCTGTTTGCATGGAAGGGCTTGTATAACTCTACTGTAAAGTTAAAGAGCAGGTTATATGTTCTCAGCTTCATCCTGTAGGGGAGCAATGATAGAGAGCCCTACTGATAAAGCTTTATAGCCAAGGTTAAAATCAACACGGATATAAAATTGCTTGATCAGGTTGGGATATCCCACTGCTAACTGGCGAGTAACCAGCAGGGGTGAATTAGTAACAGCCTGAGGTTTTTTGAGCAGTCTTGATGCAGAGTTTTCCAGTTGTTGGCCACATGTGGAACCACTCTGCTGCATGTAAGACTCATGCTCTGCTTTCAATTTATGCCCTTTCTCAATGATTGATAGTTTTGAATTGGACCAAATATGTTTTAATGCATTAAAGAATTCAGGGGTTAGAGGAAGTGACAAAATGGGGCCTCGGGTGTCATCACTTATGAGACGAAAGCTTGCCGCTGTTTGCGGGCTTTACAAGTTTTTTTTCTTTCCCCCTTTCAGGATTGTAGCTGGTAACTATATATATTAGTTATTTTAGTGACGTATTTGTAAGTGAAGTGTTAAAATGGTCAAATTTTGCATGGATTTTTATTGAAATTACTGGATTTCATCAGTGAAAATTCACATTACAATAGTAAATGTGACTCCACCTTCAAAAGCAAGCTGAAAAATGATATATTGTTTTATATAATTAATAGTATTTGACCACAAAATGAAATAATCAAGTGTTCCAGACAGTGGAAATGTGTGATAAAGAGCTATAATGTAACTACTTAAAGGACTTTTGACAGGCTTAAATTCATTAACACATGACATGACCAAATGGTTTTGGCCAGCCGTCCTGCCATTTATGGCTCTGAGGACTTCAAATTAAATAATTACATTATTATTATTCAGAAAAAGTCAAAAAGGTGCATTTCAACAACTTTTTAAAGAGGCAAGGAAGAACATATGTGACCCAGGACCACAAAACCAGTCAGTTTTTTTAAGGGAGATTTATACATCATCTGAAAGCTGAATAAATAAGCTTTCCATTTGCTTTGGCCGAGATACAGCTATTTGAAAATCTGAAAGCTGAGGGTGCAAAAAAATCAAAATATTGATAAAATCACCTTTAATGTTGTCCAAATGAAGTTTTTAGCAATGCATATTACTAATAAAAAATTAAGTTTTGATATATTAATGGTAGGAAATTTACAAAATGTCTTCATGGAACATGATCTTTATTTAATATCCTAATGATTTTTGGCATAAAAGAAAAATCGTTTTAACCCACATAGTGTATTGTTGGCTGATGCTACAAATATACCTGTGCTACTTACAACTGGTTTTGTGGTCCAGGGTCACATATATGTATTTAGTCAGATTTAAAGGAATAGTCACCCAAAAATGAAAATGTATCTGACACGGAAGAGGAAAAAAAAATTGTTTAATGAAGTCATTTTTTTTTCTTTGTGCACAGAAAGTATTTTCATAGCTTCATTACAGTTGATCTGCTGATGTCACATGGACTATTTAATTGATGTCCTGACTACCTTTCTGGGCCTTGAACGTGTCAGTTGCGTTTCTGTCTATCCATGGTCAGCTCTTGGATTTAATCAAAAATATCTTAATTTGTGTTCCGAAGATGAATGAAGGCCTTACGGGTAGGGTTGGGTACCTTTTTAACCGATACGTAACTGGTATCAGTACCTGAAATTCTGTACCTTTATTTTGTTTATTTATTTATTGGTACTTTACTCTCTGTGTAGTAACTAAAATATTTATTTCAGTGAAAAAAAATATATTCAAAACTCAATTTCAACATTTTGAACAATAGGGTCCTAATTTTTTTTTTTTTTTTTCCTGCAGAAATTCTTGTGTATTTTATTTTTTCTGATAATCAAACAAAGGCATTAAACATTTATTTATTGTTAATCGAATGAAAATTAAACCCTTTTATTTTTGGCAAACAAACAGAGGTTTACTGTTGAAATTAATACATGGAAGAAAAATTGGTGAATATTGCTTTTAAAAGTTTTTAATAATTATTGTATTTTTTTTCTACAATTAAGTGATTAATCTGGTTGTATTATTTATTTTTATCATTTAATTGTTTTATTTAAATTTGACAGAAAATGGAATATATAAAGATGTACATTATACTGTACAATAGTAGTACAAGAGTAATACATTTCTCTTACATGTTCAACCGTACTTTTATTTTGACAGGTTGCCATTTCTGTGCATATACAGTATATGATGCTAGTTTTCTCAATTGAAACAGTAAAATTCACATGAAGTGACACTCACAGCAGCTCTGGAGATGAAGTTCATGCGTTCATGTCGTTATAAAGTGAGACAGAGGCCGAAAATCACCGCAAACCTTCAGTTTTTGTGTAGCAAACAAAACCATGTCTCTGCCATTACTATACAGAGAGGCCAGCAGAACATACAAGGTTACTAGTTAAAGCATCTTTTTGCATTTTATTATTCACTTATGTCACAATTCTTAATATCATATATAAAAACCATTCGGTGCGACATCCACGGTTCAATATGCGCTTGTGAGTTGCGGTTTTGCATTTAAATAACTTCCTTGTTTTATTTCTCTTGGAATTTGCTGTATGTGTGCCCACGTGCTGAAATGAGGAAACGCTTTCCCGTTTATATTTGAAAAAGCAACACACGCAGAGCATCTTCCATTCTAATGACATGCAGTGATAAGCCTTTCTAAACCTGTTGTCCAACAAAAGAGTTTAAAAAACAAAAGTTATAAAAAACATTATAATTCACAACATCAGCCGAGTGTTTGAAATAACTTCCTTATGTGATCTGATGTGGATACTTATCATAGAATGAGGCAGACAATAAAGTCCTTACATTTCATCATTTAAAACGTTTAATGTTGTATCTTTTTTTTATTCAGTTACAGCAATAGTGATGCCTTTATCCATATTAGAGAAGCTGGAACGGACTTCTTTGACGCATATGTGGATTTTCTGCACGAGGGCGCCCTCTGACGTCCAGTATGAATGAAACCCATTCTATTTTGCGTAATAATCGGAAAAATAATACCTCTCTCAAAAGGCAAATTAAGCAGACATATACTAAACCACGCGTTTTCCAGTGTACAGAGGTTTACGGGAATATTTTGTTAATTTGTTGCAATAAAAACCCACACTGAAGTGGCAAGATACCAGAACCGAACCGAAAACCATGGTTAAAAACCAAGGTACGTATTGAACCGTGGACTAATTGTATTGTTGCAACCCTAATATTCACAGACAGTAGTCTATATTCGCGATTCGACTTTTAAAAATAAAAAGCGAAGTGACTTTTATTCATCCAAAAATTGTCGAATTCCGTGGCATTCCGCACTGTAGAGTAAATTCCGTTTTTACGAATAGACTGCAGGGGTGACATCATGTCACAGGGTCTCTCTCTCTCTCTCTGTAATGTATTAGGTCGGTTCCCTCAAAAGTACAGAGTTTGGTACCCAACCCTACTTACAGACACATGAGTAAGCAATTAATGACAGAATTTTCATTTTTGGATGAACTATCCCTTTAAACAGTTGCTCACACATGAAAATAAGATGCTGTCAACACATTTTTAAGCTCTTGAACACTTTAGACATTATGAAGTCTTTGCCTGCTTCGCTCCATCACGTCACGTTGTTTTTCAGCATATCACTCATTTTCTGTGAAGTCTGTTCTATTATTTTTTTGTCCTGTATGTACGCCCCCTCATTCCTTGGCACATCTGCTTGCTCAACAGCAGCTCTAAGCTGAATTGACAGCGTAAATGCTGCACTGCCCCGACTGAAGCAGGCCGAAACTCTCTTGCGCGCGACCTCGCTTGTATTCGGCGCTACAACATCAAGCGAGTGTTCTGAGGAGGCCTACTCAGTTCCTCTCGCTCTGCTTGATAAGTTGGCGTCTTGAGATCTGAAGTTTTTGAGGCGCAGAAGATCTGCCCTGTCGCGATATAATCTCCGTCGTTGATTGATGCCGTTCTAAGCGTTGTGTCTTAAGAGATGGGCGCATCTTCTTTTTAGTGATCCGCTGTGAAGATTGCGCTGATGATAAGTCATTCCGCTAATTGCTATGAAATTAGACTTTGCCATCTAAGCTGTAATTACTTCAAACTTACTTTATATTCCTCTCAAGTTTACACCTCTCGCCCACTCAGCCTCCTTCATCTGCGTCTCCTCACCTCCCCGTACACCACTGAAAGCCTGACATCTCTCTCTTCGTGCAGCTGGCCGTAGTGCTGAAGCGGCACTTTGAAAACCCAGTGCACACAGCAGTCGTTGTAGCCGGGACGTTTATCGGATTGCGAGGGAGTGCCCTTGTGGGGACAGCAGCAGCGGTGCGGGCGAGATCCTGTCGATCAATGCGGCTCTGCATTTGCATTACAGTGCACGGTTAACTACAGATCTGAGCATCGATCCCATGTGCTAAAATGCACTCTACTGAGCCAGGCGTGGGGAGGAGCGAGAGCAGGATGAGAGGAGATGGAGCGGATCTGAGAAGAGAGATGCTAGATGACTTCGTGACTTAGACTTAAAACCAGTTGGGGTTTCAATTTCAGTTGACCCTTTTGGCTGGTTTTGTGGTCCAGGGTTACATTTATTAATTACCAGTGTTGGAAAGGTTACTTTGGAAATGCTATAGATTACAGATTACAAGTTACCCTATTTAAATTGTAATAAGTAGTGTAACTATATCAATTACTTTTTTTTTTAAAAGTATCGTAACGGATTACATTGGATTACTTTTTGATTACTTTCCTAAAATGTTTTCAACTGTTAATCAGTTAATCAACTCTCAGACAGGTTGTAGCCTAAAGATTTTAGTAGCGTGTGGATGGATGTAATTGGATGATGTGATGCGCTGTGAAAACCAAAAGCAAAAGCACATTACTAGCCTTACTTTACTTTAAATGGACTTGAAATGGTGGGAGACATTGTTCACATCAAAAACAGGCAAAGCAATACATGAATATTATTGCGTGTATGAAAATATTCAGATGTAACATTTTTATAGGTAGCTGTAATTTAACCCTTTAACTATCACTGTCCCCCCCTGTGGGACGCCTACGTTTACTTCACCATATTAAAAAATAAATCCTAATCTAATCATGACAAACTATACATTGTTGGAAAGGTCTAAGACTCCTAAATAGATAATTTACCATATTTTTGTGTTAGAAATTATGTAGGAAAGGTAATACATTAATATATGTCAAGAGTGCCACTCATCATCACATGAGTTCTGACCTTTGTCACAAAAGACTTTCTTCTTTGCCTTTTTCCCTATCATGCTTTAGATATCATAAGAAATTTTATATTGGCTCAAAACTTAAAATCTCAAAATTCACCCTTTGAAAGGCATTTTAAAATCAGACATTGCATTACCATGGAAAATGTACATCAAAATCATTACAAAATGTTTTCATTCATGAATTATAAAAATTTAAGTCTGGATTTTTATGTCTCTGTTCAAAAATGCCAATTAAACAATTGAGTGGCAGTTAAAGGGTTAATTATACATTTTTCTTAGTAACTGTAATGGATTACAGTTACATTTATTTTGTAATTAAATAATGTAAAACTGTTACATGTAACTAGTTTCTCCCCAAACACTGATAATTACATTGTCTTATTGTGTATTTTTAGCATGTAGTCCATTGTGACACAAAAGCATGAAACACTGAATAGGTTATATAACTAAGCTGATTGATTCATAACAAGGTAACGACCCTTTCAGCGTGTGATTGTGTAATTATTGATAAGAGATCAGCTGAGGTGAGCAGTGCTCTTCAATATTAAGAACTCATGAACAGATAAACACTTGTAGCAAGACTACATTTGATATTTCAAACCATGCTTAGTGCATTTTTAGGATGTCTACACATTTAAAAGTGTGTAATGCCTGCAATATTACCATCACCAATCAAAACAGCAAAAATAATGACTGTTTTCAAACATTTTTGAGCAATCCACTCATCTACGATTGGTTGTTTATACAGATAGCCCCGCCCCAAACTAATTTCATTGGTTGAGCCTATGTTTATTATGATTAGACTAGGTACGGTAGAACTAGGTGCAGTAGAACAAAACAAATGAAGGAAACCATGACTTACATTTAGAAGTTTTTTTTATGGATGTTACATTGTAAATGGCTTATTTCACTAGATTGCAAAATAATTCAAGGAATAATAGTAATACTAATAATTTCAGGAAAATAAATAAATAATTCACTTAAAAATAATTAATTAAAATAATGTAAATAATTAAAATTAGGCATACTATAATAGCTAAGATTTTGAAAGATAGAGAAATATATATATATATATATACAGGGGTTGGACAATGAAACTGAAACACTGGCCAATATAGTGTTGGAGGTTTCATGGCTATATTTATGCAGCCTGGTGGCCAGTCTTTACTGATCGCACATTCCACCAATAAGAGCAGAGTGTGAAGGTTGACTATGTGCACCCAATAGCTCAAACATTGTACCCTGAAGGTGGTGCCGTGTATTAGGATGATAATGCACCAATACACACAGCAAGACTGGTGACAAGAGTGATTTGATGAACATGAAAGTAAAGTTAAACATCTCCCATGGCCTGCACAGTCACCAGATCTGAATATTATTGAGCCACTTTGGGGTGTTTTGGAGGAGCGAGTCAGGAAATGTTTTCATACACCAACATCACATAGTGACCTGGCCACTGTTCTGCGAAAGGAATGGCTCAAAATCCTTCTGGCTACTGTGCAGGACTTGTATTTGTCATTCCCAAGATGAAATAATGCTGTACTGGCTGCAAAAGGAGGCCAAACACCATACTAATTGTGGTCTAAACCCAGGTGTTTCAGTTTCACTGTCCAACCCCTGTATATATATATATGTATATATATATATATATATATATATATATATATATATATAATAGTAGGACGGTGTTTTAGTGCCACATAATTATTATTTTTTTCTAATAATAAAGAAATACTAAAATAGTGTATATAATAATATCATAACGTTACGTTTTACTTTTACTTTTAAATACTTTTTTAAAACCTTCTTGATAGAACAGTGTTTTTTTAATCTTGGTGAAAGAAAACGGGAAGGGACTGTCAACAAGCACCAAGACTCAACTCCGTATCCCACAATGCCTCTTGACAGTTCAGACTCACTAAATTAAAGAACACTCTTGGCAGACAAGTGCCCACGCCTGCAGGACGAGGGAGGAGAAACGGTCCTCACAAGATCCGTCACACACACGTTAATGAAAAAGATTTATTCATGTTTCTAAAAGTCGGCATTAACACTGCACAGAATGTTAATGGACGAGAATTTGTGGCTACTTTCTGGGGCACGATTTTGTTATTTATGATGCATGTGGGGTTTTTTTAAGCAAGGGTGTGGTCTTCCATAGACGTGCCATTGTCTTATTAATATGCATATATGCACGTGCGTTTAAATTGTTCAAATGCCACAAAAGAGGCAGAGATACATTTAAATAAAGCCAACGAGTGACATTTTAACGTAAACCAATTAATCATGCCTCTGTTAGCAAGTGTCAATAATATTGCAGCAAGATTGAAATTCACCTTCATTAATACCACTGAACCAACAAGCAGTAAAAAATCAATTACCCAGTGAACTTCACATTTTGCATATCATATTTTATAGTTTAGGCCTGTTTGATTTTGTTGTATTCCAGCTCCTGTTTAAAGGGACAGTTCACCACATGTGATGACTGACCAAGAATGACCAAGCTGTTGTTTTCCATACAATGAGAGAGAATGGGGACTGGAGCTATCAAGCAATATTGTCATTGAGTAACAACTTTCAGAATATACATCACAAAACTATTTTATAATAGTTTAGTTTTGGCCTTGGAATGTACGACATGTGACCCTGGACCACAAAACCAGTCATAAGGGTCAATTATTTGGCTGAGATACAACTATGTGAAAATCTGGAATCTAAGGGTGCAAAAAATCAAAATATTGAGAAAATGGCCTTTAAAGTTGTTCAAATGAAGTTCTTAGCAATGCATAATACTAATCAAAAGTTAAGTTTTGATATGTTTATAGTAGGAAATATACAAAATACCTTTATGGAACATGATCTTAATATCCTAATGATTTTTGGCATAAAAGAAAAATCAATCATTTTGACCTCATAAAATGTATTGTTGACTATTGCTACAAATATACCTGTGCTACTTAAGGTCACATATAAGTAGTATGGACTACTTAGGTTCTATTTTGTGCTTTTTTGTTCTTTTTGGAGTTTGACAGCACCAGTCTACATCCACTTTCATTTTAAGAGAGCTAAGCAAATATTCTTCCTAACTTCTTTTTCTGTGTTCTACGGAAGAAAGATATGGAATTATATGAAAGAAGGTTAATTTTTCATTGAACTATTTCCTTAATATGATTTAAGAATGTGTGTAGGACATGTTGGCTTCCTCTGTTCCTCTATTCTGTCTTTTTGTAACTGTGGGCCTTCTGCCTCCCATCAGGCCATAGCTAACAATGCACTCCTGATTAAAGCAAACCAAGTGCTCAGCTACCTGCACAAAAATAGACCTGCTCTCACCATGAGGGCCATCCCGTGTGTGCGTCTGTGTGTGTGTGTGTGTGTGTGAGTGCTTGTCTACAAGAGATAAAGCCAGTGAGATTGAAAGACTGAGTTTGAATCCCTCCACAGTGTTATGTTTGTCTGAAAAGTGTTAAAAACAAGGATGTAGTGTACATTAAGTGCACATGATTAGTGAAAACACACAAAACATCTTGTGAAAGTGGCGTACACACACGCGCACACACACACACGCTGTTGTCTTGTGATCTCTGGCTTAATAGGGACTGGAGTCTTTTTCATGTTTCATTGTGTGTTACTTTTACCCACAGGCTTGCTAAGTGTGTCCCCCTCTCCGCTCCGTTTCCCCCCACGCTCCACATTCCAGCCTCATGCACACAGCTTGTTTCCTGATATTGCACATTGTTTGGCAACTTCAAAAGGATCCATTTTAAACATGTGTCCATTTAAGACTGTACAGGAATCCATAGCGTCTGGTCCGCATTACGTCGGCCTGCTTAACCGTTCACATGTGGCAGCACTAATCAGAACATACATGTATTTACAGTGCAGACAGAGCACATACCTGCGGGGTGCGTAAATAAGGACGCAAGCTGCTTTTGATAATCTGCGCATAAATGCTTCACGGTGCGATACGCCGCTGATAGAACGTGTATGGTAATTTCACAATGTAAGAAGACTTCTAGATATAGAAAATCTGTAGAAAATGTATTGTAAATGCAATGTTGTGGTTATTATTCTTGACTTGGCTTTAATAATTAGAAGTAAAAGTGCATTAAATTGATCAAAAGTGAAAGTAAAGACGTTTATAATGCTAAAAAACTATATATATTTCATGTAAATGCTGGAGAAATTTATCCTAATAAAATGTACCATGGTTTTCACAAAAGTATTTAGCATTTCATTACATATTTTGCCATTATTTTCAACAAATCTTATCCAAATGTTCATCAAGTTCCAAAAAAAAAGAAGAAAAAATCCAAAAGTATTGAATAAAAGATAATTTGATGTTAATTTCACTAGATTATAAAATAATTAAAGGACTAATACTAATACTAATACTAATAATTTCAGCAAATAAAAAAAACCCCAAATTAAATTAATTAAAATTAGTCATATTATGATAGCTAAGATTTTGGTTATATGCTTTAAAAAACTATATATATATATAAATCAATTAAATAATATGATGCCCTTTTATGAGATTACACTTGTAATATTTCGAGAATAAAGTTGAAATTACAAGAATAAAGTCGAATTATTACGAGAATAAAGTCGAAACATTTTTTCAAGAGAATAAAGTTGAAATATTTTGAGAATAAAGTCAAAATATTTCCAGAATAAAGTTGAAATACTACAAGAATAAAGTCAAAATTTTGAGAATAAATTCGAAATATTTTAAGAGTAAAGCAGAAGTATTACAAGAATAAAGTCGAATTTATTTGAATACTGTGCTCTTACTTCTCATAATTTCGGCTTTATTCTCATAATTTGGACTTTATTCTTGTCATTTTAACTTTAATCTTGTAATCTTTTTTTATGTTTTAACATGGCACTAAAACACCATCGTAAAATAGCGATTATAACATAGCAATCATTCATAAGACATTCCAACTAAAAATTTTTTTTTTTTCTTGCTTGAGATTACATTTTATAGTGTACAGCAGCTGTAAGATTTCTGTACAAATGTGCCACAATAATTGCAAAAGATAGAAGTGCAGTGATCTGCTGTAGCCATGGTAGCTTGCTTAGTTAATGCGGTGAAAAAGAGGATGCTGGCCTGGTGTGTTTAACCTTAGCAGGAAGTTGACAGGCAGGCCAAACGCGGGGTCAGCGGTTAGCCCTGCTGACAGGAGACAAACTGAAGGGTCCGAGGTACTAAAGAGTGTGAGAGACACAGTGTAATTCTGCCTTGCTGCAATAATGCACTTTGAGCGCTTGTGCGTTACACTCATGCATTTCAATTTAATCTGTTGTTCTTTAATTACAAACCAACTATATTAAGTAAAAGACTGTTCTGCAATGTGGACAAAACCCATTTACTTCCTCATTAAACGGTGATATGTTCTTCACTACTCCGTTTTGGCTCAGAGCACCCAGTTTCACTCTGATCTGAACAAATAGTCATTCAACAGGCCAAACCATTAGTTTAATTGGAAGGGCCTTCAAAAGAGGAATGTTTCTAGCAAAGTGACGGCCATCCGTGGCATCTTTTGATAGGACAAAAATCCACTCTCATAGCCCACTATTGATTTTCCACGTCTGCCTCGGCCTACATCAAATTAGAGCGGATCTGGTAGGTGTTGCTCATGAGAGCGGAGTGAAACGCTCGTAATTCAGGCACTGTGTGATCTGTCGCTAGTCGCATTTCAAGTGAATGACTGGAGCCTGTAAGTGTCTGCGTGTGTTTGCACTCAATATGTAATGTAATTGTAACCGAAACAGCAGATGTAACACGTTTCAAAACTTTATGTCTGTACCCAACACTAGATGTGTTCTTCAAACATTAGCAATTGTAATGAACGTTTATGGTCACTCAGGATACACAGGCGAGGGCAGGAAATTGATCAGATGGCCATTGCCATGGTGACCTGTTAGAGCATGAAGATTAGTGGCATATCATATCTGAACTTGATAGGGGTGAATTAAAAATGCATCTAGACAGAGCAGTGAAAAGTGCCAGCTATTGCATTAAAAGGGGATTTTATCGGCTGTTTTACCACTGCTTTCAACAAAGCTCAACTGAATGTCCATCAAGGTGCAAAAAAGAAGAAAATAATCATGATTATCATGAATAAAGGATCATCAGATGTTGTATATTACATTTAATTCATCAAACAATTACAGTAGAAACACTAAAATAGCAATTCCTTTCTGCTTTATTAAATTTACATTTTATTATAGTATCATTTAAAGCTTTTGTTAAACATATCCCTTTAAACTGCGCATGCAGTTCGGTGTGTGACTTTGCATAGAGCCACTCATTTAATGTTTCACCTCCATCTCCTCTGTACAATATGAATGGAACTGTACACTGCTAAAAGGATCAAATGCATTTAATCAAGTCAAGCTGCTACAATCTGCCTAAAACAAAAGCAGGGTCAGGGTGACCCTCCTGAATGAGCGAAAAGCATTGCAATTCCAAATGTGTGCGAAGGGATTAATTTTGCAATTTATCAATTCGCCGCAGCGCTTTTTGGTATAAACAATGCGCCATGCGCTATCGAATGCCTGGCAGCTGCCTCTGGAAAAACTCAATAAGGTTACTGTGTCAATTGGGCTTGTGTGTCTTAAGCCCCTGACCTGTGACCTTTCACCCCGGCCTTGTAAACAGTCCCTAATCCTGACCTTTGGCCCGGCTCTGCACCCTAGCTTTCAGTGTGTTGAACATGGCGTCTTGTAATCTGGTGAAATCATTACAGACAATTCAATATGCAGAATAGAGAGTTAAGAGAGTCACTCCAACTTTTTGGCTTTTTAAAGTTCCCATGGGTTAGGGGGTTATATAGAGTTTTCTGTGGGTCTGACGAGTAAATAGTATCCTCTGACTGATCAAAGCCAGGTTCACACCCCTTAGGTTAAAATCTAATGACGTTATCAAAATAACATAAGCCGTACTTAAAGTCGAAATGAAATCAAAATGAACCCTATTTACTTTCTCAGTATGTGTTCTTGGTCTTACGTGAGCGATTCACGTACAATATTCCACATTTAGCTGCATGCCATTTGCCATCTGACATCAACATGCTGTTTTTCAACCCTTACCCCTCTGACACCCTGTAACTTTACACAGTCCAATCAGTTCATTTTCTGCCCAACAATATTTATGTTTTAAAATGATGGAATAATAAATATTTTATAAGTAAATGGGGTTGTAAATTATATTTTCTGTTGACTTTAATGTTTCATTTGGATGATAATATTTTTGTAACTGAACTAATACAATGTGAAAAAAAAATATGATTGAACTTTTACACTAAAACCTGTATTTCATCAACAGATATAATGTTAATATACTAAACTGCTGTCTTTATAATAAACTGACAGCCACCAAAAAACATAGGTGGTAATGAAAAAGTCACATGATGAATCAAAACTCATCTCAAATAGTTTTTTCACAACCTAAGGTAAATACTAACACATAAACGCAGCAATAGATGTGCAAACAGCAATGGATTCTATATACAGTAAGTAAAAATAGCAGTATTTTTAGCATTATGCTATTTACAATATGTAAAAATAGGAGTATGTTCTTTGCAATAACAGTAGTTGGATGCTATTTATACTACTTAGTGCAAATAGTGTCAGTATTGTAGCAAATTATAAAAAAGTATGCAATAATAACGTATTGAGAACGTATTGTTATAATTTTTTATTGAAATTATTAAATGGATTCTGCTTTGGGACAATAAAGCCCTCCCTTCACCTAACCCTAACCCTAACTGATAAACACCCGTGAGGCACGTTATTTTCCACTTTTCGATTATTTCCTTCATTTTTATTGAAAATTAATGGATTTCCGATGTGATATGTGATGTAAAAAGGGAAAAGAACGAGTTTGGCAAAAGGCAGATTTGAACTCGGGTCGATTGCATCAAAAAATAATTTCAATGCACTTTACTACCTAAGCCGCTGGAGCTGGTGTTCAACAGTATTTTTGACGATATGCTATTTACATGATGCACAAATGGGAGTATTTTCTTTGCAGTAACAGTAATTAGATGCTATTTATACTACTTAGTGCAAATAATGGCAGATATCTGCAACTCAGTATTGTAGCACATTATAAAAAGGTGTGCAATAATAACATATTGAGTGTAAATTATAATTTATGTATTGCAATTATTAAATGGATGCTGCTTTGGGACAATAAAGCCCTCCATACACCTAACCCTAAACCTAACCCTAACTGATAAACATCCGTGAGGTATGTTATGTTCCACTTTTCTATTATTTCCTTAATTTTTATTGAAAATAAATGGCTTTCCAATGTGATATGTGATGTGAGAAGGGTGAAGAACGGGTTTGGCAAAACACAGATTTGAACTTGGGTTGATTGTGTCAAAAAATAATTGCAATGCATTTTACAATTGCAATGCCACTGGAGCTGCTGTTCAACAGCCGTCTTTTGCAATATTGTCTAACCCTACCACACGTCACAAACTGTAACTTTAACAGTACTTACTGTAAAATTACATTTTAATGTGCCATTATGACAGTTTTTCACCATATTGAGGAAGGGAACTTGCTGTTTAATCAATCAACAGATCTTTTAGAGTCTTTTAGTGTGTTTGCCAAATGCATTGGAATACAAGCTCATGGTGGATTAAGAAGGCTGTTTTTGTCACTTTGTTCCACTTTCTCTGGAAAAATAGCTGCTATCTGCTGTATTTTCTCATGAGAACTTCAGAGACATTTAAATCTGTTCTAATCATGTGTGTAGACAAAAAGTACAGAGGTCAGACAAAAATGCCTAAACCAAAACAGCCGGACAAAGAAGCCCATCAACTTTCATCCCCAGTCCTCACACAGACATCAGCAAAGGACTTGTTAAATTTGGAAAAGACTCTGTTTGTAGGTACAAGAGCCAACCGGCTCCTCGTGTTTACATCTTCCCATGACATTTTCCCTCCCTCTGCTGTTTTGAAACAGATTAGGGTGCGGGTTATTAAATAAATGAGAGTAACCCTCCCTCGCCTCTTTCTCCCTCTCTCACTTTTCTCTCTCTCTCGGCGCTGAGTGACAGTAATCCGCGGTGAGACGTCGAGCATCAGGGATAGAAGGTTTGTTCTGCATCTTGCCGACCCCTGTTCCTCCCGCCCCCTGCACGGATTCAGCGGGCGGGTTGATAATGTCAGAGAATTTAATCCGCGTACAGCTAAGTGCCAACCCTCGCTATTGTCTGAAAGCACACCCCCCCACACAGACACACACACATCATCCCGCCCGCCGGGGTCCACAAAGACTCACGGTGGAGGGACGACGAGTTGTGTCGGGTAGGAAGAAAGCCGATTGCTGTCAGCTTTGGCGCTGAGAGTGGCAGAATTACGGGAAGCAGATCTAATTTAATTGAGTGGGATCTGAACCTGGCGACTTGAGAGAGGATATAGGAGAAGTGTGTGTGTGTATGTTTTGTCTTAATGGTGTGTGTTTGTATGTGTCAAGGTTCAACGCGTTTTGCTATCTAAATTGTTTGCTTTCAGTCGACTGTTAACGTAAAGTCATGCCGACAGCAAGGAGCCCATAATCAAGTGATAGTGAGCCACATTTTGTCCCAATCATGCAGTTCATCTGAACACAATCATGACATTGCACTTGTTGCGCCTAAAGGGATATTTCACTGTAAATTAGAAAAGAAGATATTTTGAAGAACGTTGACGGTACAGCTGACAGTATCCATTGACTTCAATAGTATGAAAAAAAAAACCCAAATATTTTTTTTTATTTTTAGCCACAATATTTTGCTTTTCTCATCTTGTTTATGAAGATAGACTATGAAGATATATCAACTTTTATTTGCCCACTTTAATATTATTACCTTTAACTGATGACTATCTATATATGTATATTTAATTAAGTACTGAAAATTCACTCATAATAACTTATACAAATGTAAACGTTACCGATATATCGGCTCGTAAAAATGGAATTTGCTGTATAATGCAAAATCAAATGTCATGAAATTTGGCAAATTTTGGATAAATAAATCAGAAGTAGGTTAGTACACTTAAATCAAATCGCAATATAGACCAGTGTCTGTGAATATTAATCTGTGAAAGAATATTTAAATACGAATCCTGCATGTTCTGCATGTCTTTAAATAAAAGTTTGGTTTAATTTAAAGAAATTGTGACGGTCTTGATTATAATAATTAATAAATTATTATTAAAACATTTTTTAAAGAATAATCAGATTTTTTTTGGTCAATGTTTTACATTTAACAGTAAATCAATGTTGTGCAGCACTTTGTTTACAAAAATAATTTCATCTGATTACAAATTAAACTGTTTAATTACCTTAAACTTAAACTTTGAATTAATTGTGCTCTCAGTTAAAACTGCTAACGTCAAATTGGACAAATATTAACCGATATATCGATAACATTTACATTAATTGTATATGTTATTATAAGTGAATTTTCAGTTATTTACTTAGTTATATACTTATTTTGAACTATATATATATATATATATATATATATATATATATATATATCTCAAATGTAATTAATTTTGGACTTTTAATTCAGCAAGGATAATTAAAATACTCAAAAGCAACAGTGAAAACATAACATTTCAAAATATTTCTATTTAAAAAAATGTTGTTCTTTTTAACTTTCTCTTTAACAAAGATTCATGAAAGTATCAGTTTCCACAAAAATGTGAAAGAGCACAACTGTTTTCAACATTGATGATAATCAGAAATGCATCTTGACCGCAGATCAACATATTATATATATATATATATACACACACACACACACATTTAAATCAAATTCTGCATTCATGAATATTTTAACTAATATTATCCACAACCATCTGGGCTTTATTTATTATTAATTATTGAATTAAATAAATGGTTTATTATTACCCCAAACCCCTTGATACGAATTTAAGGATAGTTCAGTTTTAATGTCCTTAGTTGTAGAAGGCAATAAATGTTTTTATGTTTCAGAGGCAGAGCAAGTAAGACTTGAGAATGCTGTGCTCTGATAAATCATATCACAGAAATGTAAAAAAGGGTCAGTTGTAATTTCATGTTGACTTTAAACATTCAAAACTCGCTTTGACAGAATGAAATGCAACACTTACAGAGATAGATGGAGTGAGACTGAGAAACAGGTGGAATGGAAAAAGATATCAAACTTACTTAGACTGATACGAGTGTGTATTAAAGCAGCATGGCTAAAACAGACCGTGAATGTGTCTGTGTGTGTGTGTGAGAGAGAGAGTATACAAAGATAAGGAATCTCTCTGTCTGTTTTCTCTCACACACCGGAGGCCCCGACATGTGCGTCCGCTCACCGTTAACAGGCTGTCAGAGCGAGTCTCATTGCTGGGATGCTTTGAATCTATCACGTCTTAACTTAAGCGCAGTCGGGCACATTGTGTCCGCCAGCTCAAATGCGCGTCTCTGCTGTGGGTTAAAGGGAGAGCGCGCTGTTTATCAGAGAGCTGCTATTTTTAAGAGCCGCGCATTGAGTCGTATCTCAGTGAGCTGTCAAGTGACGACAGCCTCTCCCTCCTCTTTCCCATCCCTCTCTCTCTCTGTCCGTCCATTCCCCCGTGTGGTAAATCACCGGCTCATGATATGTTCAGTGAAGAGTCAATACGGAATCACAGAGATGCAGGGCTGAAAAAGGGAAGTGAGCATATCTAAAGAGGAAGGATTAAATCGTGAATTCAGTTGGAACAGACCATTTTAATATGATGTCTCTGTGTGTGTGTGTGTGAACTAATGATAAGGACTAAACATCAACTCGTTTGAGTATTGGGTAGATGCACAAACTAGGGCCCTATGATTTCCACGGTGCTAAAAAGGCAATCATAAAAAGGAAATTTGCTTTATTTTTTAAAATTTTGGATAAATTAATCAAAAGTAGATCAGAACACTTAAATCAAATTGATTTTATTTACTACACACATACTGCTGTATTTTCAGCTTCTGTTGTTTCACTATATGACCACATCACCACATGAAATTCATCTTCAGCTGCTCTGTGAGTCTCTTTGTGAGCATTTTATTGCTCAATTTGAGAAAAAACTTTTATCATATTATACACACAAACTAAAGTCTTCACTGCAACCTGTCAAAATAAAAGTTCAGTTTAACTTGAAGAAATTGTGACAGAAATATATTTCTGCACATCTTGATTGAATTATAATAATTATGAAATGATTAGTAAAACATTTTTAAAAAATCACACATACACATATATAATTTAAATAAAGAAATTGTTTTAATCAGCAAGAATTGTGAAAACATTTAGTGTTACATAATATTTCTATTTTTTAACTTTTTATTTATCAAAGATTGCTGAAACTAGTATAGTTTCCACAAAAAATATGAAACAGCACAACTGTTTTTAACATTAATAAATAATATTCAGAAATGTGTCTTGAACACAAATTAGCATATTAGAATGATTTCTGAAGCATCATGTGACACTGATAATTGGTGTAATGATTCCATCATGGGAATTTTTTTTTCATATTTTTTAGTTGTCTGAAAATTGTGATAATTATTTATTTTAAACTGTAATAATATTTCACACTGTTTTTTACTGTATTTTTGTGCTTTATTTATTGTTTAATTATTAAATTGGTTATTATATCTCCAAAAGCAATAAATGACATATTATACATATCCATCATATTACACATACACACACACACACACACACACACACACAAAACTAAGGTCTTCACTGCAACCCATCAAAATGAAAGTTTGGTTTAACTTGAAGAAATTGTCACAGAAATATATTTCTGTACAGTAAAATGTACATTTCGATGATTATAATAATTATAAAATGATTAGTAAAACATTTTTAAAGAATAATTACAATATTTCTTCCAGGTTTTAATTTTAACAGTACACAGTATGTTTGCCAAAATAAATTTAATTTCATTTGATTATAAATTAAATTGTTTAATTACCAGAAAATAAATCACAGGATCCAAAAAAAAAAAAAAAAAAAAAATTTTGTTAAACTTTCAATTAATTGTTATTATATTGTATGATTGTCATGATTAATTAGACATCTCACAATATTTTTTGTAGTAAAATAAATGTTGGATTTACTGTGAAACACTTTTCACTTAATGCAAATTATGAATTACAAAGAAATAATTACACAAATAATTACAAAGAATGAAACAAAATCTTGAAGTAAAAAGACTGAAGTAGTATTTTCTTGTAAAATGTACTCAAATAGTCTTTCTTTTATTTATAAATAAATAAATAAAAAAACTAGTTTTTTTTTTACGTTTGTAGTTACATAAATTGTTAAATTTTCATGGTTGTTGATTTTACCATATACAACCTTAATAATTTCTTACTATATTATCTTTTTACATGGCCAATATTATATCTGTATGTATACTACTTTTTTAAAAAGGAAATAAAACATGCTAAAACTAAAATGAATAGTATGTACGGTATGCTAGAAGTGAAATATTGTATACACTTAATGAGAGATTTTAAAAAAATAATAAATATTTTACTCTTTTACCCTAAAAAGTATACTGTTAAAAAAATCCTCATAATAATACAGTAGGGATCTCTGGGATGCTGGATAGGTGTCAACCAATTATGATACATTAAAAAAAGTATCCAGTTTAGGCCTATAGTCGTGATAGGTCGCAAATTTCACTTTAACACATTCAAATTTGTGAATATAATTTTGAAAAAGTGTGAAAAACCGGGCCTGTTTTGTGCTCAGCTGGTTCATGTATAAGCTGTGCACTTTAATTGCGTTTTCTGCATTAATAGTGGAATGGATTTCAGTATGGTAAAATGTGTTAAACAGACCAAGAGGCCGTGGACGTGTAGAAGTTTGTGAATGTCGTACATACTAATTCTGTGTAAATCCGTAGAGCTTTTCCACGCAGGCCTGGTGATCTGCTGTTTAGCAGCATGTGTCAAGGCCTTGCGTGTCATTTAGAAATAAAGATCATCTCACCGGACGTCCATATTGTTATGGATATTCATACACACACTGGCTCCCATGTGCAATCAAATGATGCGCTCGTGTCGCGCGCTCCTCGGATTTGATTGATGGCTGAAGATAATGGCTCACAAACAAACTCTCCCTCCCCCCACCCGCCCGCCCACCATGAATAAGGCAACACCTCTCTCTCTCGCTCCTCTCCCTCTCGCTCTCGGAGCAGACAGCAGGGGGGAAGACATCTGACATTTATTCAATACCATCAGTAGCTCTGTAGTGGCACCGCTGAGAGAAGGAGGGAAAAATTATGATCGGCGGTTACTTAAGCTAAAAGCTACACGGTGTCAGACGGAGGCAGCACTTAAAGAAATCCACGAGTGGAGATTTCTCTTCGGGAGATGCTCCGTTTTTTTTTCCGGGCCTTTTCTGAAACGGTTCCTTGCGCACAGCCGCACCGAGTATTTTAATAAAAGCTTGAAGCGGAGGAATTCTCTCTGTTAATAACGCAGAACAAAAGCGACATTGTGAGGGCCGGACAGCATGTGTATTTGTGCGTATGCGTGCGAAAGAGACCGTGCCACATAGACAGGACTCTGTCGCTCTGAGCGTTTGACCTTTCTCTGGTGGCGTCCCAGGAGTCGGCATTTTAGAAAAACACACCTTTGTTTACTGTCATTAGCTGATCTGAGGTCATCCGTTATGGCGGCCCTCTCGACAAAAGCAATTCAGAATTTAATAATCCAATTGAGGTAAAGAGACAAGCCTGTAATTTTCCTAAATTTCCTTAATATACTTGAGGCAGATATTGTAGGCCTGCAAACATAACAGCAAGCAAGGTTAATTTACCAACACATAAACCCCAAACTCTCAATTGATTTACCCAAACCTTTTTTTTACTCATGGTTATCAGTTCCAAAAACATGACTAGGAGTAAGTTTACCATCAAAAGAATCACCATGAAAACAAAAGCTTTTTTTTTTTCTTTTGTTTAATGGCAATTTACAATCTTCATGCATATTGCCACCTACTGGCCCACTGTGCAATCATCATATTGTATTGATATTGTTTGTTTGATGCTATATATATATATATATATATATATATATATATTTATATATATATATATATATATATATATATATATTTATATAGTTTATTTTCAATTATTTTATTTATATAGTTTTTATATTTTCATAAATCAGGTTTTTTATTATGTGATCATGTTTTTATTATGTTAGTTGGCTGTATGTTTTTGTTATTTTTACTTACTCTAAATAACCCAACTGCAGTTTGATTGAGATTAATTGGAATGCACAATGAAAAAACATGATTTTTGAAAAATGTTAAAAATTGGGTTTTTGCAAATTAACTCTTCACGTGTATATATACAGTATCTCAGAAAAGTGAGTACACATTTTTAGTATATCTTCTTAAGGAACAATACTAGAGAAATGAAACTTGGATATATTTTAGAGTAGTCAATGTGCAGCTTGTATAGGCCTCACAAGGGTCGATCAACGAAGTTGAGTGCTCGTTCTGTGAGTCAGGTGCAGATCCTGGCTCCAAAAAAAAACAGATGCATGAGTGCTGCCAGCATTGCTTTTGAGGTTGCAGAAGTAGAAAGTCCGCTTGTCAGTGCTCAGACCATACGCTGCACACTGCAACAAGTCGGTTTGCATTGGCGTCATCCGAGAAGGAAGCCTCTTCTGAAGCTGGCTTACAAGAAAGCCTGCAAAGAGCATGAATTACTGGAACCATGTCCTATAGTCTGATGAGACTAAGATAAACTTGTTTAGCTCAGATGGTGTCCAGCATGTGTGGTGATGCCCTGGTGAGGAGTACCAAGAAACTTATGTCTCTCCTACAGTCAAGCATGGTGGTGGTAGCATCATGGTCTGGGGCTGCATATGTGCTGCTGGTACTGGGGAGCTGCGGTTCATTGAGGGAAATATAGATTCCATTATGTACTGTACATTTCTGAAGCAGAATATGATGCGTTCCCAGAAACTGGGCCGAACGGCAGTTTTCCGACATGATAATGACCCAAAACACACCACCAAGATGACAACTGCCTTGCTGAGGAACGTGCAGGTGAAGGTGATATGACCTGAACCCTATTGAGCACCTATGGGGCATCCTCAAGCAGAATGAATTCCATGCACAGAATGATTAAGGCAGTGCTAGATAACAATGGTGCTAACACAAAATATGGGTGTACTCATTTTTGTTGCCAGCTGTTTTGAGAATAATGGCTGTATGTTGAGTTATTTTCAGGGGACAGTAAATATACACTGCTATGCAAACTGCACACTGACTACTCTAAAGTATATCCAAGTTTCATTTCTATAGCGTTGTCCCTTCAGAAGATATACTAAAATGATTGCTGAAATGTGACGGGTGTACTCAATTTTGTGAGATACTGTATATATTATATATACATTTATTATAAAATGAGGTGCATCATATTTATACTTATATGATAAAAATACATTATACCTGTATAGAAAATGTCCTGATACATGCGTAACTAAATCTTTTGAAAGCAAATGTGTGGGATGAGAATTTAATAAAACAAAAAACAAAAAAAAAAGAAATGTGTTATATGAAGTTATATATAATATATATATGTTATAATAGTTATATATATAAATAAGCTATTTTTTTTCTTTTGTTTAATGGCAATTTACAATCTTCATGCATATTGCCACCTACTGGCCCACTGTGCAATCATCATATTGTATTGATATTGTTTGTTTGATGCTATATATATATATATATATATATATATTTATATAGTTTATGTGCACAAACAGATAACTATATATATATACACTGTGTGCAGAATTATTAGGCATGTTGATATTCTGGTCATATTTTTTTTCCAAACACATTTTACCAATTCCAAACCACATCAGTCTTAATAACTACTATTAATTTTGTATTTAATCATTTGTAAGTGATATATAATTGTCCGTGAAGGCTGGAAGTGAAAAACTCCTTATATTCAGGTGTGCAGAATTATTAGGCATGTTTTCGTTTACAGCTAAAATGAGCCAAAAAAGATATTTAACCCAGACTGAAAAGTCCAAATTATTAAATGCCCATGAGAAGAATGCAATACTAATGCATTACAAGAATTTGCAAAGTTAAGGCTTGACCATTGGACAGAGAAATGCTTGTTGAGTCTGCATGGTCAGAAAAAAACAGGTGGAGAAGAAAAGATGCATGTTAACTGCAAAAGAATTAGGAATTAAGGTGAAGAATTAGGTGTGACACCATCAGGAACCGTTTCCAGTTCTCCAGCGCCACCATTTTCCAGAACTGCAACCGACCTGGAGTCTTCAGAAGTGCAATGTGTCAGGTTCTCAGAGACTTTGCTTGGGAAAAAATCCTAAAAAATGCCCCTGACTTAATAAGAATAACAAGCTGACGTCTTGTGAAATACATGAAGACAGTTTTTTTATATGCTTTAGAGACAGATAAGTTGAGAGTGACTCTTGAAGGACAAGCATCACATTCTCTTGTACCTCTGATTCAAGAATTTATCTTCTAAAATCTGGCAGTAAGTTTTGGGAGTTCATTTTAGTCCATCTCTGCAAGTCAGACTTTTCAGGATAAGAGACTAAACATGAACTCCCAAAACTTACTGCCAAACTTACTGTAAACGAAAACATGCCTAATAATTCTGCACACCTGAATATAAGGAGTTTTTCACTTCCAGCCTTCACGGACAATTATATATCACTTACAAATGATAAAATACAAAATTAATAGTAGTTATTAAGACTGATGTGGTTTGGAATTGGTAAAATGTGTTTGGAAAAAAAATATGACCAGAATATCAACATGCCTAATAATTCTGCACACAGTGTATATATATATATATATATATATATATATATAACTATATACTATATATATATATATATATATATATAAATCAGTTTTTATTTTTCATAAATCATGTTTTTATTATGTTATCATGTTTTTATTGTGTTGGTTAGCTTTATTTTATTTTATTTTTTTTGAGTTATTATTATTTAATCAAAACAGCCGACTGCAATTTGATTAATATTACTTGGAATGCAGAATAAAAAAAAACAATTTTTTAATATATATATAAATTAATAAATGTAATCAGTAATCTATTTATTAAAGCCAAGTGTGAATCTCATCAAGTTAGTGTTTTAAGCATTTTACATTTATTCCAAAATAGTAACTTAAGGCAGTAACAAATTTTACAATATATTTTATTTGTGAACTTATGTTAAGCTAGTCTTTTAAATAGTTAACTTTTAACTATTTTTTCATTAAAGCTTGGTAAATATTAGCCACAGACACAGTTTAACTTTCAGTTTAAGTTTCACCAAGCTGATTACTCTCTAAAACTCTCACAGATCATGTTTTCATCACATTTTAAGTCTTATTTTGATGTAACGAAGTGTTTATATCTAAGTGTGTGAGTTGTTTACTTACTTTTATAAAATTAGTCTTCCCATTAACGCCATTATATTGTTCCTTCAGACTGATTCGTGAACACAGAAGGCGCGCAAACACAAGAGGGAGGATTTATCGCATGAACCAATCACAGCCGAACATAACCAGTCATATCGCAATGGAGGCATTGCCTCCTCTCACGTGACTTTCCCCCGTTCATTCTCAATTACCCCCCACCAAACTCACAGCATGCTTTAGGGTGTCTGTTACAACTCAGTGGGCTCAGGGGAGGCGAGAGAGACGTGGACTCCCGCTGTAACTTTACCTGTTGGTGTCGCTGTTGGATGATGTTTCTTTCGAAAAACCAGTGATTTATAAACTTTTTAATGTTATGTTTTGTAATCTTGCCATTGTTTTAGTTTTGTACTACTATTTTTTATTTCATCCAATATTTTGAGGAGACACCTTTGCCTCCTCAGAGGAAATGCCCCTGATATATAGTAAGTTACAGTATGTAAGTTTAATTGTATGTTTATATAAATGCCTCGTATGTCGCATAACCCTCAAGAAAATTCCTATAAGATACCAACATTAGTGTCGCTTTCCCCCACATCTTTGCTTTTATTTCTTGGCCACGGATTATTAAACACTGCATCTACTCTGAAATTCAACTAGCCAGCCGGTAGGTGGTTGGAGACGGTTGTCCTAATTTCTTGGCGTCGCCTCGGTTGCACCTCCCTGCACTTGGCTTGCCTCAACCCTACAGCGAAACCGCTAGTTATGGTTAACAATAGTCTTCGTCTGACAATCGCAATCAAGATAATGGAACACAGTGTGAGACAAGCCTGTGGGGAAAAACAGCCCTACCACGGCCAAAGCCTTTCCCAAATTAAAAGCATTGGCCTTTAATCTGAGAAATATTGGATGGCTTTATAAGAAAAAGTGATGACTGAACATACATACCTGAAAATGTCAGGTGTGACCTTGCTTGTACTGAAATGCAGTTCGATAGAAGACAATACAAGCTTTATTGACAACATCTATGGAGTGATAACAGAGAAAATAATTTAAACTTCAGTTTCCTACTTCAGTCAGTAAAATTTGTTTGTAGAAATGTACTTCGAATGGTAAACAAAGGAGCAGTTGTAGTTATAGACATAATTAGAGCATTTCGTTTTACAGTCTTTCATTTTAGATTGTTATTTCTTGGTTATTTCTTATATATATATATATATGTATATATATTTCTTGTTTTTATGATTTTTAAAAGAGAAGTGAATACCTTTATTCATCAAGAATCCATTGAATTAATAAAAAAGTGACAGTAAAGACATTTATACATACAAAAGATTTCTAATTCAAATAAATGCTTTTCTTTTAAACTTTCGTGAGAATCCTGAAAAAAAAATGTTTCATGGTTTCCACAAAAATATTGAAAGAAATGTTTCTCGAGCAGCAAATCAGCCAATAGAATGATTTTCTGATGAATCAAGTGAAAAGACTGGAGTAATGATGCTGAAAATTCAGCTTTGCATCACAAAAATGTATTCACATTTATTCACAATAATATTTCACAATAATACTTATTAATAAATTTACTGTATTTTTGATCAAATAAATGCAGCTTTAGCGAGCATGTGAGACTTTAGGTCATGAAATAACATGCTGTAGATATCTGAAATGTTTATGTATTAACTATTTAGTAAAGTATGAATCGTTTTGCTTGCGTCTGCCACATGTACTTGTTGTGGCTCTCGTGTACGCTAATTAGTTCAGTTGTACAACACTGAGAGCAAAGTGCAGAATGAAATCAGCTGCAGTTGTCTGACTGTGAGAATAGAGCTTTAGCTGTGGCAGTCTGAGACCAGACAGCTTCACGCACAGTGTGTGTGTGTGTGTGTGTACGTTCGCGAGAGAAAGGATTTGAGTAGTATTGGTTGAATGCATGGACATATGGAGACTGACTCCTCTTGGGCATCAGCGGGTACCAGGAGCCCCATCATCCTCTCTGTCTGTCTCTCTCCCTCACGCCGTCTCTCTCTCGCTGTCTGTCTCTCGGAGCTGGCACACTGGTAGCTCCTCTCCCTGGGATACTCAAGCCTTTCAAACATGAGTAATTGATGAATTGTATGCAATATGCAAATGTGAATGCATAAATCTCCTGACTGACAGCTTAATTTATGTGAGCCTTTAAGAATGCAGGATTAGATTTTAATTAAATATCTTCAAAGGCACCCTGACTCGTACATTTTTCTCTTGCCTCAGCTGCCGTCTTTGTTGTTGTTAAAACCGTTTTCCATTATAATTTTGGAAATCTGATTTTGTTTTCCCTCCTTGTCCTCCCGCACCCCCCTCCGGCCACGGTCCAACTCTTGGCCTTTGCTTGTTCTTGGGCTAAATGTATTACAAACACTTCTCACTAAACAAAGTTTGATTCTGCGAATAAACTCGTAGGCCACGCCCACTCTGCAGAAAGGGGTGTGGTTTGACTCCCTCACCTCAGAACTTTCCTGTAGCCCCGCCCCAATCTTTTCAGCCACATTGTCTCAGCGAGACGAGCAGGTGTCGCCTGTTCATGAATATTGAATAAGGCCGTTTAAAAGATGACAAGGGCACATTTACGAAGCCGGGAGAGACTAAAAAGTGCTTAGTAACCCAGTTTTCGCCGGTCCCCAGCAGAGCGCGATGCTGTCGCCGGGGATTTGAGCAGAGTGATTGGTTGCGACGAGCACACTGACAGGGTTTTCTTCTCCGGCGTGTGGAACGTGCAGTAACGTGTGAATGACTTTTCACTGCCATCTGTTCCTTCAGCCCGATGGGATACGGGAAAGAGAGGAGAGCGTGTGCGTGTGTGTGTGATTGTATACTCGCTGCTCTTCACTGTCTGTCGTGGCTGTAGGGAACGCACATGGGCATCATGCCTGCGAGTGGGAAAGGGAGATGAAAAATATTCCCATATCAGGGAATTCTCAGGGTGTAAGAGGCTCCATTACAGTCAGATTGACTGAAGAACTGAGCGGTTCACAGGGTGCCCATTCAATATACTGACAGGCAGCCTTCAATAGACCTGCATTACAACCAGTTAATGGAGACAAAGTCGGGACGCTAGGAGTCTTCATACTGTTTTCACCTTTCTTATCAATCCTGTTTGTACAGTAAGAACTCGAAAACTTGGATATTATCACCTCCAGAAGTTTGGAATAGATAAACTTTTAGGTAAAAGATGATATTTCTGCAGTAAAGTTAAGTTATGAATTATGAATTCTATGAATTTGTATATATATGCTGCCATTCAGAAGTTTGGGATAATTTTTTAGGCTCTTATGCTCATCAAAGTTCCATTTATTTGATCAAAAATACAGGAAAAGCTAAAAAACAGGAAATATAATTGCAATTTAAAATAACAGTTTTTCTGTTTTAATATACTTTAAAATATAATTTATTTCTGTGACACAATGCTGAATTTTCATCAGCCATTACTGCAGTCTTCAGTGTTACAATCCTTTAGAAATCATTCTAATATGCTGATTTATTATTAATGTTGTGTTGAATAAAACATAACAAAAATACAGCATTTATTCAAAATATGAATCTTTTCTAACAATATAAGTCTTTACTATCACTTTTTATCATTTTAACACATCCTTGCTGAATAAAAGTACTAATTTCTTTCAAAGAAAGAAAAGGAAAAAAATTACTGACACCAAACTTTAAACAGTAGTGTGTATTGTTACATAGAAATGTATTTTAAATAAATTCTGTACATTGTAATGTTTTATTAAACCACCTTTTTTGAATTGCAATAATATTTCACAATTTTACCTTTTTTTAATTGTATTTTTTTAATAGAAAAAACACAGCCTTCATGAGCAGAAAAAGCAAAATACTTCCTTAAAAAACATTAAAATTCTTACTGATCACAGACTTTTTATGTGTGTGTGTATGTGTGTGTATATATAAATTAAATAATGAAATTATGGTGCAACAGCTAGTCTGTAAAATGTATAAAACTTTTCACAATTGTTATACACAAATTGCAGTAAAATCCCCCAATTATCTTTGCCTGTAAATGTTTGCATTTAATTTTTTTTTTTTAAATCAAAATTTGATTCATATTGGCGTCTGTTCAATTGGACAGTATTTCTTTCCAGATAATCACTGTTTTCTTAATCAAAAATGATGGTAATTGTGCAATATAAGAGTGCATACCCACCTAACTATTACAGCTAATTCTCAACTTTTCTTGCACAGCATATATTTGAGTATTGTTTCATTTACACATTTCATTCTTAAGAGCTCACATATGCAAATATGAACCACTGTAAAAACACATAACATTAAACTGAAATCATTGGATTTTCCCCTTTATTGGTGTCAACATGGGTAAGTGCAGCACAAAATCAACATAAGCATTGTGCACTAAAAGAGCACGATTTAAGGCATTTACATAAGCATATACAGTATATTATTATGGTATTAGGCATAATTACTGTAGGATTATGGAATAACATTTTGCTTTTTTATCTGGAAATATACTTTGGCTAATTTAGCCACTTAATCCAAAAATAGCAGTTCAGTGCTACATCCTTGCTCGTAGTAATCACACCAAGTCCCATATTTCCACACAATTAGAATTCCAGTTCTCTTTCTGGAACATTGTGTTGAGTACACGACGGCTGTACCTTTCCGAAAGCGCTCTTGAAAATGAAAGGATGGGTTTTATATAAGGGAAGCACCTGTCACGAGCGAGGAAAGAACTGCTCGGCCTCTAACAATACCCAGTCAAAGCGGAGCTAAATAAGAAAATAGCTTTAAGAGTCCCGCGGGAGTCAAGTGCCTGTTCACGCACAATCGCCTGACTGCAGACTTCTAACGACTCCAGCATGTTGGCTTTTTTTTTTCTATCTTGTACTTCGGGCACGCCTCGATTAGGAATGCTCGAAAAGGAGCAAGTGAGTCAGATGCTCCGAATGAGGAAAAAGAACTCTTCTTGTTCTTCAACACACAGCGTAGAGCTTTACAGGAAACTGTTTTCCACCTCGCTTTAGGCACGACCGGAAACGTCTGCTTAAGTTTTTTTTAACAGTCACCAATGTGTGATTTTAGGTTAGTAGCTGACTGTCTTCAAAGACGGGATCTTTTGACATTTAGCTGATTTTTCTTCCTGCACCACAGTGACCCCACAGAATCATTTGCTGCCCCACCAGGCTGTTTTCTAATTTGCTTTCCTCAAAGGAAATGGAGTCGTGTTATCGGAAAACTGAGGTAATTGATTGTTTTCCAACGTGGCTTTTGTCAGAATGATGTAAAAACCAACTTTGACACAAACACAGGCCTTTGCACACACAGTTATTTTTACTAACAATAAGTTAGAATTGGTTTCTTTCTTACCTGTTCACCTGTTCACCTGCTCACCACATTCTCTGTCAATCAAATCAGTGCGTAAAAAGTCATAGATAGTGAGTTTTTCAACCAAACATTTTCTCAGAGTGAAAAGTCAAACAAAGCAAGGCTAAAAAGTTGTTAGTCGAACTCTCCCCGAATCAAGACTCCATTAATTTTATCCGCACTAGAGAGGAATTGTGGTCTGGCAAACTGTGCTGACGTTTTTTTTTACAGTACAGTTAACTCCATCGACTGCTCTCCACTTACAGGCACTACAACGGCTAAAGTGATTCATGTTGATTGCCTCTCTTTTCCACCACGCTCCACTGTTCATAGTTTTTAATTGGATTAGTAATGTGACGGTCCAAAGTGATTCCCATTTGCCACGGACCATGACAAGCTTGTCAACAGATCAGCAAGTCAAACTGGGATATCTTGGGGCAGGAAAGGGAGGAAGCCCAGTGCGGTGACGTATGGGAAGAAAAAAAGTGGACGCTGAAGGGATTGTTTGAAGTTTACCATTGATCCATTTGGCTTCTAGTAAATTTTTTTTGTTCATTGGCATTGTTTGACTGCAGTATTGCATTGTGTCTGAAATGCAAGTACATAAAAAAACACGTAAGTGCACTATTAAGGTCTTAGAGAATGAAGATCTGAGAGTGATGGAAGTACAGTTTAGGCCAGGGGCTGAAATTTAATGCCAAGTAAGGTGTGTGTGTATATATATATATATATACATATATATATATTTTTTTAACCTTTATATTTTATACCATGTTGAGGGAAAAACTGAATTGTGAGATGTAAAAAAAAAATCAGAATTGCAAGATATAATAGAATTGCATGTTATAAAATGACTTTTTTTTCTTGAAATTCTGCAATCACGAGATGTTAAATTTGCTATTTTGAAAAAAAAAAATAGTTGCAATCATAATTAAGAATTCTGAGATATAATCTCATAATTTGTAAATATATATAAAACCATTGGCATTTATATTATCATATTAAAGATCACAATAAATAAATAAAATAATTTTAAAATAAAGTTTTAAAATTTTATGTGGAAAATTACTTTTACTATTACATTAAAATTAATAATTATTATTTATTCAAATTCATCTGTGTAGTATGGAAGCCTGTTTTCACCACAAAATAAAACATTTTGACTTTTTATCTCAAAATTCAGACTTGTTTTTGCAATTTTCAGAAAAAAAGTCAGAATTGAGATATAAACTTAAAATTCAGATAAAATTCAGAATTGTGACATATAATAGAATTGCATTATCTAAAATGACTTTTTTTTTTTTAATTCTGCAATCGTGAGATGTTAAATTTGCAATTTTGAGAAAAACGTGAGAATTATGAGATGTAATCTCACAATTTAGAGAAAAAAAGTCAGAATTGTGAAGATAATTTTTTTTTTTTCTCTTACCTTTACTTTTGTTTCCATGGTGGGGGAAAAAACAGAAACAAAATTCAGATTAAAAAAAAAATAGAACTGCATTTTAATTTTAAGAAAAAATGCAGAATTGTGAGATTAAAATTGGGAGATAAAAAAATTATGACTTTTTTTTAACCATTATTTTTTATTCCACGGTGGGGGAAAAACAGAATTGTGAGATGTACACTCAAAATTCATATAAATAAGTCAGAACTGCAAGATATAATAGAATTGCATGCTATAAAATAAAAAATTTTCATGCTATTCTGCAATTCTGAGAGGAAAAGTAAGAATTAAGAGATATAATTTCCCAATTTCGAAATGAAAATCAGAATTATGAGATGAGAAATTCTGAGATATTGTGAACAATAAATAAAATTTACTGACTTTTTTTTACCTTTATTTTTTTTTTTCCATAGTGGGGAAAAATGATTTAAAATTACATAAAATTACATGATATAAAATAATATAAAAGACTTTTTTCTAGCAGTTTTGCAATAGCAGAATGTTAAACTTGCAATTCTCAGAAGGAACGAAAGAATTATAAGATGTAATCTCACAATTTCGAGAAAGCTGTAAGATAAAAATTCAGACTTTATTTAACTTGTAACTTTTAATCGTTAACAAACCTTTATATTTTATTCCATGGTGAGAAAAAATCTGAACTGTAAGATGTAAACTCAAAATTCAGATAAAAAAGTTTAAATTGTGAGATATAAACTCCGATTTGTGAAGTTGCGAGAAAAAGGAGAACTCTTGGTTTATATCTTGCAACTCTGAATTGTGTGTTTTTTTGTTTTTTTTTGACAGAAACCGCCTTCTATAGCACTCCCCCAATCAGCTCACCCAAAGTAACACTTTATTTCTCTCTGAAATTTTCCCCAACTTTGAAAACCTCAGTTATGTTGTACTGTTTCTGGATAGCGTTCTTGGTGTGACAAAACAAAACATTTCCACAGATTAGCAATGAACAAAACTTATTGACTTAAACTATATAATACTACTGCTCTCTGAAACTCCACTGCAGTACTATTATTAAGAACAAGTTACTCGCAGTGGCGTTCTTCCTCTTTGCTTTACTATGATCAGTTTAGTGGTGATTCTGCTCTGGTTTGTGTTTGTTAGCGCTGCAGTATTAATAGAACGGTGAAAAACACTTGCTGCTTGATGTACTTGGACATGATCCAATGATATGCAGCAGTAGAATTAGCATTTTGCTTTTCTGGCTTATTTTGCTCTGCCAGCACCCTTGCGCAGGGTTCGAACTGTCATGTACCTGTCTCCGTGATAGCCCGTCTCACAATGAAGTGTGGGAGATAAGTGTGTGTGTGTTTGTGTTTTGTGTTGAATAATTTGTCTTGCGTGTTGTACGTTAGCGGAACGGCATTCTAAAGCCGCGCTTGTTCACGTTTCTATCATGACAGCGGATGATGTGTAACCGTATGTATGTTTGTTTGATGTGTGAGTAAAATAGTAACTTGCTTATGCTCTGAAACGCTTTTTCTTTTCATTAGTCTGTCAGAAAAGACTGAAGTTTGTATAAAATCACATCTGCAGCATTTATTGTAATGTTGATGATAAAGATAAGGGGAAAAAATGATGTGCCAGTTTTTTAGAAATGTTTTTATTCATGTTTGTTTTTTATAGTTACAAAAAAATATATGTATTATTTTGGTTAAAATACAAATATCATGAATTTTATTAATACATGTTATTTACTATGTCACACTATGTGGCATTTTACAAATAAATAAATAAATAAATAAAAATAATTAGTAATAATTTTAATGCTATTAAATATACTGAAGAATTAATTGTTTGAAAGTATTTTTCAATTATATCTAACTATTGAAGGTTTTCTTGTCAAGAATTTGTCACCAAAAAAAAAAAAAAAAAAAAATTTTGAATTTCTATTAAGAAAATAACCTTTCCCTCTCATTAAAAAAAAAATCGAAATTCTACGGTGGTTGTACCACAAATTAAGAAAAATAAAAAATAAAAAAACATTAATAAATGATGAAATAATAATAATAATAAACAATTATATTAACAATTATATTAAACTATTGAGGAATTTGTCACCACAAATTAAATAAATAAATAAAAATCAATCAATCAATAAATAAATGAATAAATGAAGATAATAATAATAATATTAATGCTATTAAAAGTACTAAAGAATTTGTTAAAAATAATTTTTATTAACGTATTTTTCCCTAATCATTAATAATAATCAATTATATCAAACTATTGAAGGCTTTCTTGTCAATAATTTCTTTTAATGAGGCTTTTATCTTCTTTAATAAAATTAAATAAGGGTTCCAAAAAAGGTTTTGTATTGTGCGTGATGTATCATCGTATGTCGTCGTGTATTCAAGGATTGCCTTTTCTATGTATTCCTTAAAAAATGAGTGAGGGTCATTTCATAGACCCGTAAGTATCTCACAATCCTGTGACCTTGTGACCTACTGTACATGATCAAGCAAAATATAGATGTATTTCATGTCAGTTAAACCCCAGTTGTCTGTTTTTTCTGTGCAGTTCTCGGCCTGGTCGTCCTCCCAAGCGTTCTCTCGGCGTGGCGATGCAGGACAGCTCTCGTCTGCTTCCTCACAGCGTTCACGGGCTGCTCTCTCCCAGTCTGCTCTCCCCGACAGGTAAGACCCCCCTCTCTCGCTCTCCCACCTGGAAGACCTAAAAATACCAGCCTCACCTGTCAACGGAGGACACGCGCTCAGATGGACGCCAGTGTGTAAAACCACGTATATGAAGATTTTGTCTCATTTACGCTTGATTTTTCTGTTTTTGTTTTTAAATCTCTGCTGTCTGTCTTTTTTCCCATCTCTCTCGCTCTCCTTTTCTCTCCTCCTCCCACTCTTCCACCTTCTGCAAATCAGCTCATATTGATTTTCCTCCTCTGTCCTTCACTGGCCACCACTGCGCCTCAAACAGAGGTTAAACTATTGGATTTCTGTAGCCTCTTTGCTTTTTTCCTGCGCACGCATTTGCTTTCTCTCTTTCTCTCTCCGTCATCCCTCTTTCATCTTTCCTTCCTTTGCAATACAATCTGTTTCGGAGGAATCGTTTTATCGCTTTTAGACCAAATCCCAAACCGCTGGGCACCACCTGCCCGGTGTTTTGTTTGCGTATTTATATTTACGAGTAAACCGCACGTGTCGTTTAACGTCGTGCTCGGATACGTTAGCGTCATGTCGGTTCTCCCCTCCTCTTCTTGCCTTTTAGCTTCAGTTCTCTAAATTGCTGATGGTAGTGGCAATTTAGCTCTCACAATGACCAGCGCGGGTATCGATCTGCGCAGCGCGGAGTAGCCGGAGCAGTCCGTTAGCCGGCCCCGCTGATTGATTTTAGATGACTCTGTTGTTATTTCTGCCGGCCGCTCCGGCGGGGGAAGGAGCTCTTTAAAATGTGCGTCCACATTTCTCTCAATCCCTCTGCTCATCTCGCCGTCCCCAACGCCAACAAATGTCTGACTTTGGAGGATGTGATGCGATTTGAGAGCAACGTGAGTTAATAGGGACATTGACATTATGGGCCTCATTCATGAAACGCGGGGCCGAATTTCTGTGTTAACCATTTGTAAAACCCCTCTTATGTAACATGAATGTTTTTTTGTTTAGTTTTTTTGCAAAAGACTTATTTTGATATTTTTTTTGTTATACTGGTTATTTTATTTTATTTTGTTTTGTTTTATTTTATTATTTCAAATTTGGGATCATTTTTTTTTTTAAGAAAGTCCCTTCTGCTCACCAAGGCTACATTTATTTGATCAAAAATTCAATAAAATTAGAAATATTTAATTTTTGAAAATATTTTTTTTTGTGATTTTTTTTTTTTTTTTTTTTTTTAAGAAAGTCCCTTCTGCTCACCAAGGCTACATTTATTTGATCAAAAATGCAATAAAATCAGAAATATATATTTTTTTTAAATATATTTTTTTGTGATTTTTTTTTTTTTTTTTTTTTTTTTTGGCAAAAACTTTTATTTTATTTTAAATTTGGGATCATTTAATTTGTTTTAAAGAAAGTCTGCTCTGCGCACCAAGGCTGCATTTATTTGATCAAAAATGCAATAAAAAAATGCAGAAATATTGTTAAAATATTACTACAATTTAAAATAACAATTTCCAATATGAATATATTTTAAAATGTAATTTATTCCTGTGATGCAAAGTTGCATTTGCATTATCATTTCTCCAGTCTTCAGTGTCACTTGATCCTTCAGAAATCATTTGATATTATTATCAGTGTTGTGCTGCTTATTATGGGTTTTACTATATTTCTGATCAAATAACTGTAGCCTTGTTGCATATAATAGACTACTTTTAAAAACAATAGTGTAACTTTTAAATACGTATTACTTCCAGATGGTAGTTACCGGTATCATTTACCCTTTTACACATGTTAAATGAACTAAAGTGTTTATTTTGGACTCCATCCGGTTGTGTTTCCAAACCCCTCGGGTCTTTCTGCTGTAATTCAACGCATTAAATCCATGCAGCGCTAAAAGTACTGACATCCACATGTATGTCAGGATGCCTCCGTCTATTCTCCATGACAGCAGTATCAACATATTGTGAAACTTGAGGAGCTGAACTTACTCTGAATGTTTATAGCGAATGATCACTCCTTTCCACTTGCATTTATTCCGTTACTTGTATTCCAGTAAGAATCGACAGCACACAGTGAAGTGATAAAGTCAAGCTGCCTAAAAGCGTACAAACAATTCCTGTAAATCATCTAAACTTTTACATAATATTTTTACATAGATGTACCACCCTTCCATTCTGTATTCATGGTAATATAACACCTGAAAATATGAAGTTGTAAATGAGCCACAATTATCAAAGATGACTACATTTGTCATCTTTCACAGCAAATGACTGGATTTGTGATTTTTAATGAGGTAAAAATGAATGTAATTAGTATTGGTTGTAATACTAATCTAGCATGAATTCTAATTACAGTTGTCCTTATTACAGTCAGTAATTATACAAGTGTGTATTTATAATGAATTCACGTTATAATAATCTATACATTTATAGTATTATGCTATATATCTGTTAGTATATTTTTTTCTAGTCTAAATCTAAGAATCTATTTTGAATGTGTGGCCATACATCAGTTCATCACATTAGCTTTTAGTAATACATCTGAGCCATCGTAACTATTGTCACATTCTAGCAGCATTACTAACACATCAGCAGATTCTGATCAGACTTGTCATTTAATTATTAGCAGCAATTTGTGCTGTTATTTCCTGCTAACGCCATAATTAGGCAGAACAAAGTGGCGGCTCGGCTGATACGGCGCTCAGCGGAGGATATCAATGCTCACCCTCACGCTCAGAAAGAGAAAAAAACAGCCAGAGAAAAGCGTCTCTAGAGAAATGAAGTGTTTTTCTCTTCGCTCGAAGCCCTCCACTGTGTTTCCAGTCAGGATGGAGCATCTGAATGCAGTAGCAGGGGGGTGCTGGTAAACCAGGTGTTGTTGTGAGGTTTGTTTTTTTGCGTTTGGTTTCCTGGATTGCTGTTGACAGAAACATTATAAGCCAGTGGCACTTGAGAGAGGAGAGAGAACGAGAGCTGATATATACCTCATACTGTATGTACAGGACATTAGAATAACTTGTGTTGTTTGTGCTTTAGGCATGAAACCTGAAACCCGAAAGCTTATTGAGAACAGGTATGCTATTACTTTTGAAACTTGTGGTTTTCGCCTGGTCGAATCCCATAGAGTTTGAAGGAGGGACCCTTTGAAGGAGCGAACCAAGCCATATCTAGAGACCAGAATATTTGTTTAAAAGACTTATTGCTAGTTCAGTTTGAGATAAGCTCAATTAATTTGGACTTTTTTCTTCACGGTTACAGTGGAAGTAAATCGGGTCGTTTTAAAGCAGAAATGTGAAGGCTATAATTTCATAAAAACACATTTATTCTTCTATTAAAACTTGTGTAATATTTGAGCTGTGAAGTTGTTATTGTTACTTTTATGGCATTTTAGAGTTGTTGTTTGTACATTGTCATGGCAATGAAGTTGTAAAATTTAATATAAAGTCATATAAATATGGTAATGTCTTGTGGCTATTTTATTGAAACAGTGAGTATTTTAAAGAGATTGTTGACCCAAAAATGAAAATTCTGCCATTAATTACTCACCCTCATGTCGTTCTAAACCTGTAAGACCTTCGTTCATCTTCAGAACACAAATTAAGATATAAAGAAAGCTTTCTGGCGCTGCATAGACGGCAACACAACTACTACGTTCAAGGCCCAAAACGGTAGTAAGAACATCATTAAAATAGTCCATGTGACTACAGTTGTTCTACTTTAAAAACCAGGTCATATGGGTTTTCGAAAAAAATATCTTTTTTGCAGTTTGTAACATAGCTATCGTTCCCCTTCAGTCGTACTGTACGACGTTACGTCATAACTGACGTATTTGGAGTCTCACTTGGGAGCCCAGATACGTCAGTTATGATGTAACTTCTCTGTTCCCTCCTTCAGGGAACGAGGGTTACGGATGTAACCGAGACGTAAACTGTATTGTTTCATCAGTTAGTCATGTTAGCACTTGGCTAATGTATCCACCATTATTGTTTTCAGTCTTAAAAATAAAGGTGCACTGTGATGCCATAGAAGAACCATTTTTGGTTCCACCAAGAACCATTCAATCAAAGGTTCTTTAAAGAACCATCTCTTTCTAACCTTTTTATAATCTAAAGAACCTTCTTTCGCCACAAAGAACATTTGTGAAACAGAAAGGTTCTTCAGATGTTAAAGGTTCTTTATGGATCCATTTAGACAAAACAGGTTCTTCTATGGCAGGGGTGCCCAGCCCTGTTCCTGGAGATCTACCTTCCTGCAGAATTCAGCTCCAACCCTGATCAAGTATGTATAAACGTATATTCTGTATGTTTTCTGACCTTAGATGCATTTAAACCTGTTGTAGGGGACTCCAACACAATATTAGGACACTTTAAAAAAAAAAACATATAACCTGCTCTTTAATTTCACAAAGCTATTAGAATACTTTTTGTATGTAAAGGAAACAAAAATAATGACTAATGAAGAATTTCTTTTTCAATTTGTACCTTTCTGGGCCTTGAATGTGGCCTTGCTGTATATGCAGCATCTTGGATTTCATCAAAAATATCTTAATTTGAGTTCCAAAGTGTCTAACGGGTTTGGAACGACATGAGGGTAGGCAAATAAAGAAAGAAATATCATTTTTGGGTGAACTATGAACTATCCCTATCACACTGTACACCGCTGTAATAACCGAAAATAATTTTAGGTAATCAACAATATGCAACAAGCTCTGTTGACTGAGCTTAACTTGTAATAAATTGAAATATATTTATATTGAAGTTGTGCTCTTTTGTTTTGAGCCAGTAAGCCACACCCTATATCTTAAAAATGCTGGGTTAAAAACAACCCAACTTGGGTTATTTGGCAACTCAGTGCTGGGTAAATATTGGACAGAACACATGCTGGGTTATTTTGACCCAGCTAGATGGGTTAAATGTTTTTACCAAACATGCTGGGTAATTTTAAGTCAACTATTGTTTAAAAATTATTATATTGCTAAAGTAAAATGGACTAGAACTTATAAACACACACACAGAATTACTAGAGGCAACAGCAATAATCAAAAGATCAACATTTATTAAGCAAGAACACATGGACAAAATACAAGACAAATTTATTTGTGTGAATACAGCATAGTTTACAATATTACATACAATTAAACTCGTTTAACAGGCATTTTAGACATAAAAAATGTAACATTTAAAAGTACAATTTTAATTTAAGCATATTCAACCGGTCTCTGTAATCGCTTTTTACTGAAATAGCTGGAGTTCTCGTGCCGGTGTGTTGCCGAAATCTGAGCCGGTGAAGGGCTGCTGTTCGCCAAGTTAATTGTGAACTTCAGACCGCGGCCTCGCGTTTCACTCGTAGCTGAAAGATGCCGTGACTGACACCAAAACCTGCCCATAAACAAACAATACTGACATTAGAAAACATTAGGGTGGGAGAAAAATCAATTCTCCGATGCATTGCGATTCTCTCTTCAACGATTCTGAATCTGAGCTTGTTTTTCCCCCCGCATGTAGCACATGTGCGCGCTAGAGACATGGCCGGCTTCCTTGCACAGAATTTGCGCTGTAAGACACGTGCTTGACAGTGTGTGCTTCCACCCGCGATGTTATGCCCTTTGTAATGCAGTATTATTAGATGCACGGAACTTGCGCACTAACGGACTTTCACGTGCGCTTTGTGTTTGTTGTCCTGAAGATCGATTGCGACTGCGGTTAAATGCATTTCCAATTTCGAATACTTTTACACTGTGTGATGTTCACACAGTCAGTTATGTTTTCAGATCAGGACAAAACATCTGATATATCGAAATAGATCTGTGCATTAATGTAAATACAGTCTGTTAAAGCTGCCACTGCCTATGATCTCATCAGTAATAATCAAATGGCAATAATGCTGAGGAAAAAATAAAAACCCATAACTACTGTCTGAAAACTTTCAGATACTTAAAGAACACTTATGTTAAATAAGTGATTGTTTTAAAAAAGTAGCCTGTTTATATAATAAAAAATAAAGTTTGTGCAGTAATATTGAAAACTGAGAATGTGATGCATAGTGATATTGAGTTGATAATGAAAATTGTAATTTAATTGTATCAAGAAACCAGTGAAGATTCACACCCCTACTTTTAAGATGGCAGTACTGACATACAGAGATTCTAACTAAACAAAAAGCAATAAAACTGCAAGTTTGGTTAAAATGTGAGGTTGTAAAGACATATTTGCACAGCAGAAGAATTAATAGGGGAAAAAATGTAGATCAAGAATCGTTTTGGAATCGGATCCTGAAGTGCCTGAAGATTCCCACCCCTAGAGAACATATTTTGAGATTAAACTCTAAAGAAGTACAAATTGGCAGCGCTGAGAATCAATCTCTCCTGTAGAGGACTCAAAAAGCCCACGTTCTGACTGACTGTAATTTAGCAGCTGGGTTGTTTTCTCAGAGACAGGCTTAACCCAGCGGTTGGGTAGTAAAAAATAACCCGGCGTTAAAAATGGACCTACAGCTTAGTTACAGAAAAGCTACCCAGCACCTGGGTAAAAATATTAAAAATAATCCAAAAAAATTACCTAACCGGCTGAAGGCCACCCACCATGCAACACCATGGTAACCAAAAACAGAAAATGTAAAAAAAAAAAAAAAAAAAAAAAACTAATAATGTCTATGTAGTTGACCGTATGCAGAGTAATTTGACTTTCACAGACTTCTCAACTCACTGCCTGTTCAGGGTTCGAGTCTGAGCCCACCGCTGATAACAGATAACTGATGGGCGGCACTGATACGAAATGTCAGCGAAAGGACACTTGAACACTCTCTCAAACTCACACATTCCCACACACACATCCCGGCCTTCCATCTCATACATACACACTTGTAGAAAGCGACTCTTACACAAACCTGTCTACAAACACACACACATACACACACACACTCTGTCTCTCTCTCTTTCTCTGTGGGTGAAAACAATTGCAGGCCTAGCTGGTGACTTTGATGAATGACATGTCCCTTTGGGGAGCAGTTTCTCCATCTGTTTATCCCCCCTTCTGTTGCCCCCCTCCCTAAACTCACTCACACACATGTGCAGAAACACACAGCGTACTCAGTGCAGGAGTATTTAAGACTGCCGCTGGCTCCGTCATGCACCTGTAAGCACTCTTGCACGCACAAGACATCTTCTTTTTCGAGCACCTAGAGTCTCGTTGTTGTATGTTGTTTCTGTTAGTAGTTTTTGGCTAGTCAATGAGGATTTTTTGATGAAAAAGGTTAAGGTCAATATGAATTTGCAATTCGTAACCCATTTACTTAATGCAATATATTTCTAAGCTAAATGATATTAAATGACAAAAAAAACCCAGAACTTGATTTTGTCAATCCAGGATTGGTTTGAAGCTGAAAATGTAGTGTTTTAGGATGCTGAATGCTTCTTGGTAAGCTACTTCAAGAACTGCCGCTCAAAATATTCAACATAAACCAATCC
Organism: Labeo rohita; assembly: GCF_022985175.1. Lineage (NCBI taxonomy): Eukaryota > Metazoa > Chordata > Actinopteri > Cypriniformes > Cyprinidae > Labeo > Labeo rohita. Next base: position 5,328,348 of record NC_066889.1, on the reverse strand, counting down.
AGTTTTACACTGTGACCTCTTTCCTTGTCTGTTTTAGAGCTGGTCACTTGCGTTGCAGTCCGACTCGAGGGGTTAACGGTGTGCGTGTGTGTGTGTGTAGGGAAAGAGCTAGGATAAATAAAACATGGAGATCTGTTTAGTGACATATGGGCCAGTGCAGCCCGTCTCCTGCATCCTAATGAACGCTAAGCCTTTCAAACTGTGTGAGACGAAAGCTTTGTGCTGCCAGGAATATAGATATCAGCAAGAACCAGTGAGCGTTTACGTTTGGCTAAACCTGTGATTCACGGGAACGCGTGCGTACAGCAACACCAAACTTAATTCTGCGCTTTTGTCAGGTTTGTAAAACGTCGTAAGGAGTCATGTGTTAACGCACACATCTTGAAGTGGCACAGTCGTGCAGATTTAACATATGGCAGTCAATTGACAAGTCAGCTGAAAAAAAAATCCACAGTTGAACACAAATTAAGCTTGTAATTTGCAAATTGTTTTTTTTTTTTTTTTTCGGCGTCAAAAGAAAAACTTCTCACAGTCTCAATGTCATTAGCACATCTGGGACTTTTTGACATCTTTTTTTTTTTTAAATTTCTGACAAAGGTGACATCTGTACAGTCTTGGCAGGATTGTTTTTTTTATCCCACGGGTTACATTTGTAACCAAAATTTAAAGTTCGAAGGATGTGGAAGAAGATGTTAATGTATTTTACGTAGAGTTGTTAATGTTAACTGTAAGTGAAAGTGCAGACTCTCATTATTATATTGTAGTTCACAGCTTAATATGTAGAGACGCAAAAATTAAATTTACCAGAAATTCACTGTAATTCAGTAAAAATGTTTCAAGCCTTACGGGAGACTTTTTGGTGCCTGTATGTTTTACATTTTATGACTGTACAAATAAAGTGAATATATCAATATATTTTAAACACCTGAATTCAAATACATTGATAACTAGCATAATAATGCAGGTAGTACAATAGAAAACCACATATCAAATTAAACGTCATCTTTTAATGAAAAATGGCAAAAACATATAGACTTTACTAAAGAACATAAAGTTGAACATAAATCCTGACACAATTGATAACATAAATAAGAAGCAACAAAATAATTCAAATAAATTGTAATTAAATGTGATGCATCACACCAAGACTAGATTTTTTCATGGTACAGTATTTTAATTAAATGTTATTTTTTAGAAAAAAAGTTCAAAATTGTAACTTTTTTATGTGTATATAAAAGTAGGCCTACATTAATTTTGCATTATTAATATTGTCCTGTCAAATATAATATAGAATTTCACTGTGGACTAAAAGGTAATTCAAAGTTTTATACCTAATTTTACAGTACTATACAGTAAAATTACATTTGTTGCCTATTAAATGTATTATATTCACTGTATATAGTGTGGTAATTTTCATGATTTTCAAAGATCATGTTTTTGTTATTATGTTGTCATGTTTTTGTTGTGTTAGCTGTATTTTTTTTTTTTTTTTTTTTGTTATTTTAAATTAATTCTCAACTGCAGTTTGAGATTAATATATATATATTATATATATATATATTTCATATTTTATTAGATATTATATTATATTATAGTCATGTTATATTATTATTAGTAGTAGCAGTAAATTTTCAAAAATTAAAAAAAGTATCTAATGCTCACCAAGATTGCATTTATTTAAAAAATACAGTAAAAGCAGTAACATATTTTTACAAATTTTTACCTGAAATAATATTAAAATTTAAAGAACAGTTTTCTATTTTAATGTATTTTAAAATCTAATTTATCCATATGATGAAATGCTGAATTTTCAGCATTATTACTCCAGTCTTCAGTGTCAAATGATCCTTCAGAAATCATTTTAATATGTAATATGATGATTGAAGAAACATTTCTTATAATTATCAGTGTTGAAAATGGAGGTATGGAGGTATCTCTTTGTGCAAATAAACTCGACATACATATATGTGTGTATGTGTATATATATATATATGTTCACCAAGGTCGCATTTATTTAAAAATTACAGTAAAAGCATTCATACAAATATATATATATACATATATTAAAAAATATATTTTATATTAATAATATATTTTAAAATGTAATTTATCCATATGATGAAATGCTGAATGTTTCATTACTCCAGTCTTCAATGTCAAATGATCCTTCAGAAATCATTTTAATATGCTGATTTGCTGCTCAAGAAATATTTCTTAAAATGATCAATGTTGAATCTTTGTTTTTAAACTGTAAAATTACATTTATTGCCCATTAAATGTATAATTTATATTTATATTTATAATATATTTTTTTCACTGTATATAGTGAGGTAAATCAGGCAATTTTTTTTTAATCTAAAATTTAACTGTGGTTTAACAGTAAGTGTGGAAAATTAATTGAAAACTAGTAATGTTCATTTGCACCTCATTCACACTTTCCTGCTTGTAACTCATTTCTGCAGAGTCCTTCTGTAAAACACACACACATATACACGCGTGCACATAAACAGATCTCCATCTGCCCCCAGGTGCATAGGTGGGTGGCCTTCAATCCGTATTTAATGAAGGCTATGCTTTTTTTTTGGATCACAGAGTGATCTGCCTGTCTTCAAACACACTAGCAGGAGACGTCTCAATAGCTCTTCATTATTGCAGGCAGAGAAAAAACAAAAACACAAAGACATCATAATTACAAGAGCACGCACAAGCTTGGGGACGGAGAGACTTAGAGCGCAGGAGAAGATCTTCAAGTGTTTGTTTCCACTGCTCTTCTGATAAAGACGAGTCTGGCCGCTCTCCGATGGCTTCCCAGTACTTCTCCCGCACTTCCTGCATTGATCTACTGAAGCGAACAGACGGGAAAGGATGAGAAGATTATTTCAAATTCTTTAAACAATTTGTCCTCATCACTACACACATTTCTTCTAAAGGTGAAGGAAGCTAATATGTATTACCTGGTATCAAACCAAAGCACCGAAACTAGTTTCTTGACAAAAATGACCATAGTAAACTGCTGAAATAGCAGTTACAACAGTACATCTAAAATAAAATCCTGTAGAATGTAAAATTGTAAAAAGCTGATTTTTTTGAAAATCAACCATGCATTTACCTCAAAAATCGTAGCTTAACTACTGCATTTGCACTAAAACCACAGACCTAACTGAAGTTAACTACATTTAATTGTGGCATTTGTTTTAAAACTCAAGTAAAACATTTTAATGTAGGTTTTAGCACAGAAACAATAGTTGAACTGTTGTATTTGCTGTAAAATCATAAGTAAAATCCTTCTTTATGAAAGTTTTTGTTACAACTTTTGTAAAACCTTTGATCCATAATAGATCCACAACCATGATTTCTGCAAAAAAAAAAAAAAAAAAAAAAAAAAAAAAAAAATGCTACAAAGTATTTTAAGTTCAGTAAATTAGTCAAACACTACATTAAAAAAGAATGTACAATTGTAAAATAACAGATTTTTTAGTAAATCAATCATGCGTTTACCTCAAAAATTGTAGTTTAACTAATGCATTTACACTAAAACCACAGACCAAACTGAAGTTAACTACATTTAATTGTGGCATTTGTTGTAAAAATCAAGTAAAACATTTTTAATGGAAATTAAGTAGGTTTTGGGAACAATAGTTCAACTGTTGTATTTGCTGTAAAATCATAAGTAAAATCCTTCTTTATGAAAGTTTTGTTAAAACTTTTGTAAAACCTTTGATCCATAATAGATCCACAACCATGATTTCTGCAAAAAAACAAAAAAAAAAAAAACTACGAAGTATTTCATGTTCAGTAAAAATTGTAAAATAACAGATTTTTTTTTAGAAAATCAATCATGCATTTACCTCAAAAATTGTAGTTTAACTAATGCATTTACACTAAAACCACAGACCAAACTGAAGGTAACTACATTTAATTGTGGCATTTGTTGTAAAAATCAAGTAAAACATTTTTAATGGAAATTAAGTAGGTTTTAGGAACAATAGTTCAACTGTTGTATTTGCTGTAAAATCATAAGTAAAATCCTTCTTTATGAAAGTTTTGTTAAAACTTTTGTAAAACCTTTGATCCATAATAGATCCACAACCATGATTTCTGCAAAAAAAAAAAAAAAAACAAAAAAACTACAAAGTATTTCAAGTTCAGTAAAAATTGTAAAATAACTGATTTTTTTTTAGAAAATCAATCATGCATTTACCTCAAAAATTGTAGTTTAACTTATGCATTTGCACTAAAACCACAGACCAAACTGAAGTTAACTACATTTAATTGTGGTATTTGTTGTAAAAAATATGTTAAGTTTTGTTACAGTTATTTTAATAACCTTTGATCCATAATGGATCCATAACCATGCGTTCTACAAAAAAATGCTATAAAGTAATTTAAGTTCATAAAAAATTTGGAAGAACACCCCTAAACGTATTACTTTACAGTAGTATTAAGAACGACAGGAATTATTTTGTCGGAAACTGTGGTTCAAGGGCAGATTAGCTATTAAACACATGAGCGAACGTCACCCTCTTCAAAGTTTCACATACACGCACATCTTTATTGAAGAATTAATAGCTATTGAGACGTCCACCTACAGAACTCAAGCGATATGATACTCATCTGTCTGTTTGTCAGCCGCTGGCCTCCTTATCACTGCAGCGCTCGGCAGCGTTAACTCTATAATTAGCCACTTAATTAGCAAAGGAGACTTGATTGACAGTTTGGAGCCAATGACTCACGTTCAGGACGAACGTCTAAGCGTATGTGTGTTGTTCGAGTGTGCTAGCGCCGGCGGCGACACATTAAGACCCACCTTAAGATCAGTCCTACACTCGTATGCCAAAACCTCTTATGTTAGCACAAGTCAGTCGGCGTGTGTCAGAGATTACAAAAGTGGGATTAGTTCTGGGGAATGATAGTAATCCCAAATAAATGATGTCGTCTTTATGAAGCCTTGGAGTGACAAATTTCAGTCAAGTGCCTTGGTATGAAATATCGTAAAATATAAGTAGAATCCTTGTTGCTACTTATTTGCAATAAAACAATTGCATGACAATTGTAGTGACTAATGTTGAATTTAAAATGCCAGAGTTTCAGACTTTTATCAATTCAAATATGTTTGTATAATGGTAACTCATTTTTGTGTTCATCATTTTAAATGTTGTTCTTTTTTTTACTGTAAATGTACATATTTTTAGGCCAAATATTTAGAAATATGCATTGTGCACTAATGAAGTTTAATTACAAGTTTTATTTCATCAAGTCTTGAGCGATATGTCAGTAAATATGTTAATAGACTTGAACTATACTTAGTACAAAAATAAATGCATTTTAAATCTATTATTATTGCTATTTTTTACTAGGGATTGTCCTGTTGAATATAATATAGATTTTCATTGTGGAAAAGAAGGTACTGCACACTTTTGTACTTAATTTTACAGTATTTTACAGTAAAGTTACATTTGTTGTCCATTAATTTTTCACTGTACATAGTGAGATAACCCTGGATCACAAAACCAGTCATAAGTAGCACGGGTATATTTGTAGCAATAGTCAAAAATACATGGGTCAAAATTATCCATTTTTCTTTTATGCCAAAAATCATTAGGATATTAAGTAAAAATCATGTTCTATGAAAATATTTTGCAAATTTCCTACTGTAAAAATATCAAAATGTAATTTTTAATTAGTAATATGCATTGCTAAGAACTTCATTTGTACAACTTTAAAGGTAATTTTCTCAATATTTAGAAATTTTTTTTGCACTTTTAGATTCCAGATTTTCAAATAGTATCTCAGCCAAATATCCTATCCTAACAAACCATACATCAGTGGAAAGCTTATTTATTATTTATTTATTCAGCTTTCATGTGATGTGTACATCTCAATTTGATTTTTCTTTTTTTTTTTTTTTTGTGGTCCAGAGTCACATTTAGGTAATTTTTATAAAAATCAAAAATGTAGTTGTGGTTTTAATGTAAGTGTAACAATTCAAATATATATTTTTATTTGTGTATTTTTAATTAATTATGTTTTATTTATTAATTTATTTTTTAAATTAAAAGAAATGTATTTAAAATGTAATTTATTTAATTTATTTGATAATGGTAAAGATAATACACGTTTTTGTATTTAATTTTACAGTATTTTACAGTAAAATGACATTTGTTGTCCATTAACTTTAGGTAATTGTTATAAAATCTAAAATGTAACTGTGGTTTTACTGTAAGTTTAACAATTCAAACATATATGTTTGTTTATTTATTTATTTAAATTAATTATTTATTATTATTTTAATTAATTTATGGTTTTCAAAAAAGTATATTATGCTCACCAAGGCTGCATTTATTCAAAAAGTCCAGTAAAAGTAGTTACATATTATTACAAGTCAATACAAATGTTATTACAAAAATGTATATAAAAATATTTTAAAATGTAATTTATCCATGTGAAGAAATGCTGAATTATCAGCATCATTACTCCAGTCTGTAGTGTCACATCATCCATCAGAAATCATTTTTATATGCTGATATGGTGCTTCAGAAATGTTTCTTAATATTATCAATGTTGATTGTTTCTATTTATTTATTTATTTATTTATGCCGCTGCTGCTTAATATTTTTATGGAAACTGTGATACATTTTAATTCAAAAGTACGTTTTTTAGTTAATAGTTTTATTCATTGAATGAAAGTGATATGAAAAGACATTTATAACATTTAAAAAAAAAAAAACACTGATCTTAAATGTTCTACTTGTCAAAGAATCATGAAAAAATGTAATGTTTTCCACAAAACCTTTAGGCAGCACAAACTGTTTTCAACATAGATTAAGCACCAACAATAATTTATAATATTTAAGTGACAAATAAATTCGATTTTCAAAATGTTTAAGATTGTATTTTTTTAAATATATAAACTACAAATATTTCACAAAATTACAGTTTCTGATACTTGGTGAGCATAAGAGACTTCTTTCAGACTTTCTGTGTGTGTGTGTGTGTGTGTGTGTATATATTTTTTTTTCTTCAAGTGCTAATAAAGTGTTAATAAGCAATAAGCAGAGAATCAAACATCAAGAGGTTGTATGAATAATCTGTCCGTGTTAATTACCCATCAGGGCACCTGCAGCTAAATGAGCTTGTGCTTACCAGAAATAGTTACTGTTCTCCATGTGAAGGGCATCATCACACACTCACACACGCACGCTCCGGACACCTAATACAGAATTTCAATATAAACACACACTGATACACACACACACTGACGCACACGCAAAGAAAAAAGGGCCGAAAAAAAACAACAAAGAGCCTCAGCATCCCACAGCGAGCTTTATTAATTTTGACAGTGCAGTATGTAAATGCCTATTTTAGTGCTTACGCTGCTAGTTAGCAGGTATCGGCCACGCTGACACTTCTTCCCCTTGAATAAAAAAAGAGAAAAAAAGAGAGAATGTCAATAGCACATCGATAAAGTCGCGCTAATTTTTACACGCCGTCCTCCAGTTTGCCCTCATCTGCACATTTTTTTTTAACTTAACATCAAAGTTCAAGATCTGACTTCGTTAATCTGGTATTAAAATGAATAAAAGGGTGACCTTGTCCAAATTAATAAGTCAGTGGCGAAACACGCTTTCAACGTTCAGAAAGGTTACACAAAGGTTAGCCTTCAAGTGCAGCACCAGCATGCCGAGGGAGACGTGGAGAGACAGATGCTCAGCGTTTTCTCTTTCAGGACGCTTGAACTCGCTTTGTTGGTGAGATGTGGGAGCTCATCCTTTCTTGCTTTTGTTGTGTAGCTTATAGACAAACATCTCACGGTACATAACACATCTTATGTCTTAAGATGAAGTGGTAAAGGAGAGATTGTCTTGAGTTGTGATCAAGACACTGTAGAGCGTTTGTTGACAGACGGGCTCTGCTCTACTGCCCTTTGTTCGCCCTCAAAATGAACACCCATAATCCCTTAGTGCACTGCTTTACTGAACTACAGTCTGTACCAAGACCCTGTGTTTTAATTGGTAACAAAAAAAAATTCTGTTAATTAAAATAAAGCTGAACTAAACTGTAAATATCAGGTGAAAACTGTCTAAAATATGTACTAGTTCAAATGCCAAAATTACTAAAACTAGCAAAATATAAATAAATAAAATCAACAAAACTTTAACTAAAATTAAGAAAAAAACAAAAAATGTAAAATATTACTGCTTTAAATGTGTGGGACAACTTATTTATTTAAATATTTAATTATTAATAAATTGTTAAGTTTGATATAAATAGGCTGATGCTGATGAAAAAATAGCTGACAAATAAATAAAAATAAATGATATAATATAATAAAAATTAAATATATAAAAAATAAAATAATAATAATAATCATAATAATAATGACTATCAATGAATAATGAAAACTAGAGTTTTCCTACCTGTTATTATAAAATATGCAGATGAAAACAGCAAAAAACAAAAAAAAAAAACACTTACAAATTAATAAATAATAAATAATTAACAATATAATTAATAATAATAATACTAATCACTGACAAATAATAATAATAATAATAATATTTGAACACTATTTTTCTCTTGTTTTTCAGTTTCCTAGTACCTGTTATTATAAAATATGCAGATGAAAATAGCAAAAAATATAATAAAATATATAGAATATTATTATTATACATAATAATAATAATAATGATTAATTAATGTAATAATGATTAATAATAATGATATTATTTATTATTATTATTGATAATGATAATTATGATGATTATATTTGTTATTATAAATAGTACCAATTATTATAAAATATGCAAACAGAAATAGCAAAAAAATTCCACTGACATATAATAAAAAATATATAGAATATTATTATTATTATTATTATTACTGTTAGTTGTAATGATAATTATATTTGTACACTGTTTTTCAGCTTCCTTAGTACCTAGTCGCAAAAAAGTGCACTGACATATTATAAAATATATTATTTTACATAAATATATGTCATATTTGATGTCATTATTTTATAGTCAGTAATAATAATTAATAATAATAATTTAATATCTAATCAGACTAGTTAATTCCATGGCTTTTTTAAAAACATTCTCGCAGTTTGCTTGCAGTTGGCAATTTTGGACCCGTCATCCAGCCCTTGTACAGGTTCATAGAATAAGACACACCCCTATCCTGTGAGAGCTTTCCCATCATGCTGTTCAGGAGCACAGAAACAGGCGTACTCAAGATGTTAAATGTTCTGTGTGTTTAATAGAGATACTAAAGGCAGCTCAACAGGTGCCGTGAGCTACAGCATCAGCCTTTTCCTTTCACCTTCCCACTTATCCCTCTTTCTGTCTCTCTAGTTCTCTTTTTCTCTGGCTTTCTCCGGCCACTGGAGTGGATCAGTCAAATTATCGAGTGGCAAAACTAATTCGGCGCCCGGGGGCCGGCAGAGCTGCCACTTCCCATCAGCCCCTCCGCCAGTCAGCGCCCAACTGTTTTCATTTGGGTCCTCTTGTTTCATTTATTATGGCTATTGGAGCTAATCCTACGAGCAAACCCCCCGGCCGGCCCGCCTGTCACTATTGTTTCGGCTCTTGGATGCACCTTGCCTTCAGTGGGAGGGCTGCTCCAGTAGCAGCTCATGATGGAAGTGAGCTTTCTCAGATGGAGAGAGAAAGAGCGGGAAGGAGATCTCATCAATCATATTAAACTCATTTGGACAGGCTCGAAGCCCCCCACTTTCTCTTTCTCTACGTCACGCTTCTCGAAGATGGTTACAGTTGCTCTGTCGCTTTTTTTTCTGTACTTGAGTCAAGCAAGATCCACCCAGTCTCAGAGAAAAAAAAAAAAAATCTTTTATGGTTTGAGAGACTTCATTTAGAATTTGAATGTTGCGTTTTTAAACATTTGTACAAAATATATGCACATTAGAAAGTAAGTTAATGCTAGTAGTAATTTAATCTAAATTTAAATCATTTTAATCCCTTAAGTAATGTACACTAAATTATTTTTCAGAATAATTATTGTAGTCTAATTTACAAAAAAATTAGTCTATTTGTAATTTTTATGTAAAATTTGACACATTCTGTACCAGTATGAAATTTTTTTATGTATTTGTAAAATATCTACATATGTATTTGTAAAATACCTATTAAATGTTATTTATATAATTATTTAAGCAAAGTATAAATTCAGAAAAAAAGTAACATTATATGGGATATTTTAATATCTTGAAGCTATACAAGATGTTCCCCTTAGTTAAAAAAAATGTCATTTGTAAAAATATGTAAACGTATTTGTAAAGTATCTAAATAAAATTGGTGCATCACACCAGGTATTAGCTATATTAGCTATATACTGTAAATATGTAAACATATATGTATCTAATATATGTATCTAAGTAAAACTCTAAGTTTATCTAAGTTTATATATATATATATATATATACTGATATTTTTAACCAATATATGTTTTTTAATTTATTTTATCGGCAAATATTGACCAATACTGATAACCATAAAAATGCTTAATATCGGCGGAGATAATCAGCCAGGCCAATATATATATATATATATATGTATATATATATATATTAGAGGTTGACTGATATGTGTTTTTCAGGGCCAATTCCAATACCGATTATTACAGACCAAGTAGACCAATAACCGATATTTTAAACCAGTATAAATGTCTGGTGTAAAAATGCAAATTAATGTCAAAATTAAGAATAACAGGGGGTTCTGACAAAAACTTTCTCTAAATGCTTTTAAATTATTTTATTGGCAAATCAGTTTTGAAAATGACCGATACCGATAACCATGAAAAATGCTTAATATCGGCGCAGATAATCAGCCAGGTTGATATATATATTAAAGGTCGACTGACATGTGTTTTTTAGGGCCAATACCGATATCGATAATTACAGGTTAAGTAGACAGATAACGGGCATTTTAAACCAATATATATGTCTAGTGTAAAAATTAAAATTAATGTCAGAATTAAGAATAACAAGGATTTGACAAAAACTTTCTTTAAATGCTTTCAAATTATTTTATTGGCAAATCAGTTTTGAAAATGACCAATACCGATAACTATAAAAATGCTTAATATTGGCGCAGATAATCGGCCAGGTTGATATGTACATTAAAGTTTGACTGATATTTGACCCTGGACCACAAAACCAGTCTTAAGTCGCTGGGGTATATTTGTAGCAATAGCCAAAAATACATTGTATGGGTCAAAATGATTGATTTTTGTGTTATGCCAAAAATTATTAGGATATTAAGTAAAGATCATATTCCATGAAGATATTTTGTAAAATTCCTACTGTAAATATATCAATCTTAATTTTTGATTAGTAATATGCAATGTTAAGAACTTCATTTGGACAACTTTAAAGGTGATTTTCTCAATATCTTGATTTTTTTTACACCTTCAGATTCCCGATTTTCAAACAGCTATATCTCGACCAAATATTGTTCTGTCATAGCAAATCAATACCATACACCAATAGAAAGCTTATTTATTCAGCTTTCAGATGATGTATAAATCTCAATTTGGAAAAATTGACCCTTATGACTGGTTTTGTGGTCCAGGGTCACATATGTGTTTTTTTAGGGTTGATGCCGATACCGATTATTACAGATTAAGTAGACAACAAGGATTTGACAAAAACTTTCTTTAAATGCTTTCAAATTGACTGATGTGTGTTTTTTAGGGCCGGTGCCAGTACCGATTATTACAGATTAATTAGACAGATAACTGATATTTTAAACCACTATATTTATCTGGTGTAAAAATGAAAATTAATATCAAAATTAAGAAGACTTTTTTTAAATGCTTTTGAATGATTTTATAATCAATCTATCTATCTATCTATCTATCTATCTATCTCTATCTATCTGTCTATCTATCTATCTATCTATCTATCTATCTATCTATCTATCTGTCTATCTGTCTATCTCTATCTATCTATCTATCTATCTATCTATCTATCTATCCGTCTGTCTGTCTGTCTCTATCTATAGCAAAATATACATTTGGAAGGAAAAAAACAGTAAACTCTATTTTTTTGGTTTTCTTGATTAAGACATCAAAAAGCCTTGACCACAGAGAGAGAAAGAGAAAAGAGAAAGGGAAAAGTGACTGACTCTACTTCACCACAGGGCAACAGTTAAAAAGAGGTTAAGGGTTTTGTCGAACACATAACACATGCTACTCAAGCTAAACCGTTGTTTGTTCGAGTCTGGACTCTCTGGGTTTGCTGTCTTGCGGGAAAATAAACGCTTGGGGGTCTAAAGAGAGAATTGGGTGGTCTAGTCTTTAATGACCCAGCTTCAGTCTTCCTTTGAAATGTGAGGGAGGTCATACCTCTGCGCCTCTGCAATTAACCATGTTAACGAGGCTAAGCCATTAACGCTAGCACCAAATTTGGGATGTTAAGCGAATAAGCACTTCACTGTTGTAAAGACATAGGTGTTGTGTGTTTATTTGCTTATTCTGCACTAAATTAGTACATATGAAGTCAGCATTCAAAGCCTTTTTGCATTTAACGTAGCATGTTTTTGTTTTAAGCATATACAGTAGCATGAAGGTAAAATTCAAAACTGATGCAAATTGTTTTATCGAACTAAATTTAGACTGCATATTCCGTCACTTTCAAACTCAAATCACACAGCTTGTGGAGGAGAGGTTTGCTATTACTTTTCATAGTGAACTGACTTACGAGTTTTTGTCTGTCAGGCGAAAAACACCCAAGCAATGTGCTAAAAACCACTCAGAACCTTTTAGCGCATACACATTTCCTTCAGAAAATGTAAAACTGGTAGTTTACTATCAAAGCTGCGCAGTCATTTAATAAAACCTTAATAAAATTCCACCTCAAATTTCCACTTAAATGCAATTGGTTCTGCACATGCAGCAAATTATAACACCTATTTTGTTTTCTCTCTTTTTTTCGCTTCGTTTGAGGCCTGCGGGTGCATCTTCACTAATCTAGATCAACAACAGTTAGAGAGGATACACATACACATACTGTACACACACACACACACACACTCTTGTATCGGGAGAGAAAGACACGCTGAAATTGCGGCGGGTCTGAAGATGTTTGTGAGGGTGTTTTCAGGTACGATGCCCGAGGGTTTACAGCAGCTCAGTTTCACACTAATCAACACAATCCCTTCCTTCTACACATTTAAACAAGGTTTTGCGCTATCCAGCGCTCTGTGTGCTCGTGGGGCTTTTGTGCATCCGTGAAGAAGTAAATGTTCGGGGGAGTGACAGTAATAAATGAATTTATCAGCTTTTATGAACTAATAAACCTAACTATAGTTTACATTACCACACCTCCAGACTGCACTAAACCGGTTTGTTTGAACTGGAGCAGGATGGTTGATGTGAACTTTGATCGTCATTATTAATATTAATATGAAGTGCTGTTTCTCAGAAACAGTCTGGGCATACAGTTGTGAAAGGTGGACCTTGATATTATTTTTTGTTCTGTAAGTTTTATTATATCCTTATCAAATGCTCTGCACAGATCACATAATCATTGTTAATGTGAGGTCAATAAAAACCTGCAGACGTAGATCACTGGTCAAATAATGTTATCTGTCACAAATTGCAGTTTTTATACCTTTGGATGTCATTATTAATCTTTTACTTCAACTTTACCTTTAACTTACTGACACCTGGTTATTATTGTTATTGTTATATTTCACATTATATAAGTTAAAGTGATAATGAATTTGAAAATGCAAATTTTGCCATCATTTGCTCCAAGCTTTTATGACTTTCTTATTCCCATGACTAAGAATATTTTTGAATATAAAAGAATTTAAAAAAATGAAACATAACAAAAGCACCAGTATTCATTTTCAAAATTAATTTTAGTTGGATTGAATTTGAATTTAGCTGAATTTTGGAAAAAAATATTTATTTGTATTTATTTAGGTCTGTCTGTCTGTCTGTTTAGGTTAAAATTATTTTTTAGTTTACACTTTGGTTTAGTTTTAGTTTTTATTTTCATCTAGTTATTTTAAACTTAAACTTTAGTTAATTACCAAGTCAGCATTTCTAACTTGTTAATTTGAGAATATTTTTGAATATAAAAGAATATAAGAAATGAAACATGACAAAAGCACCAGTATTCATTTTCAAAATTAGTTTCAGTTGCATTTTTAGTCATTTTTAAAAATGTATTTGTTTGTTTATGACTGTCTGTTTAGGTTAAATGTATTTTTTAGTTTATGTTTTGGTTCAGTTTTAGTTTTATTTTCATTTTTATTTAGTTATTTTAAACTTATTTTAGTTAATTACCAAGGCAGCTTTTCTAATTTGTTAATTTGAGAATATTTTTGAATTTAAAAGAATATAAGAAATGAAACATGACACAAGGCACCAGTATTCAATTAATTTTAGTTGAATTTTTAGTAATTTAGTTGAATTAATGAATGAGTGAATTATTATTATTATTATTTTATTTTATTTTCTGTCTGTATGTCTGTGTGTTTAGGTTAAATTTATTTTTAGTTCACATTTTGGTTCAGTTTTAGTTTTTATATTCATCTAATAATTTTAAACTTATTTTAGTTAATTACCAAGGCAACATTTCTAATTAGTCCATTTGTTTCTTTCATCTGATATTCATATTTTATTTTTATTTTAACTTTATTTTAATAAAAAAAAATGCTGATAATACTTAACCCTGCCATAAATATATATCAAATAATCAAAATAACTAATGCGGTTTTCAGTCAATATATATTTATGCACTAATTTTAAATATGTGCAAGCGTGGATTGAGAACTGTGGTGCAGGGAAGATATTTAACAAATAATAACCCAACTTTTTGACTGTTCCTCACACATATCTATTATGTGGCTTCAGAAAACTTGGATTACTTTTATGGTGCTTCCAAAAATAAAAGAGCTTCCAACACTAGCATTCGCTATTCTTTTTCTAGTTTATCTACTTGTTTAGTTTTTATTCATTATTCTGTTCTTTTGACTTTGACCTTTCTTTCTTTCTTTTTTTAAAGAGACCCTCTAACACCAGTGTTAACTATTCTTTTTCTATTCTATATACTTGTTTTCTTTTTATTTATTATATATATAAAAAAAACCTTTGCTACTTGTACTGTGTTGCATAAATATATGCGCTTTGGATAAACGTATCTGCCAAATGACTAAATGTAAATGTAATTTTGGAAGCTCAACAGTCCCAGTTCCCATCTACTTTCATTATATGGAAAAGAGCAACTTGGACACTCTGCAAAACATCTCCTTTTATGTTTCACAGAAGAAAGAAAGGCATACAGGTTTGGAACGACATGAGAGTCAGAGTTTATGTTCGTAGACGTTCCAGACAATTAAAATCCATGTTGTGAGAATGCTTTAGGCTGTTTTGGATGGAGGGGATGGGTTATATGATACGTAAAGACCGAAATAGAGGAATATGTGAGCCACAGTGTGAGAGAGAAGGTAGGAAAAGTGCTCTCCACTCACTTTCTGCCCAGTGAGCAGTGCCTTGTTACTCTTTGAACACTTGGCCCATTTATTTCTGCTAAGTCGTGAGATTCTGAGTCGGCCGGTGAAGACTCTAGTGGCTCTTTCCATGAAACATTAACGAGTTCCTGGGGTTAAAGGGATGCCTCGAAATCACTGCTGATTGCAGCTTGTGTGTATATGAGTGTGCGATCGCACGTATGTGTGCGTTATGGGCAGAAATTAATATACGGCATTGATTGGAAAACATAAAGGTTTGCCTGTACAGATAAATCCACGCGCTGCATTGGGTTGTGAGATGTTTCAGCATCCTGATCGTTGTGCACACACACATTTCTCTCCATAGGCAGTCTGACTGCAGGACACAGGGTTATTAATCTACGCTGCCTCTGCCACCCACCACCCCGTGCTCCTCCAGGGCGACTGTTGATGACACGTACAGATCATGACGCCCACGAGCCAATCACAGATCTCATCCTCAGTGCTTCACAATCCTGCTGCAGTCGGCACTGCCCACTCTACACTCCACACACACTCCACGTTCACACGTGTTTCTTCTCTAGAGTACATAAAACACAACTCGACGGAAAGATTTCATATCTCTTATCAAATAGAGAGCCTGCATGCGAAGTTAAAGGTGAATGTATTGTTAAATAGAAATACTGTAAGTTGTAGTTTATACATCTGCTTTTTTATCCAGACTAATGCAGGCACATTTGCATTTTACTGAACATATGGCGCTGATGCGTCTTTGAGCCAGTTTGTTTTGATTTTCTTTATTTGTTTTTTTTTTTTGTTTGTTTTTTTTTGGCCAGAAGCATTTTTATGAAACGAAACTGTTTCTTTCTGATGTATCAGTTAAGGTTTTCAAGGTTTTCATCAAAATTCCTGCAGTGCCATGCTAATAATAAAGAAAATAATCTCATTCAATTAATATCAGTAAAAATATTAAACAAAATCTTAAACATTTTAGGGTTTATTTTAAAAAGATAATAAAATAATGTAGTGTTTTAAAATAGATTTTATATTTTTAAATAGCTTTTTTGTCAACTCACCTCAATATTTCTGTGTGAACTCAAAAAATATGATAATAATTAACTATAATTCTCTTACCATAAATATACTTCAGAATCCACATAAATAATGCTGATTTTTTTCATCAAAAATCTCTATAAATAAAAATATTAACCTTAATATTAACATTAAATTATTATCATAACGTAATATTTTAAAATATGTTTTATATTAATAGCTTTTCTGTGTTAACTTATTTAACCATTTAACTATAATACTTTTACCATAAATTTACTTCAGAATCCAAAAAAGTAATGCAGATCTTATTTTATTTTATTTTTTTATTTTTTATTTTTTTGCCATCAAAAATCTCTATAGTCACATGCTCATAATAAAGAAAAGCAAATCATTAAATTATTATAATTAAAAAGATATATAATAAGCCTAACATTTTAGGGTGTATTTTAAAAAGACAAGAAAAAAAATTGCATTTCAAAGTATATTTTATATTTTATGTCAACTCAAAATTTTTGTCAACTCAAAGAAGTATGAGAATAATTAACAATACCACTCATACCATAAATATACTAAAGAATCCAAGTAGCTAATAACTAATGCCTCATTATTATTTTAGCTCACAATAAAGAAAAACTTCTCAACTCAAATTTGTATCATATATATATATATATATATATATATATATATGTGTGTGTGTGTGTGTGTGTGTGTGTGTGTATATATTAAGCATCACATTTTATGGTTTATTTTTAAAAGATTTTAAATTACTTTTGTCAACTGAACTCAATATTTCTGTCAACTCACAAAAGTATGTTAATAATTAACAATAATACTCCTAAAATAACTATGCTTCAGAATGCAAATAACTAATGCCATTTTTAAATATCCAAAGATAACATTTTAGGTTTTTTTTTTTTTTTAAAGAAGAAAAAAATTAGGATTTTAAAATATTTCATATTTTAAATAGCTTTCGTATGTCAACTCGATTGTCAATAGTTTGTTATTAATTAAGTGTTAATTAATTACTACTACTATTTCTGCTACAAATGTATTTTGCAGTTTGGCATTATATTTAATAAATATTTATAAATATTTTATAAACTTGACCCTGAAAACTAAAATAACATTGCATTGACATCAGATCAGCATAAAACATCAGCTCTATAGTGCATTAAGTGAATAACTTTTAAGTCTGTAACTTTTAGCGCATACAAGTATGCAAATGTGAGACACACCACTGGAACCTGAATGTGTGCTTGCACAAATAATAAAAAAACAAATAAATAAATAAAGAAGCGATTACTACAGCAGGGAGTTAATTAACGGCTTATTTCTGTTTGATAGGAGAATAATGCGTTGTAATTTTACCTTGATGCAATATAAAACTGCAAGCTGCCACTGCTGCACTGGATAATTAACACCTGTGTCTAGTGGCCACTAGGACCTCAGCACCTATTAATGCCAAAAAAAACACAATACTACAATTAAAGGCACTGCTATTAGACATTAAACTGGGTTGGTATATAGCGGGTGGTAAATTGGGCCGCTTTTACCTTTAATTGCCTGAGAAATTACGAGGAGGGATTATATTAATGTTTTTTAACGTAATGTAGAGGAAATGAGGAGCGCTGAGGGATAATGTTATGGCCCAATTTGTCTGTTTTGTCGGCACTTTTATGCCGAAGAGAGAGAAAAAAAACTCTTTGCGTCTTGGACGGTATCCCTCTGAGCATCCAGAGGTCAAATTAACATGTAAAACACATCGTCATATTAAGTCTCCTCATAATGTTTGTGGAGTTTTGCAGAATTAGATGTCTCTCTCCTGTATTTCATGTCACATCAGAAGCCGTGTCCCAATTTGCATACTAGATTAGAAGTGCAACCCAAATAACAGCAAATCTAGGGATCTTAAATGGTTTTGGAAGATTTTTGGATCCAAAGTGTGTATGCAAACTAGGTTTTTATGCTTAATATTACCCACAACCACTAGAAATATAGAAAAAGCGCTAGTTTTTTAACCTAACAGTAAATTGATATTAAAATTGTCAAGTTAAAGAAAAAATATATGTATGCATACTTTTGGTAAATTTGGGTCTGTAAGAATTTAAGTTTTAGAAAAAAAAAAAAAAGTCTTCTGACGGTCACCAAAGCTCTATTTATTTAATAAAAAATACAATCAAAACAGTAATATTGTGAAATATTTTTTACATTTAAAATAACTGTTTTCTATTTTAATTAGGGTTGTCAAACGATTATTCGCGATTAATCGCATACAAAATAAAAGATTGAGTTTGCCTAATTTATGTGTGTGTGTAATTATTTTGTATATATAAATACAAACACATTCACTTATATATTTAAGAAATATTTACAAGTATATGTATTTATTATAATTTTTATTTAATTTATATGATATAAAAATAAAAATATTTTGTACATAACATGTTGCAATTTAATGAACTTCTAAATAATGTTCCTGGTCTCTGATCTACTCATTTAAATCACAGTCAATTTTCGAACCAGTTGATTTTATTAAAATAAAGTGATGTTTTAAATTTATTCTTCGATTTTACTCCCAGTTTAGCATAGCATTTACAGCTTGTTTTATCCATGTTAGTGAACAAGCCGTCATGACGCGTCATCTGTCCATTCCATGGTGTTACATTAAATCTTTCTTTCTGTTCTTCCTTTCTTTTGTCCGCCCCACTCCTCTGCCTGTCCTCTGGGTACGGCCGTCAATGCCCTCATTCCCACGCTGTGTGAGTGTGAGTGTGTGTGTGTATCATCTTTTCTCTGCTCCAATAATGGCAGAACTCCACATCAGCATCTGCCTTCATTAAAAGTAATTACAGAGTCTTGCTCATATTGGGCTCACTCTTAGACAGAGTGTTTTGGCCCACATGAGCTGACTCAGGATCAGGGAGACCCTCGACCCCAGGCAGTCCTGGTCAATAAATAAGAACTAGCACACATTGTAAAGCTTAAAATAAACTTGTTTGTTGCTTTTCGTGTCACGCCTGGTTAAGGCACAGTGTGAAGAACGACACTACATGATTCAGTGAAAGACAGAGACCAATTCAAACCAATAAATCATTAGCTTTGTTCATTTAAAGAATCGCCTCAGGAGTCATTTGTTTGCAAATCAGACTACACGAATAGAAACATACCCTCGAGGAAGTCATTTATGTCTGGTATTTTTAAAAATCAATTCCTGCATCCTAGTTTTTTTTTTTTTAGATGCACCTTCTGGCACTTTTGTATCCAGACCATCATTCTGTTCAGACACAGTTGGTTTCTCCAAATCGGAGTATTTCCTTTAAAATACTCTGAAAAGACTTATCAGTAGTTTAGATTCATTTGAGCCATGTGTTGCTTAAACATTGGCAGAAAAATCCTTATGTTTATGAATTGTTCATAGAATAAAATGTCAAGAAAGTAATTTAAATCTGGTATTTATACAAACACATTCTCAAACCGTTGTTTTTAACCAGGAAACTGGCTGAAAAATTCTAATGTTCAAAAATATTTAGCAGAACAGAACATAAAGAAAGTTATTTATGTATTTTAATAAAAAAAAAAAAAACAGAATTGAAAACCCTTATTTTTGTAGATGCACTCTTGTATCTAGGCCATCATGCTGCAGAGACTCATATACACTGTAAAAAATAAAAAACACAATTTGTTGAGTCAGCTTAAAATAATTTGTTACCCTGCTGCCTTCAAATTTTAAGTTTAGTCAACTAAAATAAGTTTATTCAACTTGAAATGTTAAGTTGTACTAAGTAGCAACTTAGATATTTGTGTTTGCTAAACTTAACAGATGGGCACGTAACCCAGCTGCCTTAAAATGTTAAGTTGATTCAACTCAAATATCTAAGTTGTAACTTAGTATAATTTAACATTTCAAGTTGAACAAACTTTTTTTTTGAGTTGACTGAACTTAAAATTTTAAGGCAGCCAGGTTACAAATTATTTTAAGTTGACTCAACAAATTGTTTTTCACAGTGTAGATTCTCTAAATCAGTCTTTCCTTTAAAAATGACTCTAAACTGATTTTATCAATAGTTTAGATTCTTTTGGGCCATTTATATCTAACAAAACACTAGTGTTTTACTATGTGTTGCATTCACATTGGTAGAAAACACTGTTGTTTATAAATTGTTCATAGACTACAACACCAAAAAGTCATTTATATCTGGTATTTTTAAAAATTGATTCTTAAACTCTTGTTCTGAGATGCATATTCTGGCAGAAACTGGTGGAAAAAAATAATAATAAATAAATAAATGTTAAATAAATAAAACCTAAAGAAAGTTTTTGTTTTGTTTTGTCTGGAATTCTTTATCAATAGATTCTAAAACCATTTGAGCCATTTGTATCCAAATATAACACTAGTGTTTTACTATGTGTTGCATTTATTTTTTAACAGAATAAAACATCAAGAATATGTATATCGGGTTTTTTAAAAAACAGATTCCCAGAACTTGTTTTCTAGATGCACGTTCTGGCACTTTCAGATCCAGATCATTGTTCTGTTACAGAATAGAACATAAAGTTATTTATGTCTGGTATTTTTTAAAAAGATTCCAAGACCCTAATTTTTTAGATGCACCTTCTGGTACTTTCCTATCCAGACCATCATTCTGTGAAGACTTTCTCCAAATCAAAGTCTTTCCTTCAAAATGACTCTGAACTGACTTATCAATAGTACAGATTCATTTAAGCCATTTGTATCTAACAAAAATGCTGGTTTTCTGCTTACATTAGTGGAAATATTCAGACGTTTTTTTAGATGCACCTTCTAGCACTTTCATATCCAGACTATCGTTCTGTAAAGACTCAAGTTGATTTCTCCAAATTAAAGTCTTTCATTTAAAATGACTCTAAACTGATTCTGTCAATAGTTTAGGTTCGTTTCGGCCTTCGTATCTAACAATAACACTATATAGCAAAATATAACGTCAAGAAAGTAATGTATATTTAATATTTTTAAAAATAGATTCCCGAAACTTGTTTTCTAGATGCACCTTCTGGCACTTTCAGATCCAAACCATTGTTCTATTACAGAACAGAACATAAAGAAAGTTATTTATGTCTGTTTTTTTTTTTTTTAAAATAGATTCCAAAACCCTGTTTTTTTTTGTTGTTTTTTTAACATGCACCTCTGGCATTTTCGTATCCAGACTATCATTCTGTAAAGACTCAGTTGGTTTCTCCAAATTAAAGTCTTTTCTTTGAAATGACTCTGAACTAACTTATCAATAATACAGATTCATTTGAGCCATTTGTATCTAAAAAAAATGCTAGTTTTCCCCGTACATTAGTGCAAATAGTCAGATATTCACAAAACGTTAATGGAGTAGAACATCAAGAAAGTTATTTATGTCTGGTATTTTGTAAAAACAGATTCCAAAACCCTAATTTTTATTAGATGCACCTTCTGGCTCTTTTCGATCCAGCACATCATTCTGTGAAGGTTTCTCAAAATCAAAGTCTTTTCTTTAAAATGACTCTAAACTGATTTTATCACTAGTTTAGGTTAATTTGGGCCATTCGTATCTAACATTAACACTAGTGTTTTACTATGTGTTGCATTGATTTTTTAACAGAATAGTCAGAATAGAAGAAAGTAATGTATATCTGGCATAAAAATAGATTCCCAATACTTGATTTCTAGATTCTCCTTCTGGAACTTTCAGATCCAGACCATTGTTCATTAAAAATAGATTCCAAAACCCTAATTTTTTAGATGCACCTTCGTATCCAGACCACCTTTCGGTGAAGACTCAGTTGGTTTCTCCAAATCAAAGTCTTTTCTTTGAAATGACTGTAAATTGATTCATAGTATAGATTCATTTGAGCCATGTGCATTCAGCAAAAACGCTAGTGTTTTACCAAGCCTTCCATTCAGAATGACGAAAATATTGCAAATCGTTAAAGGAGTAGAACCTCAAGAAAGTCATACATGTTCAATATTTAAAAAAAAAAAAAACATATTTCTGTTAAGACTCGATTTGTTTTTTCAAATCAGAGTCTTTCTATTGAAATGACTCTGATTTTATCAGTAGTTTAGGTTCATTTGAGCCATTTGTATCCAACAAAAACAGCCCCACTTCGGGAGGAAACTCTGGTTGGTGGAAAATGAACACACAACCTAGATTTAGTAGTATCAGTCCTCCAGTGGGTTTCACACAAACAGTAGGGTCATGAGGCGGAAATCTCAGCATTCATTTGGGCTTTTATTTACAACTTCCATCGCGCCCCATTTCTCTCTCTCTTTCTCACCGTCGTGCGCTGAAAAGCACCAGAGTCCGGTTTCGCCCAGCGGCCATATGCCTTTGTCAGGCGTTCATCTCATCCCTTGTTCCGCCGTTCGGAAATTCCAAAGGTGAATTAAATACAGTATACCGCCCCCATCTCCCTCTGCCCTCCCTTCTTCTACCTTTTTGTCCTTTCTCGGTTTACTGTTCGACATGAAATCGGACAGTAATATTTACTCGTCTGTGAATCAAAGGAGATGCTCGGCCTGTTTTTTTCCCCCCCGTCTTGTGCACAAATCTGATACTTTTTCCCGAGACGCTCTGTCAAAGCAATGAAAAGACACCGTTCCTTTCTCTTTTTTTTATACCCTCGTTTCGTCTGAAAAGGTGAAATGCAAAATGCAATAATGCGTCCGGTTGCATGAAACGGAGGGAGTGCTTGACTGACCCTCTTTGTGGAAAACATGATCTCTCTGGGCTTGTTCTCACAGGCAATCTATGTTATGTATGTTGTTTCTCTCTCTTCCTGTTTTACTTTTTTTTTAGCTCTATTCCCTTTTGTATGTTCGTGGGCATACAATCACAGAAGCCGTTCGTATGTGAGGATCTTTGTAAGTGGAATTGGGTTGTGAGCATGTTTGGTTGAGGAAGTAAGTACTGGAATAAATATTTGTTGGGAAGCCTGGCGACTCTGTCCATTGAAACTCAACAGATGCTGAGTCTGGGATATACACAAAACTTTTAAAAGCAGATGAAAATTAGTGAGATATCTGACTTGACTCAGCTGGAGATTGACCAGTATTTAAAAAAAAAAAACTTAAATTAGCCATTTTAGCCTTTGAATGAACCAGAAACATGGGACATCAACATCCAATGTTTGCTGACCTGTGCCAGAATTTAAAGCCGCAATCTCAGGTGCAAGCGCCTCAGAGTCTTTAACGTTTCATTACCGCGGTAAAGACAGACAAAGTTAAACGCAGTGAAACGGAGAGCCTCTGAACGCTGAAAAGAATCCATTGATGTAACGCTCGCTGACTCCGAGATCAAAAGAAACTCCTCTGGATCAATTTTTCCTTCGCTTCGGAATCTACCTTTTCTCATACCACTCTTTAATTAAATGGGACATTGTTGTCTAGGTATGAAAAAGGGCCAATTCAGGCACGTCATAGCGGAGGAATCCAGACTGGCCCGTACCTGACCCCCCTCAAGACTACAAAAGCCCCCGTCCAGGCCGCCGGCTCACCTCCTCACTTCCAAACCAGGTGAACCATTAGCGGCCGAGATGGACCTGTCAGATCTCGAGAACGAGGGAGTGTGGGGCGAGGAAAGGAGGATAGATGTGTTCTCCCCTCCTCGGGACGTGCCCGAGCGCCCTCCATTCATGCGGCAGGGGGGTGATACCTTGAGTGTTCAAAGCGGGAGTCTGAAGCAGAGAGACTTGTAGATCTGAAGGGCCATATGAAAGGCAAACAATAAGCAATCTGTTTGTCCACCCCTGCAAAACGGCACTCGCCTTTCATCCGCCGGCTCCCATTTCCGCGGGTCGCGACTTTCCTCAAACATCAATTACTGTTACGTACGCCGTTTGATCTCGGGGCTTCTCCTTGACATAGTATCAGGAGGTGGGAGGAGGCCTTATAGTGTGTGTGTGCTGAGACAATGCACCAATTGTGAGTGTTTTTTTCCTGTATTTTTCTACTCTTTGTATTCTGTATAAACGATTGTGTTTAGTTTGCACAGTTTATTTGGACCTCACAGGAAATGATCTGATGCTTCTCCACCACTTCAGCGCTCCTACATTTTCCAGAAACAAAACTCAGACGTGTCTTCTACAAAATGAATCCACTGTTTGCTTTATCTGTCTGTAGTTTGTCATTACAAGTAGTACCATGTTTAAATGAGATATTTAGAACATTTAGCATCATTTTATTATGCTTTCAGTTGCCAATATAAAATATAATAAATATATAAAATAATAGTATTATAACGTTATAAGCTTTGTTTACATCAGGTATTATAATTTTAATAAAATAACATTATAAAATCTATATCAATAATAATAATAATTAGGCATGCATGATATTAGATTTTTGTCAGTATCCGATATGCCGATATTTTTCAACTCATTTTGACCGATACCAATATATTTATTTTCGTTTGGAAATAACACCAAGTCTCTCCTGTGCAGAAATTATAAGCAAAATGTTTAATTTGGGTTAGTTTTTAACAAGAACTTATTTGTTAGAATTAAATAAACAATAATGCCAATACATTAAAGCTTTGAAAATAACTTTAAATAAACTATATATCAATCGCTGCTTTTTTTTTTTTTTGTAAAAATTCTGAAAATCTTTTAGAAGCTCATGATGTGTAAAAATATAACATATTACACATTAATTAATAAATCAGTATATATAAAATTATTTAACTTACAAGTGTCATGTTTGTGATTTTTTTTTTTTTTTTAATTCATGTAAGCTATAGATTCTGACCTTTTAAATGAAAACATACTCATGATTTTATGACATCAATTACTGCTTTATTGAATCAGAAACAAAGTCTAAATGTTATTTGTGTATTTTACTTTTATTTTTTATTAAGAAATCAAAAAACTAACATGAGATATTTAGAACGTTCGTTATTGTTTTGGATAATTTTATTGTGCGTTTAGTTAATAATTAATGATATTTTCATATAATTTATAATTATATTATGTTTATTATTATTTATAGTATATTTAAATTATATATATATATATTAACATTATATAATATAATATTGTATCAGTAATAATAGTAGTAGTAGTAATGATAATAATAATGTTATAATAATCCATGAATAATATTGCTAATAATTACTTATTAATTAATAAAGCTAATAATAATTGCTTTAAATAATTAAAAGTATTATACCATATATATTAAAACATTATAAGCTTTGTTTACATTAGTTATTGTCATTTAATAATTGATGATATTATAAATATATCAATAATTATATCCATAAGTGAATAATATTGCTAATAATTAATAAAGCTAAAAATAATTGACTTATATTGTTAATAATAATACTATAATACTATGAGCTTTGTTTACATATATAGCTTCTTTTGCAAAATTGTGTGTGTGTATATATTGTGACGAGTCGACTGCCTCCCCCCCTTATTGTCAGCTGCACCCCGTCGGTAATCGCCGCCCTTCACCAGGCTCCCGATAATATGAGGCACACCTGATGTGAATGAAGCCTCATCACCGCCGCTGTTAAAATGCCGATAGGAGACCGGTCTCTTCCCCGTGCATGCACGCTGGTGTCCTCGTGGGTCCAGGAAGGGGTAGGACGAGTTGCCGGACCCCGCGGGTTCGGATGAGGACCGCACCCGTAACGGCTGACGGGCCAAGATGCCGGGCCGTGATATCCCCCAGAAGCGCCACGTAGGTGGAGGAGCACGATGCCGCTAGAGAAGCCGCCGCCCCTCGCACCCCGGACCTGAGTGGGGAGCGCGTGCGGCCGCCGGACTCCGCCCCTTACCTGGACCCTTCCCTTTTGGAACACTACCCCTCCTTCACGGAACCCCGTCACTTCGAGGACACCAGATCCCCCTTTTGTTTTGGACACTTTTTCCCCCTTTTTTGGACACTTTGTTTTATTGTTTAATAAAAGCCTCTCCGAGGCCTGACGTCACGCCCACTGTGTCTGTCGCTTTGCTCCGCCCCCGTGACAATATATATATATATATATATATATATATATATACCGTTTTTGCAAGTTGCAGAAAATACTGCTTCAGTCTTTTTACTTCAAATTTTAGTTTCATTCTAATTTGTGTAATTATTTACCAAAATTATTGCAAGAAAGAAAGATAGATAGATAGATAGATAGATAGATAGATAGATAGATAGATAGTGTATGTGTATATTGTTTATGTTTGTTCAGTTGTATCAATTATTATTGAGCAACAATTTCTGACAAGTTTTTTTTTTATTTATTTTTTATTATTTGTTTTACTTTTTGCCTTATTTTACTGTAGATGGGGCTGGCTCTGAAAACAATACTGAGATGTTGTCTTCTTTGTTCATGTATCTCCTCCTCCACTCCAGTCCAGCAAATCCACAACTTGTATTTTTCGAAGTTTGAATAATTTGCTAGTTTATTTGGCTTGCCGTCTGTCGCAGAAAGCAAAACCAGTCGTGTCGTTGTTCATTTTCAGCCGTAAGTGCTCATCGGGGGATCGCGCGGCCCTCTGGGAGCAGAAGTGCCCCGTGCTTCCAAATCCATGCCGAGCGTGTGAAACTGAGGATAAAGGAATTTTCTTCGGCCTTCTTTTGTGCGCTAGTTCACGTATTCCGTTGGAGGCTACGTTTTTAATGAATTAGATCAAGGTGACATCCATTGTCTGAACCTGGGGAAAAAGACACAGGACGTGGGCCATCACTTCCTCCCAACCTGATTTGTGGGGAAATTTCGAGAGCGGAGTGCGAGAAGGCATCACATCGTCACTTAATGAATTACTTAATGTGTCCCTCCGTTGTTTAATTGAATTAATTAGGGGCCTAATTGGGCTGAGTGATGATGGCTTCCAGGGCTGAGGAGCCCTTGATGAGAGGAGGGTTGAGTTTGGGAAGTGTGTGTGAGACAGTGAGTAACTCTGGGAAATCCTCGTGGGACACACACACACACACGCTAGCGCAAGACCACGAGCACAGGGCCGTCTGGGAATAGATCCCTCCCTCCTCTTCCAGAGGGCCACATTCTGCCGTTGGGCGGCAGTCACGACCAGTGCTGATTAGGGACGTGCAAAACTATGGATTTTCAATATCGGTGGCTTTTTGTGCTTTATCAACACACTGAGGTAGTAAGTGATTGAGTCACATCAGAAAGCTTCCCTCTAACAAAATCTGATCACATGAGACACGTTAATACCAGCTGAGTCATTTCTGTCGGCTGTTCACTTCAGATCAGATCTCCTGAGACGGATGATGTACCAGGTGTAAAAGGGGCCAAGTATGTTACCAGGTACACTTACCTCTTTCTCTGCGTGTGTGTGTGTGTGTGCACTTCACAGGTCTGACAGCAGCAGCGATGGCTGAAGCTATGAAACTCCAGAAAATGAAACTGATGGCCATGAACAACATTCACGGAGCAGGAAGCCAGAACGGTACTGAGTCAGAGAACGAGGAACTGAACTCTAGTGCAGGTCAGAGTCACACACATACAAGATACTTCAAAAGTGCACTAAATCATTCTGTTTCTTCTAAACAGTGTGACTGAGTGTGTTTTTTATCCTTTTGAAAGAGATTTTTAATCAAATGTAAGCCTTTTATTATATACACGTTAAAAAGTTTAGGGTCAGTAAGTTTTTTTTAAAAGAAAGTAGTACTTTTCATAACAATTTTCATAACAAATCTCATAGATGTTGTTCTTTTAAACTTTCCTTTTATCAAAGATTCCTAACAAACAATTCTAATAATAAATGTTTCTTTAGCTGCTTTGCATCACAGGAATAAAATACATTTTAAAATATACTAAAATAGAAAAGAGTTATTTTAAATTGTAATAAGATTTCACAATATTACTATTTTAATACTACTACTATTTGTCCTACTATAACTACTATTTGTTTATTAAATAAATATTAACATAAATAAATTAAATAAATGAAGCATTAATGATTCTAAGATATTTTTTTCAAGTCTTACCAACCCCAAACATGAATGGTGTGTATAATAATTAAACATAAAATAATAATAATTTATATATATATATAAATATATATATATATATGAGAAAATTACCTTTAAAGTTGTCCAAATGAAGTTCTTAGTGATGCATATTACTAATCAGAAATTAAGTTTTGATATATTTATGGTAGGAAATTTACAAAATATCATCAGGGAACATGATCCTTACTTAATATCCTAATAATTTTGGCATAAAAGGAAAAAATGATCATTTTGACCCATACAATGTATTTTTGGCTATTGCTACAAATATATCTGTGCTATGTAAGACTGGTTTTGTGGTCCAGGGTCACATTTATTATTGATGGTTTATGATTAATCATTTGACAATTGGGCTTTTAAAACATATATGTAATAATAAGATAATATTTCTTCTTTAAAAAAGTCCTGATGAAATTGGTGAGGACCTAAAATATAAAATGAAATATACTATAACGTATTTGTAATGCATTTGTTTTATGCTAAGTATACTAGAAATATATTTACATATTATGTACTTTATAAAAATACTCTATATAAATCTATAAAAATACTCTTTATAAAATACTATAAAAACTTTGTACTTAATGCACTTTAATTGTGCAGAAATAGTGCTGAAGTCCAACTAAAGATATACTTGTATATAAAAATATTTTTAAATATCATACAATCCTCATCAACATTAATTTAAAGTCATTAATTCCTATTCCTCATACCCTTGTTATAATATAATTGTTAAATATTTTGAATGTATGTTTGACTTTCTGAAGCCTGTCTATTACAGTTTTCATTGCTCTAGTTTGTGGCTATGTTCTCACAGACACTTTGTGTCTGAGTTATTGCACCTGCCACAGTTCAGTGAAATCACTTCTGAGCTCCTCACCTGGTAATCAAACACATGAAATCCATTGCAACAGCAAAACACATTTCTGATGTGCAGGGCTACACAGCCATTAGCTTTGACCAGTTTATGACTCACTAGCTTTGAATCACTTACCAGCGCAGGCTATAGATATTCACAATATGAAAATAAAGAGCACTGTTAGGAAGCGTTCAACAATCTAATCACCTCAACACACACACGCGCACACAGGCACGTGACCTGAGGTAATGGGTTCTTGCCCACGCAGCCCTCTCCTTTCTGCTGAGCTTTATTGAGGCTAATGACGTCTTTAATGTTCCCCACCTGACTGTGCATTTAGATTGTGATGTTACCATCACTGCACACACACACACACACACACACACACAAAAGTAAAATGTCATTCTTTATTATCACAGTCAACAACTGTGAGCACAGACACAAATGCCATCCGTTGTTATTGCCAAGGCCAATAACGCTTACATACACGAACAACACACACATACGTGAACAGAAACAGGGTGCGTGTGTGTGAATATGTAGAGGAAGACATTAATACCAGCAAGTTACTCCTCAGTGTGTGTGCAAAGGTTTTGAAATTGCAGTCAAATGTGCTTAAAGATAAAGCATAAAAACAGAGGAAAAACAGACAGAGATATATTTAAAAGTCTCTTCTGCTACATTTATTTGATCAGATATACATTAATATTGTCAAATATGTTTTTCATGCCATGTGATCCTTCAGAAATCATTTGAATATGTTGATTTGGTACATATTATTGGTCATTGCCTCAAATATTATTAATGGTTATTATTATCAATGTGGAAAATGTTTTTGCTGCTTAATTTTTTTTTGTGAAAGCATTTTTTTTTTTTTTTTTTTATAACAGAACGTTCAGCAGTGAACAGCATTTTATTGAAATAGAAATGTGCACATTAAAAATGTGTTCACTGTCACTTTTGATCAATTAAATGCATCATTTTTGAATAGAAGTATTTATTTCTCTCTCTCTAAAATCTTTCTTACCCCAAACGTTTGAAAAGTCTTTTACAATAATATTAAACAGCAACAACAGCACCAAATCAGCATAGTACAATGATTTCTGAATGATCATGGTGAATACATTTTAAAATATTTTAAAAAAAACAGGTATTTTAAATTGCAATAATTTTTTAGAATATTACTGTTTTTACTATATTTTTGATCAGATACATGCAGCCTCGGTTGTGCATAAGACACTATCAATAAATAAATAAATACATTTAAAAAAAAAAAAAAAAACGTAATTATTTAATTAAATATTACACCCATTCTTATTGTCTAAAAAAAATCATTGCCACTTTTTTTCCCAAATGCACTTTAGCTGACAGTTTGTTAAAAAAAATAAATAAAATAATCGTAAACATTATAATAAATAATAAGTCAACAATTATGTCAGAAAGAAAAATGTTATTCATTTCTCACTTCTGTCCAGTTCTGTCAAAATTTTACTAAGTGGTTAATATGGGTTGGTTAAGAATATAGGTTCAAAGTTGCTTCAGGGTGACTGTTCCCAAACCAGGTATAACATGGCAAGTTTCCAGTTAAATTAATCATTCAGTCTTCACTAAAAATCACAGCCATCTGAACACATTTGATATCTAATATACAGTAACGATTTTGAACTGTAACCAGGACTATCCAATGTAAGTGACCTATGAAATGTCTTTAGAACAAGTCTATACAGTATGTCAGTTGTTTATAGAGTTGTAATGTAGTTTAAGTCATGTAAAAATTAAATGATGTGCGGTCACAACGGTTGCTGCTATTTGCTCTTTAACAGTGACTTCAGACGTGGCTCATCCAATCGAAATCAATAACTAAACTATCAGTCCATAAGAAGCTTTACCAAAAGGCTGCTGCAATTGTAGATCAGCACTTGAGACTGTGAATACAAATCACCTTTGAATTCGGTCCATGCATGCGGAGAGAAACAGACTGTGTGTAGTGACAGAAAGATGATGGCGAGAGAATAGAGAGCAGGAGAGAGGAGGAAGAGCCAGTGCCAGGGGTGGAGAGAACACGTCTGTCTCGCACTCAATCACACATCCTCTAATGTACTCTGGCTGCCGATAGAGCTAATGTTGATGATGAGAGAGATAGAGATGGAGAGAACTGCATCAATGGAAACTGAGAATCACACAGAGTCAAATTTCACTCGTGTTTGCGGATGTCAGCGTGCTGAGTGAACAACAGTCCCGGGCCGTGAAACACAGTAAGCACAGACCCAGCACTATAGGCGTTTGTTTGTGTGGTGTCAGATCTGATAAGGCTAGATCAACGCTTTCTGAGGGCTTTTTGGATTTCAAATCAGGGGGATTTGCAACCAGTTTTTTCCATAATGTCACATATTTAACAACAAAACCCTTAAACCTTAGTTTATCTTCGGAACACAAATTAAGATATTTTTGATGAAATCCCAGAGTTTTTTGACCCAACTACCACGTTCAAGACCCAGAAAAGTAGTAAGGACAACAATAAAGTAGTCCATGTGACATTAGTGGTTAAACCGTAAAGTTCTGAAGCTACGAGAATACTTTTGGTGTGCAAAGAAAACAAAAATAATGACTTTATTCAACAATTTCTTCGGTGGCCGTCTCCACCATGCGTTTACAAGAGTACCACAACGCATGCATGTGGTGCTGCTGACACAGGAGCCAGCATTCTGAAATATAGAACCCGAATGTCTTCGTAAACATGCCTGAAGATTTCGACTAGAGGATGACTTGCCATTTTTTGCTCAGCCTTATTTATTTTAACCAGAATATACAGACCATGAACTAAAAGAGACGGACGTTCTGCGTCAGAAGCACCATATGCATTTCTCTTGGTACTCTCATGAACATGCATCGTATTTGAAAGTTCCATGCCACCGCCACTAGAAATGCAACAACTGTACGGAAATGTTGAAGATAAAAATGAGTTTAGTGGAGTCAATGATTATAACTTGTTATTGGCCTTTAGATATGATTAGGCCAGGATTCTTATCAAACAAGAAATTCAGGGCAGATTGGACATTGCATGTTTAAGTTAGTATAAAACATGACATTTCCTGTTGCCAATGGGTGGTGCTATTAATTATACCTGAATATTGGCATGTAGATATTTTCAGACCAGAAATCTTATCAAACGTGACGTTTGGAGCAGATTGGACATTGCATGTTAAAGTTAATGCAAAACAAGGCATTTCCTGTTGTCAGCAGGTGGCGCTATGATTAGGGTAGACTGGGTACAGTTGGTACACTTTTTGCTTTTTCTGTTACCACACCAAAACTAGGGACTGAAAATAAGTGATTTATCATATGACATTTCCTTGTCTACTAAATTATTAATAATTATTAACATCCATAAGTAGGTCTTATTTGCCACAGTTAGCTCATAAACACTGTAATGTTACTTGAGTACAGTTGAGACACCCATCTGTAATGCTGTAAAGCAGCCTAACCAATTCATTGCAAATGTAAAATATGTTTAAAAAATGAGAATTCAAAAGTTTTTTTTTTTTCTATTCGGTATTTTATTTGATTATTTGTTTAGTTAAAAGTAGTGTATTTGTAAAACATTGTACAGTAATGGCAAACAGCGATACAGTATTTAATTTCAGTTTATCTTTTTAATAGTAATAACAGTTTAATAGTTGAAAGGTGAGTAACGGTAAAAACATTGAACAATTGCAAACAACAATAATAAAACAGATCTGTACCCCGCTGACACGATGACACAAAGTCATGTAATATGTTGGTTAGAACATTAGAACACAGATTAAGGTTTACGAAAATGTCAATTAACTTTAAAAGTCATGTAAGGATGAGAAGCTATTCAGTGTGAAAGGGACATGGTGAAGTGAAAAACTTACCTTAGAAAAAAATATCGATATCTTCGGACTGGAGAAGTGCATGTACTTCAAATTTCCCACGATTGAAGAGGGTGCTATTGTGCATATGAAAAGCGAATATCACAGATCAGACTTGTTGTGCATGCAAGTTATTTAAGGTGTTTCAAATGTACCCCTGTACCAACTGGTCTACCCTATAACTAAATATTGGCCTTTAGATGTGTTATGGCCTGGACTTATAAAACTTGTGACGTTTGGGGCAGATCAGACATTGTATGGCTACAACAACTTCCTTTTCCATGGCATAACGGCAAACTTTTTCAGGCCGCCACGGATATGCCATTTAACGAAAACTCAAGATCTTCGCAATTTAACATCGCAATGGCATTTATATTAGACTGACTAAATATAACATTGATGACATTAAATCTCTTTGAGAAGTTCATTGCAGTGTAAAAATGCAGCAGTTGGTGCTATGACTATAATTGAATATGGGCAGGTGTTCAGGACAAGACTCTTATCAAACGTGTGAAGTTTGGGGCAGATCGGACATTGTATGTCTGAGTTATAACAACTTACTATTTCATGGCCAAACATCGAAATTTGTCAGACCGCTTCAGACACGCCCTTCAACAAAAAATCAAGATCTTTGCAATTTAACATCACACAGGGCTTTATTTGGTGTTAATCTGATTAATTCTCTAGAAGGAGTTCGTCAAAATAAAACAACTGAAAATGGCAAAAAAGACACAAAATTTGCAGAGAAAATTCAAAATAACTGACTTCCTGTTCCATTTTGGATTTTTGTTCCAAGAGACTTTAAATTGGTGTGTTACATGTGTCTACCGAAATTCGCATGTACGTGAAATAAGCTTGAGTGGCAATTCGCTGAAAGTGTATAGGTGGTACTGTTGAGCCATTTTACCACGCCTAATTTTGTAACCTATATCGGTTGTAATTTTTTCATGAGTTTTCGAGCATGTTTAGGCCCTCAAAAATTCAATTCATTTTGGAGAAGAAGAAGAAGAAACAGAGAAATTCCAAGAGGGTCCTTGCACCGCGGTGCTTGGGCCCTAATAATGCAAGTAACAAGAATACATAAAATTCCCAAGATATACCCAGGATACACTGAATATTTAAAAAAATCCCAGGAATAATTTCAAAAGAGCAACATATGGATGCCTGTAAGTTTTAAACTGATTGTCACTCAAGAGGTTCTCGCTGCAAGCCTGCAAGCATGTGAGGGCATGTTTCTTTTAAAAATTTATTTTTGGCATTTTCTCTTTTATTTGAATAGTGCAGTATAGAGTGGACAGGAAACAAAATGAGAGAAAGAGGGGGGACGAAATCAGAAAAGACCACGAACCAGGACTGGTTGCCCGAAGCACTTATAAACATGCATTCGCTCAACTTTATACAGTCCTACCATAATTGTGACCTCCAAGCTCACAGAGATTACCTAAAAGCCGCAAAATTCCAACATGATGGGTTTTCGATTTGGATGCGGGCACAGATTCTGAGTGCAACTGCTTATTGTTATTTTTAATTGGATACTTCAAGCCAAAGCTATGGAGTTCTGAGGTACTTTGAGGAACCAAAAAGACATTTGGGTTTTAGACCAGACTTAATAAGTCCTCAAAAGCAAGCCGTACCACCCAAAGTACACTGGATTGGTCTTTGGTGCGCATTGTTTGGAGCTGAGAGGTGGTGAAGGGGGGGTGTCTTGGAATCTGATCTAGCTCCCTTGAATCCCTGAAGTTAAACAAACACCCTCTGAAGCAGTCCGACAACTTTAACCTCTCTCTTTGCCTCGCTCTCTCGTGCGCCGCCAAGACACTGCTTGCTCAAAGTCCCGATGGCACTTTTTCCTGTCCCTTTTTTGTTTCTTTACATTCCCGCAAGATGTGTTTTTGGTCCCCTCCCCTCTCACTCTTGGTGGTGAGCCTTTTGCTTTTTTGAAGGAGAACTTCAAAGGGGAAATGGCTAATCTGTGCTTTTCCTCCACTGTGTGGACCGTGCCACAAAAAGCCTGAGCTATCTGCAGCAGGCAGTCAGCACAGATAGGCTTGATTTCAATCTCCCCCTCGCTCGGTCCGTTCAAACGTTAACCCCGCTCTCGCCGCCAGAGCGCGAGAAAAGAGCACGGAATCAAAAAACGCAACAACGCGCGGCAGCGACGTGTTTGACAGGAGCCAAAGAGATTTGATGAAGTATTTGGCATGGAAATAGACAGTCTGCCTTTTTTTCCCTTCCGAGTTTACCCAGTAGCACAAAGCATGCTGGAGTTTGTTCAGCGACTCGGAGCCGGTGTGCGGTTTCGGCGTTAGGCAGAGAGCGATGTTTGCGCTAATACGATTGCAGCAGGACTGGAGGGTGAAGTGAGTTAATAGGGGCTCCTGTGAAATTGTGTCTTTAAATATAAATACAGCTCTGAAAACCCCTGTTAACAAGAAAAAAGGGTGAGAGAGACAGGGGAAAAAGAAAAAGGGGTAACATGTGTTTCTTGTCGGAACGGCGGTAGAAGAATGAGCGAACGAAAAGGGACTCATTGGTCTAATGGAGAACTGTCAGGGTGAATCACTGTCACAAATGACATCAGAAAAGAACTGATATATTTTTTTGTAGGGCGACTGACAAGTTAAAAGAGAAATCCCATGCATTATTTAAACGGGCTCGGGAATCTGTCAGCCATGTGATTTGCCGCGTTAGCAAAAACCAGGTGTGTGCTGAGAGAGAGAGAGAGAGAGAGAGAGAGAAAGAGAGAGAGAGAGCGCACATGCAGAGATTGCGGGACTCAGAGTTGTGTATGTTGCAAATCCCTAACTACCAAAGCGGTCAGCACTTTTATTTCTTCTTTTCTTTGTCTCTCACCTATCCTTTCATTTTGCCATCACACTTTCAAGAGCTTTTCTGTCATCAGAGAGCAACTGTCACTCTTATTAAATCAGATTGGATTGTCCTAGTGTTGCCACTGAGGACCGCCTCGCTCACTCATCTCTTTCTCTCCTCCGTATTCTCATGTAGCACTATAGCTAAACTCACTAGCCTTCTTGACAAGTCCCGAACAAGTGTAATATTTGAAATTGGTAATATGACCTGGATATTTCTTGACAGTTTTTTTTTTTCACGAGATTCACCGTCAGACAGTTTCCCAGTTCCTACCTATAATCCCCACTGTAACCGGAGACACTTCTCCCTCCTCTCAGCTTCCATAAACTGCATCATCTGATCTCGGCTAGCCCTTTGTTTTATGTAAAATATTGAGCGTGTTGAGAGCAAGAGGGATCAGTGTTGATCTTGTGGCTGAGGTGGGGGAGTATCGGTTTCCTGTATCACTCCGGCGGAGCAGCTCTGAGAGAGTCGAGCTCACCTTCTGAACTTGGGACCGGGGTCAGGGTTCTGTTAGTAGAAGATGTGATTTCAGATTATTTTTCTAATGGACACTTGCATATTGTGGGATTCTGAGGAACTGACTATGGAATGTCTGTGGTTTGATAATGGCTTGTAGTGACCGTTGGACTTTTTTTAGAGAGAAAAATTGATAAACAGTGCAGAATGATGGGAAACTGGTATCTTGGGGGACATACTCAAACCCATTTCATCCACATGATCACCTAAGCCTAATGCATCAGGAGTACGTTTTTTCCACAACAGATAATTCGAAATCAAATAATGTGCATTTTAAGGCATATTTAATGCAATTAAATGGCTTACACTGCCATTCACATTTATTATGCTCATCAAAGTTGGATTCATTTGATCAAACAAAAAAAAAAAAAAAAAAAAAAAAAAAAAAAAAAAAAAAAAAATTATGAAATATTATTGCAATTAAAAAAAAAAAGTTTTCTATTTTAATATACTTTAAAACATAATTTATTTCTGTGATGAAAAGCTGAATTTTCACCAGCCATTACTGCAGTCTTCAGTGTCACATGACCCTTCAGAAATCATTCTAATATGCTGATTTATTATCAGTGTTGGAAACATTTGTGCTGCTTAATATTTTTTGGAAACTGATCTTTTTTTTTTTAGGATTATTTGATGAATAAAATTTAAAAAGAACTGCATTTATACAAAATAGAAACCTTCTCTAACAATATAAAGTCTTTGCTATCACTTTTTTCAATTTTTATTAAAATAACACATACTTGCTGAATAAAAGTATTAATTTCTTTCAAAGAAAGAAAGAAAGAAATACTGAAACCACATTTTAAAAGAAACATATATTGTTACAGAAGATTTCTATTTAAAATATTTTTAATGATTTATTCATCAAAGAAACTCCATTTATTCAAAATAAAAAAATCTTTTCTAACAATATAGTCTTTACTATCATTTTTTATTTTATTTTATCAAAATAACACATACTTGCTAAATAAAAGTATTAATTTCTTTCAAAGAAATACTGAACCCAAATTTTAAAAAGTAGCGTATATTGTTACAGAAGATTTCTATTTTAAATAAATGCTGTTCTTTTTAATGTTTTATTCATCAAAGAATACTAAAAAAAGTATTACAAGTTCCAAAAAAAAAGAAAAATATTAAGCAGCACAACTGTTTCAAACACTGATAACAAATCAGCATATTAGGATGATTTCTAAAAAATCATTTGCTACTGAAGACTGGAGTAATGATGCTGATAATTCAGGTTTGAATCGCGGAAATAAATTCTATTTTAAAGTATGTTCAAATAGAAAAGCATTATTATAAATTGGAATAATATTTCAAAATATTACTGTTTTTTTTATGTATTTTAATCAAATAAACACAGCTTTGATGAGCAGAAAAGACTTCTTAAAAAACATAAAAAATCGTAGTGATCCCAAACTTTTGAACGGCAGTGTATGTTTGTTGGGATATTTGTCATAATAGAAAATGAGTATGTAAAAATAAAATTAGTGATAATTAGTGATCTATATAGTTACAATTTATGCAGTGACTACAAAGACAGAATTACTTAATACTCTTCTGCCTAAACACATGTAGTGCTTTAAATATAATGGTTACTTACGTAATTAATTAGGTGAAGAACCTATTTCAGTCTTTCAATTAGTTTCTCAGTTACGTTTTTTTTTCTTCCACTTACTTGTTCTGCTTTAAAAGTCCTGTTAATCTTTGAGAAACTTTATTTTTGCATATTCCATAAGCTACTGTATGTTATAGTTTGACCTTTGATACACAGAATAATCAATCACAATATATTCGTGTTCGACTTGTAGATACATGAGTAATAAATTCAAACAGGTCAGAGTAGGTCATTAATCAACTAATATCTTGTATGCGCGATCAACATTCAGTCAGAGGTCTACATTGCCCAATGTGGACAGATTTTTAAAATTGGGAACTGAAAGGTGTCAATACTGTTTAATATTATCATGTTTTGTTACAAATTATTAAGAATTTAAATATGATTTTGAGGTAAATGTGATTTTACAATTCATACAGGCATTAGCTTTTTAGGAGATCTGTACATTATAGATTGTCTGCTGTTGTAATATTAGACTCTGTCGCCTGTCATGCTGACTTATCAGAAATCTTCCCCAATCTGTGTCCTCTGACTGAAATATTTGCCCGGATCCAGCCATCCAAAATTAATGTTCCATAAATCATCATCCCCACAGGGAGAGAAGCTGCTTGCTGACCATTGCCGGAGATGAGCACTTTTGAACAGACACACATATTTCCGCTCACACAAAACAAGGAGGCATACTCGCATACATAAACATGTCAGGTATACGCCATTTTAAACTCGTAATAGCAAATACATACACTCAAGCTTGCTTGAAGCTGAACCGCTGAGCACTATAGGTTCATACATAAACCTGTGGAGCAGAGCTGCATTGATTAGCCGCTCTGTCCATCAGGACGCAGTCTGTCATATAAACAGATGGCTCATATAGCAACGGACCTGCATTATCCTGGCTCACCGGCCCCTGCATCTTCCTTGCACTCCTGCAGTCAACCCACTCTTGACTGACTCTCCGTTACCTTGATTTCCAGATGACCGTGCAGTCATCCTGAATGAATGCGTCATCGAGAATGAACTCCTCTTCAGGGATAAGAGAGATATGTTGTATATATTTCATTTGGGGAAAACATGCCACTAAATTGCTTTCATTGAGGAGACTCAATTTATAAGGATTTACCCTAAAGGACAGACTCGAAGGAATAGTTCACACAGCCCCTGGTCACTATGAACTGTCAACTAAGGCACAAGCTTCATTACTATTTTAGAAAAAATTCTACTTTTGCGTCCTACAGAAAAAAAAAACAGTGTGTGGCTTTGAAACGACCTAAGGGTAAGTAAATAACAACAATTTATTTTTTTTATTTATGGGTGAATTATTCCTTCAAGTGCGTGGTTTTTGAATGTGTTCAAAATGCTGCTGCCTACCTGAAGTGCTCAAAGTAGATAAATTCTCTCAAGTCATTTTCACCTTCCTCTCATCCAGAAGTGTGTGAACAAGTTAAGAGTGGCTGAGGAGTATGTAACAAAGTGCTTGTGAGTATGTGCTTGTGTCCAAAGCTTCTGTATTTAGTCTCAAACCCTCGGTTCAGCTAATGGGAATCCATCCCGCGTAATGACCCACAGTTCCTGTCGGTAATGAGATGTGGGAATTGCCCGTCCGTTCGACCAGATGATGCTGTATTAACGGACTGGGCCAAGCAGGACGGACGGGGGGCCGCCCGAAGCCCCAATGCCCCGCCTCATTTTTCATCCGGCCGACACCGGAGCTGGCGTGAGGGTCCGAAGGGGGATTGATTTCAAATGAGCCTCAAAATGACGTCTAATGAAAGCCCATAAAGACGTGGGGCTCTCCACTCCAAAACAGTCAAATGAGCCACGGTCTGTCGAGGATAAACACTTGACGAGTCCTTGCGTCTGGATGAAGGTGGCTACTCAAGCCCATCTACGAAATTGTCTGACAAATGTATGCATTTACTGGTCAACACATATCCTCTAAGCCACATTTCCCAAAAGCGTGGCACAAGAGAGTCGCCTGGGCCCCCATCTTCGGTGGCGCTCATTGATATGTAAACGCGGGGCGATATCAAAGAGACATCTTTTCAGGCTTTCTGTGAAGCGAGCACTACTTATGATCAAAGGCTAGTCGCCGTAAACCGTTCAAAGAGAACAGAGTTCTCTGATGGCCATTAATGTGTGTCTGTGATAAGGGTAAGTGAAAGACTGTGCCATCTTATGCAGCACAAAAGGCCCATGAGAAACACAATATAGGACTCAGTTAGCGAGATGATGAGATGTTGAATATTCAGCTGTAGGTGGAGGTATAAATATGACATTCATTATTGAGAGGAGAGGCCTCTGCAAGAATAGTGATTTATTTACCGAAGCAGTGAGATTCAGAAGCTCACCTGGGTTTTTAGGATTCATCCTTGTTCCCATTTTCCAACTTTTTGCCTCTTTGTGTTCAGGGCTCTGTCGTTGGTCCACTTTAACTTTTCCTTTTTTTCAGTAAAATAAATGGGTCTTACGTCTACAGTAAAATGTGTGTAGACGGTCTCAAACAGATGTCATCAAATAAGTTAGTGCATATATTCTAAATTAAGGTTAAACTGAAACATCAAGATCCCAAAGCTCACCTACGTTTATAGGAAGTATCATGGTTGCCATTTTTTGTCACTTGGTGTTCACCAGGACTCTCTCCTTGGTTCATTTGAATTTTTTCTTGATTAGTAAAATAAACTCGTCAAATGAGTTTGCACTAAGTGCATTTCTGAATTAATGCTAAACCGAAGCAGAGATCCAGAAGCTCACTCAGGTTTCTAGGATGCATCCTTGTTCCCATTTTCCAACTTTTTGTTACTTGGTGTTCACCAGGGCTCTGTCCTTGGTTCAGTAAAATGAATGGGTCTCATAAGACCCTTGTCAAATGAGTTTGCACTGAGTGCATTTATTCTGAATTAATGCTAAACCAGAGCATAGAGATCCAGAAGCTCACCTAGGTTTTTGGGATGCATCCTTGTTCCCATTTTCCAACTTTTTGTTACTTGGTGTTCACCAGGGCTCTGTCCTTGGTTCACCTGAATTTTTCTTTGATAAGTAAAATGAATGGGTCTCATAAGGCCCTTGTCAAATAAGTTTTGCACTTAGTGCATTTATTCTGAATTAAGGCTATACTGAAGCACAGAGATCAAGAAGCTCACCTAGGTTCCTAGGATGCATCCTTGTTCTAATTTTCCAACGTTTTGTCACTCTGTGTTCACCAGGGCTCTGTCCTTGGTTCACTTGAATTTTTCCTTGATCAGTAAAAATGACATGAACATCTGTTCTATGTACTCATTTATTATCCTTTTAGCTCGGCCTTTCTGCCCAATCCAGTATACTATTTTGACATACAGTGTTTAGCTTTCTATCAGTGTAGAAATGGGCTTCTGCTGAAGCTTTCACTCCTGTCAAAGCAGTGCGTCTCCTCCAACCTTCTACCTACTTCTCACAGCAATTAACACTTCATTAAAAGAGCTCTTTAATCATTTTCACTTTCAATTCAAACACTTTTACGTCAGGCCTCTTGTGAATTGCTCTCTCATTGTTCAGGGAGGGAATTAATGACTTAAAATTTATATGTTTTTCCCCCTTGATCGCTCTCCTTCATTATTACTTCTTTGTTATTCCATGTAAATAGATTTTTTTTTCGCACCCCAAACTCAAAGCTCCATGCTTTCCTATGGGGCTTGGAGCGGAGGTGTTTTCATAAACTTGTACAGACATCCATGCTTTTGTGTCTTCTTAGTCATCATAACATGTCTTCTACAGAGCTGTTTGCAAGCGAGTTACTGTACCTAATAAGATTTACCGTTGCTCTGCGCTGAATCTATCCGACTGACCTGGGATGGATGTTAACAGTTAGATGCAGCGTATTGCATTAGGTGCAACATGAAACAGGAGCGTATTTGAGGTTGACTTGTCAAAGTGCTTTCTAGCAGCAGCAGCATGCTTGTTTGAAATAGAAAATGTGTCATAATGGAATTCAA
This sequence comes from Labeo rohita, assembly GCF_022985175.1. Classification (NCBI taxonomy): domain Eukaryota; kingdom Metazoa; phylum Chordata; class Actinopteri; order Cypriniformes; family Cyprinidae; genus Labeo; species Labeo rohita. The sequence continues at coordinate 5,286,111 of NC_066889.1, read as the reverse complement.
GGTAGCTGGCCTGAAAGTGAATGCTCAGCAGTACCCGTGGGGTAAGATGTGCCAGCCCTGTAATCTAGTAAACTGTGCATTATTTTGGTCATGTTACAATATATTAAGAAAAGACCCATCACATGTGAACTAAAAAACCTTTTGACCAAAGGAAATTTTCTCATTTTTCAGGTTTACAAATATATATCAGAGATGTTGGCGGATTGTGTCACTAGCTGCAAAATAAGAGTTTACAGTGGAATTATGCATTAATAAACTCTATTTGAGTTGATAGCAGACATACTGAGATATAAATAAGTTTATTTTACCTCATTTCTCCTTACATAGAGGGCAGTCTGAAAGTGGCGCAACTTACCCCCACCCTCTCCCACTGTCCTGTGTCCTCTATTCCAGAATAGATATTTATGTGTTGTTACCTGCTTGCATCATACCGTACGGCACAGATCGCTCAAATACAGTGGGACTGAACGGAGATCCACGCAGATGTCGCATCTCCACGGCGGCTGAAACTGATGTATAGCTGTGAAGGTTGTCCTCCTTAGGGGGCTGTAGTGTGTGAGGTGTGTCAGGGTGTGTGTGGGGACATCTGTGCGGAGCAGGGTGGATACTGCGGGGAGGCCAGCCAGAGGGGTGTCTGGCACAGTGTAGATGGATATAGAGAGCTCAGCGGGTGCCCCACAAAGCACTGAAAACACGCTGCCACTCACAGACGCATGTACACGCACTACCATCAGCCTCCTAACCTTAAAACACAAGATAGACACAGATGTCACTCTTAGCACTGTAAACCGTGTCTGAACCAGTATGTTACGCACAGACAAGATATCCTTCCAGACTTCAAAGATGGCAGTTATGTCAGCTGACATACTGTAACATTTTAAATAAAATCTCTAATGGGTTTAAAACCAGGTGCAGCGTCAACAGGAACATTTATTTATTTATTTAAATGACATTTTATTTATATTACAGCCTTTAACTTCAATTTTCAGAATATTTATTTAAATTTTACATTTTAAATTTTGACTTTTCTCAATTTTAGTGATGCACCAAAATTTCACCAGATAATGATAAATACATTATTCACGTTATGGCTGATAATCAGTATGATGGCTTACGTTTTAAATCTATCCTGTATCCAATAATAATAAAAAATTATAAAAACAAAAACAATAAAAAGTAATAAAATAAACTGAGAATACAAAAAATAACAACTAATGCATTTGTAATATTTTAATATTTGTACTTAATTGTATTGATATTTCATTTTTATTTCTCACCATTTATCCACATTTAGGGCAAAGTTAGAGAACTGTTATGTGAAGGTCATCTGTTTCCACCTATAAGCTGAAATCCACACCAGCGAGATGAACGGAAAGGCAGATAACCTGTGCTGTGGATGTCAGCCCAGCGTATTTGTCATTAGCTTGAATTTGCATGCACCTTGTTGAGCACGGGGTGACGTGGCAGGGGGGTGACGCTCGGAAGGGGGGAGGGCGGGAGGGCTGAGTTTGGCCAAAAGCACAGCTGTACTGCCTACCGTACTGATTGCCTCTCCTTCTCTCGCCCTCATTTATCTTCATTTCTTCCCAATTACACCAAATTAGCAATAGTCTCAGTTGCATTACCAACTTAATCCCCCCTTTTTTTTGCGGGCTGCATTATGCGGTGGCAGATGATTCCTTGGCGGGAGTCAGGGTAAACAGCCATGAAAATGCCACCCCGGCAGATGGCGAGGCCCACAAGAAATATGACAAACAGAGTGCCAGCGTGCCGTCCTCTGCCCGTACCCGCTACAAGCTGTTAATGCGCTCCCGGACAGTTTGTGTGTGTGTGTGTGTGTGTTTGTGTGTATGAGACTGTAAGGTTTGCTGGCATAACCATATTAATGAATGCGTGTGTGTGTGTCGCACAGTATGTTTAGTTTTAAATAGACGGCAGAACCAAAGCAACACAGTGAGTTTTGCTGCTATACATGGCGAACACGTATGACTTCAGGGGTTTGTTGTTTGAAATGTACTCTCTGACCCTTCCAGCTAGTACCTCAGTGTACTGTATATTTACTGTTGCTTCCTGAGGGTGGTTATGTTTTTATTCGTGATAAGGTAGACCTTAAACATATCAGTACAAAGTTTAAAAATCTAATGAAAACTTTGATAACATTTGGTAATACTTGAAGCCTTTATGTATAATTCATTATTAAGGGATAGTTCGTTTAAAAATGAACATTCTGTCATTAATTACTCACCCTTATGTTGTTCCAAACCCGTAAGATCTTCGTTCAACTTGGGAACACAAATTAAGATATTTTTGATCCGAGAGCTTTCTGATCCTGCATAGACAGCAAAGCAACTACCATGTTCAAGGCCCAGAAAGAACAATAAGGACATTGTTAAAAAAGTATATGTGACAATCAGTGGTTCAGCTTTAATTTTGTGAAGCTACAAGAATACTTTCTGTGTGCAAAGAGATCAAAAATAACAACTTTTCAACCATTTCTTCTCTTTTGTGTCAGTCTTCAGTGCGGGTTCACGAGAGTACTTACAGTTGAGGTCAAAAGTTTACATACACCTTGCAGAATCTGCAAAATGTTAATTAGTTTACCAAAATAGGAGGGATCATACAAGTACATGTTATTTTATATTTAGTACCAACTTGAATAAGATACATATAGTCCACAAGAGAAAATTTATAAAAATGACCCTGGTCAAAAGTTTCCATATACTTCATTCTTAACACTCTTGTTACCTGAATGGTCCACAGCTGTGTTTTTTTGTTTAGTGATAGCTGTTCATGAGTCTCTTGTTTGTCCTGAACAGTTAAACTGTCTGCTGTTTTTTCAGAAAAATCCTTCAGGTCCCACAAATTCTTTGGTTTTTCAGCTTTATTGTGTAATGAATGACTGTATGAGTTTGTGATCCATCTTTTCACACTAAGGGATTCATATGCAATTATTACAGAAGGAAACATGATACATTAAGAGCCAGGGGGTAAAATTTGGATGAATTAGAATATCAGGGTAAATTTGACTTATTTTGTCTTCAGAGAAACAAGTAAGTATTGGCTGTACCTTCTGAAGGGCAGTACTAAATGAAAAAAAAAAAAGATATGTAGGCAAAATAAGAAATGTACACATCTCTATTCTGTTCAAAAGTTTTCACCCCCAGGCTCTTAATGCATAATTTTTCTTTCTGGAGCGTCAGCAAGCATTTGAACCTTCTGTAATAGTTGCATATGAGTCCCTCAGTTGTCCTCAGTGTGAAAAGATGGATCTCAAAATCATACAGTCATTGTTGGAAAGGGTTCAAATACACAAAAAAGCTGAAAAACTAAAGAATTTCTTGGACCTTAAGGAGTTTTACTGTTTAACTGTTTAGGACAAACAAGGGACTCATGAACAGCTGTTACAAAAAAAAAAAAAGCTGTGGATCATTCAGGTAACGACACAGTATAAAGAATCAAGCATACTTTATGTGAACTTTTGAAGGGGGTCATTCTTATAAATTCAACTCTATTCAATTCTATTTTGAACTATATGAAAAGTAGTTTACGTGAAATATCTTATTCAGGTCAGTACTAAAAAAATAACATGCATTTTGTCTTTTGACCTCAAATGTATTACCTCTCTGGGCCTTGAACATGGTAGTTGCATTGCATTGTCTATGGAGGGTCAGAAAGCTCTTGGATTTCATCAAAAATATCTTTTTTTGTGTTCTAAAGATGAACGAAATAATTAATTAATGACAGAATTTTCATTTTTGGGTGAACTATCCCTTTAAGGACGATGAGAAGTGCCAGAAGTGCTAAGATGCTACTGGCTCAACTACTGGAGATTTAGGTGGGATGTCCATTTTGTCCAAACCTTTAAAAAAAAATAGGTGTAGAGTTTGAGAGACCTAGTCAGTAGTTTTGACTTTATTGTCATGCTTGTCTGGGCTACGTTGTGACACAAGTACCAGAATCCTCTCTGTTCATGAGTGTGAGATGTTTAGCTCAGGATGTTGTTTGGGGTGGAGTAAACACATGCGCACACTTGCTGATTTTTCACTGACCAAAGGCATAAACATACACACACTGTTTACAGTCCCACACACTGACAGGGCCAACATCAACACATGCGACCGCTCAAACGGGGGCCTGAAGACCCTAAACCCATCAGGGGCCCAAACAACACGGCCGAGAAGATGATTCACAGGCCACAAAAAAAGTAATGACCCACCCAAAAGCACAAGAATATTTGTATATTTCTCTGATCAAAGCTTGCTTGCTCTTGTTTTGATCTGTGTCGTTTTCTGAGCCATATTTTGTGCTTACTAATGCCGTGAGCCTTTTAAGACACCATACTTTTGACCTCAGCGCTAATGCGCTGCCCAGTGTTATATTATTCACACACACGCATGTACTTGAGTCTCCAGGCAGTGAACGGTGGGACTCTGTAGGTGGAAGCAGGCTTAGGTGCCAGATGGTGAGTCTGACTGGCCAACAAACACTCCACTTCAGTGGTTTAAAGGAAGAGGAAACTGCTTGTCTTTTCTCCCCACAAATAAAGTGTCAGGACTAGTCGTTTATCCATATTTTGCCAAGGCCAACATATTGGCCGATATTTGGCATTTTTTGATTATTGACACCAGAAAATAATTTTTCCTGTTTGGATTATAAGTGTCCAAAGCTTTTGTTTTGACAGCAACGGGACTTTTATTTTGACATAATTTAATAGATCTGTCTAATAAAACGCAGCAGTGCCCATCCACTTTTTTTTGCAGCATTCTGGAACTTTTTTTCATTCATTTTTCTCATAGGGCTTCAAAAAACACTTTTAAAAAAGTGTCATAAGCCATGAACAAAACCAGCTACAAGGTCAATTATAATGTTACAAACTTTAATTTAAATCAGAAAACATTTGACCAAAATTAAAACATTAAGGGGAAAAGCTACAATATCACGAAGCATTGCAAATGACATAAACGGATTAAAAATAATCGAAAAATATAAAACTACTCATTGATTATATACACTACCAGTCAAAAGTTTTTTGGAGTTTTATTTATTTATTTTTTTTTTGTTTTATTAATAAGTCTCTTCTGCTCACCAGGCCTGCATTTATTTGATCCAAAATACAGCAAAAGCAGTAATATTGTAAAATATATTTACTGTTTAAAATAACTGCTTTCAATTTGAATATATTTTAAGATGTAATTTATTCCTGTGATCAAATCTACATTTTCAGCATCATTAATCCAGTTTTCAGTGTCACATGATCCTTCAGAAATCATTCTAATATGCTCATTTGAGTTCAAGAAACATTTTTTTATTATTATCAATATTTAAAAGAGTTGATTAGTTTTTTTCAGTATTCTTAGATGATTAGAAAGATCCAAAGATCAGCATTTATCTGAAAAAAAACGCTTTTGTAACATTATACACTATAACATTAAAAAGCTTGGAGTCGTTATTTTTATTTATTTTTATATTATTATTTTTTTAATGTTACAAAAGATTTCTATTTCACATAAATGCTGTTCTTCTGAACTTTCTATTTATCAAAGAAACCTGAAAAAATTCTGCTTAGCTGTTTTCAACATAATTTATAGCAGCATATCAGAATATTAAAATGATTTCTGAAGGATCATGTCTGGAGTAATGATGCTAAAATTTAGCTTTGAAATCACAGAAATAAATTACATTTTAAAATGTATTAAAATAGAAAACAGGTATTTTAAATAGTAAAAATATTTCAAAATTTTACTGTTTTTCCTGTACTTTGGATCAAATAAATTCAGGCAGAATACACTCATTAAAAAAAAAAAAAATCTTTTTGACTGCACTGTAAAAAAAACAAAACAAAACTAAAACACAATTTGTTGAATCAACTTAAAATAATCTGTTACACTGCTGCCTTAAAATTTTAAGTTCAGTCAACTCAAATAACTTCAGTCAACTTGAAATGTTAAGTTGTACTAAGTGACAACTTAGATATTTGAGTTGACTAAACAAAAAATTTGGTTTGTTAAACTTAAAAGCTGGGTTTGTTACCCAAATGCCTTAAAATGTTAAGTTAAATCAACTCAAATATCTAAGTTGTCATTTAGTACAACTTAACATTTCAAGTTGACTAAACTTTTTTGAGTTTTCTTAACTTAGAATTTCAAGTTTTAAGTTGACTCAACGTTTTTTTTACAGTGTGGTACTGTTTAAACATAATATTTTCAATTTAAAGCAACAGATGTAGGCATGAAATTATCAAATGCTTAAATGAGTCATTGAAAAAGATACTTGTTTTATGTGGAAAAATAGATTCAGAACAGAGCAAATGCTTAGACCTGATTTCTGGATCAACACACCACATCGACTGTTTATATATCAAAACAGTAAGGAGTCATTTGAATTATTTGTGCACCACCTAATTAATATTCATGAGCCTTTGCTACTCATGACGTCAAAGCCAGCATGTATGTGCAAATAAAAATAACTGTTCCTGTAGCTCAAATGGCAAAGCATGGCGCTGACAACACCCAAGGTTCCCAGGAGCACACATAGTGATCAGATACCTTGAATAAACTGTAAATAAAGGCAGAGAGCGTGTGACTGCGAGCGCGAGGCAGACGGAAGATTGAGTTTGATCATAAAAAACACGGAGGTGTTAATGATTTAGATATAAATGGTTGATAGGTGTAGTGGTTGACACAAATTCCCAAGTCTCAAATATGTGTTTATCTGTTAAAAGCGGGGAAGTGGAAAACAGCGTTTCTGCGCACGTGTCCACAGATGCGTGTCGCAATTACAGCAGACTTTTTCAAAAAGGGATGCAGTTAACCAGCTCTGTCAGCGTGTGGTTAAGGAGCATCGCGGTGATGGACACATTCTCAAAGCATGACTGACGGCTGGACGGGATGCCGAAACACAGACACTCTCCATCTCTCGTGCTTGCTTGCTCTTCCTCTATCTCTACTGGCTGGCATCACTTTTAGGCTAATTACTTTAGCAGCCAACACTGGAGGAGCTCTTGGACCGAACCCAAATGGGCCATCAGCACCAGAGCTGTGGATAGTTCAACTCCACACTCGCTCTGATATACTGCATGCTCTCACACACGCACACTTGCAAAGTCTTCTACTGCAGTTAGCCTGTTACAGAGGTCACAGAGTTGAATTATGGGAAATATAATAAGAGCTTTAGAAGTGTGGAGATGTGTTCATTGAGATCATTACAAAGGAACATAATGAGACAAACTCATGCATAGATGTGCATGAAGATGTTTCTTCAACAGACAGCACTTTATTTTCCAAGAGTTGAAATCTATATGTAACGAGAATTTAACTTTTTTTTTCGCTTTAAATCATGCTTTCATTGTTTATTTTTGCCTTTCGTGGATCACAGACTTTAAATATTGAATAGAAAAATCCAGCATAAACCTTTAGAAAATACACCACCGGCCAAAAGTTAGTGATTCTTCTGTTCATTTTTTTTTAAAAGAAGTCTCTTCTGCTCACTAAGGCTGCATTTATTTGATCAAATAACATTTTTACAATTTATAATGACTGCTTTCTATTGTAAAATATTTCAAAATTTAATTTTGCTGCATTTTCAGCATCATTACTCCAGTCTTCAGTGTCACATGATCCTTCAGAAATCATTCTAATATGATGATTTGCTGCTCAAGAAGCATTCTTGATTATTTTCAATGTTGAAAACAGTTGTGCTGCTTAAAAAATGTATAGAAAATGTAATACTTTAAAAAGAAATATTTCCGAATGTCTTTACTGTCACAGTCATCAACTGAACGCATCCTTGCTGAATACTTTTTTTTTAAAAAGGGAAAAAATACTGACCCCACGTTTTAAATGGTAGTGTATATGAAAATATTTTTACATGTATGATGCCCTTCCAATATTTATTTGTAATTAATCAATTAAATTAATTTTTAACATCAGTTGTTAACCGCATACTGCTCAAATTGACAGTGAAATGCTAGAAATCATTAGCAATTCAAATTCTGTTTTTTTCCATTTAAATTTTTTTTGGTTTTATTATTTTTTTTTTTTTTAAATAAGAAAACACATTTAATTTTAAAAGCATTTCTAATTAATTGAAATCATGAAAAGTACACAATTGAGCAGCAATTTATTTAAAGTTGAGTTTTATTTATTTATTTATTCATTTATTTACCAAATTCTGTGTTTTCCATTAATTTTCTGGATTACATTTTAATGGATTCATACATTTTTCAAAAGCATTTCTAATTAATTGATTTTATTTAAAAAAAAAAAAAAAACTTATTTTATTATCATTATTTGTATTTTTCAGAAATACTGTGTTGGTGTATTAAAAAAATTCTGCTGAATATTCTGGTAAATATTTCTTCTGGTAAATATTCCTTAAAAAAATAATGTTTTAATAATAATTTAATTTTTAGTAGTAGTAGTAGTACATTAAGTAATATATTTCTGTAACAATTTCTTCAAGTTAAACCAGTGAAGACCTTTAATTTTCTGTTTGTATATGATATGACGATAGTTTTTCTCAAAAGAACCAGTAAAATGCACATGAAGTGACTCTCAGTTCTAGAGATTATGTTTATGTGTTTATGTACTCATACTCATAGTAAACAAAACTGCGCTTCTGCGCCATTTATTCAGACAGATAGGCAGAACGTGCTCATATTTAAATAGTATTTTTGCAGCTTAATAATCACATACACACATTTTGATTAAAGACTGCTGACCTAGTTTTGATTTATTCATCCAAAGTTTGACAAATTCCGTGACATTCCGCATTATACAGTACATTTATTTTTTTATGACTGCATTCCGTGATTCAGTCCATTTTTCACATCGTGGAAATCATAGGGCTCTACAGTTGAGATGTGTTTTATTTATATGGAATGACACTATTATGGAAACATTAAGAAACTTTCAGACAAAATAAAATTCGCCCGTTATATATGTATTCCTGCTCTTGAGCATTCTTAATAGACGCATGAAAATAAACTAGTAAGAGTATAAAAAGTATGTTTTAGGAGAGTTTATTTCAGTTCACAGTGCTAAAAATGGCAATAGTTGAAGAAACACCCCTTGGCTATTTAGCACCTACACTACTGGACCTCAGAGCTTGGCTTGTATGTTCAGAAATTAATTATATTAGACAAGAGCAAATATAGGTCATGTGGAATTTGCAATGCAAACACTTTTGCTCTCTGTCCCTCTTCATCTACGTCTCTCTTAAAGAGAGGTAGTTCACTCAAAAAATAAAAATTCTGTCATCATCTGCTCCCTATCATGACATTTCAAACCTTTCACTTTTTCTCCGTATCTGTTTATTTTATTTTATTTGAAATATATTACACTAAATTACTTGAAATATACACTCCTAAAAATAGAAGCACCATTTTGAACAGTTTCTAAAAGAACTATTTTAAAAATATATAAAGAAATGTTCCGTGGATGGTCAAGGTTCTTCACAGAACCGCTGATGCCAAAAAAGAACCTTTGTTTTTAAGAGTGTAGCTTATTTGAATATCAGCATATGTGAATGAGTAGTTCTTAAACACGAATCCGATTACGAAGCAATTTTCGACAAATACTGTGTGAATAACATTCTGTTTTTTGTTGTAACATTCAGTTTGATGTTGAAGGGCTAGTAAAACTGATTACAGTGATATCTATGCATCATTACGCACTGATGGGCCTCACAAATGGCTTCAGAATTCATTCTAAAGCAGTTTACATCCTATTACGACTTCATTACACGGGACACGTATTGCTTATGGATCGAGTATTGATATCAAATGTCACGAGCGCACGCTTCTTCCCTCATCGTTTTGCGTTTCATCAGCCGCTCATCTCGCACGCAAACGCGTGTACGCGCGCTCTCCGCTCGGCCTCAGGTGTTTGGGCACAGCCATTACTTTATCAGGCTGTTTTTTCCTGCTCATTCAAACGGCTCCCTGATGAACGGCGCCCCCGCGTTCTACAGAGAGAGATTTTAATTCGTATTATTATTAAAAGAATCACTCACTGCAATCTGTTGCAAAAACACCATCTGCTGGATCACTCGTAGGACCTCCGTTGCTTATTAGGCAGAATTAGACAATGATTTCCTCTCCTCTGCTTTGCATTCCTTCTCCCTCCTCTCTCAACTAATTCAACTTAAGTTGTTTTATGGCACTTCGCAACTCGCTTTTCTGCTGCATTTCATTCCAGTGATTAATTCCCATGTGTTCATGCGTTCTGGGATGAGCTTAGAGTGATTGGCAGAGGGGTTAACTCTTTAACAGCCTGGGGAGAGATGGGAGTTTTGTCTGTAGGTGTGGAGGCGATCAGATGGAGATGAATTTGGCCTGCGTCATATCTAAATTCATGCCGCCCTTTCATTTTCTATTTCACGCTCGTTGTAATATCAACTTAAAACACCCCCAATAAGTGTTCTTTTTTTTGCAAATACTACAATATAAATTAATACAATATTTATAAAAAATTATATGCACATCATGATAGTATATGTTATTCCGACTTGAATTTTTCTAATTTAAATTAAAAAAAAATATATTTCAGTAATGTTGTCAAATAAAATTTTCAGACACACTAAAATAATGAAAAAATATGCCATAAATCTTAAATAGTCTTGAAACCAGGCTTTTTGAAAAAAATAATAATTATAATCTCTGTTTTTTTATATTTATAAACATACACACTACTGTTCAAAGCTTTGGGTGTTAGATTTTTTTTTCTTTTTAAAATAAATGAATAGTTTTATTCAGAAAGGATGTATTAAAAGTTTTAACGATCAAACATTTTACATTAAAATAAATGCTATCCTTTTAAATTTTATATCCAAAGAATCCTGAAAAAAAGGTTTTTATATAAAATATTTTAAATAGTTGTTCAATTATCAAATTATGTTAAATGTATTGATTAATTAATACTGTATTGATACTGTATTGATGAATTAATACAGTAAAAAAAAGGGTTTGAGCACCAAATCAGCATGTTTAAATCATTTTTTGAAAAATTATGTGACACTGAAAACTGGAGTAATGACAGCTGAAAATATCGTAAAATAGACAAAGTTAATAAATAAATAAAAAATACATACTTTTTTAATTTTTTTTTTACTGTATTTTATATCAAAATGTTCAGTCAAATAATTTTTTGATTGAATTATTTTTAATGTATTGATTAATACTGTATTGATTACTATTGATTAATACAGTAAAAAATGTTTGAGCACCAAATCAGCATATTTAAATAATGTTTTAAAGAATTATGTGACACTGAAGACTGGTGTAATGACTGCTGAAAATATGGTAATATGGAAAATGTTGTTAAATAAATAAATAAATAAATAAATAAATAAATTCTTTTTTACTGTATTTTTGATCAAATAGCATTCAAACAAATATTTGTTTGATCAAATTATGTTTAATGTATTGATTAATACTGTATTGATTAATTCAGTAAAAAATGTTTGAACACCAAATCAGCATATTTGAATATATAAATATTTTTATTTTTTAAATATTTTTTTTTACTGTATTTGTTCAATCAAATATTATTTTAGATCAAATTATGATCTAATTGATCAAATGTCCTTTTAAATTATAGTCTCATGCTTTTTAACGTTATAATATATTTGCATAGTACAAATCAGTAGTTTTCAAAATTCAGAAGAGCAAGAAAAGCCCTGTTTTTTGTTTCTACACATATATTCTCCTGTCTTGTCTCTGTGATTCCACGTGGAGTTCTGGCTCTGTTTAGGGTTCCAGACTCTCACTCAATCTCCCTCTCTATCTCTCTGCTGTCCCCAGGCGGCAGCGAGTCGTCCTGGGATAAAGAGAAACTCCAGTCCCCCCCCCCTCCTCCGGAGCCCAGCATGGTCTGGCTCACGCCGGCCTCTCCGCTCAGCACGGCCTGTCAGGGTCTCATCTCTCTTCCCTACAGCAGAGTCATCTCCTGGCTAACCGTGAGTCATTCATTCATCACATCCACTCATTCACTTGATCACCAGCTCCAGGTGTATTGATTCCGCTCAGCCCGATTGAGCTACACGTCGTGTTAGTCATTCATTCTTGGGTTCAGCGCATACTCCCGCTCAGGCCGCCCATTTAGACTGTTCTCACTGTCACTGTATAGTGTGTTCATGACTATCTTTTTTTTTTAAAGACAACATAAAATAGAATTTTAAACACATTTTACTTCTGTAATGTGACATTTTTTCCGTTGGGATTTGACTGGATCGTAAAAAAAGAGCTATGATATTTTTGGTTAATATTATTTTCCCCCGCCTACACAATCTTAGCTACATAACCATAAACGAGAAGTTATCTAACAAAAATATATGAATAAATTAATTAATTAAAAATTAAATTGCAGCTGTTTTAGTACAGTGATGCTGCTTTGAAACAATCTGTGTTGTATAAACAGCTATATATGAAAATTTCATTCATTTTGTTCTTTAGCATAACGAATCTGTACTGACAAATCAGTTTTTTAATAAATCAAAACATTTATTAAAGGTGAATTGTGGAAGCTTGTTTGCTGAACACACCCCTCTCACCCCCTGGTCAGACAATCTCATAGTCCTGCCCCCAACTTTATGCCATTGGTTGAGCCAGTGTTGCTGTGTCAGGCTGGTGTGATTGTTTTGATCTCACCTTTACAAAAGAAAAAGGGTCAGTATTCATAGTTTTCAGTCATGGGACTGGCGTAGAGATCTGGAGGGCAAAACATCCATAGAACTGCAGCATGGTCAATTTTCCATCTGTTTCAAGTCACAAATATTTAGATCACCTCAAAAGAAAAAATACAAAGAAATGTGAACAAACCGCAAGACATACAGCACCTGCTGCAGTATTTCAATCACTAAAATGCTTAATGTGAAAAACACGTGCTTTAATGTGATATTAAAGGATCAAATTCAATATATACAGTTGAGGTCAAAAGTTTACATCCCCCTTTCAGAATCTGCAAAATGTTAATTATTTTACCAAAATAAGAGGGATCATACAAAATGCATGTTACTGTTTATTTAGTACTGACCTGAATAAGATATTTCACATAAAAGATGTTTACATGTAGTCCACAAGAGAAAATAATAGTTGAATTTATAAAAATGACCCTGTTAAAAAGTTTACATACACTTGATTGTTAATACTGTGTTGTTATCTGAATGATCCACAACTGTTTTTTTGTTTAGTGATAGTTGTTCATGAGTAAACTGTCCTGAACAGTTTAACCTTATTCAGGTCAGTACTAAATAAACAATAACATGCATTTTGTATAATCCCTCTTATTATAATTAACATTTTGCAGATTCTTTAGAATCTGGGGGGTGTAAACTTTCGACCTCAACTGTATCTTCTTAATGATGCATGTAATATATAGACAAGCAAATGAGCCCAGAATATGAATGAAACTTTATGTGTTTTTTTAAGAATAAATTTGAATAAATTAAGTATGCATTCAAATAGACATGCTAAAACACAGAATATGATAGCAATAAAACATATGGTGAGAAAAAATATAACATTTCATAGAGATTAAACTGGTGTGAAATTATATGTGTTTCATGATTTTAATTTAGACATTAGCTCTTTGATTAATAAAATGTAATTTAACTATTAAAAAGGAGTTGAGAAAAATTAAAACGGGAAAAAACGGAATCCAGAAAAATGTTAAAAAGAAAAAATGGAATTTGGAAAAAAATAATAAAACGGAATTTGGGAAAAAAATAAAACAGATTTCATAGGTCCCTACTGATGGAACGCCACTCTCTCGTGAACACATGTACGGCAGTTAGTGGAAGCTAAAGATTTGTTTAAAAATTTTAAATATGGATATTTTTCACTTCAGAAGGCCTTTATTAACCCCCCAGAGCTGTGTGGAGTACTTTTTATGATAGATGGATGCACTTTATTAGACTTCAAAATCTCAACACCCATTCACAGCTATTATAAAGCTTACAATAGCCAGTACATTTTTTAATGTAACTCCGATTGTATTAATTTGAAAGGACAAATGTACAGTACATATTACATACATACATACTTAACATACAAGTTAACATAGTGCTTTAATATTACTTCGTAGTCTTAGTTTTGCCTTCCAGGTAGGCATTCCTGTAAGAATATGACATCATTTGAAAACTACAGTATGAATTGATTTCATGTTGTCTTTAAAGTATAAAGTGAGGTCAACACAACCAAGTAAGTTCCATATAAACAGTCTCTCTCTATCTCTCTCTGTTGTTGTCTCTTCCAGGGCTGGACCTGCCGTTTATGATGATGCCCCACCCCCTGCTGCCCGTCAGTCTGCCGCCTGCCTCCGTTGCCATGGCGATGAACCAGATGAACCACCTGAACACCATCGCCAACATGGCCGCAGCTGCTCAGATGCACAGCCCCCTGTCCAGAGCAGGAGCGTCCGTCATCAAGGTAACACACGCAGCCACAAAGTTGAGACTTCAGTGGCCAAACGCAGAAAAGTCATTCATTAGGGCTCTAATGTGCACTCAGATCTCTCAGCTAGAGTCAGCTCATTTTCACCGCGTGCACAGCACATCCGTCAGAGAGCTGCAGATCCCCTCGGATTGGAGTCTTGCTCCGCTGATACGTTAGATACGAGCCGGTCTCGCTCTACGAGCCATTTAACACCTGGGAGAGAGCTGTATACCAAACCGTCTTAATTTCTACAAGAGAGAGTTTGATTCGAAATACTCCGAGGAGGAATAACAGAATAAATGTTCTGTTGGGTCCGTGCGGAGCGCGTGTTAGGGAATATTAGATGCAGACTTTAAAGACAAACACTATCCGTTATCTTACTGCCATGTTCCCCCTGAGAGGAGAGCGTGTGAGTCAATTTACAGTTGGAGGAGGACACTTGTGTGTTTCTCCGAGATGCAGAAATGGCCCGAGGCGTACAGTGCACACACACTTTTACGTAGATATTCACTACCACGCACAAACGCACTTAAAATAGCAATAGCTTCCGCCTGTACGGCTATATAATGTACAGAATGTGTTTTTACAGTGAAAAAATAAGATCTTGGTTGATACCGCTAACGATTTACTGGACGACTTGTCCGGTCATGTTTCATTTAAGAATCAACTTAGTCCCAGATGTTTCTTCTAAAATTCCTTTGGGAAAACACATAGACACAATGAGGCAATTGCTGTATAGAAATGAATCAGAAAATTTAGTTTTGAAAGAATGTGATGAGAAATGTTGTAGAAAATCTGAGCACAGTTTGAGATATTGTTTGAGATCTGTGAGGGGCCTTTTTCAGGAGAAACATCTGATTTTCTAATTTTTTTTCATTTATATTTTATTAACAGATAAAAACAATAATACAATAATACAAACAGTTAAACCAAAATAAAATGAAATACCAATAATCATGACATAAATAAATAAATAAATGATCAAACAAACAAATAAATAAATCTCAGCCTCAGTAAACCATTTGTTCAGTGAAAAGGAATAAAGGATTTTCATTTTTGTTTTTGTTTTTTTGTTCATGGAAGTTGATGAGTTGATGGAAATCTTAAATCACTCCTTATCATAAGAGTGTTATTTTAGTATCGTTGATATATTATAGTTTTTGTTAATATTTTGAATTAGATTTTATTTTTATATTGTCTGTTTTCACGTTAGGTACAGTATATTTTATGTATTTTTTTATGTGTCTATGATCATTTTTTTTATTAGTTTTAGTTTATTAGTATTTAAATTATTTTAGTATTTCATTACAAACAAAAACAAGAAATAACATAAGTTTTAAATGCAAAGAAAATGTTTTTCATGGTTTCGGTTTTAGTTTTGTTCATTTATAATGGCAGGTCTGTTTGAGTCATTTGTAAAGAATATGTTAACTGAATCTTTTTATGTGTGTGACAGGAGTGTGTACAGGACAGTCCGTCTCCTGCTCCGTCTCTGGAGGAAACCCCTCGTCCCGGATCACAGCCCTCTTCCCACCCCAGCAGTAGTGTGTCCAGCTCCCCAAACCCACACACACAGAGTCCTGAACGCCTGGGTTAGTACAGACACACATACTATACACATTTAGTTTAAATATGTCTAATACCACCTCATAGACTGATTGTTTTCTATAAAGCCAATTATAATGACTTACAGACTAACCCATCCTATAAAGAAAAACTTTTTGTGAATGAAAAAGGCATAACAAAACAAAAACGTTACAAGTAGTTTTTACAAATTACAACGTTCCAGAAATTCTGGGGACAACTATGAGGATGCATGCTTTATCTTTATGTGTGCAGTTTTGAACCCGACCGATGGAGAACTGCCAGAACGAGACACTGGCATCAATATGAAGAAAATCCTTAAAGAGAAAGGTTAGTTCTACACTTCATCACACTAAAACACTGTCTACACCATTGTGTGTCGCTCACTTGCAGCGTATACAAGCGCAATCACGTAAACGAACTTTTGTGGGCAAAAAAGCTCAATTTTAAATAGTGCAGCAATGGATGAAACACCTTTTTCTCACACCTTTGTTAGTCAGAGCAACAAATTTGTGAGGAAAAACCTTATGTAAAATCTGCAGGAGGGAATTTTTCATCCTTTTGTGAAATTCCCCATTGCAAAGATTCCTACTGAAATAACTGGATTTTTAAAGAAATTTTGCAATGCAGCAGTAAATGAACACTGTATCCTAACCAGGTGTAATGCAAATTTCCATTCAAGTAATATCTCTGTCCTCATTGAAAGTGAAAATGCTTTACAAAAGTAATGCACAAATTTATGTGTTACATCTATAGAAGCCTGTTTCCACCAGTGAATAAAAATAAAAATAAAAATAAAAAATGTTATTGCAACTTTTTAATTTTATCTGACTTTTTTTTTTTCAGAATTGTGTGACATAAAACTCACAGTTGCAAGTTATAAAGTCAGAATGACAAAATATAAACTCGCAATTCTGACTTTTTTTCTGTTCTTGCAATTGAAAGTTATCAAATCAGAATTGTTGATATAAAATCGAAATTCTACACCCTCAAAATTGCACTTGTGAGTTAATATCTAACAATTCTGAGAAAAAAAGTCTGAATTGTAAGAATTTGTAAGTTATCTTGCAATTCTGTTCTCACAATGGTGAGTTTATATCACACAATTCTGACTTTTTACTGTAACTTGCAATTTTGAGTTTATATCGTGATTCTGAGAAAAAAGTCTGAATATGAACTTGCACATCTGCCTTTTTTCCTCAGAATTGCGTGACATAAACTCACAATTGCGAGTTATAAAGTCAGAATTGCCAACTTGCAAAACTGATTTTTTTCCTTAGAATTGTGATTCTGACTTTTCTCTTTTCTTGCAATTACAAGTTATTAAATTAGAATTGTGAAATATAAACTCACAATTTTGATTGTTTTCCCCCTCAAAAATTGGACCTCGCAATTGCAGAGTTTATATCTAACAATGCTAAGAAAAAGAAGTCTGAATTGTGTATGAAAAGTCAGAATTGTGAGATATAAACTCACAGTTGCAAGAAAAAAGTCAGAATTGCGAGACACATGAGAAAAAGATGTACGAGAAATTACGAGAAAAAAATTGCAAGTTTCTCACAGTTCTGTTCTCACAATTCTGACTTTGTTTCTCACAATCGTGAGTTTACATCTTCTGATTTGGAGAAAAAAAAGTCAGAATATAAACTCGCAAATCTGCCTTTTTTTCTCAGAATTGACCATGTGCACGCATTACTTCCTTGTTTTAGACAAACCAGCTCAGTCATTTCCGGTTAACTGTACTGTGTCGTAATAGTGTCCTTTGCTCGTTTTCTCTACATAATCCATTCACAGTTCAAAGAGAAGTTTTGTTTGTCTAAGAGGACCAAACGTCAATGTATACCGTATCAAGAATGTCAAACACAAGTGTAAAAAATTAGTAAATCCGCCAAATATGCGCAAGTCATGTAATATGATTGACAGTAATAACCGATTGAAACATCTGACAAGCCGATGTCAAAAATAGAGCTGTGCATTAAATGATTAAGACTAGATTCAGAGTAACAAAACTACAGCCCTAGCAAGTTTGTGTTGGTTAAATATAGGCTATTTAATAGCTTTTACAGTAGATAAAACTGTTACTAAATGTATGTAAAAAGATGTAGTTATTAAATTAAACCTAAAATATTTTAAATTCATATTTAATTCTTACACCATTAATATTTAACTTATACTTATAAGTTAAGTTAATATTTAACTTAATTTGCTGTACTATATACTTCAGTGCGGTAAAAGTACTAAAATTTGTTATACTAGTACTTTTATAATAAATTGAACAGCAAGACATGAAAAACAATGGGAGTTGAAATGGCAGCTGCAGCCAATGAGTGAACCTCTACTGCCATCTTCTGGTTAAAGATAATTTCATGTCATTTTCATCTTAAAAAGTCATTGTTTTCCGTTTTTTTCATGTCGTCTTTTTGAATGAAAAGTTTTTCTTTGAAGTGAATTTTACTGCACAGCTGAAGAACTAAGAAATAATAAAGGCTTTAAAATATTACACACTTTTAAAAATGTGTTCATGACTATGAAGGCAAGTTATTGATTATCAAGAATACTATTAAGATGTCATTGAAGAGCATCTCTAGCTTGCTAACGTTAGCCTAAACATTTATGAAAGTGTTTAGTTGTCAGCATTTAAATGTACAACTAGGTCTCTATGTACTCTCCTGGGATTACCAGGCTTGGAATTTGAATTATATGTTGTTAAATAATATGAAACCGAATGTTCATGCCACTATCATTATTTATGATCATTGCAATTATTTTTCTGATAAGAATGAGGCAGGAGAGCAGTCTCAACAGTCTCCACCGATATATAACACATATGAAATGAACGACACCAGAAATTTACGAGCTGGCTTATCATTATGCGGAAGTTCTAAAGAACCTTCCATGCATATGGTTAACTGCATGATATAAATTCTCAATTATGAGTTATAAAGTCAGAATTGTGAGATTATAAACTCCCAAAACTGACTTTTTGTCTTTTCTCGCAATTGCGAGTTATTAAACCAGAATTATAAAAGATATAAATTTGCAATACTGATTTTTCCTCCCTAAAAATTGGGCTTTATAACTCACAATTGCATTTCTAAGAAAAAAATAATTCAGAATTGTGAGAAAAAAGTCAGAATTGCAACATACAAACTCATATTTGCAAGAAAAAAATGGCAAGTTATCTCGCAATTCTGTTTTCACAATTCTGATTTTATTTCTCACAATTGTGAGTTTATATGACGCAATTCTGAAAAAAAAGTCAGAATAGTGAGTTTATATCTCGCAATTCTGTTCTCACAGTTCTGACTTTATACCTTGCAATTGCCAGTTTATATCTCGCAATTCTGACTTCATTTCTCAGAACGGCAAGTTTATATCTCGAAATTCAAAATTTTAAGAAAAAAAGTCAGAATTGTGAGAAAGTGTTGCAATAACATTTTTTATTTTTTATTCAGTGGCGGAAACTGGCTTCCACTGAAATCTGTATGAACATTTTTTACAAACAAATCATGATTCATCAGCAACTTTTGTACTTAAATTTTATCTAAACTACAGAAAATGTAGGATCTGCTGAAACCACATGTACACAACAGTCTATCTGGGTGGCCTCATAAATGTGTTAAAATGAAATCTTATATACCTCATTAATATTAAAATTTGCTTAAGAACAAAGCTTCCTGTGCGTATGAATACAAACACTCCCTGCAGTTATTAGTTTGCTGTACTAACAATACAAAAACCCATGTGGAAGACATATCACTCAGTTGTGAGATCTAGAGCACATTTTAAACATCGTCTCAGGAACAATGTAGTAAATGCAGCCGACTCCTGAATGATGTCGGTTTAACGCTGCCGAGTGTATTGACATCAGGCATAACATTTTAATGCGGACTGATGCTCGTTAGTGAAATTTACACCCCGTTGGTTTAGACTGGCAGTATATCAGCGTCACACACTTCTCTTTTAATTAATGACTTAATTAGGAGCTTAACTGAACATGTATGAAGTTCATATTTACGGCCTGTGCGAGTAGATGAGTGTAAGAGAGCTGTTAGAGCAGCTAAGTGCGTAATTCATCATTATAAGAAAATGTTTTTTTTTTCTTTTTCTACGACACGATACGCAGGTGTGTATGTGCGTGTGAGAATCTCAAATGTTGTGGTGTGTGTGGGCACCGTTTCTGGAGCGTAACTTAGTGTGTTGGTACAGCAGGTGGCGGCCCCTAACGCACATCACACACTGGGCTGCTGGGAGGAGACGATGCAAAGATGCCCCGAGGCTCTCTTAAAGAGATTCAGTGTGCACCTGGCCTCCGACCATATTTTATTAATGCGTCTGGAAAAAATCTACCCCAAACACGCACACACAAATGCGTGAATACCGCAAACCGCTCTTGTTTTTAAAAGTGCAGCATGCCGCATTTACTGCAGGGTTGAGAAAACAATGCAGGGCCCAGGAAATTTAGGTCACTGACCACATTCTTACAATGACTTGCAATGAATTTTTTTTAGTGCAAAGTCGCCGCCACACAGCCTTTGTATCTTTAAACTTGTATCAGTAGACATCTGCGCTACTTTATTCAATCTGAGCGTCGGTTTAACCTACATACACACCCACACGCACACAGCAGCGGGCCGCTCTGAACACCTGAGAGGATTGACTTAGTAAAGATTGGCCATGATTATATCAAATATGTCTGCTCTAGTTTACTTCTACAGTGCGCTGTCCAATTGTATTACATGCTGCTATGAATTCTCTTCCGTTCTTGTTAGTGTGTGTCTATTCATTGACCAGTAATTCATTCTCTCTTCATTTTATATCCTCCTCCTCTACATTTTTTTAAAAACCTATTAATCTGTATTTTTGCTTTTTTTCTGAATTAAACACTGCCATTCAAAAGTTTGGGATCAGTAAGATTTTTGAAAGATGTTTCTTAAAGAAGTTTCTTATGCTTATCAAGGCTCTGTTTATTTGATCAAAAATACAGAAAAATCTATATATATTTATAAATATTATTAGAATATAAAATAATGTTATTCTATTTTAATATACATTGAAATCCTGTGATCACATTTTTGAATTTTCAGCATCATTACTCCAGTATTCAGTATCACATGATCCTTCCGAACTCATTTTAATATGCTGATTTATTATCAGTGTTGAAAACATTTGTGCTGCTTAATATTTTTTGGAATCTGTGATATTTTTTTCCAGGATTCTTTGATTAATAAAAAGTTAAAAGGAACAGTATTTAATAACAACATAACAATATACACTACCGTTCAAAAGTGTGGGGTCAGTACGTTTTTATTCTGTCTTTTTTTTTGAAAGAAATTAATACTTTTATTAAGAAAGAATGTGTTAAAGTGATGTAAAGTGGCAGCAAAGACTTATATTGTTAGAAAATATTTATATTTTAAATAAATGCTGTTCTTTTTTAACTTTTATTCATTAAAGAATCCTGAAAAAAGTATCACAAAAGATTCCAAAAAAAAATACTTGGCAGTCAACATTTATAATTCTAATAATAAATCAGTGTTTAAAAATTATTTCTGAAGGACCATGTGATGCTTAAGACTGGAGCAATGGCTGATGAAAATTCAACTTTGCATCACAGAAATAAATGATTTTTTAAAGTATCTTAAAATAGAAACAATTATTTTATATTTTAATAACTTTTTGCAATATTACAGTTTTTTTCTGTATTTTTGATCAAATAAATGTGACCCTGGACCACAAAACCAATTTTAAATAGCACGGGTATATTTGTAGCAATAGCCAGAAATACACTGTATGGGTCAAAATTATCAATTTTTCTTTTTTATGCCAAAAATCATTAGGATATTAAGTAAAGATCATGTTCCATGAAGATATGCAATACATTTTCTACCATAAATATACCAAAACTTAATTTTTGATTAGTAATATGCATTTCTAAGAACTTCATTTGAACTTTCAAGGCAATTTTCTCAATATTTTGATTTTTTTGCACCGATTCCAGATTTTCAAATAGTTGCATCTCTCAAATATTGTCCTATCCTAACAAACCATACATCAGTGGAAAGCAGCTTATCTAGTCAATTGAACAAAATTATGACTGGTTTTGTGGTCCAGGGTCACAAATGCAGCCTTGATGAGCATAAGAGACTTCTTTAAAAAATATTGCAAGTTGTACTGATCCCAACCTTATGAACGGCAGTGTATGACCCACAACAGATTGGATTAGAAACCAAATTAGACATTTTCTGCAGAAAATGTGTGATGTTTGCCTGTGCTAAATTGCCACCATGTTTCTACGGTGTTCTGGGTAGTTGCCAGGATGTTGCTGTGCAGTTGCTAGAATGCTGCTTATTGGCCTAATTCAAAAAAGCCACCCTAAGTCTCTGTGATATTCTGGCCCCTACATATGGCTTGGGTCTATGGGATTTTTCACATTTTTAATTGCCTGACAGGTGAAAGTCTAGCCACTTAGAAAAACAAAAGCAGCATAATTTGAGCTATCATTTATATTTCGTAGAATAAATGGTGTTTGAATAAATAAATGGAATGTTTTGTATATTTTAATACCTACAACTTTATGTTTACTGTAATGCCTGTTTATTTTGGAAATATTTGTTGAGATCCATTATCAACAATGTAATAATATGTGACCCTGTACCGCAAAACCAGTCTTAAGTAGCACAAGTATATTTGTAGCAATAGCCAAAAATACACTGTATGGGTCAAAATGATCAATTTTTCTTTTATGCCAAAAATCATTAGTATATTAAGTAAAGATCATGTTTCATGAAGATATTTTGTAAATTTCCTACCGTAAATATATCAGAACTTAATTTTGATTAGTAATATGCTTTGCTAAGAACTCATTTGGACAACTTTCTTGTTATTTAGATTTTTTGCACCCTCAGATTACAGATTTTCCAATAGATGTATTTTGGCCAAATATTGTCCTATCCTAACAAACCATACAAACAATTACCATTATGACTAGTTTTGTAGTTTTGAGGTGTTTCACCTTCATGCAAAATTCCCAATCACATGGATTTAAAAGACTGGATTTCACCTGTAAAAGTTGGCTGAACAATGGTAAATGTGACAGCACCTCAAATCTAAAGTTAACCTAAAGTTAAAAAGATCAGAGACTCACAAATGTAGATTACTCGGGGCCCATTTTCCCGAATCCTCACGAAAGGGCCATTGAATTTTAAACACTGTTTGGCCTCTGTGTGTGTGTATGTGTGTGTGTCGGTGATGATAAACAAAGTGACGTGGTGGTACGTGGTGATGAATGGTGAAGCCCGGGGCCAGGAGCACTGTGTTTCAATGGGACTTTAGCGAGTGAACCCCCTCTCTAGCTCTCCATAAATCACTCTTTCTCTTTACCTCTCTTCCTCTCTTTCACTCAGGGCTGGTTGAATGCCAACAGGAGCTGCTCTCACTGCAGGCAGGGTCTCTCCTTTCTTCCATTAAAGAGCAAGAGGAAATTCTGATATTGTTCGGTGTGGTTTTGGTTCATATGCGAAGCATTTAGCACACACTAACATTAATCTTACAATCAGGCCACTGACTCTCGCATGCCTTTGAGAAAAGTGTGTAACGAAGCCATGCAGCGGATATACGAATGATTTCTTTTAGTTAAATAGTAAACAGAACGCTTTTAGTTATTACTGTTACAGTTATTACCGTAATTGATTAAAACCAAGTGACCAGCTTCAGATAAGTGATTCATTTACACCTTGATGAAGTACATTTCTATAATCTGGATGTCTGATATAAATTTGATTAATTCACCAACATACCTAATAGACCTGACAATGTGCTAAGAGTGTGTTTTTCATTGCTTTTGAAATCACTTTATTGTACACATAATGTCTAGTCCAGAGTCTATAGGTGTTGTATGATAGTGTGCTAATGTATTTGGCTTAAGCTGATGTGAAGCACTTTGGCTATAGAAGCACTTAGCGTACGTTTGCGTGTGCGAGAGGGAGCACGGGTAGGCCGGGACTTGTGCTCCGTAATTGCTCTGTCCAGTTTTCCACAGAGTAGATATGTAGCATCTGGTTACAATCAATGTTTCCCTCCGCTATTATGAAATTAGCTGCGCGGAAATGATTTGAAATGGCCTGTAATGATTTCTGATAGAAATGTGCGCCATTGTTTCGCCCTTTGAGATAAGCGTGCTGGTAAATAAGTCACAACAAACGTAAAAGGAACCGATCGCTTTACTGGGTTCCAAGTCAGGGATCAGGCCTCAAACGGCAAGCGCTTGGCTTTTGGAGCCTCGCGTTTTTAATCTTCATTTTTGTTTGTTTATTCGCAGGCTCCTCCTTCAGATATGTGCAAAGGGGACCATCCATGGGCTTTGAAGACCCTTTTTGATCATTAGGTTGATTGCTGTTCTAAGCGCGTTTGTGATGGTTTAATTAAACCAAGACCCTTTGCGGGGCCCCAGCGGCCCTCGAGAGCTCTCCGGCTGGAGGGTTTGAGGGTCTGCTTGCGGCGGCGCGCGGCGTTTCTCTTTGTGTTAACGACGAGGAACAGATATTAGGCGAGGAAAATCAATGACATGTTGGAAAGAAAAAGTAAACTGTTACAGTTAGCAATTTGGGGCAAGGTTAGCACGGTTGAAAGTCACCCCACAAAAGCGACATTTTTGGACGAGAACACAAGTGATAAATGATGTGCGCTCTATCTCCTCCTCTCTCCCTCGCACACACATTCACACACACAGATGAAGGCAGAGAGGAGGAGAAGGGTGAGGACAGGTGCTTGTGTTCTGCTCTGGTTCTGAGGGAAGAGTTGGAACAGGTTTTTGTCTCTCAGGCTTGCGCGCTCTCCTGTGCGGTGTCACTAACGCATCCGAAGTAAAGTTGCCCCAAGGCGGACAGAGATAGTCGCACCGATAAAAGAAAACAATAGGCGAGCCAGAATTGAGTAATGCAAATTACCTTTTTACAGAGAAAACAAAGCCATGAACGTATAGACATGCACAGGTTTAAAGGATTTGTTCACTCCTGAATTAAAATTTCGAAAAGAAATTAAGGTTTTTAGGGAAACCATTCCAGGATTTTTCTCCATATAGTGGATCAGTGGGTTGAAGGTCTAAATTGCAGTTTCAAAGCAGCTTCAAAGGGCTCTACACGATCCCAGCTGAGAAATAAAGGTCTTATCTAGCAAAATGATCTGTCATTTTATTTAAAAAATGAAAAATGTATATACTTTTTAACCACAAATGCACGTCTTTGTGCTTTATGCATTACATAATCACATTGGAAAGGTCACACATGGCTAGTTCTTTGTCTGTGTGCTTAAAAAAACTCTTTTTTCTCCTCCAACTTCGAAATTGTCCAACATCATTGTTTTACCTTTTTCTGTAAAGGGTGTTTGACTTTCTTTGCAGTTTCGCTGTGTAAACACTGGGTTGGTACTTCCACCAATGTGACTATGTAATGCGTGAAGTTGTGGACACAGAGCTAGTAAAAAAAAGTGTCCAAATTTTATTTTATTTTTTTTTTTAGAAAATGACCAATCGTTTCACTATATAAGACCCTTATTCCTTGGCTGGGATCGTGTAGAGCCCTTTGAAGCTGCATTGAAACTGCAGTTTGGACCTTTAACTCATTGGCTCCCATTGAAGTCCACTATATGGAGAAAAATCCTGGAATATTTTTCTCAGAAACCTTAATTTTGACTGAAGAAAGAAAGACATGAACATCTTGGATGACATGGGGGTGAGTACATTATCAGGAAATGTTTAATTTTAGAGTGAACTAATACTTGAACTCTACGTCATATACATATCAAGAATTTGTCCTTTGGTTCATTGTGATATCTCGTTTGAGCTAATCACATTAGCTTTTTAACCACTTAGCTCTATGCTAAGTTATAGGTTAAACTGTTATCTTGCTAACCAAAGGCTACCTAAAAAAAATAGCTGCAGCTGAAATCACATACTCAAGTATTTACAGCGCAGCAAAGTACAATGAGCACCTTCTGATATACACTGTAAAAAATCTTAAAATAATTTGTTAACTTGCTGCCTTAAAAATTTTAAGTTCAGTCAACTAAAATAAGTTTAGTCAACTTGAAATGTTAAGTTGTACTAAGTAACAACTTAGATATTTGTGTTTGCTAAACTTAACAAATGGGTAAGTAACCCGGCTGCCTTAAAAATTTAAGTTGATTCAACTCAAATATCTAAGTTGTCACTTAGTATAATTTAACATTTCAAGTTGAATAAACTTGAGTTAACTGAACTTAAAATTTTAAGGCAGCCAGGTTACAATTTATTTTAAGTTGACTCAAATTGTTTTTTACAGTGTAGCTAGATGCTAATGCTAGTCATTGCAGGTTGGTATCAGATGGATGTTCTCATTGTAAAAAACATTGTACTGTGCAAAACAAAAAATTGTGTACAGCCCTGAAACCAAGATTTGAGTACCGGAAATTGCTTTATATAATAGCATACTTGTAAAGGTTGACAAAATCAACCTTTATACACATACACATATGTAACCCTAGAGTTTCACAACAAAACCCGCCCTATTGCATTTCGAGTCCCCTGTTACAAATCGTGTTCTGGGGTTTAAAATACACATTTTTTTTGTTGGGGTTCCCCTGGTAAATTCGCATCCCAGCGGCTAAATATGACATTATTGGGGTTTGCTTCAACCCGCGACATCAAAAACAACCACGTACTTGGCAACACAGCCCTAGACCTCAAAACCAGTCAGCAACACATTGTTTGGGTCAAAATTATTGCTTTTTCTTTTATGCCTAAAATCATCAGGATATTAAGTAAAGATCATGTTCCATGAAGATATTTTGTAAAACTGCCTTAAATATGTCAAAACTTAATTTTTGATTAGTAATATGCATTGCTAAGAACTTCATTTGGTCAACTTTAAAGGCGATTTTCTCAATATTTCGATTTTTTTGCACCCTCAGATTCCAGATTTATCTCAGCCAAATATTGTCCTATCCTAACAAACCATACATCGATATGAAAATAAATATGAAAGCTTATTTATTTGTCTTTCAGATGTGTGACTGGTTTTGTGGTCCAGGGTCACATATAGCATTTACATTACATTTTAGCAAATACGCCAAAGGCCCTTTCATTTCATGAGGTATTTCAAATCATATTCTGCACCCTGTAAAAATAGACAAAGTTACAATGAGTTCACATTTCTAAATAAGGAAAATGAAAGAACTTTGGACTGCACAAGGGAAACTTTCTCCGGTTCTCTTCGGCGTCCCTTGAGACGCCTTCATCTCGCAGGTCCATTCTTCCTGTGCGCAGGTTAAGGGCTGCGGTGTTGACCTAGTATTCCTCTCATTTAATATTCCACCTACTGCTCTTCACACGCTAATTGGGGGAGAAGGAAGCGCTCATTAAGGCTCATTTCATGTACACATATTCATTAGGCGCAGGACTGGAGTGTCAGGAAAACGCAGCCTGGCCTCTTTTCTAGTTTGTTTACTTTCCTGTTTATTTGCAGGTGTATTTGTTCATTTAAATTGCCCTTTCCTGCAGTCTCCTGCAGACTTAAGTGAGAACGCGGCCAAATTAGTTCAGTTTGTTCTTAGTCTACGTCAATGTCTAAAAAGGAGGTTTCACACTTAGTCAGAGTTTGAACATGCTGGTTTTGTTGTTACACTGAGCCATAGAGCCGTAGTGAAAAAATGGCAAAAATGGATTTAGTTGAACTTTCTAGCTCTCCAATTGGTTGTATTGTTGAATGCTATCTGGCCTTCTTACTATACCTGGAAAAACTGCTTTTTCAGGTTCAGAATATTTAAGCCAAACAGGGCAAAGATCAATGCAGTGCCAGTTTTATAGCTCTCACAACACCAACTATTCTTTCATTTCACATTCCCACCATCCTCTATCTTCCAAGAACAGCCCAGACATGTTCTGCGGTCCAGCCTGCATATGGCTGTTAAAATGTAATATACACTAATACCCCCTCATTCACTTCCTCCTCCAACCTATTACTGCTAGGGTTTTATTGTCCTGCTTTCATCTTTTCGTGTGTATACGTATGTATCGTGGGGGTTAACTAACGAACATTGGTCCTTTGCTTTGGTTGAGCTCATTAAGTGCTTTGTGCATTTCCTTTTGGGGGCCTGGTTTTAATGTAGCTTGTTATTCTGCACTCTAGTGAATCAGGGGCCCCGTGGACCTCAAGTTTTGGAAGTGTAACCCCTGAGAATTATTTGAAGTTGAAGAACGAAATTAAGAGGTGATAGGGAGTGACTCGTGCGCTGTATCGCCTTCATTGACTCCCATTTACTGTGCCGGTAATATAGCTTGCGGTTTAGTGGTAGGAAGTTTTTGTGCTTTGTTGAATTTTTCTTATAGCAAGTCAACAAACCAGACGATTTCTCGTGTTTTAGGTTGTTATTTTCTGGTCTAATTAGCAAAAACAGTTTATTTCTCCATTGTCAGCAGTGAAAAGATGTACGAAGGAAGCTTGTCAATAACTTGAACGTAAACAAAATCTTTTTCACCCTCATTCTAATTGAATGACTGGATGTCGGCCATGAAATTTCACCAAGCATCTGTAAACGTGTCCACACTTTTACTGTAGTAAACACAATACACTAGGTTCTTTACAAAAGCCTCAATTTTCATATAAATTGCAGGTAATCGTCCAGTAACATATGCCTCTGTATGTTTGTGAATCTGCGAGGTTGTTCATCTAGGAGTTTCTTCCGTCGTGTTACTCCTCTGTGAGTTGGTTCTGATTGGACTGTGTCTCACAGCTATAAATACCACCCAGGCGTTTGGATCCCCATGCTTTAGGGCTCCCCCGGCGCCTCCTGTCAAACACTGCCATCTTGTTGGGAATAAATGTCTAACTGGCAGAGGGGCGATCTGTCTCTCTCAAGCTTTTTTCTCTAGCGGGCTAATGCTCCATCAGAGTCTGTGTGGCATCCAGCTTCGGCGGGAAGGTCTGATCTCGTCTCGTTTTCTCTATTTTCTTAATCTCACGCTGTTTTTTTCCTTTGTTTTTCCTTTTAGTTTTTGTCACCCATCCTGATTTCTCTTAATCACAAATACAAACTACCATTGCCTTTTAATAATTTTCCAATAGGCACAAACTGTTCAAATCAAGTGTTGTGTGCTCATTCAACCTTATGTGATTAACACTGTGATATTTGTGAACGCTGTGAACGCTGACAAATGAGACCAAGTGAATCTCACCTGAATCAAGTCATACACTACCAGTCAAAAGTTTTTGAACAGTAAGATTTTTAATGTTTTGTTGAAGAAGTCTCTTCTGCTCACCAAGCCTGAAATTTATTTTATTAAAAATACAGCAAAATCTGTAATATTTTGAAATATTTTTGCTATTTAAAATAACTGCTTTCTTTTTGAATATATTTGAAAATTTAATTTATTCCTGTGATCAGAGCTAAATTTTTTAGCATCATTACTCCAATCTTCAGTGTCACATGATCCTTCAGAAATCATTGTAATATGCTGAACTGCTGTTCAATAAACACTTTTTATATTATTATTATCAATATTTAAAACAGTTAGAAAGATCCAAAGATCAGCATTTATCTGAAATAAAAAAAAAAAACTTTTGTAACTTTATACACTAACCATTCAAAAGCTTGGAGATAGTATATGTATATATTTTTTAATTATTACAACTTTTAAAATTAATACTTTTATTTAGCAAGGATACTTTAAATTGATTAAAAGTGATGATAAAGACATTATAATGTTACAAAATAATTTCAGATAAATGCTGTTCTTCTGAACTTTCTATTCATCAAAGAAACCTGAAAAAATTCTACTCAGTTTTCAACATAATATTAATAATAATTGTTTTTTGAGCAGCAAATCAGAATATTAGAATGATTTCTGTTAGATCACGTGACTGGAGTAATGATGCTAAAAATTCAGCTTTGAAATCAAAGGAATAAAATAAATTTTGAAATCAAATAGAAAACAGTTATTATAAATAGTAAAAATATTTCAAAATTGGACTGTTTTTGCTGTACCCCGAATCAAATAAGCATGTATGTATTAGGCTTGATGAGCAGAAGAGACTTCTTTAAAAAAAAAAAAAAAAAAAAAAACATTAAAAAATGGTACTGTTCAAAAACTTTTGACTGGTAGTGTATTTAATGCAAAAATGAATAGAAACAAAAAAAATGCAAAAAAAGTCTATTTTTATTACTACTGTATGGTGGCAAATTAAAAAGGTAAAATAAATGTGAAATATTTTGAATAATATTTTAAATAAAATATTTGTACAGCATATTAGCATTTAAAGTAAATGTGTTAAAATTTTTTCATTCTAAAATGTACACTTACATGTATAATAATAATTAAAACATCTGGACATATTACAGTAACAAAAAAATGTGCTTAATTGCCATTATATTAACATCTTTACACAGACTTAAATGGTACTAAAAGGCTTGTTTTCATTTTAAAAATATATCTTTTTTTCATCTAAGGGTGGAATATGACCTGAAGATGCTTAAACAGCCCTCTTCCTGACCTCTTTTAATCGAAACCAAGCAAAACATAAAGTCAGCAGCTACAACTTTTTGCTCAGACAGCAGCATTATATACACTTGTCACTAATTTCCTCTCTCATGACATTATTAATATAGTGCTAAAAAAGGACCTCACAGTTCAAAACAACCTCGAATAATTAGCTGTTGCCCATCTTTTAACATTTACTCTGGCAATTATGGTGATTAGTTGTGTGCCTTGATCTTCATATGTAAATCTTTGTGTAAACAAACCTATATTAGCGTGTAGGTGCGCGGGAGCGATCGCGTACACGTACCTGACAAAAACACTGCGCCGTAGACGCGCACTAAATTACGCCCTAATTGGATCCCTTTGAATATTCAAGAGACGTCCCCTCCGACACATGTACAAAATAAAACTAACAAATATGTGGGGGCAAGAAAAGCACATTGGGGTTAAAGGCGCTGAGGGAGATAGCCTTCTTTCTCTCGTTCCTGTCCCCGGCATCTGTTCATCCATATGGAACGGGGGGCAGAATCCGCCGTCTCTGGGAAGGCTGACATTATGTCAAGCAACTCGTTGAGAGAAAACCAGCTTTAGAAGAAAAGTTAGAGGAAGAGACAAAGCGGTTTCAAATTTGACGAGGTTCTCGTGCATTTGAGAACACTTTACTTGGAATAAAATTTAAATATATCTATAAATAAATTATATTTAAAAGTTTATGATGTATTAACAATTGGTGTAAATCTCAAAACAAAGCTTTGCCCCTGTTTCTGTTCCTTTTTTTCTGATTTTCTCTTTGCTTTTCTCTGGTGGCCGTGGTGGTACTTGAGTTTCTTTGTTTGCAACCGGTAAGAAAGCTTTTTCCAGCAGCTTCATATTGTCTTTATTTTTAGTGGACAGCAAATAAAAGGTCTGATATGAATGAATTATTGATTGCAGTGGTCAGTTAAAAGAAAAAGCACTTCCCTTCTTTTTGTTAGTTTATTTATTTATCTGTTTGTTCACTTTGTACTCTCGCCTGGTGCGGTTTTGTAGGGTTGAGTGGATGGATGCGTTTTGTTTGGTGGGTCAGGTATTTTTTTGTGTTACTTGCGTCTTGTAAAAATGTTTACATTTGCAAAAAATGATTTAGTATTGTCTTCTAGAACCAAAAAGAGATTTTTATCAAGCAAACATACACACAATATGTACAAACAAACAGATCCCATTGTGCTTGGCCTAACACGCGCGCACACACACACTCGCACGGTATCATTACTCGTGCACATTACAGTGAGAGGAGACAGAACGGGGGCACTTTGTAAATGTCATGGGCCGAGGGCTCTTCCACCCTCTTTGCTGGATGGAATAAAATGAATTGAAGTGAACACTATCAGCAGCCGCAGCAAGATAAATCTGTCGTTTAAAAGGGACTTGCAATTAGGTGTGCAGGGGCCAGCAGGAGGGCAGGGCTTTCAAGAGCCTGCTGCCATTAACCTCCTTTCTACTGCTACATTGACCTGGGAAGTGTAGTTTTTAGTTCCCCAAGCCTGAATTTGAATCATCTACTCACCAAATAGGACTACAAAGAGATTGACGCTAATATTTGATCTGTTCATGATATGGCCTTGAAAGCCTATTTTATTTCGGTAGTGTGACATAAAATGTAGAGTGGGATTTTGATTCATTTAAGTGATTCTTTTGAATCAGTTCAAGATTTGTTTCCTGATTTGTTCTGCGAGTTACCTCTTTACACCAGTGGTCACAGCTTGCAAATGTCACTGAATCAACCATTTAACAGATTTATTAAAAAATTCTACTGTCTTCTGAGTCAAATTATATTTGTGTAGCATTTTTTGCAGTACACACTAGCTAGGTTTCCATCCAAAGTTGTGAATATAGCACATAAAACATTTGCAAATAAGCAAATGTTTCCCTCCAGTAGAGCTGCCCCATAATAGTCGACTAACCGTTAGTCGACGAGAAGAGACTTGGTTGACCAAAATTTTATTAGTCGCTTAGTCGCAGAACAAAAATTCACAGGAAGTGGTGAAGTCATGCAGTCCGTGACGGACAGATTGTTAAAGGCTGGTCTATGTAGTAATATAGTACACCAGGCAGGACATCCAAACGCTCACCTATCATTTATTGACCTCACTGACTTTACATGGCAGCTCTTTAGAATCTGTAAAGACTCTACATTTATTTGTGTGCACACGGAATAACAACAAAGCGTTGCACTTTTGTAAAATAATTAAAGCAAACAGGATGCACTTTCTGCCGTCTTGGTCTCTGTGAAATTGAGCATGAAACTTCCAGACTCTCTGCATACTTGCCTTACGGACATGAAAATATATATAGAGAGAGTTGAATTCTCTACTTTTAAATGAACCAATTCAAATAGAAAACAGATGTGACCGTGGACCACAAAACCAGTCATAAGAGTCAATTTTTCCAAACTGAGATTTATACATCATCTGTAAGCTGAATAAATAAGCTTTCCATTGATGTATGGTTTGCTATGATAGAACAATATTTGGCCGAGATACAACTATTTGAAAATCTGGAATCTGAAAAATCTGAAAAAATCACCTTTAAATTTATCCAAATAAAGTTCTTAACATTGCTTATTACTAATCTAAAATTAAGTTTTGATATATTTACAACAGGAATTTTACTAAATATCTTAATGGAACATGATCTTTACTTAATATCCTAATGATTTTTGGCATAAAACAAAAATTAATCATTTTGACCCATACACTGTATTTTTGGCTATTGCTACAAATATGCAGATGGCAGCTGTTTGGGAACATGGTCTTGTATGACAGTTCTGGGAGGCAATTATACAGAAATACTTTAACAACAGACTTTGCTCAAGCATTTCAGAATGACCATAATAACATTTCATATGCTGTGCAATGATATTGCTCCACTGGTTAGTCATGTTGTCCCGTCCCATAGCGCAAAGTCACATTACTTTTTTTGGTGCGCATGGAGAAATTTCTTCACAAAATGCGTTTCCATCTTCCATCATCAAGAACATTTTTGCGAATTAAGGGATTTTCTTTTTCGAATTTTGCCATTGCATCACTCGTTTTGATGCAGTACTTCAAAATGCACATTAAAATGGTGATGGAAACATATCTAGTTTTTCAAAGCAGCTTGCAATGATATAAACAATCATGTAGCTGAAATTTGTATATTGCTCTGTGTAATGAATGCAAGTAAAGTTGGATGTACTATACAGTGTATCCAACAAAATATAGACAGTGGGCAATGCAGGTTTTAACAGTGTTTTTACGTCAATTTAATTATACAAGTATATATCAGATATTTTTACACAATAATTCATCCACTTACTTTCTCTCCTTGTTGTGAATGAAACTCTCATGATGAATGAAATAACCTACAGCAAATCAACAGCACTCATCTTGTTCAGACTGAAAACATGAAAAAAATTATTAGTTTGAATTGACAGCTTTGTTCAGGACCAAAAAAGGCAATATATTGAAGCAAATTTTGAAATGATGTGAAGACATCTTCGAAATGATGTGCAGCATTGAACCGTACACAATAAGACAGAAGCGTACGATCAAAATGTTCGCGTAGAACGTAGGGAACAGATGCACAGCCCCTGGTGCGCTTTTAAACATTTCTGTGGTCTTCACCTCCAGCTTTATCTCACAGTTCACCTCACACCTCTCTCTCCAGCGTCCCCTTCCGCTCACCCCTTTTCTCACCCTATCCTTCTTCCTCTCGCGCGCTTTCCTCTTCACACTCTATCTGCGTGACCTTCATCTGCTCGCCACTTTCAGCCGGCACCAAAAACTTAATCACACACTGTCAACCTGTAAGGCGAGGAGGAGGAGGAGGGCGAATTCTTCCCCTCTTTCTCTCGGCTCCTCTCTTCTTTAATGCCCTTTGCAGTGGCGAGGAAAGAAGGGGGAAAATTTATGGCTGGTGGGACAGGTGGGGTATGAACAATGGGCAGAAAGCAGTGCAGGGTTATCTGGTGGGGCGCGGGAGAGCGCGCGGCGGGGAAATCGATGTGACCCGTGATACACTGTCATCACAATTCCCACCCCAGCCGTCCTATTTGTCTTGCGTAGGGAGCCCTGGACGGGCCGTGTCAACGTGCGTGGAGAGAGGCCCTGGCCAGATTAGCCCGGGTGAATCATGACTGCTTGCGCGCTTTCTTATTCAGCCCCAGTTCTATCTGTTATTGCTGCTGCAGTGGGGCTATAGTTTGCGGCCTGGCACTGTGGGTGGGAGGGGTTGTCTATGGGGATTGTGGGTAAAATATGGATTGTGTGTGTGAAAGGATGAGATTAACAGCTATACGGAGCTTTGGACACAGCAGCCTTCTGTTTCTTCAGAAATACACTGTGAAGTGCTCACTTGCTTTATCTTCTCCCCGCTGAGTGATATTCACGGTTACTGTTTCTAGATGTACGGTAAACCCTCGCTTTGATTATAGCCAGTTCATCCTCTGTGAAACAAGTTTGTAGGCTGTTTGAAACTCACTTCAAGGTGAAGAATTCATTTGAGGTTAGAATACTTTAATCTATCCCAGTTTGTTATGCAGAGACTTTAAGAAATAAATTTGTAGGTTGATTTTTTTTTAAACCGTGGCACTATTAAAACTTGCTCTGTGTGTTTGAGTGTCCTGACACAGCAACAGCTCAACCAATAGGGTGAGGTTGGGGGTGGAGCTATCTGTTTGTTTGACCAATGGTAGATGGAGGGAATGTCCGGAAAACATATTTTGATTCTTCTAATTGTGGGACTATTAAAAACTGCTCTCTGGGTGTTTGAGCATCTTGACCAGCCTGACACAGCAACAGCTCAACCAATAGTGTGAGGTTGGGGGTGTAGCTATCTGTTTGCTTGACCAATAGTAGATGCAGGGGAATGTTTGGAAAACATGCTATTATCTTTTCAACTTTGCCTGGTGACACAGAAATGACACAATTCACTTTTAAAAGTCTAATTTAAATTTAATTTCAACAGATTTTTCTGTAGTGGTCAACTAATATATTAATATATAAATGTATATACTGTATATCAGTATATAAATTATTAACTGTTAAAGAAATGTTCTTTATTTGTGGAAAAACACTATAATAGGAATCAAGATGTTAATCTAAAGTGTCTAAATAATAAATGTATTTTATTTTTTTAATATTATTCATTTTCCGTAATGTCAACATTTAAAAGTACATTAAAATATTAAAAATTAAAATATAAAAAAATGTCAATAGGGTTAATTCTAATTGCAGTATGTGTTATTAACTGTCTTTAAATTAAATTTATATATTTTTGGCTATAAAATGAAAAAAACAAAAACAAAAAAACACTTTGGTTGAAATTAAATAGGTTGCTAAACTGAATAATAATCTTTTTTTTTTAATTAAATACAATTTAATAAATGCACATTAACATTGTCCTAAAAACACTGGCATGATTATTCACAACACATTTACATTATGTTCTGTTCTGTGTTGTACCAGATGAGGCTCAGTTAGCTTTGCCAATGCAGAAACCAGGGTTCGAGAAGCTTCCTCTGGGCACTCAGACTCTTCCTCCAGGCTTCCCTGCTCCCTTCCTGTTTGCAGATGGCCTCTCTTCCGTGGAGACATTGCTCACTAACATCCAGGTACATATAGTGTGTGTTTTATTTACATTTGTTAGAAACAGTTAATTAAAATGAATTTATAATGTATTGATTCTGTGGCAATGCACTATTTGTTAATGCACTGCCACAAGGCTATTGGCTCCAACTCATTTGCATAATTTTAAGTGGAAATTTGCTGAGGCCCCCTAGTGGGCCCTGGCCTCCTGTCTAAGAAGCACTGCTTTGAAGTACATGCATTTCGCATACAATAACTGCGTATTTGTGTATTAAAATCAGTTGTGTCTTGTGTTGTGTTGGCGGCTCAGGGTCTGCTGAAAGTGGCCGTGGATAATGCCCGTGTGCAGGAGAAACAGGTGCAACAGGAACGCAAGGAGTTAAAAATGGAGCTGTACAGAGAAAGAGAGATGAGAGAGAGTCTGGAGAGACAACTCACCTCTGAACTGCACAGCCGAGGTACGTACACGCTATTAAACTGGAGGACGTTAGGGTGGATCATAACTGAACTTGCTTTTCATCATATACTTGATATAATAGTTATAATTTAGGTCTAGAGTTCCCACAGTCATAGAAATTTTATAAAGGTAGCTTCTATAGTGATTTACTTAATAGCTATTTATAAATAGTGTGTTATCTTTTTAAACGATTTTAAAATAAGCCTTAGCCAGCAATCACAAATTACTGAAAAAGTGATGGAAATTTATCGGTCATAATGTTTGCGAACCCTTCCGGTCCTCTCTTTTTAGTAAACACATTATCGCATGACGAACACTCAGAAAAACCTCAGAGTGCGCGCCGCCAATTCCCTCTCTTCATCGCAACCAAACCGTGTCACTAGTGGATTTACTGCCAATTCAACTCCTGCCGTTTGCGCCAAGAAATTAAGCCAATTATTCAGCTGGATAACAACTCTGACAATATGTACAAACACCTCAATAATTTATTAGCCATGGCTGTTACAGCATTTCATGTTCTTTTAATGCGCACTGTTATATGGTGGATGATTTGGCCAATCAAAGGCAAGTAATTAGAGGTGTGAGGAGGAAGGGACATACATTTAACACCGCGAGCGAGCGAACACGCCGGGAGCTTGTTTTAAGGTCTTCTGCCAGACTCCGAGTGTTTCAAAAGGCCGTTAATTGCTGTGAATCCACATATACACAGAGTTGATTATGTTTGCACGTATTCAGAGAATTGTGTTGTGTGAAAACATTGTGCTGTGTGAACACGACGTGTTGGCGTTAGGTGTGTACAGCTGTTGTGTTGGCCCATAAATGTGCATTGGTAGGTTAAATTTATTATTACATTAAAAATGCTAGTATGATTGCTTATTCTTAGAGTCCCTGAACCCTGAATGAGTAATAGTAGCGATGCCCTGGCAAACAACACAAACTAGGCCACATTTCCGTAAAGTTTATTAAACAGAGCGTCAAAAAAAATAGCAATTTTACATATCCTTTTTGAAAGCTGTTGCACGTAGCGCACCATATGTTTTTGTTTTGCTAGTGCTAATGAGCACTTTCAAGTCTCTAATGTGTGAACGTGAGTCTGCGCTGGCGTCGTTTTGTGTTTTCAGACACCATGCTGAACGAGCGAAGTGTTTTACGTTTGAATGTTTGTTTAAACTTCTTTCTTCTCGCCCTCAGCCACTATTCAGAAGCGTCTGAAGAAGGAAAAGAAGGCGAAGAGGAAACTGCAGGAGGCTTTGGAGTTTGAGTCTAAGAGGAGAGAGCAGGTGGAACAGGCTCTCAAACAGGCCACATCTCCTGAGAGTCTCCGCATGAGTCTCAACGGTGGGGCTCTGCTCTTTGACACACACAACACTGGGCCTGGCCCAATACTCAAACTTGTGGTCTGGATTTGACCTCTTGTCTACTCACATGACGAATTTCTTGTATTTGTCCCAAGTGTTTAAGTGGTTGTGAAAACCTCAAGTGTGTAGATTGTTTGATCACCAGATGGGACACACTTACATCAGTGTTCTAAAATTAAGTTTACTGACACATTCTGATTTTCAATACTATGCACCTAAAAGATCAGTTCACGTCAGAATTGAAATTTCCTGATAATTTACTCACCCCTATGTCATCCAAGATATTCATGTCTGTCTTTCTTCAGTCAAAAAGAGAATTTAAAGTCCACTTCCCAAAGATTCATATAATGTCATCAAGATATTCATGTCTTTCTTTCTTCAGTCGTAAAGTAATTATGTTTTTTTAGGGAAACATTTCAGCATTTTTCTCCATATAATGGACTGATATGGTGCCCCAATTTTGAACTTCCAAAATGCAGTTTAAATGCGGCTTCAAATGTTCAAATGTTGTAAATGATCCCAGCCGAGAAAGAAGGGTCTTACCTAGCGAAATGATCAGTTATTTTCATAAAAATAATACCATTTCTATACTTTTTAATGTCAAATGCTCGTTTTGTCTTACTCTGCCTGGACTGTTTTTTTCCAGTTCATGACAGTTAGGGTATGTAGAAAAACTCCCATCTCATGTTCTCCCTCAACTTCAAAATCATCCTATATTGCTGTTTTACCTTTTTTGTGAAGGGTGTTTGATCTTCTTTGTATGTTCACTTTGCAAAGACTGGGTCTGTACTTCTGCAGCGATGTAGGATGACTTTGAAATGATTTTTGAAGTTGAGGGAGAAAATACAATTGGAGTTTTTCGACATACCCTAACTGTCTTGAGTCAGAATACACAGAGTTCAGGTAGAGAAAGGCAAGACGAGCGTTTGAGATTAAAAAGTATTTAAATTGTACTTTTTTAATTAAAATAATCAGTCGTTTCGCTAGATAAGACCCTTCTTCCTCGGCTGGGATCGTTCACAACCATATTTGGGATTGTTTGAAGCCGCATTTAAACTGCATTTTGTAAGTTCAAACTCAGGGCACCATATCAGTCCATTATATGGAGAAAAATGCTGAAATGTTTTCCTCAAAAAACATAATTTTTTTACGACTGAAGAAAGATTCCTTAGCTGGGATCGCGTTAAGCCCTTTGAAGCTGCACTGAAACTGCAGTGTGGACCTTCAACCTGTTGATCCCCATTAAAGTCCACTATATGGAGAAAAATGTTTTCCTCAAAAACCTTTATTTCCTTTCAGCTGAAGAAAGAAACACATGAACATCTTTGATGACATGGTGGTGAGAAAATAATCAAGACATTTTATTTCTGGAGTGAACTAATCCTTTAATTTCACTTTCACTGGAAATATTTCTTTGAATGCTAGTGATTTCAGGGCACGTGAGTTCCTGACCATGATGAATCATGGGATAAACTTAGCTCCAAATACCACTCTAATGCAAAATTAGAGATTTAAGTGTGTGTTAAAGGCACTGAGCTTTTGCATTTATGAGAACAGGAACAGTCTTGCGCCCTTACAAGTTGCCAAGATCACAAGACCGACCACATGTGACACGATAAGCAATAAATGACAAGCCCAAAATCAAATCTCACTGGTCCAGAATGCTGCTCCATATAAATATGAGATTGCCAGTAGGATTCCTGAAGTACAAATGAGATCATTAGCTGCTTTTCCACCGTTGTGCCATTTTTAAGAACGGTAAGAAATCTCAGTTATGTTTCCATTTGAGCTCAGCATGGCATGGTTAGGAACGGTTCTCCGCCCGGAATACTCAGCACGGTTAGCTGGCAGAGTGTAGTAAAGTTGCCACTCAGGATTGGTCACTTGTTTGTCATCCAGCTACTAATTTCTCTCTGTATTTGGCCAAGCGCACTTCTTGAGTGAAATAAACAGAAATATCTGATCATTCTCCATAACACGGTCACTATTTATGTCTCATACTGTATATAAACACTTGCGTTACCAAGGCAACAATCGACACATTTGCATCACGAGCTCTGTTATCAGCCTCATGGTGGAAAACAAAACCATATTCTTACTGACTGGCCCAGATCAGCACAGAACAGTTAGGCAGTGAAAATGGTTTGAACAAAAGGTGGAAAACCGGCTAATGATCTTGTTTAATTGTTGAATTGAAGGAGAAAACCATACTACACAACCTTGATGAGAAATCCACCAATCAGATAAATCACTGGAAATGAGAAAATGTGAAACATGCTTAGCAGTGACGTCCACTACCATGAAGCATTGCAAATGTCAACTGAAACAGTTTCCCTATACATATATACTGTATTTGCATATGTTAAATCAAATGTATTGTATCTAATTAATGGTATCCATTCAGTGGTTTAATATTGTACAGTTGTTTGTGATTCAAATCAGTTTGTAGTGCTTTATTCTGGTTTAAATCAATGTGTATTGAGATTCTCTTCA
Source organism: Labeo rohita (assembly GCF_022985175.1). NCBI lineage: Eukaryota > Metazoa > Chordata > Actinopteri > Cypriniformes > Cyprinidae > Labeo > Labeo rohita. Next base: position 5,245,670 of record NC_066889.1, on the reverse strand, counting down.
CTTTTTGATTTGGTTGAAGGCTTATAACTGTTTATTGAGGATATGTATGGAGAAATGAATGGGAAAAATACATCTAGAGTACTAGATAAGTGAGCAGATTTTACACTTTCACAGCCAAATATAACACATTTGATGTTTAAGATCGTGTTGCATTGTGGAGCACTTTTACTTGGACAACATAAAACTGATGTAATGCTGGAAACTCGTGTACACTGACATACACCGTTTCTCTCTCACAGTATCTTTAAAGATCTGCTTGTTCAGAACTTCCCTCAGTTTGTCCATTAATATTTCGTTCATTCTCATATTTTTTTTAGTCGGTGCTGATATTGGTATTTCCGTCTAGGTCATAACTATTAGCAATGCATTAGCATCATAATCTGAGCTGAGGAAATGGAGGCTGATGTTTATCATAAACGCTCTTAATATGCACACTTATCAAGGCCAAACCATTTTCCTAATCGCTTGCTGTTGTTTTGATTACACTTGTTTAATTGTGAATATCTTAACAGAAGCAGAATTTGAATGGAGAAAAAAAAAACAGGTACATTTGCAAGACATCTGCAAGTATTTTCATGAGTGCTGGAGCAATTATTAGGCCAAGGCTGATTAGACGCGAATTCATTATGAGAAATGCACTTTGTTTTTGCCTTTCATCTGAGCGGAATGCTAGAAAAAGATCCATATTGTGAAGGTCTGCTGTTACGTCACATCTCTCCTCAGATAAAGCTACTTCCTCTTTTGTTTATCTGCGCAATGCGACCTTTGTAGTGGAGATTATTTCCAAGTGCAGTTCAAGTCAAGTGAGTTAGGTAGACAAAATGAATTTAAAAATAAAATAAAATAAAATACTTTTTAAAAGTCTAATAATACACTACCGTTCAAAATTTTAGGGTTAGCAGAATTTTTTTAAAAAGAAGTCTCTGATACTCACCAAGGCTGTATTTATTTGATTAAATATATTGTAAAAACAGTAATATTGTAAAATTTATTACAATTTAAAATAGCTGTTTTTTATTTGAACACATTTTATAATGTAATTTATTCTTGTGATACAAAGCTGAATTTTCAGCATCATTACTCCAGTCTTCAGTCTCACGTGATCCTTCAGAAATTATTCTAATATGCTGATTTGAAGAAACCTTAATGATTATCGTCAATGCTGAAAACAATGGAAGCCCATTTCTGCCACTGAATGAATAAAAAAAAAAAAAATAAAAAAAAAAGATAATTGCAACTTTTATCTCACAATTCTGACTTTTTCTTGCAATTGCGAGTTTATCTCACAATTCTGACTTTTTTATTAAAATTGCATGATACAAATTTTCAATTCTGACTTTTTTCTCCAAATTACATAATATAAACTTGCAATCGCGAGTTATAAAGTCAGAATTGCAAGATATAAACAGGCAATCCTAATTTTTTTCTATAGAACTGTGATATAAACTCACAAATGTGAGTTATAAACTAGTTTATATATTTCAATTGTGACTTTTTTTCAGATTTGCAAGATATAAACAGGCAATTCTGACTTTTTTTCTAAAATATACAATATAAACTCGCAACTGCAAGTTATAAAGTCAGAATTGCAAGATATAAACTCAGAACTGCGTGTTTATATCAGGCAATTCTGACATTAGAACACACAATTGTGAGTTATTAAGTTATAAAATAGTTAATGCTATAATGTTATTAATGTTATTAAAGTTAATTATAATGAGTTTTATATATATATATATATATATGATATTCTGAGAAATCAGCAGTCTTTTTCCCCCTCAGAACTGGACTTTATAACTCACAACTGCAAGTTTGTATCTTACAATTCTGAGAACAAAAAGTCCTGTTTATATTGAAAGTCCTGTTTATATACAGAATTGCCTGTTTATATCTCATAATTGTTAAAGATGTAAATTAAGAGGATCACAGAAAAACCTCAGTGAGGTCAATAAGTTGATGTAGTTCAGGTTGTAAAATGGGACAATGTGACACTATTTATTAGTAAAAATGTGTAAATATATTTACTTGACACATTTAATGGCATATTTTACTGATAAAGTACAGAGAGGTCTAATTCTGTGATATTTGTTTTATTTGATTTGATTTTAGAGGCAGTGATACCAGAGGTGAAGTCTGAACATAATGGCAACCAGCAGGAGAACTCAGCTGTACAAGGTAAGAATGTACTGTAAATTACCTTAAACTACAAAAACTCAAAACCTGACATCACACCATCAATAGTGGGTATTTGAACGAAAGGTAAAAATGGCTGCAGTTGCGAAGATGTAACCAGCCATGTGCTGTACATATGCTTCAGAGGCCCCCCTCTCTCCTGGGGCCGAACCCCAGCGAAACTACCAAAGTAAATCCCTGAACTTGCCTTACATCTCATTGGGTCCCTTTGAAGATGTCCAACTCTTTCAGGAGTGAGATTACAAACTGATGTTTTCATGCGCCTTTCACGCTTCCGTTCCCCGAGATCTATTTGCGCTTTACAGCTCTTCTGCACACACTCATACAGTTTCATTCTTATCCCTGTTCCATCTGTCTTTCCCCCTTCTTCCCTCCAAGCTAGCCTCCCAAATCTGGCCAAAAGTTGTGTTTGATAAATGGGACCTATTATCAACACGTCTGACGGCGAATTAAAGACCCGCTGCCGTACATCTTATTGAAATGTGGGGCTGGGGGAAGGTGAATAAATACATATGTTTACAGAAGATGCAGTGGAAATGGGCTGCAAAGTGCTTCGCTGAAAATGAGCGAAATGTTTTTTCCCCTATATAGCCAATTTCACAGTCTGCAAATAAAGAGACGTCCATTTTTCTTCTGGCTTTGACAGCGGCGCTGTAACAGAGCACTGCTGAAGCGTTCGCAGAGTGGATATCGCCTGTTTTTTCTTTTTTCTTTGGGGCGGCACCAGGGTTCATTCGCAGTGTAAAGGGGTCATCGCCAGGTTTCTCGGGTTGACTTAGATACAACTTTACCCTAAATCTGTGGCCCATCTCATGTTTCAAAGTCTGTAACTTTCAACTCTAGGTCAGATCTGCAAAACCTGCAGATCAAAGACACGCAGCCTTAGACTAGACTGAGAAATACATCAATTGTTATTTTGTAGGCCGACATCTGGAGACAGAATAGAGCATGCTGTTGTCAAATCTTGTGAGACGTCAAGTAACTCGTGACTTGAAAGAAAAAAATCTGTGCTCTTGAGTTGCTTTTCAGCCATTAAGTGATGAGCAAACAAAATCACATTTGCTTATCGTACAAAAGTAACAATCCCAAAACAAATCCAAACAGTCCCAAGACCTTAAGAGCAATTTAGGGTCGCAACCCACCAGTTGCAAAGCACTCATCTTGTGCAGGATTCCTTTCGCTCCACTTTCATTCAGGTCGTTGGCTCCTAAAATAAAAACATTTAGGAGCCCAGTAGCTTTTTTAGTTATCACAAATTACAGAATCGCCTGATAAAGGTAGCTGATCAAAAGCAGTTTAGTTCCCATGTTGTCACTAGTAATCCTGATCTGTGTCATATAAAGGTCACATTGTTTCTGGCTGTTTGGAGAGGGGAAAAATTTGTTGATGGTTCTAACATGTTGTCCATATTACTCCCAAAGTTTCCTTCGCAATGGATTCAACATTATAAAGGCCCTAAAGAGACATGGTGATGGAAATAAAAATGAGACGGGAGGAAAATATTTCCATGCTTTGTGTACGCTCGCACATTTTTGAGCTCCCCAAGAAGCCTCGTGTTTGTTGCAAAAGGATGCAAAAGTTTCTCAGGGGAACTGGAACGCAAAAAAAAAAAAATTGAAAAGCACATGTCCCTTTTAGAAGCTCTGTACAATATTACAGTCAGATCTCACTATGCTTAACAATGACAAATAATCAAATAAGAGTTCTCAGTTCATTTTGAATAACTGAAAAATGTTTTCGTTTCATTTGCGACCATTTTAGTCGCAGTCTGGAGGCCTGTGGAATGTAGTCTGTGACTTGAGTTGAGGCGTCACTAATGTGAGCATAACAGCAGGGATTAGTGTTAGAGCTCCGTCACAATGCCCCTGACCTTTAGAGCAACGAGCAGAACCAGGAAACGTGAAGATCAGACCTTTCCCCCATAATGCAGAGGCTAATACGAGGTGTAAATTAATCTCTCTGCTATGGGACTGTAATCGCTATGACACAGTTCTTTGGCTGTTCACTTCATGAGTAGTGATCAGCGCATCAAAATGGAAAAAAACAGCTTTGCATTACACTTTAATACTTTACTAAAACGGGGAAAACAAGTTCAATACGGTTCCAGTTCAGGGATACAAAATTAACTGTACATTAAATGCCATTAATTACTCACCCTTATGCCGTTCCAAACCTGTAAGACCTTTGTTCATCTTCGGATCTTTGTATGCACAGAAAACAAAAATAACAACTGTATTTAAAGGGGTCATCGGATGCTAAGTTCACTTTTTCATGTTGTTTGAACATTAATGTGTGTTGGCAGTGTATGTACAAATCTACCCTATAATGATAAAAATCCATGCAGTGGTTTTTAGTTAATCTGTAAAAATAATATCCCCTTTTTCAAATCTAGTGGTTCTCAGATGCCTGTCGTTGTGGCGTCACACCGACAGAGGCCGCTCCCACAATAGTTGATTGACATGAGCTCTCACCTCAGACCAGCTGTCAGAGTCCAGTAACTTTCCATGTTTTGATGCCAGAGCAGGGATGTAAGTTAGACAAGAATATCTCCGATTGAGCGACTGAGGTGTTGTGTTGCTGGATGTAATAATGAACATTACATAGCTAACTTACAGAAGTGGTAATCTAACTATACATATAAAGTAAGTAAACAGGCTTGTCACTCCACAGAGAGAAGAGAGGCGGGGCGAGCAGAGCTCATTAACATTTAAAGCAACCTCGACCAGAACAGAATGTTTTTTGCAGAGCTGATTTTGGCAAGGTAAAAAGGGTATTTTACACTACCACTGAGAATTCTTAACTAGAGCCCGACTGATAAAGGATTTTGAAGGCCGATACCGATACAAATATTTATTGGTTTTAAAATCCAATGTTCCGATATATCGGCCGATATATATATATATTTTTTTTTTAATTTAGGAAACGCGCAACAAAACATTAACAGATTTCCCTAACATTAGTTATTTGTAGTTATTTATGAGTTTTAACTAACATAATATGATAATGCATTTTAAAAAGAAACTTGTTTCTTTTATTGTCACAGTTACAATGTCAGCTTGCTTATCCCTTTACCTGCACTTTTTAAATTCTTTCCACCAAGCTACATCAAACCATTTTCAATCATCAGTTGCTGCCTGCCTTCTAAAACCTACTATTTAGCGATCTAAATCCATTATGTGACTCGTTAATGCTGCGGCTGAACGACAGTCTGCAAAGCACACTTGGCGTCATTGGATTTCACACACATGTAAAAGAAAAGCTAACTTTTATGCACAAGCTACGTTTGATACTTTTTCTCTATGTCTAAATGTTCACTCCTCGCAAGTCTAACTTACATTTTACAATGCAGGGACTGTAACTAGAGATATGCTAGATATAAATACAGTAATCATTACTTTATTTAGGCAGAATAACTTCGTTGTGGTTTCCAAGATCATTAATGTTAACGTTAGCGGTCTTCCACCGATAGTGGCATTAGCTAGCTTTGTGGTTAGCTAGTCTATGATGAGCCATAATTTAGCAATGGATAACGTCATACTGCAAATTGTAAAACATACATTTTCAATATAACAGGCCAAGGAGAGATGATACGTCTCATTGCTATAACTGTCACGCTATTAAAGAAATACTTCAGTCTCATTGTCAAAAGTTAAAAGGACAGTCAGTCAACTACACTGTAACAACGTAACGTAATTACTAGCTAATTCCGCTTCACTCTCGGCTTAACAGCAGCAAAACTGGACATGATAGTCACGAATTTTGTCATGCTTATTTGAGTTAAGAGAACTGATGAGGATGTTCTTTTAATTGTTATTTAAGCAACGTATGTCTCGTGACCAACTCACCATAAACACACTTCACCGATGATCTCACTCGCGGATAACTGGTTCTCTCTGCCCGACTCTGGCTGGATCAGCAGGTTGCAGGATGTGTGGCGCGTTATACACGAGTGTTGCCAACAGGGACGGTGTAGAGTGCCCTCTGGTGGACAAACTATAGAACGCCAACACTCATGACATGGTTGAAGGGTGTTTCGCCCGTTTTTATTTTATTTTTGAAATATTCATTTATCGGCCATTATAAATGCCGATACCGATAGTTTGGAAAATGCCTAATATCGGCCGATAATATCGGCCTGCCGATAAATCGGTCGGGCTCTATTCTTAACGAAAGTATATTACAGACTTTTCATTAAGACCCTAAAGAATCATATCAACTTGTGGAAAATAGGCATCCGATGACCCTAGAACTTCCAAGGCAGTCATTTTGACCATTTTTAAATTTTGCAGTGCAAAAACTTTGTAGAAATAAAACTCACATAACTATAAATACTTTACTTTTCTTAAATGCGTGTAGTTTTCATACTAAAATTGTTATTTTATTAAAATTACAAAAGAGTTCTTTGTATTTTTATCTTGAATGGCCAAAATGGTCAAATTGACTGTTCGCATTACAGATGGCATATAATTTCAACTTTTGCGTCTTTTTCCTGCGGTTGAAAATGCACGTCTCTGTTGCCTTGCAACTTTTCTTCTAGTTGTTTTATATTCTATTGCAAAGTTAAAATTCCCGTTCGTAAAAAAAAGCTGAATGGATGCCTCCAATTGGACAACTGCTGTTATTCATTCAGGAGCGGTCTAGTAGCTCTTACACAATTATAGGCTATATTACAAAAAAAGGATCATATTTTTTAGGGTGATGACTTCATAAAATATGATGACAGATATTCAAAGCTTTATTTTAAAACATCAACAGAAGCTTCTAATGTAAATATGACATGGCAATCAGTTCAGTCTAGTATGAACAGTCAGCCATTAGAGTAGTTATAGAATTCCGGTAGTTCTAGTGTTGAAAGCTGAAGAATTCCAAAGGAACTCTGTTATTTTGACAGGAAAGTACAACAAAGAATATCGTTTACATATGGCGTGTCAATTCTGCATGGTATAATTTACTCGCAATGCTCTTGTGAACGTGCATTAAAGACTGACACAGAGGAGAAGAAATTGTTAAATAAAGTCGTTATTTTGTTTTCTTTGCACACGAAAAGTATTCTCATAACTTCATAACACTGTGATTTGAACTACTGATGTCACATGGACTCTTTTAACAATGTCCTTACTACCTTTCTGGGCCTTAAACATGGTTGCGTTGCTGTCTATGCAGGATCAAAAATCTAAAGATAAACAAAGGTCTTATGGGTTTAGAACAACATGAGGGTTATTGGTAATTAATGACAGAATTTTAATTTTTGTGTAAACTATCGTTTTACGGTTCCCTTCAATACAATATTTGTCATGACCGAGTCCTTTTTTGGTGTAAACAACATGTAAATTGTAACAAACTAAAGGAGGAGTGCATCTAATTCATTGGTTAAGGAATGCTCGGCTTTGTCCAGGAAGGAGAAACATAATGATCCCGCACTCTCTCGGATGCACAGATCATCACTTTATCTCTACACTTCTTTATCTAGAAGTTCCATCAAGCTGAAAGAGGAAAGGTGTCTGTGCAATCAGCTTACAAAGTCTGGCAGCCGCCCCACCTGGGGAGTTTGTGTATGAAGTCTGTTGTCCGCTCCACCCCTCCCCGAGCTCCCGCGCCTCACCACATTTATCCATTACAGCCGGCAAAAATCTAATTAGCCCGTGCTTCTCTCCCAAGTCGGACTTCACAGTTTTGCAAGCTTAGCAGTGACAGCTGATTTCATTAGGTTTGATTGTCCTTGCCGAGATCCCGCTCGTCGGGCTAAAAGCTTTTTGCGCTTTCTCAGGTTCCACCCCTGTGTTGGGCCATTACGATGACCCGTGCCTTTTCTGATTAATCAAGACAAGTGGCGCTAACAGAAAACTGCTGAACACAAAAGAAGGTGACATCATTTTACAAGCCGATTAAGAGAAGTGTGGAGTGCTGAGAGAGAGAGGGAGTGAAGAAGGGAGGCGAGGTGAAAATGTAATTAAGATGGAGCAAACCGAACTCAAAACGTTGCAGTCACACTCAATGGGCGTCATTCCCGAGAATTCCACGCACGTCTACGCTGAAAGTGTGCAGATTCCGCACGGGTCTCTCTGAACGCAATGTACTTCAGTGCGCCATTCATATCTGGAAGTGTCCAACCTATTAATTGGTATCATGCTGTGATATAACGAGGGTGAATAATCAAGGATGAGGAAGTGGTTTTTGCATTTCGAGAATAAATGAGACCGGGGTTATAGGGAGGGGAGCCGTGCGTTGTGGAGGAGGTCCCAGAGGAGGACCACCCTTGCCTCCCCATCCATCTATTTACAGTATCCTACATGTGGGGCAAAAGAGCCAAAGATGCATAGGGTTGACCTCATCGCTGGCAACAGTTATTTACTCAAATACTGTGAGGTTTAAAGGCTGGCTTGAATAGAACTTAAATATTTGGATGTTTTTTTGTTAGGGGTAATATTAAAATACTGCATAAGAATTTTACAGTACACTGGGGAGCACAAGAATATCATTCTTCAATGCATGAATTCAGTTTTACATTTTATCTTGAATTGAACGATTTTTTTTAAAAAAGATAATTCATCATTTAATTTTAAAATTGCCCTGTGTGAGTTTTTTTTTTAAGTAAAAATATTCTTATAATTTATATACGGTTATAAAATCTAAAAGAATGAGCAAAATGTTGCTAATTTAATTTTAAAATTGCCCTGTGTGTGACAATATTTTTTTCAAAAAATAAAAATATTTTTACAATTAATATGAAGTTATAAAATCCAAAAGAATGAGCAAAATACTGATTTTAGAGTTTAGGAGTTTAGCATGTAACATGGTGAAAACACTGACATTCAGAAAAGAGAAATGAATCTTTATGATGCATTGAATAGTGGTATTTTGGCCCACCTCCTGGTTAACAAAACAGATAGTGTCCTGCTCTGTCAGGCCTCTGTATTAAGTGTATGAACTATTTGCTCCGGTGTCTCCTGGGTGCAGCTTCATCATGGCAGATTTAGTCTGCTGTCAGCCATAGGACTCAATTAATTGCACTTCAGGATATTACTCGTAACTCATATTTCAGAGCAAGTGAAATACCCGCCTTCTATTTATCTCTTCCAGCGTCTCTCCCTCCTTTCAGCACCAGTAGGCCACAATGTGGCATTCATACATTTTAAATGGTTCATGTACAATATGAATGTCACTTGTAATGTGTTAAATGGCACATTTAATATTCATGTTCTATGTATGTTTATAGTATTGCTGTCAGTCGATTAAAAAAAAATATTAATCGCGATTAATCCCACCTTACGGTACATTAAAGTTTTTAAATGTACTGTCATATTGCAATAATATCACATTTAATCTTCAAATTAATGTAGAAACAACATAGACACTATTTTCTTAATATCTGTTAAGTATTTTTTTAATGACTGAAGGAGAGTATCGCTGATACCAATATTACTGATGTCTCTAGGAAATTGTTCTTTTTTCCTAATATTTAACCATTGGCTACTGCCATTCAACATTACAGTATAACTGAGAGCTATCAATTTTTTACGTTTATTAGACTTTAAAAAATAACAACTTCTAATTTAAGTGAACCTAAAACAATCTTCACATAAACCCGTTATAATAAATGTTATATTTAGCTACCAAGTAGGAAATACACAGAAATTAAATTAAGTCATCAAACACTAAATACTAAATTAAATATAGATAAATCCTTAAAGCTACAAAAGTTATTGATTTTCTCTTTTTTTTCTTTTGTTCTTTGGTTAATAGACATCACAACAGCTGGGTTATTGGCTTATTTGACTGCAGAGCTGCCGCTGCTGAACGTGATGCGGATATGACGCACATGCTCATAGTTTCATTCGCACTTTAGTATGAAATCATACAGGCTACAGTTTACAGTTAAAATATTAGCAATACCTTGGCAAAATGTGGAACGTCTGAATACAGTTTTAAAACTAATTCTAATTTGTGTGATTCTGTTATTTATAGTAATAAACGCACACACACACAAAAAGAGTAATTTTATAAATAATGTTAATTTATTTTCCTTCTTTTATTTTCAACAGCAGAACTGACATTAGGGTTACAAATATAGTATTAAGGGCACAATATGTAAGATTTTTTGATTAATGTCCAAAATGTCCAAAATAATGATGTCATACACCCTCGATTTTCCGTTTTATTTTGTAGAAAACATGGGAGACACTTTAATATGTAATGCATTTTATTAGACATGCAACAAACACACAGAGTAGCATTATAACAAAACTTTCAACACACTCAAATGTATCTAGTATGATAAAACTGTGTCTTGAATTTAATGTGAGCCGCAACCGGAAGCCAGTGCAGGGTGATAAAGATAGGTGTGACATGGGCCCTTTTAGGCTCGTTGAAGACCAGTCGTGCTGCTGCATTCTGAATCATTTGTAGAGGTTTGATTGTGCATGAAGGAAGACCGGCTAGAAGAGCATTGCAGTTACAGTCCAGCTTAGAAATGACCAGGGCCTGGACAATTCAGAGATGTGGATCACACGTGAGGCTGTAGCGTGAAAGCAATACAACCCCCTTAGATGTAAAGCTAAATTTACACTGGTGCGTTTTTGTTTAAAAATTAAAACAATCCTCATCCATACTGGCATTTCAGAAAAGATATCTGTCCGTACTACATGACTGAAAGGGTGCGTAATCTTTCACAAACACTTATAAGATTTATATTCTGCTTTTACTCAAAACTCTTTTTAAGCCACCAGCGAGTGTTTGTAATAACTTCCGTTTGCCGTGTGTTTTGGCCATGTAATGTTCAATAAGCTGAAAAAATATATATTTTGAGATAATGTAAGTTTGTTAAATTTGATATCGAAAAAAAGCATCGTTCAGGAACCAGTATCAAAGTCAAGGTATCAATATTAGCATCAATATCGAAAATTTTTGTCCAAATTTGTGGAAAGTATCATTAATCAACATGTACCTTTTTTTTACATAACCCCTGGTAATCTGAAATGTCATTTTTCCATGTCCAGTTTCAAAAAAGCGAACAGATTTAGGGTGACCTATAGATTATGTACAGGAACATAAACACACTCCGTTTAATGTCCTGTTCTCCCTCTCTTACGCTCTCGCCGTCCATGTACCTTGAGTGCTGTTTTGTTTACATCCTGCATACATATTAGCTCATCTGTTGGTGCTTGCAAAAACGAGCATGTTGAACATGTAAAAGCACTCGAGTCCTAATGAACTGCTTCCTGTGTGACGGTGCGCTGCGAGCTCTCCGATTAACATGCATCTGCAGCACTCCTGCCCCTCAACCACCAGCTGTTTCTCTCTGATCTAGTGCTTTACAGCCACCGCAAACATGATTCATTCTGAAAACTTGCTAAGTTTTGATGTTGGGAGACATTAATGTCTTTGTTTTTGTTCCTTTTTTAATTACGATTCTTGAATTACAAAGTCTTGTGGAGGGTGGAATATTAATTTGAACACTGTTGTGCTAAAAATGAAATGTTTTCAAACATTTTCAGCTTCCGAAAATGCAGTATTTGTAATGAGATTGTTACATTTTAGAATGCTCAGTCAGATTACAGTTACTTTTTTATAGATTACATGATTACTTATGCATTTTATCTTCTTCATTACAGAAAACAGACCCTACTCCAAACCTCCCATCATGTACTGAAGCCTCCGACATCCTTTAGTCCCACGACAGACAGCTCAGCTCAGCCCACAGACAGACGGGGCGACGTAGAGAGGGTTTTGTGGGGCTTTTTCCTGGAGGAAAAGTAGTGCGGATGCTGAAGACCAGGCACCTGAAACCCGTGTACAGGACTTGAGTGTGTATGTACGTGTAAGTGTGTGGAGGTGCAGTGCGTTTGCGGTCCTCATGCGACGCGTGCGTGTGTGTCTGGAGCACTGCTTGTTGGCGACCTTTCAACACCACATGCATTGACTTGTATAAAAAATGTCTTTCTCTCTTGTTTTGACTACTTCTACATCCCCCACTATTTTGAGATTAAAAGAAGTGTTTTTTTCCTGGATTAAAATCTCATTACCTGATGAATTACCCTTCTTTATGTGAAGCACACAGCATCACCCTAATCTAAACCTATCTTCAGTTTATTATTATTATTATTATTATTATTATTATTATTGAGTGTTATCTGCTGATCCCCCATGATTCTGTGCACCAGTGATTCTGAACAGCACAACGGTCTTGACGAGTCTGTAGAGAACTTTGTCCACAGCACCTCTACATGAAGGGACAAAAGAGACAAATATTATGTGGACAGACTCCAAACAAGACACACGTGCTTCTTTAATAAACATTGTCTACATGTGTTGTTTTGCCTTTTAAGAAAGGGATTCTATATCAACATTTCCTTTTTTCTAATTTGTTGTATTTTTTTTTTAGCAAGTGTAGAAATATTTTCCTCACGTTGTCGTTTCCCTGCCCTATGTTTATTATTCTGGTGTTTATTTTATTATCTGGTTTGTTGTTTTCCATTGTATTTTAATCAGCATTTCAAACAGATGCTCAAGTGATCTTGAAACAAACGTTCTTTGTATGTCTTTGCTGTCTTACTTTGCCCCGCGACAATGTTTTCTCTATTGCTCCTTAACTTAAAAAGTAAAAAAAAAAAAGTGTTCATTTGATGTTGCTATAAACACAGTATTACAGTACTCCCCCTTCTGTTTTTACCTGTTTATAAAGACTTGTAAAAATGCTTTAGCGTTTGCTATCCCGACGTTGTTATTACGTGGATACATTTTTAGTGACGAGACGAGAAGTACCCTTATGCACATCCAGAGCGAGCATGCTTGTAAATACAAACGATGAAAAATGACACGTATCGATTGAAAATAAAACGCTGCCTCTTCAAATCTATTTTTAAACATTTCTAGCGACTCCATAGGTAATGCAATCACAAATCGGCAGCTATCAATGATGTTGAATCTTGTTTTAAAATGGCAACAGACACTTATCACAGCCTTGCACATGCCACAACGAATAAAACACCCCTATGGACATCTTGGTAGGTTTTGTTTTTTTTCCTTTGAGTAATAAAATTAAGATGGAAACATTTGCCTGTTTTGCTTCAGTTATTTTCAGAGATGTTTTTCCCCAAGTAAACTGGTATTTGGCCATTTTGAGATTAATGTATAATAACCACTTGTGTCAGCTCCAATATTACAATTACAGCAAAAAAAAAAAAAAAAAAAAAAAATCCAAATGCAGACGGACCATTGTACAGAATTGGTTCAAAGTCTTGGAAGACGTCTTGGAAAAAAAAAAGTCTTTTTTTTTTTTTTTTTTTTTTTTTTTTAATTGTATGCATGCAAATTGTATAATATTCAAGGTACACATTTCTAGTAATTGTGTTAATTCTCATATTGTATTTTCAGAAAGTATAGGAATATTTGTTCTCTTCCCAAATTTGTCACTACCGAAACACAGTAATAATAATTTAATTATAAGGGTTATATTGACCTATTAGAATTTTACTTGCCTCTAGATTGTAAATGTAAATTATGCTATTTTACAAAATTTTTGTACAATTTGTACAATTTTTTACAAAGGTAAATCCATAAAAAATTAATTTTTAACAAAATTTCAAGTGTAATTTCTAAGATTTGTTGTATTTTGAATCTAATTTTTCTTTGTAAAAAGGCAAAAAGTTGATCATACTGATTTCAAAGTTAAGGAGTCATTAGTTTGAATATACATTCGACCAAAACTATCATAACATCTTAGTTGATAATTTAGTATACCTTATTTTTGACAGAACATCCCATGTTTCGGTAGTGACTGACATTTTCGGTAGTGACAGTAATGCTTTGGCAGTGGCCACATTACTAAACTACACTAAAACACTACTAAAACATACTAAAATACCAAAAAAATTGCATAACTGTACTAAAATTTTGTTTATTTTCCCCAAATATGAGGGTTATGTGTTCCCTTTTGTCACTACCGAAACAATGACAACATTTTTGGTTGTGACAATTCTATGGGATAACATCCATTTTTTATTTTTTTTTATTAACACTTCAAAAAGATACTTTTAAAAACAACAATGTAAAAAAATGACAAATTATTTAAATATTTTCATAAGTTGAAATTTAGGGGTTAGGGTTCAGAACAGCCACCTCCCTATTGAAAGTACCCAACAAATTATGATTTTATATATATTAAGCTCACTAATATTTTAAATATTATTGTGGCTTTTAACAGACAATAGAGGAATCTTAATAAACATCTAAGATTTGCATACTTAAATGCTTTTTAAATGTGTGTTTTTATTTGTTTTTCTTGGTTGTGGGACAGCAGTTTGCACCAATTCTTTAGAATGGCCCATATATAAAATATATACATTTATGTAACTGTTGTGCAAATTAGTACGATGTATCTCATGTAATTTCTTTAAACATTCAAGAAGCCACAATACTGCATCAGTCAACCTGGTCTCATGACGAAAATGTACCTCTGGGAACTTTTTCGCAAGAAGCGAAATACGTACCGAAATACGTACCATGTAAGTTTCATGATATAAAAGAGTGTTTTTTTCCCCAGAACAGATGAACATATTTTATGTGACGTTAGTTTTGTACGTGTCACCGCATTTCTGACCTGAAATGTCCATTGAGTGGTGCTATAAATCCAATGCTCTGTGACGTTTTAAAATAACGTACCATTTGCACTACACCTAAACACACCCGATAGTATGAACAAAAGCGAATGTGACATAAAACCGCAATCACAAACATGACGTTTTAGCTTGTTTTTTGAATCTGTCATCTTTCAGCTCTTTCATCGCACGTCATGTTTTTCACAGGATTCATAACCGAGGATTCCAAAGTCCAATTCCATGCTGGCTGAGCTATCAAACAAGCTTAAGTCTGGAAAGTGAAACATATGGAGCTGTAATCATAACTGTGTATGAAAACAATTACAAATGCTCACTGTTTTACCGCTTCTAGTGTTCATTTCTGTTGGAAACTGTAGTGATATGTACTTACTGGTACATATTTCGTGTCATGCGAAAAAGTTCCCAGAGGTACATTTTCGTCATGAGACCATGTAGGTATAGGTTGACCAGTAGTCTGAATGGTACGAACAATGGTTCTTTATGACTTTCTTAAAGGGATAGTTCACCCAAAAATAAAAATTTGATGTTAATCTGCTTACCCTCAGGGCGATCAAGATGTAGGTGACTTTGTTTCTTCAGTAGAACCCAAATGAAGATTTTTAACTCAAACCATTGCAGTCTGTCAGTCATATAATGGCAGTCAATGGGATCCACAGATTTGAGAGTCAAAAAAACAAAAAAAAACAAATTAAAGGGGTCCTATTATGTTCTTTTACAAAGTCATTTTTTTGGGGGGTGGGGGGTGTACTAGAACATGTTTTCATGCTTGGTGGTTCGAAAAACGCATTATTTTTAACATAATTTACATTATTACAATGAGGCGCTTTTTTTTATGGATGGATGCATATTATTGGACTTGTTTTGGACTAGGGCTGCACAATAAATCGTATGCGATTGTGAGGCTCGTTTAGTCAGTAAAGCCGGTACTTTGATTAGTAGTAAATCTCCATCACGTACGTTCAGCTGGAGCAGCAATTAATATACAGAGCCATAAATCACTGACAAGCTACGCAAAATCGCGCTCATAATCGAATGCGATTCATCTGATGAGGACAAACACCCGTCTATGCCATTTTAGTGCCAGGATAAATTTTAATATAACATTCGTCTGAAAGAGATCGCCAATACATGATATTATTATGCTAATGTATTTAATTATTTACATACTTAGTTTCATTGCCCAAAACCAGCTCCAGCATAATGTCTGCGGCACGTTACGGCTCCAACGCGGCAACCGGAGTAGATCACGGCTTCGGCATGTGTTTCGATCCCCTGTACTGCACACGTCTGTGCCGTGTTACAGCTCTGAAGCGGCCACTCTAGTCAATGTGTGTGTTTATACCCGCCGCACTGCGGCTCGTTGAACTGCTTCTCTGCACTGTATCGCTAAAGTTAGGCTAATCCCCCACCTCGTCCCTACCCACCCCCTAACAATTCGAATTTCTGGGGCAGGATTTAATTTAGTGATATTCTAATGGACCGTGTTGTGACATCATTGCATGCAGAAAACAAACGTTGTAGTCCAAAGAGCCGTTCGTTGTAGTTCTTGAAAAGGGACTTTTAAAAAACTAAATATGTTCTTTTGGAGTGGACTTTGAGATTTGTAAAAGTGAAAAAGCATAATAGCACCCCTTTGATCCCTGCAGCTCATGACGATACACTGAGGTGTTAAGACATGAAACAGTCGATCTGTGCAAGAAACCGAACAGTATTTATATAATTTTTTACCTCTGATCCACCACAATGTCTAACTGTCCTGAGCACATTCACAACGTGACGCGTCAACGTGCTCTGGCATAGTAGACACATGCGTGGAAGCGATCTGTCACGTGTATACGTCACATTGTTTACACAGAGAGATTGTGGGTACGACGGCTACTCAAAATGGTAATAACTTGTGCTTATCCGATTGTTGCAACCGATTAAAAACTAAAAGATTACGTTTGCCTGTGTGAACTCATCTGGGAGTGTTGACTTTTCATCAACTCCCAACTTTTGACCCTGATCGACTGAAGTTATGGTTGCTTGCTCTTGTATATGCCAGAGCACGTTGACACATCATGTGTCGGCTGTTGTGAACACACTCAGGACAGTCGGACATTGCAGTGGATCAGAGGTAAAAAAAAAAAAAAAATGATACAAATATTGTTCAGTTACTTACAGAGACATTGTTTTGTGTCTTAAGGCCTCAGTGTATCATCACAAGCTACAGGGTTTAATTTGGTATTGTCTGTGTATGTTTTTTTGACTCTCAAAGCCATGGATCCTATTGACTGCCTTTTTTATTTGACTGACAGACTTCAATGGTTTGAGTTAAAAATCTTCGTTTGTGTTTTCTAAAGAAACAAAGTCACCTACATCTTGGATCCCCTGTGGGTAAGCAGATAAGCATCAAATTTTAATTTTGGGGTGAACTATCCCTTTAATATCATCACCTCATTGATGTTGTAGTACTCAAACTGATTCTTTGAAGCGGTGCTTTTTCATAAATATACACATGGGCCTCACATCACAGCTTGAAACTCATATCACCCCAGCAATCCATAAAAACCCACATCTCTGAAGCTCCACCGTCCCGGAGGTGTTCAACACGAAGCAAACACGAGCGAGCACCTCTCACCTGCATCTGCCAAAGGAACTGACCTAATTAGTCACGTACCGTCAAGCCGCCCAAGCCGTCGAGTAGCAGACTACATTTCCCACCGCGACCGCCGCACTTCATCTGTTGTCCGTAGCTTCGTGGACTTCTGGGAGTTGTGGGAAGAGAAGCAGGCCTCCCGCTAGAGCCCTGAGAGCCGCTGCCTGAATTGGCCCTACGAACAAAAAAAGAAAGAGGGTCCGTTTTTGCACTTCAATTAAAGACGAGTCGTTTGATCTACTCTTGATTAGCCCCTCTCCTCCCTAACTGGCTTTATGTAAAGTAGTCAAAGTACTTCATTTATGATTAGTGATGTTTTTAGGGGTGGGATTGAGGTGAGTGTTTGAAACACAATCGCTGCGGTGGACTATTTGATCAGTGGAAATAAGATAAAAACAGAATCATTTGCATACGTTCCATTAAAAACATTGAATCTGATTAAGGCTAACAAGAAGGCAGGGATTAAAGGAGCGGACGAATATGGAGAGTCGTACAAGCTTGACATCAGAGCCAGGTGTGCGTCTCTTTTCTCGACGAAAGCAGATCCACGTCAATTAAAAAAATCGTTCCTGGAGATGAAATATGAAACGTGGCCCGGATCGATAACGATCGACCTCTTCGGAACGGAGCCGTTTGGACAGATTATGCCACCGTGAACATGAACGATTGACTGTCAGGAAAACATTGCAACTTTGCAAGATATACTTCAATTATATATACACATTATATAAACTGCATTTGAGTATTTTATTATCAATATTTTACATTAAAATGAATAGGTAAAGATATATAATGGTGCTTTTTATCATAATTGTCAGTTTTTCATCATTCTTTTTTAAATCATCCTTCCCCTAGTGAAAAATAAATATAATAAAGCAGTATGAAATAAATGTATTTTAAACCTATAACTTTTTTACTAGGGTCATTTTTGGCAGTTCATTTTAATAGTGATGCATTTCTAAAAAATATTAAAATATTACATTTAGTCTCAGTTAACTTGAGGTAATAGAAGAAAACTACTTATAAAAATTACACAATGAAAAATTTTATATATATATATATATATATATATATATATATATAATAAGATCTTTATATATAATAAATACATAAAAATATATATAAATATATATATATATATATATATATATATGTATATAATACATGAAACAAATGTAATATATCCCATGTCCTGTTTGTTGAAATGACTTATATATTATTATATATTATATATATATTTTATATATATCTTTCAATAATACACAAACCTAATTATATAATTATTGACACACTATTTCCTATTATTTCCTATTTAATTTCCTATTTATTACTGTAAAGCTGCATTGTCCCAGTCCTTCCCCTAGTGAAAAATAAATATAATAAAGCAGTATGAAATACATGTATTTTAAACCTGTAACTTTTTTTACTAGGGTAATTTTTGGCAGTTCATTTTAATAGTGATGCATTTCTAAAAAATATTCAAATATTACATTTAGTCTCAGTTCTTATCTTTCAATAATACACAAACCTAATTATATAACTATTAACACACCATTTCCTATTTAATTTCCTATTTATTACTGTAAAGCAGCTTTGTCCCAATCTGTATAGTTAAAGGTGCTATATAAATAAAGGTGTCTTGACTTGAATTAATATAGTAAAGCTATCATTTGTTATCATTCTATTTATTATAAAATATTATATATTATTATATATCATAAAAACAATGCTTTTAACTGTCTGTAGTATCTCTGTAGTAGAAAACAGCCGAGCAAATTCTGTTTTTTTCCTGTTTGCTTTTCTTTTTGTTCCAAAATAGTGATTTCTTTTTTACAAGAAAGCCAACATTTGGCATCCCACACTTTCAGTGTACATACACAATGTTACAAGCAAAACCCACACACACCTTAGCAGCACTACAAGACTAAATAAAACCCAAACACAGGTTGTTGTTGGCTGTTAAAGTCGGAGTATGTTATTGTAAAATGAATGAATAGATGAGTAAAGGCAGTTGAAAGGGAGTTAAAGAGCTCACTAAAGTGGCTGTCTAGTGGGGAATCATGGGATATTACCTCCAGGCTGCATTAAAGACAATTCAAAGAGCAGTAAATTTCATTGTTAAAAGATAATAGTGAATAATAGGTGTCTGGATGTGTGTTTGTGAAGACAAAGCAGTGTCTAGGAATGTTGTACTCTAGTTTCTCCCCTCCTCTCTCGCCGAACAACTCAAGTAATAACTAGAAACAACTGCAACAAATTGCTGCGTTCGCGACTGTTAGTGGAAATGCACCGCAGAGATTTTCCTGTATGGCAAATGATGGGGGTTGATGCTGTTTACAGAAATGCTAATTAAGAATAATGAATTTCTGCAAGACTGTAGTTTTGCAAAGGTAATACTGTACGCTAAAGACTGCCTACTTATGCCTCCACTGTACTTTTCTGAGATCACAAGGCTCATGGCAGTTTTAAAAGCCCATGAAATCACTTGACAAGTACAATTTTCTTTCCTGTGCTACATTTCCTACTGAATCAAGTTTAGCAGAGTAACAATCACAAACCATGATTTGCTACTTGCTTGTTTGGTGTTAATGTACTAATTTTATTTCTTTATTATTATTATAATAATAAAGAACCTTTTTTTTAAAGAGTGTACTCATTTAATACATTCAAATTTAATTGATTATTTTTTGTTACTTATTATATGTGGGGTGGTTGGGTCTTCAGACACTAAGTAAAGAGCCAACATTTTGGAGTATCCCTGTAAACATGAGTTAATTCAAGCAGTATCACAGAACATTTGATTGGATAAAATAAATTTTTGTTTTTTTCTTAAATATTTTATATATTGTTATATTCTTAAATATGTTCTCTATAATATTTAAATTTACATTTACAAGTACAAAATAAATAAATTAAGTAATTATTAAAAAATATGCACAGATGAATCGTTCACAATAAGATCAATGACATGGATTCAGAAAATATTAAATATTTAAAAAAAAAATTGTGCAGAGTATCTGCAGAATTTTTAAAATTAAATGTAAGACTTTTTAAAACCTGCACAAATAAAATTAATACCATATGAGTGGGGTAGCGCAATGTTTTATGGTAACATATTAAACTGTAAAATTACTGTAAAACATTATTTACAGTTCAGATACAGGTCTTCACAAAAACAAAAAGTTTTATAAAACTTGATAAACTTAACATTTCATCCTTTTAACCATTTTTAAGAAAAGAGATGAGTCAAAAGTATAAATTATATTAATTTAAACCATTAATATCAATCAATTATTATACTAAATAACATGTAAATATTTCTTAGTGTCTTAATTGTTCCAATTTTTATAATGCTTTAGCATTAACTTCTTGTTGATTCACCGGTTCACATTTACAACTGTGTGAAAAACTGTGTAAGAACATGGAGGGATTTTCACTTGGCTCTGAACAAAAACAGTCGAAAGAAATTGATTGAAAATGCACATTCATTCTCTGCCAGCAGGTGGTGCTTTTGGAACGGCAGAAATATAGTGGTTTTCTCTTGAAATCATAATTTCTTCATGGATTTTTATTGCACTTTTACATTGCAGGCTGCTCTGATGTTATCTTGTTGTTATTTATAATACTGACAATAAGTTTATTTAAAATCTTCTTGTACCATTTAAAGATGTCATATGATGTTGCTAAAAACAACATTATTTTGTGTATTTGGTGTAATGCTGTGTGTTTACAAAGTTTGAGGTTAAAAAAAACGCGAAACAAAAAAAAACACATTTTCCACAGACTGTACATTACTGTTGCTTCTCTCGATTTTTACAAAGCTCATCATTCTGAAAAGCGTGGTGTGCTCTGATTAGCCAGCTATCCAGTGTGTTGTGATTGGCCGAATTCCTCAAGCGTGTGACAGAAATGTTATGCCCCATTACCATTTAATTAAATTATGATTGCATTTGAATTTTCTATTGTAAACTGAAACAGACTGTTATGATATTGGGTAAAAATATTAAGAAAATAATTCTAAATGTACACTACACTATCAGTCAAATGTGATTGGACAGTAAGATTTTTAATGTTTTTTTTTAAACCACAACTGCATTTATTTGATCCAAAAATACAGCAAAAGATTGTGATTGGCCAAATATCTCAAGCATGTGACGGAAATGTTACGCCCCATTACCATGTTGTGATGCCGTGTCCCGGCGTGACGATATATAAAATAATAAAACCCATTATAAATGAGACATTTGTTGCATCAAGTGGGGACATAACTACTGATTATAATGACTCATAGAGTCTTTTTACGCGTTAGGTTGTGCTGCGTAAACAACACCGTGTCTGCGTTTGTGACTGTAGAAATGACAAACAAGCAGCACTACTCTAAATAGTTACTAGCAAATTCTTTAAATATGAAAACGTACTTACAGGCTGTGAGTCAGAAGCGCCAGACTGTCCTTGCAATGTTGGAATTTCCCCACTTTATAGAAACAGCCTCTGAGCTGGCACTGTAGGCTACTCTCCCAGGTTCAGGAAACAGTCCTCCGTAAAACGCGCTGCACACACTCGAATATTTGTGTTGTACTGTTCTGAAACAGTGTTGTAAATACAACTTAACCACTGAATTCTAGTTGTGTACTTATTTGGAAGGCCAAACAAAGTACTTTCGCTTTCGTAACGAAACACACAGCATCTCCACAACATGTTGGCGACAACAACAACACTACAGCAAGAAAAAAAGTTACGCCTTCTTTCTTTGCGTATACATTTGGGTGGTGTTATGCAAATCTTCCCACACCGTGACATGTGGGGGGGGGGGGCGTGACTGAATGAACCGTTTTAGGAAGGCATGGCTGAGTCTTAAATTTTATAAAGAATATCTCTTTAGGTTTGAGACTATAATCTTTGCAACATTACAGATCTTATATGTGCACAACCAGCTTACAACACTTCAAAGACAAAGGAAAAAATGAAATTGCATCATATGAACATTTTATGGCCTTAGATTTGAAACTTGAGCTTATTTTAAGACTTTAAGACCCCCCGGAAACCCTATTCTGTCTAAGGTTAATTTGTGCTTTTGTAATTACTGTATAAATAACCTGTAAAAAGCTTTAAATGATTTCATAATTCTTTAACAACATTCAAATGATGTGATTTTATTAGTAGTAGTTGTAGTAGTAGTAGTAGTAAAAATAAGAGTGTACAGAATATGGATATGCATTATCTAATTTTAGGCATTAGTCATATGACCTGTGCAAGTGGGTCGAGGGACATGAAAACACCCATAAATAAGAAATGATTTGCATCACGCCAAATGTCAACCATTTGTGCTCACAGATGTGATTGTTTACTTATTTATCAGTTTCCTTTATCTTACCAGGTAAGACTTTGAAAGTTGCTGTCAGCCGTGTGCGTGTGTATTTAAGGGTTGACTGGAGCAGTGGCATCGTGGCCATATGGAAATTTTGGGGAAGGTGAGAACAGCAGAGCACAATGAAGCCGCCCACCCTCGAGACAGATCCACACATGCTCATTCACTCATAGCTGAGGTGAGCAGGCTTATTTTTACTGGGTCGGGAATCGCGTGGGGAGGCTCACGTAATGAAGCATGGAGCCAGAACTGGGCTACGCCACAGCAGGAAAATGTCAAGTCGCATCTCGCTGCACTGAAAACCATAAATCACCACCTGTACTATTTGCTTGAACCTGCACACACACATCCACGTTAAAAAAAATTGAAGGTCAGCGGAATGTGCCCTCTTTCCATAGTTCACCTCTACATGGAAAAACTCCTGGAACATCCTCATGATGCATTTGAACCTCTATTTTCCCTTTCTCACACCTGATGATATGGCGCACCCCTAGGCTATGTCCTAGGTCCCTCACACATTTTGCCAAGACAACACAGAAAGCAGCCAGACAGCATGTTCTTCAGGAAAAACATTAAATAAATACAAAATCTGTGTCATCAACTTGTGCGTACATCTGACTGTGGAGAATCTCCAGTGTTTTTCACCCTGGAAGTCCCACGGGCAAGGTACGCTAGTCGTTCTGCATCGTGACGTCTCGTTTATGCATTCTCCCAAAGAGCTGAGACGGCGGGACGGTGAGTTGAAGTGGACCGCGTAGCGCAGCACTTCACAAACGGGCTGTCAGCGCGTGATAAATGGCATCATCACAGAAAAACCAAACAGCACCAGCGGTCCCTCCAACCAGCCTTCCCAACATATTAACACATTTATTTATTTCTGTGCCGCCGCGCCGTAAATAGGAATGTTTTAAAGCGGGGCAGACTCAGATGTCTGCGGGCGATAATGCTGGTCAGCAGCTCTCCAAGTTCTGTCCACTGCTGCCGTTTCTCGCTGGATGTGTGTTTCATTATTTAGAGCTGCGAGCGGTTGTTTGTTTTGTACATGAGTTTAAGATTTTTTGTGTGTTTTTTTTTAGAAGGTCTTCAAGGGGGAGAGGTTCTTTAATAAAGAACCTCTTTTATGCAGTTTCAACGAAAAATAAGTTGTAATGAAATTATGATAGCATTTGAATTTTCTATTGTAAACTGAAACACACTGTTATGATATCAGGTAAAAACATTTAAAAAAAAATCATTTTAAATGTACACTACAATAACAGTCAAACGTTATTGGACAGTAAGATTTTTGCATTTATTTGATACAGAAAGCAGCCATATTGTATTTTTTTTTAATAACTGATTTCTATTTGAATACATTTTAAAAAGTAATTTATTTATGTGACAAAACAAAATTTTCAGCATCATTACTTCGGTCTTCAGTGTCACATGATCCTTCAGAAATCATTCTAATATGCTGATTTGCTGTTCAAGAAACATTTTTATTATTATCAATATTTAAAACAGTTGAGTACATTTTTTTCAGAATTCTTTGATGAATAGAAAGATCCAAAGATCAGCATTTATCTGAAATAAAAAGCTTTTGTAACATTATACACTATACCATTCAAAAGCTTGACGTCAGAAGAAATTATGGAAATTAATACTTTTAGTTAGCAAGGGCGCTTGATCAAAAGTGATGATAAAGACATTTATAATGTTACAAAAGATTTCTATTTCAGACAAATACACAGCTGTTTTCAACATAAAAATAATAATAATAATAATAATAGATGTTTTTGAGCAGCAAATCAGATTATTAGAATGATTTCTGATAGATCATGTGACTGGAGTAATGATGCTAAAAATTCAGCTTTAAAATCACATGAATAAATAACATTTTAAAATATATTTAAATAGAAAGCAGTTATTTTAAATAGTAAAAATATTTCAAAATTTTACTGTTTTCACTGTACTTTGAATCAAATATATGCAGGCTTGGTGAGCAAAAGAGGAAAAAAAAAATCTTACTGTCCAAAAACTTTTGATGGTAGTGTATATATAAAAGTATGAATTATACATAATACCTAAAAAAAAAACAATTAAAAAAAAAAAAAAAAAAAAAAAAAAATGCTCTTTCAGGGTGCATGAGATTAGAGACCATTTTCTTTAATTCAAATCTTAGATACTTCTAAAGTTCCTTAAAATGAGACAAAAATTAGACAAACATTAATTGTTGGTATACAATAAGAATATACACTGAAAAAAGGTGTAGAAAATAATTTTAAACAGCTACAAAGAAACAGAAGTCACACATTGAATGAAACATTTTTTTAACAGTATACAGCTATAAACTTAAATGAAACCCTCAGATCATTTGGTTGGAGGAGAAATGTTTTGGTTTATATTGAAATCTTTGACTTTTAATTGGAGATGCTGGCATCTTGTATAACCCGAGAACAGGGACATTTCACTTATTCTAAAATTCTAGAAGAGACATGCGATTACTGTATGAGGCTCTGTTTCTGAAAGGGAAAAGCTTCAATTTGCTCTCCATTTCTTTTAAATAACAACTGAGATATGATTATTCTTTTCTGTTGTGAAGCGAGATGAAAGTTAGATCACTTCTGAGAGTGTTCCATCTCTAAGTACATGAGAGCACAATTGCAGACTCAGGAAGACACACTGAAACATGAGGGAAGACTCCCAGACCCAGGATCCATTTAGTTCTCCCACAGTTGGTCCAGTGATCCTGACAACTGATGGATTGTTTTAGTTTTCCTTGTAAGTGGAGCAGAACTGGTGGAAAACATGTTGTTCTTTGTTACAAAAACACATGGACACAGAGAGAGTGAGTTCACACTTCTACAAACACATCTAGTGGTTAAATGAAGGGAGAGGGGAAAAAACAAAACAGAAACAAAAACGGGCTACATTTGCTGGTGTTCATCACCTAATGAATGTTTTTTTTCTAATAAATAAAAAACAAAATATAGTGTAGTTTAATAAAGGCACTTGAAATGTACATTTTTGTAATGATTAACAATAATAAACAAATGGTAATTTCTTGTGTGTATAACCCCCTTAATTTGACGTTACATTAAGTCTTAAAAATTAGAAACGAGTAAGACTTGCTTAATGAGTCGTGTCATTAAATGTAACTGTATTATTTTCCACAGAAAATGTAATTGTTATTTGTTTAACTATGTCACTTTCACCATAAATATGATCTATATAAGTTTCAATGTATACCCGCACGTTGCAAAAGTACAAAACTTTTCATGGAGTGTACTTACTTTTTACAGCATTGTATTTTTTCTCCAAATAGATTCCTTATTATATTCAGAAAATTGATTATGGTAAATCAGTTTTACCGCAGTACACAGACTGCATCCCGTGTGTGGGTGCGAGTGAGTGGCATCTGCTGGTGTCGCCGTGGCGACCGAGGCTCAGTTCTCAGGACCATCTGCTAATGCTGCGTGTCTGGCAGACAGGTCCATACAGGCCTCATCTATTATTGATGCACCTCTCAAAAACATATACACACATACACATGCAGACACGCCGTTTCCTCAGTTAGGGAGTGTTTATGGGTACATTTGCTCCGTGCTTCATATGCCATCAAAGCTGAAACTGACATCGGCCATCTTTTCGTTCATGCGGATGAGTCGTAAAAACAGACCTTTCTGGCTGCTCGTCTCTCTTTACATGTAGATGAAACCTCTATGTGTCATCTAAAATCATGCTGACACGAGTAAATCTCCTCTGTGCTGGATATTAAAGAAATGTGGCAGGTTCAATACAAGCTGTCTCAATTATCACAGGAAATTATTTTGATTTCTTTGTAAAAAGAATAAGGAAAAACAGTGCACATCCCTAAGTAAGAAGATTTGCAAGTTACAACAATACTTCTGTTCTTTACAATGGGATAAAAACACTTTTGAATATGCAGCCACAAGTTTAAAATGATACACTACCATTCAAAAGTGTGAAATATTACAAAACCTGTAATCAAAACTGAATTTTCAGCATCATTATTCCAGTCTTCAGTGTCACATGATGCTTCAGAAATCAGTTTAATATGCCGATATTGAAGTGCAAGAAACATTTCTTATCATTATCAAATAATATATATATAATATTTGAGAAAACTTTTTGATGAACATCAAAGATATTCAAGTTCAAAAGAACAATATTTATTTGAAATATAAATATCTTCTAACAATTTGATCAATTTAGTGCATCTTTGCTCAATAAAAGTGTTAATTAAAAGAAAAAATATATATTTAAAAAAAATAAAAAAAATATATATATATATATAATTTTTTTTAAATATATATTTTTTCTTTTAATTAACACTTTTATATATATATTTTAATTAACACACAAATAGTGTTAATTAAAAGTGTTAATTATATATATATATATATATATATATATATATATTTTTATTAATATTTATAATATTTAAAACAATAACATTAATTATAATTAATATTATTAATTATACATTTTTAATATTTTAAATAAAATAAAATAAAAACTACATGCTTCACATTTCTGCTTGTAAATCCTTGGCTGCTCCTCCAGACTTCCGTGTACTTTCGTTACCACATTTTTATTTTTAAATTAAGGAAAGAGTTACAATTTTTGCATCATTAAACATAAGTATACAAATATAACAGGTTCCTCAAATACAATGATATGTAAATATGTGTTTGTTTTCTAAAATAACTAATATATTGTTCAGTTTGTGTAAAGCTGATATAAAGTCTGTCATGTCCATTTAAAGTAGATAAACCCTTGAATACACACAAGGATAACAGAAAGAAAAAAGATAACACTTTTGGGATGCAAAAAAAAAAAAATATATATATATATATATATTTTATTATTATTTTTAACTATATTTTATTATATTATATTAATATTACAATATTTAAAACAATAATATTAATTATTATTAATATTATTAATTATTATTTATTTATTTTATTTTATTTTTTAAGAAAAAAAATAATTTTATTAATATTTATAATATTTAAAACAATAACATTAATTATAATTAATATTATTAATTATAAATTTTTAATATTTTAAATAAAAAAAAAAACTATATGCTTCACATTTCTGCTTTTAAACCCTTGGCTGCTCCTGATTTCTGTTACCACATTTTTAATTAAGGAAGGAGTTAAAATATTTGCATCATTGGACAGTAAATATAAAAGGTTCCTCAAATACATATGAAATGTAAATATGTGTTTGTTTGTGGGAGATCGAGCCCTTAAAGTGTAAGAATGAGAGATTTCAGATCCAGAGATGAGAGGAATCGATCCTGCCCACATCAGCTGAATAAGAGTGTGTGTGTGTGTGTGTGTGTGTGTGTGTGTGTGTGTGTGTAAATAAGTGTGCAGTGGCTCGTCAGGCTAATCCAGATAAAGCAGTGAAGGGTGAGTAAACAGCAGTGGGGGAGGACTGGCACTGTAATTAGCGGGTGGCATATGCCAAAGCTGTCAGAAAGCGTTTGAGCGCGGTGTTAATGTGTGCGTCGCTGCCGTCTGTCCCTGCAGTGGAAGAGGACACAGAGACACCACCACACCCAAACCACACACCTACTGACATCCACAGACCACAGACACATTGGATACTATGGTACTACAAGAAAGGATACTACACTGCTATTCATTACATGCATTTAAAGTGTCAAATCATGTTACTTTTTAAATCGAAATACATTATGTAGTTTTGCTGTTTTTTGTTTTTTGGGTGGCAAAAGTAGTAGAAATAAAAAGAGAGGAAAAAATATTGCTCTACCTATATACTCTCTCTCTATATATATATATATATATATATATATATATATGTATATATACATATATATATATATATATATATATATATATATATATATATATATATATACATATATATATATATATATATATATATATATATATATATATATATATATATATATATATATACGTATATATATATATATATATATATATACATACATATATATACATATATATATATATATATATATATATATATATTCTATATGTTCAGATGCAAAAACCTTTATGTGCAAATAACATTGGACGTTTTTGAAAATAAGGCATTCAATAACTGACTAATAACCTTTTCTTTACAATTAAAGTGAAATTATTTAACCCAAACATAGAAGCCTGATAAAATGCTCATTAAAAAGAAAAAATCTTAGAAAAATCTCAGACAGACCGAGAGGTTTTTGCATCTGAAGTCTTCATATATACACATATTCATAACATGATAAAAAAAAAGTATTACTGTAAAATATGATTACAATTTAAAATAAATGTTTTCTGTTTATTCTCATGATCCTTCAGAAATCATTTTAATCTGATGATTTTGTGCTCAGGAAACATTTTTTACTGTCATCGATGTTGAAAACAGCTGTGCTGCTTAATATATTTATGGAAACTAACGGACTCCTTCCAGATTCCCAGGTTTCTCAGGCACAGAGGTCATCATAGTTGCATAAACTTCTAGAGCTGTAAATGGGAGACAATAATCAAACATATCAAACCTATTTTTTTGCATTTCCATTTGGTGGATAATGGCAGTCAGAGAGCAAAGTTAAATTCACTCCCACAGCTGCTGTTTTTGCAAACTGATTTAAAGACAATATAATGCAAAGTGTTATAAATGATATATAATAAAATATAGATATCAGAATAGCAGAAATGAACACTAGTGGCAGTAAAAAGTATTGAAACAACACGGTGAAGCGCAAAAAAAAAAAAAAGTAGAAGCAATCTAAAATAGAGTTTTTATCTCATGTTTACTATATTGTCAACCCAGTTGGTTAGATTTTTTTCCCAGCGAGACTGGGTTGGGTGAAATCATGAGGCCAACTGAGGAAAGATTTTCCTCAAGGTGTCTATTTAGGAGTATATTAAGAGCAAAGATTTCTACTCTTGCTGTACAGGCAGAATGTGTCGATCAATCAAATTGATGACAAGATAAGAAATAAATGTGCAGCACTGATCAATTGGAATTTGCGATTTACACCAATCAGACGAGGAAGAACCACTCAAGTGTGCTTTAAATCTTGACAAAACCTTAGTGATCAGTGTTCAATAGATCTGCCTGATTACACACAGGAAACAATCCAGTCAAAGAGCACAGTGTTGCGGTACGGAAACAATTACAACTTCGGCTCAGCTCAGAAACACTGGAGGACTGTAACAGAGCAACACAGATGAAGATAACAAACAAACACAACACGAACGTTGTCCTTTTAAGCCAAAAGTCAGTCTTCGGAAATGTACGACAGCTTTCCATAGCAAATTACCTCCTTTTTTTAGCTGTATGTCTTGTGTTTTTTCCTTACCACATTCCACCATTTATACACCAATTTATTTAGTTCGAGTTTCCTGCCATCAGCCTAATTATGGAAAAGGCATTACGACGCGGTAGCTTTCTCACGACATGGATAAACATAAAATCCGGGCCTGTAAGGGAGAAGGAAGTGCTTTTATTCGCTACAAAAAACACTTCCTCCCCCAAGGCAAAAGAAATGATCTCATAAGCAGCCATTCCAGGCATAGATATATAAATATAATACATATAAATATAAACATCCAGTGAATGAAAGCACCAAGTACAGCAACAGAGAAAAATACACACCACCTCCAGTTCAACTAATATGTCACAATGACTCTGCTGAGGTGAAAGAGAGGGCAAACCGGGAACAAAATAAAAAAAAAAAGCCTACATTAATCAGTATCTTCTTTCCAATAAAACAAACCATATGAATTCACCTGAAAAGAAACTGACACTAGAGGGAAATCAGACTCAAACTGCAATTATATGTGGCCAGATCAGTTGTCAGTAACCATAAAACTTAGTTTTGTTCCATTGTCAGATTTGTTTAAAAGACTTTTTTTTTAAAAGACTTTTTCCTATTTAAACAAGTAGTTGAGACAAGACATCAAAGTACTAGCTGTTATTGGTAGTTGCTGGCAGGTGAAATTAGGGGACAGGGCATTCTCATCCTAAAGAGCATCTGATTAGACAATAATCTGTTTAGTGCTTGATGAGTCAAATGTTTTGTACCGATTTCCTGCAAGAATTTTCACGTATTGACATCTTTCCACAGTTGAAAAAATATGTATAATTCATATTTATTTTGCGCTATAATTAGTAAAGAGTAAGAGACAATCAGTTCATGTGGCATTCGTACAGAGGCGCTAGGACACACTGAAGATCCACAAAATGGTATTTATTGCTCAAAATTCTTAAAGGGAACCCCAGGTATTAAGACTTGTATGGCTTAATATAACATAAATGATGTCTCTTACTGAAATATGTAGTAGAAAACCCATTGAAGATTTACATTATTTAAAGGGGTCATCGGATGCAAACTTCACTTTTTGTGTACAAATCTACCTTATAATGATAAAAATCCATGCAGTGTTTTTTAATTAATCTGTAAAAATAATATTCTGTTTTTTAAATCGAGCTGTTCTCAGATGTTCTCAGTTGTCACACCGACAGAGGCCGCTCCCACGATAGTTGACTTGACATGAGCGTCTTACCTCAGATAAGCTGTCACAGTCCAGTAACCTCTATTGTTTCAATGCCGGAGCAGGGATGTAAGTTAGATTGAGTGACTGAGGTGTTGTGTTGCTGATTTACATAAATGTGTCTATGTTTGTGCGAATCATTTGTGATCCAGCTTCACCTACAGCAGAAGTGAGTATAAGGGTTTTTTTATGAATCTCTGCAATCACCTTTCCTAATAACGTGCTAGTTAGCAAATTTCACGGCTAAATGCGCTAAATGCGGCTAAAGTAAACAGGCTCGTCACTCCACAGAGAGAAGACGGGGCAGGGCGAGCAGAGCTCATTTGCATTTAAAGTAGCAATCCATCAGCATATTATAGACTTTTCATTAAGACCCTAAAGAATCAATGGGCATCCGATGACCCCTTAAAAAACTATGGACTATGTCAGGGCGCCATTATTTTTAAGATGTGAAATAGTTTAATGAAGTGCCGGCGCTACTGTTGCCATTTTTACGGCAACCCAACTCCGAATACATAACTTGGAAAATAAAATACTGTCACGATGCCACGTTTTGCAGCTTTTAGTTGTAATTTTCAGTCGAAGAGTAACAAGAGAAGCAATGCAAGTCTTTACTGCTTTCCTAGCATTAAGAAGAGAAGGAAAGTGAAGATGCCTGTGGATTAGGGCTGGAACATATGGCGAACAATTATATAATGCAATATTTCTTACTTTCAGTCAATACAATAGAATTCCGATATCGATATGAACAAGATTTTAAAAAGCCTCAGAAAAACTGCTAAGAATGCCCACAACAGATGTCTGTACCAACAAACTTTAAAAAAATTAATTTGCCAAGTATATGAAACCTCCTCCTACAAGACTATATAATATTTTAGAAAAAAAAAATGGCACAAATAAATTAACGTTCACCTTTTATTTGTATTTAGCCTTCATACAAACAAGAAATGTGAAATCACTTTCAAATAAACATAGGACTGTCAGATTTACTTACACTCTTAAAAATAAAGATGCTTCATGATGCCATAGAAAAACCTTCTTTTGTCTAAATGGCTCCATAAAGAACCTTTAACATCTAAAGAACCTTTCCGGTTCACAAAAGGTTATTCGTGGCAAAAGAAGGTTCTTCAGATTATAAAAGGTAAGTAAGAGAAGGTTCTTTAAAGAATCTTTGATTGAATGGTTCTTCTATGGCATTACTGTGAATGACCTTTTAAAGCACCTTTATTTTTAAGAGTGTATTAATACAGTATTAATATCTTTAACCAGCCTATGTTATAGTTTGAAGTTATTCTTATAGATTGAAACAAAAGTGCTTCAGACAGGATAAAGAATATGAAGTGTTCAGAGTTGTTGCAGAAAACAGAAAAAAAAAAAAGAGTGAGTAATAACATTGAAAATGCAAATGCATTCTCTGCCAGCAGGAGGCGCTTTTTGAACAGCAGAACAGTGGTTTTAGGTGATTTTGAAATGTGCCGTGCTCATGTTTATTCAACGAAGTCAACCGCCACAAATAAATCAATGTATGGGAAACACTGTAATGTAAATCGAAATATCAGAAATGTATTTAAAAATGTATTTTGTTATTGAAAAAAAAAATGTATATAATGAAATATATTGATATTGAATTATTGTCCAGCCCTTCTGTAGATGAATAAAACTTCCAAAAGACCCACGCCCTGATGCCTTTGAGGCTTTTGGTAGACCACAGCTACTGAAAGAGCTTACAAACGGCAGAGACAAGAAACGCTAGATGTCATCCTGGAAGAATGTACTGTAAAAATGCAGACGCTTGTCATGACACCACAGCCACTGAAGGAGTTTCTCAGCATGGTTTTAACTCAATATTCAGGGCATTTAGACTCCTTGTGTTGAAAAAAAATAGGTGGTATGTCATTTGGTTTGGGTCAACGCTTATATCCATCACCACCTGTAAGCTCTTTCAGTAGCTGTGGTCATCATATCAGTATTTTCAGAGTAGTGTATTCCAAGTTGTGTTGCGGTAAAAATAGCAACATGTAGCGCCAGTAGCTCACCGAGTGTAACCACTTCACGTCATCAAAATAATGGCACCCTACATAGTCCAAGTTTCATATACCAAAAGTAATCTATGAGAACGTGTTTGACATGAGAACGCCATGGCTTGCTGGACGTAGCAACAGTAAATACACACAGAACACAGAAGTTGTCATCATAATGACTTTAGACCTCGATGCCTTGCTGACTACAAGGACAGGACACTATGTTCACATTTCATACACGTTCAACAAGAGCTGCTGGTGAACATATGCATGTTTATGACTTCTGTGTTTTTCTTATCTCCCGTTCTCTCAGAGCAAATAGAGACGGCAACAACACAACCGGACGATTTATAGATGGACATTTTGATTAACTTTACCCGGAGATTAGCCGTAAGATCTTATGTTGTTTTTGTTAGTTGACTTTTTTTCTTTATCGTCAGACTAATTAAGATTTAGTGAGGTGCAGTGTAGATTAATAACCTAGAACAAGCCAGTAAAAATCCTTTCTGTGCTTTCGAGACAGTCAGCAGCACCGGTCCTTTGAAGTGCCTTTTTTTTTTTTTTACACACGGTTTTAACAAGACTCAGTAGGAAACTGTTCAGAGTCTAACTTTTTTCCTTTTTCTTTGAAGTAAGGTAGAAGTGAGCTCTGTCTGGCTGGCCGTAGAGGGGCTTCTAGGTAGAGGAGGATGTGTGCCACTGTTTACACTTCCCGAATACTCACTCGCTGTAAACAAAAGCAGCGATAATGACCAAAACAATCACAAACCGTCACCATGGAAAGAAGAATAGAAGACTAAACGACCCCAATGCCACAGCGTGCACGTGACAGCAGAATGCGGAACGAATACATCAATCTAATGCGATTCATCGTGCTTTTAAGTGAATGAGTTAATAGTACAACCTAAAAAAAAAAAAAAAAAGCAATCTCTCGCACACCATGAAGAAAGTTAAGAAAGGAATGTGACAGCAACAAATGAGCGTAGACGTTAATTTTGCTCCCAAACCCTTTAACATCAGCAAAGGTCATTCATTAATAATGGGGCAGCACTGGAGCTTTGGGGGCACATGCCTGTCCCGGCACCAGCGACGCATTAGACCACGGCTCAGCGCCCTGCTCCTTTGTCATTGCCGCTAATTATCCAGCGTGCCTGTGTGCCGTCTGCGCAACCTTTGCGTTCAGAAGAGCTCATTTATAGTGATACACAGCCACTGTGATGATGTCACAGATATTAAGAGTCACAATAAATTCTCATGATAAAATGCATAAAAACTGTTTATGTATGCAAACTGACTTTGCATTTGGGGTCACCATCTAGGAGGTTTGCAAAAAAAGAAACTTCCATTTTAAGAAAAATAAACTGCCATCAGAAATGAAATAAAAAATAATCAGCGTTAAATTTAGTCTAGCCTAAAACAAATAATCGCTCAGAATAGATTTGACTCTGGGCTGTGACATATTCTTATGTTAAATGTATGAATCCCAAGTATTAGATTTTAAAAAGGAAATGTGTATGGAAAATGTTCCATTTAAAAATATTAATATTGAAACCAAATGATGTTTGTTTCCATTAATGGTTCTCACACATGCGTTTTTCTCCCCCTGAGGCAGCCAGGATAGCATACTAAAATACTTTTTGAGAGTTTCCTGCACTATTCACTCTTGTGGTAACACTGCTACCGCAGTGTAATCTGATCCCCAAGTGAATGACATTTTTGAGTCAGTTCTTTTTAGTGGATCAAAATGATCAGAATGGTCAATCAAATCAAGAAAGTTGGATGTTAACGTTAATGGAAGCCACAACGTGTCAGTTTAATTGTTAAAGAGTGCAAGGTAAGACGCCATTAACTAAACATTTAATATTTGACAGCTGTTTCACCAAAATAATGTTAAACTAAACTCAAGTTAGTACATTTTTATCAAATCTTTTCCAATTTTTGAGTTTTGAACTGAAAATATCATGCATTTATAGGCTAACAAATGTAATTTGTAATCTCTGCACACATTAGGCATACCCTACTGCATAATATGTTAAATATGTATTAAATATGTATTAAATTTGTAAAAATATGCATACATTTATGCAAAAAATTTTCAAATGCATTATCATTATATATATTTATATATATATATATATATATATATATTTTTTTTTTTTTTACAGTTTTATTTTTCTATTGCCTTGCATCCTTAAATTAAAAGTGAACCTAAATGACATAAAGGCTCATATTATTCATATGAGGTATGCACTCTTGAAAATAAAGGTTCTTTATGGGCATCAATGGTTTTATGATGAACCCTGAACATCCATGGAACCTTTCAAATGCAGAAAAGGTTCTTTATAGTCGAAAAAGATTTTTTTTTAGATTTTTTGTTCTTCAAAATGGTTCTTTTGGTTTTTTGGGGAACCAAAAATGGTTCCTCTGTGGCATCACTGCAAAAACCTTTATTTTTAAGAGTGTATCTACAGACAGAGTTTTGTCAGCAGTACTTTATAAATATTAATGAATGTTACCACATTTTGCTTGTTCAGTATTGTTATTTAATCCTTAATATTAAGGCCAATTATTGGATTGCATTTATGTCGTCACTAAAAAGACTACAAAAATGCACTGAAAAAAAAGTCACATCACACAGACTCGCCTTATGCAAGAAATTTGCCAAATTCTTTATTGATATTCTCATCATTTGGCACACTGAAATTTTCTTTAAAACACTTCTTTATGATTCCCAGTTCTAAAGATGAGTAAATACTGTGATCTGAATATGTTGCATGCTAGGCATGACACAAACTACAGTAGAACTTATTTTACAGCCTGTGAAACAGGGTCTCGATACATACTCTGCCCCTTATGAAATATTAATCTCCGGCTCTTCCAAATAAAGAGTTTTATATCTGCTTGTTTATTTTTCCATTCACTTTTTCCTTTCACTCTCAAAATCATTTGTAATACCCCCAGTCTCTCTACTTCAGTCCATTACAGTAAATTGGTGAACCTGGCAATCGTAAAGGCGAAAGTGGCCATGAGATCTGTTAAAAAATTCACCAGCCAGCGCGACAAAAGTGTCTGTTCAGCAAAGAGTTGGGGACAGGATAAAAGCCGTATAAACACGTGTCAGAGCAGCACTCAGAGGAGGGGCCGGCTGAATCCAAACGCCAATGATGAATTTGCTTTAAATAACTTATTTTCACAGTGGCAGAAAAGAAACGGCAAAGTGACCTGCATCCATAAATGGAGAAACACAAAAGCAATATTGCAAGGGAAAAACAGTAATGGACAAAATGAATACAAGTGGGAGAAAGAGAGTATGAAACAATATTTTTGCAGAATATGTACTATCTAAATGAAAATGTAGGCCAAGTAAGAACAGAATCCCCTATCTGCATTAACATAACATTATGAGTGTCCTGTATTTACACACAGCTGGTCAAAAGTTTGGGATCAGTAAGAATTTTAATGTATTTTTCTAATCTAGAAGTTTCTGATGCTCATCAATGTTGTGTTTATTTGATCAAATATACAGAAAAAAAAGTATGTTGTGAAATATTATTATAATGTAAAACAACATTCTTCTATTAATATACATTAAAAATCACATTTATTTCTGTGATCAAATCTAAATTTTTCAGCATCATTACTCCAGTATTCAGTGTCACATGATCCTTCAGAAATCATTCTAATATACTGATCAGTGCTGGAAACAGTTGTGTTGCTTAAATTTTTTTTGGAATCTGTGATTTGATGAATAAGTTAAAAAGAACAGCATTTATTTAAAATAGAAATCTTTTCTAACAATATACACTACTGTTTAAAAGTTTGGGGTCAGTAAATTTTTATTCTTTAGTTTTTTGGAGAAAAAAAAATACTTTTATTCACCAAGGATGTGTTAAATTAATAAAATGTAATTGCATAGACTTACATTGTTAGAAAGGATTTATATTTTAAATAAATGCTGTTCTTTTTGTCTTGTTATTAATTGAGGAATCTTAAAAAAAAAAAAAAAAAAAAAAAAAAGAATCACAGGTTCCAAACAAATATTTTTTATAGTCGTGAAGCAAACGCATACCTATAGATGTGCCAGTTAAGAAAACAAACTTGAAGAAGGTTTATAACTATAATTCTAATAATAAATCAGCATATTACAATGATTTCTGAAGGATAATGTGACACTTAAGAAGGCAGAATAGATGAAAATGTAGCTTTGCATAACAGGAATAAATTATATTTTAAAGTATATTAAAATAAAAACCATTATTTTAGATTGTAATTGCAACATTTTGCAGTATTATTGTTTTTTTTTTTTTTTGTTCTGTATTTTTAATCAAAGAAATGCAGTCTTGATGAGCATGAGAGATTTTTTTTAAACATTACAAGTCTTACATGTATATATATATATATATATATATATATATATATATAAAATGACAAGAATAGCCACACATTTAAAATGTGGGGAAATAATAATCATCATCATCATCATTATCATAATAATAATAATAATAATAATAATTTAATCTGTTACTATTATTGTAATATGTATTAATTTACTGGACACCTTTATACAAAGTGACTTAAAATAAGGCAACAAAAAAAGTAGTAATTGATGTAAGGGAGGAAAAAAAAAAGATTAAATTTTTTAATTGTGCATTATTTACAGCTACTTTTGGATTTGCTAGGCTAAAACTTTTAATAATATTTTGTGATTCAGCTGACGTATTGAAAAATGTATCATGTATCAAATCTAATCATATATCTTGTCATATTACATAAATATACGACTAGAAGGTAAATACACTCATAAATGTCAAAACAGCCCTTTAAACCTGTTTTGGGGGCTAATATTACCTCTTAAATAATAAATAAATAAAAATCACCTTCTACAACCCAATTAATTTATACATTTTCATGCATTTTTTTTATGTGGGACACCTGGAGACACTTCAAGGGCACTTAAGATTGTAAAGAATATGATATACAGTATTTGTTTCCACAGATTATTCCGCCTTCCTCCCATGCCATGCAGAGACAGACAGACCGCAACGACGTCAGGGCAGAAATGGACTGTTTGACCGATGGGTATGTACAATGATTCTGAGAGTTTCATTTGGCCCCCACTGTCCATCGTCTGGCTCAGGAGCTTTTTTTTCTCTTTCCCGCGTTCACTTGGTGCAGCTCCAGCAAGCGGCGAGGTGTTTCGATATCACAGGCATAGGGCAGATTTGGAGCGTGTAAGCACAATGTGCTGCGAATCAAATTACGCTGGTGCTGTGCTACACGTTCTGTGGTCAGATTAGCAT
This sequence comes from Labeo rohita, assembly GCF_022985175.1. Classification (NCBI taxonomy): domain Eukaryota; kingdom Metazoa; phylum Chordata; class Actinopteri; order Cypriniformes; family Cyprinidae; genus Labeo; species Labeo rohita. The sequence goes on along the minus strand of NC_066889.1, from coordinate 5,206,984 downwards.
GGTGTTTGCAGAAGCCGGTGGATGTCACAAAAGCTGTCTGTCATTACAGTGAAAGCAAATCAGCAAAGTGTCATTAAAAGCAATCCCATGAGCACCTAATGGGGGGAAAGATACATCCGTAGTTTCTGGAGCACAAATGCAATTTAACAGCATGTCAAGGTGACCAAGCATGCACTCGGTAGGGATTTTATTGCAGTATTAGAGTGTTGTAAGTGAGGCAACTTAGATAAAGAGGAACACTAAACAAAGATGGGCGGCAATGTCAAGCGCTCAATGGTGCCGTAGGGAAACTAGCTTAACTGCTTTTTAGAAAATTTGCATGTTTTACTAAATACCCATTGATAAATTTGTTTAAAACTCCCTTAGAGAAAATTTGCAATGTTTTACTAAATAAATAACACAAGAATAGCTCACCACCAGGGGTTTAAAACCATAAAACTCGCAAAAGCAAGCATGGTTATTATGGAGAAAGGCTGTAATGTCTGTGGCCTAATTTTGATCTCAATAAAACAATCATTCTCCAATACACTGTTTCTGAAAGCATTGAAAGTTTGTGATTCAACACATAAGTCAGAGTTAAAACTAACTTGGTTAAGTTCTTCTGCACTTACACTACCAGTCAAAAGTTTGTGAACAGTAAGATTTTTAACGCTATTTTAAAGAAGTCCCTTCTGCTCACCAAGCCTGTATTTATTTGATCCAAAGTACACAGTACAATTCTGAAATATTTTTATTATATAAAATAACTGTTTTCTGTTTGCATATCTTTTAAAATGTAATTTATTCCTGTGATCAAAGCTAAATTTTCAGCATCATTACTCCAGTCTTCAGTGTCACGTGATGCTTTAGAAATCATTCTAATATATACTGATTTGCTGTTCAAAAAATTATCATTCTTCTTATTATTATTATCAATATTTAAAACAGTTGAGTACATTTTGATGAATAGAAAGATCCAAAGATCAGCATTTATCTGAAATAAATAGCTTTTGTAACATTATACACTATACCATTCAAAAGCTTGGAGTCAGGTTTTTTTTTTTTTTTTGGAAAGAAATTATAGAAATGAATACTTTTTCTTTAGCAAGGATGCTTCAAATTGATCAAAAGTGAAGATGAAGACATTTATAATGTTACAAAGATTTCTATTTCAGATAAATGCTGTTCTTCTGAAATTTCTATTTATCAAAGAATCCTGAAAAAAATCTACTCATCTGTTTTCAACATAATAATAAATGTTTTTACACAGCAAATCAGCATATTAGGATGATTTCTGAAGAATCATGCAACACTGAAAACTGGAGTAACGATGCTAAAAATTCAGCTTTGAAATCACAGGAATAAATTACATTTTAAAATATATTTAATCAGAAAACAGTTATTTTAAATTGTAAAAATATTTCAAAATGTTACTGTTTACAAATGTTACTTCCTGTACTTTGAATCAAATAAATGTAGGCTTGGTAAGCAGAAGAGACTTTTTAAAAAACAACAACAAAATTGGATTTTTAGTGTATTTTTCATATATGATCATTTCCATTCATTTTTTTTTTTTTTTTTTTTTTTTTTTTTTTTAATTTCAAGTAAAAATGAATCAAATAATTTTATCTTACCTTGTATACATGTGAATTTACATGTTTTAGTACTTCTCAAAATCTTACAATTAAAATAAAATAATCGTTAATTATTCATGAATTAATAATTTACGAAATACAAAATTTTTAAAGAGTCATACCAAACAGTGTTTTACAACCTTGGTTACCTAGCTTTGTCATCAAAGGTTAAATTATTATTATTGTTTTTTAAAGTGTACAATGTACGAATGTAACAATGACTTTATTTTTTGACCAGTTTAATATTTGTTATTGAAGAACCCTTACTAATCAGCAACCACTACTCTGAATATTAGTGCACGTCATCTTAAATGTCTATTGTGGTTACAGGCCATACACATTTATTTGACGTCAAAGCTTAAAGCATTACAGTAATACTGAAAAAGTCGTCGTATGCTGATCACTCGAATCATCTTACCTTTTGTGGTCCATCACATCCTCTTCTAGATCTCAGCTGGAGAGCGCAGGACGGGCCAGCCCGATCTCATCATCAGAGAGCAGCACGCAACCTGCCAATAAAGACAAGATGACATGAAAAAGTGGGAAGGAGATGCACTTTGTAATGGACAACACTAAGATATGAAAGACTACGTGCGAGCCAAGCGTTCTTCCCTGGATCAATTTACATATTTTTACAGTGGCTTTTCTTAAAAAACTTGAATAGTTTATTCAAATAAAGGGGAGCTTTTAATGTCCACCTCTGACAAACGGCATTCAATAAAAGGAGCATACGCCCGTGTGGGGCGAGATGGGCTGCTGCCAAATATTTTTGAAATGGCTTGTGCCGGAGCAATCTGAAGATTAAAAACATCTCTTGAATTACAATGACACATCACAAAATAAAATTAATGCAGTATTTTCATTATAAGGATTGAGTTCCGGAGTGTTTGACCATCCATTAGTTGAAGGGGGAAGGGACGACACCAGATACTACAATGATTCTGGTGTCAAAGGCCTTTTAGGCAAATATGCAGTCTCTCACTCCATGTCCTTAGCGAAAGGAGAGAATCCAGAGCGCTACCAGCAAAACTAAATCAATTATACTGCTAAAGAACATTATTATTCATTCTTAAAAATGGCAAAAGAATGTTTTTTTTTACATTTACAGTTTTGTTATTGAAGTATACTGAAACATAAACTGGTGTTGAAACAATTCTCACTCAAAAACTGCTATTAAACTTACAAACAGTTACAATCAACACACTGAATCAAATGTGAAATTGTTAAGTAAAAAAAAGAAAATATTTTCTTGTACAGCATACTCCAAAAATCTTTGTATTATTTACATCTTCAAAAATATAGACTGGGGAGTCTGCATCTAGTTGTTCACTTTTCATGCTATTAAACATTTGCATCATTAATAAATGGGGATAAATGAATTAATACATTGCATGTTTGTTTGTTTTTTTTACACAATCTATACAATACAATATATACAATCACTGCCAAAACATTTTAGTGTTGTCTGTGAGCTGTTGTCTATAAAGTGTTTAACAATGATTAATGTTAGTGCTGGTTTATCTAATGAACCATTTAAAAGAGGAAACACACCAGAAAGCCATTTAACCTAGGTTACATGCCCATTTCAGAAAATCCTAACAATGTGTTTTTTAAGGGTGAAAACAATTGACTACTTTATGCTTTGTTTCGTAGACATTCATTAATCTATTCAAGTATTGAGACAGCATAACAATGCAGTACAGTAACCGCAAATGTAACTAAATCAAGTGATTTTGACAAATGTTTAAATAAATCAAGTAAATAAATTAAATACATCCTGTCATGATTTTTATCACTTCATGTTTTTCATATATAAAGGTATTCTAATACAAATAGATGCGACGCTACAGAAGTAATATTAACAAAACCTATATGCATATACTGAAACATTTTTTAACCTGACTGAGATCTCGTCTCTCATCGCGAGCTTTGGCTCCACCGTGTGGATACTCTAAAGAACAACACTTTAAATTGAAGTCTAGAGTCAAAGTGTAATTTAAAAGAGCATTTACCTGTGAAATTTAATACATTACTTTGTCGGCATGGATATCTGTGTAGGGACGTTTTTTAATTAAAATAAAAAAAAGAAAAGAAAATCTTCAGAGTCAATGAAACTCAGTTAAATCATTTAAATGTTAAACATAAACATTTAAATCAAATCTAAGTAAAAGTGATTGTTCATGAATGAAAAAATTTGGAGATGCCCATTCCTTTATTAATAAGGTGAATAATGTACACTGCCCTCCAAAAGTTTGGAAACACCCCTGGCAAAGTGTGGTTTTGGACGATATCAGCATAAATCCTTATAATTTTTTGGTGCAAATACATCAAAGTAACTTCATATTATCATTGAAGAGCAGCAATAATAATTTTCATTTTGATTACATAATAATGGCAATATATACATGTCAAAAAGTCAGTGTGATTGCCAGCTGTGATGCCTGGTTGCTGGTTTAAACTTGGACCAGGTTTTTAAAAGATTTTTGGGTCAACACACCTTAATAGCTTCAACAATTGATTACCAATTAAGTTTTGAATACAATGAATTTAGACCCAGATTATGCAGAGCTGCAATAGCTGCTAATGGTGGATATTTTGATGAATCGAAATTTTAAGTTTTTTTCTATGTATAAACTGTTCATGTAATAAAATATTTAGTTTTTGTATTTTGTGTTGTCCCTTATCAGTGCAAAATTATCACAAAGGATTCATGCCAATATTGTCCAAAACCCATATTTCTAGGGCATTTCCAAACTTTTGAAGGGCACTGTATAACAACATATAAAAAATATAGTTAAATACATACATATATGCATACGTAACATAATATTTTAGAGGCAGCCTACAAAAACAATGCGTTATACTATTTATTTATTTTTTTTTTTTTCAAAAAATACTTTCTTACAATATTTTCAGTGAAATAACATGATCTAAAATACAATATTAATGTGTGGCTAGGTACAAAACATATATCACAATTTTTTTGTCACAAAAACAAAAAGAACAAAACAAAAAATAAAAGTAAGTTTGTTAGCAGAAAAGTACACCGCCAGTCAAAAGTTTTTGAACAGCAAGATTTTTTGTTTTCATGTATTCTAATATGCTGATTTGCTGTTCAAGAAACATTTTTATTATTATTACTAATATTTAAAACAGTTGTGTACATTTTCATCAGGATTCTGTGATGAATATAAATATTCAAAGATCAGCATTTATCTGAAGCTTTTATAACATTAAACACTATTCAAAAGCTTAGAGTCAGAACATTTTTGGAGGGGGGTGTGATAGAAATTAATACTTTTATTTACCAAGGATGTTTTAAATTCATCAAAACTGATGATAAAGACATTTCTAATGTTACAAAAGATTTCCATTTCAGATAAATGCTGTTCTTCAGAACTCTATTTTCACCAAAGAAACCTGAAGAAAAAAAAAAAAAAAAAAAAAAAAATCGCAGCTGTTTTCACCATAATAATAATTATATATATATATATATATATTTTTTTTTTTTTTTTTTTTTTTTTTTTTTTTTGAGCAGCAAATCAGCAAATCAAGGATGTGCATGTGACTGGCATGTGACTGGTGAAATGATGCTAAAAATTCAGCTTTGAAATCACAGGAATAAACTCCTCTTAAAATATATTAAAATAGAAAAATTTTTTTTTTTTTTACATAGTAAAAAAAATTTGTACATAGTAAAAATTTAAAAAAAAATGTTTTTTCTGTACTTTGGATCAAATAAATGCAGACTTGGTGAGCAAAAGAGACTTCTTTAAAAAAAAAAGCTAGCATGTTTCAAGCTTGCCTCAGATATATAACAATACCACACAGTAAAAACACTACAACATCATAAAAAAACTGCAAACTAAAAAAAAAGTTCTGTTTTTGCAAATTAACTCTTTGATTGAGATTAATTGAAATGCACAATGGAAAAAAAAACATGATTTTTGAAAATTATTAAAAATATATAGCCTATATTATGGAATGGAACACTTTTAAAGGGCATAAGTTTTCTTGGATAACATTCCCTTAGCGTAAGTCTATGGGATTTTTTCGAGATTTGATAGTCCATTTTAGGAAAACCGTAAGTCCAAATAGTTAGAAAAGATAATATAGCAACTTGGCTAGGTTGGAAATATTGCTTTCTCAGTTTTGATCTATAATTCCATTTCAATTCTTAGACCACAAGAACCAGTCTCTGCTGTTTTCAGTTGATGAACAAAATTTAATGAAAGTTGTGGCGCACCTCCCATTCAATAAACTGCAATACTTTGTTACTTCTGTTATGAAAGTAAATAACGTTTTGGTGCTCTTTATGTGTGACAGACCACTGTAGCAGCCGAACCTCTTTACTACAACAGTCACTGCACAGTGTGAACATGAATATACATCAGAAGTGATACTGAAAGAAACGGTAGGCTTACAACTTAGCCTTCTAAAATGTACATAGGCTACATGTCTCTTGTAATTGCTCAATCACTGTTTCAACCACGGAAAGACGTCAATAAAACAGCATGTAAACAACTGGTAAACAGCAGCCTACCTCATGCATCCTCACATTTACCTCAGGAAAGTCATTACTCAAATACTGCCTTCCAGACAACTCAGATATAGGATATTTCCCACTTCAACCCGGAAATTATTTATGGACCGGCGCTCTTTTAATATTAGCATATACTTGTAATGTTTTAATGCTACTAAATCATTAGTAACAATAAGGTTTTAATGTTACTTAACACTTTTAATGTTACTAAATCCAGACGTTACTTATTGAGAGGAAATATCCCACACCAACAGTGTCTGGAACGCAGCAAAAGTCCATCAAGTCGGGCCTTTTGCTACATTACAAATTTATGATATCTTTACTTAACTGTTCTGATAAATCCGGAATGAAAACAAGTTCCACTGTTAAAACGTTTATATTTTCACAACAAACTGAAGTAAAAAATGTTGTTATTAGGAAATGATCATAATACATTTTTATTACGTAATAAATTATTATTAGACTGTACAAAACTACCTTATCTGCCTTAAGTTTGTTCACAAATCGCTTTAGTATAATAATAACGTAGCTACCAACTGACAGTTTATTGTCAATTAGTTGAACTTTACAGAGACTTTTAACTAATTCCCTATATTACACATACTGCTATAGAAAATTGTAGTCTCAGAATAATAATTGAAATAAAACTAAATTTAATTAAATTGCATTGAAATCCTTGAAAGTGAAACTGAGGAGCAGAGCTCCTACCTGTTACATGAAATACTGAACGGCACCAAACTTCAATTAAATAAGCAGACTTCATGAATCATATTTTTGATGGTCTAGAGAGGGTTAACAAACACTCCTTGTACAGGCTAATAAATCTACTTTAATTAGCCACATTAGCTAAAACTTCTGTAGCTAATAGTGTTGTCATAGAAAACATCACTGCTGAATGTACCGAGCGTTCTAAAGTCGCGCCAAAAGACAATGCTGCGCTTCAATCAAGCTTCATTTGCAGCACCTGTATCATTCCAAAGCCCGAAAGGAAACTTTCGACCTTCACAGTTTTTTCCGCTTTTATTCGGAAAGCCGTGAAGTTCTGAATGTGTATTGTTTTTTATTTATTATTTCTTGAAGATGCAGAAAGCCTTGAAGAAGTATTTTGTAAACATGGACGAGTATCTGGCCAGCATCGGGCTTTACCGAAAAATGATGGCTAGAGACGCGTCCTGTCTGTTTCGAGCTGTTTCTGAGCAGGTAAATTTTTAAGATGTATACTTCAAAATAATCTCAAACTGTACATTTGTCTGTCACATTTAGAAGTAGTGAAAGGTGAATTCTGAAAAGTGGTGTTGCGTAGTTGTTAAAATGATTAATTAGACGAGGTATTTATGACTATACCTCTCCAGTGAAGCACCTGTTCAGGTGTTTTGACTATATGCTGCTGAACTGATGGTTTTGTTATGTTATAAGCTTTATTACTCCCAGAATTACCATCAAAGAATAAGGAAAGAATGTGTCAACTTCATTAAGGCAAACCGATGCAACTTTGAGCCTGTGAGTGATTTAAGACATCAACAGAAACCTATGTACAAACTCATTAAATTGGAACATTATAACTTATTGTGTTATGCTGTTACCATGTTTTTTTAGTTTGTTCAAGGATCTTTTGAGAAGTATTTGGAACGTTTGGAAGATCCCCAGGTTTGTATTCAGGGTCTTTAATCTTGCTGCTGTTACTAAAATATTAACAATGCATATTGTGTAATTGTGTGTCTTCATGATTAGGCTATTTAATACTTCAAGAATCAAAATAACTAAAAATTGGTTATCAGACATCTAAATGTTGGTGTTGATATTGATATTGGTTAATCTCCACATAATAGCAGAAGTTATGTTTAAGTCTTTAAGAGCGGTTTAAGAATTCATATTAATGTGTCTTTTAATGTCTCGCATTCAGGAAACCACAGGTCAAGTGGAAATAAAAGCACTGTCTTTACTGTACAGGTATGCTTTGCATCTCTCCCATGCTTTTTTTTTTTAATCCAGGGCCTTTTTGTGAATCACTATTAAAGAAAAATACTTCATCCAAAATGGAAACACATCATTTACTAGTTTGCTTGTTGTTTCAAACCATATGTCTTTTTCTTCTGTGGAGCACAAAAGGTTAATTTCTAAAAGGACATTCTGGCTGCTCTCTTCGATATGATATGAGGTATCAAAATGACAGAAAGGAGACCCCTGTGCTGTATCCTACGTCATGTGATAGTTTTACGTGATAGACAGACCAGGGCTGTGTTTTCCAAAAGCATCATAAGTCTAAGTTGATCGTAGAACCATTGTCACCAATGGAGCTACGATCAACTTAAGATTACGATGCTTTTGGGAAACGCAGACCAAAGCTGTTAAACTTTCAATCTTCTCATACACCAGATATCTAAAATGGACTTGGAATAAAGCTGGAATTGGGACTTGGAAAACTTGGAATAAAGTACTCAAGTTTTGAGAACTGCTTTTACTTGACAGTCCCAGTCCTCATTCACTTTCATTATATTGAAAAGAGCAGCCGGGACGTTCTTAAATTCACGTTGTGTTTTCCATAGAGGAATAAAATGGGGTAAACTATTTAATCATCAACTATACCTACTTGAATACATTCAGATTTAAAATGTGTAATTTTGGGCCCATCTTTTCATGTGAATGGTCTTTGGCGCAGGCGGTGCTTTGTCATTTACAGGTATCCGGGTAAGCCGCCGACTGAGATTGCAGAAGAGGACAATTTGCCTAAGGTGAGGAATGTGTGCTTATGAAGTTTAACACATTTAGAAGTTCTAATTGAAGTTCAGTTCTTATTCAGTTTCACTATTCTGGCCATTAACTAGCCACGGGTGCTGTGTCACAGAAATAACTCTGTAAACCAAAGCTGTTTGTGGATTTTTTTTTTTTTTTTTGCTTTCTTACATCTATCTGAACATTTATGAAAGATTTGATATATCATGAATCTTAGTGAAAAGTTTTCCCATTGAAGCTCTTATGGTAGCCACCTGGGACTCTGATTCTAAGTTTGCTTAGTGGCCATCAAATGAGACAGGATCAATTTTTGGTTGGCAGCATTCACACAATCATCTGTTCTGCTTTCATCCACCAGATGGTTCTCTTTTGAAATGTGAAGAAATAAGATGACAAAGTTTTAGTGTGTTTCATTTTTTCTTTCCTGAAGCGTTTGTTGATCAAGTACTGTATAATTTGTGCAGCATTCATTATGGTTCCCTGCAGATTTACCATCTTGAATTCCACCCCGCAGATTTTGCTGTGTTGCTCAAACAACGGTCACTATGACATTGTTTACCCCAAGAGCTATCCAGTGGATGCTGCAATATGTCAGTGTGAGTTCATCAACACCAGATCACTTGTGTAATCCCACCTGCACAATCCCAAACATTAAACATTTTGCTCTGTATTGTAATGTCATCACAGTACTGGAGTTGTATGTGCTGCTTTCATTTTTCAGCCCTTTTGTATGAACTGTTATACACTCGTGTTCTGGGAGTTGAGGAAGAAGAGCTGCAGGTGGCGCTGGAGGGATTCAAAGGAGGAGGACGGCGATACAGAAACAGCCACTCTATGTGCAGTGAAGACGCAGGCTACGATACCCCAGAAGACCGCCCTCAGAGGTCTTCTCTTGTTTCCTATCTTTATTGTAGTCTCTGTCTTCTTTAGTCTTTCTATTTGTCTTTCTTGCTGACTATCTCTTAAATAGTGTTGTGTCATCATGGAAAAATGTTGATGGCTCAAATGCCAGTATAGATTATAAGCAAATGGTTGACCCAAAAAGACAAAATTCTTTGTAATTTATTCATCCTTATGATGTTCAGAACAAAGGGAAACACAAAAAGGAGATGGTAGCAGAAAATCTTGACCATACAATGCAAGTGAATACATGAAAGAATGTCAGTTTAAGTGCTTTGCATGACTTTGATGTTCTAGAGAAGAATGGGAGTTGAGTGTTCACAGCCGCTCAGAAGACAAAACGAAAGCTGGAGCTGAGGACCAGAAGGTGGCTAAGACCATAATTAAAGAGATTAAGATGTTAAACTTTCATCAGTATTTGACAGAATCTCTCTACCTCAGGCCGCAGAAGGGTCAGGAAAACTGGCTCTGCCGTACAAGGTACTGAAGGCCTTAGAGCCTGAGCTGTACCGCAACGTAGAGTTTGACGTGTGGCAAGACAGCCGCAAAGGTCAGTTTATTTTACCTTAGCTTAAATGATTCTTACCCTGAATTAGGAGTGTAATGTGTGCATAATTTTATTGTGATGTGCTTTGTGATATTCCTGTGTTACAGAGCTACAAAAGACTGATTACATGGTGTTTGCTGGCAGACAGTATTTTTTAGGAGACAAGTGTCAGGTGGGACAAAACCAGGTTTAACTGTTAAAGGGGTCATTGGATGCCCATGTTCCACTAATTGATATGATTCTTTAGGGTCTTAATGAAAAGTGTATAATATACTTAGGTTAAAAACTCTCAATGTTGTGTAAAACGACACCTTTTTTACCTTGTCAAAATGAGCTCTGCAAAAATCATCCCATTCTGAGGGATTGTGCCTTTAAATGCAAATGAGCTCTGCTTGCCCCGCCCCTCTCTTCTCTCTGCTGCTCTGAGAGATTTACTTCAGCTGCATTTAGCGTGTTTAGTCGTGAAACTTTCTAAATAGCATGTTATTAGGAAAGGTGTTTACAGAGATTCATAAAAAAACCTTATACTCACTTTTGCTGTAGGTGAAGCTGGATCACAAATGATTTGTGTGAACATAGACGCATTTATGTAGATCGGGAGGCACATTGCCTTCACAAACGTAATCCACTGCTTCTTCAACGGCGCAGATGTCTGGAGTAAAAGACAACCACTGTGTTCATTATTACATCCAGCAACACAACAACTCAATCGCTCAATCTAAGATATTATAACTTGCATCCCTCCTCCGGCATCGAAACAATGGAAGTCGGACTGTTACAACCGATCTGAGGTAAGGCGCTCATGTCAGTTAACTATCGTGGGAGCCACACCGACAGGCATCTGAGAATGGCTTGATTTTGAAAAAGGAGATATTATTTTTACATATTAATTAAAAACCACTGCATGGATTTTTATCATTATAGGGTAGATTTGTACATACACTGCCAACACACATTAATGTTCAATCAACATGTAAAAGTGAAGTTTGCATCTGATGACCCCTTTAACGTATTGCAAATTGATATGCCAATTAGGTCACACCTGTGTTTTTTCCATAATAATAAATCTTACTTCTTACACAGTTCATTTCCCTGCAGCCTCTGTCATGCTAATGGTTTTGTTTCCCAGGTCCGCTTGGATCCGAAAGGGAAGTACTACAACGCCTTTATTCAAGAAGTAGGGACTCAGACCACTGCGGTGACCGTGTTCATTGAGGAGCTTGGAGAAAAGTAAGCTGTCTATCTGTGCTTTCTCACAGGCGGACGTCTCTGAGAATCTTTAAACATCCTCTTTGATGTTTTAGGCACCTGGTTCCCTTGACCAATTTGAAGCCAGTGAATCCTGTGCCGGCCTGGAACATCACACCAAGCAGAAAGGGAAATTCCTACAACCATCCAGACCAGTACCCTGGAGAAATAGGTCTGCCTCTTTTCAACTTCATTTGTATTGTGATGTACAGTCTTGAGTTTTCTCTCTTTTGCAGAATTTTTAAAAAGCTAAACTGTTTTGAATATGCATGCTGTGCTAAAATGAACCACATATACTATATGCTTGAAATAATGCTTGTTTTGTTTATGTCTCAGTATATGCAAGGCCATTGTCTGTATATACACTGGTCAACCACAACATTGAAACCACTGACAGGTGAAGTAAATAGCATTGTTTATTATCATTACTATGGCACCAGTCAAGGGGTGGGATATATTCTGCGGGAATTGAATAGTTCTTGAATGTCATTTGTTGGAAGCAGAAAAAATGGGCAAGTGAAAAGTGACTTTGACAAGGGCCAAACAGGGATGGCTAGACTGGGTCAAAGCATCTCCAAAATGGCAAGTCTTGCAAGGTTTTCAAATTACTGGTAAACCAGCGTCGGGGTCATGGCTCATTAGCTGGGTTTCCAGCTGTTTTTTTTTTTTTTTTTTTTTTTACATCAAAAAACATAATTTAGAAGTAATAGGCTATTTTCTGTCCTGCTTTTATCCCCCTCAGCAGAACACTTTGTTTCAATAGGCGTGGTGGATTGTAGACTCAAAAGTAAATGCCCACTGCTATGATTGGCTAACAGCATTCATTGCTCATAGATGGATGCCGCTGTGATTTTAGGTTTAAAATACTCTCTACATATCAAATAATCTGTAAGAAGAGAAGTAAACAAAGGACCGAGTTCTTACTGATACGGTCTGGAACTCATTAAAAATAAAGTTCATCCACTCTTTCCCATCGTTGGGATCTGAGGGTAGTCAATGCAAAGACATTTTTGCACAAGTTGGCACTGCAGAGCGTCTTGTTGTTTTCAGATCCATCTTTATCATTTGGTTTCTTTGGAGACCTACACATTCGCTTCTGTGGTAAACACTATGTGTGAATTTGTGGGCGGGGCTAAACAGTCAGTCTTCTGTGGAGGTGCCACCAGAGTTTTTATTACTATTGGTATATGAGTGGGTCTGTATTACTTACTACTGGGGAAAGCGTAACGGCTAACTTGGATCATGCCCCCTAATAACCAATCACATTACAGCCTTGATGTCATTGAATTTCAGTCATTGTTGTGTGACACCCATTTACGGGGCCGTAACCTGAATCCCACCTGTCACAAAAAGTCAGTGATTTCTCTTAGAAAACAGCATTTTTTTTGGGGTGGTAAAATTTAAAAATAGTTCAATCCAAAAGTGTTGTTTAGTGTAAAACATGATTAGCAGATAGGTTGTCGATTCATTAAATAAGCCGTTTTTTCCTAAAAAGCTGTTTATTTAGCAAAGTAAAGCCTGTCCTCCATTGACATCTATTAAAAAAAACAGCCTCTGGTCTCCTTTCCCACATACTGCCAGAACAGAAGTGTTAGCTTTAGCCATTACACTAGCCACAGACCAAATGAAATGCCCTGTTCGCCACCGAAAGTGCCTACAATGGGCACACGAGCATAAGAACTGAACCACAGAGCAATGGAGGAAGGTTTCCTGGTCTGATTTAGACGTTTTGATTTAGATCAGATGGATGGCCGGGTGTGTGCGTATCTTACCTGGGGAAGAGATGACAGCAAGTTGCATGATGGAAAGAAGGTAGGCCAGTGGAGGCAGTGTTATGCTCTGGGCAATGTTCTCCTGGAAAAAAATCATAGCTCTTTGCATTTGTGTGGATGTTACTTTGACACATACCACCATTTAAAGATAAGACGGATCAAACCACATGCACCATTTTGTGGAAATGGTGTTCCCTGATAGCAGTTGCCTCTTTCAGCAGGATAATGCACCCTGCTACACAAAATTGTTCAGGAGTGGTTTAAAGAACATGACAAAGACTACAATGCGTTGTCTTGGCCTCCAAATTCCCCAGATCTCAATTCACTGCATCTATGTGATGTGCCGGACCAAAAATCTAATCCATGGAGACCCCGCCTCAAAACTTGAAGGACTTAAAGGATCTGCTGATAATGTCTTGGTGCCAGATAACACAGGACATGTTCAGAGGTTTTGAAAAGTCCATGCATTGACACAACAGAGCTATTTTGATATAGTATTAGGCACAATATTGGTTTTAAAGAGAGTTCACCCAAAAATGAAAATTCTGTAATTATTCACCCTCATGTTGTTCCAAACCTGTAAGACCTTCGTTCATCTTTAAAACACAAATCAAGATATTTTTGATGAAATCCAATAGCTTTCTGACCCTGCATAGATAGCAACGCATTTGGCCCAGAAAGGTAGTAAGGACATTGTTAAAATGTGACATCAGTGTGTCCATGTTACATCAGTGATTTATGAAGCTATGAGAATATATTTGTGTGCAAAGAAAACTAAAATAATGGCTTTATTCCATAATTTTTTTTTAATTAAGTGTTTAATATAGGTGTTCTGTTAAACCACTGATGTCACATGGACAAATAAAATAATAATAATAAAATATTTTAATTTGTGTTCCAAAGATCTTATGAGTTTTGAACGACATGAGGGTGAGTTATTAATGATGGAATTTTCCTTTTTGGGTGAACTAGCTAACCCTTTACATTCATATTTAGATTTAGACATTCAGCAGACGCTTTTATCCAAAGCGACTTACAAAAGAGGACAATTGAAGCAATCAAAATCACCAAAGAGTAATTACATGTAAGTGCTATAAGTCTCAGTTAGCCTAACGCAGTACACATAGCAAAGGTCTTTTATATTATTGTATAATAAATAAAAAGAAAATGGATAGAATAGAAAAACAAAAAGCTAGTGTTAGAGGCCTTACAAAAAGAACAGAGAGCTAGTGTTTATTTTTTTTAAAGAATAGAATTAGAATAGAGAGTGCTAGGGTCAGAGGGTCAAATAAAGATGGAAGAGATGTGTTTTTAGGAGATTCTTGAAGATTGCTAAGGACTAAGCTGTTTGGATTGAGTTGTACAGATCATTCCACCAGGAGGACACATTTAACATGAAAGTCTGTGAAAGCGATTTTGTGCGTCTTTGGGATGGCACAATAATGTGCCGTTCACTTGCAGAACGCAAGCTTTTAGAGGGCACATAAGTCTTAAGTAATGAATTTAGGTAAAGGGGTGCAGAGCCAGTGGTGGTTTTGTAGGCAAACGTTACTGCCTTGAACTTTATGTGAGCAGTTATTGGTAGCCAGTGCAAATTGATGAAGAGAGGAACCTTTAATATTTTTAATGTTGTGGCTGATCTGTGTATACAGTAGGTCTGTTACTGGTAGATATCAGAGTTATCAGCAGGGCACATGAACAGATTGCATATTTCTGGGTCATGACCGTTTTCCTCTTTAAAGACCCAGAGCTGCGTGGGCGCCGACGGTACTTCAAGAAACCTCGTGGTAAGGAGATGTTGATGGCAATGTCTTTCAGTCGCCCTCAACCTGGCTTACCTCCCCGTCTGCAGCCCGGGCCAGGAAACATTCATCCTGTCCGTTCTCCAGGGGTACACGGTCCCGCTCCACCTCCTGCAGGTCTGGCCTACGAACACTACCGACCCCACCCTCCACCTAGACCACCACGAGGCTACGCCCCACCCAGGTTAGACACAAAATTCTTTACAGATGCTCATTCATTGTTGTATCTTCTAAACATATGTTCTGTCCTTTACTCATTGGATGAATCTGTTTTTTGTGGTTCTTCTTTTACCACACAACTTTTGATCAGAAGTTCGGCCCGATTCCTGAACAGACACCATCTTATTGGACCAGACATAGCCTATTATTCCAGTCCCAGCAAGCGCTGCTACCAGAGTTTTGATAACTACTCGTTCAGGTCTCGGTAGGAAAACATTTTAATATACACATCAGAAATGGATAATGCAGAAATGACACAAACTATAATGAACCTGTGATGGTCTCTTCTCTGGTAATGTATTAATATATTTTGTAACTAGGTATTTACACTGACCAAAATTATAAATGCAACACTCTTGTTTTGCCCTTGTTTTTCATGAGCTGAACTCAAAGATCTAAGGCTTTTTCTATGTACACAAAAGGCCTATTTCTCTCAAATATGCACAAATGTCTAAATTTGTGTTAGTGAGCACTTCTCCTTTGCCAAGATAATCCATCCACCTCACAGGTGTGAGGAGGGGGGGGGTCCGAAAACCAGTCAGTGTCTGGTGTGACCGCCATTTGCCTAACGCAGTGCAACACGTCTCCTTCACATAGAGTTGATCAGGTTGTTGATTGTGGCCTGTGGAATGTTGGTCCACTCTTCTTCAATGGCTGTGCGAAGTTGCTGGATATTGACAGCTGGTTCCAGTTCCTGTCAATATGCCGATCCAGAGCATCTCAAACATGCTCAATGGGTGACATGTCCGGTGAGTATGCTGGCAATGCGAGAACTGGGATGTTTTCAGCTTTCAGGAATTGTGTACAGATCCCTTGCAACATGGGGCAGTGCATTATGCTGCAACATGAGGTGATGGTCTTGGATGAATGGCACAACAATGGGCCTCAGGATCTCGTCACGGTGTCGCTGTGCATTCAAAATGCCATCAATTCGTTGTCCATAACATACGCCTGCCCATACCATAACTCCACCGCCACCAAGGGCCACTCGATCCAGGACACCAGCCAACTCATGGTCTGTGGTGTGAAAACTGCATCCGGTCTCAAAGTGCCAGATCTTGGAGGTGAAGATGCTGGATGTGAGCAGGTCCTGGGCTGTTTGTGTTCTTTGGTTATGCAAACCGATTGTTGCAGTAGCTGTTTGGGTGGCTGGTCTCAGGTCTTGGAGGTGAAGATGCTGGATTGGATGTCCTGGGCTGGTGTGGTTACTGGTCAAATTGTGAGGCTTGGATGTACTGCCAAATTCTCTGAAACGCCTTTGGAGATGACTTATGGTAGAGAAATAAACATTCAATTCACAGGCAACAGCTCTGGTGGACATTCCTGCAGTCAGCATGGCAATTGCATGCTCTCTCAAAACTTGCAACATCTGTGGCATTGTGCTGTGTGATAAAACTGCACATTTTAGAGTGGCCTTTTATTGTGGCCAGCCTAAGGCACACCTGTGCAATAATCATGCTGTCTATGGATGGATTATCTCAGCAAAGGAGAAGTGCTCAGTAACACAGATTTAGACAGAGTTGTGAACAATATTTGAGAGAAATGGGCCTTTTTCTGTACATAAAGTCTTAGATCTTTGAGTTCAGCTCATGAAAAATGGGGGCAAAAACAAAAGTGTTGTTTATAATTTTGGTCAGTGTATTTATTTATTAATTTTTTTTATTTACTTAAAAATGGGTTGTGAAACAATGTGACTTAACTGTGTAACTGTGACTTAAAGACATTTTGAAATGGTTTAACATGCCCTTTTCCTCCTTGTGTTTACACATTTCTTGTTAAAACAAGAATTTGAACTTGCCCTTTAGTTTACCACCCAAAACCGCGTTTGACAGCTTGTTGCATAAAAACAAAGTATGAATGTTTATGTAATCAAAGACTGTGTCTGAAAGCTTAGGCACCTGACTTGCCTCACTGCCTACTAAGAATAGCAATTAAAATACTAGTTCCTACCTGGAATAAGTTGGAAGATTGAATTTTTAGTCTTAAATTTACCATAAAACCTGCAGAAACCCTGTTTCAGACCTTTTTCAGCTTTCTGAATCAACCAAAGAGCAGGCTGTTAAACACGCTGTATTTCTCAGGTTCATTTGTGTAAAATTGTATTTTCTGTGAATACATTGCATCATTTTTAATATTGCAAGATATCAGTTGAAGTTTTTGTTTGCTTAGTAAACCTTTTATTCAGCTGCTGGGAAAGTGAGTAAAATTGTGTATGTATAGGAGGAGTCGGCGGCAGATGCACTCTCTAAACAAAGAGTATCTGAGCTGTGTTCCTGAGCCAGGAGAGGAAACCCAAGATATAGAGGGAAGTATCACCTTCTATGAGATTGAGGAGACTGATGAGAGTGCCTTCTCGCCAATACCAGTGAGACACCCAGTTATACTTCACCTTTACAGTTGGGAGTATTAAGGCCCGTTTACACCAAGAATGATAACTATATTGGCATCTGCACCAATGCACAATACCGTTATGTCATATGTAGCTTGAAATGCTCAAGCTCTTTAAAGTCAGGTGGATTCCCTATTCACATCAACTCAGAATGATAATTACAACTTTATAGTTATAGTTTTTGTCCTTGATATGAGCAGGACTTTGGGGTTTGGTGCTTTGATCACTGTTTTGTCCGTCTCACTGTCTGTATCTGAAGGGTCAAGCCGTTTCCAGCCCCATGGTTCCAGGGGCCACTGCTTACTGGGTGCCAAGAGTTCCCAGTCCAATTCCTCCCTCAGTCAAACAGCCCATGACATCATCAGAGGAGGACCCTGATGAGAGGAGTACTGCTGGTGACCAAGGTACAGCCAAAACCTTGTCAGTTGTTTGGCTCTGAATGGCTTCGTGGGCCTCGTTTCCTCACAAGTGTGTGTGCGCTTAAATCCACACCAATGCTCATATTTAGTAAAAATTGCCTTTGACATGGAAAAGTGCTTAGCGTCACGTCACAGTCTAAGCAGACTACATACTTTTTCTTGTACTAGTACTGAAGTTTTTTGGAAATGTAAGCTGTTCTTACAGCTCGCTGTTCTAGATCAAAGGATTTGGGCGTTAATTAGGAGTCGTTTACAAGGCAGAGTGCTGAAACCATTCAGTTGCACGCAAGTTTAAGATCATTTGCGATTCATAGATTTCAGATTTGAAGGAGAACCATATGTGTGTTTTGTTTTTTTTTTTTTTTTTTTTTTTTTTTTTTTTTTTTTTTTTTGCGCGTACGTTCATTCTATGAATCACATGTACGTGTATTTGACAGATGATCGTAAGATCAAGTTTTGGATGGTTTCTGAGCAACATTTTGTTAATGATTTATACTTTAATTTTATTTCCACAATTTTTGATAATAAATTTGTAGGAGAAGGAGAAATTTTAACAGACTAAACGTTTTATATTAATTAAAATGAAAAACACTGAATTTGGAAACGGTTCAACAGAATTTGGAAAAAAAAAAAAAAATCAAACTAATTTCATAGGGACCTAAAAATGTAATTTTTTTTTTTTTTTTTTTTTTTTTTTTTTTTTGTTAAATTGCTAGAGTTTAATTTAACCATTAAAACTGAGTCCAGAAGATTCAAATGGGAAAAAAACACTTTACAGAAATATTACAATTAAAATTCCAATGGCATCTTAAGGCTGGAATACACTACATGACTTTTAAAATCTGAACAGATTTTTAAAACACTAGGCATCATACACTTACCGACTTTGTACTGTAAATAATGACAAAGGAAAACTGGCCATCATACAGTACACAACTGAGGATCTTACACTACCGTACACTACCGGACGTTCAAGTTCTGATCACAACAAACGTGCACCTTGTTGCTAGGAGACGCTTGACAAATGAAAACAATGTGTGTTCTAAAATTGTCTGAAAATATCAAACGTATTTAAAATCCTCTGACTGGATGGAATCACATCTGAAGCTAAAATATTGTGCAGTGTATTCCAGGCTTAAGAGTACAGATTTTTAGTAAGCTTTACAATGTCTGGCCCCAAAAAGTTTGAGAACCCCTGATTTACGTAAACGGCATTGTTAGTACTATGCATCATCAATAACGGTATATTCTGACACCACTAGTCATCAATATTTGTGGTATAATACTTTTTTAATTGGGTGGAACTATGACTCCTAGACTCTCTGCAGTGCCTATCGCTCTGGTATCACTTTTTTGCTTATCCATGTTGTCAGATCTGGCTCTGATAATTGGGTAAACAAATGTCCTCCTTTATTATTGTTAGTGGACCTTGCACAGTGTCATCTTCCATTTTGGTGTTCAGCAAGGTCTGTTGTTTAGTTCTCTGTTCACCACTTTACACAAAGTCCATGAAGGAAAAAAAAAAAATTACACACTGTTCAGGTCTCGCCATGCCTTCAGTTGATCTTATCTTATATATTTGATACATACTGTTGGTAATAATTTGCACATTAAAACCAACAATTATTCAGTGCAGCAGAAATATATATATCATTTTTTTTTTTTTTTTTTTTTTTTCTTTTTTTTTTTTAACACTAAAGACGAAAAGTGGTAGTACGCCATTATTTTGAAACAGTCTGTGCTTTAAAATTATGCTCATGATGCCCAAAAGTGCTGTCTTTGTAGGCAGCTTACTAGACTTTGACATGGGCCATATGTGATATGATGGATGGTGGTTAATTTTAACTGTTTGTCCTGACTAGGTGAATACGCCGAGGACTACATCTACTCTGCCGCAGGTTAGTTCATTAACCCCTGCACATGTTACTGAAATTTCAGCAAATATTAAAACATCATATTTCTGTATTGCAGAGGCAGGATATCAGAGTCCGTCAGTGTATGCTGCAGCAGCAGAGTCTACCACCAATCTGGTACTGTCTTCCAAACTTCTTCATTTGTCAAAAATGTCTACTAAAATGCTAATACTGTGGCTGACATGAGTTCCAGTGGGAGAACGTGGAGTAGATGTGCTCTGACAGCTCTGCACAAGCTCTCCTAAACCAACTTTTCCCTTTCCCTTTATTTGAGAATGTAGAAAATGTGACTTTACTCATTGAATTAGTGTTTGGAAATTTTTAACTTTATTTCTATATTAAATAGAGATAATATGCTAATCAGACTGAATTTTGACATGTTTTTCAGACCATTCAGGAAGAAGGTTCTCGTGCCGGGTCGCCACAAGAGGGTGTCGCCACCTACAGTTACTCACAACAGGCATGCATTGTTCATTTTTCATAAAGTTGTTACACAGTTGTGTTCTGCCTTGGAGGGGACATGTGTAACGCGATCTTTTCAGGTGGTTGTGAAGTCGTCTGTCCTCTCCTCCTCTCAACCAATCAACTCTGCCCCAGCTGCAATTTTCACATCAAACTCTTCCTCTTCATCCACTGGGAGCTCCCAGACTCCCCCAAACCCACTGCAGCCCAACAACATAAACCCTGGACAGCCGCCACCCCAGAATGTTCTAGGCAGGCCTGGTATACAGTTATGGTTTTGCCTAACTTTTTAAATTAAAGTAGTGATTGTCATGTACAATTATCATTAATCATATTAATGTTAGCAAAGGCGATTAATCAAGGCAGTCTTACTATGTATTCATAATGTAGTTTTATCCATGCTGTTTTTCCTGTGCAGTTCCTTGGTTTGTCAATGAGCTGGGAGAGCCGGTGGCCATGGCACCTCCTCCGCCCTTCTCTTATGACCCCAATGGCAGTGATCTTCCAAGAGGTCAGAGGGAACCACCTCTGTGAACAAATTGTGCGTAATGTTTTCTGCATACATGTTATTTTTAACTTTTCTTTTCTTTTTTTCTTTTTTTTTTTTTTTTCTTTTTTTTTTACACAGATTGCAAAGTGCTCCAGTACTACTACAATTTGGGAGTTCAGGTAAGTGTTTTTTTTTTTTTTTTGTTTTGTTTTTTTTCACATTATCACCTCTGAAGATTTATAGCTAATGTAAAGTCCTGCACTTGTAAATGAGGCGACGTGGCCTCTTATGGCTTTTATTACACAAAAGCAGCTTGGAGAGTCATAAGGAATTGATATGCGTCTGTAACAATTAAATGCAGTGAAGTCTTATGGGAAGAAAGTACAAACAAAAAATGAACATTCTGTACTTGAATAATTATACTGACAAAAATCTAAATATGTGACATCATAAAATGCTTTTTTTTTTTTTTTTTTTTTTTCCTGAGATGCACTTTCTAAGATCGTTTATTTATTTTTGGCAATTTCATAATTTCAAAAATCATAATTTAGATATATCTACCCCCATTTTAGCCCTATGATTGGAACGCTTAATTTGAAGGGGCGTGTCTGCTGAGAATCAATGGAAATGTCCACTGCTATGATTGGCTGGCATCTTTGCATATGAAATGAGCATTACATGTAAACAAACTCTCAGTCTTTTACTCAGTTTTAATTTTCATTATAACGGCCTCCAAGATGAACTAATCACAGAAAAAGTGTTTATTATAGTGTTATATTTAGATCTACTTCAGCTGCATCAAAGGTTGCAGTGCTGCACTGTAGCAAAACAATCATGTTTGCTGATCACACAGTGCAATGATTGATTGAATTTGTTCATTATAATTTACTGTGAAAATGCATGGAAATAAGAGACTGATTAATCGATGTAAACTGTCATTGATTATAATGCGAGTTTTGGCAAAAACGCAAAAATCAAATTGCTGATTTGCACTGATCTTGAATTGATCCAGTGATTTTATAGAGACAATGATCTTTGATTTTGCTTTCTTTATATACTATAAATCACAATTTAAATAACAGATGGTTTTCGCACTACTAATAGGAACAGTGTGAAGTGACATGCTTGTGTTTTTGTATGTGTTTCAGTGGTATCAGCAGAGTTATTGGCACTCTATGGTGCACATGCAGCAGGTGTATCCACAGTCGGTTGCAGAGGCTCAGTTCCAGCCGTACCCTAGCACCGTTCCCGCCGCTGATCATACGGTCCCCCAGGCCTACCCTGATCCTGTCCGTATGTGCCCACATCCTCAAGGAGATGTGCCCGGCAATGGTAAGTTGTCACTAACAACTTCCACATTCTCTGCTTTCACATCCATCTTGAGCTCGTTAAACATCTACTCTTTTCTACACTGTACACTCTAGGGCTGCTCCACTAACAGTTGACTAAACATTAGTTGCAAAGAGGATCAGTCTACAAAAATTTTATTTGTCTCTTAGATAGAGAGATTAAGGGCTTGTCCATAAATTATAACGCAATTACAGTATATCTGGCAGGAAATCCAAATGTTCGCCTATCATTCATAAACCTCAATCGCTGGCATTTTTTTTTTCCCTGGTAGCAGTGGCAAAATATGCCATCATTTTTGATCATGCAGATAAGAGTAATGCGTCATTCGAAACCCCAAAGGGTCTACTTTTATTTACACACAGTCACAATAACAACAATATTGTGCTTTTGTAAAATAAAGAAAACAAACAGGATGCAGCTTCTGCTGCCTCGGTCTCTATGAACTGGAGCACGTCACAAAAATGAAACCAAGCAACTCAGTGTATAGGCTACTTGCATCACAGACATGTAAAATATATCTATAGAAAGCTTGAAAAGTTTATTTAAAAAAAGAAACAATTCAAATCTAATAAAATTGAGTTAAAAACAAATACTCTGATTATGTAGTCTGTATAAAAGATGCACTTCTCTCTAAAGGCACATCCACAAGGCAACAGCATCGTCACTTCACCTTTGCAGCCGACACTGACTCAGAAAACACTAGTTTATTAATAAATAATTGAAATATCTCCTTTCAAATCTCCATTCATAGTCAATAGTTGTGCTATACATCAGGGGTGCCCAAACTCGGTCCTGGAGGGCCAGTGTCCTGCAGAGTTTAGCTCTAACTTGCCTCAACACACCTGCTAGGAAGTTTCTAGTATGCCTAGCTTGATTTTTATTTGTATTTTTTAATGGTAATATAAACGATCTAAGCGAACAATAGACTTTAAAATGACTTACAATACATATCAAAGCAATGAAGCAATTGTTTTATTGAACATGTGAGTCAGCTGCATCGGTGCGTGCATTGTGGTGGCAGAAAATGACAGTTTGCAAGGGAAAAAAAAGAATTGTGGGATAAAATGGGTAAATGTTGTGTAAAATGTTACAGGTTTAAATAGTATTTCATGCTGTAACTCTAGGGCTAATACAGTATGCCCCCCTATGAACTGCTTATGTGTATATTATGTAGACAAATTGTTTAAATGAAATTTAAGTAATCATAGCAGGATTCATTAGTCATTTTCTGCTGGTTTAAATGTCTGCGTTTAGCTTCAAATGGCGTGTTTGACAACACTATTCTCTAAAATTTGCATTCTGATTCTGACATCCAGAGGCACAATTTTTTTTTTTTTTTTTTCTCTTATTCCATGGATTTTACCTGTTTCCCTCCGCCCACAAAAAACGTCATCACTAAATTGGTTATATATAACGTTTAATTCAAATGTCCACTTAATCTTTAACATTTGGCCACTTTATGATAGAAATGCTATAACCACTGTCATTTCAACAAGAACGTGGACATCCAAACATGCAAACTCAGACCAAGGGTTTAAATTTTAATTGTAAAGTCGTGATGAACCGTTGCCGTATTTAGAAAGATAATGATATTCTCTTGTGCAGACGTAGGTTTATACAAGATTTACCATATAAATCTGATAGAATGGTGCACATTTGCTTCCAGATGAACGTGATAGTTTGAGATGGTCCGCACGTGTAAATGATAATTGTTTGTGTGGAGCAGCATTTTCTCTATGCACGTAACCTACACACTAAAGTGCATATTAAATGCGCAGCACAATTATTTATTTATTTATTTATTTATTTAACTGAGTTGCAGCCTTTGTTAATTCACAATAGCACTATGCTTTGATTTTTAAATGGGTTTTAATATATCATGCATCCTTCGAAAATGGTCTAATAATGCTTTTCATGGATTCTCGTCCATGGAATGTGCATGTGAATTTTGTCGGTTAATCGACCACAGGCAAAATACAATAAAATGTATTCATTTATTTTATAATCGCATACTCCAATTTAATCTGAATTGTGACAGGCCTACTGCATATTAACGGCTCATTATTGTATATATTTAAGTTAATAAATGTATATAAGCGTGCACTTAGTCGACTAATGGCTTAAATGAATGATTGCTGAATGGAAAAACCTTTTTAGTCAGGGGCAGCCGTAGTACACTCACACCCATGCCCTCCTCTCCTCAGGCACCCCTCTGGCCATGGAAAATCCTCCCGCGGTGGTCCCCGGCGCGGTGTTCTACCCTCTGGTGCAGGAGCAGTGCGGTCAGCCGCCCCTTCACCCTTCCTATGAGCCCTACATGCCCGTGCTCTCCACAACGTACCACTACCTCACGCCCTGGACTCCCGGTGCCGGCCCACACCCCCGCGTCCACCACGCCACTTACTGCCCCTCTTCCTCTCACCCCCCTGTCAACTACATCACTGCCCCCACCCACCCCTCCCATCTGTCACACTCACAGTTCGTCTAAGTCTCGTTTACCAGCAGAAGTGTTCCTGTTTATGTTCAGTTGTTAGTTCTGTATTGTTTTCGCAGACGAATGGTTATTCAGGGATCCTGCAGTGTTACTCAGTAGTTAAATAGAAAGGCAGGACAGAGTAGGTGTGCTTTTACCACCCCGCACATTCGCTCCCCAGTCAACAACATTTCACTCTAATAAGCATGTACTGGATTTTTTCCCTAATTATTTGACGATTTTAAAAGGTGACATGATTCTAGGTGTAATTAGAGTTCCTTCTCATTTGCTTTTACAAATGTTTGCACACTTCCAGAATGTAGTCGTTTGGCAACACACCAGGAGTTCAAGCCTTAGGAAACCATTGTCTGTTGTTTTTCTATGTCAAAAAAGTCACTTATTATAGCTGCACAAATAAAAAAATTAGAAACCAAATCAAGTTGTTTTCAAATCCATTTTAAGGTTACAAATTGAAATGTGTTTATATGAAAGAAATTAACTTTCTAAAGCATCCTGAAAAGGGAAATGTAGTAGTTTATATAAGAAGATGAGTGCTGGATGCTGAAAATTCAGTTTTGACCACAGAATTAATTTTCATTTTAAAATATTAAAATAGAGAAGTTATTTTAAATTAAGTAATACTGTAAAGTTTTTACTGTTTTAGCTAAAATAAATGCAGCCTTTGGTTAATGGAGTAGACTTTTCAAAACACAAAAAATCTTACGGTCTCCAGACTTTTGAATGGTTGTGTTTGTACAGTGCATGGCATAAATGACTACACCCCCTATAAATTCACCAGTTGCTCTTTACTTAAAAGACAAGTTAAGGTTCTTTGGAGATATAATGTTCCAACAAGCCAGCTTGATCAATTACCAAAGAAGAATGTCAAAGTTATTTAGGAAAATAGGATTTTTTTTTTTTTTTTTTATCAAAGTGCAAAAATTAGTACACCCTCCTAAAAGTTACTAAATAAAACAAACAAACAAAAAAGGCAATTTTGGATCAACAGGTATGTATATTGAACCAAAACTTAAAGACAAGTAATTTCCTGACAACTAAGTGTTACATAGCCTACTGAATCATACTCTGACTTAGTGCTGGCCACAATAAAACCTCTTGAGAAAACTGCCAGGAGATTTGTTTCTTAGCATAAGAGGACCATGGTACGAGAGGAATACCAAATTATTGTTTTAAGTGTGAAAATATAGCAGAAATACTATTGACATTCAAAAACTTGTGACAATGCTTCTGAAATAATCAGGTCTTCACTTCACGTTTTTATTTAGTGATGAGTTAGTTTTTGCTAGAAAAAAAGCTAACCCTAACCCTAACCACTAGAATTACCTACCTTAGCCAGAGTACCTCTTCTAAGGTCCATATTTACTAATATACTGAGAATCCATACCCTGGTCTCAAGAGACCAAGTCAATCATTTTGGATCCAAAAGCATCTAAAATGTTATGGTGTTGCTAGAGGAGAAGTACAGTGAGAAGTGCCTGGTTCCTACAGTGACGTTCATTGGTAGTAAAGCTCTTCTATAGGGATGTATGAGTGCTGAAGGTGTGAGGGAGTTGTGTTTTATCAGTGCTGTCATAAATTCACACACCTCTGTGTGATGTAATACAAAAACCTGTAACAGAAGGTGCTACCCTCTCCTCATTCCCTGCATTGTTGGGCATTTTTTCAACATGACAATGAAGATATTCATTCTCCAAAGATGAAAATCCCTTAGCTGTCATATTTCACCCAGTCTTAACACTCTTGAGCAGCTGTGGGGGATTCTGTAGAGACGAGCTGAGCAACGTTAAGGACCAGGGCAGGAGGTCGTCCTTCAGAACTTAAACAGGACAGATGTGGCATTTTGTCATGAACTTGTACTCTTAGTGCCAAGAAGGGTCAGAGCAGTATACTTAGAGTTCTGTAGAACATACTAAGTACTAGAATATTATACATTTGCTGAATTAAATCTAAGGTGTACTCATTTTTGCAATCCTTCATTTAAACAAAATAATTTACTTATTCTACAGAAAATATTGGTGTGTGTATATATATGTGTATATATATATATATATATATATATATATATATATATATATATATATATATATATATATATATATATATATATATATATATATATATATATATATATATATATATATATATATATATATATATAATATTTTTGTTTTAAGTACGTTTAATTTCAATTTTGCCATCTTTCCATGAATTATATTATGTAATTATTTGACTTTGTAATTAATAGTATGTAATGTATGTGTTTCTTGGATAGTCTTATTGACGTTTTCACAATCTGTTCTTCAAAGCTGCCTATTTTACTTGAAAATGTAATGCTTTTTAACAAAACATGATACTAACATGTGGAACACTGTTTTAACTTTTGGGAATTGATTCAATTAAAAACAGGCAGTAAGGCAGTCATTTGAGAGGTTGAGCACAGTATTTCAAAGAAAGCTTATATTATTACCTTTTTCAATAATATGCACAATAACACCAAGAAAACACTGAAGGGATCTGTCGTGTTGACATTAACATCAGGAAAAAGTGCAGTTTCAATCATTAGCAATGTTAACCCAGATATGATTTATTTAGTTGATGTGACCACAAACAAAAAATGAAATAGAAAACCACTGAAGCCTCTATTTTAAATCAAGGTATAAAAATCTTCACCCATGACTTCTACATGAGGTCTAACAAAAACGTACCCCTTATGTCAAAAAAAAAAAAAAAAAAAAAGAATATAGAAAAATAATTTGTTAGAAAATAAATTTGACCAAAAAAGGCATTTAGAATTTACTGTAGATACCTTACAGCTTAAATTAAAACCATAATGAAGCAAAACAAATGGGAAGTTACTAACCCACAACAGTAAGTGCAGAATTGATTTGAAATATTATTTGTGACGGATCATGAGATAAACTAACTCTACCCGGTATTGAGCTTCCACACAAACTCTAAATATTAGATCATGCGTTGTGTTTCTAGGAGCCAAATCACTATTTAACACCATTTGCTATAAAACATCTGTGAAAAAACAAAAGAAATTACCAATCACATAGATGCATAATTTTTGTAGCATATTTTTAAGCTTCATTTGAAACCATTTGGTGCCCTTTATAAACATTTATGTTAGGTGTACACACAAGTGTATTACAAAGATGCATATATCTTTAGATCCACATTCTGTTACCTGTCTTCTGATTAAACTTCAAGATCAGTAAATAATTTACATTACGTATGAGACATTATATTTCATACACTGGTTCTACTTCCACTTCTGAGCTTTCTATAGTACACACACAATCTTCAAGTCTGCAGTTTAAGCTTGTTTTCAAAAATATTGCACTAGCATTGACAGTGAAGAACATTATAGCATCAGAACTGAGCATGCGGTGCAGATGGTCTGTAATTAAAAAGTTAACGAATCTGGTTTAAAACGCTTGCAAAATAAACAGGTTGTTACACTGGATGGAGTTGTAAAAGAGGGCTGCTACATTTGTTATGGGTGCATCTGAACATTCTCATATAACAAATACTTGAAATGCATATTGCATTCTATGTGAGTCGCTTGGATGCACACTTAAGTATTTTTTGAAGAGCTCAAAGTTTTGCTTTCTTTGGGATTTTTGATGACTCTGGTATTCTGACATGATAATTTTGCTCAAAATTCAAATAAAAAGAACAAAAAATTCAAATAAAGCCACAGGAGGTGCCAACATAGCAAATACTGTTTACATTTAAAGGTGAAGTGTGTCTCTCTTTTGATGTTCAGATACTTTTTCCTATCCTATGCAGAGTCAACTAAACGTTCACACTGCAGACAAATGTGTCCCAACTCCGAATTTTTTGCTCATGTGTGATTCATCTGTTTTTCTCATAGCATTGTAAACGGCACAAACTACATGGGATCTGATCTTTTTAATTCTGATTTGTGCCATATGTGGTACTAAATCCAATACAGGTCAGATGTTTAGAATAGAATGGAGTATAGATCAACATTTGTCATGATTTTGTGCTCATGGGAGTTGCTTCAAAGAGTTTACATACCCTCAGTACTTGCTTCCATATGACGGTGCAAGTGTTGCCATGTCCACAGTTTTCCCACAGAATTTGGCTACTTTTTCACTTTTGCCATGGGTTGTTTTTCAACTCTGCGACCCCACTAACACGATATTTACCCCTGGAGCTTGACTGAGCTCGTTTTGGACTAGTTTTGAGAAGCAATTGGGCAAATTTTGTTGTGGAAACCCTGTTCATATTGTAGTTATTTTTAGTAGTAGTAGTAATGTTTAGATCCGATTTGAGCTTCAAATGCATTAAAAATTAATTAGACCCTATGCAACATGCCGACTGGAATCCAGTGAAATCGATGTGCACGAGGTGAGAATTACTTTTAACTACTTCATACATTCTTGATTGTTGAAAATAATGCAAGAAGAAATACATTAATGTAATTTATTTTATTTACTAGTTACTTATCACAAATAGTAACTGCGTTAGTAACTGAGTTACATCATTATAAAAGTAAATAATTACCAAGGAAAGTAACTGTTCTGTTACTACTTTTAAAAATGTTCAAATATGTCAAATAACTTGGATGCCCCCAATCTTAAAGGGTAAATGAATGAAATTTAAATTAAGTGAATTACATTTTTCCAGACTAATATTAAATGCCTGATATCCTGTGTGTGTGTGTGTATATATATATATATATATATATATACACAAAAGCGACACGAAAAATAATACTGATAAGATAACAAAACTACTACTAATTCGAGTTCTAATAATAACATAAAATGCACTAAGGATTAATTAGCTGCTGGGTTAATGAATATTAATCACGTTGTCTCCGTTCGCTCAAACTGATTTGCTGAAATTAAAACAGATACAATAATAGATGAGCGCCAGCCAATAAGATTGCTGTTTGCGTATTAGTTCCACCTACTACCGAAGAAACTGCCAGTTCTAAAAAGCTGAAGAACTCCAAAGGAACTCCGTTATTTTGACACAAATACCGGTACAGTAATAAACTGAAAAATAAAATTATAATAATGTTATAATAAATTATACCAACATTGCATTTTATTGTCATTTCCGCTGTTGTAACGGGGGAAACAGTAATTCTTTGATTACTCCTTACTGAAAAAAATAATGCCGTTAGTAACACCGTTTATTTATAACGTCGTTATTCCCATCACTGGTCATTTGTCCTATATGCGTGTCCATTCCATTTGCCACTGGGGGCAAATTTCTGAGTTACAATCAAATGTTCTGTTCAAGGGTTCATAAGCTGAATTCCTGAAAAGTGTAATGCAGTCCCAATATCGGAACATGTCTGCTTACCTGCTAATAGTATTTTACGTCTATGTCCAAATTGGCAGGATTAAATTAAAAAAAAAAAAAAAAAACAGTATGTGGAAAAATACCTGGACACCCTGGATTCTGACGACACTTGCAGAGATGTCTAACCCATAAGGCAATGTGAGATGATTAGCAAATGTTGGAAAAGTGACATGGTAAATGTAGTATGTACGAATTGTATTTAAACTACACTTTTATGCATAGATCATGTCCAAAATTGCATACACTCCGAATAGGTACTTTTGAATAAGTAATTACTTTGTAAATACCAAAAAGTGTACATGCTATATGGTACAAATGTGTAGTATGAGGTAATCTGAATCAAAGGCCTATTAAAGGAGTCATTGGATGCCCATTTTCCACAAGTTGATATGATTCTTTAGGGTCTTAATGAAAAGTCTGTAATATACTTTGGTTTAAAAATCCTCAGTGGTAGTGTAAAACAACACCCCTTTTATCTTGCCAAAATCAGATCTGCAAAAATCATTCCATTCTGGTCGAGGCTGCTTTAAATGCAAATGAGCTCTGCTCGCCCCGCCCCTCTCTTCTCTCTGTGGAGTGACGAGCCTGTTTACTTTAGCCGCTAAACTTGCTAACTAGCACATTATTAGGAAAGGCGATTGCAAAGATTCATAAAAAAAAACCCTGCGCGCGCGAACATAGACAGATATATGTAAATCAGGAGGCGCATTCCCTTCACAAACAAACATAATCCACTGCATCTTCAGTGGCTCAGATGAGTAAAATGACGACCACTATGTTCATTATTACATCCAGCAACACAACACCTCAATCACTCAATTCTTGTCTAACCTACATCCAGCACCAAAACATGGAGGTTGGACTGTTACGACTGATCTGAGGTAAGACGCTCATGGCAATCAACTATGGTGGGAGCGGCCTCTGTTGGTGTGACGCCACAACGACAGGCATCTGAGAATGGCTCCATTTGAAAAAGGGAATATTTTTTTTTTACAGATTAATTAAAAACCACTGCATGGATTTTTATCATTATAGGGTAGATTTGTACATACACTGCCAACACACATTAATGTTCAAACAACATGTAAAAGGGAACTTACTGTTTGCAAACACTGCCTGTTTCTATAAGAACCGCGGCATCTAACGGCAACTGCAGTGATGAAATGACTTTACT
This sequence comes from Labeo rohita, assembly GCF_022985175.1. NCBI lineage: Eukaryota > Metazoa > Chordata > Actinopteri > Cypriniformes > Cyprinidae > Labeo > Labeo rohita. The sequence goes on along the minus strand of NC_066889.1, from coordinate 5,175,570 downwards.
AATGAACGACTGGCTCTATCATTTAGAAGGCTTAAGTAATAGGAGTGCACAGTCTTCATATATATATGTGACCATGGACCACAAAATCAGTCACGAGGGTCAATTTTTTGAAATTGACGTCTATACAATATTGCGAGGAAAGGACAATATTTGGTTGAGATACAACTGTTTGAAAATCTGGAATCTGAGGGTGCAAAAAAAAAATAAAATTGAAAAAATCACATTTAAGTTTTTAGCAATACAAATTACTAATCAAAAATTAATTTTTGATATATTTATAGTAGAAAATGTACAAAATATCTTCATGGAACATGATCTTTACTTAATATAATGATTTCTGGCAAAAAAGAAAAATTGATAATTTGACCCATACAATATGTTTTTGGCTATTGCTGCAAATATACCTGTGCTACTTAAGACTGCTTTTGTGGTTCAGGGTCACATATAAAGTCTTTGTTTGGACTTATTATAATCATGTGACCTACCAGCATCAGTTGTCACTTTATTGCTGTTCACAAACCCTCTCCTGTGGCCTCATGGGATAGTAAAATTTCCACTGGATGTACACTTCCAAATCTTTTGCGAATCTTTTTTTTTTTGTTTTTTTTTGTTTTTTTTGTTTCACACAGAAATTACATACTTCACCTTTGAATATAAATTCCCAGTGACCTCAATCAAGAAACACAAGTCGAACAAATTTTCCAAATTGCTAGGATAGGCGTTACGTAAATGGTTGCACTGATGCTTGCAATGATGTTTTACAAATGTTTTTTTCCACAATTCGTTCTGCTCGTGTTTTGTGAATAAGGCCCAATGTGTGCAAAGTAGGGATGTGACAATAAATCAATGCATAATCAATATGTGGATTGATTCTGAGATTTCATGCACTGCATTGTAATTCTCTCTCAAATCTATTCTGAGCTTATTTTTGAACAGCAGATGGCACTGCACGCTTTAGAAATGGCCGTACTGTGCTTGCTTCCAATTCCTTACACACTTGAACCTAAAATGATCATTCATAATGTTTGACAAGGTTGAAGCGAATTGCAAGGGCAATGGCTATGGCTCTTCAGCGCTGTTTTTCATTAGCATTTGAGTGTGTGGTTAAGAACTAGAGTGCCGTCTGCCGTTTAAAACTAAGCTCAGAATAAACTCCAGAAGAATCACGATGCATTCAGAAAATCTCAGAATCTATCCACAAATTGACTCTGCATTGATATATTGCTGCATTCCTAGTGCAAAGCATAAAGATGCTGAAGCATGAGTGTCGCAGGCCCTTCACTGTTGTCGAAGCTTTGAACCAGTCGTCTTAAGCCAGGCACCTCCAACCCTGCTCCTGGAGAGCTACCATCCTGCAGATGTCAGGTCCAAACCTTCTCCAACACACTTGCCTGCAATTATCAAGCTGGTTCAGGTGTGTTTGATTGGAGCTGAAATCTGTAGGTTGGTAGCTCTCCAGGAGCAGGGTGGTGGAAGGTTAATGAGCTGACTTTGCCTTTACAGCTGTGTCGTAACCGACTCCTCTTGTTCCCAGCTGGAGGAGCCCAAACTGTCACAGGGTCCCACCCAGCCATGGCACAGATCATCACTAGAGGCCAAGAGCTGGGCGCTGGAGGTGGTCAGGCTGGAAGCACAGTGCAGCGGGGGCAGCGAGTGACTGGGTGGCCGGAGGAGGAGACTGTCCCTGCCGTTGGCCCTTTGAGATGTGGCCTGCGTTGGGTTCTGTTCAGTCCCAGGTGCTCCCAGTCCCAATGTGTGCAGGTGCATCTCGCTCTGTGTTACCTTTGACAGCATCTGGGGACCATGCCAAGACGACTGCGGTACTTGGTCTGAGATGCTGTATGCGGACTGCTGATTTCCTGTGGTCTCCACATTTTGGTCCGGGATGTGTCCGTTCATACGAGACATTAGCATTCCCAAACGCTGCAAAGAGTTTTTCTTGGAGCGCGAAAAGCGCTGTAGGCGGCTGCTGGTCCGCACAAACGCAGACGAGTGGGATATGTTGTTTCTCAAGCCATTGCTTTCTGGTCTTTCTCTTGCTGATCCCGACATGGACTTGAAGAGAGCCGATACGCTAAACTGGGACTCTCGGGTTCTCCTGTAACATTGGGAGAAGGACGTAGATGCTTTGGATCTGGACGATTCTCCAGGTTCTCCGAACCTATCGCCCTCCTCGTCGCCGTCATCGTCTTCCTCAGGCTCAGCTGTTTCGTCCTGCTGAGTGGCCTCGCTACTAGAGGAGTATGTGCGGCGCGGTGGTTTACGGTTGCCCAGCAGGTCAAGAACCTCGTAGCGGAAGCTGGAGATGTCCTGCTTAAGTTCCTGAATGCAGAAATATGGAATTCAATTACCGGAGTGTAAACTGCACCACCTAATTACAGGAAATGTTCTAACATTATGACATTATCATCATGACTTCTGGTTCTTGGGGTATTCCTTGAGGACTTTAGGGATGAGTCATATCTGGAGTTTATCATCTTCCATAATTAGTCTCTCCCTCAACTGTCTGAGGCTTAATATATAGGAGATGACGGCTTAGCAAAATAGAAGGCAAAAAAAAATCATTACATACAGGTTGGAAACTAGATTAAAGGAGAAGTTCACTTCCAGAACAAATATTGGCAGATAATTTACTCACCCCCTTGTCATCCAAGATGTTTGTGTCTTTCTTTCTTCAGTTGATAAGAAATTGTTTCTTGAGGAAAAAATTTCAGAAATTATCGCCATATAGTAGACTTCAATGGTGTCCCCAAGTTTGAACTTCCAAAATGCAGTTTAAATGCAGCTGCAAATGGCTCTTATGATCCCAGCCGAGGAAGAAGGGTCTTATCTAGCAAAACGATCATTTATTTGCAAAACAAATTAACAATTTTATATACTTAATTAACCTCAAAAGTTCGTCTTGTCTAAGTCTATGTGAACTCTATGGCTCTTTTTTCTGGTTTAATACAGTTAGGGTTAGGGTATGTCAAAAATCTTGTTTTCTTCCCCAACTTCAAAATCGTCCTACCTCGCTGTAGAAGTACCAACACAGTGTTTACAAAGTGAACAAAAAAAGGTGAAGCAGCGATGTAGGACAATTTTGACGTTGAAGAAGAAAACGAGACAGGAGTTTTCGACATACCATAAATGTATTTACCCCGATTACACAGACTATGTATGCGCATCACTGAGACGAGACAAGACGGGCATTTGAGGTTAAAAAGTATGTAAATTGTCAATTTGTTTTGAAAATGACCGATTGTATCGCTAGATACCTCTTCCCTGGCTGGGAATGTTTAGAGCTCTTTGAAGCTGCATTTAAACTGCATTTTTGAAATTCAAACTTGGGGGCACCATTGAAGTCCACTATATGGAGAACATTCCTGAAATGTTTTCCTCAAGAAACATAATTTCTTATCAACTGAAGACAGAAAGAAAGACATGAACATCTTGGATGACAAGAGGGTGAGTAAATTATCTGTACATTTTTGTTCCGGAAGTGAACTTCTCCTTTAATGTGGGATTGCTTGTTGTTTTGTCATATTGCGGCTAGTTAGGTGGTTAGGAAATTACTATTTAGGCCAGGGGTGCCCAAACTCGGTCCTAGAGGGCCAGTGTCCTGCAGAGTTTAGCTCCAACTTGCCTCAACACACCTGCCGGGAAGTTTCTAGTATGCCTAGTAAGAGCTTGATTAGCTGGTTCAGGTGTGTCTAATTGGGGTTGGAACTAAACTCTGCAGGACACCGGCCTTCCAGGACTGAGTTTGGGCACCCCTGATTTAGACTATAAAATTCAAATTTTGTCTTTAATAGACAGTAGGTACTTATTAATTAAGATCATTTTCAGCTCTCAAAGGGATAGTTGATCTAAAAAAAGAAAATTCAGTCATTATTTACTCACACTCATGTCATCGTAAGACCTACGTTCAACTTTGGAACAAAATTGAAGATATTTTGGGTGAAATCCAAAATGCCTAGACAGCAACGCAACTACCACGTTCTAGACCCAGAAAGGTAGTAAGGACATCATTAAAATAGTCCATATGACATCAGTAGATCAAGCTTCAATTTTATGAAGCTACGAGAATACTTTTTGTGCACAAAGAAAACAGGAATAGGGTCAGAAAGCTCTCCGATTTTATCAAAAAATATCTTAAAGGTCTTACAGGTTTAGAACGACATGAGGGTGTGTAATTAATGACAGAATTTTCATTTTTGAATGAGCTATCCATTTAATTCAAAGTTAATTTATTCTTTTCCTAATATGTGAACTGTTCATTTGGTTTATCTACTTAACATTATTAATCTCATTAGTATTCATATCTTAAGGGTGTTTCTACCACGTCAACCAACAGTCAAACCTACATGACTGACTTTGTCAGCCTTGCTGTGAAAACCCAGCTGAAGTCATTCAGCTTCTAAGAAGTGATTTTTAACACTGAGTAATGCTATGTCAAAGATTGAAATCTTGGTGAAATTAATGGTTGGAATCAAACTTTGATGCTTATTATCTAATAATTAGATTTTGAGACTTAAGCCTGGATTTCACAGTCAGACATTTCTACATTTGGATAAAAATGTATGCTTTACAAATACAAATGAGATAACCATGGCTTTATAAAGTGCCTGTAGAATAAGATGACAAAAAGTCCTCATACCTTGAAGTTCTCCTCTGTCAGCCCTTCGTCTGTTTTGGCGCTGCGGATCATGGCTGCAACATATCGCTTTACCAAGTTTCTGATCACCTCCTAAAATCAGCCAAAAAATGTAAAGGGCTTCAATACATTTTTCTTGACATATTACCTTCTGATCTACAAATAACCCTGTTTTCCTCTTCAGTATGAATCATAAGAACATTCCACATCCCCAAAGGAGGTGATGATTTATTCTCGGGTGAGGTGAGATGGGGTGATGGGCTCTGAATGTGATTGGCATGCGCATATTTTGCGATTCCAGTTTAATAAGCGGCGCAAATCAGTTTTGGGCATATTCATGACATATGTATTAGCTGGAGGTGAGAATCTGGACGTGCATTCATTAGCATTTATTTGCATATCCAATAAAGAATGAGCCAGCGGTGGCTCTCAAAACCCGCTTACGCACAACAACAAAATAACTGCTAGTGCAATATCCGCTACTGCAGCTCTTGATTGTTGGGGAGAAAAATTTGTCTGTAGCAATTATATACAAACTCACACTGACAAAAGACCCTGCTTAAAGGAGCAGTTCACCCGAAAATGACAGCTCTGTCATCATTTATTCATTCTTATGACTTTCCAAGTCCGTATGATACTATTTTTTTCACAGAACATAAGAGATTTTGAACAATCATCACACAGCTCTTGGCATGCAACAGCATAATGAGCACAGCTGTCAAGCTGCAAAAAAAAAGCCAAATGTATTAAAAAAAAAACATTGTATGACTAAGTATTTCCAGTATCCCAGGTCTTTTGAATCTATACAATAGACTTGAAATTTAAGGGGGGTGTTTACATGACACTGTTTTCAACTAAAAACAGAAATATTTTAATTTGTTTTGGCAGTTCATTTTCATGCCAGTAGTGTGAAAAATGCACGTTTTTGAAAAAGATATGTTTTCATCTCCATTTAAAATATAAAAATGTGTGATGTCATCTGCAGGCATGTTGTGTTTTTACAAAGTGCCATCTACTGGCCTGGCATGCATAACGCATGTATAAAATACATTATATAATACAGAAACGCAACGGAAAAACGTTTCCGTTTTTAGTACTATCGTTGTGTAAACGTATCCTGAGTTGTCATTCACTAATAATGTTGCATCATCATCACTGGTGACATTTTCTATGGTTCTTTTATGGTGTTTTTGTCCATTTTGGAATTCGACACCCTCTATAGTGCATAACTAAAATGATGTAGAATTCTTCCAAATTGTCTACTTTTGTGTTCCATAGATAAAAAATAGCAGCATACAAATAAGACAAGTGTGTGTATTGTTGTAAGTTCCTCCCTGCATTCCCTTTTTGAAGGCACGTTAGATTGTTTAGTGGCAGCTGTGTTGTTTCATAATGGATGTTCATTACAGTGTCGCGACCTGCACCAGAGATTGCCGGAGTCTGGCTGGCTATGTATTAATGCATTAGCAATTGACAGAAATCCAGTGGTTGTGAAGTTCAAAGCAGGAGAGGGTATAATGCAATTAGAACACACAAAGAATATGCACTGATTAACTAATTAACATATTTATTTTCAGTGTGATCATGCACGATTTTAAATATTTGTTTTAAAATCCCATCTACATGATTTTTTCTCTTTGCAAGCACCTAAACTATCATTTACGACAAGACATGCAAATTATACAACGTGCAGTGCTCTAATAACTTATTAATATGCATGATGCCCATAGGGTTTTGTTTGTTTTCTCATTTAAATTGTTGGAACGTTTAACATATTAACAGCAAGGTTTGAATCCAACAGCATGCTGGGAAACGGATTAATGACACAGGTGCCAAAGTGTGATGTGTACGGCCAAATGCCATTACCTGGTAGTGCTGGTTCTGAATGAGGTTATCAGCATGCCTTTCCTGAAAGACAACAATAGCAAATTTCAACAATAAATGTGTGGCATTATGTAATACTTATGATCTAAAGTAAATAGTTTATCTCACATAAAGTAGTTTCAGTTACTGTTATTTTTAGTATAATTTATATACTATTTTATACTATGTTTTTGTTAATATTTAGAATTTTATTATATTTTTTGTTTTTACTTTGATTTTAAAGTGTGTTTTTGCCATAACTTTTAAATGTCTGTATGTTTTTTTTTAATGCAAGCCATTTTCTGTCACTGAATTTAAAAAAAGGTAATTGCGAGTTTTTCATATCACAATCTTTCATATGACAACTTGTATATTATATATATAAGATATTTTTTTATCAGAATTGCATGATATAAACTTGCAATTGCCAGTTAAAGTCAGAATTGTGCAATATGAACATGCAATTCTGACTTTTTATTCTCACAATTTCGAGTTTATATCTCACAATTATTTTTTCTTGCAAATCTTTTTTCTCAGAATTGTGAGATAAAAACTTTACAATTCTGACTTAATAACTCACAATTGAATTTCTGAGAAAAAAGTCAGAATTCCAAGATATAAAACTCGCAATTCTGAGAAAAAAAGTCATTTGTAAGATATAAAATCACAATTCTGAAAAAAAGTAAAAATTCCAAGATAACTCACAATTCTGACAAAAAAGTCAGAATTGTAAGATATAAACATGTAATTCTGAGGGAAAAAAGTTAGAAGCCCTAAATATAAAAATCGCAATTCTGAGAAAAGTAAATTCCAAGATATAAAATCACAATTCTGAGAAAAAAAGTCAACTGCAAGACATAAAATAGCAATTCTGAAAAAAAAAAGTCAGAATTCCAAGATGTAAACGTGCGATTTGAGGAAAAAAAGCAATATAAAAATAACTAACAACTAACAATTCTAAGAAAAAAAGTCAATTGCAAGATATAAAATCGCAATTTTGAGAAAAAGTCAATTGCAAGATAACTCGCAAATCTGACAACAAAGTCAGAATTACAAGATATAAAATTACAATTCTGAGAAAAAAAAGTCTATATTTCAAGATAAAAACTCACAATTCTAAGAAAAAAAGTCAATTGTAAGATATAAAATCGCAATTCTGAAAAAAGTAAGAATTCCAAGATAAATTGCAATTCTGAAAAAAAAAATCACTTGCAAGACATAAAATCGCAATTCTGAGAAGAAAAGTCAAAATTCCAAGATATAAAACCACAATTTGGAGAAAAAAAAAGTCTGTACTGCAAAATAAACTGTATTGCAAGATATAAACTCGCAATTCTAAAAAAAAAGTAATTTGCAAGATGTAAACATGCAATTCTGAGAAAAAAAACTCAGAATTCCAAGATATAAACTCGCAATTCTAAAAAAAAAGTAATTTGCAAGATATAAACATGCAATTCTGACAAAAAAAAGTCAGAATTCAAAGATATAAAATCGTAATTCTGAGAAAAAAGTCAGAATTCCAAGATATAAACTCATAACTCTGAGAAAAAAGTCAGAATTCCAAGATATAAAATCACAATTCTAAGAAAAGTCAGAATTCCAAGATATGAACTCACAACTCTGAGAAAAAAGTCAGAATTCCAAGATATAAAATCACAATTCTAAGAAATGTCAGAATTCCAAGATCTAAACACGCAATTCTGACAAAAAAAGTCAATTGCAAGATATAAACTCGCACCTCTGAGAGAAAAAAAAGCCAGAATTGCAAGACATTCAAAGACATTCAAGACATTCAAAGAAAACTGCAAGATATAAAATCACAATTCTGAGGAAAAATGTCAGAATTGTACATTTATGTCACAATTCTGACTTTATAACAGTTGTGAGTTTATATTACGCAACACTGACTTTAGAGTAGAACTGTAAGTTTATATCTAATAATAATTCTGACTTCATTTCTCAGAATTGTGAGTTTATATCATGCAATACTACAACACAATTTTGTTTTAAATGTTTTTTTTCAGTTTGCATTTATTTTAAGACTTTTTTTTTTAAATGGTTTTAGTATTACGATAACAACCCTGAATCGTTCACCTAAAACTGAAAACTGTCATCATTCACACACCTTCATATTGTTCCAAACCTGCATGACTGACTTCCGTGAAACACAAAATAGTGTTTGAAGTTTTTTTTTTGTGTGTTATAAAAAAAAGAAAAGAATATAGAGCTTTGAAGCTTTCAAAGGGGTATCATAAAAGTAGTCCATGCGACTTCTGAATGTCTTCTGAAATCATATAATAACTTTTTACATTTAAAAGTCTTGACAGCTTTAGTCCCCATTCATTGTAACTGTATGAAAGAGCGACCAGAACTTTCTTTTAAAATTTCTAGGTTGCATTCCATGGAGGAAAGCCATTCACAGATTTGAAACAACATGAGGGTGTGTGAATGATGACAGAATTTTCATTTATGCTTTCATTTATTTAACTATTTCTTTAAATGGTCTGAAACGCTTTCTGAAAACCTTTGACATGTCTGTTCTTTACTGAAACGCCAGCTACAAATTCAAAAATAAATGATGGCAGCCTTACATAATGATTGTCAAACCCAAAACTCTGCGCTCCATGTGCTGTGTGTGGGAGAACGTGGGTGAGCGCGCTTGCAAAAACAGTAGAGCCCACCTCACAGAGAAGACAAGTTCAACTGATCGAAAGATGTCAGGGGAATTGGTATGGTTGAAGTGGGGTTGCCTAGCAACCAACATCGGCCTAGGGCAACTCGAGGCTGGACGCCAAATAGACAAACCCTAGCAGGTTATATCTAAATATTATTTAATGGCAGGACATCCAATTTCAGAGGCAATTTATGATTTATGAAGTTTTTTTTTTCCTTTTGGTTTTAATATAATAAAGTATGAGCAAAAAAGACTAATAATGACTGTTTATAACAATTATGCTGTTTTTGTTTGCTTTTGTCAAGGACTGTGTTACATTTATTGAGTGAAAGCTATAATGTGCCACCCACGCTGCATACAGAATGAAAGCGCACAGTGCATTACCGTGAACTCTTTGAGGTTTTCGTGTTTACACTCGTCCTCGTGTCTCGGCTCTCCATGTCCGCACAGACGGCAGTGCAACCACACACACAGGTACCACACAGACTTTGGACTAGGTACGATGTTGAAGGGTGGCGGTAACGTCCCGCCCTCATCAAAGTAGCTCATCCACAGCTTGGTACGAGCAAATTTCCACTCGATGTCCGCATGATCCTACAGCAGAGAAACACACAGCCAGTTGGATGGAGGAGAGTGTTAAAAGTGCCAATTGGGAAAGTGTCCCAGACTGGCTTTTGTTGCTGCAAAAATCATCTTGCGATTGGATGATGTGCGTTTACTCAGAATTGTGTTTACTTGATTAACGGTTCCCATTGTGAGACACAAGCAGGGGTGAAAATGCCTCTAAATGCAGCTTATATAAGCACACAATTAACATCCTGAAAAATACATAGAAATAAACCAATCTGGCTGAGAAAACTGCTAAAATATGATGGTCTGCTAGTAAGATATAGTACTAATGTCTTTAATGTTCAGTACATACAGTCATGGCCAAAAATATCGGCACCCTTGCAATTCTGTCAGAAAATGCAACACTTCTCTCAGAAAATTGTTCCAATTGCAAATGTTTTGGTATTCACATGTTTATTGTTTTTGTTTGCACTGCTGAAAACACACACAAAAAAAAAAAAAAAAAAAAAAACAGAAAAGAAAAGTCAAACTTGATAAAATTTCACACAGAACTCAAAAATGGACTGGACAAAATTATTGGGACCTTGTCAAAATTGTAAGAAATAATTGCTTTTCAAGCATGCGATGCTCCTGTAATTTGTATTTAGACACGCCTGTGGCAAGTAACGTGTGTGAGCAATATAGTAATCACACTTGCATCCAGTTAAAATGGAGAAAAGTTGACTCAACCTTTGTGTTGTGTGTCACACTGAGCATAGAGAAAAGAAACAAGTGTAAAGAGGTTGTCTGTGGATTTGAGAGAAATTGTGGAAAAACATGGACAATCTCAAGGCTACAAGTCCATCTCCAGAGATCTTAATGTTCTTATGTCCACTGTGTGCAATATCATCAAGAGGTTTACAGCCCATGGCACTGTAGCTAAACTGCCTGTTCGTGGATGGAAGGGCAAAATTAATGAAAAATTACAACTAAGGATTGTTTGAATGGTGGATAAAGAACCCCAATTAACTTCCAAACAAATTCAAGCTGATCTGCAGAGACAGGGTACAACAGTGTCAGCTCACACTATCTGTCAACATCTGAATGAAAAGGGACGCTATGGTAGGAGACCCTGGAGGACACCGCTGCTGTCACAAAGGCATACAAAAACAAGACTGGAGTTTGCCAAAACTTATGTGACAAAACCACAATCCTTCTGGGAGAACGTACTTTTGACAGATAAGACAAAAGTAGAGCTTTTTGGTAAAAGATATCATGGCACTTTTTACAGAAAAAGAAATGAGGCCTTCAAAGAAAAGAGCACAGTCCCTACAGTCAAACATGGTGGAGGTTCAAAGATGTTTTGGGGTTGCTTTGCTGCTTCTGGCACTAGATGCCTTGACTGTGTGAACGGTATCATGAAATCTGATGATTACCAAAGAATTTTGGGGCGCAACGTAGTGGCCAGTGTCAGAAAGCTGCGTCTCCACCAGAGGACAATGACCCGAAACACACTTCAAAAAGCACTCAGAAATGGTTACAAACAAAGCGCTGGAGAATTCTGAAATGACCAGCAATGAGTCCAGATCTGAATTCCACAAAACACCTGTGGAGAGATCTCAAAACGGCAGTTGGGAGAAGGCATCCTTCAAATAAACTCATTAATGGTTACAGGAAACGATTGATTTCAGTTATTTTTTCCAAAGGTGGTACTACCAAATATTAAGTTAAAGGTGCCAATAATTTTGTCCAGTGCATTGTTTGGGTTCTGTGTGAAATTGTATCAGATTTGACTTTTCTTCTCTGTTTTTTTGTGTTGTTCCAATGCAAACAACAAAAATAAACATGAGTACCAAAACATTTGCAACTGCAACAATTTTCTCAAAGAAGGGTTGCTTTTTCTGAAAGAATTGCAAGATATTTTTGGCCATGACTGTACAAAAAACATTATGTAATGTAAGAATTTTAAACATTTTTGAGGGGAATTCATGTTCAGAAAACATGTATAAACATACAGGGGTTGGACAGTGAAACTGAAACACCTGGGTTTAGACCACAATTAGTATGCCGTTTGGCCTCCTTTTGCAGCCAGTACAGCATTATTTCATCTTGGGAATGACAAATACAAGTCCTGCACAGTAGCCAGAAGGATTTTGAGCCATTCCTTTCGCAGAACAGTGGCCAGGTCACTATGTGATGTTGGTGTATGAAAACATTTCCTGACTCGCTCCTCCAAAACACCCCAAAGTGGCTCAATAATATTCAGATCTGGTGACTGTGCAGGCCATGGGAGATGTTTAACTTTACTTTCATGTTCATCAAATCACTCTTGTCACCAGTCTTGCTGTGTGTATTGGTGCATTATCATCCTAATACACGGCACCACCTTCAGGGTACAATGTTTGAGCTATTGGGTGCACATAGTCAACCTTCACACTCTGCTCTTATTGGTGGAATGTGCGATCAGTAAAGACTGGCCACCAGGCTGCATAAATATAGCCATGAAACCTCCAACACTATATTGGCCAGTGTTTCAGTTTCATTGTCCAACCCCTGTAGAACTCAACATTATATGATAGATAGGGCCCCTAAACACTCTCATGATTGTCACACTTGACACTTGATATCAAATAATTTGCCCTGTTTATGACATTTGTAGAGGATTAAAAATGTCACATGGTGCAACTTCCCAAAACTAATTTATGAATTAATAATTATTGATTTCTCTTTAAAAATGTACACAGATTTATACAACAGTTCTTTCTGGTCCTCAAATCTGATTGGCTAAGAGTAGTGCAATATCCTAGTGATATCAGAACTCCAACCGTTTCACTGTTTGTATCACTCTGCTTGTGGTATTTCTCGCAGTGAGTGTCATGGCGGACTCCTAAATCCACTATAATTTTATAAATAGTACTGTTTTTGTTTCACAGAAAGTATTTTTACAAACTTTTTAGGTAAAAATGTACTTGTTTAGACTTTAAATATGTGGTTTGTTAATAAAGATAACATCTCCTTGAAAATTCGCTTTAGTGTTTTCAGAGATGTGAGCTTTAGGGCGTCAGCGGGTGTTCAGCGCTCATGAAGAGCAGCCTCACCTTGGCTAGATCTTCTGGAATTTGCCACTGGCTCTGATGTCTCTATGGTTAAACATGAAATATAATTTGTTTATGGTAAATCTAATGGGCAGTCTTTTGTCTCATTAATCAGTTATTTGTTCCAGAGCAGCCTATAGCGATTTTGGTTACACCACATGACATTTTTAGTGATTAATTTTTAGCTGTTAGTTTTATCAGTAATGCACATTATTATGTTTCTTATTTTTAAAGGCTTTATTTAGTCACCTGTTGACTGATTTTAGCCACTTTTCAGCTGGTCGCTCAGCTAAACTTGCTAAATACCATCTTGGCAAAGCTAGGAGACCAGATTAAGACCGGATTAACCCAGCTACAAAGAGCAAACCATCTTAGGCTGGCTTGAAATGTTCTTTTTAGCAGGATATTATTCATACCTAGCAAATGGACTTACAGTTTTTCTCAGTTGCTTTGGTGCATTTCTTTGGTGCAGAAATGAAATTCTCAGAACTACTTGTTCAACCCTCCACATCATCTAGTCACTTGTGAACATCATAATAGCAGTTTCTCATTCTTTTGAACAAGTTGCTTTGGTACATTCATGCTATTGATTATGTAAATTTGTCTGCAGTTTCCTACATTATCAGTGGCTAATGTCATTTTGCTCAAAATGTATTATATAGTTCTCTGTGTTATAGTCGTACCCATCAAAACATCAGTAGTTCATCGTTTAAGTCAATTAAAGATCTAGTTGATCTTTCACTAATGAAGAGATTGTAGATCAACCAATGATAAACCAGTTCTCTGAAATTCCTCATACAGTGCTACATGCAAAAGCAAAGTTCTGCCGAAGGTGTGTTCCCTGTGTTTTCTTTTGTAATTTTGTATTCTTCCTTTGTGCCAATGTTTTTTTTTTCTTTTCTATATCACAATGACATTGTAATGTGTTTTTTTTTTTGTCAGATGACTAGTAAAAGTGTAACTGTGCATCCTATCTAGTCTCTTTCAGTCAATATCCCTCATACAGCAATGTGTAAATTTGTACTTTTGACATGGATATATGGTATACATAGTGCAGCTTTCTGCATTTCAATACAGTAACTGTTGACAGTTTACATCAGGTAACAGAGTGCACTGTTATATTGACAACATGACTAAGCATTTTGACTTTCATTCTGATGGCACTGATATATTCATTGACAAATACTTTTGAGAGATGAACTAATGATTTTAAGTACGTTACAGGCTTTTGCAGGTAATCCATTGTGTTGTGATGTTTGCACAAATAGTTTTGTAAAATGCACATACTTCTTTGCAAATATTAAGGATGATTCGAGAAATGCACCAAAGTGACTTGGAAAAACTGTCATGTAAACAAGACACACGGCTATTTCAGAACATTTCACGAATTTGGCTCTTTTTTGTGAATTTGGCCCTTTTTTGGCCACATTTGAAGACAGTATGATTACAGCTGGTTTCAGACATTAAAGGATTAGTTCACTTCCAGAATAAAAAAAATACTAATTTACACACCCCCATGTCATCCAAGATATTAATGTCTTTCTTTCTTCAGCCGAAAAAAAAAATTAAGGTTTTTGAAGAAGAATTTTCACCATATAGTGGACTTCAATGGGAGCCAATGGGCTGAAGGTCCAAATTGCAGTTTCAATGCAGCTTCAAAGGGCTCTACACAATCCCAGATAAGCAATTAAGGGTCTTATCTAGTGAAGCGATCTGTCATTTTCTAAAAAAAAATTAAACGTATATACTTTTTAAACACAGATGTTTATCTTGACTTCAAGCATTACGTAATCAAGTTGGAAAGGTCACAAGTGATGTAGGCAGCATTACCAACCTAGAGTTTTTCACCCTATACACCCTACACTTTTGAACTGAAGACAGACAAAGACCTAATTGTGTGACTGTGTAAAGCATCGTGGAGCTAGTTCAAAACAAGCATTTGTAGTTAACAGGTATATCATTTTAATTTTTTTAGAAAATGACATTTAGCTAGACAAGACCCTGGACCTTCAACGCACTGATCCCTATTGAAGTCCACTATATGGAGAAAAATCCTGTAATGTTTTTCTCAAACACCTTAATTTCTTTTCGACTGAAGAAAGAACTAATCCTATATTAGGTCAAAATAGTGTATGGCACTTACAGCAATGAGTTGGTAGGAGTTGTTCATCATAGCAATGAGCATGTTCAGCAGCACCACCAGTGAGATGACATTGTAAGTGCCAAACATAGTGGCCCCCACAAACTCTGTAAACTCATGACGAGCCTTCACGTTGGTAACGTACAGATTCAGCAGCCCAAACACAGACCAGAAGAGAGACTGGAGAGTTTCAAACAGCCTGAGAAGAGAAAGAGAGAAATAATTGGGGAATTAATTTGGGGAATTGAATTGGAATGGTTTTGAGTCATTTTTCCTGCACTATTATCAACAGCCTGCAACTTGTAAATATTACATACCGCTTTTATTAAATATAGCTAAGAAGAAAACACACAAACTGAAAGAATCAACTTTCTCAGTGATTATTTACTTTCTTCTTTCAGCTTAATAAGCAGAGACAAACATAAGACGTGTTGGCTGATTTACCTTGAAAACATTTTGACACTGTAAGTTACTGTAAATGACCAAATACTTATAAAAGTACAATTAAGTAATTATAACTACAAATGCAAAGTTTCTCAAACAAACTTGACAAATGTTTGTTTGAATGTTTTGAAAAAAATGTTTTTTAAAAACCCGTTTTGAATGGATGGATGGATGGATGATAGATGTATAAATTAATGGATGATGGATAGGTGGATGGATGGATGGATGGATGGATGATAGATGTATAAATGGATGGATGGATGATGGATAGGTGGATAGGTGGATAATGGATGGACAGATGGATGGATGGATGATAGATGTACAAATGGATGAATGGATGGATGGATGGACGGATGAATGAACGGATGGATGAATAGATGGATGGATGATAGATGTATAAATGGATGGATGATAGATGTATAAATGGATGGATGGATGGATGGACGGACGGATGAATGAATGGATGGATGAATAGATGGATGGATGATAGATGTATAAATGGATGGATGTATGGATGAATGGATGATGGATGGATGAATGAAAGATATATAAATGGATGAATGGATAGATGGATGGATGATGGACGGATGGGCCATTCAAATTTCTATTCAGTTTAGTGGGAGCAGCCAATTCAATTAAAATTCCACATCCTATTATACAATAAATGGATAATAGTGGAAAAACAGGGAAGAAAAAGTGGAAAAGTTTTTCTGACTGTTTTTACAGGAAACAATTCAGATATTTGCCTTCTCAACGGTAGTTTTGAAATATATTGTTCTCATTGAAATCTCTTCTCATTTTTGGTCACATTATTACCGCACAGCCTTGAGCAACAGATTCTCGTCATTACACAACAGTTGATGGATGATGCACTGCTCTATAATTTTGTCTTCGTCCTCTGAGATCAAATGATTCTGCAAGGCTCATGCTATGATGTGGAACTTCAGGAAGATCATAACCATTACCACTCTCGTTTCGGTTCTCATTTCTTCCTCATTTTGACCTCTGTGGGAGGTCAGCATTAAGCTACGTGTGGCATCTTGGCCATATTATATTCATTGATCAAGCTGACCGAAGTGTCGGTGTGGGTTTTGTAATATGCGCATCACAGTTCATTTATTCTGATTATTAGCACAGCTATAAGATCTCTGTTACTGCAAAGCCAAGCAGGGAGCTCGACTGTTGAGCTGTGTCATTATCATCTAATGTCTGATCTGACTCTAGGAGCACAAAAAGGATGCTGCACCTAAAATATCTGAGCTGGCCATAGCTGGTTTACGATGGTCTCTCAGCCTAGTCCAGCTGGTGCTCAGCTAGTTAGCTGTAAACCCAAAACCTTTCTAAAAACCAGCCAACAGAGCAGTCTGACCAGCTCAGGTTCAGGTCAGGCTCAGAAACCAACTAGATTACCTCAAACCAGCTAAAGACAATTCTTTAATGCTGTCAAAACAGTTTTTTTTAGCAAGCCCCATTCAGTCTAGGCACAAATTTATCTTGTATTCATAAAACTCGAAAAGTAGGAAAAGGAAAGTTGTATGGACCGTTTTTTTTAGACATTTTTCTGAGAAAACAATAGTCAGGCTGGTCTGTTGACTGCTCACTTTTCAGCTGGTCTCCCAGCTACAATGGCTAAGACCATCTTGACTAGGAGACAGATTAAAACCAGATTTAAAAAGTTTGGGCTGGTTTAAGCTGCTCTTTTCAGCAGGATATTTGTTATTTTTGGACCATGACAGCCACTGGTCACGATCTATATATATATATATATATGTGTGTGTGTGTGTGTGTGTGTATACTTGCAGATAATATAATGCTAATTGAATAAAAGGCCACTTAAATGTACTTAGCGAACTGTGCTCTTTGTTATAATGTCAAATAAATATCAAATTTTACTTTAAAGTACATTGTAAATAATTGTTATTGTGTTAAGATCAAATATATTTTATCTTTGAAATCAATAAATTCCAATTTTATCATTACAAATACAGTTGAGGTTTTATAAAATTTATATACACTGCCCTCTAAAAGTTTGGATACGCCCTAGAAAAGTGGGGTTTTGGACAATATTGGCATAAATTCTTTATTGTGATAATTTTGCACTGATAAGGGACAGCACAAACTACAAAAACATATTGTTTAGATAAACAGTTTATACATAGAAAAAACTTATTAGCAGCTATTACAGCTCTGCACAATCTGGGCCTAAATTCATTGTATTCTAAACTTAATTGGTAATCAATTGTTTAAGCTATTAAGGTGTGCTGACCCAAAAAAATTTTAAGAACCTGGGCCAAGTTTAAACCAGTAACCAGGCATCACAGCTGGCAAAGGGGCATGTCTGACTTTGACTTGTATATATTGCCATTATTATGTAATCAAAATGAAAATTATTATTGCTGATCTTCAATGATAATGTCAAGTCACTTTAATGTATTTGCACCAAAAAATAATAAGGATTTATGCTGATATCGTCCAAAACCATACTTTGCCAGGGGTGTTTCCAAACTTTTGGAGGGCAGCGTACACCTTGCAAAATCTGCAAAATGTCAATTTATTTTACCAAAATAAGAGGGATCATACAAATGCATGTTGCTTTTAATTTAGTACAGAAAATAATAGCTTAATTTATAAAAATGACCCCGTTCAAAAGTTTACATACACTTGATTCTTAATACTGTGTTGTTACCTGAATGATCCACAGCTGTGTTTTTTTGTTTAGTGATTGTTCGTGAATCCCTTGTTTGTCCTGAACAGTTAAACTGTCCGCTGTTCTTCTTTGGTTTCTCAGCATGTTTGTGTATTTGAACCCTTTCCAACAATGACTGTATGATTTGGAGATCCATCTTTTCACACTGAGGACAACTGAGGGACTCATATGCAGCTATTACAGAAGATTCACCTCACTGATGCTTCAAAAAGGAAACACAATGCATTAAAGCCGAAGGGTGAAAATTTTTAAATTTGAAGATCAGGGTAAATTTAACTTCTTTTGTCTTCTGGGAAACATGTATCTATTGTAGCTTCTAAAGGGCAGTACTAAAATGGAAAAAAAATATGATATTTAAGCAAAATAAGAAAAACGTACACATCTTCATTCTGTTCAAAAGCTTTCACCCCCCGGCTCTTAATGCATCGTTTTTCCTTCTGGAGCATCAGTGAGCGTTTGAACCTTCTGTAATAGTTGCATATGAGTCCCTCAGTTGTCCTCAGTTGTTCAAATACACAAAAATACACAGCTGTGGATCATTCAGGAAATAACACAGAAGAATCAAGCCTATGATATAATAGCCTCTTTAAAAGTATGCTCAAGTATGCTTCTTTTCAGCCTTGGCATTCTACTTCTAATTTCACAGTGTGTTTCACTCACGTAGAGAAGGCATTGTTCTGCTTCTCACAACGGATTCCTTTGCAGTGGTTGGGCTCTTCAGACGCCTTCGTCTCATAGTAAAAGTAGAGCTGGTTGAGACCATTGGCGAAGGCCAGCAGCACCAGACAGTAGATGAAAAGAAACTTGAGGATGTCCAGCAGCATGCGGCCGAGAGAAATCTGCAGTGGACCCAAGTGAGAGTTGGCGGTAAACAGAGAGATGAGACGCAGAGAGCTGAAGATGTTGGCGATGGCGAAGAGAGCCTCGGCGATAAGCGTAGGGTGCCACATCTCCCACTCCACACGGGGACGAGAGCTGTTGTACTGATGGAGAGAGAAGGTATGAGGGACAAATGAAGACAGTTGTAGTTTCTAGCATAAGCTGAAACTATAAGTGTTCTGTAATGATTTCAACTCCAGTGCTGTAGCTTGCATTAAAATGATTGTATCAACCTTAAAGTAGGCCACCATTTTAAGAGATATAGTGGCCAGGTAGAGGGAGTTCATCGCAAAATCCATCAGGTTCCACCAGTCATGAATGTACTCTGTGAAACCGCCATCCCACATCTCTTTAATCTCCGCCCAGATGAAGCCTGCAATAACCAAAAAGAAAAACAAAACATTAAAATAACTGCAAAACAGTACAAAAAGTGCAGTTTGTCCACTTTAGGTGGAGGTGAACAATAAATATTTTATAGTTACTACATTAAAGTTATTGCTTTTACATAGTTTCTTTTTTTCTGTATTTTTCCCAGTTATGTCAGTGTATGAGAATAAACATTTGCCTTTTGGATTTATTTTATTATTTTTTTTTTTTTTTTAATTTAATAATTTAATTTAGTTACTTTTCTTTTTTGTTTGTTTTAGATCAAAAGGCAAAAAATACTAGAAAACATATATTTAAAAACTAAATTGTCCCTCCCTTCCCCTCAGGGCTTCTGTTACATGTTTCCAAAATTAATTACCTGCAACAATAAATATTTTTAGGCATTTTCATTGCTCCAGTGCCTAATGTTTATATTCACAGAAATAAAGCCAGTTCTGTTCTTGCTGATTGCACCTGTTCTCCAGACTACAGAGCATTTGTTTCAAGCATCCACTTGTGTCTACTTCTGGGCTTGTGTGTGCTTTGAGAGAAAACCTCAAGCCATCATGATTGAGCCCTGGTGTAATCAATCCTGAACTGGGGCTTGAGATATGATTTCCTCTGCTTTTGTCTTGAGGTCAATAAATTATGATATCAATAATTCATGAGCATTCATTTACGGCTATGGGATAAAACCATAGCCGTATCTGTTTCCTGTGCAGGCGACCAGTTTTACTGCTTGAGAAATGAGCCAACTAAATGAATGTTACAGATCAGCGTTTTTTCATTATTTGAGCTAAATGGATATTTTCACACTTTGGATTCCAGCACAACAGTGTCCACCTAATCATTTTCTACATAAGGATTTTGTATTATATATATTTAATATAATATCAAAAATACTTTAATGTACTAACGACTGTTTTGGTAATCGAATAATCAGTCGAATATTCTGACAATTAACCAAGTAATTGGATAGTTATAATTTATTTTTTTGTAGTAATAAAAATAGATCTAAGCAAATAATAGCATTTAAAATGACTTAAAACACGTATATAATAGCAATGAGGCAATAATAATTAGTTCAAAATAAAATACATACGTAACGTATTATAAACAATAGAGCTAATGTACAGTATGCATTATAACAATTGCTTGCAGAGGGCGCGAACGACCTGACGGTTGTTTTCACACTTCTAAGATCTAATCAGAGTTTTGGGCTTCTTTTTCTGTAAAGTTGCATAAAAAAATCCTCAATAGAGGGTTTGCACCGACATCACATTCTGGTCAGTTACCCGGATGCGCGGCCATTGTGGCGATACTAATATGTAGACGGAAGCACTGGTTGCACGGTTAGTGCACCACTGAAGACGTTGTTCTACTAATTTATGCTGTCTAAACCACGGAAACTATGTGGGAGCTGCCAAATCATATAGAGAAGTACTTAGTAAGCAGGAAAAGTTGTTTTATTGTGCTCAACGCTAATCAGCAAGAGTGTTTCCTTGGTTACTGCTGCACACAAAGATGCGCTACGCTTTATAATGCGTTAAACAGATGCTAGATGAAAAGAAAACAGCATGTAAACCTTTCTGAAATCTGACAGTTCCCCTCAGAGACACATTCATATAAACTCATACCCCCAATTCATTATTTAGGAGTTTTTTTCCAATATTTCATGCATCGTGAACAGTGAGATTGATCCTCTTTATGTCCGTCTTCAGCTGTTAACAGCCTTTTGCAGACTAGATATAATAATACTGTAATATTTCCACCCAGATTACACTTTGGAACATGAATGCAGTGCAGTGAATGTACGACGTGTGCGGGCTACAGGGCAGTTCATATTGTCCAGCCCTATAATAGGTGGTAAACATCCGTACGATCTGCCTTCTTTGTGGCGGACTGATGACTCCACAGTTCTTCCTTCCATTTCTTATCCTGACATAGTGAATTACTTTCGTTTCTCTGTTTTTTCCCCAAGCTATTTCAAGAGTTCCGTTCAGTTCAATGGCATTGTTTACTCTCAATGCAGCCGCAATGGCCGACTTCCGGATTGATGACGTAACGTGAAAAAGAAGGCGCGTTACGCTGTAATCCAAGCGATGATAGAAGTAGACTTGGAGGACTGGGATGACTTTCTTTTAGCCTAATTTTTAATGTTTTTTTTGTCAATGTTTACAGCTCCCCTTTAAAGCTCTTGTGTTTTCTCCTTTTCCATCTCTCGAATCCTATTCTGCTCACAGGATATTGGAGATGAGTTTTTTTCCCCCCACTTTTGTTTCAGTTTGCTGATCTTTGTAAAATAGCTTCTGTTTTTTCTGTTTTGCTTTTCAGATTAAAGGGTAGTTTCAGTTTAATATGTTGCAGGCTCAATTATTGGTAATAAATAATTGATAATAAATAATATTGATGATAATAAATCATCAAAAAGTACTGGACTTGTTTTTGAAGCTGTGACATTGACATTGTCAAATGTCCTCTTAATCTTTAATATTTGGCCATTTCTTTACATAGAAATGCTACAGCCACTGTAATTTCTTGAATATATGGACATCACACCATGAACAGTTAGCATATGTGTTTGCATAAGTTTATAATTGATAATCTGATGAAATGACGCACGTAGCACTCCTAGATGAACGTTATAATAAACCCAAACTCACAATGCATATTGTGCTTATAATAAAGCACATATATTATAACCTGCATGCATATATTTAATCATATAGTAGCGTTTAGTTCACAATAGCATTATATTTTATTACGATTTTTAAAAGGGTTTAATATATCATACAACCTTGGAAAACTGTCTTATAATGCATTACATGGGATTCTCATCCATGGAACGAGCCACTTCCGGTATTTTGCCAGATACTCGATACAGGCAAAATTGTGTGAGTACTCAAACTGAATCGAGAAATTGTGACAGCAGAATAGTTTTAACCCATATAGAAGGACTTAAAGGGATAGTTTACCCAAAAATTAAAATTTTGTCAACTGACCCTTCGCAAACAACTTAATTGATAGGCAATCTGACCAATCATAACGCCGAGTCCACCATGTCTGACAAACAAATCAGACAGGAGAGTAGATTACCTTCGGTGGACTTAAACTTGAAAAATTGTGTGTATTGACATCTTGTTAGTTTCCTCTTTGTTACACAATGTATTTTTCAGTGTGTGAGAACATGTGTAGTGTGAGAGCGGCATTGTTTGTCGGCAGGTTTTTGCGAAGGGTCAAATAATTACTCACCCTCATATTGTTCCAAACCCATAAGACCTTTGTTAATTTTTGTTTTCTCGTAGCTTATAACATTATGGTTGAACCACTGATGTCACATGGACTATTTTAACAAGGTCCTCACTACCTTTCTGGGCCTTGAAGGTGGTACGTTGCGGTCTATGCAGGGTCAGAAAGCTCTTGGATTCCATCAAAAATATCTTAATTTGTATTCCGAAGATAAATCTGTTGGACTCAAATGTACGAAAGAAGTCTTACCTAGAACCCAGGGTAAGATCATCCACTCCACGATGGTGGGCGGAGGTCCCTGTACATGCAGATCAGTTTGCACAATATGCTGCGAGGCGAGGAGGAGGAGGAAGAGGAAGGTCAGGTAGGAGGCAGTGTGGCAGATGAATTTGATGAAAGGTTTCTTGATGAAGGTTCCCAGGGTGCTCTTTGGAGCCAGAAGGTATATGAGGGAGAAGGCAGGGAACAGCAGGCCAATGATGAAGCAAGTGACAAGCTTCACTGCCCAGTGACGTCGTCTCCAACCTGGGAACCCGTCGTACCACAGTGTTGCCAGGAGCTGCTGGCAGTTGGGCTGAGCTACAAACTGTGAGAACATAATAATAGTGGAATGATTCATAACAAATACAGATAAAGAGGTACTCAGTATCTGGCATAATATTTTAACTGCTTGACATTTATGCATTAAAAGTGTTGACAGGATTACACAATATAACAAAAATTTGTTTCTTAATTTTCTATAGTTCTTCTGTAATTCTGTGGTGCTAATTATTATTATACTATTTATTTTCATGCAGAATTAACACTTCTGAACTCATTTTTGGTAACTTAATTGAATTTTTTGTATTATGCTATTTTGTATTGTATTATGCCTCCCCAAAAATAAAAATATCTTAAAGATTACTATACAAATGTGATGACAGATACAGATGAGGTCAAAAGTTTACATACATACCTTGCAGAATCTGCAAAATGTTAATTATTTTACAAAAATAAGTGGGATCATACTAAAAGCATGTTACTTTTTATTAAGTCCTAACCTGAATAAGATATTTTACATAAAAGATGTTTACATATAGTCCACAAGAGAAAATAATAGTTGAATTTATAAAAATGACCCTGTTTAAAAGTTTACAAACACTTGATTCTTAAAACTGTGTTACGTGAATGATCCACAGCTGTGTTTTTTGTTTAGTGATAGTTGTTCATGAGTCTCTTGTTTGTCCTGAACAGTTAAACTGCCTGCTGTTCTTCAGAAAAATCCTTTAGGTCCCACAAATTCTTTTGTTTTTCAGCATTTTTGTGTATTTTAACCTATTCCAACAATGACTATATGATTTTGAGATCCATCTTTTCACACTGAGGACAACTGAGGGACTCATATGCAATTATTACAGAAGGTTCAAACGCTCACTGATGCTCCAGAAGGAAAAACGATGCATTAAGAGCCGGGGATGGTGGGGGGGTTAAAACTTTTGGAATTAAATTTAACTTATTTTGTCTTCTGGGAAACATGTTAGTATCTTCTGTAGCTTCTGAAGGGCAGCACAAAATGAAAAAAATAAGAAATACATTTTTCTGTTTAAAAGTTTACACCCCAGCTCTTAATGCATGGCTTTTCCTTCTGAAGCGTCAGTGAGCATTTAAATCTCCTGTAATAGTTGCACATGAGTTCCTCAGTTGTCCTCGGTGTGAAAAGATGGATCTCAAAATCATACAGTCATTGTCGGAAAGAGTTCAAATAAACAAAAATGCTGAAAAACCAAAGAAACATCTTTTATGTGAAATATCTTATTCAGGTCAGTACAAAATTATTATTATTATTATCAAGAGCCCAGTGATGATGATTCACAAATCAACACTTGTGAGGTTTAAACCTGCAAACTTTCTTCTACCAGACCACTATAGCACACAACACAACCCCTCCTGTTCAAACACAATGTTATAGTTTATCTGAGATTTATATTGTAGCACTGCAAGAAAAAAAAACTCAAACGAACAGAAATGGATCCCTTTTACACAACGCAGGTGTGAAATGATGTGCCTGTCCATAATAATCATATAAATAATGTTTCTCACATCACATTTTCTCTTGCCGCCTGACCTACATTGCTTTGCAATATTATTATGTTTTATGAAAGGAGTCATTTCTGCTGTGGGCTCCTATTAAACAGACGAATGATTCAAAATGCAATGCAACTTGAACTGTCACCTCTCATGAAAACATTCTGAAATGATTCTATGAGCATTAGAAAACAACAGCTCTTATGAAAGCCCTTCATCTCATGATACAATTTCTAGGGAAATATAAGAAGTTCCTTTCTTTAATGGTTTTGTAATTTAATTTTTCATATTAGTATTTGTTTTATTTGTTTGTAACTTATTTTAATTTTTGTATTTCATTTTTGTTTTATGATTTTGTTAATTTACCAGCAAGAGATGCATTGTTGATGAATAAGGGGAAAACAAAAAACACTAGGATCGATAAAATGTCTGCCTGACAAGGACTTAATATGATTCCCACTGCATTTGATGCACAGCCAAAATATGATACACTTATTAAGGCAACATGATGTTGTGAAAGCTAATTTGATATCTGAGGACAAGACAAAAGTTTACAGCTGTAGTCACGCTTCACTGACATTAAGGTTGATTAAAACACTGCATTTTAATGTATATTTATCTCGTAAGCTGCTTATAAAATGCCACAAGGAGAATGAGCTTGCACTCTGACTAAACTCTTGTTTTTTTATGATAATAATAAAAGTTTTCAAGTTTAATTTAACTTACACACCCATGCATACCCTTGCCAATGTGAGATAGAAACCCAGTTTTAGCTCATAATTATCATAGGCCAAGCCTAACCATAACCCAGAATGAAGCATTAATATGTGCCTAATATGGTAGTAATATGCATGCCTTTTAGGGTTTAGTCTTTAGGGTTAATGAAAAGTCTATAATATACTTTGGTTAAAAATTCTCAATGGTTGTGTAAAACAACACCCTTTTTACCTTGCCAAAATCAGCTCTGCAAAAATCATCTCATTCTGGTCGAGGCTGCTTTAAATGCAAATGAGCTCTGCTCGCCCCGCCCCTCTCTTCTCTCTGTGGAGTGACGAGCCTGTTTGCTTTAGCCGCATTTAGCCGCTAAACTTGCTAACTACCACGTTATTAGGAAAGGCGATCACAAAGATTCATAAAAAAACCCCTTATACTCACTTCTGCTGTAAGTGAAGCTGGATCACGAATGATTTGCATGAACATAGACGGATATATGTAAATCGGGAGGCGCATTCCCTTCACAAACAAACGTAATCCACTGCATCTTCAGCAGCTCAGATGTCAGGAGTAAATGACGACCACTACATTCATTATTACATCCAGCAACACAACACCTCAATCGCTCAATCTGAGATATTCTTGTCTAACTTACATCCCTGCTCCGGCATCAGAACAAAAGAGGTCGGACTGTTACAGCTGATCTGAGGTAAAACGCTCATGTCAATCAACTATCGTGGGAGCGGCCTCTGTCGGTGTGACGCCACTGAGAATGGCTCGATTTGAAAAAGGGGATATTATTTTTACAGATTAATTAAAAACCACTGCATGGATTTTTATCATTATAGGGTAGATTTGTACATACACTGCCAACACACATTAATGTTCAAACAATGTAAAAGTGAACTTAGCATCCGATGACCCCTTTAAAGAAGTCCACTTCTAGAACAACAATTTACAGATAATGTACTCACCCCCTTGTCATTCAAGATGTTGATGTCTTTCTTTCTTCAGTCATAAAGAAATTATGTTTTTTGAGGAAAGCTTTTCAGCATTTTTCTCCATATAATGGACTAATATGCTGCTCCATAATGCAGTTTAAATGCAGCTTTAAACGATCCCATATGCAGCTGTAAATGATCCCGGAGGAAGAAGGGTTTTACCTAGTGAAATGATCTGCTATTTTCATAAAAATAATACAATTTATATACTTTTTCATGTCAAATGCTCATCTTGTCTTGCTCTTCACAACCTCTGTTTTTTTCTGGTTCATGACAGTTAGGGTATGTCGAAAATCTCCCATCTCATGTTCTCCCTCAACCTCAAAATTGTCTTATATCGCTGTTTTACCTTTTTTATTAAGGGTGTTTGATCTTCTTTGCATGTTCACTTTGCAAAGACTGGGTCGGCAGCGATGTAGGATGATTTTGAAATGACTTTCGAAGTTGAGGGAGAAAATACGATTGGAGTTTTTCAACATACCCTAACTGTCTTCAGGCTGAATACACAGAGTTCAAGCAGAGCAAGACAAGACGAGCATTTGAGATTAAAAAGTATTTAAATTGTATTTTTTTAATGAAAATAACCGACTGTTTCGCTAGATAAGACCCTTCTTCCTCGGGAATGTTTACAACTGCATTTGGGATCGTTTAAAGCCGCATTTAAACTGTATTTTGGAAGTTCAAACTCTGGGCACCATATCAGTCCATTATATGGAGAAAAATCCTGAAATGTTTTCCTCAAAAAACATCATTTCTTTACGACTGAAGAAAGAAAGACATGAACATCTTGGATGACAAGGGAGTAAGTATATATGTAAATTGTTGTTCTGGAAGTGGACTTCTCCTTTAACAGTGAGAACTGGTCTTTTAAACAAACTGTTACTCAAAATTCTTCTTAAATCACTCAGTCTTGGATACTCACCTCTTTCTGGTGGTACTTGATGGCTACCTTGAGCTTGGCCAGGTCTCTGCACTCACGGGGGTCCAGTTCCTCGCTGTGGTCATCCCGGTGGTTGAGGATGGTCTCCAGCTCACAGGAGCTGCGGGCCTGATCTAGCAAGTCTTTAGCAAAAAGTTTGCACTGCTGTGACAGCTCCTCATACTCCTGCCGGAACTCGTTCTCCACCTTACTGAGCTCCTTCAGCTCCCAGCCCAGCCTGAACGCAGTGAGGATGGGATCTTCGCTGGAAAGGGCGATGAGAGAGGGGCTGGCCAGAGTTTTGTAGATGTTTAGACGTGAACGGGAGTGCCGCAGACTGTCCACTTCGGAGCTAGAGACACATTCCACGCAGTCGCAGCGGATCTGGTGTGGCCGGGGGATGGTGACTTTCCGTTGAACTAGGAGCTTAATTATCTCGTAGTTGTTCGTGTGAGCAGCCAACATGATTGGTGTGATATCGGGTGTAAACTCTGAAAACTGTGTGTCCATCATGTGAGAAGGAACCTTGAAGAGTGAAAACAAAGAGAGCAATCAATAAAAGTACGCTATTAAGGAAGCTGTCAATCTTTACAGTTCAGTCCAATGTACTGTGCACAATATTAATGATAAAATTCAATCAGCGAAAACAAACGCCAACCAACACCAAGGCATTTTTACTCCACCAATTTTACCTGTAAATATGGATGGATGTGTTGATCCATTTATGTGATGCCACAAAGTTAAGGAAGAATGAGTTGTTTTGCTACTCGATTTCAATAAATAGTATACTCTTTTTTGAACTGGAGAAAAAGTTTTGAGTTCTGATAAGTTGCATTATGTGTTCATAATATATCAAGATTTTTCATCTGAAAAGATCAAGGAAAATTTGATTCCTTTGAGGCATTTTATGAGAGGCTTCAGATACGAAATGAGTCACCCTGATCCTCTATACCTTTCACTTCACTTAAAAAAGGTTAGTGATTGAATTCAGAGACATTGCCTAAAGGCACCTCACATTTGCATTGTGCAGTAAGCTGTGGGAAAACAGTGAATGCAAAATGAGTTTAACCTGTGTTGTCCAGAACTTCCAGGAAGAAGAAAAAAATGTAGCATAAAAAATGAAAAAAAAAAAAAAAAAAACTTACAGCAAGGGCTGAAACTCTGCAACAGAGCTGGATATTGACAAAGATTTCACAAATCGAGTCACAAGCTCTTGATTCAATTAATGTGCAGTTTTGATTTAATATTGATATAATATCAATACTAAATATCAATTTTTGAAAACAATCAATATCTCAACTAATGCCACAAACAATCAAATAATGCCAACAATTTAAATTGTTATTTATTTTAGATATGATAAATGCCACTGAATAAAAACATTTAAATTGCAGTTTTTATATCAATTAGCTATATAATTATGTTTCTACTCCAATTCCTTGTTGTAATATTAACATTTAAACAGTGGCTTGTTTTAATGATAAATTAACTCAAATAAATTAGATATCGCTAGGTTAAGTAAAAACATTATGTTACATGTGATATAGGCAAATGCATATGTTTAGCAAAATCTCTTCTGTTTTTTCACTAGAGCATGAATGGCTTTGTATAGAGGGTTTGCACTTACGCCACGGTTTGGTCAGTTACTAGGATCCTCGACCACGTTGGCAATACTCGGATATAAACAACGGTATGGTTTGCATGTTTAATGTACTACTGAATATGTTGTTCTGCTAATTTACACTGTCTAAACCATGGAAAAAGTACTAAATCACATAGAGATGGACTTTTTTATTAGCCTTAGATATTATCTTAATTATTAATTAAGATATTAGCCTAATATTTCACCTACCTGACCGGAAATGATAAGAACAAACACTAATGTTGTCTATGACCAGCTAAGACCAGGCTGGATGACTGTTTTCTGCTGTTTTTTCAGCAGGGCTGTAGTTCTTCAAATGTTTTTCCTGGTCCAGCTGATTAATACAGCCCACAACAATAATTGACCATTTTCCACAATAACCATAATCAACAAAATATGCATGTTTTGTTTGGTTCAGTGGCATTTGTTTATGTTTAGTGCCACCAATATGACCAATTGATGACGTGTCGTGAAAACACTATATAGGGCTGGATATTGATTACAGATTTCACAAATCAATATGAGTCACAAGTTCTTGATTTGATTCATATGCAATTTTGATTCAATATTGATTCATTTGGATATCATGTACAGTAAATGTCAGGGTTTTTTTTTTTTTTCATGCAATCGTAATTTTTTTTGTGTAATATCTCGTGGTTGGCAAAGTTGAGCCAGAATTTCCAGGGCAAGCATTTTGACAACATTTGTCTTTGTTCTTATCATTATCTTATCAGGTAGGTGAAATATTAGGCTAGTTTCTTATTTAATACTGCTTGTACGTATCTTTACCACCTATTAACTTTAGTTTGTCAAAATATTGCGCACTTTCCTACTTACTAAGTCCTTCTTTATATGATTTTTGTCACATCAGGTGACTTGAGCTCACTTGATGTCATAACGAAGATTTCCCAATTCATAAATACAATCTTCATAGGAGGACTTGAACCCACCATGTCATATCAATAAAGCTACATGCTATCCAATCAGAAAAGTAAAGAACTGACTCTTCCTTCAAAGCAAGTATCGCCCTCACGCACCTGTTTCTCCCCACTTGGCTTCTTGTAGGACAGCAGTAACTCCACCGCTCCCACCACCTCCTTGCGGATGGCGTAGAGGAGTGCGTCTCCCATGTGCACGCCATGGCTCAACAACAGCTCCATCACCTCTAGGTTCTCATTCTCAATAGCGATGAGGAGTGCGCTGCGGCCCAATGGGTCGAGGCAGTTCACGTTGATGTTGTAATAGATCTCGGCCTCCTCAAGGGCCTGTTTAACTCCTGCATAGTCGCCCTTCTCCACCGCTGTCAGGTAGGCTCGTTCCTTGGCAGACAGCTCAACCTCCGCCCTCACGATCTGCAGCGGGATGCGATCGCGGTACGGGGAGTTACTGGCCTTGTTGTAGTACAGCTGCGCCATGGGGTTCATGTGGACTCGGTGACATAAAATGACACAAGTCCAGAGAAAGCTGTAAAGAGATTAAGCAAACAATCAGTTAGTCATTTCAAAATTACACTACATTTCTTTTATAATGGAAATGCCAAATATCAGAACAAATATATTTTATTTCTCTTGCTCTTTTACATCAGTATGGTATGTTGAATGGTAAGTTTAAAATGAGTTAGATCGAAAAGTAATCTAAAAAGTAGTAAGAATACACTGAGTAACCAGCATACAGTTGAGTTTAAAAGTTTACATAGACCTTGCAGAATCTGCAAAACATTAATTATTTTACCAAAATACGAGGGATCATACAAAATGTATGTTATTTTTTATTTAGTACTGACATGAATAAGATATTTCACGTAAAAGATGTTTACATATAGTCCACAAGAGAAAATGATAGTTGAATTTATAAAAATGATCCACAGCTGTGTTTTTTTGTTTAGTGATAGTTGTTCATGAGTCCCTTGTTTGTTCTGAACAGTTAAACTGCCCGCTGTCCTTCAGAAAAATCCTTCAGGTCCCACAAATACTTTGGTTTTTCAGCATTTTGTGTATTTGAACCCTTTCCAACAATGACTATATGATTTTGAGATCCATCTTTTCACACTGAGGACAACTGAGGGCTCATATGCGACTATTACAGAAGGTTCAAATGCTCACTGATGCTCCAGAAGGATAAACGATGCATTAAGAGGATGGGGGTGAAAACTTTTCAACGGAATGAAAATGTGTATATTTTTCTTATTTTGCCTAAATATCATATTGTTTTTATTTACTATTGCCCTTCAGAAGCTACAGAAGAAACTTGCATGTTTCCCAGGACACAAAATAATTTAAATTTACCCTGATCTTCAAATTCAAAAAGTATTCACCCCCCGTCTCTTAATGCATTGTGTTTCCTTCTGAAGCATCAGTAAGTGTTTGAATCATATACTCCTGACAAAAGATTGAAAAATGGGTATACACAAATATGCTTTTTTCATAGTATTTTGGTTCAGATGTGATGAGCACATGAGATGCTTTTTTTCAAATATCGACCTTAAAACACCAATCTATGACAAACATGGCTGGAAAGGAGAAGAAATTGTTGAATAAAGTCATTGACTTTATAATGCTGAAAAACCAAAGAATTTGTGGAACCTGAAGAATTTTTTTTGAAGAACAGCAGGCAGTTTAACTGTTCAGGACAAACAAGGGACTCATTCAGGTAAGAACATAGTATTGAGAATCAAGTGCATGTATTTTGAACGGGGTCATTTTTATAAATTCAACTATCATTTTCTCTTGTGGACATCATATATAAACATCTTTTATGTGAAATATCTTACTCAGGTCAGTACTAAACAAAAAATTACATGCATTTTGTATGATCACTCTTATTTTGGCCAAATAATTAACATTTTGCAGATTCTGCAAGGTGTATGTAAACTTTTGACCTCAACTGTATATTTGCAGAATATTTTAAATAAATATATTTATTGTGCTATGTCCAGATGATTCACCAATGCCTTATCAAGAGCTCCCACCCAGGTGTCCAGGAGAATCAGCTGGCCAAGGTGTCAAACTGTGATATGAAGAGGATTTTTTCCTCAGTTTGTTCATTCTTGATTGAGCCCTGATTTCCAAGGAGAGCTATTCACTACAAGTGATTGAAATCTTTTGAAATCATCAATCTGAAGTGATCCCTCTAGATGTCTGGGGTCAACATATTTAGTAAGAATTTTACAGTGGATGCTGTAATTTTTAAGCTTTTTATCTGTTTAGAATTACTTTAGTCCTTTTAGCAAATGTTAGTCCGTTTAGCAGGGAAATGGAGATTGACAACAAGTGCATATTTACACATACCAACAGATACACAGATGTCCTTTGTAAACGGCCCCTTTAAGTAATCCACAAATGTAGCTAATCATTCCTTTTTATAATGATTTACTCAATATTGTGTTATGTTTAAAAGTAACATTTTCCAACAATGCTCAGCATGACGCATTTGGTGAAAAAGAAAAATCAGTATACAAGCTGTTGTTTAGAAGCATAACATATGCAAATGGAAATTCTGCTTTTTCTGTGGGAAACATGAGAAAGAATCCATGTAGAGCTTCAGCCATAAAATCATGCTGTAATGAGGGTGATGGAAAGTTTAGAACCGGGACTGACGTCACATTATTTGTCCATTGGGAGTCATGTAGTTTAGAAAGAACAGAGGGCCAATGACAGATCCCTGGGGGACGCCCTGGGTAACAGTAGCAGCAGACAAACTGTCGCCTGTCATTGCGATAATTAGGAAGTGAACCACATCAATGAAGGTGAGACTAGAAGATAATTCACTGATGTATTTTTGATGTAATTTTAAATTTTACTTTTGTGGGGTAGATTCTAATGGGTGTCTATCCTTTGTTCTAATGTGAGTGTTACAGCTGTAATATGTCCATTTTAGTTAAAAAGCCTTTTGAATAACACGTTATGTAAAGAATACTTTTTTAAATATATAGGATTGCTTTTGAACCTTAAAAGTCAACATAGAATTATTTTCTCCACTGGTCTTAAGGCATTATTATTTCCAGGCCATCTCACATTTTTATCAAGTGGCTCTCTTCCATGTTCTTTCATGCATTACCAGTGTAATTGGTGTGATGTGAAAAGCAAACATCTCTAAACATGATCACACACCATTATCAGTCCATAAAACCCTTTCGATTTGTAGAGATGGCAGGTAACAGATGCGTAAAATTGTGTGAGCAACTGCCAAGATAGCTGGCTTGTGTTGCTTTGCTTCACCCCGTCTAGAGATACAAGACTTTACTAAGCAATCCCTACTAACAAATGACAGATGCAATTGTGCTATATAAATAAAACGAAGTGGGTACACCAAGAAGTGTAATTACCACTCTTGTCCACAATTTAATGGTAAAATAATGTAAATTTAAAGGTTAAATAAATGTAAAAAAATAAATAAATAACTATATACATATAAAAATAATAATAAAAAAATTAGGTATTTAAGCACATAAGGAAAAATACATTACATATTATTTAGCAACTAAATAAACCACCTAAATCACTTATTAAAAAGCATTTTTGTCAAATCCAGATGATTTACCATAGAAATACACTGATCAAAATTACAAACACAACACTTTTGTTTTTGCCCCCAATTTCATGAGCTGAACTCAAAGATCTAAGACTTTTTCTATGTACACAAAAGACCTATTTCTCTCAAATATTGTTCACAAATCTGTCTAAATCTGTGCTAGTGAGCACTTCTCCTTTGCCGAGATAATCCATTCACCTCACAGGTGTGGCATATCAGTAGTATAGGTATTGCAAAAAATGCAAAATACCCAAAATTTTTGACGGTTTAGGAATTTTTTGACAATTTTGTACTTTTAATCGCTGTCGTGCCCCTGTCAGGCCGACTGGTGCGAGCCTTGGTCATGTTGTAGGCAGTGTGAGTATACCATCCCTCAAAGTTTTTAGTCTCTACGACTTTACGACAGTTCATTCTGCACGATCAGTTTTACATGGAAATCGCACATCCGTAACCATTCTAAAACTTACAATAGGGTTTCATATGCTATGCGCTTGAATAAAAAATCTCAAATGAGATGATGTAATGAATCAAAACACACAAATGTAACATTAAATGTAATAATGTAAAATAACATTTTAACTAAAATAAAATTAAATGTAAAAATACCTAACCTCAACAAATTAAATGTAAATGCATATAAAATTGCATGTAAAATAATGTAAAACTCTCAAATGAAATGCAAATTAATGTGAAATCTCTCAAAATAAACATAAAAAATTAAACTCTCACAAATCGCATGCAAAATAATTTAAAACCTTGCAATGCAAAATATTTTTTAAGTGCAACATTAATTCCTAATTTCAAAGAGTGCTGAAGGCCAATCAGTAAGAAATAAAAACTGTTGGTCAATCACGGGATGCATAAAAATTCCACTTTTAAGCTCAGGCCTTTTTGCTCACTCAAACAGATATTAGCACTCTGAGTTCATTGCAGCAATTCAGCCATCCTGGCATGAGGATTTGTGGACCTTGCCAAAAGCAAGACAGCTGCCCAGTTTTACTGTGATCCAGTCAATTTGAATTTCATAAAATTTTATTTGATGCACTTTATACTCGTGTTTGTGAGCATTTCATTATTCAATTATGTAAGAACAGAGGCCATGTGTTTCACCCGTTTGCTGTTGAACTTCACACCTCACTGCTTCATAAAAGCTAAACAAGGCTTCCACGGGGAATCGACCCATGTTTTATTCAGCATGTTTGTAGACCTGGACAGACACCTTAGTTCATTAGAGTTTGGCAGTGAATGTACACAGGACCCAATACTATCGCTAACATACAGTATACATGTTAGCGCTTCCTGTCATTTTAAAGGCCCATTTCCTTTTACAATGTTCCAGTGATGATAAGGCAATGTTCACTAAGGTGTTTATTGATTTCTATGTGTTTCAATTAGATTTAAGTGTCTCGTTTTTGATTTCTATTAGATTTAACCACATTGTTTTTATTTCATTCGATTCCATAATGAAGGATGCGCTTTAAAGTAAAGGATTATTGTCATCTGCTGAATCCTCCACAGTCTAAAGTAGGTTTAATTGAACTAAATGTTCAATGCTTTTGTGAAAACAGAAAGCACTAACGATGTGTGTTTATAGAGCAAGTAAGAGATGGATGTTGTTGCTGTATGTTTCAACAACAAGAATTACTCATTTGAAACAAACAGCAAGAGCAGAAATCTCTGGTGGGCCGTACAGACCTCCGCCTGCAGCTATGAACAGAAGCTGAGCTGATTTTAAAAGATGAACTAGCCTTGCACTTAGATTCTGACATTGTGATGGAACGGCGGAACTCGATAGAGAAGAGAGAGAGCTAGAGAAGCACGCAGATCATCATACCCTCTGCAAGCTCAAAGAAACATCCCATAGCGCTTGGTTCATTGATTGTGTTCCATGAGCATCTGCTGGCATTTAGTGTGAACACACATATTTAAGTTCACACTGATCTCCCAGAGCAGCTGTGTGTTTTTCCCTCTGTCTCGCTTCTTGCTAGTTCAATGCAGTGGAGCGGTGATTTGGAGATTAGAAATGTTAAGGTTTCTGGTTTCCACAGCACTCGGGTTTCCTCCATTAGCCTGAATCATATACTCCTGACATAAGATCGAAAAATGGGTATGCTTTTTTCGTATCATTTTGGTTCAGATGTGGTAGGCGCGCAAGATGCTTTTTCGAATGTCGACTTTAAAATATCAAGCTAGGACAAGGAATCATTATGGTCCACGAGCACCAAAATGATTAGTATAATTAACTTATTTAATCAAGCTCGCTCTACAAGCGCAATCTTATTTACAAACATGGCTGGGAAGATGGAGAAGAAAATGAAAAAGAAATCGGTAAATACATTTTTTTTTTTCGTTGCACAAAAAGTATTCTTGTAGCTTCCTAAAATTACAGTTAGAGCAGGGCGATATGGGCCAAAAAATTATCACAATAATTTTATTCATATCAGTCGATATCGATAACTATCACGATAAATGTCAAATCTTTATTTCTTTCAAGTTTAAAGTCGGATTTTTGCTCCAAAGTGAAAGTTGTAGAAACCAGACCATTAATTTTCCTTAACAAAATAAGTATCTAAATAGAAAAATTAATTTCTGCATGTTCTCATGAGTTATAATATTAAGAATAATAATATAACTTTTTTTGTCTCTTAGAAATGCACATTTGATATTAGCTTGAGGATGCAGAGGTACATTTTAGTTCATTATCAATCAGTAACATCTGTAAAAAATTGTAGCAACCTCAGTTTTATATGGTTAAATTTATTCTGACCCAGTTTTTTTTTTAAATTAAGCACTATTTTAATTAAGCATTGGTCTCCCATAGTAGCAAGCATATTAAATCATGATAAACACAGTTAAAGCCACACATAACGGTACCTCAATACCATGGTAAAAATATAACTACATGGTTTTATAGGTAGCCTATTTCTATGAAAAACAGTAGTCTAAAACATTCAGAATAAATGCACACATGCTATAGCTTAATCACAAATACATACATACTATAATTATATACCATTACTCCTGTAATAAAAAGCTTTAAACTAGTTTGAATCATAGGGTCATTTGTGTTCATTGCTGAATTCAAGTGTTTCACACTGGATCTCACAGCGCTGTTTAGTGCTTGCGTGATGGGGCCGTTCACATATGGCGTCTTTTGCATGCTCAACTTCGTCATTTCAAACGTAGGCGCGTGGCAGCTGCGCTCATGACGGAAGCGATGTGCTCGGTTTTTCCAGGTGCGTCCGCACCGCATCGAGATAATAAATGCATCTTCTTTAAATTATATCATGATAATTATCGTTATCAAATTATCACTGATGTCACATGGACTACATTAATGGGCCTTGAATGTGGTATGTTTTGGTGTCTATGCAGGGTCAGAAAGCTTTCAGATTTCATCAAAAATATCTTAACTTGCATTCTGAAGATGAACGAAGGTCTTACAGGTTTGGAACGACATGCAGTGTTGGGGAAAGTTACTTTTAAAAGTAATACATTACAATATTGAGTTACTCCCTAAAAAAGTAACTAATTACATTACTTAGTTACTTTTATGGAAAGTAATGCGTTACTTTACTTTTGGGTTACTTTTTCAATCTGGGCAGGGCTTGCTTGTTTGTTTCTAATATAAAAAGTTCTATTTTTGGCAAATGTAAAAGCCTTTTCACACCAAAAGCCTCAAATTTTGAGGCTCGTTCATAAATTCATGTCTGTAAAACAACTCAACTCAAGAAAAAAATATCGGCTCTTCAGCAATAAAAAAAAAAAAAAAGAGGAAAACAAATGTTAGATTATCTTGAGTAATTTTACTTATTAGTATGATTGAATTGAATCATCGAAGGTCGGCAGCAAAGACACTGGTTAATAAAATGGGATTAAATGCATAAAGGATATTTGTATTATTTAACATGTTTGATTATTGCAGGTTTGCGTCATATCCTGAGTTGAATTTCACTGTTTTTATTCATTTTTAGGAATACTGAATCTTTTTTTGTAAGTGAGATGAATAAATGGATGTTCACATTTATTCTAGAACTAACATCTTATTCCAGGTTTCTCTCAAGACAGGGACAGGAGAACTTTTAATCAATAAATGGAGGGAAAAGTAACTGGCGTTACTTATTTGAAAAAGTAACTCAGATATTTTCTTGTTAATTAAAAAGTCATCCGTTACTTTACTAGTTACTTGGAAAAAATAATAATATTACGTAACTTGCGTTACTTGTAATGCATTACCCTCAACACTGACGACATGAGAGTGAGTAATTAATGACAGAATTTTCAATTTTGGGTGAACTCTTTAAAGTGAATTTGTGTAAAGTGAATTCGATAGTAATGAGTAATTACTCACTAACATGAGTTACTCTGTGTAATGTTACATCCAATTGTACAATTTCATTGCCATGACAACACTATAAACATTAAAACCCTAAAATAACTAAAAATGATTTAAACAGCTTTATAGCATATTGTAACGAAGCGGAGATGAGACGAGGATCTATGTGCAGGAGTTTATTGAACATCCAAGGAAAACAACAAATAATCCAGAACGGGGAACACTGAGAAACCAGGCAAGAACAGGGAGCAACCATCACAGACATAGAACAACTGACCAACTATGGATCTAGCAGGAGTTTATCGCGACCCTCTGAGCACTCTTTGCTCAATTTTTCAAAACGGCCGACCGATCGAATATTATGTGGAGGAGTTCCTTTATTACAGCCAGCTAGTGCCTGGAGATGACACCAAAATAAAGGACTGTTTCTGGAGTGGACTCGATCCAGAGGTTAGTTTAAACTTACCGGATGAGGACCCCAGCTGGACCCTGTCACAGTATATAGACTTTGTTTTGCTGTTCTGTGAATCCCCTTTTTCTGTTAAGGAAGTAGAAAGGGTAATTCACAGCATGGTCGCCACTCCTGAGTCTCCTTGCAAGATGGCCGCCACGCCAGAGCCTGTCGCAAAGATGGCCGCCACGCCAGAGCCTGTCGCAAAGATGGCCGCCACGCCAGAGCCTGTCGCAAAGATGGCCGCCACGCCAGAGCCTGTCGCAAAGATGGCCGCCACGCCAGAGCCTGTCGCAAAGATGGCCGCCACGCCAGAGCCTGTCGCAAAGATGGCCGCCACGCCAGAGCCTGTCGCAAAGATGGCCGCCACGCCAGAGCCTGTCGCAAAGATGGCCGCCACGCCAGAGCCTGTCGCAAAGATGGCCGCCACGCCAGAGCCTGTCGCAAAGATGGCCGCCACGCCAGAGCCTGTCGCAAAGATGGCCGCCACGCCAAAGCCAGTCCACAAGATGGTCGCTGTCTCCAAGTCACGCCACATGATGACCCACGTGTTGGACTCACCCCTAATGGCTGTACGGACAGCTAAGATGGCGCTCCCTCTTGTTGCGGCAGCTACCCCTGATTCAAGTCAAGCTACAGGGCCGAGTCAAGCTACAGCAGCTGTTCCCCACGAGTCAAGCCAAGTCAATGTTGTTCCCGAGTCAAGCCATGTTGTTCCCGAGTCAAGCCATGTTGTTCCCGAGTCAAGCCATGTTGTTCCCGAGTCAAGCCACGTTACAGCAGATCTTCACAAGCCAAGTGACGTTATCGCTGCTGCTCTTCCCTTAATGGCAGTGGCCATGTGGTGTGTGTGGGCTACACACTGTGCTCCTGAGGTCACGCCTGTTCACAGGTCAGCCTCTGAGCTCTCGTCTGATCACAAGCCTGCACCAGAGCTCTCGTCTAGTCTCAAGTCTGCCCCAGAGGCCCCGTCTGGTCTCAAGTCTGCTCCAGAGGCCTTCCCCGTCGGAGAAGCTGCGCCAATGCCTCCAGAGGTGTCGGCGCCAGCCGTAGAACCTCTTACGGAGGGGGCGTTAACCACCAAACTCTCTGCTTCTCCCTTTTCCCTGTCTACATCCTCTGTCACTGTTCTCCCCAGGTCCCAGTCGATGACGCAGCCTCCTGTTCCGCCCGGAGGGCTGCTCCGCCTCCTGTTCCGCCCGGAGGGCTGCTCCGCCTCCTGTTCCGCCCGGAGGGCTGCTCCGCCTCCTGTTCCGCCCGGAGGGCTGCTCCGCCTTCTGTTCCGCCCGGGAGGGTTGCTCCGCCTCCTGTTCCGCCCTGGAGGGCTGCTGCGCCTTCTCCCTCTATTCTGTCTGCCTCCTCTGTCCCTGCTCTCCCCAGGTCCCAGAGCGTGATGCAGATTCCTGTTCCGCCCGCAGGGCTGCTGCGCCTCCTGCTCCGCCTCCTGCTCCGCCTCCTGTTCCGCCTCCTGTTCCGCCTGGGAGGGCTGTTGTGCCTCCGGCTCTGCCCTTGGGGGCTCTAGTGTCGCTGGCTCTGCCTCCGGCTCCGACCTGGAGGGCTGTAGCGCCGTCTGTTCTGCCTCCGGCTCCGCCCTGGAGGGCTCTAGTGCCACCTGTTCTGCCTCCGGCTCCGCCCTGGAGGGCTCTAGCGCCGCCTGCTCTGCCTCCGGCTCCACCCTGGAGGGCTTTAGTGCCACCTGCTCTGCCTCCGGCTCCGCCCTGGAGGGCTCCTGAGCCTCCTGCTCCGCCCTGCTGGGTACCGCCTGCTCCGCCGTGGAGGTCTTCTCTCATGATCTGGTGGTCCTCAGCTCCTCCCATCTGGCCGACTCCACCCTGGCCTCTTGCTCTGCTTCAGTCCCTTGTTTATCTCCCCTTACATGGACCTGGCCCTCCATCCCTTCCCCAGTTCTGCCTGAGCTCCTCCCCCTTCCTGGACTGGTATTTCTGTTTGGAGCGTCTGGAAGCCACTCTTTTGAGGGGGGGGGTTATGTCATGTGCCTGGTCTTTGTCTTCTGTATTCGTGTTTAAGGACTTTTATTTTGTAGTTTTTGTGTCTTATTGTTCCCTGCTTCCCTGTACCTCTGTTCCCTTGTTTGTTGCCATGGATCTTCATTGTACCACACCCACTCCCTCATCAGTTACCCCGGTTACCAATTAGATCATTACCTCACCCTGTGTATAAATAGTCCTTGTCTTTCCCCTGTATTTTGTCAGTTGTTTAATGTCTGTGATGGTTGCTCCCTGTTCTTGCCTGGATTCTAAGGGTTCCCCGTTCTGGATAATTTGTTGTTTTCTTTGGATGTACAATAAACTCTTGCACATAGATCCTCGTCTCATCTCCGCTTCGTTACACATATAATACACGTTTTAACAAAATAATTAATGAAGAATAAATAAGTGCTTTTATAAAGTTATACCCTTTCACATTTTACAAATGCTATTATGCCAAACTTAGAAACCGGGAATATATCTTTAAGGGAAAAGCAAAAAAAGTTGTTAGAACATGTCCATAATTGAGCATGTGAAAGCTTTTAGGGTGACAGGATTCAAAGCTTTTTGCACCTGATTCCAGTCACTGGATGCAAGAGAGCATGCAAGTAAAAGAGAGTATATGAAAAATTCCTGAGAGTATAGTTTAAGGAAAATTTTGATTTACATTTATTTTCTCTTTTCATGAGGTTTGATTGCCACATAAATTGGATT
The DNA here is from genome assembly GCF_022985175.1 of Labeo rohita. Classification (NCBI taxonomy): domain Eukaryota; kingdom Metazoa; phylum Chordata; class Actinopteri; order Cypriniformes; family Cyprinidae; genus Labeo; species Labeo rohita. The sequence continues at coordinate 5,134,609 of NC_066889.1, read as the reverse complement.
GCATTTCCACATTTCCACATACGCTTTTTGATCAGATATCTATGTATAGCCCTTTTGTAATGTGGTACAAAAACTAAGATTGCAACTTTGCCATTTACTTTATTTGCAACATATATAATTAATTTGAGTATAAATAATTTAATTGTCATTTTTTATGAGGCCAGCTAAATATATAAATGTGTAATGTACATAGCCTAGTAGTTATGAAACACTTATTAATGCCTTATTCTGCTTAAACATATTTTAGATCCTTCAGTCCTACCCTATGCCAAAACTTTAAGGGATACCCTCAAGCCATCCTAGGTGTATATGACATATTAAAAAATATCCTGGCTCTTCCAAGCTATATAATGGCAGTGAAGTCCAATAAACTGTGTCAATCCATCATAAAAAAGTGCTCCACATGGCTCTGAGGCATTAATAAAGGCCTTCTGAAACTAATTGATGCGTTTTTAAAGAAAAATACCCATTTTTAAAACTTAAAAACTGTAATCACTAGTTGCTAACTGTTGTATATGCATTCATGAGAGAGTGGCGTTCCAGCAGATGACGTAGGACATAGGTGTAGTGTAGGTTCTGGTGAGAAGTGACGAAGAGAGGAAAACAAATTACCGGTCACAAATTAGAAGTACAAAACGAGGATTTGTAAAGTAAAATGTTGGAGGATTTTGATATAAGCCAAAAGGAGACATTTTTGAGAAACTTTGCTTCCTTTGCTCCTGTAAACAAAATTTGGTTCTCGTAAGACTAGCATATTCTCACCAGAAATTTTGCTACACTTACATCCTACGTCATCCACTGGAACGCCACTCTCTTGTGAACATTGGTACGACAGTTAGCAGAAGCTAGAAATTACGGTTTATAAAGTTTTAAATATGGATATTTTTCTCACAAAAATGCAACGATTTGCTTCAGGAGGCCTTTATTAACCCCCTGGAGCCATGTGGAGCACTTTTTATGATGGAAGGACACAGTTTATGTTGGACTATTGAATATCACCATCCATTTATGCCATTATGGCCATTATGAAGACTGGAAGAGCCAGGACATTTTTAAATATAAGGCTGCATTGGTCTGAAAGAAGAAAGTCATATACATCTAGGATGGCTTGTGGGTGAGTAAATGATGGGGTAATTTAAATTTTTGGGTGAACTATCCCTTTAACAACTACTAACCATTAATAAGCAGCAAATTAGGAGTTAACAGTTAATATTGAGAATTGTACTTTAAAATAAAGTGTGACCATGGAAGGTGTATTGCTGAGAATTTGTGTCATGTTACTGATATACAGATTGAAACAAAACGTTTTGAACCCAAGACTGTTCTTGATATATATTCGAAGTTAGATAACAAACAGTCTACTTTTATAAAACTCTAGTTCATGAACCATGACAGACATCAGAACATCATGTACAGGATACCATGGGTATGAAGTTTTTCCAGCACTTTTTGGATATATGGTACTGTAGAGAGAGACCTACATGAGTTAGATTCCACCGTGTCACAACCTTTAAATAAGGACTGCACAGTTAATAGTTTCCAAACCATGGCTATTTCAGCAGTGAAGTGAAACTGATTGGAAATGTGACTGGGGAGTGCTGCAATGATAGAAGCAGAGATCTTGAGGAGAACTGGGCCAAGACCATCACACGCAGCAAGTTTTTCTAAATTCTGCTCACAGTGTTCCTTTACAAGCTGAGACAGGGAATGGAAAGGATAACAGGCAAACTTGGGAAAGTGAGATCCTTTGGGTTTCTTAACCAGTCGTGATGGTGATACAGAATGAGTGACAAAAGACTTTATAGAGACTATATTTGAACATACAATGGGTCCGGTGACAATAAAAATGTAAAGTATTGGATATGCGCAAAGTATAAAGTGTTAATTGGTTGCCTACTGACTTTTAAGGATTAGTTCACTTCCAGAACAAAAATTTACAGATAATGTACTGACCTTTGTCATCCAAGATGTTCATGTCTTTCGTTTTTCAGGTGGAAAGAAATTACGTTTTTTGAGGAAAACATTTAAGTTTTCTCAATATAGTGGACTTCTATGGTGCCCACGAGTTTAAACTTCCCAAATGCAGTTTAAATGCAGCTTCAAAGGGCTCTAAATGATCCCAGCCGAGGAAGAAGGGTTTTTTTTTTTTACAATTTACAATTTATATACTTTTTAACCTCAAATGCTTGTCTAGCGCTGCAATGCACATGCATACTCTGTGAATTTCATATCCTAACTGTCCTGAACAAGAGTGCACAGAGTACACATGCGCATTGCAGAGCTAAACAAGATGAGCATTTGTGGTTAAAAAGTGTATAAATTATACATTTTTTTAGAAAATAGCTGATCGTTTTGCTAGATAAGACCCTTCGTCCTCAGCTGGGATCATTTAGAGCCCTTTGAAGCTGCATTTAAACTGAATTTTGGAAGTTCAAACTCGCAGGCACCATTGAAGTCCACTATGTGAAGAAAATTCCTGAAATGTTTTCCTCAAAAAACATAATTTCTTTACGACTGAAGAAAGAAAGACATGAACATGACAAGTGGGTGAGTAAATTATCTGTACATTTTTGTTCTCTAAGTGAACTAATCCTTTAAAGGGCTTTTAATGAGCTCTGCTCGCCCTGCCCCTCTCTTCTCTCTGTGGAGTGACGAGCCTGTTTACTTTAGCCACTAAACTTGATAACTAGCATGTTATTAGGAAAGGTGATTGCAAAGATTCATAAAAAAAACCCTTATACTCACTTCTGCTGTAGGTGAAGCTGGATCACAAATGAGTCGTGCAAACATAGACGGATATACGTAGATCGGGAGGCGCCTTCCCTTCACAAACAAACGTAATCTACTGCATCTTCAACGGCTCAGATGTTGGGAGTAAATGACAACTACTGTGTTCATTATTACATCCAACAACAGCACACCTCAATCGCTTAGGAGCTATTTTAGTCTACATCCCTGTTCCAGCATCAAAACAATGGTGATCGGACTGTTACTGCTCATTCAATGTCAATCAGCTATCGTGGGAGCGGCCTCTGTCGGTGTGTCGTCACAGACAAGATGCTAAGAATGGCTTGATTTACAAAAAGAGGATATTATTTTTACAGATTAAATAAAAACCACTGGGAGGATTTTTATCATTATAGGGTGGTTGTGTACACACACTGCCAACACACATTTATGTTCGAACAACATGTAAAAGTGAACTTTTAATAACCAAAATGAAAGCAACAATGGATAATTTACCTCAGATCTTGAAAATAAATTAAACTAAATATGAAAATTATGAATGTGAACTCTGTGTACAAATAAGTGCAATCAGTGACAGAAATTGTATTTGTCACTGAGATTTTTATTAGTGCTTGTGCTAATGCTTTCGTATATTTCCTATATTTGCGAGTATGAGGCAACATTTGCAGAGATAGACACTCTTCTTATTAGCTGTGATTGGTGATCAATTTTGTCGCATCTTGTAGCCGTGTTGCATCAGATGTGGAAAGACAAATACATTGTTTCCCAGAATGCCAGAATGTAACTGCACTGTGTTTGGTTAGGACACAGTGTAAGGGTACATCAGCCAGATATGACCAGATATTCATGATTTGGACAATTCCATCTTAATATGCAAAGCTGATTCTGTTGCGCATTCAAATGATTGCTGTTTATTTGAACATCTTGACTAGCCCCACAGCAACACTGGCTCAACCAATAGCATTAGTTTGAGGCAGGACTAACTATTGTCTGACTAGCAGCAGATGGTGTTCATGTAATTTGGGCTTTCATTTTGCCTGCTTATGTCCTTGAAATTAGGACCATTGAGCTTCATTAGTCTTGCATGGCCTAATGAAAGGTCAAGATCATTAAATCGTGAGCAAAGGACAGTGATTTTCCCAAGCAGGACATATTCCTGGATCAACATCTTTAATGAATCATGGAACAATATTGTTGCTATAAACATCCCTAAATATGAATTGCCCCCAAAAACAGAAGGTTTGTAATAGCTGGAGTGTTTCCTATTCGTCTCAGTGGCATAAGGTTGTCTGGTGTGAGATCCACTGAAAGTATGTGACCTGTCTGCAGACCCAATCACTTAAGCTGTAAACAAATGCCATGTGACTAATTATTCTAGAACTGTATTAAAATTACCCTGTAATGGTTGTGATTCTGATTGGCTGACAGCACCAGTAGAACAAGCACAATCACATACCCTTCACTAATAACTGTCCTGTGCTGTGATGACAACTCAGACAGGAAATCTGTAAGTCAATTTCATGCTTTTGAGCACTTCAAAAATTGGTTTCTGGCAAACATCTTCAATAACATAATGAACAATTTGTGATTCATATGTTGCTTCCAAAAAAATATTGCATCAGAATACAAAGCTACTTATGGAGAAGGATGCATTTTGGCAGTATAAACTTTAAATATTCCAGTTTAGTATACTAAAAGTACAATTCAAGGGTATTTTTTATTAAGTACATAATATGTAAATGTATTTGTAGTATACTTAGCATAAAATACATGTATTTTAAATACATTTTAGTATATTTATTTTTCACTAGGGTATGATAACCAGGCACAACTTAACAAACCTGACACTAAATCCTACTCTTACCCCATTTCCTATTTGTAACAGCTAATTGGTTAATAGTTTGTTGTTCCAGGCTGGTGAAATCTACAGTAAACAAGACAGACTCAAGATTAGATTTAAAAGAGGTGCAAAAATGCACATTCCCAAATTAGAAGAGACACATCTGTCCTGAAGTAACAAGCCTCACCAGAGACTTCGGGTCCTGGTATACTTAATATTTAGCATTGCACAGCTGAGCATGCAAACCTTTCAAAGTTTATGCACAGAGTATGTACATTAATTAGCATGCAGTATAAGCATACTATGCAATTCCCAAAGAATGCACATTCCCAAATTAGAAAAGGCACATTTGTCCTGAAGTACAAGACTCACCAGAAACTTCAGGTCCTGGTAAACTTAATATTTAGCATTGCACAGCTGAGCATGCAAACCTTTCAAAGTTTATGCACAGAGTATGTACATTAATTAGCATGCAGTATAGGCATACTATGCAATTACTAAATTAAGGCAAGGCACTGCAGGTGAATAGGGTAAAAAAAAATTTATAGTTGCCACCCTATTTAATCAGCTGATTGATTACACTGATAATTGCAAACATTTTTTGTATTACAAGTTTTCTATAATGTTACGTTTAAATATGAAAATGAGGCATTATTTAATGAAATATGCACTAATTTGCATACATTTCTAGTACAAACATCTAACAGGGTTCCCACTCTTTCATGAACACCAGATTCAAGGACTTTTTAAAGCACCATTTATTTTATATCAAGCACCTATCAAATTCACACGCCAGCATATGTAGCGTCATAAAAGACCACTTACAGTACTTAACATTTCACTTACACTTAACATTTACATTAAACATTTCAGAGTAACGAGGTTTTGAATGTGTAGGTTTCATAAATTTAGACCATTTTGAGCAGTCGTGTTCAAAGGAATTTTGAATTTCTCATATACTGATAAAAAAATGCACAGTCAAACATTTCAGGAGCACCTTCTAATCAATAATCAAATTCTGATCAAATATTAGCCTTCCCATTATGAGATGATATTTGACTCCTTAAAGTGATTTACAGAAAACTTAGTTTTTACCTTTGTAATGGCATGTTTCCAACTTTATTAAAAGTGTCATCTTTTGTCAAGTTCAAAAAAAAAAAAAAATGTATAAGCTTTTTTAAAAAATTCTAATTAAAACAACAGAATTAAAAAATTGTACAGCAGCTCAGCTGTTACTTTGTTTTGGAACAATTTTCATTGTGTGAGTGTGCAAAAAAATCAATTCCAATTTGAAGCTTGTGACAAACGTGCACATCAACACTGTAAAAAATAAAAAAACACAATTTGTTGAGTCAGTTTAAAATAGTTTGTTACCCTACTGCCTTAAAAATTTAAGTTCAGTCAACTAAAATAAGTTTAGTCAACATGAAATGTTAAGTTGTACTAAGTAACAGCTTAGATATTTGTGTTTGCTAAACTTAACAGATGGGTAAGTAACTTAGCTGCCTTAAAAATTTAAGTTGAATCAGCTCAAATATCTACGTTGTCACTTACTATAATTTAATATTTCAAGCTGAATAAACTTTTTTTGAGTTGACTGAACTTAAAATTTTAAGGCAACATTTTTTTTAAGTTGACTCAACAAATTGTTTTTTACAGTGAACTTAATCACTTTATTTAGCGTTCATGTAAACACTACATTCAGATTCATCAATGGGAATTAATTCACTCAGATTGAACCAAAAATTGTGCATATACAAAATTTATTTCAAGCACGTTCAAGGACCTATATTTGTTTTCAAGTACTTTCCAGGCCTTGAATCCATGTGTCTGATATTCAAGTACTTTCAAGAAGCATGGGAACCCTGATCTAAACACTGGATGAAGTCAGTTTTTTTGACATATTAGAGTCAAATGTTTTTACAGAGGGAATTTTGTGTATCTAATTTTGTCACTCCATAATTCAGAAAAAACTTTGAACGAACAGAAAACAATATTTTTTTCAAATTTTTGTGTGGAACCTTCAGGATACAGACAGGAATAAAAATCTTTTGAATGTTTTCTTTTCACTAGTCTGAAAAAACACTTTATGAAAAACCCAAAAGCCCAAAATCTCAAACTTGACAGGTGCATGAAAAAAAAAAAAGTTTTTGCCAGTGTTGCCAAGTCTGCCATTTTTCTGCGGAATTGGGCTATTTTTATATTGTTGCTGTGGGCTGTTTTTAGTCTGTGGGTTAAAGCAATCCTCCCAACCCCATCCTAGAATGATATTTTGATAAAAGGGAACCTCTAACAAAGTGAAAAGTGCAGAAAAAAAAAAATGAGTTTTTAAGCTAGTTTTCTTAGATCTGGCAACCCTGCTATTTTTTCAAGCTCTCAAATCTCAACCACTTTGATGTAAACGCAGATGTAAAAATCACACTGATTTGAGCACTTGAAACTTAAGATCCACTATAGAGTGCATCAGTGGAGTGTACTTTAAAAGGTCTTGTGTGCACAACTGAGAGCAAGACGGAGTAGAAAGTGGAAAATGAAGTATACCTAGACCTGTACTTGTCAGGAATTGTGGGGCTTGCAGAGAAAAGAAAGGGAGCCACAGTCGCACAGACAGCATCAGCGTAGTCGGTATTAGGTAAAAGCGTCAGCTGGCCATAACAGCGAGAGTGTTTTTGAGATTGGAGCCCACACACAGTGCAGACATTCAGTTCGAAACGCTAATTAGGCACAGGCAGCTGTTTACTAGAGCGTGGGGGAGCCAGTTAGCAATTCCACAGCACAGAAATCTTTTCTCTCTCTCTGTCTTTTGCTGTTAACTGTACAGAACAGACCTGCGTCACAATCCCTTCGCTGCTGTTTTCCATAGAGCATCAATGGCAGCAGACGAGAGGGCTTGTCTATGTAAAACCTGAACGCCACTTTGTTAAAGAGGTGACTCACAGTGACAAGAGCCCCGTATACGGTTCTCACAACAGAACAGGGTCATTAGCCAGACTGGTTTCAGATGTACTGACATCAGGATATAGTGAGGTGATGTCAGATGGCTGTTCTGTGTGAAATAGGATCATATTAGGGCTTATATTTTCCTAAAATGACACTAATATGATGCCAGGAGGCATTGCAGTACCATTATTTATCATTAGTACCATTATCATTGCAGTGCTGTAAAATTACAGAGCTTTTGGTACACACAAAGACAAGAGGAATGTATTTGGAATGGCATGCAACCATACTTTTTAACGCTGTTTTTGTGGCGTGCAGTATGTATATGCACCTATTCTGTATGAATGGGATACACAAATGTGAAGTATTTGTTCAGAGCTGTCATTTGAATTCATAGCGGTCTGAACAAAGTTTTGGGTGGCTTGGTTCCCCCTAAACCTGGGACACGATTGCTGGATTTGCTATGAATAATTTGCTTAATATTTTAAATGCACAATATTAAGCAACATGCATGCACTGTTAACACTAATGATCCAATTATCAAGCACACTTTCAGCGATAATTGAGCGTTTGAGTCGCACCTTGTTGCTGTGTTACAGTTTCACATTTGTGAGATATTCATGGAAAGCTTTCATATGGAGAACAGCTTATTTCAGTACTACTGAGTCAAAACGAGCAGACGTGTGAGCAGATTCTGTGTTCGGAATTGAACTGTAAAGATGCTGACCCACGTGGTGTTACGTAATGTGCGAAGGCAACCTTGAAATTTCATGTTATTTACACATAGGTGCCTGAAACCTAAAAACAGACATCAGAAGTCAAGTACATCAAAGCACACCTGTGACCATTGGTGCAACGTGCCTGTAACCTTTATACTGTATTACTGAACAATTTTCATCTCTTCTAGTATGCTCATGGACTATTATTTTTATTTTCAATCTGTTGTTGTTTTCTATGTTTTTAATCATTTGTGACCCTGAACCACAAAACCATTCATAAGGGTCACTTTTCTGAAAATTTATATCTGAAAGCTGACTAAATAAGCTTTCCATTGATGGTTTGTTAGGACAATATTTGGTCGAGATACAACTATTTGAAAATCTGGAGTCTGAGGGTGCAAAAAAACTAAATATTGAGAAAATCCCCAAAAGTTGTCCAAATGAAGTTCTTAGCAATACATATTACTAATTAAAAATGTATATTTACAGTAGGTAATTTACAAAATAATTATTGGAATGTGATCTTTACTTAATATCCTAATGCTTTTTAGCATAAAAGCAAAATAGATCATTTTGACCCATACAATGTATTGCTGGCTATTGCTACAAATATAGCTGTGCTACTTATGACTGGTTTTGTGGTCCAAGGTCACATTTCAATATACTAATAAATAAGAAACAAATAATATATTTTTAGTTATTTATAATTAAAAATGATCTATCTATCCATTTATCTGTATGTATGTTTAAATTTAAAATGTTATTATTATTTTATTCATTAAATTTCTCTTTTAAAAACAATTCTGTTATGTGCCAGCTCTATAATATTTAAAATTTTGACTTTTTAAATTTAATTTATTTTTCTTTCTTTCTCTTTCTTTCTTTCTTTCTTTCTTTCTTTTTCTTTCTTTCTTTCTTTCTTTCTTTCTTTCTTTCTTTCTTTCTTTCTTTCGTGGCATTTAAAAAAATATTGTTTATTAAGCTTGACGAGCTTTACAAGGCCAGTATGAGAGAAAATGTGATAAAATACTGATCACTGACTTAAGAAAAGCTTTATTTTTGTTTGATCCATTTTTAATGGGGAAAATTTTCAGTATATCACGGCTGAACAAACACTGAGGGAAAAAATAATAATTTTCTCAGAGAAGTCTGTATAAAGCTAATTTTTTAGTGTCCATGTTACACGTAACATGCTTATTATAGTATCGGCAGTAGATTATGCATAATTTAAACCAAATAACCATCACTAAAACCTACATGTGGTTAATTGATATTTTTATTTCTTATTACTTATTTTTAGGGCTGCCAGTCGATTAAAATTAATTACATGATGCTTAGATTAATTAATGTAATTAATCGCAAAATAAATTTGATTGTGAAAATAACCACAAAAAATTACTTAAAGCTATTTTTTGAGAAAGAATCATGTAGACATTACAAATTGTAGCTTTAGACAGAAATATTTTATTTGATTCAACGTAAAATTTATTACACATAAACATTTAGGCTGCAACGGCCTAACGTAAACTATGGAACATAAAAGAAGATAATTTGAGAAACATCTCAGTATTTTTTGTTTATACAATGAAAGTCATTGGTAACCAAAACAGCTTTGTTACCAAAAGTCTTCAAAATACCTTCTTTTTTGTTCCACAAAAGAAAAGTTTTAAACAACGTGAGGGTGAGTAAATGATGACAGAATTACATTTTTATGGGAGACTCATTCCTTTAATGTTTTTATAATAATAATTATTATTTTTTAATGAAATGATACTCTAAATAAGAAACTAAATCTGCCAGCAGGTGGTGGTAAATGCTTTTGAGTCATTCATTCATATCCAATGGCTGATTCATTCAGGAATAAAGTAAATGGCTTTTTTATGAATGGGCCTTTGAATCATTGGTTCACACAATTCGTTCATTCAGAAACTAACACTGCTGTGTTGTTAGGAGACGCAACAATTCTACTGTGGCTTTAGAGGTAATATGTTTTCTGCAAAATTGAGCAAAACATATAATATTGTGTCTAAAATATAACATATTATCAACTTCTAAAGTACTGAACTGTTGTATAAAATCACATTTAAGCTCGTGATAGATCGGGACAAAATTAGCACTCGTGTCATAGGCCTATTGCTCTTGCTACCCGTGTAATATCGTGTGAAATATATATAAATATGCGACAAAACACATACAAGGGCATTTTTGCACCAATACCTTGAATTTCAGGGCATAACTGCATTTGCTGTTGCCCTGCATCATATTTGTCAACAGTCAACTATATGAAATATAAGATGACGTAGAGGACTGGGGGCAGGGCCAGCATGTTAACTGCATTGAAATATTTTAATTGCATTATTTTTTCATAACTAATTAAGTTTAACTAATTTCTTATCTGTCAAACTGTAAACTAAAATTCTGTTCTGATGTATTTTAAATGTTATTTAACCAATTGTTAAGAATGGGGACATGCAAAATGGCTGATATTCCCATGAAACATTAAAAAAAACAAAAATGTTTTAAATTTCTTTTGCAATTCACCTTATTAGAGTTCAATCTGTTAAAGATTGTGGCTAAGTTCAGCATCCTGTTAATTGTATCAGTAGCAAATCATGGGGACACATGGTACTGTTTCCTGAGGGCAAGCCATCGAGCATCGCTGTGGGAGATTCATTAAAGTCTTAGTAACCTGTTGACAGTCACAGACGGCCGGCACACTAAATTTATTTATTTAATTATTTATTTTTGATATTGCTTAACCATATGCCGTACAAGGACATAATAGTTTTGTACATTGCTGTTTTTTCTCTCCACTGACTCCTCTGCACCTTCTGCAACATGTTACAAATTGCTACACTTTTCCAAATGATTCAATATGCATGCAAAATCTGGAAAGTGTACTCACCCCGTGTCATCTGGCTTACATGTTTCGTCTCTTCCCTCTCACAGGCGGTTTTCAAGAAAATTCTGTCTCCAAGCCTGCCAGCAGGTCGTTTGCTCCGGAGGACAACCATTGAGCGGTGTTAAGCCCACCTCGGGGACTCCATTGATGGGTCACAGTGGAAAAGGCTCCGGCATGCGGTTCCCAGCTGTTCCCTTTGATCCAGGTTCAGCCCACCCTGATGAACGGCAGGAGAGAGCTGAATTCAACCCCAGGTAAAAGGGTGGGAATAAAAACTAATCGATCCTGAACAAAAGAGCAAAATGATTCCAGGTTTTCAGTGTTCCAGCACGTATTGCAGTCGTCCCTGCTGTCCGCCGAAGATTCGCAGCTCCTTTATCGGTGGCGCGAGGGTACGGGGGCTTGGCATGCGCTTGCATCGGTTGTCATGGTTGCCGGATGGAGTGTGGCGTCTCCTGCCCCTGCTCTACCTCTGTCTGTCTCTGTGCCGCTCTGGCTGTCTGTTCTCTCTCCTGATTTTCCTTTCTTTCCCTGTTCCACCTCACCCTCCTCTCTCTGTCTCTGTGTCTCCATCCCTCCCTCCCTTTTGCAGCATCCCCCAATTCCCGTTCTCCATTCTCTCTCAGGTTGTTTTTGTGCTTGTTGTCATCTCAAATCCTGCCTGTCTGTTCCTCGTCTTAAGCTCTATTTCTCCCCTGACGTTAGTGTGCTGTTTGAGGTTTCTCTCCTGAGCGTTCTTCTTCATTTTCCTTGCTGGGAATGACAGGACGAGTACAGGTGCTTGGTTGGCGACAGCTCAGCCCGCTGGAGAACCAGACAGGAGTGCGGCGCTTAGTGCTGCGGTACGGTATCAGTTTGTTACATTTCTCCATGGTCACAGTAGTCTCAGCCTCAGAAAGCACACCCAAAGTTCGTTCACTGACCGTTTGATGACAGGAGACAATCATTGGTGGCACTCTCCTGAACACACGTTAAAAAAATTGTTGAATAAAGTCGTTATTTTTGCTTTCTTTGCACACAAAAAGTATTCTCGTAGCTTCATAAAATTATGGTTGAACCACTGAAGTTTATGGACTATTTTAATAATGTCCTTACTACCTTTCTGGGTCTTGAACATGGTAATGCATTGCTGTCTATGCAGGGTCAGAAATCAAAAAAAATATCTTAATTTGTGTTTTGAAGATGAAAGATCTTAAGGGTTTGGACTGATATGAAGGTGAGTCATTAATGACAGAATTCTCAACTCTTTAAAACATTGAGTGGAATGAAACATGGTCTCATTTGTATTGCTCCTTAAGAATTTTAAGAGACAAAGTTGTTGCTTAAATGAAACAACAAATACAAAAATCCTTTTGATGATTCCCATTCGGTCTGAACTGCATTTATGATTTAGCTAGATGAAAGCTGTAAGAGCCTGAGGTTTCTGTTAGATGGGCACACTAATGGGTTCATCTGGTTTAATAGTGCACCCCTAATAACAAGACTTGATAATGATGCATTATGAACATTTCATGAATTTCTTTCGTGTACTAATACAGTGTGATAGCTACCAATGTCCAGTTATCTTATCAAACTTTTATTCAAGAAATCATAGCAGTGACCTTGTCACAGTTGCTGTAATAACCTCAGTGTTGTAATCTCTGGTGGGTTATTCATCACGTCCATGTGGCCGTGGGCTATCGCATGTATAATGTATGGCTCCTCAGCGCTGAGCTTTTGACAGCAGTAACCAGTCCTTCACATACAATAATTACAGTGTTTACAAGATGATGCTTAAATATTTCTTCTTATTTTCCACATTTTTTTTTACAATTGAGTTAGCTTGAATCACCTGATCTCAATTCAAAGTGTCTCAGGTCATCTTTGTTGTGCTATCTATTATTTATAAACATTATTTTTAAAGAATTTTTAGATTAAATAAATGAAGTTCTTGTAAATCTAATCAACAGCGATGATGGAATTGCGAAATCTCATATGCTCACCAAAGATGCAATAATTTGCAATAACACAGTACAAAAGCTTTTTCTGTTTGAATATATTTTTAAAAGTAATTTATTTCTGTGATCAAAGATGAATTTTCATTATCATTACTCCAGTCTTCAGTGTCATCTGATCCTTCAGAAATCATTCTAATATGAATATTTGCTGCACAAGAAACAGCTGTATTATTATTATCAGTGTTGAAAACAGTTGCTGCTTCATACTTCTGTAGAAACCGTGGTACATTTTTGATCACTTTTGATCAATTTAATGCATCCTTGCTGAATAATTTTTTTTTCTTAAAAAACATCTTACTGACCCCAAACGTCAAAAAGTAGTATATCACAGTCTTATTAAAAACCAACAGTCATAAGTGAATGTTCAACATTTCAGTTTACTTTTGCATTAGAATGTTGCTAAAATATAATAATAATAATAATAACATAAAAATAATAATAAAATAAAACTAAATTATAGTTGAGGTCAAAAGTTTACATACACCTTGCAGAATCTGCAAAACGTAATTTTATTATTTTTTTTACCAAAATAAGAGGGATCATACAAAATGCATGTTATTTTTTATTTAGTATTGACCTGAATAAGAATAAGTAATATATTTCACATAAAAGATGTTTACATATAGTCCACAAAAGAAAATAGTAGTTGAATTTATAAAAATGACCCTCTTCAAAAATTTACATCTGCTTGATTGTGTTGTTACCTGAATGATCCACAGGTGTAGTTTTTTTTTGTTGTTGTTGTTTAGCGATAGTTGTTCATGAGTCCCTTATTTGTCCTGAACAGTTAAACTGCCCCCTGTTCTTCTTCTTTTTATGTTCTTCTTCAATCCTTCATGTCCCACAAATTCTTTGGTTTTTCAGCATTTTTGTGTATTTGAACCCTTTCCAGCAATGACTGTATGATTTTGAGATCCATCTTTTCACACTGAGGACAACTGAGAGACTCAAATGCAACTATTACAGAAGGTTCAAATGCTCACTTATGCTCCAGAAGAAAAAACAATGCATTAGGAGCTGGGGGTGAAAACTTTTGAACAGAATGAAGATCTGAACATTTTTCTTATTTTTTTCATTTAGTACTGCCTTTTAGAAGCTATAGAACATACTTACATTTCCCAGAAGACAAAATAAGTTAAATTTACCCTAAACGTCAAATTCCAAAAGTTTTCACATAACCAGGCATTGTGTTTTCTTCTATCAGAGAGTGTTTGAAACCTTGTGTAATAGCTGTCCTCATTGTGAAAAGATGGATCTCAAAATCACACAGTCATTGTTGGAAAGGGTTCAAATACACAAAAATTTGAAAAACCAAAGAATTTGTGGGACTTGAAGGATTTTTCTGAAGAACAGCGGGCAGTTTAACTGTTCAGGACAAATAAGGGACTCATGAACAAAACACAGCTGTGGATCATTCAGATAACACAGTGTTAGGAATCAAGCATATGTAAATTTTTGTATAATCCCTCTTATTTTGGTAAAAGAATTAACATTTTGCAGATTCTGCAAGGTGTACGTAAATTTTTGACCTTAACTGTATATTGAATTATTGTGTTGATTTTAAGCTTTGAAGGCATAGACCAGATTTTGTCCTCCATCTTGGATGGATTTTTTTTAACATTATGCTGCATAATGGGATTTTCTTCTCCATGAAAAATACATGCTACGCTGTCTGAATTTGTTATCTCAAAAGGCAGTATAATCATACTTTCATGCTGGAAGCATGCCTACGATGCTTTAAGCTGCATGTAGGCTGCTCACTAAAGACATTTTGGCTGCATATGTTGATTTGTATAATTAACAGCTGAAAATGAGACATTATGTGCCAGTGAGTCATTAAACTGGTTTCAAATGCATTTGCAATGCAATGCCGAAGCAGCTTTACAAAAAATAGAATAGTGCCATAAACCCTCTGTGAAGAATCCAAAAGCCATCTGTGGCTCTGTAAGATCCCAATGCCTACAATGTAAGCTTACCTAAAACTTTAACACTACTTTCTCACTGCCATGCACACTGCGTTGGAGTAAAATGGTGAATTGAATCCCAATGGCAAATATAATGGCAAAGTGAGAGATTACCTGCAAGAGGGAGAAATAAAGACACGAGAGGCCACGTCCAGCTGCGACACAGCTAGAATTCAGAGCGATTTGACACAGGCCACACATTGAGACAATCGGCTTAGTCTGTTACAGACACTTGGGAAAATCGTTTGCTGTTGCAGCTGAGGACTTGTCGGATTGCGGAGAATCTGCCGCCGCTCTCAGCGCACAGGAGAGACCATCGGAAAAAAAAGGGACAGACAGAGAAAATGTGACTGTATGCTGGAACACTGTTTGCCTGCCAGAACGGACAATAATAAAATAAAAATAAAGTCATTATTTTAGTTTTCTTTGAGCACAAAAATTATTATTGCAGCTTCATAAAATACGGTTGATCCACCAATGTCATGGACTATATTATAGATGTCCTTACTAACTTTCTGGGCCTTGAACGTGTCAGTTGCATTGCTATCTATGCAGGGTCAGAAAGCACTTGAAGATGATAAAGATCATGAAGGTCTTGTGGGTTTGGGTTTGGAATGGGTTTTGCTAGATAAGACCTTTCTTCTTCGGCTGGGATCGTTTAGAGCCCTTTGAAGCTGTATTTAAACTGCCTTTTGGAAGTTTAAACTTGGGGGCACCAATGAACTCCGTTTTCCTCAAGAAACATAATTTCTTATCGACTGAAGAAAGGAATACATAAATGTCTTGGATGACAAGGGGGTGAGTAAATTATCAGTAAATGTTATGGCTGCACTGGAACCTACAATCACAAATAATAATTTTACCATGCGTGTACCACGCGCAACCAGCTGTCACTGAGGCGCCAATTTGACTGACGCGCATACTGGGTCTCTCGAGTGGAACTGCTCTCCTTTACCTTATAGAAACCTATAAGAACAGAAGTGACATATATCAAGACAAAAATATCCTGTTTTGAAAATCTGAATGGCAGGTGCTTCTGTCACAGAAACTGCAGTTTTGACAGGAGGAAAAAATAATGACAGCATATAGCAAACCACCTGCTGGAATGGGCAACACTACCTCGTGGGAGTCATTAGAGCTGCATTACGATGCACAGGTTCCTACACACTCCTCAGGGGACGTCTAAAAGTTCACTCCACTTGACAAAATTCATTCATTTGAAATGCCCTGCAACCAAATCATACACATACAGCTGCTGAACCATGGGGTTTCAAGTGTGCTCACGTAATATAGTTGTGTAAAATGATAATGTGTAAATTGATAATAATCAGCATATTAGAATGATTTCTAAAGGGTCATATGACACTGAAGATTGGAGAAATGATGCTGAAAATACAGCTTTGCATCACAGAAATAAATTACTTTTTAAAATTGTAATATTTCACAATATTATTGTTTTTACTGTATTTTTGATCAAATAAATGATGGCTTGGTAAGCACTAGAGACCTTACTAGCCCTCAGTTCCTTTTTTGAATGGTACACAGTAGACAGTATATTTATAAACACAGACAGATAAAATAGTAACTCTCACTGACAATGATTCAGAGAAAAAATAAAGCAGGAAAATATTGATGTCTGCTGTAAAGGTCACACATGTATTACATGGGTTCAAGAGGGAAGCAAATGCTCTTTTACAGATTCTTTGGCCACAGAAGGAGAAAGAGACTTGAGGAGAAATCAATATGAATGGCTGCCCACGCAACACACAGAGTTTTTTCGCAGTCAGACTCAGTTGAAGTTAGGTTTCCTGGCCTGTTAGTTGTAGATCTTTGTTATTTTTTAAGTCATTTGTCAGTTAATGATCTCATGTCTAGATATCAATGAGAGTCATTTCTCCCACTAAATAGCGTTCAGTCTTAATTACCCTTTAAATGCCTGAAACGATTGTACACACAATTGATAGTCATAATAATGATTGCAGCAAGAAATGTTTTTCTCTGTATGGCATCATATAACCAGAGGGATTGCATTAACATTAATTTAGCTTTTTATTTGCAAATTAAAAAATACAAAAGGAAATACACTGCTAGTCGAACGTTTTTGGACAGTAAGATTTGTAATGTTTTTTTTCTTTTTTTAATCTCTTCTGCACACAAAGCCTGCATTTATTTGATCCAAAGTACAGCAAACACAGTACAATTTTTAAACATTTCTACTATTTAAAATCAGCATTTATCTGACATAAAAATTGTTTGCAACATGATACACTATACCATTCAAAAGCTTGGAGTCATTATAATTAATTAATTAATTTAAATTATTTATTTTGGGGGAAAGACGTTTTAGAAATTAATACTTTAAATTAATCAAAAGTGATAAAGACTTTTATTTATAATGTTACAAAAGATTTCTATTTCAGATAAATGCTGTTCTTCTGAACTTTCAAATCATCAAAGAAACCTGAAAAAATACTCAGCTGTTTTCAACACAATAATAATAATAATAATAATGTTTTTGAGCAGCAAATCAGAATATTACAATGATTTCTAAAGGATCATGTGACTGGAGTAATAATGCTAAAAATTCAGCTTTGAAATTACAGAAATAAATTACATTTTAAAATATATTTAAATAGAAAACGGTTATTTTAAATAGTAAAAATATTTCGAAATTGTACTGTTTTTGTTGTACTTTGAATCATATAAATGTAGGCTTGGTGAGCAGAAAAGACTTATTTAAAAAAAACTTTAAAAATCTCACTGTTCAAAAACTTTTGACTGGTAGTGTATAAGTATACATATATCAGGCTAAAAAGTTTTCATTAATTTATAAATATAATTTATTTTATTATTTTTAAATGTTGATAGTACCACATGATTTTTGTTGGTTGCATAATAAATACTTTTTTTTTTTAAATTGCCACCAAAAATATCTAAATTAAGTTTTATACACAAATTAGAACTATGCTTCATATTAAGTAATTATTTCCAAAATATTTTGAAATTCCAGAAGCTAGTTTCCACTATGATAAAAATAAAAAGTCTCTCTCTCATATCTTACAATGCGTACTATACATCTTGCAATTCTAAGAAGAAAAGTCAGAAATGTGAGTTATAAACTCACAAATCTGAGAAAAACATCAGAATTGTTAGGAAAAAAAGTGGCGAAAATGGCGAAAATATGGAAGCCCGTTTCCATATTTCCCAAAAAAGGTAATTGCGACTTTTTATCTCACAATTCTGACTTTTATTCTGAGAATTGTGAGTTATAAACTCGCAATTCTGACTTTTTTCCTCAGAATTATGGGATATAAACTTCCAATTGAGAGTTATAAAGTCCAGTTCTGGGGAGAAAAAAAAAGACTGATATGTTCACAGAATTTATATCTCACAATTCTTACTTTTTTTCTCACAACTGCAAAGGATATATCACATAATTCTGAAAAGGTCGCAATGACATTTTTATTTTTTATTCAGTGGCGGAAACAGGCTTCCATAAAAGGACGAAAAAAGCATCACTTGCAAATGAGAGCATTGTCAGAACCAAAAGAAAAAAAAAAGGCCTGTGCTTTATTTTACTGTTTGGGGCGGGTGCAGGAACGCATCGCCTCATTAGCTTCAATTGATCTCCAACGCTGGCAGAGCATCATTAACCCACACCACAGGCAAGCAAATACTGAAGCACAAGAACTGCGACTCAGATCAGATCTCAGTACGATGTGTATCAATGGATGAATTTCCTTCAGTGTGTCTGTACATTAGTTCTCAGTCTCAGGCCTGCATATTTTAGCAAAGAAGAGATCCTGCAAGTTTCTGATTGCACCCTGCTGATTCATTCTGTATATTTGCAGGAAGCTGGTGGGTGCAAAGCCTCTTGGGAATGAGCGGATGAGTCCAGAGGCAATCAGACGAGGTGATGACAGGGGCGCGGCTGCACACGGCCTCCTCCGGTCGATAAAGCCATTACACACCCAAGCCAGGATCTGCCGAACAACTCCACCGCACAACAGCAATAGTGTGGGTTATGTTTCAGATTTTATAACTGGTCGCATCAATTATTTCTCTTTAAATCTGTCTGTGACCTAAAAAATGCAGCCTGGAGTGACATGCTATTAATAAGCTCTTCTGAGTTACTTTTAAGTGAAGGATTTTACAATGTATCTGTCGGGGCATTAAATCTAATCCAGATATGAGTCTGCCAGACTATAATGAAGTAAAAATGAGCCTTCAACAAATAATTGGTCATGTGCTAGCATACTTTACGCTCTCATCAATCTATTATGTAGCAGCCTTGATGAACTGAATAAGGCTAATGTGCTGTTAGCATAAATCAATGGAAGACAGGAGGACATGCCGGAGGGTGATGTATGAGATTTGGGAAGCTTGTTAGGTAAGCCCAAATCCTTGGAAACAACATGGAAACTGGCCCTGTGTAGACTGACAATCAAGTAAATGTTTGTCCTAACTAAATATTGGTTTCTAACAATACACTTGAGGTCAAAAGTTTACATACACCTTGTAGAATCTGCAAAATGTTAATTATTTTACCAAATTAAGAGGGATCATACAATGCATGTAATGTTTTTATTTGGTACTGACCTAAATAAGATATTTCACATTTTGAGATCCATCTTTTCACACTGAGGGACTCATATGCAACTATTACAGAAGGTTCAAACGCTCACTGTTGCTCCAGAAGGAAAAACAATGCATAAAGACCTGGGGGTGAAAACTTTTGAACAGAATGAAGATGTGTGCATATTTCTTATTTTGCCTAAATATCATTTTTTCCCCATTTAGTACTGCCCTTCGAAAGCTACAGAAGATACTTACATGTTTCCCAGAAGACAAAATAAGTTCAATTTACCCTGATCTTTAAATTCAAAAAGTTTTCACCCCCCGGCACTTAATGCATTGTTTTTCCTTTCTGGAGCATCAGTGAGTGTTTGAACCTGTAATAGTTGCATATGAGTCCCTTGTTTGTTCTCAGTATGAAAAGAAGGATCTCAAAATCATACAGTCATTGTTGGAAAGGGTTCAAATACACAAAAATGCTTAAAAACCAAATTTGTGGGATCTGAAGGATTTTTCTGAAGAACAGCAGGCAGTTTAACTATTCAGGGCAAACTAGACAAAAAAAAAAAAAAAAAAAAAAAAAAAAGCTGTGGATCATTCAAGTAACAACACAGTATTAAGAATCAAGTGTATGTAAACTTTTGGATGGGGTCATTTTTATAAATTTAACTATTATTTTCTTCCGTGGACTATATGAAGACTTCTATGTGAAATGTCTTATTCCGGTCAGTACTAAATAAAAAATAACATGAATTTTGTTCCCTCTTATTTTGGTAAAATAATCAACATTTTGCAGATTCTACAAGGTGTAAGTAAACTTTTGACCTTAACTATATGAAAGTTATAGTGTGGACATTTCTACAATTATACTAAAAGGCCTTTTTACAAAAAATATGTGAACTATCAATCAGACAGCAGGCATGTAGAAGATTGTGTACATCTTTTAGCAAAGTTTTATGATACAGTCAAATATGATATACTAGACTTCATGCTTAAAATGTCTGGAGCGGAAATGATGTGATATTAAACTCATTCATTGCAGAAGACAAGAGAATAGCATGAAAGCGCTAGATGCATATCCTGACAGTGAGAAACTGAATTCAATATTGTTTTAGTCACAATATTGATATCAGCTACTGTAGCTTGTCATGTTGACTATGAAGTCATTCATCTGCATTAAAAACAGAGGGGCGCCTATGTCCAATTATAAGATCTTAAATTCACTATGTAGCCACACAGGGCGTCGCAAGAGCCTTTTACAGAAACAAGAGCCACAAATGGCTCTGTGCCCCAGTAAAATATCACTAATAAATCCCTGTCTGACAATGAAGATTAGCTTATCGACCAGAGAATGGTTTCCCTAATAATATTTCAGTATCCACGCCACGTGTGTTTGCTATCAGCTGTTTAGAATGAGAACTAGCGATGCCGGATTGTGGATGAATCAGTCTACCGAACAGTTTTTATAAAAGGTTTAAAATTCAGTTTGGTTTATTCATAGGATATAAAACATAAGAGCCTACGAAACAAACCTTGCCACTTGTTCACGATAATTCAGGCCATGTAACTTTTTTTGTGAAGTGTGCTGTCTTTCTTTAAAATAAAAGCCACTTTATTATCTAATCAGTTATCCATTTTAAATTGTGCATATCAGTGTGTGTGTTGGCGATACATATCACTGTCGCTGGGAGTTTGTAAATCCATTGTTCCTGTTATATTTGCCAATGTCCTTTTGCAGTATAAAACCAACAGCTGTGGTGACATCACATTAAATATGTATGGCTCGGTTCAGTTCTCAGGGGATATCCGAAGGGCTTTTCACAGCCTTTTGACACGTTGCTTTCCTCCACATACCAGAAATACTGTTACTTAAGGGAAAGATTCTATCAAATAGGACAGGCATTCATAAAACAAGTTTATTACTGAAATAAATTTTAAAGGATGCATGTGCTTTTGCAAATATCTAATATTTAAGGCAGTCTGTATTCACCTTTTTCTTCCCATAAGTGTGGGTGCGGCAGTTTGTAAAGTTTTATGGGTCTGGTTTCTGGTCTCATCCGGATCCAGCTTTTTTTAGCTGGACAAAACAGCTTGTTTTGCTGTTTGTTATTGCAAATTGGTGTGTCTTACCATATTAACTGAATGTATTATCTTAATTATAAAAACACTGGTTTGTAGTGCAAACAGTTTTACCATTTACTGCACATTGATAATGAACCAAAGTCTCACCCATAGGCTTACTTGCTCGTTGAAGATAGGGATAGGGCAGTGATGGACTAAAGGCACATTTTCTCAATCTCATACCTGTTAATGTTCAGACATGAGCGCTCAGTTAGGGTGCAGCCACATTATATTTTGTTGGTCACGTAACAAAAAGTACAATCGTGAAAATTCCTGTTGGAATTACTAGAATTTGACCACAAAATGTACCATTGCACTTCGCAATGGTAAATATGTTCGCTCTTTTACACGTAAGGTCCTTGCACACCGAAATTTTCACAAATGATAAAATAAAATACAACATATATATATGAAGAGCTCAGATGCAAAACCAGTTGAAAGCCATCTCGGTCAAAAATGAGATAATGATTCTGAGTGAATGCAGGATCAAGTTGTTTTCTGTGTTTTTTGCGTTAAAAAAAAAGGATCAGGTTCAATTTTCTGCATTTTTTGCGTTAAAAAAAAAAAAAAAAACTTGCATACGAAAATTTTCTACCTTTAGGGTCCATGCACACAGCTATAAATTTCGTATGTTTTTTTTTTTTTTTTCGTATTTGTCAAAACTCATCAAGCGCAGAACATCATGGTGGCTCCGAATTTCAAAACACCCTCTCAAAATGCTATTTTTTATTTTTTTTATGAAGTGAGGTCGTATTTAATTTTTTACATGCGACCCTTCGCAAACAGCTTGATTAACAGGCGAGCTGACCAAATCATAATTCCAAGTTCGTCATTTTGTCCGACCAACAAATCAGACAGGATAGTATAGGTTAACTTAAACTTGAAAAATTGTGTGTATTGACATGTTTCTGCGGTTGAAATAAAATGCATTCTGATGTTCATTCATGTTTTTTGTGCTTTAAAGGGGTCATCAGATGCCCATTTTCCACAAGTTGATATTATTCCTTAGGGTCTTAATGAAAACTCTGTAATATACTTTGGTTTAAAAAATTTCAAGGGTTGTGTAAAATACCATTTTTACCTTGTCTAAATGAGCTCTGCAAAAATCAAGCCATTCTGATGAATTGTTCCTTTAAATGCAAATGAGCTCTGCTCGCCCCGCCCCTCTCTACTCTCTGTGGAGTGACAAGCTCTGCTCAGAGAGATTGTTTACTTCAGCTGCATTTAGCGCATTTAACCCTGAAAGTTGCTAACTAGCGGGTTATTAGGAGTTTGCCGAAATTCATAAAAAAAAAAAACATATATACTCACTTCTGCTGTAGATGAAGCTGGATCATGAATGATTTACACGAACATAGACAGATATATGTAGATCGGGAGGCGCATTCCCTTCACAAACAAACGTAATCCACTGCATCTTCAGCGGCTCAGATGTCGGGAATAAATGATGACCACTATGTTCATTATTATATCCAGCAACACAACACCTCAATCGCTCAGTCGGAGATATTCTTGTCTAACTTACATCCCTGCTCCGGTATCATAACAATGGAGGTCGGACTGTTACAGCTGATTTCCTGCGGGTCTGAGGTAAGACGTTCATGTCAATTAACTATCGTGGGAGCGGCCTCCTAGCATCTGAGAATGGCTTCATTTGAAAAAGGGGATATTATTTTTACAGATTAATTAAAAACCACTGCATGGATCTTTATCATTATAGGGTAGATTTGTACATACACTGCCAACACACATTAATGTTCAAACAACATGTAAAAGTGAACTTTGCATCCGATGACCCCTTTAAGTAGATAAGAAAAGATGATCGGTTCACGTGTCGATTGATCTAATAAAGCAATACAGTGATCTGTCACAACACATTAAAGAGCCACAAAATGGTATTTATTGTTTGATTTTCGTACAAAAATTACAACAATTTAAATGAGATCTCGTTTCATACCGGTCTTGTCTGGCGGTGGGTTGTCAGTTTCCTGCTTTGCGATGTATTTTTCACTGTGTCAATCACGTTTACGCACTGCCTCAAATTTCATCCTTCATAAAATAAACAAACAGAACAAAAAAAAAGAAAAAACAAATTGATCAGGTTCAATTTTCTGCATTTTTCACATCCAAAAAAAACTTTCTGTCTAAAAAGTATGCAAGGACCTTAGGCTACATTTACCTATAAAAAAAACAAACAAAGTCCTTGCCTTTAAGTCCGATTTGAAATGAAAAAACAAAAAAAAAACAAAAACAAAAATGCATTCATCATGTCATGAAGAATTATAATTTTCTTGATTTTACATAAACTGTACAATAAAGGTAGGTTATATGTACTATATGAATGATTATACCAAAACACAGTAATATATAACTTAAGAAGGGCTGTATTGACCCGTTAAGATTTTGCTTACATATTCCTTTTAAATATATTTTTCTATTTTATTACAAAGGTTTCAGAGGTAAATCAATAACTACAATTTTAACAATATTTCAAGTGTGATTTATGAGATTTGTTGTATTTTTAATCCAGTTTTTCTTTGTAAAAAGCAAAAAGTTGATCATACTGATTTTAAAGTTAAGGATTGATTAGTTTGAACATACAATGAACCAAACACTATCATAACATCTTAGTTGATAATTCAGTAGACTTTATTTTTAACAAAATATCCCATGTTTCGGTCGTGACTGCACATTGTCAGTAGTGACAGTAGTGTTTTGGCATGTTCCATTTTGCCACTGCCGAAACGATGACATGTTTCAGTTGTGTTACGGTAGTGACAATTTTATGGGATAACACTCAAAAAAAAGAAAAAAAAAGAAAAACAGATTTCACTACAGAAATTCCACCAAATGTTTTGGTAGTGACCGTTTCAGATACTTTTGAACCTAGCTCAAAGATGCTAATCAGCACATGGTAACTAAATGTTATGGAATAACTCAAAAAAAAAAAAAAAAAAAAAAAAAAAGTGTGCTTAATTGCAGAAAAAAAGGGTGTTTGGTAGTGACACTCTTTAAAATTACGCACAGATTTTTCATACTTTTCAATACATTTACCTTAAAGTACCCCTATTATGCCATTTTAAAGGTTGCTAATATTGTTTTAATAGACTCCCAAAACAGGTTTACCTGTATGCAAGGTCAAAAAACACTTTAATTTTACCCCATTTCTAAATGATTCATAAACGACTCGTGCGAAACAGTTCGAAAAATCAGTCTCTCTAAACCCCTCCTTTCCGTGAGCCCTCACTGCTGTGATTGGTCAGATGGCGCAGTCCTTTATGATTGGTTTACCGCGTACAGCGTGTCGGAAAACGAAACGCCCATTGCCATAACTGACTGACAGCCCTGGATACTTGTCAATACATAGAAAAGATGGCATCGATTTTGCCATAACAATTCCAGCCAGAGTCTGATGATGAAACGGCTGAAGTGGCTGATCGACAAGTTAGCACAGTCTACCATGGAAAGTGCTTGCAATTTGCTTATGCAAGTGAACCGGGCACACCTCTATGTTGTAAACTTCAACATTGTATAATGCATTAAGTCGGCTTTCACACCGAATGCAGAAAGCGCTGCGCTGGCCGCTGGGTTCAATCATAGACTCTAAAAAACATGGACGTAGTGTCCGTGACGTCACCCGTAGGTTTCTGAAGAGCATTTTTGAAGCTCTTAGTGGGCGGGAGTCAGCCGTCGCCATCTTGGAATTGCGTCATTGCACGTCACTCCCGGATAATCGAAAATGGGCAAATAGGCGGGACGTGGGTTGAGCTGGTTGTTGAAACCACGCCCGCCTAGCGCAACGGTGGTGACAGCAGCGGCAATCCACCTGTCACTTAAATGGCCACGCCCTAAATTATGCAGAACTTTAAGGCTTAATATAAATTAAACGGATGAGTTATAAAAAAATTCACCCCCCTCACAGTTGACATGAATGGCAAAATTAGCTATATAGACGAAAATCACTTTTTGTACCACGCTGTAAACGTATTTTTTTCTGCTGTGAAGTTAGGCATTTTAACATGGGGAGCCTATGGGATTTACTCCCTTTTGCAGCCAGTCTCTAGCGGCCAGTCGATGAATTGCAGTTTTAGTCACTTCCGTGTTGGCTTCAAGAGGGAGATCGGGAAGTTCCCACTTGGGTTCAATGCAGCCCTTCAGAGCGCAGCGGCAAAAGTTTATTTGAACAACTCATTTGAACTTTGTCTGCAGCGTGCGCGCTTCGGTCGAGGCCGAAACAAGCCGTCCTCGCGCAGCAGAAGCAATTAAAACGAATGGGTTTCATAGCACAGTGCTTTCCGCATTCGGTGTGAAAGCCGCCTAGTGCGCCATCCTTTAACATTACTCCAACTAATGAGACAGACAGACAGTCAAGCTGCAATCACATATTTGTAGACTACAGTGGGTCCACAGCTGAACAACTAAACTACAGAAGCGTGATTTAGCCGGTTAGCATGACGTGTGCAGGGTTGTTACACAACATAACATACACACCTACGTATTTTGAACGATCGCTAGAAAATACAATCTTTGTAGATTCATCTCTTTTGGAAGTGAATATAAAACAATTTTACTCACAGCGTAGGATACAGCGTCTTCTATATAATGTACATGCAAATTTCCATGTGACCTGAACCCCATGGAAATGTATGGGCGGGCAAGTTGTTCGCGACGTAGAACGTGGGCGGATATTATGCAAATGTGTTACTTTGTGACGTGTGGCCGTAACAGAAAAAGATTCGAAATCCTGACGACTCGTTCAGGCAAATGTGAGCCGACTCTTATTTTTGATAGACAATAACTTTAGTTATCGTACACTGTCGGCTTCACAACTTTGCAGATAGTTTATGTTCACATACAGCTACATGACACACTGTATGAAAGATCATATTTGAAAAAGCATAATAGAGACACTTTAAAAATAATGGGGTCTATCTACCATGTAGCTATAAGAGAGAGTGACTCAAATATTTCCTGATCATAAATGCAGGTGTGTAGTTAAAAAGCAGTTTCAGCCAATGGACTAAAACATGCACGGTAGTAACATGAAAATGCTTAACATTTATTTATTTATTTATTTTAAGCTTACAAAGAAAGTATATGTTTTTTTTTTTTTTTTTTTTTTTTTTAACTTTATTATTATTAAAATGATATTTTTTAATAACAATGGAATAAAATGCAAATAAATATTTCAATATTTTTATAAGTTGAAATTTAGGGGTTAGGATTCAGGGCAGCCTCCTCCCAATTGCAAGTACCCACTAAATGATTTTACATATTAAATCTTACTGATAATTTAAATATTGTTGGTTTCAAAATATAATTAAAAGATCTTAGTAAACATCTAAGATTTGAATACTTAGATGATGCTTAAATGCATTTTTTGGCTGTGGGAAAGCAGTTTGCACCAATTATGTAGAATGGCTCATATATGCCCCCTTAAAATTGAGGGGTCAAAGACCTTTATCATCCAACAATTTAAAGAAAAAAAAAAAAAAAAAAAAAAAAAAAAAAACACACAAATTTGTTTAGTTGAAATTAAGTGATCTCAGCACTGCAGGAAGAAAATTCCTTTGCCTCCTAATTTTTACATAAACTGCTATGTTGACTGTTTTTACAATGTTGAGTTATGTAATCACAGACATCTCACCAGTCATTTCATATACAATGTGTAGAGACAGTGTAAATAAGATTCAATGTGCAGTGAAGAGAGCTTTGTTGATTACAGCGAAACTTTATAAGATCGTATTGAACTAAGATGAGTGACAGCTTTCAATGATTTTTAAGGGAGTTTGTAAATGAGATATTGAATACAACAGTTAATTAAACAAGTTAATATTAAGTGACTTACAATGCTTGACTAGAACACTAATGCCTGATTTTGCTCTATTTCATCATCAAAATAGTTTGAAACGAGTCACAACTGAGCTGCTGCGCATCTCCATTCAAACACAGCCGTGTTTCATTTATGAATGAACGTGCGTTTTTAAACAATGCGAGTCAATGACTCAATTTCCCAATTATAAAAAGAGTCACTTGCTTTATTCCTGAATGAATCAGCCGTTCAAACGAATCGAATGAGTAATTAAATCAGGGACTTGCTGCCACCTTCTGGTAGTTTTAGCTTATATCTATAGTACCTTTTCAGTTATTTAAATAATTTAATATTTCTATATTCAAAATGTATATTTAAAACACAAGCCACTTTTGTGTTCTTCTGTGCCACCTCTATAGTGCAAATTAATTTTGTTAATACTGATTTCATTAAATAGGTAACTTGTTCTTATTCTATTGTATTTAGACATTTTGAAAAGCTTTTAAAACAAAAGAAACTGACATAAGATGATATACTTTATTAAAAGTTAGAAAAGCACCATTACAAAAGATTTAAATTATTTATTTTATTTATATATATATATATATATATATATATATATATATATATATATATATATATATATATATATATATATATATATATGATTTTTTTTTAATCAGATTTTTTTTATTGATTAGAGGTGATCCTAAAGTTGATTGCGCTCCTGAACGTAAGTTAGGAGCACAAGAAAAGCAAGCATAGAGCCCTGTTATGTAAAGAACATTTAGATTTTACTCTTTGATACTTTTTGCTATGGAATAAAAAAACATTCTCTTTTTTATTGCCATTTGAAAAGATTAAGCTTGCTGCACTGCATTCAGGAATTTTAGGTTTTGTTCACAGCTTTGTCTAGGTTGTTAAACAGTTTATGTAATTGGTGTCCTCCATTGACATCTAGTGGCTCACCACAGGCAATGCATTAGAGTTAAAATTAAATGAAAAGAAGAAATGACAATAAAAATTAAGAGTACTCTTTTTTAAATTAAAAAAAAAAATAAATAAATAAATAAAAATACTAAAATCACCATTTATCCTTTTATTGATAACATTGACAAATACCCCAAGTATTTACACACTACATTGAACATTTTGCAGATAAGAAAGTCGCTTGAATCATTTGAGATCTAAAAATGCCTGTTTATTTCAAATCACAGTGTCACCTAGACATAAAAAAAAAGAAAAAAAAAAAAAAAAAAAAAAGTAAAGTAACAACTGAAGGTGCAAATAAGAGCTTTTCCCAGCTTAACATTTGATCACTTGTCTCCAGTTAAAGCTGAAAATATCCTTAGACTCTCCACACATAAAATTATCAATGTAATCAGTCAGAATTACACAAAGAATAATACAACCACAATTCACAAACATCCTTTCAACGATGCATGAAGCTTATGGGGCCGAACAGAACTGAACCTTAAATATAGCAACAAATTGTGCATTTTGAAAGCTGGGAGAGTAGAAAATAAAACAGAACTAAGTCAACAGCCATACAGAAACACACCACCTTAAATAGTTTTAAAAGAGTATGTACTGCTACCACTTTGTTTATTGGTGAACGGTGTGGAAATATTTTATTTTTGCCAATGCAGTTTAATAGCAAGCTGTAACAGGACCACCAGCAAACCCAGCATTGAGAGAGTTTGGTTGTCTAAAGTCAGAGCTTGCATGCATTGGGCAACTCTACTGGTGATCAGTTTATAGCAGCCTTGACATCAAGACCTCTTAGACCCAGACTTAACTGATACTAATTGGCAGCGAACAAATAACTTACTGCCCAATTAGGAGAAACAAGTTCTTTAGTCATCGTCATCATCGTCCTCTTCTTCGTCCTCCTCCTCGTCGTCTTCATCTTCGTCATCGTCATCATCCTTGGGTTTGGACTTGGCAGATGATGCCCCTCCGCTTCCTTTTCCCTTTCCTCTGTAGTCCGCCATGTCCTGAGAAAATAAACCACGACAACTTTACAACTACAAAACAAATAACTTTATATCACCCAATTTAACACTACAATTTAAAATTATTTTTCTATTTAAGTACATTTCAAAAAGATATATTCTGGTGACAGCAAAGCAGAAATCAATCTCTTTCATTTTTCCAACCACTATCCACATGAACAGCATTTTAAGAGACGTCATGCTCCAACCTTCTGATACTTGTCCTTTAGTTTGTTGGCCTTGGACAGGAAAGGCTGCTTCTCAGAATCAGACAGATTGTTCCACAGCTCTCCCAGCTTCTTGGCTACATCTCCAATGCCCAGACTGGGGTTCTCAGACTTGATGTTGGGCCTTTGCTCTGCACAGAACAGGAAAAATCCAGACCTGGGGAAAAAGGAAAAAAAAGAAACATTTAAGTAACTAAACCAGCTAAGGCCATATTCCATCCAGAATCAGTGAAATAAGTTATGAAAATGAGCCTTCTAAAGGAAAAAAGCACATACGGTGGCCGCCTTGGAGCATTAGGGTCCTTCTTCTGCTTCCGACCCTTTTTTCCTGGATTGTAACTCATCATTTCCTGATCATAGCGGGCCTTGTCCTGTTTGGCCATGTCTTCGAATTTAGTCTTCTCTTTTGGTGACATAGTCTGAAAAAAAAAAAAAAAAAAAAAAAAAAAAAGAAAAGATTACAGTTTCTTTAAGCTGCCACCCGAAGTCTTTATTCTTTTTCCATTGGTTTTTATAGACGTCTCATGATTCTACTTACTTTCCATCTCTCTGAACACTTCTTGGAAAATTCAGAGAAGTTAACCGTGACACCAGGGTTCTTCTTGTTGTGCTCCTCACGACACGTCTTCACAAAATAGGCATAGGCGGACATCTTGCCCTTGGGTTTCCCCGGATCACCCTTTGCCATTATTACAAAGTCACTCAGCTATCACCACACCTAGAAACACAGACAATTTAATAAACATTTCTGTTTTCATTTATTACTGAAAGGACAAATAAAACACATCACATCCTGAGAGAGTCTCTTAATGGAGTGCAATAGTGTCCACCCAATTTTTTAGCAGCGATGGTTCCAGAAATAAATTTTCACATTTGCCTGAAATCCATAGTGATTTTGAAGTAATCGATAAAAAGATTCAAATCAAACAACTGAGGTAAAAGTGAATCACATCACATGCTTTCATTTAAAGTCAAAAATTAAATTACAAGATTGTGTATTTAACTATACAGTACATTTATTGCACTAATATATATACACACACACACATTGCATTCAAAATGGTTCATAGACAGGCACTAAAGAATTTGCAAACTTTCAGTTCTTTGATTGGTGGAAATTTGTAACAGAATCATGGGTAATGTAGTTTTCCACAAGGAGTTGCCCCTGTTTAACAATAAAAGGTGGTAAAGAGGTTTAATTAGTGCACGCTGATGGCTTCAATCGAAGCATACACCATCGATTACGAGCAGGTTTGTCTTTAAAAAGTTATCTTAAAAATAAGTTGATGGAACTTTTACTTCGTTTACTTCAATATATCGCACCTGTTCGGTGCATTCAAACACGATTCTTATTTATTCCGCGTTGTAAAGTGCAAACTTATGACAGAAACTAAACTTTATTTTTAACCGTAAAGCTACAAATTAGTGACTATATCTAAATTAAGACGTCATTTAAACGCGAGACTAGTTTAAAAGCAAGTTACGTGTGAAGAGAAGCACTGACTGCTCGCTTCTCTTCAATCAGACTCCATTCATTAAAATGGCCTCTATCAGCGGCGAGGAACAATGACTTGCACATCACCATTTTCACAGCTGACACTTCGAGGACATGTCGACTTTTACAAGCTACTAAGTAAACCATTTTAAAAGCCGTTTATTGGATACAATACCCCGCGAAACAACCTATTGCAAAGTTTTACCAGTTCCACACTGCACGGTGAATCACGAATCCTACTACCTTGAAGGCTTGCGACATGAATATTAATCACGCACGGTGACGTTCGCCCCGCATAGCTAACTGATTGGTTACCATGTGGGAGGGCGTATTTGGTGAGCAAGCGAATTAACGAATCATACTATGGGGAAGGCGTTCGCCATGAATATTAAACGAAGTTACGCTGTAGAACGCTCACGCAGAAACGTCAGCAAATTAATTAAAATTCATGAGGCAAACCTTCCCCATAGTAGGATTCGCAAATTCGCGCCCGGCACAAACCCGTTTATAACAAAGGCAGAGGCGAACCAGCCATGACTGGCACTGGCTGTCAACAGCGCTTTAACAGCTCAATGCTCTCCATAACTAGACAACATACAACGACGTAAAACTCTTACACAGCAACCGCAGCGACGACAAACTGTGCACTTCACAACAGCCTTTTAAGGCCATTTAGCACCCTGTGATTTTTGAAGCAGATTTTTACATCGCCAGCCATTTTAAAAGCACGTTCGTCACTCAACTTCGGTTTAACAGACAAAAAAAATGTAGCTTTACTAACCTGTAAATGAAAGGGAAACAGTTCAGAACTGAATGAATAAAAACACCTTGAATATTTAACCGTAAAAGAGTTTTTAAAAGGAAATCACGGTTAGTTATATATAAAATATGGTTTACGCATTCAAAAAGGCTTTGAATAATTAAATCTAGAGTTGAAAGAAAATATCAGGCCTTAATGAAAATGTTAACCCGGAGTGTTTTATAGATACCTTCTGATAGTGTTTGTCCTGTCGTCTGTTCTCCTCAGCCACACTAACGGCCTCACGCTTCCTTCTCTATTAGACCACACAGCCTCGCGCTAGCTCACTACGAGACCTGCCTGATTGGCCAGTGGCGGCACGCATTTAAAACAGCCTCCACAACTGTGGATTGGCTAAAAGTTCATGCATATTCATGACCCGCTTGCCGCCATTGGACAGAAGCATAAGCCACACCCATTATTCAAAAACAAGGCGGGAATTGCTGTCACAACAACAGAAGTTGAAAAGGTCTGTGGCAAACCACGTGTGAACGTGAATTACAGGCAGTACAGTGTACTATCAGAGGAACTGTGTACTGTGCAATGTTTAGGGCGTGTGAATACCGAGTGGAGGAGTAGAAAATAGGGTAGTTTGTCTGCTATATAAAAACGAGGATGGCCTGCATAGAGAGAAAGACGGTAATATAAAAAAAAATTGCTAAAAGGGTTGTTCAGAACAGTGTGTCAAGGACATACATTAATATTACTGTTTTCAATATTAAACTTAGTACAGTAACAATATTTGTTTTAGATTTTTTAAAAAACTACGAACCCATAAAATTACTACAAAAAACTGGATATTACAAACACAGCCAGAAAATAAAATATAAAAAATATTAGGCAGTTTTTAGTAAACCTTATAATGTCATAGTAGTATTGAAATGCATTTGCATTTACATGGACTCTGAACCTGTTTTTTTTAAATAATATTTTGTCTAATTAACAGCAAATTTGCAGATCAGAAATGAGATATTGATTACCAAAAGCAGCAGAAATAACACATGTAAGATATTTTTTATTCTTTGTACAACAAAATGTAGTTTTAAACATATTAACATACTCGATTATTACAATTTCAAACTTATAAGAAATTCGTTTATTTATTTATTTTTTAATAAAATGACTACAAAACACTTATAAATAATGGATATTACAAACACATTCAGAAAATAAAATACATACACATTAGGCAACTTTAAGTGCACCTTATAATGGCATAGTAATATTGAAATGCGTTTGCATTTACATGTACTCTGAACCCATGTTTGTTTGTTTTTAATATTAATATTTTGTCTAATTTACAGCAAATGTGCAGATGGAAAAATCAGAAATGAGATATGGATTATAAAAAGCATCAGAAATAACACAATATGTAAGATTTTTTTATTTATACAACAAAATGTAGTTTTAAACATTTTAACATACTTGATTATTACAAATTGAAGCTTATAAGAAATTAGAAATTTATTATAAAATTACTATAACACGTTTAAAAAAAAGGCATTACAAACATTAAGAAAATAAAATATGTACGCATTAGGCAACTTTTAGTAAACCTTACAATGGCATAATAATATTGAAATGTATTTAAAATAATAATAGTTTATCTGAAGGTGGCGGTTTCTATACACAAATATGTCACTCGGGACCACAGAGCAAATCTATGCACACATTTTACATTATGCATGATTTTGAAGCATGTTACACTTCAATCAGTGTTGAGGAGTAATTCTTGTATAAGAACAAGAACATTTTTGCTAAAGCAACTGGAACATTCAGCCCATTTTTTGTACAAAGACTGTTTAGTTTTGGAAAAAAAAAATATTGTTGTCATCAAGATTTAACCAAAAAATCCTCCTGGAATAGGCTTTCTTTAAACTCAGCTCTCAATGAAACTCAGATGTGAAAATAAACTACCAGTTTTTAAAAAAAAACGTTCCCAAAAATATGTAATAAAATTAAAATACCCTTCACAAATTTATGCACAGAAATTTCATGTGACCCTGGACCACAAAACCATCATAAGGGTGAATTTTTGAAAATTGAGATTTATACATCATCTGAATGCTGAATAAATTAAATGAAAGCTTTTTTTACGGTTTGTTTGGATAGGACATTACTTGGCCGATACATCTATTTGAAAATCTGGACTCTGAGGGAGCAAAAAAATCTAAATATTAAGAAAATCGCCTTTAAGATTGTGCAAATAAAATTCTTAGCAATGCATATCACTAATGAAAAATTAAGTTTTGATATATTTACGCTAAACATTTACAGGAAATGTACAAAATATCTTCATAGAACAAGATCTTTACTTAACATCCTAATGATTTTTGGGATTAAAGAAAAATCAATTATTTTGACCCATACAGTGTATTGTTGGCTATTGCTATAAATACACCTGTGCTACTTATGACTGGTTTTGTCGTCCAGGGTCACATATGTAAAATGTTTGTTGAACCATAATGCTATTTGGACAGTGGTTTTATGGCCTTTAGGGGGCACCAATGACCACACAGTGGTTATTATTCAAAGACTTAAACTAAGATCTTATCAAACATATGTAAACATTGTTATTGTCCAACTGTGACAACAGAGATCGGAACAAATATAATGCTTTTTGACCAAGTTAATAAGATATGCTCAGACAGTAGTCTGCATGTGCATGCCTTCATGCTCTGAGGAAGACGAGAGAGAATGTGATGAAGCTGCATCTCGTTTTAACTCATCCACTCGCTTCTGCAACTCTGACTTCAGGACCAACAACTCCTTTAGACTCTGATGAACAGGAACCTGACAGACAGAGACAGGAAAAAACAGTCTTTAGTGTGAAGTATACACAACACAACATATTCAATTGTAAAGTTTACAAAAAACATCAAATTAAATGTGTACATACAAATATAACCCACTTGTTTTAAATATGAAAATACATTGGTGAATAATTTTTAAATGCATCATTTAAATAGCATTTTAATTTTTTTATTTATTTATTTATTATTTTTTTTTTGTCCAATTAAAATCATCTGAGCTGAGCCACCAAGTTTAAAGCATCCAAGTGTGAATTCAATGTTTAAAATAAAATTTAAATTTAACAATGTCATGTCTAACTGCATTGACAAACAGATCAAAATTAAATGGCCAATGTTTGTTTATTCAACATAAAATGTATTACACATAAACATTTATGCTGCAACAGCTTAATGTAAACTATGTAACATAAATGAATATAATTTGAGAAACATCTCAGTATTTTTTGTTCATATAATGAAAGTCATGGTAACTAAAACAACTTTGTTACCAACAGTTCCACAAAAGAAAGGTTTAAAATGACATGAGGGTGAGTAAATGATGACAGAATTAAAACTTCTGGGGGTGAACTATCCCTTTAATGTTATTTTTATCATTATTATTATTATTTTATGATTATTATATACATATATATATACATACACACATATATATATATATATATATATATATATATATATATATATATATATATATATATATATATACACACACATATATATATAATGAAATTATACTCTAAATAAGAAACTAAATCTATCAGCAGGTGGGAGTCAATGTTATTTATTCGATTTGTTCAAACGCTGATTCATTCAAGAATGAAGTAAATGGCTCTCTCGCTGATTCATTGTTTCATGCCATTCATTAAAAAAAAAAACAGATTTATTCAGAAACTCAACATTGTTGTGGTGTTTGGAGACGTGCAACAATTCTGCTATGGCTTCAAAGGTAATATTCTCTGCAAAATTGAGCAAAAACATAACACAGTGTTTAAAATCTAACACAATATCAGCTTCTTATTTACTGAACTGTTGTATAAATTCACATTTAAGCTTGTGATGTATCAGGACAAAATCAGCACTCGTGTCATATTGCTCTTGCTGCCCGTGTGATATTGTGTGATATGTGATATATATAAATATGCGATAAAACACACACAGCATTTTTTTTTGCAATAGTATCTTGAATTTTAGTGCATAACTGCATTTACGGAGTTATATTTGTCAACTGCATGAAATATAGGGGGCGGGGCCAGCGCGTTAACTGTGATAAGATATTTTAATTGCGTTATTTTTCAAAACTAAATCATGTTAATGCGTTAAACTGACAGCCCTATCAATTAATTTCTATTTTAAATTAATACTTAATTTGATTTTTTTAACACTCTTAGGGGGCAATCACATTTGCAGGGCAGTGGACTGAAAAAAAAAAAAAAAAAAAAAGTCTAGAGATGCATTTTTTTTTTTTTTTAAGTCAAACTTCTTTTAACTTTTGCACAAAATTGTGGCCTTAAAATCACAATAAAATTAAAAAACATAACATTTTTGGATTTTTGGTGCAGCTTGAATAAATAATATATAATATAAATTAAAAATTAAATAAATCTTCATATAAAATTAAAATATTACCCTTAGGGATTAGGGATTCCTATTTATTGTAAATAAAACTACATAAGTTTTGCCCTATATATATATTTAAAAAAAAAAAAACACATTTTAAATAAATTTTAAGGCAATCCTAAGATTTTATTTAATTCTACTTAAAATACAAAACAAACTCAGAATCTTAACTGTTTTGAACTGTTACCAGAACTCCACAAAACACATTTTTCACCTACAATCACTGAAGCACAAGTGGAATTAGTAGTTATTAAACATTCTGCCATAAACCATCATCCTCTGCTCACCTGTGGCCTCATGCGAGGGTTCCAGCGCACATAATAACTGACCCAAAGCTCTAGATGTCTCAGACTGGCTACTGGGTATAAAACATGATGCTCGTAGTTCACATACAGTGGGTTGGTAAATTCCTCAAGCTGGCTGTTCACATACGACCACAGAGACACGGTCTTGCTGTACACCTCCTGCAAAAAAAAAAAAATCAGAAATGAATGACATTAGAGTGACTAAATCATGACTTTAAAACCAAGTAACAGCTGCATGCATTTGTACTTGCCTTTGAGACTCGTTCTTGCTCACTGTTGTAAAGAAACGTCCCAAACAAGCAGCTGTACAGGTGATCAAGCACCGTGATGAGAAACAGCTCATTGAATTCAAATGCAGAAGGAAACTAGAGAAAAAGGAGGGCACTTATTATAACATCATACATTTGTCATTTTATTTTTCTCTCATCTCCGCTTTTCCTCACCTGCCGGGTCATTTGCCAGACACAGTCGATAAACTGCACAAAGAGAGGTGAGCGCTCAGAATTTGCATGATTCCCATCTCCATGTCCCACACGCTAACAGACAGAAAGACAGTGAGATAACAGCACGTGTTCGGTGCAGAATGTCTTTTTCCATATACACAGGATGTTACTGACTGAGGCAAAGCGGTGTCCGAAGCTCAGCCACTCCTTCTCCAGAAGCACCTGGAAGCCCCTGAGCGAGCGGTAGTGCGCGTCCAGCATGAGCATGGCCAGAGAGGTGAGCTGAGCTGTGCGGTCCCATCCATCGCTGCAGTGCACCACCACTGACGTCTTACCCGACTCGATTCGGTCTGCGATGCGCACCGCACCTGCTAACAAGAGCTACAGAGAAAACGGCTGGTCATTTTGGTGGGTATTGTCCCAAAATGTTGTACCACTTTTCACCAGAGCTTACGCTACGCCTACGTCCTACATCATCCGCTGGAACGCAACTCTCTCGTGAATGTGTGTACAACAGTTAATGGAATCTAGAGATTACGGTTTATAAAGTTTTAAATATTGATATTTTCCTTACAAAAATGCACTGATTTGCTTCAGGAGGCCTTTATTAACCCCTTGGAGCCACGTGGAACACTTTTTATGATGGATGGAAGCACTTTATTGGACTTCAAAATCTCAACACCCATTCACTGCCATTAGAAAGCTTGGAAGAGCCAGGACATTTTTTAATATATCTCTGAATGTATTCGTCTGAAAGAAGAAAGTCTTATACACCTGGGGTGACTTGAGGGTGAGAAAATCATTGTCAATTTTGGGTGAACTATCCCATTAAGATGATTTTCAATTTGACAGTTCTACAGATTCAGCCATTAGATAGCTTATCAATTTTAAGCAAAAGAAATACTTTAAAGGGGTCATGAACTGAGAAATCAAAATTGCCTTGATCTTTTGACACATAAGAGGTCACTGTACTATAAAAACATCCTGTAAGTTTCAGAACTCAACTTTGTTATTAGTCTAAAAACAGCTTATATTGAGCGCAGTCCACCAAAACGACAGCTTTTGAAATGTTTCTATATATGATGTAATAAGTAGATAAGCGCCGCCTCCACAAAAGAAAATCAACATCGATGCCTGTTTAGCCCCACCCACCGATTCACGCATAATGTTTACTTGAGAGGCAAAACGCGCAGGTCTACACAGAAACCAAACAAAAAAGATAACTCTGAATACAACAGGACGCTCTGCAGTGCCAATTTGCAGTGCCAGTTTGTCAAAATGCAACATCTGTCCGATGTCTCAGATGGACAACAATTTACTATATCTGACGTCAACCTGATTTTCATTTTCAACCAAAATGGAACGTATGCCCAACGTTGGAGGTTGAAGTCAATCTGACATTGGGTTCTGATGTCAACCCGATTTTCATTTTTAACCAAAATGCAACAACTGTCCAACACTGGAGGCTGACGTCAATCTGGTGTTGGATTCTGATGTCAACCTGATTCTCATTTTCAACCAAAATGCGACGTCTGTCCGACATCGAAAGTTGCCGTCAATTTGACCTTGGGTTCTGACGTCAACCCTATTTTAATTTTCAACCCAAATGGAACTTATGTCCAACGTTGGGGGTTGAAGTCAATCTGACATTGGGTTCTGACGTGAACCCTATTTTAATTTTCAACCAAAATGCAACGTCTGTCCGAGATTAGAGGTTGACAGCAATCTGACGTTGGGTTCTGACATCAACTCGATTTTTAAGTTTTAACCAAGATGCAATGTCTGTGAGACAGTGGAGTCCAACGTCAATCTGATGTTATACTGATGTCTGGTGCCTGCTGGGTTGTCTCTTCTTACAGATCGTTTGAAATGTACTGAGTTATTTATGTGTTTTAAACCTATATCACAGTGGCGTCTATCTATGAGGAATGAATGTACACTGTTAGCCACAGCAGTGGGCATTTATGTCCGAGTCTACAATCTGCCACGCCTAATCAAACAGAGCATTCTGCTGAGGGAGTTTAAAACACGCCAGACAATAGCTTATTACATCTAAATTATGTTTTTTTTTTTATGTAAAAATCTTGATAACATTATAAGTGTGACCTCAGAGAAGAGTACAAAATAAAAACAAAGGCACTTCATGACACCTTTAAAACAGAGAAGACAGAACAGAAACATCAATGAAATTTCATGAGTATGAATGTCAGGATATAATTATCATCTGATGGAGTCCAGTTTCACTCCTCATTTCAAAACTAACATGGTGCCGTGACATATTCACGTATTCTCACCCTGATGTATTCCAGCCAGTGCGTAGAGTCCACAGATGAGAACCAGCGTTGTTGGTCGATAGCAGGATATACCACCTCCTTGAGTTTCCTCAGGGATTCTCTCATCACGTGTATGTTGGGGATCTCCAGAAAGTTTAGCTCCACATTAATGTAGAAACTTTCATTCTCATATCCTCCATCTTTGGCCTATATAACAAAAGTTACATCATATCAGCTATTCCAAAATAAACAGCTGCAGTAGCTAGTTTGTTGCTGGCTCAAGATGGTCTACCGAATGCACCAGTGAATTACCAACTAATGACCAACCAGAAACCAACCGCTATGGTCCAAAACACATCAGCCAGGTTAAAGGCTGGAGTACACAACAGGACTTTTGCCCTAGCTGGGCAAGTTGATGCTAGTTTCAGAGATTTAGAGCCATTCAGCAGATTTTGGTTAGTCAGAGTTGAGAAGTATCATGTGCACAGACTGTCATGCATCTCTTAGAAACAAGGCACGTGTTTCTGTATGAGTTCGTTGTATTCAGAAGGACTTGAAAGTCTAGTAGTGAGTGATCCTCAGTCATTTAGATGCCTGTATGATGCCCAAACGTTTTCTCTATAGTGATTTACCAAGTCAACAAATGTGTGATGCTGAGTGTTTTAAAATCCATTTAGATATAGTGCATTCCAGCTTCAAGAGCCATCACACACATGATGCTATACTTTGTAAGGGGAACATGTTTTAACATGTTATCATAAGCCTATAGCGTTACTGAATTATCTATGCGATTTCTATCATTTCTTTCATGAAAATACTGCACTGAACTTATAAGAAATGTTCACAAGCCTTGTCTTGTCCTCATCTTGACAAATCTCAATAACATGCAATATTATTCTAAAACAGATGAGATTCTAGCTGAGGGAAGATGCTTATTTTCCTCATTTACTCTCATGTCGTTCCAAATCTGTATGACTTACTTTCTCCTGTGGAACAATCAAAGATGACATTGTGAGAAAAGCGTTCTCACAATACAATGAAAGTATGTAGGCTCCAACTGTTGTTTGGTTCCCAGGATTCTTCAAAATGTCCTCTTTTGTGTTCCACAGGAGAAAGCCATACAGGTTTGGAACAACATGAGGGTGAGTAACCGATGCAAGAAGTTTTATTTTTGCATCAAATATCCATTTAGCTTTAGTCCAAGTTAAGCCTAAATCTGGATCAGTGAAACCATTTATTATACATATATAGCAATTAAGACTACAATATCTAAATAAATTTAGACACTAAAACAGGTTGACTGAATGAGGTTTCTCATGATCTTATGATTTAGACCAGGGGTGCCCAACCCTGTTCCTGGAGATCTACCTACCTGCAGACTTTAGTTCCAGTCCTGCTCCAACACAGCTGTCTGTAATTATCAAGTGCTACCTAAGAGATTAATTAGCTTGGTTCAGGTGTGTTTGATCAGGGTTGTAGCTAAACTTTGTAGGATGGCAGACCTCCAGGAACAGGGTTGACCACCCCTGATTTAGACCTTCTGTCTAAAGGCTGAAATGCATGAAATGAGTTTTGTGGACCTCATATAAAATATGTTATTTTTTTCTTTTAATCGATGAGTTGGACCAGCTAGCAAGAAAAAAAGTTAACCAGTGTCTGGCTTTCCTCAACGCTGCTGTAAATATAAAGGGTATCCACAAGACTAATGTTTATGAAAGAAGTCCCTTCTGCTCACCAAGGCTGAATTTATTTGATCTAAAACACAGTCAAATATTGTGAAATAAAACAAGGGTTTTCTATTTTAATATATTTTAAATAAGTTAATTTATTTCTGTGATGCAAAGCTGAATTTTTAGCATCATTACTCCAGTCTTCAGTGTTACATGATCCTTTAGAAATCATTCTGATATGCTAATTTGCTGCTCAAGAAACTTTCTTACTATTATCAA
The DNA here is from genome assembly GCF_022985175.1 of Labeo rohita. NCBI lineage: Eukaryota > Metazoa > Chordata > Actinopteri > Cypriniformes > Cyprinidae > Labeo > Labeo rohita. Next base: position 5,093,076 of record NC_066889.1, on the reverse strand, counting down.
TGTTAAAACAGCTATGCTGCTTAATGTATTTGTGGAAAACATGATAAAGTTTTTTAGGATTCTTTTATGAATTGAAAGTTAAAAAACAGCATTTATTTTACTTTTGTAACATTACAAATGCATCAATTTAATGCATCCAAAAACTCTTACAGACCTCAAACTTTTGAATGGTAGTGTGTATCTGCAGTGTGTGTTTGTTAAAACACAGTTTCTTACTTTGTTAGTGTCAGCCACAGTGCTTTGGCGAGCATCAAAGATGCAGAGCTTGTGAGACTGAGCATTGGCGTCGAGTATGGTCTGCAGGTACCGCTCATCCTCCCTGCAGCGGCGATCTGATGGACCCACCTGCGGTTGACCGCAGCGCACTATGGTGGCCTGACTCTCAGGGTGAATCCAGGACAGCACCTGACGCAAGTAATAATGTTTAAGACAGTACTGATACAACAAATCAAGCAATGTTCAAAATGTAAAATCATAGTTAAACACTGCTGTATGTTCAGTATTACAGTAGTCTCATTGAATTTATTTGTAGTTTTTTTACATTAATATTTTAAATTACTTTTTTTTTAAATTAGGTTTTAGTCAGTTTGTCATGTGTTTTGTCATTTTTATTAGTTTTTTTTAGTACATCAAGTTTGTCAAACAAAGGACCATAATGAAAATGGAACTGTGCAACAAAATCCACCTTTTAAATTTCAAAGTAATTTGTTATCTTACTGGGAAACGGCGTTTGGCCCTAAAGGCTGCCACTCTCTTCAGTTCATCTTCTGTGACGTTTGAAGGCAGAACCAGCAGAGCGGGATACGTCTCGCACAGTTGATAACTGCTGTTGACTTTACTGATGATCCAGCTCTCGTTTGGAAGACCCTGCCATCGTCCACAACATAGACACAGGTACATCAGAACATAACACCAAAATAATAACCTGTATTAACACATACAGTTGAAGTCAAAAGTTTACATACACTTTGCAGAATCTGTAAAATGTTAATTATTTATCAAAATAAGAGGGATCATACAAAAATGCATGTTGTTTTTTTTATTTAGTAAAAGACGTTTACATATAGTCCACAACAGAAAAAAACAGTTGAATTTATAAAGATGACCCAATTCGAAAGTTTACATAAACTTGATTCTTAATACTGTGTTGTTACCTGAATGATCCACAGTGTTTTTTTGGTTACTGATAGTTGTTCATGAGTCCCTTGTTTGTCCTGAACAGTTAAACTGCCTGCTGTTCTTCAGAAAAGTCAGGTCTTCACGTCGCACAGAATCTTGGGTTTTTCAACTTTTCTGTGTATTTGAATTCTTTCCAACATTGACTGTGTGATTTTGAGATCCATCTTTTCACACTGAGGACAACTGATTTACTCATATGCAACTATTACAGAAGGTTCAAATGCTCACTGATGCTCCAGAATGAAACACAATGCGTTAAGAGCTGGGGGGGTGAAAACTTTTTGAATTTGAAGATCAGAGTAAATTTAACTTATTTTGTCTTCTGGGGAATATGTACGTGTCTTCTGTAGCTTCTGAAGGGCAGTACTAAATAAAAAAAAAATTATATTTAGGCAAAAAAAATAAAGAAAGTACACATCCAAATTCTGTTCAAAAGTTTTCACCCCCCCGGCTCTTTATGCATCGTTTTTCCTTCTGGAGCATCAGTGAGAGTTTGAACCTTCTTGCATATGAGTCCTCAGTTGTTTTGTATGATACCTTTTATTTTGGTAAAATAATTAACATTTTGCAGATTTTGCAGGGTGTATGTAAACTTTTGACTTCAACTGTATACTTTGCATATGGTGAGTGGTGATGGCAGTTCTTACCTGCCTCTTATACTCAGCGACCGGGTCGTAGATCTTCCAGCCATCTTCTGGAAATGTCTCTCGGTACTTAAAGGCAAAAAGAGGCTGAAGAAAGAGAAGGAATGTGTGTCATTAAACACACAGAAACAACTTCAGCTAGTGCACACGTGTGGGTGTTTTTAAAGAGTCGTACCATGTTGTGGGAGAGAGGGAATGCGTACTTTGACAGTATGCCAAACACCTCCAAATTGCTCTGTCCGTCCTTCTTGTACGCAAACCGGGGGTTTCTCAAGTCCTGTGAAAAAAAAAAACAGGAATTAATATTTAAAAGTGTGAGAATTGAAGATATGAAAAGGAAGAGGCTGAGAGTCAAAGAAGTGAGAGTGGAGAAAGACTGATGTGTCCTTTGCCTTGCAAACTATCTCAAGTCCTTGAGTGTTGTCTCCGTGACTCTGAACGGCGACAGACTCCAGTCTGCTAATGGCTCCGAGATTCACATCCAGCACAAATGGAGGATCCTTTCCCAAAAACACAAACAACGTTATCAACCAACCAAAACATTTGTGGTTGCTATCTCATGGTCTGAGATCTGAGGAAACACTCTGGAATTAATTTAGATCTTTAAATCAATCTACTGAGCCAGAAACTGTATTTTATGGAGATCATGGTTGTGTCCTATCCTAATTTGCATAATTTTAGTGCATAGTGGATTTATGTACTTTGCAGGTCAAAATCTACACTTTTGAGTATGTAGAAAGGGCGTATGCTCTATTATATTAAATGGATAGCTCACCTTCAGCTGCTGGTCCCCACTGACTTCCATAGTGTGAAAAAAAAAAAAAAAACCCTATGCAACTGAAGGCAAAAGCTAAACATACTTATGTATTTCTGAGTATTCAGGTAGAACTTTTTTGCCCAGAAGCTGACATGAGGTAACACCACAGTGTACTTTCAACAGCGCTAGTACACTGTTGTCAGTTTGGTGTGTCACTGCATTTAGATGCTGTAAAAAGAAATAGAAAATGTGTTTACCCGCGTCAGGCTTTTAAAGAAGAGCTTGTAGTCAGTGATGGTAAGTGTTCCTCTCACAACCCCAGAGAACGGACAGATATACATGACATCTTTGACTGTAAAAAACACCACAGCACACAACGGTTATTTACCACTGACATGAATATATACTGTCTACAAACAATGACAATTTTTAACCTTGTCTACTGATCTCGTGACCTATATATTAAAGGAGAAGTCCACTTCCAGAACAAAAATTGACAGATAATGTACTCACCCCCTTGTCATCCAAGATGTTCATGTCTTTCTTTCTTCAGTCGTAAAGAAATTATGTTTTTTGAGGAAAACATTTCAGGATTTTTCTCCATATAATGGACTGATATGGTGCCCTGAGTTTGAACTTCCAAAATGCAGTTTAAATGCGGTTGTAAACGATCCCAACCGAGGAAGAAGGGTCTTATGTAGCGAAATTATCAGTTATTTTTATAAAAATAATACAATTTACATACTTTTTAAATGTCAAATGCTCATCTTGTCTTGCTGTGCCTGAACAGTTTTTTTCCGGTTCATGACAGTTAGGGTATGTCGAAAATTATATGGAGAAAAATCCTGAAATGTTTTCCTTAAAAAACATAATTTCTTTACGACTGAATTAAAAAAGACATGAACATCTTAAAAGACAAGGGGGTGAGTACATTATTTGCAAATTTTTGTTCTGGAAGTGGACTTCTCCTTTAGCTTACTATTTCTTATTATGATTGGCTTGCTATGCGTCATGATGATTTATACTAATACATCAGGTAAAAAGATGCTCAATTATAAAAGCACAAGTATTAAGGTCCTTACCAATAGCTTTAATGGTTTCTCCAGGAACACGTGGAGCCTCTTCCATCTGAGCCTGCTTATTTCCTTCTCTGAGTGCCTGTCACACAGTGAAACAAACATATTTTGATGATTATATGTATCATTTTCTGATTTAGATTTATATTCTGGATATGTATTTGCATGTTCCTACTGGAATATTCCAGTATCGGCATAATTTAAGCATGCAGTTGTGGACATTCTGAATAAGGTATTTAAATGATAAATAATTCTGATTAATTGAGGCATACGGCAGTTGTCCTATTAGGATTTTAAAAACTTAGAATGTTGGCATTATGTGTTTTCTGAAGTGAATGTATTTTACATGACACTTACAGTAGGGGAAAAAATTATTTGATCCCCTGCTGGTTTTGTAAGTTTGCCCACTGACAAAGTAATGATCAGTCTATAATTTTAATGGTAAGTTTTTTTGAATAGTGAGAGACAGAATAATAACAAAAAAATCCAGAAAAATGCATTTCAAAAAATTTATTTGCATTTTAATGAGTGAAATAAGTATTGATCCCCAAGATTTCTGGCTCCCAGGTGTCTTTTATATGGGTAACAAGCTGAGATTAGGAGCACTCTCTTAAAGGGAGACCTGTATAAAAGACACCAGTCCACAGAAGCAATCAATTAATCTCACCAAAATCGAGCTTGGAGGAGAAGGAGGAATGCTGTCTATGACCCCAAGAACACCATCCCCACCGTCCAACATGGAGGTGGAAACATAATGCTTTGGAGACTTTTTTCTGCTAAGGGGACAAGACAACTGCACATCAAAGGGACAATGGACGGGGCCAATCTGTGAAGCGAGCTGAAGGTTCGAGTTGCAAATGTCAGCCTCAAAACCTTAATGACTTCGAGAGGATCTGCAAAAAGGAGTGGGACAAAATCCCTCCCGAGATGCGTGCAAACCTGGTGGCCAACTACAAGAAATGTCTGACCTCTGTGATTGCCAACAAGGATTTTGCCACCAAATCACGCTTTGCGAAGAGATCAAATACTTATTTCACTCATTAAAATGCAAATCAATTTCTAACTTTTAAAAAATGCCTTTTTCTGGATTTTTTGTTGTTATTCTGTCTCTCACTGTTCAAATAAACCTACCATTAAAATTATAGACTGATCATTTCTTCGTCAGTGGGCAAACATACAAAATCAGCAGGGGATCAATTTTTCCCCACTTTACATAATCAGAATATGACCACAATTTAAATAATGCTTACCCAAAAACTTTCCTTGATATCTCTATGATATTTTGGTTCCTAAACACAGCCCGTGTCCCTCCTTCATTAAAAGTCCATCAAATTTTTTCCATTTACAATGTAAAAGTGGTGTTGGACACACTCTTAAAGGGATAGTTCAACCAAAAATGCAAACAGCTGTCGGTAGCCACTGACTTACATAATATGAAAAAAAAGCCATAATGGCTACGGTCAAATATTTGGTTACTGGCATTCTTCAAAATATCTTCTTTTGTGTAAAGAAGAAAGAAACTCCATACAGGTTTGGAACAACACGAGGGTTAGAAATCAATGACAGAATTTTAATTTTTGGATGAACTATACCTTTACATTTAATACTACAATGTACAATATTAACAGTGATGCTTACCTTACCAAGTGCCATGATAGTAAATTATTTGGAAACCTCTAACAAAAAACACAAATAATAAAAAAAAAAATATATATATATATATAAATACAACTGAGCGTCAGAGAGATTCCCTGTATGTGGTTTCCTTTGCTACCACTCCCAAACTTTAAGTTCTCTCTCCGCCTAAAGCAAACAATCCAATGTTTGAGGTTGTAAACTAAACACGGAAGGCAGAGCTGTAATTTAGGACACTGAAAAAAATTGACAGTATAAGCAAACTGCTGATGACGCAAATTCAGCATGAGCAAAATATCTGAGATTCATATTTTTTTGGATGCTTTCATTAACTTTGACAGAAGGGAATATACATTTCTTCACATACAGTATACTTAAAAACCTCAGCAACCACACAGCAGCATTCTAGAAATCATCTACAACACTCCAGCATCTTGATGGTAAATTTAGCACCAGTATCTAGTAAAATCTTATCTACATGTAGTATGAAAGCATTTTGATTACTTTTCAGATCTCGTGAATCACAAGTCAGTGGCTCTAAAAGTTAATTTTCTGTGAGCACACTGTTGACAATGAGCAGTAGGGAGTTCAGCGGGATGAGATGGGGGCTCATGGGTCTGCTCCACCCACAGTGACACAACTGTTTGGCAGCTTGATGGACACAGAGGAATCAGAGAATTCAGTCATTCTGTTAGAGTCCAGCTTCAAGACAACGACGGCACTGTGGAGTTCAACAGGCTTGACCTTTAACAAGACAAAAGATCTATGGAGATCGGTTCAGCATTATGCTAATAAAGCCCTGGAAAGATGGCACGGGGTGGTGATATTTCATAATGGCATATGAGTCAAAACATCTGTATTTTCCCCTCACACATTCAGTTATCTACTCTGGAGATTCAAACACAAATCGTGCTCTTTTGACAGCATCTGTGGCACAGAAAAAAACTGTGTACAAACATACAAATATATATCCAAATATTACAATTACAAAATTAGTTCATTATGTTCTGATATAAATTGTTGATACAAACCAGACAGTTTTTTAATAGTTAGATTTAAGGATTAGGATTTAAGTCTATGACAGACAGACAGACAGACAGATAGACAGAGACAGATGAAACTGTCTGAAATTCAGTCTGTTAGTAAGTTAATAATCATGTCAAATAGTTAACAGAGTCTCACACACACACACACACACACACACACAGAAAGAGACTTGCCGAAGAGGGGGCAGTCTGCTGAGGGTCACTGTCCAAGAGAAATCCTTTAACCTCCACATCACAGTCCTGCACCAAAGAAACACCACAACACCACAGAAAAACAGAGAGTGATGAGGAAGGAGAAAGAAGATAGAGCAGAAACATTACAGTGCATGTAATCACCCCAAAAAGCTTGTGGAATCATTCATTTCAAGAAACTTTAAGATCTACAAGCATCCATGGAGGTGTAATGAGGTTAAAAGGCAGGGCAAATGCGACTGAAAACTACTGCGTGCGACTATGAAAAAACAGGAGCACCAGTGTAAAGAGAGTGTAGATAAGAAATTGATTGTGCAGTGTAGGGAGCTTCACTGATTATAATGGAACTTTGTGAGATCTCGATGAACTGAGTGACAGCTGTTATTGATTTTTAAGGGAGTTTGTAAATGTGATTTTGATTTAATACAACAGTTCAACAAACAAGAAGTTCATATTAAGTGACTTACATTGTCTGACTATAACATTATTGCCTGCTCTTATTTCCTCGTCAAAAATAGTCCGAAACAAGTCACAAAACTGAGCCGCTGTGCATCTCCATTCAAACACAGTGGTGGTTCGTTTATGAATGAACGTGCGTTTTTAAACGAATCCAGTGAGGCAATGATTCAATTTCCCATTCATAAAGACAGTCACTTCATTTATTCCTGAATGAATCAGCCGTTTGAACGAATCAAATGAATGAATGATTCAGTAATTAAATCAGTGACTTGCCGCCACCTACTGGCAATTTTAGTTTCATTTTTAAAGTATTTTTTCATTATTTTTTCATTTAATATTTACACTTTTATGTTCTTCTGTACTACCTCTGTAGTGCAAATGAATTTTGTTATTACTGATTTCATTTGATTGGTTACTTATTCTTATTCTTTATCACTTTAAATCACTTTAAGGAGTCAAATATCACCTCGTAACGAGAAGGTTAATTTTTGATCGGATTTTGGATCAAATTTTTCAATTTTTTTTTTATTATTAATTAGAAGGTGCTCCTGAAATTTTGACTGTGCTCCTATATTTTTAAAGTAAGCATAGAGCCATATAGAGGTCATATACATTTTATCATTTTCCCACTTTTCATACTTTCTCATATTTTAGATGTTTGTCAAGGTTTCTGCGTCAAAAACAATGAACAGAACACTGTGATACTGGCATTTTTTAAGGAAAGCTAAGAAGTTGACTGTATATTAACCCTGTAAAACCTGACAAATAAAATATATTAAAAAAAAAAATAATAATAAAAAAAAAAAAATGGAACAGTTTATTGAACCATTAGATAAAACATATTTGAAAAAAAGTTCTTCATAAGACATTTATGGTTCATATGGTATGATATAGTGAGAATATGGAGCTTGTATTGGCTCATACTATGAAGTTTAAGTGTATATATATGTATATATATATATACACTTAAACTTCATAGTTTTTATTGTGGAGGGCAAACCATACATAATGCAATGCAATGCTAATTGAGAGATGTATAAACAAATGTTCCTCAAAAGCCTTTTGTATCATATTTGATACATCTTAACATAAAAAAAGATGTATTCAATGATGAATCAAGTAAACCTCAGTTCAGTAAATGTTCATAACAATATAAAATGTATTTTTACAATTACACTAAAAGCCCTTTATTTGCTTAAAGTTTAAAATATTGCAGTCACTATTTGCACTAAGTGTAAATAGCGAAAGATTTTATTAACACACTGTTAAAATAGCAGGATATTCTGCTATTCGTAGTACTTATTGCAAATAGTGGCAATTATCCGCACCTCAGTATTGTATTACATAATAAAACAGTATGCAATAACTTACTGACTGTAAATTATCATTTTAATTCAAATTATTAAATGGATACCACCTTACTGGGACAACATAAGCCCTACCTACATCTACCCTAACCAGCAGTGTTGCCAGGTCCACAGTTTTCCGACGGAATTGGGCTACTTTACTATTGCTGCAGGTTGTTTTTCATGCCAGCGGGTTGAAGCGACCCCAATAATCTTATATTTAGCCCCAGGAATGTGAACTGCACCAGGGGAAGCTCACCAAAAATGTGTATTTTATTCCCGGAATGCGATTTTTACAAGGGAAACCCCCCAAAACGTGATTAGGCTAGTTTTGAGTTGGGCGGATTTTCATTCATTCATTCATTCGTTTTATTTATAAAGCACTTTACAACTGCACCTGCAGACCAAAGTGCTGTACAATCAACATAACATTAACATACAATACTTAAAAACACGAACAATCCAAATAAAAAACACAGATAGTAGCCCAACTCCTCGAAAGCTAATGACAAGAAATAATTTTTTTACCCCAGAATTGAAGGATGTAATCTCTCTCATCTCAGATGGAAGGCTATTCCAAAGCCTTGGACCTGCAACAACAAAGGCCTGATCTCTTTTCAGCTTTAAATGAGTCCATGGCGGATTTTGCTGTAAAAACCTGGCAACCCTGCTAACCAGATACTTTATTTTCAACTTTTAGATTATTCCTTCCTTTTTATTGAAAATAAATACCTTTCTGATGTGATATGAGATTTGAAAAGGGTGAAAAAAAAAGACCCAGGTCGATTGCAACAAAAATGATACCACTGGTGCTATGTTTAGACTCCCGTCTTTTGTAGTGTTGACAACTCCAATCACACGTTTGTGGGTGGAGTAAGTGTAAATAGCTTCTGCCAACAAAGACGGGCTATTTGCACTTTGTGTAAATAGACACTCTGTTAAAATATGAAGCAAATGACAGAAGGCATTAGTAGATTGTGTTTTGATCATCAAAACATCAAAACATAACATCTATGTTTCTATACAGGTTATTTTCAGATTGGGGGTGGATTTTTCAGTTCTGAAAGTTATAATTTGCTTTCATAATGAATTCCTTTATTTCAAAAGATGAAGTAAAACTGAATTTGTTGTTATATAACCCCTTTAAAGAACAGAAACAGTGTGAAAATCAGAAGTTCTGCGGGATTAACAGAGAAGCTAGTCTCAACTCATAAGGGATCAATGTAGTATTATTTTTTAATCAGTCGCTTCTGGGAAAATATAAAACACATTTGTTTAGAACTGTTTTGGACTGTTTCTGCCTGTAAATGTGCTTTGTTCTGTAAATATTTCTCTTCTAATTCAGATGAGATTACTTTTTTACTGGTGAAAGCACATATTATGGACAGAGGACTCTTTTAGACAGAAGAAAAACTTAAAAAATGATGGATGTGTTTCCTGCAAACATGCAGCTTTTTGATTCACCACATTTTAATTTATACATATAAATAGTGTGGATTACTTGTGAATTATTGTGAAGTTTTTATCAGCTGTTTGGACTCTCATTCTGACGGCACCAATTCACTGCAGAGGATCCATTGGTGAGCAAGTGATTCAATGCTAAATTTCTCTAAAGAAACAAACTCATCTACATCTTTGACAGCCGTTTCAGCCAATTTTCATTTTGAGTGAACTATTCCTTAGTAAAAGAGAAGATTATCAAAAATTATCAGTCAACTGTTTCGTTCACACAATGCTATCACATGACTCCAGATGCCCTTATTGCACGAGTTGTCTGGACTAGTTTTATGATGCTTTTATAGTCCCATGATATGGCCAGAGAAAAATTAACCTTTTATGTTCCACCAAAAAGGTTTTGTAACAAAATGAGTAAATATTGAGAGAAGTTACTTTTTAATGTGAACTATGCATGCATGAAATAATTTCATCAGCATGTTCTGATCCACTGTGGTTTCATGACAAAAACAGCAGTGTGCTGCCTCTTGCATAAGAGTATATAAAGTAAAAGCAATGGGTGGAGATCTCTGGCAACGCATAAATAAAGAAAAAAAAACAAGAACCTGTTTTGAGTTAGTGAGCATTTACCCATTTCGCTATATTGTTTGCTTCAGTACAGTCTTCTACCTCTATAAATTACCAAACTGTGACAAAATATAAGAAAAAACATTAATAAATCACGCAGCATAACTGTCACGAACATCCCCATAACATAAGCAGACAACTAATGCAATCCGAGCTATATGAGATCTGTGTTGTCTCAAGAGGAAAAGTGTTTTAATATATTTTAAATACATACACACACACCAGTATGCTCATACCTTGTACTCTCTGGAATTCATCTCTGAGCTGATGGGTCCAGAGATCTGACTTGACATAGTGGCTGCAATCAGTTGTTTGCACCATTCAACATGAGCCCCTGTGGGACTATAATGTAAAAGTATTAATAAGTTACATATATGTCTGACAGTAAGATATTGAGAAGAGCACGGTTTTTGTTTACGTTCAGCTGGCTCTTATTTATCCCAGAAGTATGAATACATCAACAACATTCATCATTCTGAACTATGTGCCATCAGATAGTTATGTTGCATGTATAGTTTAGATGGACTATATATTTATACTATAATTTTGAGCACTGGCTAAAAGTTATGGAAGCCCGTTTCTGCCACTGAATAATAAAACAAACTTTTTTCCAGATTTTTTTTCACAGTTCTGACTTTTTTTCTTGCAGTTGCAAATTTATATTGTATAAGTTTATATTGCAATTCTCACTTCTTTTCTCAGAAATGTGATCTTGCAATTCTGAGAAAAAAAGTCAGAATTGCAAGTTTATATTCAGAACTGTGAGGTAAAAAGACGCAATTACCTTTTTTATTTTTTTATTTAGTGGCGGAAACAGGCTTCCATAACAAGCAGATCATACAATCATACAGGGATCATACAAAATGCATGTTATTTTTTATTTAGTACTGACCTGAATAAGGTATTTCACATGAAAGACATTTACATATAGTCCACAAGAGAAAATAATAGTTGAATTTATAAAAATGACTCCGGCCCAAGTTTACATATGCTTCATTCTTAATACTGTGTATTTTGTTTAGTGATAGTTGTTCATGAGTCCCTTGTTTGTCCTGAACAGTTAAACTGCCCAATCCTTCAGATCCCACAGATTCTTTGGTTTTTCTGAATTGGTGTGTATTTGAACCCTTTCCAACAAAGACTGTATGATTTTGAGATTCATCTTTTCATGCTGAGGACAACTGAGGGACCCATATGAAACTTCAACACTCATTGATGCTTCAGAAGGGAAATCAATGCATTAAAAGCCAGGGATGTAAACATTTGAACATAATGAAGATGAATACTTTTTTCTTATTTTGCCTGAATACTTTTTTTTTCATTTAGTACTGCCCTTCAGAAGCTACAGAAGATATGTACATGTTTCCCAGAAGACAAAATAAGTAAAATTTACCCTGATCTTCAATGCATTGGGTTTCCTTCTGAAGCATCAGTGAGCATTTGAACGTTCTGTTCATAAGAGTGAGTCCCTCACTGTGAAAAGATCATACAGTCTTTGTTGGAAATGGTTCAAATTAACAAAAATGCTGACAATCCAAAGAATTTGTGGGACCTGAAGGATTTTTCTGAAGAACAGCTCACAGGTCACCTGGACAAACAAGGGACTTATGAACAGCTATCGCTACACTGTAAAAAATAAATAAATAAATAAATAAAAATAAATGTTCCAAAAAGTTGTTTCAACTTAAAATTTGTTAACCCGCTGACTTAGTTTTTTTTGTTTAATCAACTTTAAGATTTAAAGTTATTTAATGTTAATTTAAGTGACAACTGGAATATTTTAGTTGACTAAACAAAAAAATAAGGCAGTGGGGTAACAAATTATTTTAATTTGAAACAACTTTTTTTACAGTGTACACAAAGAAAAACAGCTGTGGATCATTAACGTAACCACTATTAAGAATCAAGTGTATGTAAACTTTTGAACAGGGTCATTTTTATACATTTCAACTAATATATTCTCTTGTGGACTATATGTAGGACTACACGATTATGACAAAAATCATAATGGTCAATTATTCCCATGAAATTGTTATTGCGATTATTAATTACGATTATCACAATTTACACTGAATGATGTTTTGAATAGCTTTATACCATTGATTGAAGCAACTACATGGCACATTTTTATATACAGTTTCTTCTTTAATCATACAAAAGTAAAAATGTAAAAATGAAAAAAAAAAAAAAACCTGTAGGAAAAATACACACACTCTCACAATCACACAACTTAAGAAAGCAGAATAATGTAAGTGTTTTTTTTTTTTTTTTTGTTTTTTTGTAATTGTGCCTTTGAAGGAGTACATAATTGTGGCATCTGTAATTGTAATCACGATTACAAATTCGATTCATGTAAACGTCTTTTATGTGAAATGTCTTGTTTAGGTCAGTACTAAATAAAAAACAACATGCATTTTGTATGATCCCTCTTATTTTGGTAAAATAATTAACATTTTGCAGATTCTTCATGGTCTACCGTTCAACCTCAAGAGGAGCATTCAGCATTTTTAATATTTTTCAAAACCCCTGTTTATGTGAGTGCACCATTAAACAACATGTCATCCATTTTTTTTTTATTATGAAGGTTATAGGTCATCAGTATTGCTCAGGCTGATAAAATGCTTTCTTATCTGCATGTCCAGTGTAATATGTCACAACATCCCATTCAAACAAAGTTAGCCCACGGGTTTTGTTTGCATCAAGTCACTCAGTAACTAACACGAAGAACGCGGTAAAACACACCTGGTTTATGACACTCGCTTTACAACGCGACGCGACTTACAAGAACGCGTTCATTATAATCCACTAGCGTCGCGTCGCCTAACTAGCAATGTAGAGGGGGTGTCATAAAATATAAATGGGTGTTATTGACACTGACCTGTCTGGAGTTTCAGCGTTTGACTGTGTGGAGGTCGGTCGCTTGTCCATCCTCTACTGTAGGCTTACAGAAGCGCACAATAACGCTATGTTGCATATCCAACGCTCATCGTGCGTCTGAATGAGAAAACGCTTTCCTCTAAAACTTTGTGACCTGCTGTAACTCGAAATCATGAATCCTACTACGTCGAAGGGAATCGCTCATGAATACTAATTAGGTCTGTACTGCGTAAACTCCCAATGGTGACGGTCTGCTTCTGAATATTAATTACGTTGCGTCGATAGCTTCCAATGGCAAGGACTCCGCTCATGAATATTAATACTCAGTCTTCAACACAGTAGGATTCGTAAACTCGCCTCCCACACCGCCACGCCAGCGCTAATAAATATCTACAAACTACGTTACCCAAAATGCAACAGGACAAGCAATGTTCGAATTACATAAACAATACGGCTTAATATAATAATAATAATTATTTTTTTTTAAAAAAGAGAGAACGTCACTAGCATTGTGTGTGTGTGTGTGTGTTAACGCCCATCTGGCTCTGAACAAACCTATTCTTCCTCCAAATCCAAATCCTCTCCAAATCCCAAATCTTGCCTTCTCAGCGATGCCCAGGTAATGAGGAAAACAAAAATAAGATGTCCTTACACCTATGCTTTCAAGCTTTTATTTATTTTTAAAGTGTTGAATCCTATATAAGGTACCTACTACCTACTCTTTATAAACGAACACAAATGCATTTTTATGTTATGTTGAAAAAAACAACCTGCACACATAGGATTACAAATCTCAGCGTCTCAGACACATATACACTACTGAATGCTTTGTTGCACTGTTATGGATTAGAAGGAGCAGAAGGCAGGAGATGAAGTGGGATCTGGACCGTCCACACATCTTTATGGCCCCTAGAATACATTGGTTCATTGAGCCACCGGGGGTTTGAGAGTCTTGTAAGGTATTTCAATTTGAGTTCAGACAAGCAAGCTGCTGTTTCCAGATCTCTCATCTCTTCACAGGGAACATCTTCAGGACAACACCACGTCTCCCCAACATCCACAAGACCTGCATGTATACAACGGTAAATACATAAACACAAACTTCAGTGGAACATAAATACATATGCAAATAATGTCAGAAAGCAGAGGATGAGCTTGATAAGGAGCTAATTAGAGAAAAGCTTTGAAGAAAAACTTTTTTATATATTCTACCAGTCAAACATTTTTTGGACAGTAAGATTTTTAATGTTTTTTTTTTTTAGCCTGCATTTATTTTTATTTCAAAATACAGCAAAATCAGTAATATTGTGATATAGTAATATTTTTACTATTAAAAAAAAACTGCTTTTCTATTTTAAAATCTAATTTATTTCTTTGATCAAAGCTAAAAAAAATTTTAACATCATTACTCCAGTCTTCAGTGTCACATGATCCTTCAGAAAACATTGTAACATGCTGGTTTGTTGTTCAAGAAACATTTATTATTATTATATATATTATTATTATCATCATCATCTATATTTAAAACAGCTGTGTAATTTTTTTTCAGGATTCTTTGTTGAATAGAAAGATCCAAAGATCAGCATTTATCTGAAATAATAATAATAATAAAAAAATAATAATAAAAATACACTATACCATTTAAAAGCTTGGAGTCATCATAATTAATGAATTAATCAATCAATTAATTATTTTTTTTTTTAGGAAAGAAGCTACAGAAATTAATACTTTTATTTAGCAAGGATGCTTTAAATTGAGGAACCATTGGTGTTTTAGTCTGTATGTAAATATATGATGTTGTGCATTCTGTCTGTCTTTTAATTATTAGTTGTTTATCTTGTCTACTGTATTGTCTGTGTTATTGGACCATGTGTGTCCTTAATAAAGTTTTGATGATGATGATGATGATGATGATGATAATGATCAAAAGGGATGTCAAAGACATTGTAATGTTACAAAATATTTATATTTCAGATAAATGCTGTTCTTCTGAACTTTCTATTCATCAAAAAAACCTAAAAACATAATACTCAGCTGTTTTCAACATAATAATAAATGTTTTTGTGCAAATCATATTATTGGAATGATTTCTGAAGGATCATGTGACTGGTGTAATGATGCTAAAAATTCAGCTTTGAAATCACAGGAATAAATTACATTTGAAAATGTATTCAGATAGAAAACAGGTATTTTAAATAATAATGTACTTGGGATCAATTAAATGCAGCCTTGGTGAGCAGAAGAGAAATCTTACTGTTCAAAAACTTTGCACTGGTAGTGTATACACAGTCTTATAAATAATAATATACATAATGTTATAAATAAAATAATATCTACACCATAGTTGAATTTCCTTGTTTATTATTTAATTTATATAAATTAAGAACATAATCCTTATATTATATAAACATTAAAATGATTAACAAATCAATGTACACATTTCACCTGCTATAACACCACGCCCGAACCTTTCTCCAGACTCCAGCAGTTCCTCCGTTTGCACGGTTGACATTCCCAGCCTTTCCGTGAGGATGAGTCTCCAGTCCTCTCCTTCCCAGCTCTTCTGGGCGATGTGAACCGCTAGAGTGCAGTTCTGCAGCTCTGACAGCAGGGGCCGCCAGCGGCTCTCTATCGTTTTCACCCCATTCAACACAAGAGTAGCATACGGCTGGCGAAATGACAAGCAAGCCACCTCTAAACTCATAATGTAAATGGTGTGAGCTTAGAAAATATAAAATAACACTTTGCAAATACAGCGCATTCCCACAAGCACTTTATCAGATACATGTAACACTGCAATACATTATGTAACAACCTAAGTCTAAGCGCGTCTTGTTGAACGTTTGGGTAAAGCGCTTCCTGTTTTTTTTAAAACGTGTCTCCAAAAAAGACAAGACACTGTTAAAAAGTTAAGAACTGACGAAAGAAACAGCGCCCGCTAGTGCTATGATTTAAAACGACCATTGCTGGCAACACAAATAAATAAACTGGGCAGTCACAAAACTACAACAGGTAATATACTATTCATTAATGTATCTTTGTGGTTTACATTTATTTAGTTTATTTCACAGTTTTACGTTCTTGTGGGTTTTACAGTACAATGGTTTACAAAAATCTCTTTCCACTAATACTGACCAATGTAAGACAATTCTGAACCACTGCACCATGTTGATGAAACAAGGAGTACAACAGACTGTCTAGTATTAAATAGAACATCTCATTTGTTTAGTCAGTCTGTCCCACAAGCTATTTCAAACCTAGTATAGGTCCACAGGTTGCTTTCTCTCATGGTTGATCCTTGTGCCTCCAAATCTGGTCCTCGTGTCCTTTGTGTGTACGTGACTCCATCTTCCTGTTCCCGGAGCTTTTTTTTTGGGCCTGATGACTCTACCCTTTCAATAGGGAAGGGAGGACTATCAACCTTTGTAGTGTTTCCAGCTATTGCTAAATTTTCAGTCCCATCAGTAGCTGCTTTCATGCCCCGTGAGGATGTACAGGTTGCTCATAGCAGACGGATCATCCGTAGGAGTACTTTGCAAGATAATATCTCTGTAGTAACATTAAATGATTAGTATATGATTTCATTTGTCTGTTACCAAAAATGTTGCTTAACTACCGTGGCTAAAACATACCTAGTTGTTCCCAAAACCTGAAAAACCCGACTTTTGTCTGTGATCTCCTGGGTAACCTGAGGTGAACAGCATAATATTTCATTATTTCTTCCTTCCTCAGGCATGAGTGAAGCCATCATTGTTGTAGACGACAGGTTTACCTCATTAGTTTGTAAACTCCTTCCTTTCAGACCATGTTTCCAGAAGGCAAGAACACTGTCCTGTAGACAAACTACAAAGACAACCACATTACCACCAGATGCAACAGAAAGAGCAAACATAATTATCAGCAATGAAAGCCGGCTGTGTTATTGCCTCATGCCAGCTTCATATGGGCTAAAATGTGCTCTTGACTTCAGTTTAGTTTTTCTTCTCATGCACTGGTTTGCTAATGTAAAGTCATCAGTCAAATGATGCAAATTGATGCTTATTAGTATGGTTGAATTGGATCATGAAAGGTAGTAAAGACACTGATTAATAAAATAAAATTAAATACATAATTATAGCAAGTTTACATCATATTCTTAGTTTGCATCTCACTGTTTTTATTCATCTTGAGGAATACTGAATCGGTTTTTGTGCAAGCTAGATGAGCAAATGCACGCTCACATTTAGTCTAGAACTACAGTAACCATTATGTTTCCCCAGCACATACAAAACCTCTGCATTTACTCCTGATTTCTCTTAACATGGGGACAGGAAAGCCGTCAGTCAAAAATGGGAACACAAAATAACTGGCTTTACTTATTTGAAAAAGTAACTTGGATATTTTACTCTAAATTAAAAAGCAATGCATTACTTCACTACTTTAAATAAGTCATCTGATTATTTAACTCATGTTACTTGTTCTCCAACTAGTGCAAAAACTATTCTAAGAAATGCTTGATGATTGACTGCTGGCCTGATGCGTCACATCCTTAACAGGACTTACCCAGCGTCTGAATGGGAAACTCAAAAGCAAGTTCAGACGTCTTCTGATGACTCGGACATCCCTGCATATTCACAACCTTCACTGTGTCTGAAACAAAATGGTTTGTTAAAGATTTCAGGTAGTAGAATGTGGAATGTAAAAAAACCCCAAGATTTAGAGATGTGTTTTTTTTTTTTACAGATAACCTCTTTGATACTTTTGTAATTGTTGTTTTAAGCTTAAATTATCGAGTAAGTCACTCACTTTGCAAAAAACAAACAAAAACATGTCTTTTTTTCATTCACTTCGTGATAAAGCCTACTAAAATGCAGTTTGAATGCCCCATAATATAACATACTCTTATGTAATATCAATAAATATCCCTGTATGACGCACTACCAGTCAAAAGTTTTTGAAAGTAAGATTTTAAATTTTTTTTTAAAGAAGTTGCTTCTGCTCATCAAGCCTGCATTTATTCAATCCAAAGAATAGCAAAAACAGTACAGTTCTGAAATATTTTTACTATTTAAAATAACTGCTTTCTATTAAAATATATATATATTAAAATGTAATTTATTCCTGTGATCAAAGCTAAATTTTCAGCATCATTACTCCAGTCTTTAGTGTCACATGATCCTTCAGAAATCATTATAATATGTTGATTTGCTGTTCAAGAAACGTTTATTATTATTATTATTAGCAATATTTAAAACAGTTGAGTACATTTTTCAGGATTCTTTGATGAACAGAAAGATTTTAATTGTGGATTTTTTTTTTATTGTAAGGAATTATAGAAATTAATACTTTCATTTAGCATGGATGCTTTAAATTGATCAAAAGGGATGATAAAAACATTAATAATGTTACAAACGATTTCTATTTCAGATAAATGCGGTTTTTCTGAACTTTCTATTCATCAAAGAAACCAGAAAAAAATTCTACTCAGCTATTTTAAACATAATAATTATAATTAATTTTTAAAAAAATATATATATATATATATATATATGAAATATAATGAGAAATTAGAATATTAGAATGATTTCTGAAGAATCATATGACTGGAGTAATGATGCTAAAAATTCAGCTTTGAAATCACAGGAATAAATTACATTTTAAAATATATTGAAATACGAAACAGTTATTTTAAAATAAATAGTAAAAATATTTACTGTTTTTGCTGTACTTTGGATCAAATAAATGCAGACTTAGTAAGCAGAAGAGACTGCTTTGAAAAAAACTTTTGATTGGTAGTAGTGTGTCATTTTTATTCTTGGTGATTCATAAAATGCAATTCAGTAGCTACCTGTTTTTGATAATTAAACACAAAAAGCATATCAAGGAGCACAAAATTAATAACTGTTGCTCCTGACAATATATTGGGTTCTTATAAAGTGAAACAACATAATGTTGTAAATAATGTTCACTTTCTTGCACAAACGATCAAGCATTTCTTACTTTTCAGTGCAATGAGAATTGTGTCCCTGTCGAGTTGAATCATTTGCTTGACCTCCAAAGACTCACCATCTGTGAAATCACATAACTCGGTCAAGAAAAACACACTGTTGATCTGTCTATATCATTGTTGCAATGCAAATCATGTTGTTCATTTGAAATATTCTTCATATAAATACTTTACACTGTAAAAAACAGTGTTTTGTGTGTGGCTGTTGAGGTGCAACACCTGGCAGACTTTGTGGCGTGTCATCCAGGTGGATGATATCAAAGTGGATCTGTCCAGGGTTGTCTTTTTGCAGGGGGCGGCTTCTCACCCCCATGCAGATCTGTGGCAGCTCTTCTGTTTCCTTTACCAGCAGCTCAAAGATGGGCAGAGACTCTGGCAGAATCAGAGCAATGTGCTGACAAAGAGACAGGAAAGTTATGCAACAGTGCAGATATTTTTAACATTTCCATCACTCTTATCTCTCATTTCCCACCTTGAGCTGCATGAACTTCTGCAGAGGTTCATACCACATTAGCAGGATCAAACCAGTGGGAACAGCGGCACAAAGGAAAACGCTGTCAGTGTAGGGGTTTCGAACTGGAAGGAGAGAAATAATCATTTAAATGTGCACGAAATGCCTTGAGAATGATTCACACTCCTACAGAGGTTACTGGTCCTCACCCACACTGCATCTTCTACAGCCTTTGGTGTCTGGGATCTTTACTGACATGGCATACTTCCTGGAGAAAGAAAATAATTATTGTCACGTAAAGGAGAAGTCCACTTCCGGAACAAAAATTTACAGATAGTGTACTCACCCCCTTGTCATCCAAGATGTTTGTGTCTTTTTTTCTTCAGCCGTAAAGAAATTTAGTTTTTTGAGTTAAACAATTCAGCATTTTTCTCCATATAATGGACTGATATGGTGCCCCTATTTCGAACTTCCAAAATGCAGTTTAAATGTGGCTTCAAACGATCCCAAATGCGGCTGTAAATGATCCCAGCTGAGGAAGAAGGGTCTTATCTAGCCAAATGATCAGTTATTTTCATTAAAAAAAAACACAATTTAAATACCTTTTAATCTCAAACGCTCGTCTTGTCTTGTTCTGCCTGAACTCTGTCTATTCTGACTCAAGACAGTTAGGGTATGTCGAAAAAAAAAAAGTTTTTGCAAACTGAACATACAACACCCTTAAAAAAAAGGTAAAACAGTGATATAGGATGATTTTGAAGTTGAGGGAGAACATGAGATGGGAGTTTTTCAACATACCCTAACTGTCATGAACCGGAAAAAACCAGTTCAGGCAGAGTGAGACAAGACGAGCGTTTGACATTTAAAAAGTATATAAACTATGAAAATAACTGATTGTTTCACTAGATAAGACCCTTCTTCCTCGGCTGGGATTGTTTACAACTGCATTTGGGATCGTTTGAAGCCGCATTTAAACTGCATTTTGGAAGTTCAAACTCGGGGCACCATATCAGTCCATTATATGGAGAAAAATCCTGAAAAAAACACAATTTCTTTACGACTAAAGAAAGAAAGAAATGAACATCTTGGATGACAAGGGGTGAGTACATTATCTGTCAAATTGTTTTGGAAGTGGACTTCTCCTTTAAAGTAAAAATAAATATCTTGAAATATAATTAAAAAGAAAATCTATTTGAATACATTTTAAAATGTAATTTATTTCTGTAATCCAAAGCTGTATTTTCAGCATCATTACTTTAGTCCTCAAATCACAGGATCCTTCAGGAATCATTCTAATATGCTGATTTGTTGCTCAAGAAACATTTTTTGTGCTATCATTTATGTAGGATTCTTTGATTAATAAAAAGTTCAAAAGAACATTTATTTAAAAGAGAAACAGTTAACATTTAACATTAAAAATGGTTTTACTGTCACTTTTAGTCAGTTTACTGCATCCTTGCTGAATCAGAGTATTCATTCTTTCCACAAAAAAAAAACGTACTGACCCCAAACTTTTAAACGGTAGTTACTAAATAGATTACTCATCACCTTAAAAATGTAATTGTAATGAATATTGCAAATAAACCTGAACAGATGTCAGATCTCCAAAGTAGAGACACAGCAAAATCTCAGCCACTGCACTTTTTTGACTAAAAATAATTAGCTCTGTGCAACAATTAATCACAATTAATCACATCCAGTGATTAAACATAGTTTTTGTTTACTGTGAATATTTATTTTGTATATATAAACACACACACACACACGCACACACATATTTAAGAAAAATGTTGTTTATATATTAAATATATTTATATATGTATTAATTATATCAATAAAAATATACACATGTAAATACATGTAAATATTTTTAAAATATATACTGTATGTGTGTGTGTGTATATATATATATATATATATATTAATTGTTGCACAGCACTGAAAATAATATAAAACATTAATTTTTGGTTGTAGAAATGTGTAAAATTGTGATTGTTAAATTACTTTACAGTAGTTTGTTCATAAACAGTGTTAGAGTCTGCATTATTGTAAGATCAGAACAACTGAAGTTTAAATGATCAAAATTGTGTTCTTTGTGGATTTTAAATTCAACCCAGTGTGTCTGTCTTGACCAAGAATAATAGCTCATTTAACCTCATGAATGACCATCATGTAATCTTAAGCATTCACAGATAAACTGTGTTTAATTCTACAAACCTTGCATTTATTTTTGTGCTCAAGCGGTGTGCATTAATTGCTAGATGCCCCTGTCTACGCTGCATATTCCTGCGGTACTCAAATAGTGCTGGCAGACTATGAGACGTCAACTGTGATGACTTTCCTGTAAACAGAGTACAGCAGGATACCAGACAGGGTGTTAATCAAGACATCAGATCTTTGTGGTACATTAAATACAGTCATATTAATAACATTGCACATGCCTGAGACGGACATGAGGACATTGTTCATCACGTACAACCAACTGCATCTCTGAGGAAGCAACTGAAAAAGAAAGAAAATCTTACACATTAAAGCCAGTTTCCACAGAATAAAAAAACAGAAAGGTAAATGTGGCCTTATATCTAACAATGAGAATGTATATCTTCTAATGTAACTTTATATAACTTTACATGTGTTTACTTTGTAATGGTGCCTTTTTATTTAACAGTGTGACTATATTTCATATTTTGTACTTTTTTCTTTATTTTTTTTTTTCTTTCATTAAAGAGTCCACAGGTAAATAGAGAAAAGACAACATAGCTACCTTTTCCATGGTGTCTTCATGTAGCTCATTGAGGTTGAGAGTGTAGATGCCCTCCTCAGCACCCAGAATAAGATATTGATCTATGGGTAGATATTAACATGTCAGTTATTATATCCAAAGTCGCTGTTGCAAGTATGTTTTACGTCATGTCTTCACTGTGTTCAGCAACTGTGATCATGCTAAACGTTTGAATTTCTCTTAAAAACTTCAAAAGATTCTTTGTTAATCAACCCATTCATTTGTCAATATTTTTCGTCTCATTTTTAATGAGATCCAAAATCAAATCTGCTACAACTGTATGCATGTGAGATTGTAAAGAAAATACAGACAAGAAAAAAAACATTTAAAGAGATAATGACTCATTTAAATCTAAAAATAACAAATAAAATGAACAGAAATGAGTTTATACATATGATTTTTTTCATTATTTTTCCAGATGGATGGGGAAGATGAAGTGGCTGAAGTAGTTGTCAACTGATGACAGGTTAGTTCATCCAAAATGAAACCTGAGAGATTTCTGTTCCTCCACTGAAGTTCCACCAAAACTTTCATGCTTCAAAATGTTCATACAGACTTTGTAAAAGCAAACCATTTTAGCAGAGCGGTTTAATCCAAGTCTTGTGAAATGATGCGATCACTTAATATGATTAACAGATTCGATGTAGGCTTTTATTGACATATAAACATTTATCAGTGCGCACATCACATCAAATATGGTAACGGGAAGCTCAAAAAGTGTGGGCTTGACATGCGAGAATGAATTTCACTGGTTCTTGCTTCCTGTTACAATATTTGATGCGCTTTAAGTACATGGCTAAATGATTCCATACGATTATGATTCTAGAAATCATGATCTGATTCTAAAACAATTCTTGATCTATATTATTTTTCTCAATTATTATTCTTCTTTATTGACTTTAAATATACATTTTTATAACAAATTACTTACAGAATTATAAGTCCTTTCTTTTAAACAACTGCAAATTAATAATAAATCAAAACAACTGTATCTAAAGAATTATCAACTATAGTAAATCAAACTAATTACAGTTTCAGAAAATGCACGCAATTATAAAGTAATACCAGGGAACAAAGAAACACTATAAGGAAGACTCAGAAAGAGCTTTCAGTATCTGAAGGTGCTTTAAATAAGTCAAAGTTTCTAGAGAAGCGCAGTGAGTGGTTGTTCTTTTTTCTGCTGTATGTTTATTACTGATGATAAAACAGACAGTGGCAAGTCTAATAGGCTATATTTACACTAATGCACAAACCTATTTTAACATACCAGCTATTTTGTCCTGGTGCCGCCCTTGTGCTTCGCTTTAACCACAAAACCACATGCAAGTTTATATAGCTGTTCGACGGCAGCAAGCAGAATACGACTGTCTCTAATGATCACAATTCTTTTAGCTAAAACGCTGCAAACTTTACCTCTGGTCTTTGGTAAAACCCATGTAACAGCACAGTGAGTCTTTAACGGACAGCCGTTGAATACTTTAGAGAAGCAGGCCCCCATCTGAAAGACATTGTATGACTCATTAAAGAACAATAAGCATGAAATTAGGACATGGAATAAAATTAGAATCATGTAATTCTCTGTACTTACATGTACTTGTGGTGTAGGTGGCAGTCCATGGACAACTTTCTGGAATCAATGAAAACAGAATGAAGTGTGAGTAAACAATTAAAGGTTGTCATTATTCAGCTTTTTAATATGAAGGGCCAAGAATCAAAAATAAATACTGCATTATATCCAACTACATTATAATATAATGTATTAAAGATGCACTAAGCAATTTTTGAAAAATGCTTTTGACCAGTGTCGGAGGGGGTCCCAAAACACACTTGTAGCCAATCAGCAATAAAGGGCATGTCTTGTAATGACAGAGAGAAGAGAGTGCACAATTTGAGTGCACAGGACGGATATTAGCAGATCGACTATAGATTGAGCAAAATGGAAGATAAAAAGGTTGTGTACATACGTTTGGGGCATAAATATCAAAATTTTCCAATTTTCAAAATTATCAAAATTTTCAGGTATTTTTTGAAAACCTAATTTTGTGAACTAGTCCTAGGTTTTTTGCCCTATCGGAACCAAACCAGAGCAGGAAAATTCTCTGAAGAGTGAATATCAATTATTCTGAAAAAAAAAGTTGACCCCTTGACCCCTCCATCGCAAAGGGACACCAAAACGTTCGAAAGGGGAAGGGCCTCTTTTACTACAACGGCTATAACTTTTGAACAGAATGAAACTCACTCACAACGCGTATGTAAGTGCTGAATCTGAGGTCACATGAAAAAAGTCAAGGAGCTTGGACACTTGATGGCGCTGTAAGAGGGGAAAAAAATGAAAACGGCCATAACTATGCACCCATTTGTCCTATCGACATGAAAATCGTGACGCACGGTCTCGGTCCGATGTGCCACAAGTGGCTATGAGGACATCTGCGTATCTCAAAAAACATGGCCGATCTAGGCCGGTGAAATTTTAGCACCTATTAGACAAGCTGAATTGGAACAAAACTCGGTGGGCCAGTTTGTCTCAAGCCCCTAAAGGTCTGTGAGAAATTTGAAAGAAATCAGCCACTGGAGGAAGATATCGCATTTCACACATATGCACGATATTCGTATCATATGATAGACCTCCTCATTCCGAACAACTTTGCCTCAACTTTTGCCTCTGACTGCTGTCAATCAAACCGTTTGTTAAAGGATTGAGAAAAAGTAAATAACCTACTTTTTACACTGCAGTGCAATTCTCTGGACTCTCTAGGTCAATAAATATCATAAAATGTTGAAATTTAACCTTTCAGAAGCTATAACTGGATTGTTTACAAAAGAGGCCTGTCCAAATAAACCCAAAATCCTATAAAACCTAAAAGAAAACTCAAAACTTCATGAAACCTGGTGAGCACATGCAAAAGGTGATTCTATACAAGCATGCAAAGTTTTAGGGAGATCGGACCACAGCTGCCACTATAACAGCTGTAAAATGTAAAAAAAAAAATCATACTTCTATGGTAAATTATGTGCATTTGCCAAAACTGCTTTTTAAATCATTGATCATCTTTGTTTGGACATCTCTGGTTTAGACCCTCAAACAGGTTCTCACCAAGGTCAAAAGTCAAATATGGTTTGACCTGTGTAATGTACTCACTGAGTCATCTGGTTTCCTCCTGAGAGTGCTCCATTCTGGAGAGAGAGGAGGGTCATGTGGGGGGGAAATTACTCCTGGTTCCTCCTGGGTCTGAAGCGACAGAGCTCTCTGCTATCATACCTGTTCAACACAGCAGCTGCATCAGTGTTTGGATTTTAGGCTAGTTTTATTGCTGTTCGACTAATTCTATATTAACCTCACTGGGTGGTGTGGCCTGACAGGACATCTGGGATGAAAACCAAGTGTCTTTAGGTTCAAACCATAAAAGTGCCATGCAGTTGCTAACAAGTTCTGAGTGTTGCTACATGGTTGCTGAGGTGTTCTAAAGTGTCTTCTAAAGTTCTAAAGAGCTTTAAAGTGTTTTTCTGTCTGGTTATATTAAAGCACAAAGGTGGCATATTCCACTCAAAAATGAAAATTCTCTCATCATTTTTTGAGTTCAACTTGGAATGAGAGTTTGGTTGGTGTTGTTTTGAAAAAAAAAAAGTATATGATCAGAGAATTTTAATTCTTGAGCGGAGTATATCTTTAACAGGATAAAAGCACAAACCATATAGAATACTGTAGAATATGTGTTGTGCTCTATAGTTATAGAATAGTTACGTGAAGAAGTGTAGTCTTAGTGATACTTGTCTTAATGTTCACTGAACATAATAATAAGAACTGTTTCCTAAAACAGTTATTTTGATTTAAAAGCATGGCCATTAGTACATACTCATGAACTAACATAATCTTACCTTCAGTTGGTGTTGAGCAAAGGGAACCTAGACTGGTGGAATGACTGAGAAAGGACGAGTCTGTGAAGAGGGAGGAGTTTGTGAGGAGCGACAGGTCGGACAGTGTTGAACCAATCAACAAAGCAGATTCACCGTGTAGGGTGGAGTTAGTGTCAGGGGCGGGGCCCTTCAGAGGCGTGGAGCCAATAAGAGGCGAGGAGAGGGGACAAGGAGTGGGAGCTTTCCTCTCTTGATTGGTGACTGCTTTTGATTGGGGAGTAGAGACCACTCTCTTCACCGTCCCATATTTATCCTCTTCCTCGTCCGGTGAGTGCTGTGGATTAAACACACATAAATTATTTAATTCTAGAAGACATTTGAATTTTTAAACTTTTATTTCATTGTTCCCCTACCTCAGCTGAAGCACCTCTTTTTATAGTCAAACTCCTGTAAAAGAGGAAGCAAACTGTTAGTCATTTAATAATTTTAGTTGTACGTTAACCTTCTCAGGGTGGTGGTAGGGGTGTAGATCCACTGTAAACTTTGCGGGGACAACAAAGAGAATATTTTCTTTTTAAAACTGATTGCAATACTAGCTAACATTTTGCTCCAAAATTAAAGCTGATAGAAACTTTGATACTACTAAATAAAAAAATAAAATTAGCTAATTACGCATTAGATAATATGCAATTAGCATCTTTGTCTTCATTTTTCTATTCCAAAATATATAAAAATTCTTAAAATGTCATTAGGGGAAATTTCTCTAATAAGTAAGGTATAAACAAGGTGGCAACCAGAACAGATATTTGGGAGACCAAAGGGGGAAAATTCAAAACAATAGGCTTTTTACATAAAAATATTTAATATTTTTAATTTACTGTAAGTATATCATATAATTATTTTCCAAATGTTTCATTAAAAAAAAAAAAAAAAGCTAGATTACCTTTCCATCAAGGCCTCTTCCACACACTCTAACAAACTCCTGCAAAATAAATAGTAAAAAAGTGATGTAACCCTTAAAACTCCTGTTTATCAGGGCTTCTTAACAGCTTAATTTAACAAAACATGTATTGAATTAAACTAGTGCTGGGCAACAATTAAAGAAGTCCACTTCCAGAACAAAAATATACAGATAATTTACTCACTGCCTTGTCATCCAAGATGTTCATGTCCAGTCGATAAGAAATGTTTTTTTTGAGGAAAACATTTCAGCATTTTTCTTCATATAATGGACTGATATGGTGCCCCGATTTTGAACTTCCAAAATGCAGTTTAAATGCAGCTTCAAACGATCCCAAATGCGGTTGTAAAAACAATCCCAGCCAAGGAAGAAGTGTCTTATCTAGCGAAACGATCAGTTATTTTCATTAAAATAATACAATAATAATACTTTTTAATGTCAAACGCTTGTCTTGTCTTGTTCTGTTGCTGTTTTTTTTCCGGTTCATGACCGTTAGAGTATGTCTCATGTTCTCCCTCAACTTCAAAATTGTCTTATATCACTGTTTTACCTTGTTAAGGGTGTTTGATCTTCTTTGCATGTTCACTTTGCATAGACTGTGCCAGTACTTCTGCAGCGATGTAGGATGATTTTGAAATGATTTTTGAAGTTGAGGGAGAAAATACGATTAATACTTTTATCGAGTTTTTCATCATAACCTAACTGTCTTGAGCCAGAATACACAGAGTTCAGGCACAGCAAGACAAGCATTTGAGATAAAAAAGTATTTAAATTGTATTTTTTTAATGAAAATAACCAATCGTTTCGCTAAATAAGACCCTTCTTCCTTGGCTGGGATCGTTTACAACCACATTTGGGATTGTAACAGTGAAACAAATTCGATTTAGTTATAAAGCAGCTCTACTGTCATCATTCAGCTCAATTTAGTTGAAGTATTGTTCTCATTAGATAGTCTCAGTTCAGTGAACAATTTATATTAAAATATTATTTTTCTTTAAATGACCCCTTGAAAGTTACTTATGCATCTGAAATTTGCATTGACTCATCATATCCTCTCCAGCAGTGTAATGACAGAAGTCTAGAGTAATATAAGATGACAGACTCATCTTTATAAGGCTAAAATGGGGCATCATAGCAGTCCATTTTATGGAGAAAATCCTGAAATGTTTTCCTCAAAAAACATAATTTCTTTACGTACATTAAAGTACATCTTGGATGACAAGGGGGTGAGTACATTATCTGAACATTTTTATTCTGGAAGTGGACTCCTCCTTTAATTGCGATTAATTACAACCAAAATAAAAGTTTTTGTGTACGTAATATACTGTATGTGTTTGTAAATCAATATTTTTGAATGACCTACATGCACTGGCACATCAGACTTAACATTTACCACTGTCACTATTATTTTAGACAAGCAAGAGTGAAATATAACCCACGGTGAGTCCTTGTCCGCACTGATAGCGCTCCAGTCATCATACGCCCCCTAATGAAAAACAGTAAATCAATATGTAATTCCATAAGTGTTGTCTTGTCATTTCTTTCCTCAGTGGAACAAATGTTTTCACATGTAGTGCTTTTGTGTTTTGTGTGATGTATGGAAATTAGTGATTAGTACATTATTTTAAACTTCTCCTTTTGTGTTTTACATATTCACACAGGTTTTGAAATTACATGAGGGTGAGAAAATGACAGACAAAGTGATTTCTGTTTCATTCAAATGTTTATTCTTACCAGATCCGGACTGGGATCCGTCTCCTTTCTCATGGGTGGTCCAAACTTCACGTGATCAACTGAAAAACAGAAAAAGCGATGATCACAAGCTCTTGAACCAAACAGAATCCCTGTATTCAACTGCAGCATGCTTCCCCTTTCACATACAATGGTGTAGTAGGAGTATATCGTGCCACTTTTTATAGCATTGTCTGCGTGACATTCTGACATGCAGATTTGAATGCACACTCATGCATTCATGCAAACAGACATGAACCTAAAGACACACAGAAACACACAATACGTCCTTTCATAGCTCTAGAGTGGCTTCTCAATTACAATAGCGGCTGTTGTCCAGCTAACCTTGGCTGGTGGCCGTGGCTTGCTGTAATCTACCAAACCACAACAATGGCGCTCACTGACTAATGTCACATTCGTAATCACTCCTGATTTGGCGCTTACTACTCGTGAGGTGAGGTCATAACTGTTATATTACTCTAGACTTCTGTCATTACACTGCTGGAGAGGATATGATGAGTCAATGCAAATGTCAGCTGCATATGTAACTTTCAAGGGGTCATTTAAAGAAAAATAGTATTTTAATATAAACTGTTCACTGCACTGAGACTATCTAATGAGAACAATACTTCAACTGAATTGAGCTGGACGATGACAGTAGAGCTGCTTTATAACTAAATCGAATTTGTTTCACTGTTATTGAACTGAACTGAATCAACACTGAACTGACTTGAGCTGAATACCGACAATATTGTCTTATGTAAAGCTTGTTTACAACAGAATCTGTTTTATATTTGATAAAGAATAAGCTCATTAAAAAACTAAATTATATTTTTAGACATTGTCTGACACTATAAGTAGACCTTAGGTACAAATCTAAAATTATTTATTATTTAATCAAATGCTTGATTATTAACTAGGGGTGTAACGGTACACAGATTGGTTCGAGGGTCACGGTTCGATACGATTTGGGTACAACAGAAAAAAAAACAAATCTACTATGCTAGGTTTCTTTTCAGTTATTTTAAACAGACAGTAGTACAAATTACAATTCTTTTCCACCTACATGTGAAAATACTAAATATTATATAAACTTAATGTCACATATAGGCTATAAGATCTGCAGTACATATATACATACAAGGAATAAATACTTGAAATATATTTCATTTAGTTAACTGATAGACAAGGGAAAAAACTGTGCGACATGAACGTAGCCTGTATTTGCTGAGTTTCAGTTCAGTTTTGTGACAGAAAGGAAACTCAAATAGCAGAAAGCGACATTCTATTTGTTTTATGTTTAAGCTGATTTTGCTGGTATGAGGAAACACAAAACATATCAGTTCCAGGCTTCTAGCATTGATAGCTTGACAGCACAGTTGGTACTTTATCAAAATAAAACACACACAGTGAACCAAACATCAGCGCGCCGACCTCACTGTGTCACCGCTGGAACGCGACTGAAGTCTATAACTTACATGATAAATAATAGTTTAGCATTTGGATGCATTGCAAAAATGGAAATATTATGGAATATTTGGATTTGTGCCGAATGAGAAAGGTAGGATACAAGAGCACAAAGCTGTCAGTGAGAGACGCGATCAGAATCAGCATATGGTCATTGGTCACTGTCTAGTGGGCTTTGTTTGCAAATCCTCAAGTATGTATAACTGCAGACCGGAGATCTCCAAATGGGAGCAGGAACTCCAAAAGTGGGCAGAACCTCCAAAATGGGGCGGGGTTTTGTCGCGCAAAGACTTTCACCACTGGCTCTGGCTTCAGCCAATTGTTACTGACTTACGTTTCAAAATAAAACTTTATAAATTAAACATTGTTTTTATTTGTTTTAAGATAAAGCTAAATATGCTACATAAATAAATATGCTCAGTGAGAGCAGAGCCCAAAGCTCGTGGCCAGTGGTGTTCGGACTGGAGTTAGAACCTCTGCTTAATGATGTAAATGGGAATCCCCCCGCGAGCCGTCCCAGCGCAGCGCAGGGGAAAGGTTTTAGTCTATCGCTTTTGTTTTAAGAAACAAACAGGGTAGGAGGGTGTAGTGACACTGAGTGTAACTAAAAAGTTCCCATTGTCCGGTGAGGTCTGGTTGGGGAGTTAAGGATTGGCCCGGCGATCTTATATGCATAATTGTATTAACCATGCTATTCGGCGCCACTCCCACCAATTTCACTGGTTAAGGTTAGGGTCAGGTGTGGGGTAGGTTTAGGGGTTAGCATTGTTTGTAGCATAGTGTAGCAAATCAACACTGTGATTGACACAACCAATAAAGCCTTTAGAATCAGCTGTGGGGCGGAGTTTGCACTGAAGTGGATTGGGGGAAAAATGTGCCTGTCTGTCAATGGGAGGAAGCCATGCCCTATTTTGGAGCTCCCACCCCATTTTGGAGTTCCCGCCCCCATTTGGAGGCCATAGTTATACCCTTCTCTAAATCCTGATATTTGCTGTTCTTCGGCTGGCGGTTATCAAAGAGCATTGCATTACTGCTGGCGCCCCCTTTTGGATTGAGGGTGAACTGCCTGTATTCGTTGTAAGGCCTCATGCACCGAACCGAGATGCTTGTACCGTGACGGTTCGGTACGAATACATGTATCGTCACACCCCTATTATTAACTGAAATATGTTGAAAACAATAAATCAGCTAGAGAACTGAAGTAAAGGCCCCCTTTTCAGGTTCTCAGAAAAGTGTTTATGTGGTGTCTCTTAACAAAATTGTGACCCTGGACCACAAAACCAGTCATATGGTTCATTTTTTTCAAATTGAGATTTATACATTATCTGAAAGCTGTATGTATGGTTTGTTAGGATAGGACAATATTTGGTTGAGATGCAACTATATGAAAATCTGGAATCTGAGGGTGCAAAAAAAAATTCAAAATATTGAGAAAATTGATCTTAGCAATGCATATTACTAATCAAAAGTGTTTATATATTTACGTTGGTAAATTTACAAAGTATCTGCATGGAACATGATCTTTACTTAATATCCTAATGATTTTTGGCATAAAAGAAAAATTGATCATTTTGACCCATACAGTGTATTTTTGGCTATTGCTACAAATATGCCCATGCTATTTAAGACTGGTTTTGTGGTCCAGGGTCACAATTAAATCTAATTCCTCTAATCTGTCATTTAGATGCAATAACATACTGCTAAGATCACAAAGGTATTGGGTATTAGAGTATTAACTTGACTCACATTGCTCTTCAGATCGAGTTCTGTGGATGGGAAGTTTGGCTAGAGAATGAATCTTATCAGGTAGGACACTGCACGTCTGTAAACACATAGACACACAACATAAACATAAACTCTAAAGTCACATAAAGATCTCACAGCAAAGCTCTTCAACCCTGCTCCTGGGGAACCACTGTCCGGCAGAGTTCAACCCTGATCAAACACAACTGAACCAGTGTATTCAGCTCTTCAGCATCACTTGGAAATACACATGCTGGTGTGCTGAAGCAGACTGGAAATAAACTCTGCAGGACAGTGGGTCACCAGGAGCAGGGTTGAAGACCTCTGTCTTACAGTAAACAACCACAGTTCAGATAAGTAATGTTAAAATGTCCCATGTCAACTTAAAGCCATGGTACTGTCTATGTACCATTTTGGTGTTTGATTGCTTGAGTATTAAAAGTGAAGAGTGTATTTTTTTGTACCATTTAAGGTACAAATAGAGCAGCAAAAATAATAATTCCTGGGTCAATGACAAATGAGTTTTAAGAAACGTATTTTTTGCATTTACGTTGATTTCATATAGTTTTTATATGGTTTTAAAAAAAGACAATATAAACAAATAAAAATAATAAAATAAAGAATTAAAACTTAATTTTGTAAAATTTAAAAATGTGTTCAGACCTCAGTCATTATTTTCAAAATGCATAAGCATATTTTTTAAAGCTAAAAAGCACTTTTTAAAAAGCAAATTCCACATTTTTAAATAATTTTATTAATAAGAATAATTTTAAAAATATTATTTTTTGATTATTTCAACATCATTGCAATATTTTGGGGGTTACACCACAGTACAACCATCTTTTCAAAATTATATTATTTTAACAAAACGGTTTCATTTTTCCATTTTTTTTCCTCAAGAAATGTATCCTTTTTTATTTTGATTTAAAGTTTGTTTTCATCCTGACATTCCTGACTTGATGACCTCCAAAATGGTTCCAAAATTATTATTATTATTTAATTTAAAAATAAATTATGTTTGAATAAATGAATAGATCCAGGGTTCATACAGATGCTGCGAAAGGAAATTCCAGGACTTTCAAGGACTTTTCAAGTACTACTTTAGTTTTCAAGGACTAAAATCAGAGATCTCACTCATGAAACAATATCATTATTATCTTTCAAATTCTAATAAAAAAACTACTTAAATGCAATGACTGTGGAAACTTCAACATTTGAACAGACACTATGGCAAAGTTACTGCTTTTCTTATTCAAACTGATTTTTTTTTTCCATGAACATATGACTGACCTGAAGAATGAAAGCTGTATCATACACTTGGAAAATTATGAGCTATATCATGATTGTAGACACTAGGGAAGTGAAAATACACTTAGCTCAGGAGATAAGACAAAATAGAAATACTTGGTTCACTAGAACGAGACAATATTTCAATACTATTTTTAAGAAATTTCCAATGACAAAATATTTGTCTTTTAATCACAAAAAGCAAAACTATGCAATTGTATTTTGAAAATGTTGTAATTAATCTAGTGCCGTAACTAACAATTATTTTGGTAATCAAGTAAGCTGCTGAGATGGAGACGTGCTCCATGCCTTTAAATGACACAAAGCGTGTCAGCTTTTATATGCATTCCCAAATGTGCGGGATTGGAAACCCAAACATACATCATATGCAATAAAAGACCGAACAATATAATGCAAGCACTATCAAAGGTTTTTACCATAAACTTAACTTTATACTGATATCGCGAAACTGCTTTTCACCTCAAAGAGTATCATTGTCACGTTTAATATCATGAGATCTTGTGCGTTCCCAAAAGCCGGGTGAAATGGCTTTGTATTTATATCAGACGTGCTGCATTGTTAACACTAATTTCATATATGCTGCCTTTTAAAATTTTAAGTACTTTTCAAGTACCTTATCATAAATATGGCTGTTTTCAAGGACTTAAATTGTATTGTATAAACCCTAAAATGCTCATTATGTCACTGACCCGGTTTCTAACAGATTTTCTAAATAAGTTGATGTTGAAGCACCACAGAGCCACAGTTTTTACACTTTTTACAAAGTGTAAAAAGCCTAGTTCTCACACTGAAGTAAAATGGGAGAAAGTATTTTAACACTGAAAACATTACACACTTCAGCTTTAATCTAAAGTGTTCTGAAACTAAATATTTTCCCCCGTTTTAAAGCAAAATATCTTCCTTGCCCTCCGTTTACCTCAAGGTCACTCTCATCCATAGTGAGTGTCTGTTGCAGATCAGGGTTATTGACCATGTCCAGCAGCTCTATGGCAAGGTTACGTGTGAGGAGCTGTGTGACAAAAGGATGCTGAAAAGGCAGAGAAAAGAATGTTATTCCAGTAATAAGAACAGCATCGAGAGGCTCTACAGTACATTAAAGGAGAACTCCACTTCCAGAACAAAAATTTACAGATAATGTACTCACCCCCTTGTCATCCAAGACTTTTTTAAGTTAAACATTTCAGGATTTTTCTCCATATAATGGACTGCTATGGTGCCCCGATTTTGAACTTCCAAAATGCAGTTTGAATGTGGCTTCAAATGATCCCAAATGCGGATAAACAGCAATATAGGACGATTTTAAAGTTGAGGGTGAACATGAGATGGGAATTTTTCGACATACCCTAACTGTCATGAACTGGAAAAAAACAGTTCAGGCAGAGTAAGACAAGACGAGCGTTTGAGATTAAAAAGTATATAAATTGTATTATTTTAATGAAAATAACCGATCGTTATGCTAGATAAGACCCTTCTTCCTCTGCTGGGATTTGGGATCGTTTGAAGCCGCATTTAAACTGCATTTTGGAAGTTCAAAATTGGGGCACGATAGCAGTCCATTATATGGAGAAAAATCCTGAAATATTTTCCTCAAAAAACATAATTTCTTTATGGCTGAAGGAAAAAAAGACATGAACATATTGGATGACAAGGGGGTGAGTACATTATCTGTCAATTTTTGTCCTGGAAGTGGACTTCTCCTTTAAAGACAAACCACATGGATATCACATAATTAAAATAACATTCAACACAGATGTGGTTAACATGCACCTGTAGGAGTTTTTCTGCTGTCGGCCTTTTCCGAGGATTCTTTGTGAGCGCCATTTTGATGAAGTTGTGAAATTCTGTGGACCTGACATGAACTTGCTTTTATTGAACTTGCAAACTGAATACTTTTTTATTTATGCAAAGATGAGAAAAAAAAAAAAAAATCAACAGTTGCATTTCATGCAAATTACCATTTGTTCTTGTCTTTGAGTTTAGGAGGCTGAAAACTGCTCTTGGACATCAGCATTAAAGCTCTGAGGGCAAAACAACAAAAACTGTTTTGTTCTCTGCCGCCAACCCTACCAGCAAATCTCATTTCGACCTTTCAACCTAAAGGACAACGTCTATGAAACGTCGCATATTTTTGTTTGAGTTTTCTGCTAGACAAGCTTAGATCACTCTTTGCAGCATTATAAATTGTGGCGTAAGCAATTTTTGCCAAGGGGTCAAGGTTTGAGCTCAGACTGTGTAAACTGAGATACAGATAGCACAAATGCACAATTTATAACGCTTACAGCAGGTTTAACAATGGGGAATGTATTTTTGTAATGTGACTACTGTCAAAGGGTCTTTTGCAACAGTCTACATATGTGTATATGTGTTCAAACCTCATAGGGTGTAGGTCAAACATAGGCGGCTGCAGCTCTGCTAGTTCAATAGCTGTGATACCCACTGCCCAGATGTCACACAGCTGGTTATAACCCCCTTTCCTTTCCACTGCTGCAACCTCTGGGGCCATCCTGAGACACAATCATCACAGTAAAATATGTGACCCAGGACTACAAAACCAGTCATAAGTGTCAATTTTTCGAAATTGAGCTTTATACATCATCTGAAAGCTGAATAAATAAGCTTTCCATCGATGTATGGTTTGTTATGATAGAACAATATTTGGCCGAGATACAACTATTTCAGTATATTTGAGGGTGCAAAAAAATCAAAATATTGAGAAAATCACCTTTAAAGTTTTCCAAATTAAGTTCTTGGCAATGCATATTACTAATCAAAAATTAAGTTTTGATATATTTACAGTAGGAAATCTGCAAAATACCTTCATGGAACATGATCTTTACTTAATTTCCTATTGATTTTTGGCATAAAAGAAACATTTATAATTTTGACCCATACAATGTATTTTTGGCTATTGCTACAAATATACCCCAGTGACTTAAGACTGTTTTTTTGGTCCAGGGTCACAAATAAAAGAAGCAAATAACAAAGCAATACCAGATGCTAATTTTTAATTACGTGATCATCATATGAAAAAATTTATTTATTTCTTGAAAATGTGAAAACAGGATTTTGTTCTCTGAATTAGATTTAATTTGACAACAATGTACAATATAATTTGAAAAGTGCATACAGCACACTGTCTCTATTTTAGTTTTGTTTGTATTTTTTAAATAATATTATATATTATAAATTGGAATGTTAGTATATATAGAGCCACTAATTATGCAGATTATTGTATTTATATATATATAATCTGCATAATCAGTGACTCTATATATACACTAACATTCCAGTTTGGAGTGTTTTTTTTTTTTTAAGAAATTAATATTTTTATTCAGAAAAGATAATTGATTCAATGTAACAGTAAAGACATTTGTAATGTTAAATAAGAATCCTGAAAATAATGTATCACTGCTTCCACAAACATATTAAGCAGCACAACCATTTTCAACTGTGATAATAATCAGAAATGTTTCTTTAACAATAAATCAGCATATTACGATAATTTCTGTATGTTCACTCGACAGTGAAGACTGGAATAATGATGCTGAAAATACAGCTTTGTATCACAGTAATAGTAATAAATTACATTTTGAAATAAATTGAAGTAGAAAAAGTTACTTTAAATCATTGTTTTTATAATATTACTGTTTCTACTATATATTTAAAGCAATAAATGCAGTCTTACTGACCCTAATGTTTTTAATGGTACTGTTAAAAAAAAAAAAATCTTGGTCACTCACCAGTATGGCGTCCCGATAAAGGACTTTCTCTTAGCAACAGATGCGTTGATCTCAGCTGCCACTCCAAAATCCGCTGCCAGACAGAGGGGAGACAAAAGCCCATATTTAAGAGATTTATGGTGTATTAATTAATACATGCATATGTGTGTTTACATGTGAGGGTCTGAGATGGTGGTAAACCCAGACTGACCTAGTTTGACATCTCCTCGCTCTGTCAAAAGGATGTTAGCACCCTGTGGGCAACCAAGAATGACACAATAAGCACATCCACGCTATCATTTCACATGCACTATTGTGCTATAAAGAAACTAACTCATATACAGATGAACTTGACCAATGTATATCAAGCACACTGCATGGTAACATGATTATAGGCTTTTAAATAACAATGGCTTGTAAAATTACTTTTATGTCTCTATGCATTTTTCCTGCTTGATGGAGATGATTTAGTCCCTGTAAACAAACAGAAAACAATTTAGAAAAAAATACAGAATAAATAGGCTTTACACATGAAATTGTTAACCTAATGTCATTTTTAACCTTTTTACTAAACTATAACCCTGATTAATAATTAATCCTGAGTTGAAATGTATTGAAATTTCAAACTGTACATTAGTTAACACAATTATATTGCACAGGGATTCACTGAATGTGGCATGAAATGACCTTGTAATTGTAATCAAACTTCTCTCTGGTGATGCATGACAGACCTCACCATCATTTAGTCCACTTAAACCCTGACTGCTTCTTACTAAAAGCCTCAAGCTTGCAATTCGATCTGCCTCTGTCCAATCAACCTTTAATGAACAGAACCTCATCCTTGTCATTTTTACATGGCTATAACTTTTATATTTTATCTGAAACAAATAACCAATAAATGGCTGATATAATTTTTTTATTACACTGCTTTTAAAATTTTTAAAAGCAGTTACACTGCTACCTTAACATTTTACACTGCTACCTTAAAATTTTAAGTTCAGTCAACTCAAAAAAGTTTAGTCAACATGAAATGTTAAGTTGTACTAACCGGCAACTTAGATATTTGAGTTCATTCAACTTAAAATTTTAAGGCAGCTGGGTAACAAGCCCAGCTTTTAAGTTTATGAAATCAAAAAGTTTTTACTTAGTACAACTTAACTAGACTAAACTTATTTGAGTTGACTGAACTTAAAATTTTAAGGCTGCAGGGTAACAAATTTTGTAAACAATGGCTTTTTGAGATTTTCTAACATAACATCTAACAGTTTTTCTTAAATTATTATACTTTCATGTTTTATAGGGGTCATTACATGAGAAATCAAATTTGCCTTGATCTTTTGGCATATAAGAGGTCTTCGCACCATTAAAACATCCTGCAAGTTTCATAGCTTAAAACCTCTTCCTCATTTTAAACAAAGCTTTTATTTAATCAAGCTCCAAATATGGCTCGTTTGGATTCGAGATGCCAAGGTGACGTCATCCGGGCACAGTCGTTTGCATAATCACTGCCTCCAGAGCAACACATCGACACCATAGGCCCCGCCCACCATCATTCAGTCACTTAACGGAGTGAGAGTGTCGTGTTAAAAGCAAATAGAAATGACTATCTTGTCTACACTAGATACAGTATACAGATGCACGTTAGCTTTCTGACACAGATGGACTGATTGAGTCTGTCGTCAATTGGACAAATGGAGCGAAAGAATGTTTTCTTTGACGCGTTTGGGTTAATCAGCTCGTTCACGTCTTAGTACAGATATCAGAAGGATCCCAGCATAAGGAACAAGTGGATAGTTTATTTTTAATGGCATCCCGGATCGTGTCAGAGGATTGTTTGGATTTTGGAGCATGCTGTTTTGGAAACGAGGTGTCACAAAGAGCTCACAAAGAAACATATGTTGAAAGATATAGTGGTACTACATCTGACTGCAGCTGCATCACAAACTGTAAGTAAATTATTTCATAATGCTTTGTCTGGAAACTACCATTTTATTTTGATCATGTTGTCAAAATACTCACATACAATAGCGAACGGGCGGGGCATTAATACTGTTTCCTATGACGTTAGCCAATCATAACAGTGGTCGATTACTAACAAGCCTTAAAGGGGTCATCAGATGCCCATTTCCCATAAGTTGATATGACTCTTTAGGGTCTTACTGAAAAGTCTGTAATATACTTTGGTTAAAAAATCCCAAATGGTAGTGTAAAATAACACCCTTTTAACCTTGTCAAACCGAGCTCTGCAAAAATCATCTGAGGGATTGTCCCTTTAAATGCAAATGAGCTCTGCTTGCCCCGCCCCTCTCTTCTCTCCGTGGAGTGACGAGCCTGTTTACTTTAGCTGCATTAGCTGCATTTACTTTAGCTGCATTAGCTGCATTTACTTTAGCTGCATTTAGCGCGTTTAGCCAGGTGATTGCAGAGATTCATAAAAAAAACCTTATACTCGCTTCTGCTGTAGGTGAAGCTGGATCACAAATGATTTGCGTGAACATAGACGCATTTATGTAGATCGGGAGGCGCATTCCCTTCACAAACAAACATAATCCACTGCATCTTCAGCGGCTCAGATGTCGGGAGTAAATGATGACCACTATGTTCATTATTACATCCAGCAACACAACACCTCAGTCACTCAATCTGAGATATTCTTGTCTAACTTAACATCCCTCCGCTCTGGCATCGAAACAATGGAGGTCGGACTGTTACAGCTGATCTGAGGTAAGACGCTCATGTCAATCAACT
The DNA here is from genome assembly GCF_022985175.1 of Labeo rohita. NCBI lineage: Eukaryota > Metazoa > Chordata > Actinopteri > Cypriniformes > Cyprinidae > Labeo > Labeo rohita. Next base: position 5,053,032 of record NC_066889.1, on the reverse strand, counting down.
ATTGTGGGAGCGGCCTCTGTCGGGAGACGCCACATCGACAAGCATCTGAGAATGGCTCGATTTGAAAAAGGGGATATTATTTTTAAAGATTAATTAAAAAACACTGCATGGATTTTTATCATTATTAGATTTGTACATACACTGCCAACACACATTAATGTTCAAACAACATGTAAAAGTGAAGTTTGCATCCGATGACCCCTTTAAAGGACACTCCCCTTAAAACAGCTCGTTTAAGACAGAGGGTCAGAATGAGGGTTGAAAATGATTTTTCCACGTTTGTTTTTCTTTTTGTACAAAAAAAACTTTATTAACATTATATGTAAACCTCGAGGAATATGTTAAAATAATAACAGAATCTATGTCATGACCCCTTTATATTTTAGCCATATTGAAGATTTACTAAAATATATGCCTATGTACTTAAGTTAATAACACTGGCTGGAACAGAATAGCATGTATGCAATGAGCATGTACCCGTTTTAGAAATGTCTCAACGCAAATCAAATCATCATTGCTATAACTGATGCAATTGCCTTCATTATTTGACATCTTTAACTGCTTCCCACAGGTGCAGAACCTAAACACAGCATGTGGAAGTTTTTGTGACTGTACATGAATATTTAATGAAGGAAGCATTGTTTAGTTTATGATTAATTGTCTGTTGATAAACAACTCGCTACAAAATTCTAGCACTATATTGTTATAGCACACACCTTTGGCACCACATTTTAGGGCTTGTGCCACTTTTAGCTCCCTTTAAAGAACAATAGGCACCAAACAACGTTGAAGTCCATTGACATTGACTATGGACAAAAAACACTAAGATATTTTTTTATGACAGAAAGAAAGTCAATTTTCTCTTTTGGATAAACCATCCCTTTATAAAGGGTTAAACATAGCATGATATGGCTTAATGGGACAGTTCACCCATAACTGAATGTTGGTAACCAAACAGTTTCCGATCCCCACTGACATTTCATTGTATTTTTTTCCATACTTCGGAATTCACTGGGGTCCAGCAACTATTTGGTTATCCCTGTTCTTCAAAATATCTTCTTTTGTGTTCAGCAAAAGAATGAAATTCATACAGGTTTGGAACAGCATGAGGAAATATGACAGATCTCATCTTTGAGTGAACAAAAAATGTCTAGGATAATTTAAAAAAAGTCATTACTAATCCCTTCATATTGCCTCATGAAACTTAAGTGATAAAAATGTTATGTAAGATGTGAAAGTATTCTCACCTGAAGTGTCTCTCTGCTCATATAAGCTATCTGTCTCTCTTTCAGAGGACCAGTGACTGCAGAAACACAATGACCTCATTTAGACTCATAAATCATTAATCCTACTATTTAATCCTACTATTATGCATATAAATAACAACAGAAATCACTGCAAACTACATCATGCTTCATACAGAAACAACATATTAGAAGGCTTGCTTTTGAAATCATTAAACATCACAAAAAAATTATTTAAAAAAAACTGATATATTAATCAACTCTCTATTTTCAGCAACATCTATGTGCAGTATTTGAAATTAGATGCATCAACATAACATTAATTATTGCATTAGATATATGTCAGTTGTACCATGGTAAATATCCTGCAATGATCCTCCTCCACAGAATTCCATGCAGATCCATAACTTGTTATTTCTGTGCAATATGAAGAAGTTTGTTGTTAGTTTTACTTCAATATTCTGCAAACTGCAGGATTAGTTTCTTGAGCGACTCACCTGAGGTAGCTGCCGAAATAGGCTACAATGTTTTTGTGAGTGCAATCCTTCATCATGGTTATCTCATGTTGAATGCTTGAAATGTCATCACCTGGCAGAAAAAGAAACAGGCTCTCGTCTTTAATGTTGTTGGATTCTGCTTTGCGGACACATCATGTGTTCAACATGCTGCCTCAACATAACAGCAAGATTTACAGTGAATCGTTCAGCATCAAATGGAATTTACAGCATAAAAAAAGATATTCTGGGTATCTTAAAATTCAAAATATATAATAGTTGCAACTACAGGCCTTTATTAATAATTTTCAGTTTTGAAATTGAAATATGTGTTCACAAATATGTGAAATAATAATTAGTAAATGCTAATTAACAGAGATCTGAAGGGTTGACAACTTCTGAAGTGCTGACCTCTTGTTAAGCACCGCTGCCCCTTTAATTTTTGTGGGTCACTATCACAATCACTACAGAACACCTTATAAGTAAATGGAGATTTTGTTTTTATTTTATTAAAATAAAACACTGCAATACACTTTTATCTGCCATTCTTCTTTAATGAAACTTAAATTATACAGTTGTGTGAATAAAAACTGCAGTGATTGCAAATCAGAATTGACTGCTATTCAAACTGTTTTTCGCAGTCAACTGAAAAGAAAAGAAAAGTATTTAATAGTGATTACAAATGATGACATTAAGGTTAATGTTAAGCTAACTCCAGAAATACAATTTCCTGCTAATTTACTCACCCCTGTGTCATCCAAGATGTTTATGTCTTTCTTTCTTCAGTCGAAAAGGCTTTTGAAGATTTCAGGATTTTTCTCCATATAGTGGACTTCAATGGTGGCCAACGGATTGAAGGACTAAATTACCAAATTGCCAGCCGACGAATAAAGGTCGTGCCTAGCGAAACGATCAGTCATTTTATAAAAAACATAAATTTATATACTTTTTAACCACAAATGCTCGTCTTGCAGTAGCTTTGCGTTCACAACTTTATGCATTATGTATTCACGTTGAAAAGGTCACCTGTAATGTCGGTGGAAGTACCAGCGTTTACAAAGCGAACATACAAAGAAAGTCAACTGGTAAAACAACAACGTAGGACAATTTTGAGCCGGAGTACACAGACAAAGAACTAACCACGCATGACCTTTCCAAAGTGATTACGCAATGCGTGAAGACGTAGACGTGCATCACATAGCCAGTACAAGATGAGCATTTGTGGTTAAAAAGTATATACATTTATTTTTTTTGGAAAATAGCAGATCGTTTCACTAGATAAGACCCTTCTTCCTCGACTGGGGTTGTATAGAGTCCTTTGTAGCTGCATTGAAACTGTAATTTGGACCTTCAACCCACTGGCCACCATTGAAGTCCACTATATGGAGAAAAATCCTGGAATGTTTTCCTCAAAAATCGTAATTTCTTTTCGACTGAAGAAAGAAAGACGCAAACATCTTGGATGACATGTGGGTGAGTAAATTATCAGAAATGAATTAATTCAGGAGTAAACTAGTCCTTTAAAAAGGTTTATATTCTTCTAAAACACATTCACTAGGTACTTTGATTTCTTTAATTACTATTGATGCAACAATGACCTGAATCAATGTATAAATGACTTACGTATGTACTTTTTTTAAAGTGATGGGAAAGAAAACATGTATTCTTACTAGGCACCTTTTAGGCATATTTTTATGTTTTTTAAAAGACATTTCTTGTGCTCATCAAGCCTGCAATACTGTAATATTCTGAAATATTATTACAATTTAAAACAACCTTTTTTTTATTTGAATATATTTTAAAATGTAATTTATTCATGAGATGCAAAGCTGAATTTTCAGAATCATTACTCCAGTCTTAAGTGTCACATGTTTCTTCAGCTATCATTATAATATGCTGATTTGCTGCTTAAGAAAATCTATAAATGTTGAAAACAGTTGTTCTGCCTACTAAAATACTAAAAAATACTGTCCCTAAACCTATGAGCAGAAGTGTACATCAGGAAAAAAGTCCATATAACATGGCAAATGTTGCAAGATAAAGAAGGATTTTGACTAAATATTGCATAGAGCATATTTAATTTCATTAACTTTGTTTACATCTCATAAAATTAAAATTGAATTTTACTTATACGACATAACTTAAGCCTCTTAACATAACACTACCCACAAGGTATGGAAAAGGTCAATACATGGTGTGCATTATCACATCAGTAAAATGCAAATGAGAAAATTTGATTAAAAATGGTTTATGGCCTTACCAGGGTCCAGTTTGACCACTTTAATAGCTGCGATGACTGAGGACTTAATGCTACGGGCCTATAAAGACAGAGAAACAAGTTGGTGGTTTATGCAGATCAATTAAATGGCATTCTGCTTCTACACTGCAAAAATTGCTTTTCTTACTTAGATTTTTTGTCTTGTTTCCAGCCAAAATATGTAAAAACTCTTAAATTAAGAAAGATTTTATAGACAAGTAAAAATTATTGTCTTATTTTCAGAAAAAATTAAGTAAGTTTTTGCTTGAAATAAGCTAAATAATCTGCCAATAGGGTAAGAAAAATAATCCAGTTTTCTGCTTGAAATAAGATTAATTTGCTTACCCCACTGGCAGAAAACTCACTTAATTTTGACGTCTTTTTTCTGAAAACAAGATCATTTTAACTTGTCCAGAAAATCCTTCTTAATTTAAGAATTTTAAGATATTTTGGCTGGAAACAAGGCAAAAAAATCTAAGTAAGAAAATCATTTTTTTGCAGTGTACAAAGAAGCAATACATGTTGACATCAGACCTTTGCATCAGTCAGTCAATGACAAATTTCCTCCTACTTCTTTTGAAAGATCGCTTGTATCAAGCCACCACAACATTCATTGTGTCACGTCACTTTCAAGTTCCAAGTTTCTACATTGTTTTTGCGGCAGTCCTAGATCACAAAAATCCAATGCACAAATACACGCTACCTCTTTCAAGTCTGACCTGGTTTCACTTACACCTTTTGAAGGCCTATTTTAACAGTGAAAGAAATATGATTGTCTCATTCACACCGCAAGGGTTTCCCTTAAAACGGGTGACAACAGCAAGTCAAACAGCCTGCCTTCACCGAAAACAATCACGTGATCTGTGCGGCACATTATGTGCCAGTGTGGTCTACGCAAAACACAAAAATGAAGCTGTCAGCCTGTAACCATAGTAACCAGCAGCCAATAGTGGATCGGCAGACACTGGAAAGGTGAAGTAGAGATGAAAAAAAAGTAGCAGTGCTCATTTCCTGTTTTCTTTCCTGCTGAACCAAATCACATCCTGTAATGTGTCTTTCTCCGTTATCAAGGCCATGATTCATGTTTGTTCAGGCAGGGTGATATAAATGGACAATCCACCCAATTAGAGCACAAGGTCACTGTTGGAAACTCTACACAAACATTCGGTTTGACAAAATGTGCACCGAGTTTGCAAATCTTTTTATTATTTGCTTCCTCAAATGCAAAAAGGTGTTTTTCACGCCCTGTTATTTCTTTTGCACGGCATGCCACCATGACTAGTTCAGTTCATAGAAAGGAACAAATTCCATTTGCAAAGAAAATTCAAGTTTAGTATCTTGATTTCTCTGTTATGAGGAAGCAATCTACAGTGAAGGCACATGCATGCACAAACGCATGGGTTTAGACATGCTAGAGCCACATGGGTGTTACTGAACATCAAAGTCAATGGGGTGTGAAAACTGAAGTCATAGTAGAGTAACATGGTCAGACAGTACACACATCACTCATGTCGGTCGTTTATACTAATTCCTTTAAACATGGTAATGCAAATGCATAATATGTTACAATAATCAAGTCTAAAGCACAGTCAGGATACAAGATAAGATGCAGTAACTATAACAACTGACAGAAAGTGTTGTGGAACAAGATGTAAATTTGCTGATAGCTCATTTTGGACCAACAACAAACCAGCTACTAAGTCCCAAAACACAGAGCTTGCAGCAACAGCTCATCACTTTTACCATGGTTAACATAGTTTAGCCAGATGCAAAGCTAGAACTAAAACTGGTAACTAAAAAAACACAGCCATAGATAAACAAATGAATGAATGAATGAAAACAGACATTATCAGAAACATTAAAAAAGAGCTTCTTAAGTAACTGTGGTTTTAGGAATGGAAACTTTTGTTTTTGTATGTGCACATTATATTTTTTACAAACACAAGAGCCAGGGCGCTTTATATGCACTATGTGTTCACGGAAATTGTTTTTCGAAAATATTTTCTCTCGTTTCCCTACCTTGAAGACATCCCCATACGTCCCGCTGCCTATGCGGTGTATCAGCTCGTAGTCATCGAGCGGATCCGTGTGCGATACTCCGATCGCGTCCATAGCAGCGCGGCATTTGATTCTTTTTCTCACGGTACTGAATCAAGAGCGGATGATACTCATCCAAGTGCCACTAACCACCACTTCCTCAACATCCGCGTAACAAGTGCACTGCTAGAGTGAACATGGCAGCGATGACACAAACGCATCTCTCTGTCTGTGCGCAGAACACAGGGGGCGTTCACACAAGACGCGTTCGCAAGAGGGCAACAGGGTGGCGCAGAACGCGTTCTTCGGCTGTTTTGAACTTCGCAGGACGTCTATAGCAAAGTAACGCCTGGAAGAAAAAACACAGTTAAACGCGACGGAACGCTCAGATATGTTTTATGTATACATATAGAGCGATAATTATAAAATAGCGCAGACGGAACGCATGCAATAACGCGTCCTGTATGTTGCGTTGTCAGGCATTTTAGCTTAAAGCGTTTAAATTAAGTTTAGACACATTATATATTGTATTTTTAGTTTCTTATTTGGCTGTAATCAGTTATATTAGTGTGCTTAAACTTACTGCCTTTTTATTTTTATTAGACTAAAATATTTTGACAATATTTTGAATGAGGAAAAAACGAATCTTAAATTTGCTTCATCAGCAAGTCTTGTAAGTATCCTAAAACATCATGGACAACAAAATAAAGGTGATATATCACACCAGTAATAAGTTACAGGAGATACTGAATAATATTATTCATCAGAAATAAAAAAATACGAATACTTTGATTTAAACAATGTCTTATTTGAAACAGTGTTTAGTCTGCGAGCGCCATCTACAGGTTTTTCGGCGTCAGAACAAATTTGTGTGGACTTGAGAACTTTAAATAATTTTTTTCTATGTGTGACCCTGGACCACAAAACCAGTCTTAAGTCGCGGGGGTATATTTGTAGCAATATTCAAAAATACACTGTATGGGTCAAAATTATTGATTTTTGTTTTATGCCAAAAAATCATTAGGATATTAAGTGAAGATCATGTTCCATGAAAAGATATTTTGTAAAATTCCTACTGTAAATATATAAAAACTTAATTTTTGAATTGATTAATAATATGCATTGTTAAGAATTGTATTTGGACAACTTTAAAGGGGATTTTCTCAGTATTTTGATTTTTTGGCACCCTCAGATTCTAGATTACAAATAGTTGTATCTTGACCAAATATTGTCCTGTCCTAACAAACCATACATCAGTGGAAAGAATATTTATTCAGCTTTCAGATAATGTATAAATCTCAATTTGGAAAAATTGACCCTTATGACTGGTTTTGTGGTTCATGGTCACATATATTCTTCCTATATACACTACCAGTCAAACGTTTTTGAACAGTATGTTTTTTTAATGTTTTTAAAGAAGTCTCTTCTGCTCACCAAGCCTGCATTTATTTGATTTAAAGCTGAGCAAGAACAGTAAAAATGTGAAATATTTTTACTATTCAAAATAACTGTTTTCTATTTGAATATATTTTAAAGTATAATTTATTTTTGTGATTTCAAAGCTGAATTTTAGCATCATTACTGCATTCACACGATCCTTCAGAAACCATTCTAATATTCTGATTTGCTGCTCAAAAAACATTTATTATTATTATTATGTTGAAAATAGCTGGGAAGAATTGTTTTCAGGTTTTCTTTGATGAATAGAAAGTTCAGAGGAACAGCATTTATCTGAAATAGAAATATTTTTTAATATTATAAATGTCTGTATCATCACTTTTGATCAGTTTAATCCTTGCTAATTAAAAGTATTAATTTCTATCATTTCTTTGACTCCAAGCTTTTAAATGGTATCGTATATAATGTTACAAAAGCTTTTTATTTGAAAATAAATGCTGATCTTTGGATCTTTCTATTCATTAAAGAATCCTGAAAAAAAAAGGTTTTAAAACGGTTTTAAATATTGATAAAAAAATAACAATAATATTAATAAATAAATGTTTCTTGAACAGCAAATCAGCATATTAGAATAATTTCTGAAGGTTCATGTGACACTAACGATTGGGGTAATGATGCTGAAAATGTAGCTTTGATCGCGCAAATAAATTGTATTTTAAAATATATTTACACAGAAAGCAGTTATTATAAATAGTAAAATATTTCACAATATTACTGCTTTAGTTGTATTTTGGATCATAAAAAATGCAGGCTTGGTGAGCAGAAGAGACTTGAAAAAACATTAAAAATCTTACTGTCCAAAAAACTTTTGACTAGTAGTGTATATTCACAACATATTTAACAGATGCATATATGCGATGTCTGATTATATGTAATGATCCTGGATTAAATATAAAGCAGAGTGTGAAACACGTAAGAGAGCACTATTTACTTAGCAAGGTGCGAATTCACTAAGCAAATGTGCGAATATTTGGCTCATGAATTTAAATTACGTCAGTACGCTCCAGGAAGATTACGTAGAACGTCAACATGATTAATTAATATTCATGACCTAGTCGATTCACTAAAGGTGTAACTGTACCTTGCATTCACCTTGAAGCCCTCGCAAAAGACTTTGGTCCTCGAACTTGTTTAACTCTCTTCTTAGGAATTTCTTGTCTCGCTGCTACTGTATTGTCAACAAAACTATCCATTATAACAGCCTTCGCCATAGTAGAATTTTCTGTGAGGCAAGCGCCACCTAGCGACTAATCGCCGGTATTCAAAATCGCGCATGCGCAGTGCACCCTCAAAAGACGTGCGTAATGGCTGCCTGATGGAGTAAGTGAATTTAGATGCTCCGTCTCTTCTGCTTTTGATTTGACCAAAACAAACGGAAAACGTCGAGACGTCTGAGCTAAAAATGGTTTATATTCACCCGGAGACGCAGCCTAAGACGAAATCTAACAGTGTGAAGTGATTATCCAACATGTAAGTCTAATTTTATTAGAATTCTCGAATCGTTTGTGAGGGAATAACGGACGCGGTTCTGTAATGCTACTGTTAGCATATTTTAACTCTACATATTTAGCAAATTTACTTCAAAAACATTATTCGCTGGTGTTTTGAGACATCTGAAGCGGTTAAATATAAAGTTTACCCAAATGTTAGCATTAGGATGATATCTTTTAGTCAGCACAAACTCCACAGCTATTCAAAGTCAATCATTATTGTTCAAATTCACGTTTATATCTGTATTCTGTCGTCTTATCAATGTAATATTTATGTATTTATAAGGTTTATCTCTTCTGTGTTTCACAAACGTCCTGTTTCTTTAAATGTGACTGTTGATGTGTCGGGTTTACTAGAGTTCAAACACGTTTAACACGACAGGCATGACAATAACTAATCCACGTGAGTTTAAATATGAGAAGTAGCACACTAAATTCTCGTCACAACACAATTATTGGACAATATTGTTGACTAAAGCTGTATGGTTACGTAAGAGTAGTGGTTTTTCCATCCGGTGGTAATAAGAGAAGTAACGTTAGGTGTGTCGTTCTTCCACTTCCAAGTACCTTGGTATTCCCATGGTTTCCTAAAGATTTAAAGTATTATTATGGTTTTGAAGCTGTGTTATGATTTTGATTGGAGGTAATATCAAATAATAATACAAGAATACTAATGTTTGTGAATGATGATCTCTTCAATTTTTACATAAAACAATGTATTAGTTATTATTTGAGTGTTGATTATGTGAGTTGTATATACAAATATGTAAGGTAGTATTTATATAAACATTTTAATGATATATTAATTTGTTGTTGAAATATTTGGCTGAATATTCGGTGCATCACTAGTTTGTGTGTACATGTACAGGACCAGTCAAACGTTTTTTTTTAATGTTTCAATTGATCCAAAGTACAGCAAAAAACAGCTAAATTTTAAATGACTGTCTTCTATTTGAATATATTTTAAAATGTAATTTATTCCTGTGATTTCAAAGCAGAATTTTTAGCATCATTACTCCAGTCACATGATCCTTCAGAAATCTGAAGGATCATGAGTATAGCATTTATCTGAAACAGAAATCTTTTGTGACATTATAAATGTCTTTACCAACATATATGTATATATGTATGTATATGTGTGTGTGTGTGTGTGTGTGTATGTGTATATATATATGTGTGTGTGTGTGTGTGTATGTGTATATATATATGTGTGTGTGTGTGTGTGTGTATGTGTATATATATATATATATATATATATATATATATATATATATATAGTGTAGTGTATAATGTTACAAAATCCTTTTAATTCAGGTAAATGCTGATTTTTGGATATTTTTATTCATCAAAGAATCCTGAAAAATGTATTCAACTGTTTTAAGTATTGATGATGAAAATAATTAAAAATGTTTTTTGAACTGCAAATCAGCATATTAAAATGATTGCTGAAGCATTTGTCACTGAAGACTGGAGTAGTGATGCTGAAAATTTAGTTTTGATCACAGAAACAAATTACATTTTAAAATGTGTTCAAATAGAAAGCAAAATAAATAATAAAAATAATTCATGGTATTTTGCTGTTTTTTGGATCAAATAAATGCAGGCCTGGTGAGCAGAAGAGATTTTTAAAAAAAAAAAACATTACAAATTTTACTTTTCAAAAACTTTTGGTTGGTAGTGTGTACATGTATATATCTATTTGTGTGTGTATATATATATATATATTCATATTATTAATATTTTGTCAAAGAAATCATGTTTCACTCTCAGTCGAGGTTGAGGCCTGTTCGGTGCCCTGCTGGCCATGGCGATGAAGGCCCGTGTGGAGGCGGTTCTGAACGTGGGTCTGCGGATCCCCAGCATCATGCTGCTGGAGGTGCTGTACCGCTGGGACGTCAGCTCCTTCTTCCAGAAGATCCAGAGGAGCAGCCTCAACAATAACCCTCTCTTCCAGTACAAATATATTGCCCTGTACCTGCATTATGTCGGTAGGTACAAACACAACAAGCAATTTTATTCTGTGTCTATACAACAAGCACTGAATGATTTTGAACTGGAAATGCTCTTTGAAAGAACTCATTGAGGTCTTGGTTTTCTTAACCTTGGGCTTTAAGTATGGGGGAAAAACAGGAATGATAACGTGTTACTATTCAAAGGTGGCGTTTACGTGACAACTACTTTTGGCTGTTCATTAACACTACAGCTGTGTTTTGGGGCCTGAAAACAAGTTTTAAAGTGCATGTTTTTGAAAACATACCTTTGTTGTCTGTGTAAACTACAGAAACACAAATATGTGCAAAAGTTTCTTTGCAATGTGACTGCCAGCTGCTGATGAGGTCTGGCATGCATAATACAGCATTTTAGTCATTTTCACAGAAAATTTAAACGCACCCTAACTGGTCAGGCTTTTTACCTGGTGAGTGATAAAATGGGCAACAAAGTTAAGGACAGATAAGTCTTATCCAGAATTGAGGGTGGATTTTTTTTTACTTGGACCAGTAAGATACCAGCCGTAATAGCATAGCTGCAACACCGAGTTTTGTTTGGGCAAGTCACACTTGTATTTTCTTTTCCACATGTAAAATGCGCAATATTAAAGTATATCGTCATGGCTAGTTTTTTTTATTTGTGGTGGTCACGAAAATGTTTCCACACGCAGTGAAGTCTTTTGTATGTGTGCTTGTTTTCTTAGTTGTCTGTGATCTCTGTTGAAGAAAAGCAAAGTGCTTGTGTTTGCACTCTGGCTGGAGTCCTCTTGTAATGGGCCAGTGGAAACGCAGAGTCAGGAGTTGGGAAGATTTTTATGATGGGAACAGTCTCGATTGTTAGTCATTAAAGCCATAATTAAACCATAGGACTGCAAGCTGTAATTAAGGCTTGCGTTGCCTGATTTGTTTGTGTCAAAGAGAACATGGAAACAGAAAAGATGTGGATATACAAATGATAGGGAAAGCATTTGATCACTCTTATTTTATAGGTTTCTTATGATTATGGGTTTCTCTCAGCCTTCATCATGAAATGGTGGATAGTTTTGTGGTGACGCTTGAAGTTGACACAATACCTTGTAGGGCTCGGGTGAAACATTTTAATCGATTCTCATTTTAATGAACCGATACCTGTTTTTCAATTCCTGAAATCAGTCTGTGCTCTTTTTAGTTGATGAACAAAACATAATAAAACATTATCTGTAGTGTGCATCCCTTCTTTAAAAAGTCTCAGCTTTTAAATTCTGGTAATTTTATTTAGAAATTTAAAAAAAATAATAATAAATATAAATATATATATATATATATATATATATATATATATATATATATATATATATATATATAATTTATGTTTATATTTATATTTATAATAATATATTTATAAAGCACATTTTAAAACAACAAGCAATGTACAAGTGCTGTACAACATATAAAACATAAATAATATAAAAGTTCCAACAAATAAATAAAACTCATAAAATAGAAATACAAGCATGCACAATAAACCATAAACAATATACCCCCAGACAATAAAAAACAAACAATATACCCCCAATATTCTCAGGCCACACCGTAGGCTAAAGAAAATAAATTAGTCTTCAATCTAGATTTAAAAGTGTCCAACGTGGGAGAGGGTCTCATGGCAACTGGAAGTGCATTCCACTGCTTAGGTGCTGCATTTGCAAAAGCTCGGTCACCCTTTGTCTTTAAACGGGACCGGGGAACAGAAAGAAGCAATTTGTTACAAGAGCGGAGAGATCTTGACACAGAATATGGTTTAAGATCAGCAATATACTGAGCAGATCTCTGTAGTGCCTCAGTACAAGTGATTCTCAGCAATCCTATTTTTATTTATTTTTTGTTGGTCCTTATGTAACTCTTGTATTATTCCAGTTCATTTTTTGTCATGAAAATTAGATGCTGACTTGGCTATAAAAATAACTACTAATACTGCTACAAGTTACTACATGAAATGAACATGAATAAACAATAAACCTCAGAAGGGATGCTGAGAAAAATGGTACAACTTACTGAAATGTATCAGGTTTCTTGTAATCGCGCAATCAGTATTTCAACCATGAAAAGTCGTCAGTAAAACAGCTTGTGAGCAGTATGTTACGCAACATTTCGTTTTCTCATGTAAAACCTTCAATGTCCATTAACAAAAACAAACTCTAGAAAGGTGCATTTTGCAAAATACATACACTGTTACATATTCATTAGATTTTTTACTTTACCTGTTGTTAAATATTTAATGTAGGTTTGAATAATTTAATCTTTTTTTTTCTTAAAAAATGTACATGTGCTATACTTGTATGCCTATATATGCGAATTAATCTATATTGTATTGTGTTGAATCAAATCACAAGCTTGAGTTGAATTTGAATTTAATTGTCTCTGTTCCCAGCCCTAATAACATGAAAAATTTGGTATTCAGTACCATTTTGGATCCCACAGAGAAAAATTTGCTACAGCCCTAAGGACATGAAATGTGACAATAACGTAATTTACTTTTATCCGACTGTATAATAATAATAATATTTCTAGGGCAGAAATGGTAATATTGCACTTGCACTGTAAAATAAATAACATTATATAAGTATATTAAATATTTTCTTACACTACAATACTAAACTTATGGTTGTGATTTCCAAAACTATATCAGATCATTTTCCATTGTTATCTGGCTTTGGCATTGCTTTATTCAAATTATTGGGCCACAAACTATAGCAGAATTATGCATTTATTTTTTGTATTTATTTATTTTTTTGTTTAATCATTTGTAGGACTGGGTTGATTATTTATTAGTCTATGTGAAATTAATAAATCTTTCAGTGATCGTTTAATAGTATATTTTGGTGTCTGATTTTATGCAGGTGCCTGCTAGCTTTGCATTGCAAATGCTATTTTGACTACTCCATTTATCCAGCACCCTAACTATTTCTGAGTGTACAAACCTGAAATGGCTGCTACAAACCCAGTGACAAGGATGCAAGTTTTTTTTTTTTTTTTTTGAAAGAATTCTCTAATTAAAAATAAATATCACAGACACCTATTTTCTTAGCTGCTTGGAAATAAACAGGCATGCAATAAATTTTGTGAGCTTAAGTCAAAAGCCGCTTTTGTGTTAGTTTATTGTTCTTCATTAAAGGTTGTTGACACTGACAGTGATTTGCAGCATTAAAGCAACTATGCATCATTCATTTTAACATTGCAGACCAGTGACATGATGCCACACTTCCTCCACCCGATACAGTTTAACACAGAACACCTACTTTATACCGTCGGCGTATAGCGACTCGGCGACCTTTAGCTGAACACTATGAACAGCACTACAGTTCTAGATACAATATATATGGCTTAAATAGTTGTGCACATCTCTACCACACCTCTTTGCGTGCCCTGTGTTGGACACTTGATCCAACCGAGCAGGTTTCAGTGTTGCTGGTTTATGCCACATAGATTAGACACAAGATGTAACATTAAATGACGACAAACTAAACCACTAAACGCACATCAGATCAGTGACATTCATTCATGCTTTGGCAAATATTGGCATGCATTTTATCTTTCAAGCCTGTTGTGACGTCTACAGTGTGAGGAGTGTTTATCAAAGGATACATAATATAACAATATTTTAAAATGAACTGTTTTTATTTATGTAATTTAATTATAGAATTAGATTTTTAAAATCTTTAATTGTAGCATTTGGATAGCTGAGTAAACTCTTTCATAAGCATAATCGTTGTTCAGTAGTCAGTTTTGAAGAGAACAGCTGCACTGTGCTTCCAACACACACCCACCCACCCCTATAAACTAATGTCTAACTCTTTCCGGAATGATTTAAACAACATGTTTCGTGGATGATCACTTGCAAGCTAGATGCTTTCCCAGCTGTTCAGGGCAGTGTATTAGATTTCCTTCTATTTGAATATGCTGGATTTTCTCTGCATAAACAACCACAACAAGGACAATTGTTTGCAAGCCAGAGACAAATGAGATTTTACTTATGGCGGAAATCAGAATCTTTCCCAGTCCTTCTCATTCAGCTCAAGATATTTGCAGAAGAGAGCTATCCAGTGGAAAAGTGCAGTGCAGGCCAGCCTAGGAGATAAATTGTCAGGGTTTTTGACGTAGCTTCCTGACGGCCTGAGCAGTCTTTTAGGTTTAGTGTGGCTTACAGATAGTGCTGACACAGTTAAACGGGCAGGGTTGATGACACTGTTCTACTGCAATAAAGTTCTCTCCACTAATGTCATTGACCTAGCTGGCTTCTAGTTATAGGCTTTTTGTTGTGATTTCAACGCAATGCTGTTTAATCCCATAGGATTAAATGAAATCAATACCTTTTCCTTTTTTGAAATGCAGTCCTTCAGATTTTTCAGTAAGCACTGTCAGTAAACCTAGAGCTGCATCCTGCTTTTTCACACATTTTTTTTTTCAGAATCACCAGAGTTAGCAAGTTAATTTGATAAAAATATCTCATAACTCAGAGCTAGTCTTGTGTTGTTGTGTATAAGAACAATGTTTCAAAATCAGTACTCAGTACTCATACTCAGTATTATTACTTTTTAAACTAAGTACTTGCTTGTTGTTATTTGTACCTCAGTGTTGAAACAGGCGCTACAAGTAGTGAAGAAAAAATAGTGTCTGTGCAGCTGTGCAATTTTTAACAAAAATACAATAGAGATCAAAATAAAAGAACAATCTATTAATACTTTTTTTCTGAAATATTGTTCATCTTTATCATTCAAAATTTGAAGAAATATTAGCTGTGGGTATATCACTGTTGACAAAATATCCAAGGCATTTGAAAAAAAGCTTTATTTTGTGGAAAACAGTGATCAAAATTAAAGAACCGTAACCATTGTAGCACGAAAGATTATCACAGCTAAAATTTTGGCGGGTTGCAGGTGTCAGAAATTAGCAGGAAGTGCAGAGGCCCTTGCTTTAAATGACTTCTGCACATCTGCGGTTGCAGCACATCACTAGTTTCTCACAGTGTGCTGGTGTGATCTTTGTCCATTCTTCTTCTACTCTTTTCCATAGTTTGGTAGCTGCAGTGGGTCTCTTAGCCATAACTTTGTTCCCAGAGATTTTCAGTTAGGTTTAGATCAGAACTTTGGCCTGGCCATTTCATTATTTTATTATTTTATAGCTTCAAAATGCTTTACGCATTTTGCATTGTAAATGCAACGTCAACATCAAGGAAGGCAATGCAAGGACTGTGTCAAAAGATCAAGGGAATTTTGATTTGTCAGTTCACGACCCCTTTAAACATGCCGAGACAGATCCTTTCCCTGTTTAGCACTGAACTGGCAAGCAATTCCAGCTGCGGTGTTGAACCGATTCCCCATTGAGAGTCTCTGCATTATCTTGTCTTCTCGCGCGTTTGTCTTATGTGGACGACCAGCCATTTTGGGGGACTTGAATAAATTAGTCTCTCTGTAAAACCTGCAATATTCAAGAAATCACAGAATTTACCAACTTTGCTTGCAGTGGCTGAAAGGGTCATGCCTTTTGTCTTCGTCTGGACAACCTCCTGTCGCAGGGTTTCAGTCACCTTAGAGCGGCCTGCCATCTTGCATCCTCAGTGAAAATTGGAGGAATGTTGCCAGTTAAATAGGGTTTGTCATGTAATTAAGGAAATTAGCACCAGGTGTCAGATTTAAACCAGTAACTTGGAGGTATCTGTAAAGCTCACCACACACTAGAGGATTTTAAGGTGGGTTTTAAAGCCGTTTCGGGGGGTGTGGCTTGGTTCAAGGCTTCTCGCAAGCAATTTTTTGTTGTTGTTGTTGTTGTTTGTTTTGTTTTTGTTTTTTTTGTCCAAAAAGCCTCCATTGTGTGGTGTCATTACGATTATTTAACTGCTCCCGATCAAGATGGAGCATCAACATCAAACACGTTTGATATCTTCTAGTGTGCGGCCAGCCTAAGTGTTCTTTAAAGGGTTACTCTACCCCAAAATAAAATTTTTGTCATTGATCACTTACCCCCATGTTGTTCCAAACCGGTAAAAGCTTTGTTCATCTTTGTAACACAATTTAAGATATTTTGGATGAAAACCGGGAGGCTTTTGACTGTCCCATTGACTGCCAGGTAAATAGCACTGTCAAGACCCAGAAAAGTATGAAAGACATTGTCAAAATAGTCCATCTGCCATCAGTGGTTCAGTAAAAGCGTAAGCTTTGATTTGAATGAAAAGTGTACACAGTTTGCGTCCAGCGGATACTCTCCAAAATGGCGCTACGCTGATGTGGAGGAGACGAATTGTTGAATAAAATCTTTTTTTTTTTTCTTGGCGCACAAAAAGTATTCTCGTTGCTTCATAAAATTCAGATTGAACCACTGATGGCAGATGGATTATTTTGATGATGTCTTTTATACTTTTCTGGGTCTTGACAGTGGTATTTACCTGGCAGTCAATGGGACAGTCACAAGCCTCCTGGTTTTCATCCAAAATATCTTAAATTGTGTTCCGAAGACGAATGAAGCTTTTAGGGGTTTGGAACAGGGCGTAAGTGATAAAATTTTCATTTTGGGGTGGAGTAAGCCTTTAATTTTGATCTGAGTTCTTTTTCAAATATCTCATTTAAGTTTTTTTTTTTTATACTGTGCTTCAGAATACAAATATGACATATGCTAAAACTGCCCTTTGAGTCCTGTCAGAATATCTTCACATAGGACTAAGCAGTGACCTTGAAATTTAGGAAATTATAGGTCGTTGTCTAACTTTGCACTCCATTGTATTTTTTAAAATTGAACCTTGACACAACACAAATAATTCAATAAAACTATGAAATCAACATGAGTACAAAGGGTACATTTCTTTCTTGGCATGTTTTTAAAAAACATTTTCCTTTTGTGGGCGCAGTTGTTTGTTACTGACACTTGTGTATGATTTAAAACCAAACTAATTTTACTTTTGTGAAAAGTTTGTTCTATTTGAAGTAAGACGACAAAAACATGTGATTTGATATTTTATTTAATGCAATGTGTATCATTGCAGTCAGTAATTGAGACTCCCTTTTCTTTAGGCTACATCCTCAGTCTGGTATTGTTGACTTTACCCCGGCAACATCTGGTGCAGCTCTACCTCTATGTGCTCACAGCTCTTCTGCTCTTCGCTGGACACCAGCTCTCCAGGTCTGTACCCACAGCACCCCATGTTTGACTGTTTAAAAACACAATGACACATTCACATTACATTTAGATGCAGTGTCACTTCTAACCCATTAAAATAAGTGCACATTTTGACCTTAATACAACTTTTTAGTACTTGTCAAACGGTGCTCAATGACTGGTGTTCCTGCAGGGATTACGTACGTGGAGAGCTGGACTCGGGTTACGAGGGACCCCTCTACCTGGAGCCACTGTCCATGAATCGCTTTACCACAGCACTCATTGGTACGTCCTGCATCGTCAACTCCAAAACAACACGATTTTGTTCTCCTTACTGCTGCATTTGGTTCTGCAGCATTATGAGGGATGAGTTACTCGCAACTGGTGTTGTGTTACTGAACTTCGGTTCCCACCCATGCTGGAAAAGGGACCTGACTGCTGAACTATAACATAGTATCTGAAAGAGAAGTAACCAGATCTCAGTGTGCTCAATTTGCTAATGAATAGAGGCCCTGTAAAATTCTTCCAGTTTTACTAATGAGGCATTTAGAAATGCAGCGGCATGCAGCCAGTTCTTTCCATGAAAAACTGAAAAATTGATTTTAAAGAGTAAAACTTTATCAAAAAGAAAGTAAGCCCAAGACACTCTCACCTAATTAACTTTTATCAATGTTTGATTCTGTATCAAGGAATGTTATTAAAGAAGTCTACTTCCAAAACAAAAATTCCAAAAACATATAATGTACTCAACCCCTTGTCATCCAAGATGCCATGTCATGTGTTTTTTGAGAAAAACATTTCAGCATTTTTCTTCATATAATGGACTGGTATGGAGCTCCGATGTAAATGGTCCCAGCTGAGGAAGGAGAGTCTTATCTAGCAAAACGATTGGTTATTTTCATAAAAATAATACAATTTATATACTTTTTATTCTCAAATGCTCGTCTTGCCTTGTTCTCATTAAACTCTGTGTATTCTGCCTCAGGATAGTTAGGGTATGTCAGAAATCTCGTATTATCGTATTTTCTCCCTCAACTTCAAAAATCATTTCAAAATCATGCTACATCACTGCAGAAGTACCGACCCAGACTTCGCAAAGTGAACAGGCAAAGAAGATCAAACACCCTTAATAAAAAAAGGTAAAACAGTGATATAGGACGATTTTGAAGTTAAGGGAGAACATGAGATGGGAGTTTTTTGACATACCGTAACTGTCATGAACCGGAAAAAAACAGTCCAGGCAGAGTAAGAAAAGACGAGCGTTTGACATTGAAAAGTATATTAATTACGTCTTATAGATAAGACCCTTCTTTCTCGGCTGGGATCGTTTACAACCGCATTTGGGATCATTTGAAGCTGCATTTAAACTGCATTTTGGAAGTTTTCGGGGCACCATGTCAGTCCATTATATGTAGAAAAATGCTGAAATGATTCCTCAAAAAACAGTTTCTTTACGACTGAAGAAAGACAGACATGAACATCTTGGATGATAAGGGGGTGAGTACATTATATGTGAATCTTTGTTTTGAAAGTGGACTTCTCCTTTAATACTTTTAGGAAGTAATAGACGTCACAAGAACTTGTACTTCTGTAATATTGCATTAGTTGTGACATATGTAACTGGTTTCAGAATTTACAGCAATCACAGTGTACAGATATCCTGGAAAAACTATGAAAATGAGTATGAAATCTTTAGAATAGAATTCTTTTAAAGAATTATTTTATTATTATTAATAATATATTTTTTGCAAGTGGAGTCTCTGTAAAAAAAAAAAAAAAAGAAGAAAAAAATTTTACTTTAAATTAAACCATTTGAATAGAAAATATTCATAGGCAAAATCTGTGTTCTTTGCTGAGCATGAAGATCTAAGATAAAGCAACTATTAGAATTTTGATTAAGGAGAAGTTCACTCCCAGAACAAAAATTTGCAGATAGTTTACACTCCCCCTTGTCATCCAAAATGCTCATGTCTGTCAGTTTTTTTTCAGTCGTAAAGAAATTGTCAAGTGACATGTCACAGTCTGTACGGAAGTATTATGTTTCCTTTGGTACCACCAACATTGTGAGAAATGTTATTCATAAATTATTTAATTTAAGCGTTGTGATAACAGACAATTTGTGATGCAACAGAATAGAACAGAACGGTTATTCACCTTATTTATTTGAAATTACATTTATTTTAATAACATTTACTACTGTAATAATCTTTCTATATCTAAATACAAAAGTTTCATCCTTTCTGACAGTGAAAAGAGAGTAAACACATACCTTAAGTAGTTTAACCCTTTTTGTTTGATTCGAGTCAAAATGAGCTGACGTCTTTTATTTACCCTGTCAACACGGCAAAGCCGATCACATTGTGAGCACTCCCAATGGGAATGTTCAAAGGACCTTTATAAAGGAAACATGGAGGTGTGTTAGTGTGATTTTTCTTTCTGTTCAGTGCATCTGTAAGTTGGTGTTTGTTCAGTAAGACTATCCTCTCCCTCAGGTCAGGTCGTGGTGTGTACGCTGTGTTCCTGCGTCATGCAGACCAAACAGATCTGGCTGTTTTCAGCACACCTGCTCCCCCTTGTGGCTAGACTGTGTCTTGTGCCCCTGGAGACCATCGTCTTCATCAACCGCTTCGCTATGATCTTCACCGGTCTGGAGGTGCTCTATTTCATCGCCTCCAACCTGCTGGTGCCCTACAATCTAGCCAAAACTGCCTACAGAGAGCTGGTGCAGGTACGGGTTTCGATGTGTCACTTAAACCGGCAAACCTCAATATTTTGGTCATGTGATCATGCACATTTTTTAATGTGAAATTACTTTTGTACATGTGAGATAGATAGATAGATAGATAGATAGATAGATAGATAGATAGATAGATAGATATTATATTATTATATATTTATTTTTTTATTATTACTTTTTTTTTTTTTTTTTTTTAAGCAAATTTGTTAAAATATTTTAGAAAAACATATCCCCCTACTCTTAAAAAGTTTGGGGTTGGTTTTTAATATAGAAATATATATTTAAATATAGACAGATATAGTTTCTGAATATCAAACTTTCTTGGTTTGTGAATAATGTGAAATAAAATAAGATGTTTTTGAAATGTAAATTGTTTACATATTCATCATACCAGCCAGTTTTTGAACCCTGAGTAACTTTCCCCTGTTTCTTGTGTTGTCTTGTAGGTGGTGGAGGTGTATGGTTTGCTGGCTCTGGGCATGTCTCTGTGGAATCAGCTGGTTCTGCCTGTTCTCTTTATGTGCTTCTGGCTGGTGCTGTTTGCACTGCAGATCTACACCTACTTCAGCACACGGGACCAACCGCCCTCTCGAGAGAGGCTGCTCTTCCTGTTCCTCACCAGGTCTGTCTTCTGCACCATATAGTCCAGCTACTGTATTTAATCAGCACTAAGGTTAACGTCTAACGATTAATTGATGAGTGCAAACTTTCCGATGATCGAGTATGCAAGGTGCACAGTTTTAGGGTGTGTGCTGCTAATGCACAAAACATGCAGCAGACACACGAGGAAAAGAGAACCGAGCGCTTAGTGATCTCTTGTGCAAGTAATTGGCAAAGTACAAATTACATTTTTGATATGATCCAAACGTCTTAAAAAATATTAACTATAGACTACAAAAATACAAATAAAATGTGTTCTTCCAGTATTCCAGTGCAACTGACACCTTTTGCAAATGGTCAGAAAAGTGAATTATATCTTCTGCACAAGCAAGACTTTTGGATGTTGCACTGTCGGGGAAAGCGAAACTGAATACCAGCCTGTGTGAAATACTCTTACTATGGAGTGACATGCTGAAAAATAGGTATAAAAAGTAAAAATCAATATTTATTAGCTACTCCAACTTATTCATTAGTGGCCACGACCCAGCGAGGTACGTATTGAACCGTGGACTAACTGTATTGTTGCATCCCTAATAGACAACAACACAATTACTACATTCAAGGCCAGGTAGAACATTGTTAAAACAGTCCATGTGAGTGGTTCAACCGTAATTTTATAAAACTTTGAGAATACTTTTTGTACGCAAAGAAAACAATGCAGTCAGCAGCACCACAAACATGCGTCATGGTTCTCTTGTGAATGCACGTTGAAGACTTACAGGAAAGAGACAAAATTGTTGAATAAAGTTATTTTGTTTTCTTTGCACACAAAATGTATTCCCATATCTTTATAAAATTACATTTGAACCACTGATGTCACGTGGACTATTTTAATTATGTCCTTAGTCATGCTTACTGGTACAGCCCTATGTGCCTTAGTTACGTTTGGGATTGTTTTATTGTAAATGGTGATAATGTTAATTGCAAACATTGTGATTGTGTTTTAAAATACAAAACAACAAGCACCATTTAAAAATTCATTCAGCGGTCTCAGCAACAGGATATGAAATGGCCAACAATAACCTCCATTTAAAGGGGTCATCAGATGCAAAACTCACTTTTACATGTGGTTTGAACATAAATTTGTGTTGATAGTGTGTGTACAGAAACACCCTATTATGATAAAAATCCTCCCAGTGGTGTTTTTGTAATCTTAAGAAATATCCCCTTTTTCAAATCAAGCCATTCTCTGCTTATTGTCAGTGTGACGTCACACCGACAAAGGCCGCTCCCAGATAGTTGATTGACGTGACCGTCTTACCTTAGACCCGCCCTGATTGAGCCGTGAACAGTTCGGCTCAGACCGCCATTGTTTCAACTCAGATGGAGGGGAAGACAAGAATGTCTGCGATTGAGGTGTTCTGTTGTTGGATGTAGTAATGACCACAGCAGTCATTTACTCCCGAAATCTGAGCTGCTGAAGATGCAGAGGATTAACGTTACTTTCCTTTTAGAAGGAAATGCGCCCAGCCACCTACATAAATGCGTCTATGTTCGCACGAGTCATTCGTGGTGCAGCTTCACCTACAGCAGAAGTGAGTATAAGGGTTTCTTAATGTGCTAGTTAGCGAGTTTTGTGGCCCAAGTTTTTGTGGCCCCACAGAAGAGAGGGGCGGGGTGAGCAGAGCTCATTAGCATTTAAAGGAATATGCAATAGAATGGCGCGCACTAAACGGCTGATTTTGACAAAGTAAAATAGGTGTTTTTTACACTACCACTGATAAATTTTAACCAAGGTATGTTATAGACTTCTCATTAAGACCCTAAAGAATCATATCAGCTTGTGGAAAATGGTCATCCGATGACCCCTTTAAAGTAGAATGATCCCAAACGTAACTATGGCACACTTGATTCAATTTATCAAATAATCATAATCACAAACTTCATAATCATATGTAATCATAATCAAAAATAATCATAATTGGTTTATTTTACAGTTCTACTACTTTTTAGCCTTTTAGTTTGACTATAAAACATTTTCATTCCGGCTGGTTTTTTGAGTGGCGTTCGCACGTAAATTGACATCCCTAGTCTAGATATAAACCAGAATGCATTGCAACAAGGATTTGGAACAGCGGAAAATAGGGCAGTAGAAATCTAAATCACCGTTTAACAATGTAACTTACAGGATGTAAATGTTTTGTTGATGGGATGGTTGTGTGTGTTCTCTACAGTATTGCTGAGTGCTGTAGTACTCCTTACTCTCTGCTGGGGCTGGTCTTCACAGTGTCTTTCGTGGCGCTGGGCGTCCTCACCCTTTGCAAGTTCTACCTACAAGGTTACCGAGCTTTCATGAATGACAATGCCATGCACAGGTAAGAAGCGTCCAATCAAATATGCTTACAGTACTCCGTTTGTAAGGAAGCAGCTTGTATATAGATAAGAGCATATTTCTCATCTGATTTTCAGAGGCATGACGGAGGGTATCACTCTGCTGATCTTGGCTGTTCAGACTGGGCTCATTGAGCTGCAGGTCATTCACAGAGCTTTCCTCCTCAGCATCATCCTCTTCGTCGTGGTGGCTTCCATCCTTCAGTCCATGCTGGAGATCGCTGACCCCATAGTTCTTGCACTGGGGGCCTCCAGAGACAAGTAAGAACCTCAAAATGTCTTGTATACTTCACGCCTGATTAGAATACAGCTTTCCTGCTACCTTCAGATAAGGCTAATGTAAAACAGCACATGTAAATTGTTTACAGCAATTTTTATTTTTAAAAAAATATTTTAGTGTGGAAATTTTTGACATTGTAAAGGTATTATCAATATCGTGGTATAATGGTAGCAAAACTGTCTTGATATTATTATACTGTAAAGCAAAAATAATATATGAAACATTATATGAAATATTAATTCTCATTTATTTTACAGTGCAGTTGTTTTACAATATATGGCTATTACTGTCATAGGAATAACAATAATATAAACTTATTATTATTATTATTATTATTATTATTATTATTATTATTATTATTAATTCTAATTTGTTTGGCTTCCTAAAACACCAGTGTGAATGTAAAAGAAAGTTGAGACCCCTATAAAGTTTAGATGCAAGTCAATTCTGACTTTTTTTTTCCTGAAGTTTCCTTAGTTAAGAAAATGGGTTGGAGTTATTAATTTTGAACTCTTAAAGTGCATTACTTAGAATAACTTTAAAACATTTCTTTTTTTCTTTTTCTCTTTTTTTTAATTTTTTTTTTATAAATATCGCAGTAATATTGCATTGTGGACTTCAAGGAGAAGTCAAACGCAGTTTACAAACAAAAAGGTACAATGATGTTGGACAATTCTGAAGTTGTAGGAGAAAATAAGATGGAGTTTTTCACCATACTCTTACTTTTTTGCCCGGAGTACACAGACGATCAACTTACACATGATCCGTAGTTGTGATGGGAAGTTCGGATCGTTTTACCGACTCTGACCTTTGAGTCTCGTTCGGCAAAACGAATGAATCTTTTTTTCAAGTAATTTTGTTCATTTTAGCAAAATATAATTAAAATGTTATGTGTTACTTCCCTAACACATCTACTGCTTACACAAACATTGATCACACTACAAAAAAAAGACAAAACTATAATGCTATAAGAAACAGAAAAGATAAATTCATTGTTTACCTGGGTCTTTAGTCTATGACTAGTTCACCTCACCTTTGAGTCGTTCGTTCGTTCATAACATGACAGCCCCATAAGCTCAACCAATGCAGTGTGAGCCGTAAAAAGAATTGATTAGTTCATCTCTCGAGTCATCGGGTTCGAGTCGTTCGTTCATCACGTGACAGCCCATAAGATGAACGAACAACTCAAAAAAACCCGAAGACTCGAAACAGGTGAACTAATTCCAGTACAGAACCTAATAGGATGTTGCACATGCGTGACTGAACGAATCACTCCCCGAGACGACTCATTCTTCCTGAGTCACATTAAAGATTTGTTCAAAATGAATGAATCGTTCAAGAACATCAGCATCGTAGCATCAGCATCGTAGCATCCCAGAGCCTGTGCTACAAATTTTTATTTTTTCGGAAAAAAAATAAAAACAAAAAACACATTTTAAAATTGAAGTATACATGTTATTCATGCCAAAACAAAAATGTGCTAGTTTTCATTAGCCTTTTAATGAGGAAGTAACATTGTTAGAGTGCTCTCAGAGTACTGGTTGGGTGATATGTGTTTCTGATGACTTGTATGTTGAGCATTTCTTGTCTTCGGTTCTTGCAGGAGTCTGTGGAAGCACTTCCGAGCAGTGAGTCTGTGTCTTTTCTTGCTGGTCTTCCCTGCTTACATGGCTTACATGATCTGCCAGTTCTTCCGCATGGACTTCTGGTTGCTCATAATCATCTCCTCCAGCATCCTCACATCACTACAGGTACACAGACCTCACACGCAGTAAACACAAATGAACAGCCACTATCACAGCACATAGACACATTTACAAATGCATATAAATTTAAATGAATATAATAGAATATAATATATAACATAATGGATTACACTCTTGCAGGTTCTTGGCACCCTTCTGATCTACATCCTCTTCATGGTGGAGGAGTTTCGTAAGGCTCCTGTTGAGAACATGGATGAAGTCATCTATTGTGTAAACGGGACCTACCGGCTCCTGGAGTTCCTGGTGGCCGTCTGTGTGGTGGCCTACGGGGTTTCAGAGACCCTGTTTGGAGAATGGACTGTAATGGGCTCCACCATCATCCTGGTCCACTCCTACTATAACGTGTGGCTAAGGGCCCAGCTGGGCTGGCAGAGCTTTCTGTTGCGCAGAGATGCAGTTCACAAGATCCAAAGCATGCCCACTGCTTCCGCATTACAACTCCAGCAACATAATGACATCTGTTCTATCTGCTTTCAGGTAAGGGGGTGTTTCAGATGTTAAAGTTCCCCCTTAATATGTCATTTTTAACTTCTAATATTGTTTTAGGAGACACCTACAATAGGTTTACATGGATGAAAAGTCAAACACTTTCGTTTTCTCAAAATATGCATTTAACGTCACCTCATTTTCCAGCGATTCTCAAATGATTCATTTGAAGCGGTTCAAAGATTCAGTCTCTCTAAACCCTTCATTTCCGTGAGCCTGCTCTACTCTGATTTGTCAGACGGCCCAGTCTGTTGTGATTGGTCTACCGCATACACAGTGCGCGTCAGAAGTGATGCCCCCGTTACCATATTTTCATATTTTGAACGATCGATAGAAAATATAACCATCTATTATTACTGTATTACTATCGACTCGTTCAGTTCAACTTTATTAGTTTGGCTTGAGAGAGCCAATCATCATGTTAGAATCATGTTAATAACATGCTAATCATGCTAGGAACATGCTATTAGCATGTTAAACGTGTTAGAACCATGCTAGTAACATGTTAAGCAAGAAAAATGCTATCGACATGCTAATACCTTTCAAATCATGCTAGCAACATGATAGTAAAATGCTAATCATGCTGGAAACATGCTAAAAACTTGCTAATCATGCTAGCAACATGCTATTAGCATGTTAATCATATAAGAACCATGCTAGTAACTTGCTAATCATGTTTGAAACATGCTAGCAACTTGATAATGATGTTAGAAACATGCTAACAACTTGATGATGCTAGAAACATGCTAGCAACTTGATAATCATATTAGAAACATGCTAGCAACTTGGTAATCATATTAGAAACATGCTAACAACCTGCTAATTATGGTAGAAACATGCTAGCGACCTGGTAATCATGCTAGAAACATGCTAGCGCCTTGATAATCGTGTTAAAAAACATGTTAGCAACTTGTTAAGCATGCAAGAAACATGTTAGCAACTTGGTAATCATGTTAGAAACATGTTAGCGACTTGCTAATCATGTTAGAAACATGCTAGCGACCTGCTAATCATGCTAGAAACATGTTAGCGCCTTGATAATCATGCTAAAAACATGCTAGCAACTTAAGCATGCAAGAAACATGCTAGCAACTTGCTAGTCATGTTAGAAACATGTTAACAATTTAATCATGTTAGAAACATGCTAGCAACATGCTAGCAACTTAAGTATGTTAAAAACATGTTAGAAACTTGATAATCATGCTAGAAACATGCTAGCAACTTGATGCTAGAAACATGTTAGCAACTTGATAATCATATTAGAAACATGCTAGCGACTTGCTAATCATGCTAGAATCATGCTAGCAATTTAATCAGGTTAGAAACATGCTAGCACCTTTAGTATGCTAGAAACATGGTAGCAACTTGATAATCTTGTTAGAAACATGTTAGCGCCCTGCTAATCATGCTAGAAACATGCTAGCGACCTGCTAATCATGTTAGAAACATGCTAGCAACTTGCTAATCATACTAAAAACATGCTAGCAACTTGTTAATCATGTTAGAAACATGTTAGCAACTTGATAATCATGTTAAAAAAACATGCTAGCAACTTGCTAAGCATGCAAGAAACATGCTAGCAACTTGTTAGTCATGTTAAAAAACATGTTAGCAACTTAATCATGCTATAAAAATGCTAGTGACCTGCTAATCATGCTAGCAACATGCTAATCATGCAAGAAACATGTTAACAACCTGTTAAATATTTCTTTATCTATCTATCTGAAAGACTGCATTTAAACTTTAACCTTTTAAAAGTTCTTTAAACTTCAAACTATTTCAAACTGAAAACCATCAAGCTTAAAACTTTTTCAAACTTTCTGGTCCGGCTTTCTCAAGCAAAATTAAAGTTTGTCTTGACAGACTTTTTTTTTTTTTTTTAATCTAGTTTATCGTGTACATTTGGCTTTACAACTTTCCAGATCGTTTATATTTACATACTGCATGAAAAGCAGTATTCAAAGTGGTATAATAGGGGCACTTAAAACCATTTCCTCGTTTGTCAATGTCATAAATTTATTTCTTATCTTGGCTGCCTAGTATTTAACAGTTTCTTACTTCCATCCTTCAATTCCAGGATATGAAGTCTGCCGTCATCACACCATGCAGCCACTTTTTCCATGCCACCTGCTTGAAAAAGTGGCTGTACGTGCAAGAAACGTGTCCTCTGTGCCACGGCCAGCTCAAAAGCCAATTACAGCCAACAAGCTCTCCAGGTGCCACCCCCCCAAGGCACTCCACCAGCCAATCAGAACCCAGCAGAGGCCGAACAGGAGCAGGGTGAACCACAGGTTGAGTTGGACACCGAGGAAGACACAGAAGCAAAAAACACTCCTCCCGTGAAAACCTCAGCCGAGCCAGAGCTTGAAACGGACTTGCTATCGGGGAGCTTGAAAATCCAGCCCAAAGAATGTGACGTAACGGCAGAGAGCAGCGCCGACCCACCTGGTGATTTGGATGGTGATGGTTCGTGCAGCACGTCAGATGTCCATTCCTCTTCATGAGCAAAGTCTTATCAGCCTGATAGATGTTGCCACAAACACTTCATATGCCAATGTTGAGGACTACGTTAGAAGACGGTTAAAGGGATGTTCACCCTAAACTAAAAGTTTTGTCATCATTTACTCACACTCTCAATGTTCCAAACCATTTTTGTGGAACCCAAAGGAGATATTTAGACATTTGTTCCAGCTGCTCTTTTACAAATAATGAAAAGAGGGCAGTTATACAGAAGCTTGTTTCTGCCACAGAATAAAAATAAAAAATTCAAAATAGATAATTGCAACATTTAATCTGACAATTCAGACGGTTTCGTAAGGGAAAAAAAAAAACGGCAAAATATGAACTCGCAATTCTGAGATGACATCTGACAGTTGTTTTTGGTTGGTTTTTTTTTTTTTTGAAATTGCAAGTTAAGATTCCGCAGTTAAGACATTTTTCTCTAATACTTGAGTTTACATCTTGCTAATTTTGTTCCACCACTTTTTTTTTTTTTTTAATGAGTTTACATCTTTTTTTGGCACAGAATAAAAAAGGTAAAGAGTTTACTTCTCGCAATTTTTTTTTTTCGCCACCTAAAAAAAAAAAAAGAAAAAAAAGCTAATTGCAGCTTTCTCACAATTCTGACTTTTTTCTCTGAATTTTTAGTTTACATCTCAGATTTTTTTTTTTAATGCTAATTGCTTTATAACTTAACTTAATAACTTAACTTATTCTCGCAATTCTGACTTTTCTCTGAATTGAGTTTACATCTCGCATTTTTTATTTTCTTTTTTGCCATTAAAAAAAAGGTAAATGGGAGACTTAAAATAAGTTTACATCTCACAATTAATTTTTTTGTTTTTTTAATCAGAATTGTGAGTTTAAATCTTGCAATTGTAAGTTAACATTCTGTAGTTATGGCTTTTTTTACTCTAATTTTTGAGTCTTTTTGAGTAATTTTCTCTAATTATTTTCTCTAATTTACATCTTGCAGTTTTTTCCACAAATTAAAAAAAAGGTAATTGTCTTTTTCTTGCAATTTTGACTTTTTTTTTTTTTTTTTTTTTTTTTTTTTTTTTTTTCCTCCTAAAACTGCAATTTACTTTTTTGTGTGAATTCTGAGTTTAAATTTCACTTTTTTTTTTTATGACTGTGTGACTGTTTATCTCAAAATTATACTTTTTATCTCACAATTGATTTTTTTTTTTTTTTTTCCCTTAGAATTGTTTATATCTTGCAATTGCAATTCTGCAACTGACTTTTTCTGTTGATTTGAGTTTTCTGCAACTTAAAAGTAATTTTTCTTGCAGTTTTTTTTTTTTTTTTTTGCAATTGCAATTTGACATTCCAAAGATTTTATTCTCTGAATTCTGAGTTTACATTTAGCAATTGTTTTTTTTGTTTCCGCCACGGAAACAATGTTTTTTTTATAATCCACTAAACTTCTCCTTTTGTGTTCCATAAATGAATGGTGTGTGAATTTAAAGTGGCATGAGTAAATGATGACACAATTTTAATTTTTAGAATGAGCTGTCTCTTTAAGATGGTCGCATGTCTCTCATCTCGCAGATGCATTTCATATGATCTGTTCACATTATTGCTGGTCAAAAGACATTTCAGAATACTGCCCTACAGGGACAAACATAGTAACTACACATTTTAGTTAGTGTTAAAATTGAGCTACTAAAATCGAGTCTTAAATATTGTGGTCTGTACTGTGACAGATGTGTTTAATGTGCTCAGATTCTGAAAAGCTGGAGTGTAACAGTTCAATCAAGAAACATTTATTTGTTTCTCAATTTAAGCGCTGGTGTAGATACAATGTTTCACCTTTGTAGGGCAGAATAGTTTTCAGTATGCGTCCATTTGACTGAAAATCTGTGGAGGTAATGGATGATTTGTGATTCTTATGCTATGCTATTTTGTAGAAGTGTGTGTGTGTGTATATATAAATATGTTTCAGAAGCGCATCCAAAAATGAGCCACTGTAGATCCAAACCCCTGCAAAGTCAAACTGAGGAATGTTATTTAAAGTGCCATTGAGCCAGTTCATCTGTTTTATCACATCGAGTCTCTTGTTATTTACCAAAAATGAGCCAGTTTTAAAGTCAAACTGGGAATGTTATTTAAAGTGCCATTGAGCCAGTTCATCTGTTTTATCACATCGAGTCTCTTGTTATTTACCCCAGTTTTAAAGGGATGTCCGAAGCTGGGTGGCTTTTTTCATATATATATATATATATATATATATATATATATATATATATATAATTTTTTTTTGTCACTCCCTACCATGTGTCAGAAATAACGTTAAACCATCACTGCGGAAAACGTTAAGTTGTCAGTTTGGCGGTTGGCTTGATTCCTGGAAGCGAGCATTTTCTAAAGCATATTGCAGACTATATAGACTAAACCTGTTTTCTGGTTTTAATGAACATTTAGAGGCTAGACAATCAATTCAATACATTTCTTTTTTAAATTAATATTCAGCAGATGTTCCATTAAGGCCATCTTGCGTTTGTCCACGGTAAAACTGGCATGTTTCTTTCAGTGAGTGATGTTTAGGATTGAATCTCAGAATTTTTTTTTGTTTTATTTTGGAAAGATTTGAGATTCACCTTAATGTTGGCTGTTGACTAATGAGTTTCACTAAAGTGTTTGTATCTTCAACAGCACTTAATTTAGTCATTGCAGACTTTTTTTTTTTTTTTGCCATTCTGTCAGGAACACACTTCATTATGTTTGCCAGAGTTGTCACGCCACACTATATGTTTGCACTAATGTCATTTATAGCGAATAATATTTTGTCTTGTTGGGCAACAAATGCTTACAGAGCAGATGAAGTATAGCTCATTATAAATGTGTACATATATGGCAAATATATTCCTTTGTATATTCTTTTATCATGTTTTTGATATGCCGCACAGTGTTAAAGCAGCAGTGAACATCATGAAGTGTCCTGAGGATCGTGTGAACGCTCTCAAAAGTGGGATTGATCCTGAGGACGCAGATTTGTTTTGTGTTTTTGCTGTTTTTTTTAAAAATATGCATTTCAGAAAGGCAGATTTGTGTGCATGAATACATCTAATGTATGAGCAAACACAAATGTCATTCGAAATGTTCTGTATCAAGTAGTTTTTGCACAATTTTCTGGAAAGAAAATAAAATGGAAATATAGGTAGAATGAATGTTGTGGGTTTTTTTTCAATTAGGGGTTCAAGTGTGTAGTGCTGAAACCCTATTGTAATTGTTGGAATTCCAAGAATCGGCAGTCTCCACGTAAAACTGACTGCGCAGACCAAACCTAAGTCGTAGAGACTTGAAACTTAGAGGGATGGTAGCACTCCCATAACTGACAACGTCACCAAGGCTTTCCCCAATCGGCCTGAGGGGCGCTACTGCGATCAAAAGTGCGAAATCACTCGTAACTCCTAAACCGTCAGTCACAGGCCCAAGTGTCTTATGTCACTGGAATGTATTTTGGATTTTTGGAAAAAACTACTTTTGCGAACTAGTCCTAGGTCTTTCGCCCGATTGTAACCAAACCAGTGCAGAAAGATTCTCTAGAGAGCGAATATTACTAATTATCAGGAAAAAACAAGTTGGACTTTCGTCTCGCCATCGCAAAGGGATGCTGAAATGTTTGAAAGGGGCAGGGCCACTTTTAGTAATATGCCTATAACTCCTGAACAGAATGAGGTATCTCGGCAAACTCACAACACTTAGGTAAACTCAATCTGTGGTCACAAGACAAAAAACGAGCATGGCCACTTGGTGGTGCTATAAGAGGGGAAAAAACATAAAAATGGCTATACTTACACAACCATTTGTCCTATCAACAAGAAAAGTGTTGTGCATGGTCTTGGTCAAAAGTGCCACACGTGTCTATAAGGACATTTACATATCTCAAAAAACATTAAAATGATTAAATTTGAGCACCTATTAGGCAAGGTTAACAGAGGCTAATCGGAATGAAACTCAGTGGGCCTGTTTGACTCACGAAAGAAGAAATTTGAAAGTAATCTGCGGCTGAATCACATTTTTCAAGGGCGCAAACGATTGTACATCACACGGTTTTTCACACGATTTTGTACCATATGACAGAACTCCTCATTTCAGACAACTTTGCCTCTAGAACCACTGCTATGAATCAGATTGTTTGTTAAATGATTGAGAAGATGTAAAAATCCTACTTTTGTGAACTAGTCCTAGGTCTTTCACTCAATCTGGGAAAAAAACAACACAGCAGTGCAATTCTCTGGACTCTCTAGGTCAATAATTATCAAAAAACGTTGAAATTTACCCTTCGGGAAGCTATAACGGTGTCGTTTAGGAAAGGGGCCTGTTCAAATTCACCTTAGATCCTATCACGAAACCCGGTGAGCACATGGGACAGGTGATTCTAAAGAAGCACGCAAAGTTTTAAGGAGATGGGACCACAGCTGTTGCTATAACAGTCATAAACGTTAAAAAAACATAATATTTCTATGGTAAATTGCCTGTATTTGCCAAAAAAGATTTTTAAATAATTGATTTAGGTGGTTACAGGCTTGCTAAAGGATGTCTTTTTTTTTTATTTGTACTTAAATGCTTTAAAGTGTT
This sequence comes from Labeo rohita, assembly GCF_022985175.1. Classification (NCBI taxonomy): domain Eukaryota; kingdom Metazoa; phylum Chordata; class Actinopteri; order Cypriniformes; family Cyprinidae; genus Labeo; species Labeo rohita. The sequence continues at coordinate 5,019,596 of NC_066889.1, read as the reverse complement.
TGAACACTGGTAATCGCTGCTTGCAGCTCTGTTATTATTGTTTTTGATGTGATTTGAGTTTTTAATAGGTGATTTTACGGAGTTAAATCTTTTTTTTATTTCTCTCTTGTTAAGAAATTACAGGTAAGCTTCAATTTTCAGACTTTCAGATCTGGCATGCTATAACCAATAAATAGAGTAAATAAAGTGGCAAAGAGTGGCTTCCATATCTTCAGTACTTCTTTTGCTGGATCTTCTCTGCTGATTTTCACACGGTTAACCACCAGATCGTCCTGTCAACCCTCATGGTAAAGGGCATCTCAGGATTCGCACTCCAGTGGTTTGAGTCCTGCCTCTCAGATAAGTCCTTTTTGGTATCTTGGAAGGGTGAGGTGTCCAATTCACAACATCTAGCTGGGGTACCTCAGGGCTCAATTATTGGACCACTTCTCCGTCTACATGGCATCACTAGTCAATCAGAAACATGGCTTTTCATATCACTGCTATGCTGATGATTCTACCTATAGTTCCATCCTGATGATCAAAACAATAGTTGCTTGCATCTCAGCATGTCTAACAGACTTTTCGTGCTGAATGAAGGACCTTCAGCTTAACCTTGCCAAGACAGAACTGCATGTGGTTTCAGCCAACCAAACACAATCACAATTTCTCCATTCAGCTAGGCGCAATCAACCATAACACCTTCCAGGACAACCAGGAATCCTGGAGTTGTGACTGATGATCAGCTGAATTTCACAGACCACATTGCTAAAACTGTACGGTCCTGCAGATTTACCTTATCCAACATTAGGAAGATCAGGGCCTTTCTATCAGAACATGCTACACAATTGCTCTCTTGGCAAGTCTTCCAGCCAGTTTATTTTCCAGAGATTTTCAGCTGGGTTTAGATCAGGACTCTGGCCCAGCCATTTCATTATTTCAGTGTTCTTAGCTTCAAAGAACTGCTTTACCTGTTTTGCAGTGTGACAGAGCCGTTGTCTTGCATGGAAATTGCAGGTGGATTGGGAGATGCTTGCAGGGAAGGAACTACATGTTGCTGAAGGAGGTTCTTGATAAACATTTGCATTCACCCTCATGTAACTGTGTAAGAGGCCCAAGTCCTGCAGCAGAAAACATCCCTCAAACCATGACACTTCCTCCTGCACCTTTCACTGACGTCTTTACGCATTTGGGCTTCAGGCTTTCCCCAGTTTGACGCCGAACAAAATGTTTCCCATCAGACCCAAATAAATTAAACTTGCACGCATCACTAAAGTGAACCTTGGACCTGTCCTCCTTTCCACACAACACGCTCCTCAGCAAAAGTGAGCTTATGCCGAGTCAGATCCTTAACCTGTTCAGCACTGAGCAGGTGAGCAATTCCAGCTGCAGTGCTGAACCAATTCCCCAATGAGAGTCTCTGCATTATCCTGTCTCCAGAATAACTTCTAATAGGAGTAAGCAGTGACTGGTTGTTCTCTAATTTTGATCTCCACAATACTTAGTCATATTTGAAGTTATTCCAACAGGAGTATAAGGGCATATTTTATAAATTAATTGTATTATGAAGCGCAGTATAAAAAACCTAAACAAGATATTTGAAACTGAGCTCTGATCAAAATGAGAGAACGCTTACAGATACCTCCAAGTTGCTGGTGTTAATCTGGCACCTGGTGCTAATTTCCTTAAAAATGTGACAAACCCTATTTAACTAGCAGCATTTCTTCAATTTTCACTCAGACTGCAAGACAGCAGACTGAGGGCCAGAGGGATGACACTTTTAGCCATTGCAAGAGCAGCTGGTCGTTCCAAATCTCTAATGTAATTCTTGAATATTGCAGGTTTACAATGACACTGATACATTCAAGTCCCTCAAAAATGCTGGTTATCCACTTAAGGTAAATGCACAAGAAGACACAGCCCAATCTCACGGCAATTCGTACATATTTTACAAGGTGGCTAATTCGTACAACCTCACACAGATTCATACGATTTCAGCTAAAATGTAAATATGTTACGAGTTGCACAATACGTATGAATTTGTATGAATGCTCTACCTGCCTCTAAACCTACCTGTCGCTGAAATCGTACAAATTCATACGAATTAGCCACCCGTAAAATATGTACGAACTGGTCGTGAGATAGCGTTAGAAGACAGGATAATGCAGAGACTCTCAATGGGGAATTGGTTCAACACTGCAGCTGGAATTGCTCACCTGTTCAGTGGTAAACAGGGCAAGGATCTGTCTCGGCATGTTTAAGAGAAGTTGAACTGAAAGTGCACTCTGCTGTGACCAAGCCTGTCGTAAGCAGAAAGAATCAAAAGGCTAAGCTCATCTTTGCTGAGGAGCATGTTGTGTGGAGAGAAAATAATTGGTCCAAAGTTCATTTTAGTGATAAGAGCAATTTTTGCATTTTGAGTGAGGGAAAAAAAGAGTTCATTTCTGGCTTTACAAGGCAAGGTTTCCAATGACCATAAGGATTGGACCGCAGAAGACTGGTGTAAGGTCTTCTTATTATCTTCTCTGATGAGTCCAGTTTTCAGCTTTGCCCAACACCTGGTCATCTAATGGTTAGACAGAGACCTGGAGAGGCATACAAACACACTGTAAAATTTGGTGAAGGATCGATGATGATCTGGGGGTGCTTCAGCAAGACTAAAATCTGATACATTTGTCTTTGTGAAGAGCGTATGATTCCAGCCACGTACAAGGTTGTCCTGGATGAAAACTTGATTCCTTCTGCTCTGACAATGTTTTCCAACTCTGAAGATTGTTTTTTCTGGCAGGACAATGCTCCATGCCACATAGCCAGGTCAAGGTGTGGCATGGAGGACCACCAGATCAAGATCCTGTCATGGCCAGCCCGATCTCCAGACCTGAACCCCACTAAAAACCTCTGGAATGTGATCAAGAAGAAGATGGATGCTCACAAGTCATCAAACAAAGCCCAGCTACTTGATTTTTTTTGTACCAGGAGTGGCATAATGTCACCCAGCAGCAATGTGAAAGACTGGTGGAGAGCATAAAAGCTGTGATTGAAAATCAGGGTTATTTCACCAAATATGTGACCCTGGACCACAAAACCAGTCGTAAGTTGGCTAACACGGGTATATTTGTAACAATAGCCAAAAATACATTGTATGGGTTAAAATGATCAATTTTTCTTTTATGCAAAAAATCATTAGGCTATTAAGTAAAGATCAATTTTTGATTAGTAATATGCATTCCTAAGAACTTTTTCTGGACAACTTTAAAGGCGATTTTCTCAACATTTAAATTTTGTTTTTGCACCCTCAGATTCCAGATCTTCAAATATTACTCCAAATATTGTCCTAACAAACCATACATCAATGGAAAGCTTATTTATTCAGCTTTCAGATAATATATATATATCTCGGTTTTAAAAAACTGACCACATTTTGTGGTCCAGAGTCACATATTTATTCTGAACTCTTCTCAAGTTAAAACAGTAGTATTTTTTTTTTTTTTTTTTTGCATTATTTGAGGTTGTTATTTTGACCAGTTGCAATTTTCTCCAAACAAATGCTCTAAATGACAATATGTTTATTTGGAGTGTGAAAGAAACACTGTCAGTAGTTTATGGAGTAAAACAAAAACGTTCATTTTACTCAACTAGAGAAATTGATAATTTTGCAGTGGTCACTTCATTTTTTTCCAGAGCTGTATGTATGTGTGTATTTTATATTTATTGTCTTATTTTTATAAAATGTATAATTCCTAATTTATATTTCCGACAGCAATTGTTAAAGACATGAGCATTATGAATCACGAACACATATCCAACATATGCAACTATTTTTATTTCTTTCAGAAGGCTATCAGTAATTTAAATGTAACTAATAATGTAATGTCATTATTCAGAGTTGACTAATTTTCAGTGATTCAACTAGTTTGCTAGTGTAATTATAAGTTTAATCACACGATGGCGCTGCTGCATCATATGTTCGTAGAGGTACACGCGCGTTTAATGATGCGTCTCAAACCGAGAGCTAAAAACTAAATTTTTGATTAATGCTCTTTAACGAAGGAGGAAAATGATTTAATAAAGCTATACTAAAGTTGTTTTGGTAATAAATTCGATAAAGAGTACTATTAAACATCTGTAACATGCTCTTGGCAAAAAGGTAATATAAATATGTTTAAAAAATACACAGAAATCTGCCAGGGCGGCATGGACATGAAATTTTAATTCTCTAAATAATCCATATTTTCCACTTGCGTTATGAGCACAGAGCGTTTTTCTTGTTTAAAATAGCCTACTTCTGTGACACTGGGTCTTTATTTCATCTCATACGTTAAAAAATACATTCTACAAAAATATATATTTTATTTGTATTGGTTTATTAAAAGTTAATATCCGCGCGAAACGTATGGAATTCGGGTTACCTGTTGAATTAACATCATATATTATTAGTAGTAGTAGTAGAATTACGTAGTTAATGTTTATATTTATAATAATTATTTCAGTATGTACTAACGTCATAAGTAAATCTCTTTTCCAGATTTTGTTTTTTTACTTATTTATTTATTTATTTTACATTGCATGTAAGTTATATGAGTGTGCACCGTGGGAGAATGAGGGGACAAACTATAAATACACTGGCCCCAGGGGCCGGTGCACACGGCTGCATATCTGTCAGTCACAGCTATACAGCTTGGAAAAATAAAATGGTTAGAGTGAGAGATGCTTTGCGCCGTGTGCGTGTTTGTTTAAGCCGGAGAGGAGCGCGTTTGTTTCAGAATGGATTCCACATAATTCCCCTGCAGTTTATTCACCAGCTATAACATATACTGTGATCTGTCGCATCAAGCATTCGTGTTTTCGTGGTATCCATGTCCTTATATGAAAAAATCAAATGTTACGGTGCTGTCACACAATTTACATTTTTGCTATTTCGTTTTTTTCACATTCTGTCCAAGACATAACCGTGCACCTACTTCATTGCTAAAGGAGAAAACAGCTCAAAATGTATAGAAATCGAATTAAGATTTTCAGGTTTTTAAGAACATATGCAAAATATATAAAATATTAAATAATATTGGTATAATTCCAATTTATGTATTATTTTTTATATTGTGTTACCGACCATTTTATATCAGCTTCGTCTCCATGTGCGCTTGCGTGTATCTTTTATATAAAAATAATCTTTTATTTCTCTGCTGTAGTTTCAGAAATTTTCCCCCTGGCATGGCCTATATAACAGCGCATAATATACAAATCCGTCTGTTTCATTTTTTAATAATGATAATAATAATAAAAATATAAGTTTATGACCAGAATTTAAAAAAAAAAAATCGTCAGAGGTCAGGTCTGCTTTATTTGAATTATTTGAATGAGATAAAGGCACTGTGGAAATTGTGGGAACTGAATTTTAGTCAATATAGGCTACCCATAAGCTATCTATCTTCAAATTCGTCTGTCAAATTTTAAACATATAATTCCATGAAAGGTTTATCATACTTTACAGCGTAGAAGACACTTGAGGCGGCGTTCGGTTCCCTCAGATCGTCACACAGACGGAACCCTCTGGAGAACCTTTGGACAACCTTTTGAAGGCGCCTCAGATAGACTATAATGAACTCCCTGAACTTCACCGTACATTTAAATTGCCTCAAAGTCTTTGAATTCTAATGAACCGCTAACCATCTTCCCGGCACAAACCAAACGTTCCCGTTTGGGAATCAATTCCTAACATTCTTTTTAAGCTCTTCGTTAACCAAGTAAGTTTTTATGTGCCTCACAACCTACAGTGAACGTTTATGTGATGTTCCCTAATGGTTCTTTTTAGGTTTCAGGTGCAGGATCTAATGGATTTCTCGAGGTTTATGCAGGGAATCTGAAGAACCTCAAATGCCCCCCTCAGGTTGTTTCATTTTTAAATCTTTAGTAGATGCGCTTGCGAATACCAGTGTGGATGCAACATTGCACGACACGACGACACGCAATCTGTCCTTATTAACGGCTTCCTCGAGTTCACATTAAGCTTTTCTACGTGTGAACAAGACACAAGTGTTTTATTGTCAGGCCGGCAATTACAGCGTCGAGAAGATAACTAGATGGATCAATACAGACCCATTTTGCGAGGGGTTTGCAGCGTCTAACTCCAATCAGCTTCTTGTGAATGCTCGAGTAATGCCATCTGACAAACTGATGGAGTGGGTGGAGGAGAGAGAGAGAGGATGGCAGCTCTGGTTGGGCGGATCTGACACTGGTTTTGCCTTCGGACCGCCTCTCAGGGTCCCTCCTTCAAGCCTCTGGGGCTGCTGCGCTCGTGTTTAGTTTCCCTCTCATAGTCAAAGGAAGGGTTGATTCCTTTGGGAAGAGACACAAATCACTTCAATTTGATCAAGAGGGCTAAGGATACAGCCTCCTCTTGATTTACCCACTTTTGAAGGCTTTTTTCTTCCTGACAAAGCAAAATCGGAAAAAAGAAGACAAGAGGAGAAAAGTTGTTTAGGTCATGATGACATCTGATATGAGGTCTGCTTGATCGCACCAGCTGCTCTCAGGAAACATTATCAGCACAGAAAAAAAATCTTGCTTTTTGTTTCCATTTTACACCGGGATCTGTCCTGGTTTCCAAACTCCTTCCCATCCGAGCGCTGAGCTGCCTCTCTCTCTCTTTCTCTCTCTCGCGTTCTCTCTCTCTTACGCACGGGAGGTGGGCACCTGAGAACACTACCAACGGGAAGAGAGTGTGAGAGATCCCGGTTTCATGTTTGGGATTCAGGAGAGCATCCAAAGGAGTGGGAGTATTTTGAAAGAGGAGCCCATCGGAGCCGGCATGAACGCAGTCCGAACATGGATGCAAGGCGCCGGGGTGCTGGATGCGAACACGGCCGCGCAGAGGTAAGAGACCCCCGGGGCTGCGACTTCAACCTCCCACGGAGCGTGGACCGATCGTGCTGCTGGCGTTTGTTTTGAGGAAACTCGATCCGGATTGTGGAGGATTAAGCCTTTGATTCGCTTTGCTTTTGTCGTTTAGTGAGCTTTGATGAGTTCCTTTGGATGCAAAGTTTGGATACTTTGCCAAAGCTCACCTTCTTTTGCATGCAGTCACATCTGGAGGTCGTAAGACCACTGGATTGAACTTGCTGGAGAAATAATAAAAATGATAATTGGCTAATATTAATAGTAATAATAACAATAATAGCCTACTAAATTAATTAATTAAGATTTCGCATATGCACATGTATAGGCATTTTTAATTCTCCAATCGGTGGACTAGCAATTAAACATCCAATTTATTTCAATAACACATCTACGTCTAATATCTGAAGGATGTTTTTAACACGGGCCTTTCTGCGTGTCTTCCCCGTAGTGGAGTGGGACTGGCCCGGGCGCACTTCGAGAAACAGCCGCCCTCAAATCTTCGCAAATCCAACTTCTTCCACTTCGTTTTAGCCCTTTATGACCGGCAAGGACAACCGGTGGAAATTGAGAGAACCTCTTTTGTCGGATTTGTGGAAAAAGAGAAGGTGAGTTTCCTATACGAGCTTCAAAAACTGATTTTCAGCACCACGATGTCAGCGGAGCACTAAATACGATCGCATATGCTTTTATAGTTTTTATTTTTAAAAGTGCAGGAGATACTACATGACAAGTAAACTGCAAAAACAAGCACATTTGAAAAACGTTTAAATAATTAATATGTGAACATGTTGAAAAAAATATGTGTGATCAGTAAAATAAAACAATATTGCAATATTAGCTGTAAAAAATGAACATTTTAGGAATTAAATCGGATAGTTATTTAAATTGGATTCTTATTTAATATATCAGTGCTAGGTTAATTTAAAATTTAAGATTAAGGTTTAATATGCATTTCTTACATTTATAAATAAAAACAGCGAATGAGTGTTAATTTTGCATGCCTTCAAAACTCAATCACCTGTATTTTTTTTTTCAACCGATTTAACAGAATTTGACCAATTTTGGCAGAGCAAAATTTACATATTTATAAAATATATCTTATGCATTTATATGCATGTAGCCTACATAATAAAACAACATTATACACGTAATAGCAGCAACGGCCTGTAACTTAAATAATGCTACTATAACTTACTATAAGTGATATGACATAATACAGCTAAGAATAAATCAATTTGACCTCATACATTAACTATAATTTATGAAATACTTCCGTTTTGTTTATACACACGCTTTTTTAAGAAAAATGTTATTTGCGCAACATCTGATTTTATTGAACAGGCCCAAACGACATGATTTTGTAAGCGCAGTAACATTCCTCCCATTAGTATGTAGCGTATGATTTTGAGACCTGTTGTAATATTATTTTCATGCCCAGGAGACTACAGGAGAGAAGACAAACAATGGCATACATTACAGACTGCAACTTCTCTACAGCAACGGTAAGACATGCTCATATTTGCACACTTTCATCGATCGTGATTTGCAATTCCTTGCACTAAAATAGCAACAGTAGCAAGTGCTGTCATTAGAGATCTCAATTTGACGAAGATTGGCAGGGATTTAAATCAATGATTTAACCGTTTCTGTCGGAACAATTAGACGCAATCAGCACGAACTAATTCTCATTTACTTTCTTCAAATCTTCACAATAAATCAGTTTGATTTTTAAAGCATTAATAATTCACTCAAGGTTTAAATCAATTAGAAACCTATTTCCAACCACGCGATATTAATTGTTAATGTGTTTTTCTTGGAGTGAGTGTGAATTGATCATGTTCATTAGTGTGTAATCTGACAGCCTGTCTATCATTTGTCATCTGGTCAGTTTCTAAATAAACCAGCTGTTAGTTCTGCCACCTCTCAAGCATATTGTGCACAGTGCTTTTGGAAACGTTTCCATCATTAGTTTACATCTATCTCTCCGTCACAGTTTCTGTCATTTTGAGCTGTGGTTTCATACATCACTATTTAAATTCAAAGCGGTTGGCAAGTCGTGACTGTGTCACCATTTAGATTTTAATTTAATTTAAGGCAGTAATTAAACTTAAGCATATTCACTGCATTATGTGTTTTCATGAAGAACTATTTAAGCATATAAATTAGAATAGTTTGCTATATAATTTAATTAGAAGGTAGTAAATAAACTGCTAATTATGATATATAACATGGGGAGGTGTATTCAGTGTTGAACTTATAATTATGCATTTTTCCATTTCAGAATATCTATACAAAATAATAGTTATTTAACATATCTTCCTCTATAATTGTAGTATGCAAAAATACTTTAGTGGCATTAAAAGAATATTGTTTTTATGTATAATGTGCGCATATCTTACAGTACAATTAATTGTGCATTATGCTTGGTGCAATTACAGTGCATTGCAATAGCCGATTTAGAGATAATGAATGTGAATGTGTTTGTGGAACATGTAATGAAAAGCACATGCTGATGTCAAGTTTCTGTGTGTTCCAGGAATCAGAACAGAGCAGGATTTTTATGTAAGACTAATTGACTCCATGACTAAACAGGTAAGGGTTCATCTCGTCCCGTACACCACCATCTGCGCATGTCACCAGAGGCTAATTCATACATGTTGGGGCATCAGGAAAAGCTAAAGGTTGAACTGTTTGTGCTCCGTACAGATGAATCTCACAGCGGAGAGCATGCGTATCTCCCAGGGGCAGTGTCACATTTTAACATGCGCGGTGACAACGGCATCATAGCATGTCCTGTGGCCTCTTTTAGAGTTTTTGTACTCAACCGTTGGTGTTTAACGGTCCGGCGTAGTGTGTATTTTTAGGGGGCCCATATTTTCTTTTTGGATTTTTCTTATCAGTTTTATTTTTGCAGACCTCTTTTGCAGTACTCTTGTATTGCTCTTTCGTTGGTGTGGTTCACATGTCATGCTCGGCTGCGTTCTTCTGAACTCAGCCTTGTTTCATTTCTAGTATGTACAATATGGCAGATCTACATTATTAGTGTTGCCTGTTTCCTGTTTCCGGTTTGATTCTATCTGTCACCGAAGACATATGTTGCCCAGGGCTAGTGTCTGGATGTTTTTTGGTAGAGAAAAAACACTGACCTTGGATCAGCCCTAATTAGCGTGTCATGGGAATTAGCGGTTAGCTTTTGTCAAAGAGCCTCTATTAAACATATCCGTGTTTATTAGCCGCCTGCTGCAAACTGAGAAAGGCTCCACGCTAGGCTCTTTACACTTCGCTAACGGTCGCTAACTTACCTGCGGGCGGCAGCTCTCTCTCCCTCCCGCCTAAGTTGCATGGCGGGGAACATCAAAGCGCATTAAACCCCAGTAGCTGCCACTTTGACAGCGCTAGTCTGGCAGTAGGTAGCGGAGCTGTTGTTTCCTAACTATCTGCTTTGCTGCACTTCGTGGGAGGACATGGCACTTTTGAGCGAAGTGTCGCTAGAGCGCTGTTTATCAGTGTCAAGTTAAAAAATAATCACCCAGACGCCTCGGCTTCCCCCTCGCAAATCTTTTGTAGTTGTTTGCTGGCAGTTTTCATGTCAGTCTTCTCAGAATATATTTAGCACTTGTATTCATTATTTTTGCACAGGTATTACAACACGTGTAATAGAAGTCACAAGGAATGAGATTGCGATCCCCTTTGCTGCCGCATTGTGTGCGGGAAACTTTCAGATGTGAAGACAACCTATGGTTAAATCACTCGCTAAAGGGATCCGCTTAGAACTACACTTAAAGATTGGGGAACATGTGTAACGGCACTCGGAGGATATCAAATCCCATTCTCCGACAACAAGACAGCTAGTTACCTTGTAACACCTCAAAAAGCACCGGTGCGAGTGATATATTTACCGCGCCAACAGCTCGGTCGGCATGTGTCTTTGATTTCCTCAGGTGAATGAGAGCGAGAGAGAGTTCGGGATCAGATGTGGTTTCGCTCTGGGGCGGTCAGACCTGTTGAGAGGGTGAAACGAGACCTGGATACCGGCTGACCACAGGACAGCTACAGGTGTCTCGGCCCATGTTGTGGCTCGGGCTAAAACAAGCTTTTAGTTTGAAGAGCGTTTTTGAGAAGGGAGTGCGGATGCTACTCCGCTGGCAGTCGTTATCGGGTTACAGACGACCTGAGTAATCTTTTGTGATGGTCTGTATCCCCGTCGGCCTTCTGTAATCATTCAGAAGCGCCTGTGAGATGCTAGTTATTGAGTTGTGGAGCGAGTGAGCCAAAAGGTCCATTGTCAATCGTCAATAGTGTAACGACGTATGACGCACAGCTCACGCAGAAAGTCACTTTCAAACCAAGCCGTTTTCTGTTGGGTAACACCGTGACCTTTGCGCGAAATTTCAAATCGCATGGATTCTTGTTGAAATGACTGGCCCGATTCATTAAACACCGCAACTTGAATTTGTTAGCAAAACTATTACTTTCTAAGCGGCCGTGGGAACAAATGCTAATCACAGAGGCTCCCAAAGTGTTTTGCAATGCTAGCAAGGCTAAAACACGTACTCTGTTTATGTTACGCTGGCAAAAACAGCTAAAACAGCTTTAGCTTGGACTGTAATTAGCGTCCAGATTTGCTGTTACTGCTCTCAGAGCTTATTATTCTGTGGCGAGACTGATTTACTCTTGCAACTGTGCAACAGTTGCATGAAGGCGCTTGTTATTTTGGTAGTTACTGTCACAGGGCAAATTATTAGATTCAGCAGATACTGTAAACATCTTGGTGTTTTACATTTCAAGCTATAGTGCTAATTTACGGCATCTGTTGTTTTAGCAGTGGCCTAGCGGTTGGAACACGTGTTCTGAATCTGACGTGCTGAGCTGTTGCGCACTTCTGTTTTGTTTTGTAGTTTTGTTGTTGTTCATGCCACAGATAGTCCATACAGCTTGCATTTAACCCAGAATACTTCAGTTTAGACAGCTGAGGGAAGAATACTACACAGACTAAGGCTCCGTCCACATGGAGACGTGTTTAGCTGTATACGTAAATATTTTGTATGGTATAGGCGTTTCGTCCAGACGGATCCGGAGTTTTGGGAGCCTGAAACCGCTATTTTTTAAAACCGGGTCCCAGAGTGGATAAATCTGAAAACATCCCTGCACTGTCGTTTATACAACCAATCCGTATATTTTGTGAAACTATGATGTCATCACCCCACATCTCGACCCTAGTCAGGCGGATTAATAAATAGTGTAATAAATGTATTGTTCCATCTTCATCTTCTTGTTCCTGTTGTTGGGTTTGTATACATTGCGCAAGGTCCAAATCTTATGCGCATACTCCAAGTCGTCTTCTTAATTTTCAGTGTATGTCTGTGGCAGAATTACAGCGCCACATACTGGTCTAGTATATATACTACATTAGTGGCTCTCAACTCCAGTCCTCGAGGCCCACTGCTCTGCACATTTTGTATGTCTGCCTCATTTAACGCACCTGATTCAGATCATCAGCTCATTAGGAGAAAGATCCATGAACTGAACTGTGTCAGATTCAGAAACATGCAAAATGTGCAGAGCAGTGGGCCCTGAGGACTCGAGTTGAAAACCACTGTACTACATCATCTTGAGTTGGTTTTGCGTGTACGTAGGTATTTCTTGAGACGACGCTGTGTTTACAGGATTTCTTTTAGAACGAGATAAAATAAAGATTGGATAGGGAAAGCTCTGGCTTTGTGTGGACGGGCCCTAAGATTCTAGCATGCTAATTCAAAGAATAATAACGTGTTAATGGTCAATTCAATCACTTAGCTGCCTGTCAAGAAAAGTTCAGAAACATCGTGACAAACTGTCCGGATCTATTCGGATGTGTAGGTTAGGGTTAGGCATTTTAGTGTTTTGCTTCAGTGTTGTGTAGGCAGTAAATACTGCGACTGACGTGACCAATGAAATCTTTGGCAGTGTTGCGGGATTTTCACTTAAAGCGACAGTGCACCCAAAAATGACTATTTTGTCATTAATTACTCACCATCATGTCGTTCCAATCCAGTAAGATTTCGGAATCTTCAGAACACAAATTAACATATTTTGGATAAAATCCGAGAGCTTTCTGACTCTGCATAGACAGCAACATAACTACCACTAACATCGGGACTACGAACCAAGGACATTGACAAAATAGTCCACGTGACATCAGTGGTTCAACCGCAATTTTATGAAGCTACGATAAAACCTTTTGTTGCACAAAAAACTAAAATAACAACTTTATTCAATAATTCTTCTCTTTGGAATGAAAATTAAAATATTTTTGATGAAATCAAAGAGCTGCATAGATGCAGATACCACATTTAAGGCCTATAAAGGTAGTAAGGACATAATGCTAAAATAGTCCATGTGACATTGTAATGATGTCCTTAGTATCTTTCTGGGCCTTGAACATGGTACTTGCGTCTATGCAGGGTTTGAAAGCTCTTGGATTTCCTAAAAAAAAATCTTAATTTGTGTTTTGAGGATGATTGAAGGTCTTATGGGTTTGGAATGTCATGAGGGTGAGTAATTAATGACAGAATTTTCTTTCTTGGTTAAACTATCCCTTTAACTGGTTTGATGAAAAAAAATAAATCACACCATTATACTAGGATTGTAACACATAATCGGGTACAGAAGAGAAAGTCTGGCATGCGGGGGGCCCTTAGGTGTGAGTTTGACAGTTAAAACTGTGATCAGCAGATTCAGCACTGACAGATCTGACAAACATAGCGCAGAAACAGCAGACCTCCCACGTTCCTCCCTCATCTATCCTACTTTCCTTCTCCCCTCTCATTACCTCCTGGATTGTTTATATTTTTAAGATGCAGTACGAGATGTTAGTTGTTTTGCTTGAGCTAACTTGAGCTTGAGCTAAACTTAGCCAGTGAATTAGACCACGCCCTCTCTCCAAAACCCTGCCCTCCAAAGGCATGTCAGCAAGTATTTATACATGCAAAATGTATTGTAATATGTTTGGCAATACCCAGCTTAGTTTTATCATTTTTTTAGCCCATCCACTCCACAACCTCAGCTTTGTTTTGTTCCCTGGTCTCCTGCTCAAATTCTTGCACCGTCTAGAGGTCTCTCAGATGTCTTTTAGCTGTCTCTAGAAACCCTTCGTCTATTCTCCTGTCTGTCTGCCTGCCCAACTCTTGCTCTGTCTTCCTCTTCTCTTGTTTCTCAGGCTTTATGTCTGAACAGCTGATCAGGGGTGGGGTGGGATACTTATTCGTGTGTGTAAACGCTTCTGTGTGTGTGGGAGAACAAAGAGTGAAATCACTGCCAAGACAGCACCTCTTTAAAGGTAGCGCAGTGGCCTGGGAAAAAAGGCAGCCGTGTTCTTAATGGCATGCTAACAGATGATGCCAACTGTGTAGGAAGTAGGTTTCCATGTATTTATAGCGTCTTGTTTACTTGCCTTCGATTTCAGGCGTCACATCAAAGCCATTGAGGAAAACGCTGGATGAAATATGAAAAGTGTGCTTGGCGAGATGAAATATGTATTACAAGGCATATGAACGTTGCATGCTTATTAACGTGCCCTTCTCGCACTTTGGCGCGCAGTTAAAACTGACCTAAATATCACACTTGTAACATTAACATAAGGTAATTTTTTACACGGCACCTTTGCACATTCGATGTTCCTTCTAAATCAAAAAGAAGCTATTTCCTGCGTTTATCACAGCACTTCCTCTTCTTTGATCGCAGTAAAAGTAGCCAAGCCATTTAAAAGTTATCAAGATGGCACACTTAAATACAAACAAAGTATACAAAGACTAATTAATCTTTATGTGAGTCACTTCCATTTGTATGACTGGAGGAATTTGTCACACTACAGCAAAACCATTGTGTTACATGCAGACAATTTGGAGATTTTTAACTTTTGTACTTCCGTACTTCCATTTAAATGTTTATTTTATTACACCATATCTATTTTCATTTGTATACTTCAGTTGGCTTTTTCTTTCTGAGCCAGAAATCTATTCCTGTGATTTCGAAGCTGAAGTTTTATCATCACTTCAGTCACATCTTCAGAAATCAGTCTAACATTATGATTTGCTCCTCAAAAAAAACAAAACAAAATATATATATATATATATATATATATATATATATATATATACAGGTTTCTCTGATGAATAGAAAGTTCAGAAGAATAGCATTTATCTGAAATAAAAAAATATTTAGTAAAATTATAAATGTCTTTATCATCACTTTTGATCAATTTAAAGCATCCAGCATCCTTGCTAAATAAAAGTATTCATTTCTATAATTTATTTACTAAAAAATAAATAAAAAAATAAATTATACTGAATTATACTGACCAAGCTTTTGAATGGTATAGTGTATAATGTTACAAAAGCTTTTTTTTTTTTTTCAGATGAATGCTGATATTTGGATTTTTCTATTCATCAAATAATCTGTAAAAAAATCAGCAGTATATTAGGATGATTACTGATTGCTTGATTTATATACTGTTTTTTTTTTTTAAACTAAAAATGTTTTTTGTTTCCTGGCTGTGAAAAAATGGTCTGATTTATGAATGAATGAATGAATGAATTCAGATTTTCGCTATATCCAATGTTTAGATTTCTGTTTTGCAAATGTATGCAAATTAGTGTATATTTAGTTAGATATTGCCTCATTTGCATTTTTAAAAAACAATTAATTTTACTGTACTGTGATTTTTTTACTCTATTCAACTGTGGCTGCTTCAAGAATAGCAGGATTTTTTTAAACATTAAATGATATTATGGGAAATAACTTAATAAATAAGTAGGGTAAATAGTTGACTTTAATGGCAGGATATTACCCAAATGACATTTTATAATAGACTCCTAATATATTATTAAGGCATTAAGGCAAGTGGAGGAATACGGCTATTCCCGAGCACAGCTCAGCCGGAATGGGCGAAGATAGATTTGGTGTTTATAGATAGAAATATGAAGCAGGTCTTTGGGCTGGCAGACAGTGATGCATGCTGTGTACTTCTAGAAGACCTTGGCCCCCATTCCCTCAAAGTGAAAGAAAACCATCTGAACAAATGCTCCGAGCTTGCCAACTCCAGCACTGGCTGTAACAATATCGCTTTCAGTGCCTTTGTATAATGTAAAGTACATCTGAAAGACATCAAACAATGAGCCAATGTATCGTCTGTCTCTGGATATTTCTCCTGTCGAATTACCCTTTTCTTGGTAGATAGAACTTTGCGTCAGTGTTTTTTTCCAGTTGAGGTCAACGTGACAAACTTTTCTGAAGCTGGACAGGCTTGCTGAATTACACCTCCGTTACATGGCAGAGAGTAATGACTGCGCGTAACGGGACAGATTTGCTGCCAGTCGGTATGCCTGCGAACGAGATCCCAGAATCTTAGCAAGGTGACACGCTTGGCGTTGTCAAACGCGGCACTGTTCAGAATGGCATACCATGTCCAACATTCGACTCGGGGAGGAGGGGGGACACACAAGGCTTTGCCAGCCTGGCAGCGCTGTGTTTTGTGTTAAGGAGGGGTGAGAGCAAAGCCGAGAAAATTTGGGAGAAAATTGGGGGGCCACACCAGATGGTGCACCGTGCTCCAGTCTGGCATCCCAACTGCTCTCTCGCACCCACCTCCTCCAGCCTCCTGCCTCCCCCCACCGCCCCTGTGCCACACGCCACTGATGGTTTGGCACGTCACATGCTAGCGTAGGTAGTATGCCAGTGAGCGCATAGGCACTTCACATTTTTACCCATGAGTCTGAGATGGAAAAATAAAAGGAAAAGATGAGCGAGTGAACTGAAGAGATAAATACTGTAATGTGACAGGGTAATATTGTGAAACATAAAAGAACTGTTTTCCATTTGAATGTATTTTAAAATTTAATTCATTCCTGTGACATTAAAGCTGAATTTTCAGCATCACTACTCCAGTCTTCAATGTCCCATGATCATTTAGAAATTATTTTAATATGATATTTGGTGTTTCATTATTATCGGTGCTTAATTATTAACAATGTTTAAAATATTTTTTGCTCTTTAATATTTTTGTTTAAACCGTGACACATTGTTTTCAAGATTATTCATTAAATAGAAAATTCAAAAGAACAGCATTTATTTGAAATAGAAATGTGTTGTTACCAGTGATGGGAATAATGGCATTATAAATAAACGGCGTTACTAACGGCGTTATTTTTTCAGTAAAGAGTAATCAAACGAATTACTGTTTCCTACGTTACAACGCTGTTACCGTTACTGCCAATAAAATACGGCATTACTATCATTTATTATAATATTATTATAATTTTATTTTTCAGTTCATCTGAATGGATGCGCAGCGTACCTGTATTTGACGAGTTGTAAACTGTAGTGTGAAGGCACACGACTAGCCGTCACTTTGTCTCACACACCCAAAGAAAGATACAGAGCGACAGAGTCTTATACCATGCAGAATTGACACGCTACGTATAAATGATATTCTTTGTTGTAATTTGTGTTCCTCTCAAAACAACGGCGCTCCTTTGGAATACTTCAGCTTTTAAGAACTGCTGGTTTCTCCGGTAGTAGGCGGAACTAATGTGCAAACAGCAATCTCATTGGCTGGCGCTCACCTATTATCGTCCCTGTTTTGATTACAGCAAATCAGTTAGAGCGAACGCAGACAACGTGATTAATATTCATGAACCCCGCAGCTCATTAAACCTTAGTGTGTTTAATATTGTTATTAATAGTAGAATTTGTGGTAGTAACAAGACGTGAGTAAGTAAACTAAAAATGTAATTAATTTCATTAAAATTTCATTCATTTAACATATTTAATATTGGGGTCATCCAAGTTATTTAATATATTTAATTTATTTTTTATTTTTTAAAGCAACACAATAGTTACTTTCCCTGGTAATTAGTTACTTTTATAATGATGTAACTCTGTTACTAACTCAGTTACTATTTGTGAGAAGTAACTAGTAACTATAACTAATTACTTTTCAAAGTAACATTCCCAACACTGCCCACAACAACATTAAAATAGTGTAGATTAGCGTACAATGTTTTATATTTATTTTATAGTTATATTAAATTAGATTTTTTTTTAAGTAACGCAATAGTTACTTTCCCTGGTAATTAGTTACTTTTATAATGATGTAATTCAGTTACTAACTCAGTTACTATTTATGAGAAGTAACTAGTAACTATAACTAATTACTTTTTTAAAGGTACGTGCCCAACACTGGTTGTTACATTATAAATGCCTTTACTGTCACTTTTGATCAATTTAATGCATCCTTGCTGAATAAAAATATTAATTTCTTGAAAAAAAAAATAAAAAATTAAGCAGCACAGCTGTTTCAACATTGACCGTAATAAGAATAATAAATATTTTTGAGCAGCTAAGTTCTTTTAAATTCACAATATTACTGTTCTACTGTATTTTTGATAAATAAATGCAGTCTTGGTGAGGACTTCATTCAACACATAAAAAAAAATCCATTTAAACTTTTTACTGATAAGTCTATGTAATAATGCTTGTTTAAATTTCACTAACCTGAAGAACACAAAACTTAATTTGGAGACTGGCTTTACTAAAATATCAGTGAGTCAGATCTTGATTCACTATCCGCTCTGACTGATTCATTGAGTTCATTTGTTCAGAACGGCTAGCAATTAACTCATAAGAATCGTTTGCTTATAGCTCGGACTATGTTGTTGAATCACTTAAAGTAAACGAATTGGATCACACATGTCGCACGGTATGCGTTTATACATTAAAAACAACCGGCTCGCGAATCAAACTAACTTACACTAGTCACGCCATTTGCTTCCGATTCAGTTGCTTGTGAATCGGATAAGACCGTCGCGTTGTTTGATTCTATTTACTTTTAGCGCGTTAGTATAACTAAAAAGACGCTTTCTTCTTTGTGTTTTGTGATACATTGTCTTTTTGAAATACTGTTTTGGATATAAATGGATATAAATCGTCCTTACCTGCAACACAGAGTCGTTCACAAGAACTAAAACTGCTTCGTCGTTGACAAACGATAGAAGACATTTGCGACGTTTTGTTTCTTACTATAAATGGATTGAAGGTAAATATCCACCTCCCTCAGCGCTAGTTTTGTTTTTTGTTTTATAAAATAGGCTTTCTCATTGCTATTTCGGTGTGAGAAACCGTTGCAAATGATTCAGTGCGTACGTGAACTGTCCGATTAAAACTGAATCGCGAATTTCGGATCTTTCTGCAAACCCGTATGAGCTAGTTCGCGAATCTGGCATGCTAGTTGTCATTCTGAACGACTGATAGAAAACACACGACGTGATTACTTAAAAATATTGTTCGTATGTAAATCCCATTGACAAATAACTATTTGTCAGTAATATTTTGTTATTTCACAGGGGTTTGTACCCCTGTAAAAAGAGTTTTGCAACACCCTGTCACTGAATATCCTGTTTCACTTAAGTTATATTACAGAAGAACATTTGCAATTAAGCTGTATTATTTTTGATAAATATACTTTACCTTATCTACAGGAATTACTGTCATTGTTTTGATTTTTTCCATTAGAATCTGAGCAACCAGTTACTTCTCGTATCATCTCCACCTACAACAGGTGTTCTTCGGCTTGTTACCCATCCCTCAAACCGTTCGGAGCTGGTGCTATTGTACATCCCAGCCTCTACCACATGTTACCCCACCTCAGCCCCATGCCCTGTAGGGAGAGTAATTACCTGAGCTAGAAGTGCAACAATGAGCCCATTTTATTGGAGCACCTTCATTTCTCACCTTCTGTTTTCCTTTACGTAATGAGCCACAGTCCTGTGTGGAGCCAGAGCTCTGGACAGCCTGTCCAGAAATATTGGAACAGCTTAGACGATTCCCCACGACACATGCTGATATTTATTAAATACGACCAGGCCAACAGGCTTTAAAGGCAGATTTACGCCTCCTCTCAGCGTGTTCCTCAAGTGGAATTGGCTTCTGTGTATGTGAGGGTGGATAAGTGGAGGAAATGTTTTTTTTTTGGGATGTTGTATGGTCAGTGTCAACTTCCAAAAATATGTATTTTGAAACTGCTTCATATGAAATGTGCTTCATTTGATTTCCATGGCCCAGAAAATTAATTCTAGTGTTAAATAAAGCCTGCGTGTGTCCACATAGTGACTTTTTTCTTCTCTTTTTAAAGGCCATCATATATGAAGGTCAAGACAAGAACCCGGAGATGTGCCGTGTGCTCCTGACTCATGAAATCATGTGCAGGTGAGACTTATTCCATTATACTTTGTTTCCACGTGTGATGCTGAAAATGCTGCGTGACACGGCACAATCATAGTAATCCAGAACATACTTGATATTTAGAAGCCCCATCAAACTGTATCACTTTTTAAAATAATTTTAAATAACAATTCAGTCCGTTCCAGTTTTCAGTCTGGCTGAAAGAACTTTCAATTGGCACTCTAATCAATGCCTTATTAAAAATCCAACAGAAATTGCATCATGACCTATGTTATTGTGACCATTAATGTGTTTTACAATCTATTGTACATATTAGTATTACAGCAAATATAATAGCAAACAGCAAACTAATAGCATATTAGCATACTTCTAGCTGATTTTATACATATTATTTTTAGATTAGACATTGCAAGCTAATACCCCCTGAGGTCCTATACTGATTCAGCTCAGTAGGCAGACTGAATTGTTCATGACACCAGAAAACCGTAATTTGCTGTGTGTTAATGCTAGTTAGAGACTATTAGTGAATAGGCACATTCTAATTCTAAAAAGCATTTTATTGGACATAAATTATACAATCATTCAAGTAATTTTTATTGAGTCATTTGTATTTTTGCTCCAGGACTATGTTTGCTATACGCTATACTAGCATATAGCAAGCCTCAAAGCTAATAAACATGGACTGCCACAAAAACTCGCTTTCTATATGGGCCATTCTACAGAATTGGTGCAAACTAGCTTTAAACACATGTAAAAAGCTTTTAAGTATTCAAATCTTTTATGTTTACTAAGATTCGTCTATTATCTACTGAAACCCACAATACTATTTAAAATATCAGTAAGCTTAATATATATAAAAAAAATTATTTATTGGGTACTTTCAGTTGGGGGGTGGCTGTCCCGAACCCTAAACTCCCTCTAAATTTTAAAATATGAAAATGGTATTGAAATAATTTTGGTATTTTTTTCCATTGTTGTTTTTAAAAGTATCTTTTTGATTCTGTTAAAAAGTGAAGTTCAAAAAAACAAACAAAAAAAAAACAAACCTAAATTATGTATTTCTTTGTAAATTATGAAACTTTAATGCATTTTTAGTATGTTTTAGTATTGTTTTAGTATGCAAATTAAAATTTTGTAATGTGATGTGGTCACTACCAAAACATTACTGTCACTACCGAAAATGTACAGTCATAACCAAAACATGGGATGTTTTGTCAAAAATAAATGAAATTATCAACTAAGATGTTATGATAGTTTTTGGTTCAATGTATGTTCAAACTAATGAATCCTTAACTTTAAAATCATTATCAACGTTTTGCCTTTTACAATGAAAAATTGGATTCAAAATACAACAAATCTCATAAATTACACTTGAAATATTGTTAAAAATGTAATTGTTATTGATTTACCTCTAAAAACTTTTATAAAATAGCAATATATATATATATTTACATTGTAGATGTAAGCAATATGTTAAAAGGTCAATATAACCCTTTTAATTAAATTATAATTCCTGTTTCAGTAGTGACAGATTTGGGGAGAGGACAGATATTCCAAAAATGTCTGAAAATACAAGATGAGAACTGACTGCACAATTACTAGAAATGTGAACCTTGGATATTATACAATTTGCATACATACAAATTTGTTTCAAGATGACTTTTTCTGTAGAATGACCCATATAGTATTCTAAAAACAGTACATGAAAAGTGTAGTATGTCTAAATTCGCAGTATTCATAAAACTGTAGGCAAAAAGTACCTTGAAATTTCCACTGACATTCTGAAGTATGCATCTAATGGACGCTTTACTGTCCCATGAGGCCACGGTAGAGGAGTTGTGAATGACA
Organism: Labeo rohita; assembly: GCF_022985175.1. Taxonomy (NCBI): domain Eukaryota; kingdom Metazoa; phylum Chordata; class Actinopteri; order Cypriniformes; family Cyprinidae; genus Labeo; species Labeo rohita. The sequence continues at coordinate 4,997,654 of NC_066889.1, read as the reverse complement.
GTAAAGAGGCGCACCTAGCATTGTAAGTCACATGACAGTGACAACATGGAGGATGTTGTACATCTGGATTTCATTCATACTACATATGTTCATAACTTTCTTTTTTAACATTCACAAAGTTATGCGAATTCAGGCACAGCTTTAGATTTTGATGTCATGGGTTATTTTATTTTCTGGTATGTTGAACCAATGAGATTTTGCTGTCTCCATCAAAATCTCCTGATGCTTATCACTTTATTCTGTTGCCTGGTTAGGACACTACCTAGTGCACTCTAGTGATGTATTCCTTTCAGTTTAGTTTGCTCTTGTTGGAACTGAGTTTAACATTACCAAGGCAATACATGAAACAGAAGGCATGCACATAGAGCTCATTTCATACTAATACTATCCAGGTCAAACTCACAAACCCCTAGTGAACAACAGAGCGAAAAAAAAAAAACAAGTAGAAGATGACTTTTTCTATCAATTGCTATGTATTTAATTAACATGCAAAGATGAATTTGCTTAAAAGTAGGTTGTGATGATCGACTCGCGCCTATTTTTAGTGGTATTTTAACAGTGCCGCCCACCCTTGTAACCCCCCCCCCCATGAATATCACCCTGATGCCTGGTTAATTAGGACAAGCAGAAACTCATTACTCAATCTGAAATTTCAGTCTGCTCTGCTAACAAATGTGCCCTGGCTCACGTGGCGTCCATGAAATATATGCCAGGTTTTACCAGCGACACATCACGCAACTTAAAGATGTTGTATAGGCACTTTTGCAATAAAAAAGAACCTTTTTTTCACTGTTGGAAGTGACAGCTATATGCAAACCGATGTAGTCCTCATCCCTCCACCTGCCAAATCAGCATTGATAGGCAATCGTGTATGTGTGCGTACGATAGCATGTATGTGTACCTTCAAATGCTGCCGCAATTATAAGCAGAAAATTAGGCTGTTCACCATTAATCAGCTCCACTAATTGCCACGCACCACCATTAGCCATATGGTGCCATGCCAGCTTGCAAGTGCGGGACAAAAGTGCTTATTCCTATCATTTTAAAAAACTAGGGGGAGAAGAAAAAAAAAACAGGGGATGCATTTCAGGATGTTGTTTGTCATGAAACTGGCCAAAATTGTTCTTCTAAAGACTAAAGTTGTCATAACACAAATCCAATGTCATGAATCAAAGGAATCATGGAAAGGAAACATATGTTGGAGGCGTGTGATGGTAGCCACGTTCCAACGTTGACAGAGCCGACTACATCCTGCTAATTACATGAGCCCATTTAGACATTTCTTCAAAAGCCACATCAGGAAGGAAGCGTTAAGATCTAAGATGCGATTTCCTTTGGGTGTCCTACGGGACGATCTTGAAGAGGATCAGGAAAAAGATTATAACCTTCCCAACCTCCCAATAACCTAATATAGGCGTGCAATACTTACTGCAGTTGTTTTTGCTAAGGCAAGCGTTTATTATTTTATATACTTAGGGTTAAGTGTTTGTTCAAATATGTAAACACTTTGTTCTACTGACCTCAAATACTTTATATTTGATAGCAACTACATACAGTAGCAATGTGATATTAGGGTCAATATTAGTTTTTTTTTTGTTTTTTTTTCCCAGATCTATTAATTAATTCAAAATACATTAAAATGCAACACATATATGCATGACTTTAATATGTTTGTGTTTTTGATGAGCAAGTTTTATTTAATTTAATTTATTATTATATTATTATATATTTTTTTTAAACTGGGGACAAAAAAAGTCAAGTGGTGCAACCAACGTGCAGCGAGTACCCTTAAAGACCTTTATGACTGTGTTAAGGTCAATAAGTCTTTCAAAATATCAGATATTTTAAACTTTTATCACAAGGCGATGTTAAAGGCGATATTAAAGGTCATATTAGGGTCAATATTGTATCAGTTGTTTTTTGACCAGATCTATTAATTCATTCAAAATACATTAAAATGCAACACATATTTATACATTTTGAAAGCTGAATAAATAAGCTTTCCATGGATGTAAGGTTTGTTAGGATAGGACAATATTTGGCTGAGATACGACTATTTGAAAATCTGAAATCCAAGGGTGCAAAAAAATCAAAATATTGAGAAAATCGCCTTTAAAGTTGTTCTTAGCAATGCACATTACTAATCAAAAATTAAGTTTTGCTATATTTAGGAAAGGAAAATTTGGGAAATTTACAAAATGTCTTCATGGTACATGATCTTTACTTAATGTCCTAATGATTTTTAGCATAAAAGAAAAATCAATAATTTTGACCTGCACAATGTATTTTTGGCTGTTGCTACAAATATAAATTTGCGACGTAAGACTGGTTTTGTGGTTCAGGGTCACATATATCACTTTAATATGGTTATATTAAAATAAAATAAATATAAAATAAATATAAGTTTTAAAATGTCAAATATTTTGAACTTTTTATCACAAGTCATTGTTAAAATATTTTGTAAAATGTCATGTGGTGTAGCGCCTCAAACCAGTGACATTTATGAATTACTAATCCATGATATTTCTATATTTTTAATGTTTTTCAAGGTAAAAAGTTATAAACTTAAAATTCAACATTAGAGTAAGTAATAATGTGTTTCAGCTTGGATATCAAGTTGGATATCTCAACAAAAAACAGTACATTTTAGTTGTTATAAGTATATGTAGCAATTTTTATTTGCAGTGTGTAAACTTTTTTTTTAAAACCAACATGAATACTGACCCATCACTGACCTGTTAACCATACAAAACTACAAAGCAATGCATTGGCAACCACCCACAACACTCTTGCATCATCTTTTGCATAAGAAAAATGTAGTTAATATTTCTTTTTAAGTATTTTGCATGTGTATCTATAAATTTGAATGCTCAAGGTTCTGTGTATCAGGAGCTAAACCGTGTATCCCATGGGCGCTGCCGGATTTGATCATTAGGCTCCTACAAATCTTCTTCCTGCACTGTATAAATACACACACACACACACATATATTCACGCACACACAGAGGCACTGCAATCCCTTGTTCCAGTCCTTTGGGAGGACACTGACCTAGTTGAGGAAGCCTTGCAGAAGGAGGGGCGAGCGAGATAGAGATGTAGATGTAGATAGAGAGAGGGAGAGATTTTAGTCTTCTATTCATGATGAGTTTCTAAAGAAAGACATTCATCATGCATACCTGAAGAAGTGTATTTTATAAATCACATACACACGGTTCCTCATGAATAAGCATGGTACATCTCATGATACCATCTCAACGCTTGTAGTCCGCGACTGAATGATAAAGTCTATTGATACGTCTAAAAACTGTGTCATTGGAGAAAATAGAGAGCTGGGAATGAGGTAACAAGAGAAACCGTGAGGTGGGAGGGTGGAAGCAGAGAGAGTTGTGGGAGGAAGAAAAACTGAAGGGGGAAGGACAATGCCAGGGGTGTCATGTGACAGTTTTGTCCCCAGCCCTTATTCAGTGTCCTACTGCCATCTGTGCGGTAGAAATGTGATGCCGGTGGTCTCCAAACCACCACTGAAGCCCCTCACACACCTTAAATTCTCCTCTCGTCAATCTGCTAAACCTTATCACCTATGCAAATGCAGTGAAGGTCTAGCAGTCCCATTGAATGTGCCTAGCGTGTTAATGTGGCGATAACAAACTCCAATGCTCAAGGGGGCGATAGAGTTACAGTTTTTCGACTCTTAATTGCTTTCTTCATACATGCTGTGCAAGATTCATCATTTAAACTTATTCAGAAAAAAAAAGGTCTTTCATCTATCAAATATCAAATCAATGAAATGACTTTCCTTTTTGAGTGATGTCATCAAGCCCTCTTTTAAACTCCTCCCTCTTTAACTATTTGACTTACAGAGACTACTTATCACCATCCAGTTAAATTCCTGTTGGATAAAGTATAGCTTGCATTTCTAAACATTTACATTGAGGTTCTAGCGTTGAGTATGTTTCTTTATACAATATAATTATGCATAAAATCAATATATGAAAAAATAATGGTGTTTTTTACCTTGCAATTCAGATTTTTTTTCCTCTCAGAATTTTGAATTTACATTTTTGTCTTTTTATCTGATAATCGCTAGTTTATATCTCACAATTCAGACTCTTTTCCTCAAATTTGCAAGTTTATATCTCACAGTTCAGACATTTTCTCACAATTGTGAATCTGTCTCACAATTCACTCTTTTTTCCCCATTTTGTGAGTTTATATCTCACAATTCAGGCTCTTTTCCTCAAATTTGTGTTTTTATCTCACAGTTCAGACTCTTTTTCCTCAAATTTCAGTTTATATCTTACAATTCAGACACTTTTCTTCAAATTTGCGCATTTATATCTCATAATTCAGACCCTTTAAAAAATTGCTCATATCTTAAAATTCAGACTCTTTTTCCTCAAATTTTTAAGTTTATATATTACAGTTTGGACTTTTCTTCTCACATTTGGGTGAATTTATGTCTCACAATTCAGACTCTTTTTCTTCAAATTTCAGTTTATATCGTACAATTCAGACACCTTTCTTCAAATTTGCAAGTTTATATCTCATAATTCAGACTCTTTTCTTAAAATTTGCTCATATCTTACAATTCAGACTCTTTCCTCTAATTTGCTAGTTCATATATCACAGTTCAGACTCTTTTTCTCAAATTTTCAAATTTATATCCTTCAATTCAGACTCTTTTCCTCAAATTTGCGAGTTTATATCTCACAATTAAATCTATTTAATTGTTTATATCTCACAGTTTAAACTTTTTTTCCTCACAATTGTAAATTTATGTCTCACAATTCAGACTCTTTTCCTCAAATTTCAGTTTACATGTCACAATTCAGACTCTTTTTCTGAATTTGTGAGTTTATATCTTACAATTCAGACAGTTTACCCTCAAATTTGCATGTTTATAGCTCACAATTCAGACTCTTAACAGACAAAATCCAAATACAAAGACATGAAAACTATGACTTGCTAAAATAACAGACAAAAACATCCAGAAAATGTAGACTTTTTTAAGACGTAGGATGTCTGATTTAAACTCATCTTTTTCTTTCTTTCAGCCGTTGTTGTGACAAAAAGAGTTGCGGGAACCGCAACGAGACACCCTCGGATCCCGTCATCATCGACAGGTAGGAAACTCTCCCTCATTAACACTTCCTGACAGTGTTTGTGTGCCTGAAAACATCTGATACTTTCATTGTTATCGTCATGCTGTTTGAGGCTGTGGTTGACGTCGCTTTTGAAGTAGTTCTCAGGACACGCTGGAGTCTTACGGCCTGTTGTGTGTGTACGTTCGAGTCACTTGTTAGTCAAATGCTCTGTCATGTTGTTTCGTTTGCTGCTATTTTGTCACCATGTTCTTTTTGTTGTGGGATCAGAATCGGCTGAGCCCAAACACTTGATATTAATGTGCTTTTTATTGCTGTCTTTGCTTGAGTAAATTACAGGCCTAAAGGCTTTAGTCAAAGAGTTAAAAGTGTTTAGTGAGTAATTTCTCTTGAGAGCATGTTTGACAGTAAACATGTAAGCAATTTGGATAATATCTACATGGTATGTATTTCAAATTGAGATCTGGCCCGGTTCTGGATTATGGTCCCCCCCTAAGAAGTAAAAAAAAGACAGTGTTCTTGGTCTTTCTATTCTGTCTTAATCAAACCCACATGTATAATGGGCTGTGAAACAATAGACGCCAAAGACCCTTGCCCCCCTCCCTATCCTCGCTACCCTGTTCTCGCCATCTCTCTCGATCCCTTAGGGCATCGCTTTCTTTCACCCAACATTCGTCTGTTTAAATCCAAAATTAAACCCCTGCATCCTTTTTGAATGATGTAATTGTAGTTGTAATAATGTTAGCATTAATGCTAATAGGATTCTAAAGATTTCATAGTCCTTGAGGTAGTGTTTTCATTGCTGTTAATGTTGTTAGCTGCAGGCTAGCTCTGTGCAGTTATGTGTTTTGTAATGTGGAAGCTATTAGCTGACGTCTAAGGGCATTTATTTTGACAGGTCACGGTTCTCATGGATTGAACAGCACAGTCTTTTTCCCATTGTTGCAGCAACCGCTACGCTCAATGAAAATTGCTAAACGTTCCTTTGAGATGTGTAGGCACGTGAGGTGAACATATCAAGAGCTCCTTAGCCTATTTAAAGAAATCAGCACTGAATCACATTTGATTTGGTCTCGCTAAAAAGGCCTTTGCTGGAATATATGCAGCTTCCCAACTTCCCAAGACGCCTTTTTTCCATAATCTGCCCGTAACACTGGGAAAGGCCACAAATCATGGGTATATCGCAGTGAGAATCTATTGCCGAGGGGAAAAATGACTTGATTTACACCACATGGAATGGTGTGTAAGAGTTATTGTGTGCAGATGACCAGACTAGGTTGATTTGTGACGTTTGTCAAAAGACCGTTCAGGCTCATTTGTAGTTAAAAAAAAAATTAAACCACACTGAGAAGAAAAAAAAAGTTTCCCACTATCGGCTCTCCTGGTTCTGGTCTGCTTGTTTACTTCAGTTTTAGACAGCAGTCAGTAAGGAGTTGGACAGTCGTGGCTGTTCGGTTTCAGCCACTGACCCGTTCCTGCAGAATGGACTCAGGTGTGACTTGAGCTGCTCAGCCGACCGCGCTCGGACACGACGGATCTGCCGCCCCCCTTCATACCTGGCTTGCGTGTTTGTGGGTAGCCGACACAGTTTATGCTTCACTTGACCAGAACGGGTCAGAACTCTTGGGAGCCAGCTGTGGCTCCCTTAAACACGCTCATACGCCTTTAAACCTCACTGAGCACACAGGCTCGATGTGAACACAGGCTGATGAACCTGCTGGAGGACCTCATGTGCATTGGTCCCATGTGCAGTGAAAAGATCTTGGTAACTTTAAGGCCATCAAAAACTAAAATTGCTACATTTCCACTAGGTAGGAATCTTCAGGCACCTCACCTTTTAATTTTGTTTTAGGGAATCACAATGCAAATACAAAGTAGTTCTCAATGGATAAAAGCCGTACTAAATTATGTTCTGACCTACATACAGTTGAGGTCAAAAGTTTACAGATTCTTAAGATATAAGATATTTCACATAAAAGATGTTTACATATAGTGAACAAGAGAAAATAATAGTTGAATTTATAAAAATGACCCTGTTCAAAAGATTCTTAATACTGTGTTGTTACCTGAATGACCCACAGCTGTGCTTTTTTGTTTAGTGATAGTTGTTCATGAGTCCCATGTTTGTCCTGAACAGTTAAACTGCCCTCTGTTCTTCAGAAAAATCCCTCAGGTCTAGCATTTTTGTGTATTTAAACCCTTTCCAACATTACTGTATGATTTTGAGGTCTGTATTTTCACACTGAGGACAACTGAAGGACTCATATGCAACTATTACTGAAGGTTCAAACGCTCACTGATGCTCCAGAAGGAAAAACAATGCATTAAGAGCCGGGGGGTGAAAACTTTTGAACAGAATGAAGATTAAGTGTACATTTTTCTTATTTTGCCTAAATATCATATTTTTTTCATTTAGTACTGCCCTTTAGAGGCTACAGAAGGTATGTACATGTTTCCCAAAATAAGTTAAATTTACCCTGATCTTCAAAAGTTTTCACCCCTCGGCTCTTAATGCATGTTTTTTCCTTCTGGAGCATCAGTGAGCATTTGAACCTTCTGTAATACTTGCATATGAGTCCCTCAGTTGTTATCAGTGAAAAAATATCTTAAAATTATACAATCATTCAGAAATTATTCATATGAAATATTTTATCATTACTAAATAATAACATGCATTTTGTATGATCCCTCTTATTTTGCAGATTCTGAAAGGGGGGTGTAAACTTTTGACCTCAACTGTATATTATCAGTTTTTGTGCATATATTGCTTGTATTGTCATGCAATTGTAGTTTCTATGAAAATGCATGTGTAACACCTCTGTTCTACATTAAAAAATGTGCAAATATGGCTTGACATGGCATATATGCAACCTCTGTTTTAATTTAGTGTAGCAGATGTTGCAGATTTTTTTAAAAACTAAAATTATTTCAAATTTATTTAAAATTCTGATTATGACTTTTTCTGCACTGATGCAGAATTGCAGTGCATTTATGCTGCATTTTTCCCTCAGTCCTACTTAATAATCCTCCCACATATATTTCTTTGCATATAAAATCTTTTTTTTCATAAAGGTGAGAGTGTTTAGATGTTGTGATCTGATCTGATTATGTCACTCCTGATCTCTCGTCGCATGTTTCTGCAGCCCAGAGAAATGGGTCATGCAGGAAAGAACTGAAAAGGTGAAAAAAAGAAGAAAACAAGCTAATTTTGGTATGCATTCTTGGCAGCTACACATTTTCTCACAAGCTCAATGACAGCGCCTCGATTATGACTTATTATTTCTCCTAAACACGTAACCTAAAGAAAAATAAATCCGAGTTCCGCCTTTTCCCTCTGAGTTATTTAGCTTGGTTAATAAGGGCTCATTAGCACACACTTCTTTCAACGAGCCGATTTGATTTCACACCAGTAATTAGTCTGGCTATGGCTAATTCTGCTGGTTTTGCATTGAGAGTGATGCTCTAATTAGATACACAAAGAACACAGCTAATCCAAATCTGTGTTAAAAACACTAATGAACCCTTATTATGCTGTTAAAACAACTAATTTCATATTTACTAAGATTTGGATTGTAAACAACATCTGTAAACAAACAATATCCACCCTCGGCATTTATCAACGAATATATTTGACCGAATCATCCAACTGCAGGTTGTTGTTAGGGAATACCACAAATCATAACTGCTCACGGAATTCGAGTGCTTCGATTTACACCACATGTATGATGATTCCTTTCATACTTATTTATCTGGATCTCTTTATTTGTTTTATTTCAACCGGTCCCTCTCGCATTCATAGCCTATGTGTGTGTGCGTTAGCGTCCCTAACATGCTGTATAACATTAGCGACTCCTCAGTCGGGCCATATGTTCCTCTCGGCCTCTCCCTCTCCCGGACTGACCTTTCATCGGCTCCGTAAGATTATTTCCAATACTTTAATCCCGTCTCATTGACATGGACACAAAGCACACTGACATCTAATAGACGCCTCCTCACTTTCTCCTTTCTTCCTCTCGGTTTAATCACTTTCAGTTCAGGCCCTCCACCCCCACCTTCCTCCACTCCAACCCCTGCAGCCCTGGACGTCTATTGTTCACGTCTCATTTTATTCCAGACCCTCCCATCTCACTTCTGTTTACGTGCAGGGTGCCAAAACAGCCTCGGATAAGTAGCCGTGTCCCTAAAATTAGCGTTAAGAGAAACAGTTTTTATTTGGATTCAGAGAGAGCTGTGTACTTGTTTTACGCAATAGCGCACGGACAGTAGCATGTCAATCGAAATCCTTTCCTGTCGGCCCTTTTCAAACATCTCCACTTACCCGCCGCCTATTATATCCGTCATGTTAGATCCTCTGGCGCAGGAGGGGTACGGCTGTGTGTTTTTTCTGTAACGCACCAGCACAAGAAGTTACTTGAACGCACTGCCGTCGGCTTTTAGGATGTTTCATCTTCCTATCTCGGAGGAAGTAGTTCTGTATCCACTCTGGGATCGCGAGGGCTCTTGCAGTGATGCGGTGAGCCCACGCTGAGGGATGTCAGAAGCTGTCAGAAGGCCGGCGAAGAATGGAATGCGAAAGTTCCCGTGGATACCGTGGGACTTCCTGTACCCCCAAGACTCGGTTCTCAGCCCCTCTTGGCTGGCCTGACTCTCAGCGCCTCAGAGCTCAACATCTGGATCTCTGTTCTCTAACCAAAACAACATTCGCAGAGCTGATGGGGGGAAATGGGTCACCATGCCCTTGAATTTTACATTTAATGGCCTGCTGAAAAAGTGCAGCTCTAAGCTAAAAGTTCACGGCGTGCAGGCAAAGTAGATCCTAAAGCACATTAACTTGCCGTGTGTGATCATTATTCTTTTTTAAGAAAAGTGATCGAGTACAATGTTTACATTGTTTAAGGCCTGATGTCGTGCCTGTTTGTTTGGGTTTTGCAAATTTTGACACACTTCGGAATGGTTCTGTGTTGACAAAATATCAAACCATGTGACATTTATTTAAAAAAAAGATAGACAAAGTACTTTTTAATCAAAGCATTTCACAAAAAGAAGGCTGTTAAGGGTGAAAGTGTGTAATTTTGGCATCACAACCATATGACAGAAGCCTTCTTAGTGAAAAATAAATGTACTAAAATGTAATTTCAATTAAAATATCTTTATTGTATAGTTTATGTATATTACAAATACATTTACATATTATGTACTTAATAAAAATACCCTGCAATTGCACTTTAGTGTACTAAACTGGTATATTTAAAGTCTGCTAGAACTGGAACAACTAATGTTGTACTTAATGCACTTTAATTGTGTGTAAGTAGTGCTGAAGTCCAACTAAAGATGTACTGAAGAATATTTGATTGTGCTAAAGTCAAACTATTGCAAGTATACTTTAGGTACACTTTAAATATTTTGCATTTAAAGATTGATATTATTTAAAGATCATACAATCCTCATCAATAGTGACATTAAAACATGTAGGCTTAATATTAAGAAATGTGCATTGTCCACAAGTTTAATTACAAAGTTTGATTACAATTTTCCTATCAGTAAATCATGAGCAATATATCAGTAAATATGCTAATAGACTTGAAAAATACTTAGTATAAAATAAATGCATTTGAAATCTGTTCCTTTTTTACTAGGGCTTAGAGTTATTTTTTTTATTGTTTAAAAAAACCAACATTTTATTGCTTTTATTTTTTGTTCACATTTTCATTTTTAATTATGAACCTACAGGACGATAGGCTTATGCATATTATTATCATTAAGAGAACAGATGAACAGATGAGACTTCATAACTTGTTATATTCAATACCACACCCCGCAATGACAGCGATTTTCATATATTCTCATTTTTATGTACCAGTATTGATTCGTAAATCCCAATCAATCTTTTGGTGTATGCTGTTTTCAGTTGATGAATGAACACATAGTGCGCCTCCCAGCCAATAAATCGCAATAGGCTAAGCTTTGTGTTACTTTTGAAATGAAACAAAGTCTCCGATGTTGAATTCTGTCCATTTCATTAGGAAATTCAAGCGATAAATACCGTTTTGGCACTCTTTAATGTGGCATGGTAGATCGTTGTAGCTTTTGGGTACTCGGTTGTGCGTAATCAAACACGTAGCAAAACATTCCTGACAGTTTTGTTTTTGTTCTGGATCCGCTCGCCACCAACTGGACAGGGGTGGAAATTACAGTTAGAAGTTACAATAGGTCATCCTCAGTGCAATCTGTTGAAATAATAGACGGCCTTCAGATTTTTCCGTCACTGATTAAAAAACAAAAAAACAAAAGAAACTGTCAATGATGGACAATTTTCGGTTAACGCGACCTCTGAAACATACATACATACACACACAGTCATACACACGTACACACACACTTTATCTTAAAACTGACTTTATATCTGTGACTTGTTATTGCAGTTTCATTTCTCATGATTGTAACTTTGGTTTTCATAAATTTGACATTCTTTTTGAAAATTTGGACTATATCTCTCGGTTGTGACTTTATCAGTCTTTATCATGGCAGTCTGGAATTTTATGTCTTGCCGAATTGGTGGGTAATTCATATGTTTTCATTTACACAGTTCTAAAGTAATGAATTATATTTAAACGCTTCCCCTGACTAGTTATCAAACATTATCATGTACATAATTCATGTGCTGAACTACACCTGTAATTACTTATGTGTGAATTTCATACTGACTTCAAACCTCAACTGTAATCTCTCTGACTCCTGTTAAAATCATTGCAAAACTGGTTCGTTCTGTGAAAGGCATGTCCATTTGTTTGCAGATGTGTTCTAATGCAAGTCTATTCATTCCTTTAGTGCCCCTTTAGTTCCCAAATACTTTGGAGCAATTGTCTCAGAGTTCAGTGCAGACCACACTAGCGGGATACTACATTAACGGTTTAATTAGAGGTATCCATTCCTTAGCACACGATTGTCTCAAATTAGACTGAGGCAACCATTGTTAACTTAATCCAGTCCAGATTGGCCTATTGAAGAAAGAAGAAATGCAAAAAACGCTTTTAGTGGCTAGTGTGAGAACGAAGTGGCAGAAATCAGAAAGGAGTGAAAGGCAGAGGAAAGAAAGAGGCGAATATCCGTGGCTTGTTCGAATGCGTCTGCTTGTCAGTGTAGCGCCGTGAGGTTCCTCGTGCTTTCTCAGTGCCAGCTCTTTGTGACAGGCTGCGTGTGGCCCATTTAATCCCAGCCAGGAAAGATGATAATAACAGTGTCGCCCTCTACCTCTCCAAGTTAATATACGGTTAACGACTTCTAGTTCACCGCCGAAAATCCTATCATGCGCCTGGTTGACCCCTAAAGCGGCGTACGCATTTGTCTGCCTGTGAGCCTGTCTGTCTCTCTCTCTCTCTCAACTTTCTTTTCACTAAAACATCAGCTCAGTGTTTTCTCCATTCTTGCTGTTCAGTTCTGTTTTATTTAGTTCTTTTGAGCAAGTCTTTTGAGTTTTGCTGGTGAGATATCACTTCCTTCCGTTGCACAACAGCTAAAAGTAGCAGAATTGTTATGTGTGTCCCCTCAGAATCCCCTCACTGCCTCAAACATCAGTAAGAGGATTGAGTGCGTGAGTGTGTGAGACCTGTCAATCAAGCCGTCTGAATTCGACTGTCAATCAGTCAGCCTCTTTAGCTTTCCTATTAGCATCGTAGTTAGAAAAAGAGATTGGCTTCAATTCATGTTGCATTTTATTTTTAGTGTACTGTAATTCTGGAGTTTAACATTTTGCACTTGTCTGGGTTCGTCTTATTTGAAAATCTGCAACTGACAGCAAATCTCAGCTTTTTCATGAGAGACAGATGTTTGAAATTCATTTTCAGTGATTTGTTTTATTCCAGAGAGCACGTTGAGCTCATGTTGCACTGGGAATCGTTGTTTACCATGGTGAGATGTTTGTGTGAACATCAGCGCTCTGATGATCAGAGCTTCCTGCTAAATGAGATTTTGACCTGAGCTCAGAATGGCAGACAGGATGGACCACTCCTAAGGCATTGATGTCACTTCCTTCTTTCTGCTACTCGTTTGCAGGTGCAAAAGAAAAAAAGTGTGAGGGAAATGCAGCTTGTTGTCAACATGTTTTTCAAATAATCCTGTTTTAATTAGATTTCATTCTCTGTATGTGGCAATTATTCCTTTTGCATTAATTTGCATTCCACTTACGTCTCCATTTCTGTTTACTTTTCATCATTTACTAAAATAAAAGCGCATGTATTGCATACATAAGTGCTTTTTAAAAATAGTTTGTGAAACAGCATGCATTATGCATGCAAAAATTGATTTTATAATGCAAAATAACAAAATGCAATATGACAATTGCATGCAACTTGTTGAGTTAAATATGCAACATTATAGGTACATGCATTATACATTATGTCTTGAATATTGGCTGTTATCAATTAAATATTGTCACTTCCAGTTCATCCGTAACACTAGAAAATGCAAGGTTAGATCTTTTATATCGCGTTGTGGGAGACAATATTCCTCATTATTGTCTGTGATTTCTGCACATTTGTTTCTGCCAAACCTAACAGGTCATCCAGATATTTTGTGCATAAAGTATGCATACCATGCATAGTATATATACTATATACAGCAAAGATTACAGTATAAGTAGTTTTGTAGTATAGTATGCCATTCCCGAACATGACCTCTGACCAAAGTTTATTCAAATTTGGCAGAAAAAAAGTATTATACTTTTGAATAAATAAAAGATGTATAGTGGTTAAAATATATTAATATATTACGGAATTATGTAATTGTTTTTATTTAGAATAGAATAAACATAGACCCTGAACCACAAAACCAGTCATAAGTAGCACAGGTATATTTGTAGCAATAGCCAACAATATGGGTCAAAATTATCGATTTTACCTTTAATGCAAAAAATCATTAGGATATTAAGTAGGGATCAGGTTCCATTAAGATATTTTGTAAATTTCCTACCGTAAATATATCAAAACGTAACTTTTGAATAGTAATATGCAATGTTAAGAACTTCATTTGGATAACTTTTATAGGCAATTTTGTCAGTATTTTGATTTTTTTGCACCCTCAGAAAGTTTCAAAAAATGGACCCTTATGTCTGGTTTTGTGGTCCAGGGTCACATATGATATATTTGATATTAGAGAATTTAATTTAAATTTCAATGTAATAATTTAATTTTAAGTCAAACTTCAAACTATACTACTAAATCTAAAATTATTATATTGTTCTATACAGTTGTTATAAACACTACCCCATGATTCAGAGCGGTCTCTTAGACTTCTGCTTAGTTTGATGTTGGGGCCAATCTGGACCGGAGCCTTTCTGCTGATCTTCCCCCTCCAGCATGTGGGTGGCTGTATTTATTCAATGCGAATTTTAGGGACTGTAACTGAATAATTTATTAATGTATAATGTATGGGATCCGCAAGCTCTCTGTATCCCCGCTGTGTTTTGAGTGTCTCCTTAGCTGGGATCCCCCTGTGCTCGGGGCCCATTGTTGTGTTTCGATTCCACTTCCTGTGGGGAAAGGTCACCCGTGGCTCTGAGAGAGAGAGAGAGAGAGCAGTGAATTATTCATGCCATTGACTTTGTGTCAGAGAGAGGGAAGAAAAAGCTGAGAAAGAGAGAGAGGAAGAACTGAAGATGTTTTATTCATTTATCCTATTTTGAATCCCTTTTTGCACCTTCCATCATTAGAAAGCTCAACATTTACATTTGATGCTAATTTGCGATAGGCCCCCGATTCCACCCGATTATAATTCTCACACAATAGATTTTTTTTTTTCATTTTCTTTTTCAGAAATTTAACTATAATTTGACAAACTTGTAATCTGTTACAACATAACAACTAAAGCAGTTTTGAATGGGTTGTTTGTGAATTAACTGCCCCCAAAACACAAACCAAACTCAGTACCTTTACATTTGCACCTAGTGTTTCTCTGCGGTGGGCCTAACCAAGTGCCCTGAGGCGGTGTTTAAAGGGGCGGTGTGCACACACACTACTCCTGAGCCAACCTCTTGCAGCTATAAGGACTAGAATTGAAGTAGCGTTAGGGAGAAATGGCCTTGCCCCGGGATATGTTGCACACAGATGTGTCCCTGTGTCCCTGTAACCAGCCCCCCA
Source organism: Labeo rohita (assembly GCF_022985175.1). Lineage (NCBI taxonomy): Eukaryota > Metazoa > Chordata > Actinopteri > Cypriniformes > Cyprinidae > Labeo > Labeo rohita. Next base: position 4,982,419 of record NC_066889.1, on the reverse strand, counting down.
TTATGCACTGGGCAATCAGCCCACTAGAACAGCCAGGGTGGAACGGGCAGTATGTGTGAAATGTCAGGTTTAACTTTGTTTCACAAAACCAACTTTTGATTTTGTTTGTTTGTTTTTGTGTATATACGGTATCCACTTTTTTCTTCCCGTAAGAGTGGGGCGGTCTCACCCGCGTCCACCTATTTTTAGCTGTACAAAACAGCTTGTTTTGCTGCTTGATATTGCAAATTGCTGTCTTACCATATTACTTACTATATTATTTTAATGTATATCTTAATTATGAGCACACTGGTTTGTAGTGCAGACAGTTTTACTGTTATTCTTCTCGTTAATGTTCTGTATGTCTCACCCATAGGCTTACTTCTGCGTTAAAGAAATAGGTGAATATTATGTTTTATAGACATATAGCATAAAATACCTTGGAATACCATGTCCTGTGAATACCAGGGGCTCAAGGTTTGGTTGGATAGTGTCAACAGTTAGATATTTCTTCTACCAGTTTTGCATTCAGTAAACCGGCCATCCTTTGATGGCCATTCAAAGCAAGCAACGTCTGGTATTTATTATGTTATAAAACATTTTTATGTTATTGTAGCACCTATTGATTTTAGAGGACTTTAAAACTTAATCAGGTTGTACTATGTCATGTGGTGTGACTCCCCCGAAAGCACTGAATTTATGAATTAATAATTTAATAATATTTGTAAAACTACTTTTACATTGAAAAAATATGTCAGTTTTCCTTGATGGAAATACCACATAAAAATCGTAAAAACAAAAATGTTAATGCTTTTGAAAACCTTATGAAATCAGCATGAATATAAAGAATACATCAAACTTGTCATATGTGCTATAAACTAAGGATTTATCATTTTGTTTGTCTTGTAGTAAGATTTTACAGAAGAAATTAATGCTTTTATTCAGTAAGGATGCATTAAATTGATCAAAAGGGACAGTAATGACATTTAGAATGTTACAAAATAATTTTGAACTCTCTATTATTCAAAGAATTATGTGTATCACATTACAAAAACAAAAACAAACAAACAAACAAACAAAAAACACGGTCAGGTCAAAGTGTCATCATTCAAATCAAATTTTTGGTCCCAAATTTTTATCACTTTTTTTTTTTTTTGTAAATCGAAAAATATATCTGGTGTCTGAATAATTTTTGGTTTGGCTATATATATATATATATATATATATATATATATTAAGTAGCACAACTATATTTAACATTGATAATAATAAATGTCTCTTGAGCACAAATCAGCATACTGAATGATTTCTGATGCTGAAGACTGGAGAAATTATGTTTAAAATTCAGCTTAGCATCACAGGAATATATTTTATAGTTTTACGTCTTTTTAAAGTTATTTTATTTGATTTTATTTGATTTTATTTTATTTTAAATAAATGCTGCTTTGTTGAGCGTAAGAGACTTCTTTCAAAAACATTAAAAAGTCTTACCAACCCGAAAGTTTTGAACACTAGTGTAGTTGTAATTGTCCCAAATACCATCTCGCCAAAGTACCATGGTATTACCATTCGATACGGCCACTATACGGCCACAGTGCGTTTTTGTGAGCACATCTATTGCATCTACTGGCTGATGGAACTGTGGTTTGGATTTGGGTGCCAATGCAAAGAGCTCCTCTCACTTAATGCTCATTAATATCACTGCCAGAACACCCCTCCCTGTACCTGACCCGAGAGTCCACGTATCCATGAATGGGCCGCTGTGTACCCCCCCCCCACGGCTCCCAAATCACCACCACATACCCACCCAGCGCCCGACCCGGTGAGTTTGCATTAGCAATGCCATTAAAATGAAATGGACGCTGTTGGCCAGGAAACCCAACTACCCTTTCGCTCAATAGACAGATTCAGTCACGTCCCTCGCCCCTCCCGACGTAATGGCCGCGTATAATTTCCCATCGCGAGTCTGCGTGTGTGTGAGCTTGTGCACATGTAATTTCATTAGCCTGGTAAGTGGTAAACATTCCTCGCTCTGTTTTTTTTTTCTAACGTAATTTAGCAGAACTCTGTGTACACATCGCCGGCGTATTTTGCCGCCGCCGCGAGGAGGGCTGTTTTGAAATCGCGCTTTTGAAGCGTCGCTCAGAGAGTTCTCCGCACCGTCAGGACTTCAAAAGGCCGCTATAAAGACGGCTCTCCATCAATGTGCCATTAATTTCCATACTGCCTGCTTCTCCGTCACTTTAGAGGGAAGTGACACTTGAGATTTTAACTTTGCAGACTTTGACGGAAGGCTCCAAAGGGGTATGATCCACTTGCTTGCTCTGGTAGTCTCGGGGTCGACGACCGGCCTTTTGGTACCGGTCTGGTCTCGTGGTGACAGCGGGGGTCTGGGGACAGCTGGACCTTGGGGAATCGCCGGACTGTCAGCATCCAGGCAGGGCATGATGGAGGATGCCGCGCTGGCTGTCAGTCTCGACTGTTTTCTTTGTGCACACGAGCCATTTTTCTGCAGATAAATGATAAAGGCTTGAAAGAGCAGACAGAAGCCACCCTGCATATTCATCTCCGCCGGTTGGTGTCCTCTTGCAGATACCTGTGCTTTTTTGCAGTTATGTTAAGAGGAAGGTGACATGGAGGTGGCCTTATTATTCTCCACCCTGGAGGTGTCTGGGAATGTGTATTTATGTAAGAAGCTTCAGTGCCAGCGCCTCCAGCTAGTAGGTCCAATATAGCCCTGAAATTCTTTTTACTCGCCTTCTTCCTCGATTTAGCTTTTTTGAAGGAGGAGGGGGTCGCTGCAGAGGAAAACCCTCTGGGGACGGTGGGGAGCGATGATTGACAGGCCGTGCGCTCGGCTGTTTGCAGCTTCTCCGTCACTTGCAGAACTAGACCCTAGCCCCTGGTGAATTCCTCCCCAAAAAGTTTCCAGTCTCAGTCGGTGGGGAAACTTCAGACCCATAACAGTCATTAATACAGGTTGCAGGTGAGTTCAACCGAACGGGTCGCACTGAGAATGTAAACAAGGTGTAGATGTTGGTTAGCGAGTCAGCACTCCGGGCTGCACTGAGAGAGTCTAAAAGTGGGGGAGGCGCTGGACGTGGCGGTCATGCATCACTCCATTATTAATAGCAGGGTCTGAATAAAAACGCAAACCTTGTCAGATTTAACGGATGGCTGCGTCCACACGGTCGGCCCATCAAAGACAGGCGGCGGGGTGCTGGAAGACCGGGGCGCCGCCAACCCTAAACGAGTGTGTGTGTGTGTGTGTCTCAGTGGGTTTTTACGGCACTACCTGCAGGAGGAAGCCAGTGGTGAGGGTTGCCAGGAAAGAGAGCTCACGCCGTCAAAGTGATGTTGCATGATAAAACATGCCCTCTTTTTCTCGCAGAATACAATGTTATCCACCTTATATAGAGCGAGGACAAATTTATGAACAGTACAAAGTGCATCATAAATAATATATATTTTAAAGGTATAAACAGAGTGAATAATATTTTTTTTAAATGGAAATATGCATGTAAAGATTATTAGGGTGTGTTTTACAAGAAAATTCTATTTCAGTCTTTGTATGCTTTCAAAATTCACATTTAATTCCATGTGTCACTTGCTGTTTCATTGTAATTATTTGTGAAATTTACTAGCAATTTCTGAGTGAACATTGATTAAAAGTAAATCATACACCATTTTTTTAAGTGTACACTACCAGTCAAAAGTTTTTGAACAGTAAGATTTTTAATGTTTTTTAAAACAGTTTCTTCTGCTTACCAAGCCTGCATTTATTACAGCAAAAGCAGTAATATTTTGAAGTATTTTTACTATATAAAATAACTGCTTTCTAATTGAATATATTTAAAAATGTAATTTATTCATGTGATCAAAACTGAATTTTCAGCATAATTACTCCAGTCTTCAGTGTCACATGATCCTTCAGAAATAATTCTGATATGATATAATAATAATAATAATAATAATAATAATAATAATAAGCTTTTAATAATTTCAGCTTTTAAATCACAGGAATAAATGACATTTTAAAATATATTCAAATATAAAATAGTTATTTTAAATAGTAAAAATATTTCTAGCTTTTTACTGTTTTTGCTGTACTTTGGATCAAATAAATGCAGGTTCAGTGAGCAGAAGAGACTTCTTTAAAAAATCTTACTGTTCAAAAACTTTTGACTGGTAGTGTGTATGGGTGTTTCTTTAACTTTGTCTCAAATAAATCCACACATTTTAAAATGAACTCATGTGAATTTACCTTTTTTCATAATACATCACATCTCATATATTTCATCTCAAGTATACACTTCACTGATGTCACATTGGTCAACTAGTATGCTAACATTGTATGCTACTTATTAAGGGCAGGTTTGCTATGGTGGAAATGATGCTACAACTTTGGGCCAATCTTAATATTTAAAAATTGATGCAAATCAAATGTTTTTTGCCTTTTTAAACATGTAACAATTGGGTTTTTCAAGCGTAAAATAATAAAATCTGTAAAAAATTATAATTTTTTAAAAATAAAAAAAAATATTAATTTGCTCAGTGTTGCCAAGTCTGCGGTTTTCCCACAGAATTGGGTTGCTTTAACACTGTTGCCGCAGGTTGAAGCGACCCCAATAAGGTGATATTTAGCCCCTGAAATGCTAATTTTACCCAGGAAATCTTGCTGAAAAATGTGTATTTTACCCTCTGGGGGCCTACTTTTAGGCTAGTTTTGAGTAGCAAGTGGGTGGGTTTTGTTGTGAAAACCTGGCAACCCTGAATATGCTCTTCATATAACAAAAAGAAAAGTTGACATCTATCCCTTCAATCAGTGCTCAAAGTTGAAGAAATTGAAATAAAACAGCTCACAAATAGTGTTTCACGTTAACTGTACAAGCTTCTACTGAGCTGTCACATCCACTTGTTTTGCTGTTGCTTCACATTATTTGGATTGTTCTCAACTCGAACCACATTGTAACAGCTTGCTTAAAAAGCATAACCCATGCGTAATATTGTTTTATCAAGCTCTCTACAACCTATAATAAGATACATTTCTTGGTCCTCTTGATGGCTTCACTGGGTGTAGAAAGTTCTTTAAAGTGTGTAAGAGTGGGCAGGAGTGAGCCAGCCTGGAGCTCCAGAATGAGCCACTGGTTCAGGGTGGGGGACTCCGTGTGTTAGCCTGTCTGGACCGCTTTACCGCTGGGTAATTAACAGGCGGCCGACACCGCAGTCATCTCTGTGGAAGATTACTCATCTCTCTCTGTTGATCTCTGCCTTTCTCAGACAACCTCTTGACACAGAGCAAGCAGCTAAGGATCTTCTAAGTGTGTGGTGACTTTGTGAGGGATTTTAGAACATTTTTCAATCATATTAACATTTTGAATTGTGTCAGATGCATTTGTCACTCACTTGCATTTTGAAAGCAGTCAGTGATAATGTGCATATTGTGACCTTGTTTTCTTGATAAATGGTCTTGGTTGGTGGTGTGTCCTCTGATGTGTTGTACAGTGGTGCTTGCATGCTGGTGATCAGGGTTTGAGTCCTGCTTGGGTCGTTTCCCAAACGTTCTATTGCATATGATTCAACGATGCATGTAAACAAACAAACAAATGAATAAATTAAAATAAATCATTAGGGATGCACCCATAATAAAAATGCCTGATATTGATAACCTGGTAGCTATTTCTATGTTATGGCCAGTGACTGAATAAAAAATAAAATAACATAAAACAAAACAAAACAAAACAAAACAATCCAGATAATACAATGTATACTATTTATGTTAATTTGTAAATTAAAAATGAAACACTAAAAAGGTAATTTTAGGTTCTACAAAAGAATTTAGGCATCACGTTATAATGTTATGAAAAAATGGATATTCAGAGTTGTTAAAGATTACATTGTTAAATTATTAGTGTTTTTAGTGTTTTACAATTATTTATTTATTTATTTATTTTTTTTTTATTTTTAAAAACTTTCAGTGAGCTTTAGATGACAGCAAAGGTGATATAATTGTGAAAATAGGTGAAATGATCTTTCATAGTCATTCAGAAATGTCAATTATTCACCAAGTCTGATAAGTCTTAAAATCATATAAATCTGATAAACGATATGGTACAGATATACCAGATACATCCATGGTTATAATGATCTCTCACCACAATGGAATAACTTTATTTGCCTCTGAAAATGTATTTTGTATATATATATATATATATATATATTTTTTTTTTTTTAGTATTTTTTTATTTTTAAATTTTATTTTATTGTATTTTATTTATTGTTTATTTGTTTAATTTAATTACATTTTTATTATTATTTTTTTTTTTTTGATGAATAATGAAACAGAATAAACTTATCCAATGATATCATAGTTAAAAATGATTCCACTTTTTGCAGCTAAATCAAATTCTGAAGTTTTACGCTAAATATTATATTTTTTTGCAAATATAACACATTACTGAAGTCTAGATGAAGACCTTTTCATCTGTGCGGTGAGCGTGTTGCTAGTTCTCCTAAGGAATTGGTCCCTCACATCCTCGCATGCACTTTCTACAGCAGTTCCGCAAAGACACTTGACTTATTGACCGCCACCATGTGATAAAAAGAATATATAAACCCTCTTTCCACCAATTACACGCCAGGCCCTGTGGTGACAATGCCCTAAAACGAGAGCAGACTGGTGGCAAGTCAATCTGACCTCTCTTTTTCAACACTCTTTTGCGCTCTTTCATTTTCCTCTTGTGTGTTTATGTGCTTTTGTTTTTCGAATGCCGGTCCGTTGTAGCCGCAACCACTCAAAACTGAAAAGCTTGGGATATATTTCAGGAGTGCGTATTGGCAGGATACGAACACAAGGTGCCCTCCTCTTTCGGTGCCATGCGAGCCGCGCAGCTTCATGTCCTCGGGCGCTTCCCTCCTACAACTCAGTCACAATGAAAGGAAGAATGCCTGGAGTCTGCCACAGCTGCCACTCCTGCTGTTCGGGCCAACTTTAATGCATTCACCCCGCACCCTCGCCTCGCCACCCCACCCCACTCGACGGCACCGTCTGACTGTCAGTGTCTGTAAACAAATCTGAGACGGGGATGAAGTGAGAACGCCGTTAGCATCTCATTTCAGCATCTTCATCAGGGGGAGTTAGCCTGTCCTTGATGGGAGATGATGTCATGTGTCTGGCCATGCCGTCGGACCTTTTGTGTGGATCAGTGGGCTTTTCCTGTTCGACAGGTCTGTCCGGCGATCGGCTTGGAGGGTGTTCGACAGACGACTTCCCCTGCAAAGCGCTCCAGGAAGAGTAGACCAGTGTCCCGCCGAGCACAGCATTGTTGTCCCCACTGCGGGCCTCTGCTCCCTCCGCACCAGCTGCCCTGATCGATGGCCTTATTCATCGTCTCGGTTGTCCCCGGCAACATGCAAGACGGCTGTACAACAACAAACATGCCCTGAGACGATGGGCGTAAATCATGAGTGCGCTTGAGCCACCTAGACAGAGGGCGTGCAACCAGGCTGGGCGTTATATCAAATATCCACAATATATTTGCGATGTGATTGGTCATATGAAGTTAATGCAATAGTTCGCAAAAAAATTAATATTACCCCATCCTAGGAGTATATGACTTTCTTCTTTCAGATGAATGCAATCGAATGTTATATTAAAAAATAATGTCCTGGCTCTTCCAACCTTTATAATGGCAATGAATGGTGGTTGAGATTTTGAAGCCCAAAAAGTGCATCCATCCATCATAAAAAGTACTCCACATGACTTCGGAGGTTTAATAAAGGCCTTCTGAAGTGAATCGATGCATTTGTGTAAGAAAAATGTCCATATTTAAAACTTTTTAAAAATGTAATCTGTAGCTTCCGCTAACTGCCTACGCACATTCACGAGAGAGTGGCGCTCCAGCGGATGACATAGGACGTAGCCGGCAAAAATGGTGTTTAATTTGATTATTTTCGCACTTCAGAATGTTCATTTTAAAGGGGACCTATTATGCAAAAATCACTTTTATAAGGTGCTTGAACACAGTTGTATGGCCGCAGTGTGTGAAAACAACCAGCCTATAATGGTAAAAATCCACCCACTTATTTTTTTATAATCCTAATAAATCACAAGCAGTCCCTCTGAACAAGCCATTCCAGATTTCTCCATACCTTGACATCATCGTATAGGGAGAAATCCCCACCCGTTTGTGACGATTTCTGCCCTGTTAGCATAGACACAGCCCTGAATGAGAAGCAGCAGTTTGCTATTACTGGAGACAAGTGTTGTGTTGTGGAATGCACCAATGAACATAGGAGTCTCTATAGACTCCCTCCATCTGAGCCGCTGAGCACACATAAATTTCATTATTGAAGGAAATGTCCCAAAAAAAATCGGTTAGGTCCCCTATATGTTTAGGGCTTAATACCAAGCTTCGTGTGCAAATGTCAGCTACAGACAATGTAAGTATCACACGTTTGTTTATTTCAGATTGCCTTTCTGAAAGTGCTTGTTTGCACTCTGTAAGGCTAATGTTGCTAAAGCTGCCATTGTTTTCACTGATGCTGCCTTCACATGCTACCAAAATGATTGTAAATAGGAATGTGGTAGTTAAAAATTCCATATGAAAGCAATTCATCGAGCACATAATCACAAATCACAAAGTGGGACTTTTTTGTGATAGCACGCGATGACACCATGAGACCAGCTAAGTTGTTATTTTTATCGCGCCATGCTCCCAGTCTGTGTAATTCATAAACGCGCATTTATTATGCACAGTACAATCAGATGACTGACCAATTTCAACTAAACCAATTTCGGTTCGAACATATAAGGCTGAACACCGCTACTGAGAGTTTCGGACATTTTTGCCAGCTCTTGAAGCTCTACCCCCTTTTGAAAAGGGGGCTGGGAGAATCAGCTAATTTGCGTTTAAAGGGACAAACACAAAAAGGCGCATTTTGGCTCAGACCTTAAAAGTGGCAATTTTAACAAACTATAAAAAAATATCTGTCAGGTATTTTGAGCTAAAACTTAACATACACACACTAGGGACATCAGAGACTTGTTTTGCATCTTGTGAAAAGGGGCATAATAGGTCACCTTTAATGAAATAATTCAAAACTGATTCAGTGATTATATTCAGGAATGTTATATCAGGGGTGTTGCCTCAAAATTTTGGATGGGAGAAAAAAAATTAATAGTACAAAAATAAAACAATGCCAATATTAGAAAATATCAGTCAAAGTGCACACATACAACAGGTCAAAAGCTCTATGTGGGTGCTCAACCACACAAAAATTTGAATTAGAAACATCAAAGTAAGCACACCACAGCTCCAAAAGTAGAAAAGTATTTAATTATGCTCTCACCATTGTCTGATGAAGAGCATATATGCTTGAAACGTCACCTGTGGTGAGAACATAATTAAATATTTTTCTACTTTTGGAGCTATGGTGTGCTTACTTTGATTTTTCTATGACTGGTTATGTTCGGCCGTGATTGGTTTATACGATAAACCCCGCCTCTTGTGTTTGAGCGCATTCCTGAATCAGTCTAAATAAACAATATAATGACGTTAATGGGAAGACAGTTTAAAAAAGTAAGAAAACAACTCACACATTTAGATATAATAAGTGTGTTACATCAAAATAAGACTTGAAATGGCCTAAAAACATGATCTGTGGGAGGTTTTATTGAGTGAAAGTTTGGTGAAATTTAAAGTTATTCTCCATGTCTGTGACCAGTATTTACTAAGCTTGGATGACTGATGATTTGAAAATTGAAAAAATAGTTAAAAGTTAACTATTATAAAGAATAGCTGAACATAAGTTCACTATTAAAACATATTGGCCCGGTTTCACAGAAAGGGCTTAGACTAAGCCAGGATTAGGCCATAGCTCAATTAGGACATTTAAGTCATTTGTATAAACGTGCTTAGAAAAAAACATAAAAACAAAACGAAGGATATATTTTAGAATCAGACAGCGCAAGTTTCAAGACTAGGCTTTAAGCCTTGTCTGTGAAACCGGGGGTAAGTTTAAATTGTTATTGCCTTGAGTTATTATTTGAATAAATGTAAAATGCTTAAAAACAATAACTTGATGATTCATTCATGGCTTATATATATCTCAGTTGTTATATCAGTTGTTTTGTCTGACCCTGACAGTGGCTGTAGTGTAACATCCCATTCATATTCGTGGGATATTTGCACAGATACTCGATAAAGCTGCAAAGAAGCTTATGCAAATTGACATGGAAGATTAAAGATTATACGTCCCTTAAACCAATTTTTAAGACTTGGCTTTGTTTGTCCAAGTTATTATTGTCTGTCATCGCTGTTGCATAATGACATTGTTTAGGCTTGCTGTGGAGCCATTTCTTTGTTGACTCCAGAAGAAAACAAGAGTTTAAGATCAAAACAAAGCATATTAGCTCAGGGGACGGCGACGCCTCTTGAGACCCCGGCTTGAAACACCTTGCACAACTTCAACCTCAAATACTCTTCATCGACTGAGATTAAGTGCTAAAGGAAGTCACGCTCTTTTTGCCTCACATTCATACTTGGAAATAAAAAAAGAGACATGTCCACCCCTCCACCTCCTCAGGGCGGAATAAGAAACGCAGAGAAATCAAAAAAGAGATTTCTAATTCAGTCAAGTAAAGCACTCCCCATGTCAGCTGTCAGGCAGGAAGCTTATCCGGGGGGTCAAGGGTCACAGGGCTGCTTTCATGAGAGCGCTAATCGATTAGCCGTCAAGGCATTGCCGCCTTGCTCAAGTGGCAAGACCGATGGCAGGCCACCTGGGTCCCATTTCAATAATTGCTCGCCGCCTGGGGTGTGCCACCTCCTCCTGTTTCTCCTTAAGGGAAGGAGAGATGGAAAACGCAGTGAAAGTGAAAAATAAACAGCAATAAAACAAAACGCTCGCTCTGTGCGCTGGAAAGTGTGTTGCGGTCCGTATCGATTAGCGGACACGGGAGGAATTGTGTAGTCGGAATTTATCGAGTGACCCTTCGGAAGGTTAAACCTGGAGCTTTTGGCCTCTCATCCAGTCGTACTCGTTGTGCTAGGATCTTAGACTAGCTCATTAGCTTCCTGTGCTGTAGTCTCTCTGGACGCCTCTAATCGAGAAGAACTGCTTACGAGTGGAGGATAAGGATCCCATCCAAACAATAAAGAAGTTCAAAGGCCCACATGATGACACACATGTATCTCGGCCTGTTGGAGGAAATAGCTACATTTCCTCTGTTGACAAATGTCAGAGCGCTACGAGATAATATGAGGAAGTGGAGTCATCCATCTTTCCTGAGGGCCTGTGTCGGGAACGCTGTGTTTGTATCTGAGGATTTCATCTCAATACTGCAGAATAAATGAGTGGTTTAAGTAAAAAGGGACATTTTTTGACTGCTAAATCGTGGTTCTGGTGTTCAGCGGCGCTTCCTTTTCCAACATTATTTCATTTCTGAGCAGCTATAATATAATGAGTTATAGCCCAGACGTTTTTATTCTTAATTGGCGAATGAGAACTCGGTCGAGCGTTTTTACAACAGAAATCACATGAGTAGCCCTTCTCCTTAATAGCCGTGTTTTCATTTTTTAATCGAAATCAATAGTTCTGGCACATTTAGATGGAATTAAATCACATTAAAATCTATTCCGGAGCCGGGGTAGTGTTTAAAAAAAGGTGCTTGTAGACGGCCGTTTCAGGATGGTTGATTCCTGCACACACGCACGCACACACACTTTGATGCATAGGAAAGCTGGTTCGCTTAGGATATATGGCAGTGGCGATTAGGCGCTAATAGATTGCTCAGTCAGGAACCGTAGCTTAGGCTGCCATTAGCGCCACGTTACTGACACGAGCCTCACATCGCTGATGTCACACGGTCAATTGGAGACAAGGCAGGGCCCATCCGTCAAGCATTTAGCACACCGCTCGTTCATCTCCAACATCCTATGGCTTTATAGTCCTTTGCTAAAAGAATAACGCTGCTCAGTCAACAGCATTAGCAGTGATGTTATGATTTAATGTTATGATTAAAAAAAAAAATCTGGATCAGTCAATTTATTACTGCAATTCATACAATAAATGACGTAAAATGAATACACCACCTCTAGGGTGGATATTTATTTAATTTGTTTTATGGTTTAATGTTTGAAAATGAAGAAATTAAGACAGACATAAACATTATTGAGACATAAATAGTATTGTAATGTAACATTAAATAATTATTTTTTTAGTATTTATAATAATAACATCAATAATTGTTAATTTATTATAAAAATATTTTTATATATATGATTTTTTAAATGTAATTTATCAGAATCCATTAATTTATTGTAAAGTAATAAAAAAATCCAGTTCATAAAAAAAATCTAAAAAAATCTCTAGAATGAATATTTAATTAGTTATTTTATGGTTTAATGATTAAAAGTGAAGAAATTAAGACATCCATAAATATTATTGAGACTGTTTGAGATTTTTATTGAGATTGTATTATTGAGATTGTTGTAATGTAAAATTAAATTATTACTTTAGTATTTATAACAACAACAACAATAATAATATTTATTTATTTATTTACCAGGAAAGTGAAGAAATTAAGACAGCCCTGAATATTACTGAGACATAAATAGTATTGCAATGTAAAATTAAATTATTAATTTAGTATTTATAATAATAATAATAAATGAGTCTAATATTATTTATTTATTTATCAGGATCAGGTAATTTATTGTACAAATATTGTACAAAAATGACTTCGAATGAATACATCACCTCTAGGATTAATATTTGTTTAATTTTTACTTTAAATAAATTACTGACAGACATAAATAGTATTATAATGATAAATGAAATAATTATTATTTAGTATTTATAATAATAATAATAATAATAATAATAATAATTAATAATGTATGTTGTTATTATTAGAACTATTATTATAGCCATATTGCGGTATAATCACAACATTTTGGCCAAATTGTGCAGCCCTACGAACAAGCACGGCAAATCCGGATTTTTTAAAATCACATTTTATATCGCAATCCCAGTTTTTAATCTGAAAAATCACAATTCGATTTTTCCCCAAATCATGCGTCCCTACCTAGCTATTATATAATGAAGAATAAAAATGTAATTATTAAAAGGAAAAAAAAGGAGTAAACGTTTAAGCTGTTTCTTAGTAAAAATGTTAGCAGTACTGCTTAATAATATACATATTATACAAAAAATATAGATGACAAGATATTTTTTAAATTTGTTTTAACTGGAATTTAATATTTAGCCCTTAAATATGGAAAACTGGCTGGCATAAATTGAAAGAAATTGAAATTGAAAATTGAAAAAAAAAGTATTTTTTTTTAACCTTGTTTAATGCCTTAGTTTATATGGCACCCAACAATGAGATGCCAGTTGGTTAAATTACTTTGCAGCAGGCTGTGGGTGAAAATAGCGCTTTCTCCCAACACTTAGAGACACAAAACCATAACATAATTTCACTCCCCATCGAGACAGCCATTTGATTTGTTGATTTAAGTCACGGCTTACTTCCCGCACACAAAAAGCTCCATGTCGTGGCTTCGGGATCTGTTCTGTTCTTCCAACCCACAAGAGCTGGATCATAAATTCAGGTCATGTTCTGGTGCAGTTCGGCTGAGTGGAATCTTCTCCGTAAGAACCCTCAGCATCCACCTCTGACGCTCAGGACGTTCTTTACATCTGCCCCCTACTCCTACACCCGTCAACCTTTCAGAAGGAACACGCTAGTGGCATGACAGGGATTTGTAGTGGCGAGCGATCCCGCAGATTTCAGATCCTCACGGTTTCTGGCTGAAGGAGGTATGTTTTCTAAACAGGCAGAGGAATCGAAACGTTCAGTCACAACACGCTGGTTTGTTTTCACGCGCCCTCTGATTTGTTTAGACAGTCTCCTCAGCGAGGGCCTCATCTCTTAATGTCAGAGCACGGCTGGATGCGATGTAGGCAAATCAGCGCCACCGCATAAACAGCCATTTTTGCATCTTCACTTGTTAAGTGCCTGACCTATAATTTAGCAGTCTAAGAATCTGAGTCAAGGAAGATTAACAACATCTTTAACGCCCGGATGGTTTAGTCTGTGGAACGAGGCAGAGATCGCGGGGCCGGAAGTTTCGCTCGATGCTGGCACTTGGATATAAAAATAATCACATCCAGTCTGGCTTGCGAGGTGTTTTTTAGCATGTGGTGAGTCTTTGTTGGTGGAGTTCGATAATAAACAAGCCTATTAATAAAAGTCATTGTGAGGTTATTCCTTGTAGAATAAGCCTGGTGCGTCAAACAAGGATCTTGAAACAAAGAGTGTGAAGGTTTGTCTCAGGTGATAATAGATCGAGAATAGCGTGGAAATGTATGGCAGAGGACAGGGCGTAAAGCTTTTCGACCCCTTCGCGCATACATCACAAAAGAAAATGACCTCCAGAGCCTTAGGAACCGGCTTGTAAACAGAAAGGGACGGGCACGCTGTCAACGCCGGAGGGTCAAAGGCACAGACAAACTGTATAAACACTCTGTGAGGATGCAGAATGGCGGTTGGAAAAATTTGTTGTGAGGTGACTGGTATCCGTTTCCACTGTACCAGCAACAGAGATGGAAACGCAAGTCTGAGAGTAAAGTAGGATGCTAAAGATACTAAATACCCACCTAAATGAATGCAATCATTTTAAATTAATATTAATAAAAACAAACAACAAAACACAAAAAAGAAAGCAAAATAACATAAAAATAAAATAAAAAATCAAAACAAAATAAAATAAAACAAAAAATAAAATAACAAAACAAAACAAAATAAAATAATAAAACAAAAAACAAAACAAAACAAAGCAAAATAAAATAAAAATAAAAAAAACAAGTAAAATAAAATAAAGCAAAACAAAATAATAAAGTTAAGTTTAAAAGATACAATACAATTAAATTAAATAAAAAAAATCAATAAAAATTTGTTTCAACAGTACAAAACTCAAATTATGATCCATTTTGAAAAAAAATGTAAAAAGATTTTTGAATCTTTATTTGTCTTTGACAGATATTACATAATTAAATACATAAATTAATAAAAATAAGTGCATGATCTTAAAAAATATCTTAAAGGCAATAAAGTCTCTCTTTTAAGTAAGTATGTATGACTTGAATTACTGTTATTGTTTATTATTTATTGTTATTGGTTGGTATTATATATTTAATTTTGAATATTTTAATATTTAAAATCCTTACTTTCTCATGTAATGCTTACTTAAATTAATCTTTAGCAAATATTAAAATTTATTTTCTTTTTGATTCGTTTGATTTGCTGTTATTGTTTAGATAGGATATTAAATTTTGCATCCTCATTTGCACTTTTTTTAAATCCAATACTTACTTAAAGTTTAATTTGCCAATAACACAACAACATATAATTTTTATATTAAAATTAATATCCATTTTATTGTACATTATAATGTTGTGATGCCTAAATTCCCTTGTAGCACTTAATTTAATATTTATTATATTTTTTTATTATTTATTTTTATTTAACTTTTAAAATGTACAATTTTATTTATTTATTTATAATCAAATAGCATTTTAATATTGGCCCTTTATCTGTTATCAGCCGTAACATTTAAAAAAAAAAAAAAAAAAAAAATGTTCCTAGAATTTTAATATCAGTGCATTTTCAATGGATTCCCAATGACTTACAGTAGCAACACTACCCAGAATACCCTCTGTGTAGTGGCAGGTTTACACAGACAAACATTACTCACAATGTTTCCAGTAAATGTATAAATATAGTTTTGAGGTACTATTCAAAGCTTTCTTCAGCAACAACAAAATGTCTTATCACAAAAATACCTCGGCTCTGAATGTTGTGGTCCAAAAAATGTATGTAATTTTGTTCTGGGTGGTGTAAGTAGTTCCATATGTCATGTACATCAGAGTTGTGACAATGGAAAAAGGGCTTGGGTCACCCACCAGAGCTGGCACTAACAGGAAGTCGATTCCCTTACCTCTTCCTGTGACAAATGGCATTAAATGTACTGTCTTACAGGTGCTGATTATAGTGCAGAGAGTGAGAGAGAGAGAGAATCTAATTATGTTTCTGCCTCTCTCATGCACATCCTCTCTGTAAGCCCTTATCAACAGCCAGAGGTGCAGAGGTCAGACCCATGCTAAGATAAGGAGCGGAGTGTGTTTGCGTGTGTGCGTTTGCAATCGTCGACATGTCGCCGTCAGATGTGTGGAGGGGCTCTGAATGATGAATTCCTCTACTCGCTGGATTACTTCCTGTTCTGGAGGGCCCTGGCTCCGAGAGCGATGGCGGCCGCCCTACTCCCACAGGAAGTGGGCTCGGATCAGCTAATGGAGAGGAATGTATTCCCTCAGGGAGTTCGGGGTTCTGAACCTTCCCCTGTTTTTTTTTTTTTTTTCATTTGGGGGTAAGGGTTGTGTTTTTGTAGTGTAGTTTGTGTTATAAGCAGCCAGAAATAGACAGACAGAAATAAACAGAAAGTAGTCAGCACTTCGCAGTGCAGTTAAAGGGCTCATGGGAACGATGTTACCTGGACATCTGCATTTACCACGCTGAGCGTAAAATCTCACATTCTTGTATTCTCATCTATAAAGAAATAGAGTGGTGGTCAAACCAGTGTTGTTTGAGCATTTTATATATATTTACACTACCAGTCAAAAGTTTTTGAACAGTAAGATATTTAATGTTTTTTTTTAAAAGTCTCTTCTGCTCACCAAGCCTGCATTTATTTGATCCAAAATACAGCAAAAGCAGTAATATTGTGAAATATTTTTACTATTTAAATTAACTGCTTTCTATTTAAATATATTTTAAAATATAATTTATTTCTGTGATCAAAGCAAAATTTTCAGCATCAATACTCCAGTTTTAGTGTCACATGATCTTTCAGAAATCATTGTAATATGCTGATTTGCTGTTCAAACATTTTTTTTTTTTTTAAAACAGTTGAGTACTTTTTTTCAGGATACTTTGATGAATAGAAAGATCAGAAATCAGCATTTATCTGAAATAAAAAGCTTTTGCAACATTATACAATATAACATTTAAAAGTTTGGCGTCAGTGTATTTTTATTTATTTTTTTGGGAAAGAAATTATGGAAATTAATACTTTTATTTAAAAAGTATTAAAGGATGCTCTAATTTACAATACTCTAAAATACGATTTAAGTCGTAATTTGGGTTAATGAAGTGACAGTTCTTTTTTTGGCTAGATCTGTTCCTGTATTAATAATATAATATGATATAATATAATATAAATATTGCATTCATACATACAGTGACTATACAAACTACTGCAATACTATTATTTTTTTTTATTTCAGTTTTAAAATTTATTTTTATTTT
Organism: Labeo rohita; assembly: GCF_022985175.1. NCBI lineage: Eukaryota > Metazoa > Chordata > Actinopteri > Cypriniformes > Cyprinidae > Labeo > Labeo rohita. The sequence continues at coordinate 4,965,069 of NC_066889.1, read as the reverse complement.
TGGAAGTTCTAATATCATAATGAAGAAGTTTTAAGTAGTTTGTCATTCATTCATTCATTCATGTGGAGGGGAAAAAAAACCAGGAATATATCAATAAGGTCAATGAATCTCATTTAAAATCAGATAATTTTACTCTTATGTGACATTGTGACATGGAAGAATTTAAGGCTTAAGTTGTAAAATGTCATGAAAGCCCCTCAAAACATAATCATATTTATAAATAATTCATTATTTATAATATATATATATATATATATATATATATATATATACACACTCATGTCACTCATAATACACTCATGTCTATACAAAATGTAAAGATTTTTTTTGGACGTTTTTAGTCTCAAATTTAATTACAATGAATTGAATAAGGTGTAGAAGTTATAAAATTACATGTTTTGCCACATACGTTTTAAACTAGATTTTTAAAGATTTTTCATTGATATTCTTATGTGTCATTGACTGAAAATCCTTCCCTCCACTGAAGCACAACAGTATGATGCAAGAAAAACAGTGTTCATTTTGGTTTGCAGTATAATGCGTGATACAATCTATTTATATTGTGTTTAATAGAGCTTCACAGGCCCTGGTCACTGTATTGCAACATGAACATTCTTCAAAATTTTTCCAAAAAAAAAAAATTTTTTGTTCCTAGTTTTCATCAAGATAGATAAATTGATAAAGTACAGCACATAATCCCATTCCTGGATTCCCCCTATTCCAAAGACCGTAAGCAGTAATTTGGCGTACTGTTTCAAATAGCATGAATGGCTCGTCGCATTCCCATGGCCAACAGCACTAGTAAATAATGAAGCTGTCAGTAGGGGGCCTGTGGTTTTGCATTCTGGCTGTAGGTGGATGATATACAGCAGACCTCTCTGTTTCCCCACAGCTTAATCCATCATGCCAGGCCCTTATGCGATTGTACAACACCGGGACGCGATCAGACTCTGCCCTATTGGGCACGCTGCCATACGCCTTATTTGACAGAGAGCATGTGGTAAGGGTGATAGTAGGGGCCGAATCAAAGAAATAACATAGACTGTTACTTGGCCCACATTTGCTATAATTTGCAATTTGTTTCTGTTATTATTTTGAACCAAAAATAGGTCCAACCAGAAACTCTTCAAATATTTTAAACAATATATCTGTTGTCTTATAACTTAACAACCTTTTGTATTTTTTTTTCCAAATAGGTTTTGGGGGTCATAGTATGGAAACTCCTAAATTGAAAACAGCACTGCTTTACTTGAAATCTTTAAACTAGAATAAGTAATCCATTAGAATACTGCGTTACCCCATAAAAAGTAACTAATTGCGTTGGTTACTCTTTATGAAAAGTAATTCATTACATGGATTACAAACTACATTACATGAATTGCAAAGTAACTTGCGTTACTTATTTGAGAAAGTAACTTGCGTTGTAAATTTAGTTACTTGAAAAAGTAATCTGATTACATAGCGTTACTTGTAACACATTTCTGATCAAAGGGGCACTCAGTGCTCATATCAAAGGAATCTGAAAGTGTTTTTAACATTTTTTTCTGTGCAGTGTGTTTTTCCATATTATGCCAACATAGAGCGAAAGACACAAGCGAGAGGGACCGGTCCTCCAGAGCTCGGTTACAATGACAGGGCGTGTGGATTTCTTTTGTTTCTTTTTATAATTTTCCCCGGAAAAGCTGACAATTGCTTGGCTGTAATGAGCGCCGTTATCAATCTTGCTGATGACAATAGTAGGAAAACCTGTGCTGTGTGCAAGGCAGGAGGGACAGCATTTCCCCCTCGAATCAACCACGTTGACCTTCACTTTGCATTCTTTGTAGTGCATGCATGTTTTTCTTCGTTTTCATCACTTTGTGGGAAATCTCGACGCTTGTGTGCCCTTCGCATCTTGAAGTGCAAGCGTCCGCGGGTGTGCGAAAACATCGCAAACGCAGATGACGCGTCCTGGTTTGGATTACCACATTCAAACCCTGCTGCCTGTAGCACACGGAGTAAGCGGAGTATTTTGGAGGGAAATGATTTGTGTGGGAACCTCTGCTGAGTTTATGAGTCTGCCATATGAATATGCCACTACACATCGTAATACAGCAGGATCACTAAAAAACATCAGCCTCTTGAATTCCCGGAGTTTTATCTGAGGTTATTAAGATATTTATCATTTTCTGTCAGTTCAAATTTATTTTTTAGATAAATTTGTAAAGAAGTTTCTTCTGCTCACCAAGCCTGCATTTATTTGATCTCAAAGATGGAAAAAAAGAGTAAAAATTTGAAATATTTTTACTATTTAAAATAACTGTTTTCTATTTGAATATATTTTAAAATGCAGTTATTCCTGTGATTTCAAAGCTGAATTTTTAGCATCATTACTCCAGGCACATGATCCTTTAGAAATCATTCTTATATTCAGATTTGCTGCTCAAAAAACATTTATAATTGCTATCATGTTGAAAACAGCTGAGCAGAATTTTCATGTGACATTTTTTGATTCTAAAAATTTAGATTTGATCACAGGAATAAATTACATTTTGAAATATATTCATATAGAAAGCAGCTACTTTAAATAGTAAAAAAAATCACTATCACTGCCACTATCACAATCACTATCACATCACTTGCTGTATTTGGATGAAATAAATGCAGGCTTGGTGTGCAAAAGAGAATTCTTTAAAAAAAAACATTAAAAATCTTACTGTTCAAAAACGTTTGACTAGTAGTGTGCTATTTCAAAAAGCTATTATTTTATGCAACAGATTAATTTTGAGGTGTTCTGGTTGCTTGAATGCATTTTAAACGTCATTTATTATCTCCAATGCTCTAATATGCAAAAATTTAGATGTTGGAGCCATGGTGTAGCAGACATGTTCAGCCATGGTGCTCATGTAGCCGATTTAGGTTCAAGTGTAGTTAGCTCTAGTTTGCTTTTGCTTGTGCCTATTAATAAATCAAGGTCATGCACAATTACATAATAGCTTTTTCCAGAAAGATTTAATCGAAGAACACTAAATAACTTTTTTCTCAATGAGGGAGTCTGAATGAAGGTCAAACTTTTACTCAAAAAATCTACTACACGCTTGGTACTCATAAATTATTTGTATGCAACCTGGAGTATTCATTTAACGTCGTTGTGAACTTTCTTGAACTCTTGTCACCTCAGTTTCATTCTTTTCCGCCCTCTCTGAGTACACACTTCCTCCCTGCATAGACTGTATGGTTAATAGATTATAACTGTTTTGTATTTGTTGAATTATACGTTTAATTAAAAGCACATGCTGCTTTAACTGTTTCGCCCTGGGAGAGATGTTAAAGCTCACTCTGCAGTGCATTACATTCAAGCACTGCTGCAGCTTTTTAAAAGACTGCTGAACCAAAACGGCTCGTGTGTTCCTGGCTCAAAATGCACCTCTTTGTTACTCTATACGGCTCGGCCAATTACCTGCCTCATTATGTCCACATGTGGGCCAAATCTTGTACCAAGTGGTAGTGCAAACCTCCTGAAATACTGTATCATGAGACTGTATAACATGTTAGGTTGTTCTGCAGTGAGTGAGTGACTACAGAATTTCTCTGACTACATAAGGTGTGGATACATAATTTGAAACGGTTTGTCTGCACGTGTCACTTAAGGGTCTCTGTTCAAATGATCGTTTGTTACCTAGTTTAATTTCATATACTTAACACAAATTATTCATATAGCTTAAAATAACCACATTTATTCAATTATGAATGTTTTTATTGAATTAAAAAAGGATTGATAGACAGAACACTAGAACGATCGATAGATATATAGATTTTTTAATGTATTTCATTATAAATGTTTTATATTGAGTAAAAAATGATAAAAAATAAATAAATATACTACCAGTCAAAAGTTTTGACACATTGAGATTTTTAATGTTACATTTATTTGACCCAAAGTACAGCAAAACATTAACATTTTGAAATATTTTTACTATTTAAAATAATTGTTTTTTATTTGAATGCATTTTAAAAAGTAATTTATTCCTGTTATTTCAAAGCTGAATTTTTAGCATCATTAGTACAGTCACATGATCCTTCAGAAATCATTGTATTATTTGCTGCTTGAAAATACATTATTATTATTATTATGTTGAAAACAACTGTAGTAGAAGTTCAACATTTATCTGAAATATAAATCTTTTGTAACATTATAAATGTCTTTATCATCACTTTTGATCAATTTAAAGCATCCTTGCTAAATAAAAGTATTACTTTCAGTAATTTATTTTCCAAAAAATAAATAAAATTAAGTAAACTAAAGTAAAGTAAAGTAAAATAAAATAAAATACTGACTCCAAGCTCTTGAATGGTGTAGCGTACTGTATATTGTTACAAAAGCTTTTTATTTCATATAAATGCTGATCTTTGGATCTTTATTGATCAAAGAATCCTGAAAAGATTCTACTGAACTGTTTTTAACATAATAATAATAGTAATAATAGTTTTTTGAGCAGCAAATCAGAATAGAATGATTTCTGAAGGATCATGTGATGTGATCATGTGAGTAATGATGCTAAAAAATTTAACTTTGATCACAAAAATAAGTTATACAACATTTTTAAATAGGTAAATAGTTTTAAAATATTTTCAGATAGAAAGAAGTTATTTTAAATGGTAAAAATATTTCAAAATTGTACTGTTTTTGCTGTACTTTGGATCAAATAAATGCAGGCTTGGTGAGCAGAAGAGACTTAAAAACATTAAAAATCTTCTATCTATCTGACAAATAGTTTAAAAAAGCATACAATCACATTGATTTATGATAAAAATGTTAATAAAATAATTTATTTAATTTTAATTTATTTTTATTATAAATATTATTATTCAGTCATTATTACATTTTATTTTTTATTTATTAATTTAGATATTTTAAAATGTTTTTTCAGCAGCCTTAATCTAGGTGTCACATGATCCTTAAGACACCATTCTAATATGCTGAGTTGGTGTTTAAGAAACAATTCTTCTTATTATTCTATTTAATTCTTTGATAAGAAGAAAGTTCAAAATAACAGCATTTATTTGAACTTGAAATCTAATGTCATTCAAGTATTTACTGTCACTTTAGATCAATTGTTGCTGAATAAAAGTGTTAATAAGATATAAATAAAATGTATTTCACATGCAATAAAGGAGCAGCCAATAACTTTGATGATTGCAAATCTTCATGAAAGGCTCTCGTATTGTCTACCCTCATTGCTTTGGCCCCGTTGAAGTGTTGTGAATTATGTGGTGCCAACATTTGGTTCTCATAAGCAGCAACTTGCTGCATATCACCAGGAGTTTTAAACTGAGTAACAAACATCTCGATCAGTTCACACCAAAGAAAAAGGCAGGTATAATCGTTCGTAGTATTTACCCTGCACATATCAACCAAATCGCTTTTCATAAAGTGTTGTTCAGTTTTATTGGTAATGGATTTATGGGTTCAAAGTTGGACTGGATTAACATCAACATGTTTTGCGAGTTGTGGGAAGCTGGAGATATTTGCTTGTGCTTTTTGTTAAACTACAGCTATAATGTCAAACTGGTTCTCGCAGTGAAGCGAAGAGAAGAGAAAAAAGAAGAGAACCGTTTCAACCCAGTTTATCTTAGCTGTGTAAAAACTGAAGAATGATAGCTTTGGTGTTTCTTTTTTCTCTCTATTCTTCAAACAGAAAGCATTTAGTCTTTTTTGCGGTGTCTCTACAGTGCACTTGTGTTCGGGTTAAAGCAAAAACAACAATGGGTTTATTTATCGCTCTGTTTTGTGGCAGACTGGTTTAAATAACACTTGGCTTCTCTGTTTTCCTCTCATCTTTCCCTCTCTCGCTCTTTCTTTCTTCATCTCTTCCTCATACTCTTTTTCTTCGCCTGCTCTCACTAATGGCAAACAGTTAAATGGCTGCTCTGAAATGTTTGTTTTCTTGGCTCTGCAAAAAAATAGTTTGCAGATGACAAACATGTCAAAGTTCCGCCAAGTATGATCTTCGCTTTGGCCTCTTGGTTTTGTTTAGCGCAGCCCGTCTTGCTGTCTAACAGCCTTGAATTTGCCTGTTTGCTTTTGGTTTACTGTATGTAGACTCTGAGTGTATTTTGTGTGTGATTTCACAACCATGTATAGGCCTGAAGGGAATGCTTTTTGCATATTTCTGCTCTAATTAGGTGGAAAAATATGCAAAATGAATGTTAACATGGTAAAATCATTGTCTTGTTTAGATGTAGTTTTTAGTACATACATACATAAAAAATACATCAAAAAAATTGGTGTATACACAAATTTGCTTTATACAAGTTAATATATCACTCTTGATAAAAAAGAATAAAATTAAAATAATAAAATTATTGAAAAGTGTAGTAGTTTGGCACAATATTTTATTATATTTTAATATTAAATATATATATATATATTATTTAATAATAAGTCTTAAATATTTTTCAATTATAAAAAAAAGAATTAGAAAAAATGCAGAAAAGAACATCACAGAGGGGACATCTCTTAAAATATCAGATAATTTGGCTATTTCTTTAGACAATTTAAGTTTAAGTTGTTATACTGTACAATTTTCTCATTTTCTTTTTTGTAGACACTCTTATTTGTAATTCATTCTTCATGAACGATGACAGGAATTCCAGTTCTTTGGGCACTTCCTTGCGGTCCACATTTGTAAACTGGAGGCCTTTTAGATGATTTGTTATGGTAAATCGGATGTAGTGCATTAATGCACATTATGAGGCAGATCAAATTATAAGTTTATTTTCCGTTTTAGTGTTTTTGTGTTATGCTTCACGTGCTGGTCGCCCGATGAAGACTGACAGAGAGAGAGTGAAAAATAAAGACAGACAAGGGAGAAAGAGAGGGAGGGAGTGATTGTGGGAGGGAGAGCTAATGAGCGTATGGTGTTGTGCTGGAATCCGAGTGTCAACTCCTCTTGTAATTATCCTTGTTCTCTGGCTCTCTTCCCTGCGTCTCGTGTTTGAAGCACAATATGGGTTGTTTCTGTATCATTGATATCCAATATCACCTGAACTCAGCCATCATAGAAATCACACACTGCTAATTCATTCTTTGAAGTGCTTCTTAAAATCGACACTTTTAACTGTTATTTTTAACCTAACAGACTTTTATATGAAGGCCATATGAAAACTTGGTAGTCTTGAAACTTTTTTTCCCATTACTTCTTTATTCTGAATTACTTTTATGTACGGATTTTATTGTTTTACCCTTGTCCCAGATCCATACATTAATGTTAATATATGGAAATCTATCAAAGAAATGTTTACGTGTATTTTATTTTTACACTGATAAACTGAACAAATAACTTGAATCATAACCATTTCAATATTTATAGTCTGTTTTTCATTTTTCAAGCGCATAGCACTGAAACACTATTGTAATTATTAGAATGGTCATGGATCAGCGATCTTCACGTAAAACTGATCATGCAGACCAAACTGTAAGTTGTGGAGACTTGAAACTTCGAGGAATGGTAGTACTCACACCACCTACAATGTGACCAAGGTTCGCCCCAATCTGCCTGATGGGGCACTACAGCGATCAAAAGTAAAAAAAAATCACTCATAACTCCTAAACCATCAGTCGCAGGCTCAAGTGTCTTATGTCGTTGGAATCCTTGGCACATGTTGGATAAAAAACACACCTCAGATTTGTTTGTGAGCCAGGGTGTTTTGTATTTTTTGCAAAAAACTTCCAAGGTTTTTCGCAAGATCGGAACCAAGCCAGTGCAGAAAGATTCTCTGGAAAGTGAATATCAATAATTTTTTTTTAAAGTTTAACTTTCGACTCACCGTCGCAATGGGGCGCCAAAACATTCGAAAGAGGCAGGGGCAATTTTAATAAAATGCTTCTAAATGGAATGAGATATCTCCACCAAACTCAGAACACTAAGAGCTCAACCTAAAGCCACAGGACAAAAATTGCAGAGCTTGGCCACTTGGGGGGAGCTATAAGAGGGAAAAAATATAAAAATGGCTTTAACTGTCCTATTAACACGAAAATGGGTGTGCACGGTCTTATCTCGTTGAAATCCTTGGCTCATGCCAGACAAAATGCATGCCTCAGATTCGATCGTGAGCCGGGACGAAATTTTCAGGAATTTGTATTTTTTGCAAAAACCTTCCGGGTTTTTCGCTCAGTCGGAAACCAAACCAGTGCAGAAAGATTCTCTGGAAAGTGAATATCAATAATTATCAAAAAAAGGTTAACTTTCGACTCACCATCGCAAAGGGGCGCCAAAACATTCGAAAAGGGCAGGGGCAATTTTAGAAACTCCAAACTCATAACACTTATGTAAGAGCTCAACCTAAAGCCACAGGAAAAAAAATGCGGAGCTTGGCCACTTGGGGGCGCTATAAGAGGGAAAAAATATAAAAATGGCTATAACTGTCCTATCAACATGAAAATCGTTGTGCACGGTTTTGGTCCAAAGGGCCACAAGTGTCTATAAAGACATTTGCGTATCTCAAAAAACATGGCTGTCATTGGCCGATGAAATTCGAGCACCCGTTAGACAAGGTTAACGGAGGCCGATCGCAACTAAACACGGTGGGCCTGTTCGACTCACGGCCCCGAAGGTTTGAGAGAAATTTGAAAGAAATCACCGCTGGGGGGGGCGATATCACATTTTTCAAAGACATAAATGATTGTACATCACACGATATTTGTATCATACGATAGAACTCCTCATTCTGGACAACTTTGCCTCTAGAACCACTGCTGTCGATCAAATCGTTTGTTAAATGATTGAGAAGCTGTCAAAAACCTACTTTTGTGAACTCGTAGGTTTTTTGCTCAATCTGGATCAAACACTGCAGACTCTCTAACTTGTTAAATAATTAATTTTTTCATATGTCCTAAAATGCCTTAAAGCACTTGAACCCCAGTAATCGCTTGCAGCTATATATATTTTTTTGCTTTAAAAATGGTGTACTTGGTTACTGTTTAAGCTTAGTGAGTTTAGTGATCATATCATCTCATCAAAGAAAAAGAAAGAAAAAAAAAATAAATTATTTTTTTTTTAAAGATTCACACAATTCAATTACTAGTAAAATTCCATCGAATTAAATGTTGAAATTTGAATAATCCTTACATAATTTGAATCCTTGATCAATTATTCATTTAAAATACATAAGAATTATTTTTTGAGTCTACTTCCAGCTACAAAAATTGTAACCAAAACCAGTTGTGACCTTTCAGAAGTTAGTCAGAATTTTCTCATTTGCTCATTCAAGTAGTACCATCAGCACTTTTCACCTCTGTTTGTTGAGAGTTCAATTGAGGAGACGGCTTTGAAAGACAACCTAGACTGAACAATGGAGAAATTATGCTCAGTTTGAGAGGCCTATTAGCATTTCTATAGGTTGTATTAACCGCTCTCAGATCAGAGCAGAGTGGATGGGACTCATCTATTCAACCTTATATTTCTCAATCTCGACCCATTTTGTCACATTTAAAAGAATTCAGATGTAAGCTGTTGATTTTTTTAACATCTGCCCTCTAGTATACAACATTTGGCTGTGTTGTTAGTTAGCGAACAAAAGCAGGTTTAAGTTAGCCCAGTTATGAAAGCACTATGCCCTCAAAAAGATGTTGGGGGAGTCTTGCTGAAGAGGAAAAATGCTGGTAAAATAGGTTTGCAGAGTGTTAGAGACTGATTTGAAACGGCTTGACACTTTCTTCGACATGTTAACATACGGGAAGCAATAATTGTGTCCTATGGGTCGCTCTTGCCCTCCAACGTGCCATTACCAGAGCTATTTTTTTCTTGGCGTCAGTAACAGGATATGCCTGCCTTGTCAAAGAAGAAAGGGTGTTAGAATGGCTGCAAAATCCTAATGAAGGGGCCCTGTGAGAGGAGACAGTGAGAGGTTAGGGGAGAAAGCGTCGAGCTGAAATCTAGAGCGGGATCTGGTGGAACTAGAGCGCTGCTGACACAATTGCAGGAATCCAGAGCCAGCTCTTTCCTACCGAGTCAAATTAGACTCCCCTCTGCCATATTTTTCTCTCGCTCAACAAGATTTTGTTACACCTCGACTAAAAAAGAGGATTGTTTAATACCTCACAAACCTGAGAACATCATTGTAAGACATCGGTGTGACAAAGATATTTTTATTGTAGATCTTCCTGGAATCCACAGACTGTAGATTTTTACAGAAATGCCTGTTATTCGCAAAATTTGATATGTCAGAATTCAAACTGTTCTTTGCCTGTTAGGCCACATTTTCAAATTAAATTTGTTAAAACAATACATGAGCCATAGATTCCCACTGGGCCGCAGATGAGATGCTTCAGAGAGTTGTGTGGCGGTCATGTCGATGAAGCCTCTAAATACAGTGTTTCTCTGAGGTGGCATACTGAAGTGAATTATTAGATAAGTGCCTGAGTGTTTACATAAATAGCTTCGATAGCAGTCGAGAGCTGCGAGAAGTGTTGCGCAAACAAGCTCACTCACGCTCAGTCTGGGAAAACAGCGAGAGAAAGAGAGGAGATTAAACATACAGGGACACGCTCGCAGATACGCGCACCGATGCCGTCCAATTCCAAGCCCTTGACATCTGAGAGCAATACAAACACGCTCCGTCCAAATATTATGGGAGTGCTTTGAGGGGAAGAAGATTCTTGTTGTTCCAACTGTGTCTTAACCCCTGGCGGTGTGAGCTTAATTGTTAACACAGTAGCTAAAGAATAGATGAATTAGGTTGTAGAGTTAAGCCCCCTTTGAAAACATTAATTGAATTAGGAAGGCTGGAAGCTGCAAAGTGTGCTTTAATGAGACAGCGCAGTAACATGAAAGATGCTCTTAGCCAAGGTCTTTTCTGCTTAAAGCCTGTGAGATGCTTTTAAGAAGGCTTAAGAATGAGAAATAGAGAAGGAAAGAGATGAGTAAGAAAGGGGGGCTGACAGAATGGGATGTCCTGGCAGGTAGAGGTGGAAGTGGAACTGAATGTTTAGGAAAAGTCAGAATTTGGAAAAGTGCAATAGAAGGTAACTTATGCCGCGTTTACGCTGCAGGACTTGATGCCCATTTTTGATGTATTGAGTGCATATTTTACAAGGTGGGTAATTTGTATAAATTCATACAACCTCACTCATACAAATTTATATGATTTGTGAAAAATCATACGTATTTTACGAGGTGGCAGTTTCGTAGGATTCATACAAAGGACTACACCTAACCCTGCCCAGAACCTACCCCTCACAGAAATCGTACAAAACGTACGAGTGAGGTCGTACAATTCATACGAATTATGCACCTCGTAAAATATGTACAAATTAGTCATGATATAACATTGGTATATCTGAGTTTTGATGACCAGCTTACACCTTCTTTTAAAACGACCCATATCCAATATCTGCTTTTACTTCCTGTAATAGTGGGCATAATAGTTTCTTCCCATAAAGAAGGTGTAAGCTGGTCATCCAAAATCAGATAAATGCTATCTCATGACCCATCCGTACGTATTTTTCAAGGTGGATAATTCATACAAATTTGTACATTTTATGGCTCTGGCTTCCAGACTCATCCACATCCAGCTATAACACATCTTGTTTTGCAAATTGGTGTGTTTTACCATATTATTTGAATGTATTATCTTAATTATGAACACACTGGTTTGTAGTGCGAACAGTTTTACTGTTTACTGCACCAGAAGTAGAGGTACTGACCCGGAAATGGGTTTGCCAAGTCTGCAAATCAAACCCAGCCCAATTACTAATCAAAAACAGCCTAAAAGTATCCCAGTAATTTTATTTCCACGGTTTTCACCTCAGTCTGAGGTACCCTACCCTCAAAAATTGTGTTTCAGGGAAGGAGAAGACTGCTTTAGCCTGTGGCAAAAGTTTGAAAGTAGCCCAATTCAGTGGGAAAACCAAGGACTTGGCAAGAACGCTTGGAAAAGTGTCCACCTGAGTCGACGTCAATCGCAACTGTCGCCTATTCATTGACGTACGACTTGCATTGACACGAGAATATCCGATCAGTACGGTTACATGGCAGACGCAGATGCACGTATCAGATTCATATTGAATTTATTTCCACATGTGATCTGAGAATATTGGAATCCATGAGCTTTTTTCCTGCTTACACATTCATGGGTCGTATTCGATCTGTGCCACATAGGAGGAAAAAATTGTAATTGGGTCACTTGAACCATGTAATGTAAATTCAGCCTTGAAGTCTTCTTTCCAACTTGGAAACTTACTGGGAGCTGACTATGAAGGGCCCCGGGCCCTTTAGCATGCACAAGGGCCACTGGCCCCCATCAGCATACAGACCAAGCGGACCACAGGGGTCTATGGGACCCCCAGCATATACAGCACAATCTAACCACAAGGACGCATGGGACTCCCAAGAAAATACAGCATGACAATAAAGCTGACAAATAAGGGACGCAGACCCTTTCTTTAGGCCTCTCAAAACATACAGTGCAAGTTGGCCCCTAAGGTCCCTGACTACTGTTTTTAGTTGTCTAATGTTAGTCTACCAAAACCTAAAGCCAAATCACTTTTGTCGCTTAACATTATTACCCTCAAAATCACACTCTAGGGGAAGGAGGAGACCGCTTTAGGCTATGGCAAAAGAGTAGCCCAATTCCGTGGGAAAACCAAGGACTTGGCAACAACACTGCCTGCAAAAGCATCCACCTCGTGACTGTCGCCTATTTAATGACGTATGACTTGCATTGACACAGGAATATCCGATCTGTTCACTTACATGGCAGATGCAAATGCACATATCCGATTCATATCAGAATTATTTCCACATGTGAATGAGGCCTAAAACTGTTTGTGGATCATATCTGATCTGTGCCATATGGGAGGAAAAACTGTAATTGAATCACTTGTACCATCGAATGTAAAAGTCTTCTTTCCAACTTGGAAACTATCTGGGAGCTGACCATGAAGGGCCCCGGCCCTTTAGCATGTAAAACACAAGCTGACCACAAGGGGACTTGGGCCTGTCAGCTTTTATAACACAATTAACCACTAGGGTCCCTGGGTCCCTCAGCTCTTACAGTACCAGCTGAATACAAGGGCCCCACCAGCATACAGCACAAGCTGACCACAGGGATCCCTGGGACCCCCAGCAGTATACACCACAGTCTAACCACAAGGATGTATGGGACTCCCAAGAAAATATACCATAAGCTGACAAAAAAGGGACCCAGACCCCTTGCCACATGAATTAGAATGAGCTGACTACTAAGGGCCCTGTCCCCTTAGTGTACATGACATAAGCTGACAACTAGGGGCCCCAGGCCTCTCAAAACATACAGCGCAAATTGGCCCCTAAGGCCCCTGACTACTGTTTTTAGTTGTCTAATGTTAGTCTACCAAAACCTAAAGCCAAATCACCCCTGTCGCTTAACATTATTACCCTCAAAATTGCGCTCCGGGGAAGGAGCAGACCGCTTTAGGCTGTGGCAAAAGTTTAAAAGTAAAAGTTTAGTAGGACTTGGCAACAACACTGGCTGGAAAAGCATCCACTGTCACCTATTCAATGACGTATGACTTGCATTGACACGGGAATATCCGTTCTGTTCACTTACATGGCAGATGCAAATACACATATCCGATTCATATCAGAATTATTTCCACATGTGAATGAGGCCTAAAACCGTTCGTGGGTCATATCCGATCTGTGCCACATGGGAGGAAAAACTGTAATTGAATCACTTGTACCATCTAATGTAAAAGTCTTCTTTCCAACTTGGAAACTATCTGGGAGCTGACCATAAAAGGCCCCGGGCCCTTTAGTAAAACACAAGCTGACCACAAGAGGACCTGGGCCCGTCACCATATATAGCACAATCATACCACCAGGGTTCTGGCTCTTTCAGCACAAGTTGACTACAAGGGCCACTGGGCCCCACCAGCACATACAGCACAAGCTGACCACAGGGGTCCCTGGGACCCACAATATATACAGCACAATCTAACCACAATGACATGTAGGACTCCCAAGCAAATACAGCATAAGCTGACAAATAAGGGACCCAGCCCCCTTAGCACATACATCAGCACGATGTACTAAGGGTTCTGGCCGCTCAGTATATACGAATCAAGCTAACTGCTTGGGGCCCTGGCTTCTCAAAATTTACAGCGCAAGTTGGCCTCTGAGGCTCCTGACTACTGGTTTTAGATGTCTAATGTTAGTCTACCAAAACCTAAAGCCAGATCACCGTTGTTGCTTAACATAGAATAGGGCTCTAGGGGTATTGGCGATGGAGGGGGATTGAGGGTCTTCCAAAGATGTGTGCCCATGGCCCTCATGGGACCATAAGCCAGCCTCAGTTTCACTCTGCCCTCTTTTTTATAGCAGTGATATCATTGTTGAATTTGGGGAATTGACTATCCCATGACAACCCCTGAGCTGTTAAAACTAAGGGTGTGTGTGTATGAGAGAGAGAGAGAGAAAGAGAGCTCTCTACTAATCTAATAAAGTGCTCTCTCCCAGTAGTGTCTCACAATGAGCCTGAGGTGCTTTGCTAGCGCAAAAGAAAAAGCGAAGAAAATCAATAGCGATTTATAATTTACAATGGCAGAGGCCTGGCCACTTTTTTATGGCCTCCATTCTGGGCACTAAATATTGCATGAGAGGCGCACACGTATGTGGTCAAGGGAGTCGTATTGGGCAGAAATTCCTCCCGGGGGTCGGAGGTGAGTGTGTGAAGAGGTTTTGGATTGATAGCTGAAAGCTGTCAAAAGATGTTCCTCAGTGGCCAGCGCTCACACAAGGCTTTTGATCAGTTGGCTTGTGCCGGTTCATCAAGAACATCACGTGAATGCTTAATGCTTGTGTGGAGCAAGATCGGTTTGTCCTGCTGCTGGTGTCTGCACAATAACAATGGGGCAACCATCATAGCCTACTAAAAGAGTTATACACACACACTTACACACACTTGATGTTGACTCACTAAGGCCTCATGCCTGATCTCATATCTGCTTTATTCCTGTCTATTTGTATTTTTTATGCACTCATGCATCAGATGTGCTATTGAATTATTTAATATACTGTGCAGCATGTGTGTACTGGATGTGTACATATGCATCCATGCTTTAGTTTAGGTGCCTGGTGGAACCAAGCCCTATATAGAAACCCTATACAGCAGTGGTTCTCAACTCCAGTCCACAAGGTCCACTGCGCCGCACATTTTGTATGTTTCTAAATCTGACACACTCATTTCAGTTCATAGATCTTTCTCCTAATGAGCTGATAATCTGAATCAGGTGCAGATTTAAAATGTGCAGAGCAGTGGGCCCCGAGGACTGGAGTTGAGAACCACTGCTATACAGAACATACTCAGTGATACTTTCACAACTACATAACATGCCTTTAACACCTTAGCAATCACTCACACCACTGGTGTCCAATCCTGCTCCTGTAGGACCATCTTCCAGCACAATTGATCTCCAGCCTTAATCAAACCCCCATAAAACAAGGTGTGGTGTCATGATAGTGTGCTTGTGATTGGGTCTGCGGGAGTTTGGGTGGGACTTTAATACCGCAGCTCCACCTCACAATCACTAATGTGCAGAATCTGGCTCCGAATGAATCACTACTGTGTAGACTGCAGCTCCAAATTAATCACTACTGCTCAGACTCAGGCTCCAAATGAATTCTTACTGCTCAGACTCAGGATCCAAAAGAATCACTACTGCTCCAACCGCAGCTTCACATGAATCACTACTGCGCAGACCTGGGCTCCAAATGAATCACTACTGCATAGACTGTAGCTCCAAATGAATCACTACTGTGCAGACTTAAGCTCCAAATGAATCACTACTGCACAGACTGTGGCTCCAAATGAATCACAACTGTGCAGACTTCGGCTCCAAATGAATCACTACTGCTCAGACTCAGGCTCCAAATGAATCACATTTGCTAAGACTTGGGCCCCAATTGAATCACTTCTGCACAAACTTGGGCTCCAAATGAATCACTACTGCACAGACTCATGCTCCAAATAAATCACAACTGCTCTGACTCAGGCTCCAAATTAATCACTTCTGCACAAACTTGGGCTCCAAATGAATCACTACTGCACAGACTGCAGCTCCAAATAAGTCACTACTGCTCAGACTCAGGCTCCAAATGAATCACTTCTGCACAAATTTGGGCTCCAAATTAATCACAACTGCGCAGACTGCAGCTTCAAATGAATCTTTACTGTGCAGACTGCGGCTCCAAACGAATCACTACTGTGAAACTTGGGCTCCAAATGAATCACTACTGCATAGGCTGTGGCTCCAAATGAATTAGTACTGCGCAGACTTGGGCTCCAAATGAATCACTATTGCGCAGACAGTGGCTCCAAATGTATAACTACTGCACAGACTAATGTTCCAAATGAATCACTACTGCACAGACTCTGACTCCAAATGACGTCATCGGGATTAGATGACAGGGGCCATATGGGGATATTTTGGCTTCTCATTTTGTGCCATGGAAAGAAAAGAAGATTCATCGTCCATCTTTTTTTTGCAGTCTTTGACAAGCAAGCATCACTCATTTGTGTGTCTATTTCAGAGAGTGTTACAAGTGACAGCACCTCCGTCTGACAAGCCCTTATCGATTTTTAAGGCTCCTGTGAGGTTGACTGACCAGCCCCGTGGCCCCTCTAACTTTACAGCACATTTATGGGGCCACAGAGAGGCCCTGCCGCCTGCCAAAAGTGTCTATGTGACAGAATCTGTGGAAAGGAAATCAATCCCATCACATCTTGACCGTCTCAACCCGAACTTCATCACACCCCTCTTTTGCCCTCAGCAGTCCTTCCGTCTTTGCAGCATTTGCATGATTTTACACAACAACACGGCATCACGTGTAAGGTAACACATGCAAGAGCTAAAAAACAGCACGCATTTGCACTCGCTCTCTCCCGTTCGCGCGCACACATGGGATCTTGACTGGCACGCGTCTCTGGGGAGAGAGTTTCTTGCAGCTGCGCCCCACGACTGCTCGAACCTGGGCACGTTTCATATCGCCCGCTTCAAAAACAACAGCTCAATGTTGATCCCTCAAGTCTAGCATAAGGTGTGTGTTGATGAGGCTACGCAAACAAGCCTAAATTGGAGGCTGTCCCCTTTTATTCTGTGTGTGTGTGTGTACATCACGCCTCAGGTGACATGTCTCCATGGCGACTTCCGGCCTTGATAGTGAAAAAAACCCAATTAGTGGGAAAGCTGTTGATTGGTTTGAGGCAGTAATTAACGCAGGTGATGTTAATTAGGTCCCAAGAAACCAGTTACGCTGTTTTGGGAAAGCGTGCGCGTGTTTGTGCGTGCGTGTGCGTACAAAAGATGGAAAAGTGCCAGATTAAAAAAAGAAAAAAAGCTTCTAATATTATTCTCTGATACTTTATTGCTGGTGAAAGTTGCAGAGGATTTTAATATGCATGCAGGGTCCCTTGTGAACGACGCTTGGCGTTGGGAAGTAGAATAATTGAACTCGGCTGATTATGGAAACGGGGACAACCTGAGCGGAGAGCTGTTCCTGTCATCGGTAAAAGAGAAAAAAAGAGAGCGTGAGATGAGATGGATTAAAGGTTATTTAATGTGTTTGTTTAAAGAAAAGAGCTTCCATTGCGCCTTCCAACTTTCAGGTTAACAGATGTGTTTCCCTGTTCTCCTTTGTTTAATTTACGGTACTGCTTTACTGACAGGCAGCCTAAAATTGGGAGTGTCTTAAGAAATGCCACTTTCTATTTAAAACAGCCTACCTAAAATTAAATTATATTCTAATGCTTGTACAGAAATTATGTAATTAGACATAAATAATGTCTAATTTTGTTTTTTTCAGTTATTGAAAAGAAACCAGCGTACATTTTCATGCACTATACCATTCTCAAGTTTGGGGTTAGCATGACTTTACTTTTTTTTTTTTTCAAAGAAATTATCACTTTTATTCACTAAGAATGCATTAAATTGATCAAAAGTGACATTAAAGGTGAAGTTCACTTCCAGAACAACAATTTACAAATAATTTACTCTCCCCCTTGTCATCCAAGATGTTCATGTCTTTCTGTCTTCAGTCGTTAAGAAATTATGGTTTTTGAGGAAAGCATTTCAGGATTTTTCTCCATATAATGGACTTCATTGGTACCCCGATTTTTAACTTCAAAAATGCAGTTTAATGCAGCTTCAAAGGGCTCTAAATGATCCCATACTGTAAAAAACAAAAAAATTGTCACTTAGTACAACTTAACATTTCACAGCACGTCGAAAGGTCATGTGGAACGTAGACTGAACTAAAGTACTGAACTAAGTGAACGCGAAAGTGCAAGTAAGTTAAACGCTCTTTATCGTGTCATGGACGCGCATCCCAGAGCCTGTGCTACAAGAGCTTTTGTGCTTAAAAAGTATACAAATTTTTATTTTCCGGAAAAAAAAAAAAGACAGATCGTTTCGCTAGATAAGACACTTCTTCCTTCGCTGGGATCGTTTAGAGCCCTTTGAAGCTGCATGTAAACTACATTTTGGAAGTTCAAAATCGGGGCACCAATCAAGTCCATTACATGAAGAAAAATCCTGAAATCCTTTCCTTAAAAACCATAATTTCTTTACGACTGAAGACAGAAAAAGACATGAACATCTTGGATGACAAGGGGGTGAGTAAATTATTTGTAAATTGTTGTTCTGGAAGTGGACTTCTCCTTTAAAGTCTTCTACATTATCGCAGAAATTTTTATTTCAAATAAATGCTGTTTTCTTTAAATTTCCATTAGTTAGGAATCCTGCAAAAAAATTAAATTATATTTTTCTTGCAAACAAGACAAACATGTACTTGACATTTAAACAAATCACAAAAGTGATGTTAACTACCGTGAAAGACAGAGACCACATTAAGTAGTACTTCACCATTATCATTTACTCACCTCCTCATGTCAAACAACACTAAATGATAACCATATTTTTAAAATAAATAAACCCTTTAAGAGAAAAATAAGACAAATTGCCAATCAGTATGTTTTGTTTTGTACAGTTTGAGTCATTATAATGTACAGACGGTTGTGTGGTGGTATTTTGGATCTTATATAGACCCTCGGCCAGCCTTTGTGAAGTTTCTGAGATGCATTTGAGAGCGGCAAACATCACCTTTGCCGAGTGTTGTGCAGAGATGTTGTTGTGCTGTGTGAGGCTTGCACAAACATCAGGCAGCTCTCTATTCCCTTCAGAGACTTCACTCTTCAAAAACAGCACGAGTGAGGAAAACAAGGTGGAGACACACACACATTCGCTCTCTGAGATGACTGATATCGCCCACGAGGGCCAAGATGTTCGTTATGGACTTATTATGTTTTATTAAAAGTGCTGTTAATGCTGAAGCTAATGTTAAATCACATGTCTACCTGCTATAGACTTTATGATAGTTAATTGAATAATTAAATCAATGGGTTTTATTCATAATTTTATTGTTCATAATGTTTATTAATTTATTAATGAATTTATCAAGAAATGCTTTAGACTGATTAACCATTTTAAGATATCTATTAAAAAAAAATGGGTAACACTTTAGCATAGGGAACAATTCTCACTATTAACTAGTTGCTTATTAGCATGCTTATTATTAACATATTAGCTGTTTATTAGTACTTCACATATTCTGCACATAATTTATATCCCTAATCCTACCCAATACCTAAACTTAACAACTACCTTTCTAACTGTTAATAAGCAGTAAATTAGGAGTTTATTGAGGCAAAAGTCATAGTTAATGGTTTGTTAATAGCGAGAACTGGACCTTAAAATAAGGTGTGACCAATAAAGGTATCTACTTCAAGTAAACGTATCATGGTTTCCGGAGATATATATTATGCAGCACAACTGTTTTCAACATTGATAATAATAAGAAAATGTTTCTTTAGCAGCAAATCAGCACTAGTAATGCTGCTGAAAATTCAACTTTTATCACAGAAATAAATACATTTTAAAGTTTCAGTTGTAAGAATATTTCACAGTATTATTGCTTTTACTGTGTTTTTGATCAAATAAATACAGCCATCTTTCAATAACATAAAATAACAAAAATCTTACAGATGGACAGCAGTGTAAATTTCAAATTATTTCACACAAAGAATTATAACTTTAATATATTTAAATACTTATTTTTGATGATTACATTGTAAAGTCATTGAAACCAACAGTTCTACACACTAGTGTAATTTTATATTTTAATATGGACGGAAAAAAAATTACCTGACTATAAGCTTCTTAGCTTTGGTTGAAATGTTTTAAATAATCATCAAACCCCTGTAGTACCGCAGCGGACCCCCTGTTGAAGAACTGTGATCTACTGTATTTTTACCTGTCTTTATTGTAGGCACTGTGAGAACAAGATTTGCATTTCCAAAAGAAATACATGTGCTTAGAAGGCAAAAGAAGAGTAGTGTTTAAGTTGTAGGTAAGATTGTTGTAGTCTCTGGTTTTGCATGAATGAAATTTAAACAGGTTTGTTGTTGTCATGACTCACAGCAAACATTTTGTTTTCTTTTTGCATGTAGTCCCTAGTGAAAAACAAATATACTAAAATGTATTTAAAATACATTTATAAGTATACTAAATACGTTTCTGTGTTATGTACTTAATAAAAATACCCTGCAGTTGTACTTTACGTATACTAAACTGGTATACTGGTATGAGTTTGCTAAATTGGAACATCTAATTTTGTACTTGCAGTTTAATTGAGTGAAAGTCGAACTAAAGATTTGACTGTGCTAAACTGGAAATATTGCTTGTATGTTTTAGGTACACTTTAAATATCTTGCATTAAAGACCAGTATTATTCATAGATCATACAGTCACCATCAATAGTGACATTAAAACACATTTTAGGCTTAATATTAAGAAATGCACATTGTGCTCTAGTACTCCAAATACATTTGAATTATATTTTTATATCATTAAGTCTCTAGTGATATGTCAGTAAATATAGTAATAGATTTTAACTATACTTAGTATAAAATAAATGTATTTTAAATATATTACTTTTTCACTAGGGGTATGACAATGCATCAGAAAGCCGATCAGAAATCAATATGCATATATAACATAAACAATGTAATAATAATGAGATTTTCATTCTTAAAAATACTTTCAAAATATAAAATTATAGTACATCTAAAACTGAGTTTATCTTGCAGAAGTTAGATAAATTTATTAAAAAATAAATGGACAAGAACAGAAATATCATGGTTGAGGAATACATGAGGAATAAATATAATGCTCCCTTACAAACAACTCTAAAGTTATGAATGATTTTGAGTGTCTAACTGTTAAAGACATGTTTGATAGCTCACCATCTCAGTTTTCTGTAATTCTAGCATCATTAGCGTGAGTAACGTGACACACTTTTTGATCTGTTTTCATACATCCCAAACCGCCGCATGGTGTGTTTGTCAACTCATTTTTTCAAATACATCTGTTCTGTAATCATCATCCTCTTTCTAGAATATGTGTTTATATTGACTGGATAATTAAGCAGTCATCGTTCCATGAATACGTGACAGTTGTCACAGTATTATCCTCGTTCTTGTAAGAGCGTCTACGACAGATCGCCAGCATGCCAACTTGGCATGGATCTTAACGGTGCCAGCATAATACCTGGCAGGGATTGACGTTTGCGTGACAGAGTTTTCCTGTCGCGTATCGATATTTCCTGCAGCAGAGGTGGCTCATCTTTGATCACCACTGGAATGCTAATTAAAAGGAATGATGCTGTCTTGAAGAGAGCAGTTTTAAGACAGAGGCCTGACAGCATCTCCTCTCTTTCATTCAAGCCGTGAAGAGTTTTATCAGAAAGAAAAGCAGCTTGTCAGTAACAAAAGAGTTCGTGTTGCAGCAGGAGATAAATAATTCTGAGGATGTTCAAGAAACGGTGAAGGAAAGACAGATGCTCTCGTAAATGTGCCTTTAGGACACTGGATCGCCACTCGTAAAATAATACATCAGTTTGCTTCAGAAGGTGTTTATTAACCCTCTGGAGCTGTTTGGAGCACTTTTTATGATGGATGGATGCACTTTTTTTGGGCTTCAAAATCTTAAAGAGGTCCTATTATGCTTTTTTACTTTTTGAATTTTAGTCAGTGTGTGGTGTGTATGTTTGCGCATAAAAGAGATCGACAAAGTTACTACAGAAAGATCTACTACAAAGGGAGATATTTTGCTTTTTCTTTTTAAAAAAAAATCCCTTTTCAAGAACTACAACGAATGGCTCCTTGGACTACAGCGTTTGTTTTCTGGATGTTATGATGTCACAACGCGGCCCATTAGAATATCATTAAAATAAATCCCACCTACTGAAATTCAAATGGTTGGGGGGTGGATAGGGACGAGGTGGGGCGTTATCCTAACTTTAGCAATGCAGCGCAGAGAGCCACTTCTGGGATGCTTCATGAGCTGCGGTGCGGCGGGTATAAAAACAAAGAATTGATTAGAATGACCGCGATCAGCTCCGGTGGCCGTGTTGAAGCCATGCCGTGGACTTGTGCAGTGTATGTTAAGAGATTTATTCATCATACAGTGTAGATAACTTCACTTATAACGCAAGTGTTTCTTAAAAATACATAAACTTGGACTAGACTAGGCTTGGCATCATCAGTGATGATGTTCTTTGTTTATTTTCTGTAGTTTTTTTAAATAACTAAGGAAATGTAAACATTATAATTAGTAACTTACAATGTTTTTAGTCAATTGTTGTCATTTTAAATAGAAATTAAATCATATTGAAAACATTAGGCTGCTTTTAGCCTTATGCTGGAGCTGGTTTCGGGCAATGAAACTAAGTATGTAAATAATTAAATAAGTTAGCACAATAATATCATGTATCGGCAATCTGGCAGGTTGATGATAGGACCCAACACTACTGTAGCGTATCATTTACTTATCCTCCATGCATCCTAGGTGTATATGACTTTCTTCTTTCAGACGAATGCAATCAGAGTTGCATTAAAAATTATCCTGGGACTCACAAGTTTTAGAACGGCACAGACGGGTGTTTCTGTTCATCAGTCCAAAACAAGTCCAATAAAGTGCATCCATCCATGATAAAAAGTGCCTCACATGGCTTCAGGGGGGTCATTTAAGGCTTCCTGTAGCGAATCAATGTGTTTTTATAAGAAAAATATCCATATTTAAAACATAAGAATCACTTTAATCTACAGTTGTACATGGAACTTGCTGCTTTCGTAAGGACTGTGGCAGTACGGAAAAACTGTCTAAGCTGTTCGCCAATCACGACGCACTGGGACAGCTAACCAATCACAACGCATTTTGTTCTTCGGAAGGTGGGCCTTCATTAAACCCGGAACTAATCGAGCCATTTGTGCCAGGCTGGGGAGAAAGGTATTGTAATAATGTAAACTATGTGAATAATAATGCGTTTTTTTGAAACACCAAGCATGAAGGAATGTTCTAGTCATATACATCTAGGATGGCTTGAACTATTCAACAGGGTTAGAGGTGTATTCTCACCCTAGTATGAGTGATACTAACAGTGATGTTTTTCTTAGCAGGCACCACTAATAATTCAGAAGCCTTCTCTCAGTTCTTACAAAGTCGTTTGACTGCTTGTTACGGGTCGATCAACAAGACAACTTCATATCTGGTGCTCTACACAGTATGGTCCTGTTAGAAACGATTTTAAGAGCAAATACGATGCCAAATCTGGTACACCTGAATGTGCACTACTTGACAAGTCTGCCTTCTCAACGCCTTTATCTTTCTCAAACCAGTTCATTTATTTATGATCCTGTGAGTGGGAACAAAAACGAGGCGATGGCAAGGCAGCTAGCAGGAGCGTTTGATTGCGTCTGATGGTAGGAGCATGGCATCTGCTCCGGCGCCACAGTCAGGGAGCTGTCAGCCTTCTCCGGTGTAATGTGTGCGTGTTTGTATGACAGATGCAGTCTTCGACACACGTGTACACACATAAACACACACACACATTCTCTTCAGACTTCTGCAGTCACTGTTACCTGTCAGAACCCTCTCCGGGCTTCACCACGACTTGAAACGAAGCGTTTTCCCCGCTGCTCTAAAACACACTGTTGGCGGAGAGGAGGAGGCCCTTTTATTAACAGGAATTTGGGCTTGCTGTCACATATCATCCTTCACCAGTAACCTGAGCAAAGAGGAAAGGAAGAAGTAGGTAGAGTGCAAAACGGGACGAGAGAGCAGTTTCACTCCATTTTCTCCTCTCTCGCTCAAAAGACATATAAGGTGCAAGGTGTCAGCAGTATCATCATTATATGGAGTGCAGCTTAATCTTGCTGATGCTAAAGATAAATGGCTAGCGGTTCATAACAAGCCAGCGCGGCGTATTAGGACGTATAGAATATTTTCGTTCGCGCGCCTCAGCATTTCTCGCTATATGATTCCGTTATGCACGCCGAGCTACCTGAAGTACTGAGCAAGCACGTACGGTTGTACCGCCTATTTTTGGAGTGCCTAGTAGAGGATTTTATGTGCCGTACGGTCAAGTTCCTCTTGTTATGCTCAGCATCGGAGCCTTCCCAGAAACAAATCTCAATTAGCAGGGTTGGATAGGCCTCTCTCTCTCTTTCTCGCGCAGACTTCCTCCGTTATTTCCACTGAGGAGGGTGCAACGAGGACAACATTTCCCTCTTTGCAAACAACATGACCGGCAAGCTTTTGCATGCAACAGTAATAATTAGATCTGCCCTAATGAGCCGCCAAACACGCACGCAGACGCACACACATGGCGTAATGAGCAAGCAATAAGACCGTAATTCAGGGCTGCGGCAGGGGGTATAACGTGTATTCCTGGATCTGGCCTCAGCACTTTTAAAGGGATAGTTCACCCCAAAATTAAAATTCAAAATCTTTTGCTTACCCTCATGTTGTTTCAAAATCAAACGACTCTCTCTTTTACACAGAAATATTAGTAAAAATAGGGCAATGTACTTTGTTAATTTATCACAGGTTTTTTCATTTTTTACATTCTAAATTTCTTATTGTATTGTGTTCTCTTTTGGGATTTAAGAAAATGTCTGGAAACTTACTTAATGTCCTGGCAAAAATAATAAAAATAAATAAATGTAAATAATATTTTTTTTATTTATATTGTATTTATTTTCATATATAATTTATTCATTCTTTCATATATATATATATATATATATATATATATATATATATTTATTTATTTTTAAAGTGTACATGGGACTCAAAATTTTTATTTTAATATAATGAATGTGAATAGAGGCTAGCGCTATCAAGTTATATAAAAAGCATCATAAAAGTAATCAATGAGTAAACCAAGGAGTAGCTTTGTATGAAAAACAAATTGAAATTCAGTCATTGAAAATGAAAATCTTCCAACTCGACTGTAGATCTAAAATCAAATATGGCACCATTGATGTCATTTTTTCCCCCATATATCAAATAAAGCTCAGAAATGGCTTCAGAGCACTTGAAATACAGTGAAAAGTTCATATATGATTTTTTTTCAGCTTGAAAGCTGCAGTCCCCATTCATTTGTGGAAAAGACAAATGGAAAAGAGTGACCACTATGTAGTACAAAAATTATTTTTTTAGGTCACACTTTATTTTAAGGTCCAATTCTTGCTATTAATGAACTAATAAGTATAATTTTTGCCTCAGTAAACTCCTAATTACTGCTTATTAATAGTTAGTAAGGTAAAGAATAGTGAGAATTGGTCTCTATTAGTGTTACTTTTTTTTTTGTTATGGGTTTGGAATACAAGTGTGAATATTTCTGATTTGGCTACTAATGGCGCACATTCAGTACATCGGGCTGATTTGTACAGTCCTCCATATGGACGACGTTGGACATGGTGTTTGTTTAGGCTTTTGGATCAAAGCAGGATGCAATGAAACATGCACATGCATAAACACACACATGCACCCAAGTCATCCTGTGTATCGTAATGATCTTACACACACGCG
Organism: Labeo rohita; assembly: GCF_022985175.1. Lineage (NCBI taxonomy): Eukaryota > Metazoa > Chordata > Actinopteri > Cypriniformes > Cyprinidae > Labeo > Labeo rohita. The sequence goes on along the minus strand of NC_066889.1, from coordinate 4,939,121 downwards.
TGGACTCATTTGAATGTACGAACACACTAAATAAGGGGTTGATAAAAGGCAGCAGGACTGTGTTTTCATATTTACGGTTTCAATAATTAAAGTGCATAAATTTGGGGGCTGCTTTAGTTCTGATTAATTATTCATTAACAACATGTTAATTGCATCCGCTTTCTGAATATTTAACAAAATGCAAAAACAAAAGGGGAAAGTGAACGAGCTCTGCATCAATGTTATGAATATTCAAGAAGTTAATGAACAAAAGCCGAGAACGGAACAGAAACAAAGATGCGTTTTGAGGGAGGAATTTAGCATCCTGGGCAGGATTAGGCCGTTTGAAAGATAAGTAATCTCCAAGACGACGCTCGGCATTTCCATAACAATCGCGAAAGCGAGAAGAGAGATAGAGGAAGGACTCAAAGATGAGCGGTCGTCATATGAGCCGTATTCAAAGTGACTTCAGAGTTGGAGGTGACCTGAAATCTCTGGGGTAAAATAAGAATAAGAAACTGTTGAACTACACCCAATGTGGTTCTATAGGTGTAATGCAGCTGATGTGGCAGTGAGTCTACATGTAAAGGAGCGAATGAGGCTTGCCCTAGACTGAGAATACTGAGTAGTATTTGGCATTTAGCAGTAGGTGTGGTCTGCGGTTGGTAATGGTGGTGTTTAAGTGACTGATGGGGTCTGGTGGACTTTGACATTTCCCCGCATAGATAAGCATCACCTGTCCATCAATCCTAGAGCGATCAGAATGCCATCTGTCAATCATCTCCTGTCATGCACTCTAATGCCTGTTACTTCAGTAGCGGACGCATACTCACATGTGTTTGTCATTACCACCTCCCGTATGCAACCTGATCGGACAATAATAAACCACTCCATTACTGTAACACTGTTTATCCTCACAACACCAAAATCTTTCTGGTAACACAAGAAGTGAAATGCTGTAAGCAAACCATTTTACTTACGTAATTGTGCATATTTGCATGTAAAAAGACATGTGACTGACAGGAATGTTCAAATTTGGTTCCTTTACATAATATCTCTACCAAAAAAGTTAGCTAAACCAGAAAAGTTGCCTAAATGTGAGCATAAATGTAATATAATAAGAAAAAAATAATAAGAAAAAAATATTATTTCATATGCACATTAAATATCCCAGCTAACAGGGAATGTTTTTTTTAACTTCAAATAAAATAATAAATATTTGTTATTTGTTATACATTGTCATAATGTTGAGAGAAAACTGAATATGAAAAAAAAAAAAATAATGCTATATTTTGGGGGAAAAAAAGTTGGTAAAATGTAAGAAATGTTTTGAGTGTTAATATAATCATGACAAGAAAACTGGACATTTTAACATTTTTAGAATATTAAAAATAAAATTTAAATTTTGCAAAATAATGTTAATAGAGCATTTTTTAAAAGTGTTTAACCTTTAAATTGTGCTAGAATCAAGACATCAGAGATAATGCTAGAGTCAAGACTTGACATTTTGACGCCTTGTAGAATATTAAAAATAAACATTTTAATAACATTTTATTTTGCATAAAATAATGTTAATAGAACATTGCAAAGTTTTTGTAACCTTTAAAAAATGCTAGAATCACGACAAGAAAACTTGACATTTTGACATTCTTAGAATATTAAAAATAAACATTTTAATAACATTTTATTTTGTGTAAAAATAATGTTAATAGAACATTGAAAAAAAGCTTTTGTAGCTTTTAGATAATGTTATAATCACGACAAGAAAACTTGACATTTGGATGTTATTGTTAATAGAACAACTTAACCAATTTTTGTAACATTTAAAAAATGTTAGAATTACGACGAGAAAACTTGACATTTTGACGCTCTTAGAATATTACAAGTAAACGTTCAAATAATGTTTTATTCTGCTTAATAAAAATGTTAATAGAACACTGTAAAAAAGCCTTTGTAGCTTTTAGATAATGTTATCATCATGACAAGAAAACTTGACATTTTAATGTTTTTAGAATATTAAAAATGAATGTTCAAATAACATTTTATTTTGCATAATATTAATAGAACATTGCAAAGTTTTTGTAACCTTTAAAAAATGCTAGAATCACAACAAGAAACTTGACATTTTGACGCTCTTAGAATATTAAAAATAAGCATTTTAATAACATTTTATTTTACATTAAAAAATAATGTTAGTAGAACACTAAAAAAAAAAGTTTTAACCTTTAAATAATGTTAGAATCACAACAAGAAAACATGACATTTTGACGCTATTAGAATATTAAACATAAACATTTAAATAACATTTTATTCTATGTAGTAAAAATGTTCTTAGAACACTGTAAAAAGGTTTTTGTAGCTTTTAGATAATGTTGTAATCACAAGAAAACTTGACATTTTAATGTTTTTAGAATATTAAAACTAAACATTTTAATAACACTTTATTTTGGATAAATAATGTTAATAGAGCATTGCAAAGTTTTTATAACTTTTAAAAAAATGTTAGAATCACAGCAAGAAAAGTTGACATTTTATTTTGCTTGAAAATACTGCTTAGCGTTGTAAGCAACCTTTGAATAACATGACAAGAAAACAGGACGTCAATGTTTTAGAAACATTTCAAAACAGTGTTACAACTGAACCTGATTAACCTATATGCTTTAAACTGTAAAAAGGAAAAAGAACCCATGCATAGCATGCTTTTGCATTAGCATCCAGCTAAGCATCATTACAACCTACTGCACCTAGCAAGACTAGAAAGCGTGGGTGAATAACATAAAATGTTCTCAGAAACTTAACGCAGCTTAATTCCCCAGTTCATTTTGTGTCCTCATCCCTCAGGCTGTAGGAGAAGGGGACAGGAGGAGACCCATCAGGGATGACACCCCGTATAAACACATTAACTGCCGCGCTAGAGCGCTAGAGTAGCCTTCTTTCAACAAGCTCATTAGTGTCACTTAATTAAAACGGCAGCTTTTGACTTTGATGCAAGAGGAAGCCGTGGTAAAAAGGTGCCCATTATGGAAGTGGAGCACACGCAGACACGCGTTCACGTAAAAATACAGGAACGGCTTTGAAGGAAAGAAAGATGCAGCAAACAAGAAGCAGAATAAAAGAAGAAGCAATTTTTCTGGTGATGGATTGCGGTACACAGTAATGGACCCGAATTATACCTGTTTCTTGCAACTTGCATAAAACATTATTAAATGCACAGCAACTTTGCATAAGCCAAATTAATCAGCGTCTACGTTTGCGGTGGCAAATCACGACCTGAGCTTATTGATCATGGTTTTGTTAGAGCGGTGCTTTCTTAAGAGCAAAAGACTTAACTCAGCGAGGCAGCGTGTGGAACGCTCTCGTCTGTACGGGTGGAGGAAGAGAGAGAGGCAGCATTGAAATGCAAGCACCCATTCTGTGCTAATTAAAGCTACAACTCCTGAAATGCCATAATAACTGTTAATTACGGGCTCTGCTTTTTTCAACGTAATTTGCTAATTAGTCGCTACATTGGTGTGGCGTCTCCGGCTGGTTATTGGCAGGGCTGAGCGACAGCTACTTGTGACTGGAGTGTAAATGACACCATTACGAGGTCCAGCAGCACTCGCGACCTGCCAGAAAACACTTAATTGCTTCTAGAACAATCTGGCAAAGAGGAAGACCTTTATTCCATTTCCAATGTCCAGAGCTTCGACTCTTTTGTCTGTAAATTTAGCTATTACTTTGCAGTATTTCGTGTCTTTAATTACTTGTGGGTCTTGTTTTCTATGGTGAGGATGTCATGAGCTTTACATCTTGGGCTTAAATTTACAATTTTACTGCTTGTCTTAACACGGTAGCTAATGGAATGTTAAAGACCACCTGAAATGGATTGCGGAGGGCTGTATTCTTTCCTGTCATGCATATTTCCTGTTAAAACTTTGAATATTTCACCTTTTTACATAACCAAAGCCTTTAGTTTACAACACACACTGGAAAATGTTTTACCGCGTTTAGTATGTATGCCACTTCCCCAGTTATTTTACACCACACCCTAGCAAAACATTAACTATTTACGCCAAACCCTTTAAAAAGGGTATTTTTTTTTTTTTTTTTTTTTACACCCCGTCATACCAAAACATTTAATATTTACACCACAACCTGTAAAAAATGTTTTTGTTTGTTTTACACAGCACTGACCAAAACATTCAGTATTTACACCATACACTGTAAAAAAGGGTTTTGTTTGTTTGTTTTACACCCCACCATACGAAAAGATTTAATATTTACACCATACCCTGTAATAAAGGTTTTTGTTTGTTTTTTTAACACCCCATCATACCAAAACATATTTATGATGTCACACCCTGTAGTAATGTTTTATTAATATTAATTACACTACATCCTATAAAAATGTTTTTGTTTGTTTGTTTCTTTGTTTTACACCACACCCCACTGAAATATTTATTTACACCAGGCTCTGTACAAAATGTTTTTGTTTGTTTGGTTTTTTAATTTTTTTTCACCACATCAGAGCAAAATATTTATTATTTACACTACAACTTGTAAAAAGTTTTTTGTTTTGTTTTGTTTAGTTTTTTTGCTTTTTTACACAACACCCCAACAAAACATTTAGTATTTATGGCAATAAATAAATAAAAAATTATATATATATATATATATATATATAAATATAAACATTTATGGTAGTATTTAAGCCACAAACTGTAAAAAATATTTTGTTTATAATACAATCCATCAAAACAGTGATTTTCTACTTGCTATTGCCAGTCGCAGAGTGATGGTATTTGGAAAGGACATTGTCTTTTTAGAGAGTGTTTTATTAGACAACAATATGTATATGCTTTTTTGATCTGTGAGGCCTTATTGTATGAATATTGTTTGGCCCATTTTCCAAGATGGAAAAGAAAAATGTGATGACATCAGTGCTCACAGAAATTTCAATCTCCACTTTAATTTCATGAGATCTTTTATCTTATGCTTGTTTAAGTGTTTATAAACAGCAGGTATATACATTTTGGTACACAAACATCTAACTGAGTCTGGCTTGTGTTGTACTTCCTCAGATTTTATAAAAAAAAAAAGTTTCTCCTCCATTTGCTATGCCTAAACAGCTGAGTAGTAGCGTTTTGAACATTTCCTGGTTTTGAACATATCTCTTCCATTTTCCAAACAGATGATCTCACCATACATGTGTTTCCATCCTAACACCCCCTCCCCCTTAAAAAAACTGTTTCTGTTTTTATAATGCTGGTGAGATTTATTTAGAAAGAAAACTGAAAAGCCCCTCCAGCTTTGCTTTCGTAATGCATTTCGTGTTGTGACAGCCTCTTTAATGTGTTGTAACTGTAAGCCGTCTCCATCTGTGTTACTTTACACCTTTGGAGATCTTTACAAATGTTATTCAGATATTGGCTTTCAAAGCACATGGCTTAAAATTAACTGTATAATTAACTAATCAACATTTCCTTGTTTCTCTTCCTCTCTTTCATGTCCCGTGGGTCTTCACTGCAATTTGCACAAACAGGTAGGAGCGCATTTGTTTATTCACATTTGAAGTGCTCTGGATTTTTGGGTTTGAGAATCTGGTCTGTGTAGCTTCTTTATGACTGAAGGGTTGGCGTCTGTATATGTAAATAATCCTGCATTTGATTTCGAGATATAATGCAGCCATCATTTGGCGAACAGTTGCTCAGTGAGAAAAAAACACTATGTTTTGTTCGCTTAACAGCCACAAATCAATGAGCTGACCACAAGATAGAGAATAAAAAAGAATGCATAATCAAATGCATTAAAAACACAATGACGATGTATGCGGTTCAGTGATGACGTCAGCACACACACTGCTTTCTTTAGCAGTCAGGAATGAGGTCACCTACTATGAGGGTGGCAGTTTGCTTTTTCTGCTTTCTTTATGGTTTTTTAATGACTTCTTCCAAATTCCTGCAGAGGACGGGGCGAAAGAAGGGGGGTTGCGGAGGGGTCGGCTTTGCCCTGATTAACTCAAACATCACCTCAGAGCTGGCCTATCAAATCAGCCAGGATTCGTGGCCTAGGCCGTACTCCTAGGGTTCATTAGACAGTGTAATCAATAATGAAGGGGTCCTCCCTGCCGCCCGTGAACAGTCACGGTACCGTCGTTTCCCCCGTCTGCCTTCCCCCCCCAAAACTGGCCCCAACCATCATCCCATCATCCTGTTAATCAAATTACTCCTGAACCAAAATTGACAGTTTTCATTAATTATAAAGGATTATTCTAATTGCAATTCAAATTTATTCATTTAGAACAGACGGCGTTCAGTAATATTTCAGCGCATTTGCATATTAAATGGAGAGGGTTGGTTATTAGGTATGCTAATGTATGCATATTTCCTTATTTTGAACGGGTGGGCCATATGCGGCAGCGGTGCGCAAGGCAGGTGAGGAATCTCCAACACGTTTAATTTGTTTGACAAACACGGCGGGGGCCGCAACACGTCCTCTGCCACCCGTCCGTTCGCTCTCCTGTCTCCTTCCCAGTTCTCGGCGAGAAAGGCTCCCCCGTCGCGTCAGCTGGCGCGAAAACCGGCATGGGTGACGCCGGCGCGGCAGAGGGGGCTGCCAGCGTGCCGAGTTTATGTGTGTGTGTGAGTGAACATTGATGTAGCGTATGAACAGCTTTGCCATTACATCATTTTAACCCTTTTTATCTCTCCGGTTTTTGGGTTTGACCCACAATTTGTTGAGGACGCCAGTATCGTGTTTCAAAGGAGAGCGTCTGAGTGGTTTGTTTTTTGATATGGCTCCCCCTCCACCCCCACGCCTCTTGTCTGTTTTTGAAAGCTGTGATCCTGTCATTAGTCGACACGTCTGTGATGAAATCAGCCCTTTAAAAATCCTTAAAGCTCCTGTCGAGCTTGCAGATTTTCAAGGTCGTTCGGTGCAAGTGGGAACTGGGAAAGCGGAAAGAGGGGAAACTCTTATAAAAAAAAAATCTAAATTCAATCTCATCAGGTATTGCCAAGTAACCAGAAATAAATGTAGGAAAAGGGTACCTTATTTTCAAACATGTGCTATATTGAACATTGCAGCATAATGCACATAATGTATACCTCAAACCATGTGACCCTGGACCATAAAACCAGTCATAAGGGTCTTTTTTTTTAAATGAGATTTATACATCATCTGAAAGCTGAATAAATAAGCTTTCCATTGGCTGAGGTACAACTATTTGAAAATCTGGAATCTGAGGGTGCAAATAAATCAAAATACTGAGAAAAAGTTGTCCAAATAGCAATGCATATTACTAATCAAAAATGATGTTTTGATATATTTATGGTAAGAAATTTACAAAATATCTTAATGCAACATGATCTTTGCTTAATTTCTTAATGATTTTTGGCATAAAAGAAAAATCTATCATTTTGACCCATACAATGTATTGTTGGCTGTTGCTACAAATATACCCATGCTGCTTATGACTGGTTTTGTGGTACAGGGTCACATATATGTCAGAACTCCTAATGCTTCCCCTTTTATTTTGTCACGTTTTGATACAGAGTTTAGTTTTCTTGTCTATATGCAAATGTATAAATTTAATCTAAAAGTTTACCATTTTAATGTGAAATGTATCTCTTAATATAATTAACAATCACAGCTAAGTAACTTATTTAATTAAATGAAGTATAATAATATTATTTAGTATAGTTCAACAAGTCATATAAAAATATCATTCTGTATGACATTCTTGCTGTTCATAATGCTTAATATTTAATGCAGATTTAATGCACTTGAAGTGTACATGTGCTTAGCCATGTAATACATCATTTTTCAAACTTCCCAACAGTGCTTAAAGGGATAGTTCACCCAAAAATGAAAAATCTGTCATTAATTACTCACTCTCATGTCGTTCTAAACCCGTAAGACCTTCGTTCATCTCTGAAACACAAATGAAGATATTTTTTATGAAATCTGACAGCTTTCTGACCCTCCATAGAGAGCAATGCAGTTGACACATCGTTAAAATACAAAGGTCCATGTGACATCAGTGGTTCAACCGTAAATTTACAAAGAAACAAGCAGTGTTAATTTCGCTGACAAATAATTTTCGGCAGAATTTTCATCAACAACATTTTTTCACCAACGACCATAATGAGACGATAATGAAACAAAAATGCATTGCGAATGATAAAAACTGTTTTCGTCAACGAATAAAAACAAGACAAAAATGTTACAGAGGGACGATTTGGGAAGAGATTCATTCAGAACGAATCAGCTGCATGTTTAGGAGGTTTAATACGTACATTCGTACATGCGTACATGCGTACATGCGTACACTCAATTCTAAGACTAAATCAAAATTTGCTGTCAGACTTAACAAGGATACAAGAGTACTTTTTGTGCGTAAAGAAAAATAAATTAACACATTTATTTAACAATTTCTTTTCTTCCTAAAACTTAAGGTTCTTAAATTGATGATTGAACCACTGACGTCACATGAACTATTTTAACAATGTCCTTACTACCTTTTTGGCCCAAAAAAGTGTCAGTGTGCTGTTTATGCAGGATCAGAAAGCCCTTGGATTTCGTCAAAAATATCTTAGTTTGTGTTTTGAAGATGAATGAAGGTCTTACAGGTTTGGAACAACATGAGGTTGAGTAATTAATGACAGAATTTTCATTTTTGGGGTGAACTATCCCTTTAATTGTTCCGTTTGGCTAAGAATAACAGAATATAAGGTTGCACGTAAATACAGTAACAGTCTTTAACTGTCTGGTGTGTCACATTGAGTCCTAACAGCTCTATTTATCACTGTCAGCTGTGGAGACTGTAGCAGGGCTGTGGGGGGTGCTACAGCTAAAAATGAGCCCCTCCGTCGTTTGTGACTCTTGCAGAAACCCTAGCAAAGGCAGAGCGGACCCTGAAGCCTGTCAGATTGGCCCCTGCTGAAATTAATGAGGTGTAGACAACAGCAAGACTGGCCTATATTGTCAGCATTCATAGTCAATGTTCAAGACTTACATTACTCTTTTTTTACCACCTTGCAGTTTTCATATTGGAACCACCATGATGTGTGTTAAGACATGGGTTACATGGGATTCACCTTGTTCTGAGCTATGAATTTACTACAGAAACAGCAAAAACGGTTGTTCTTATGTCATATTATATTGTTGCCTCTCAATCGAGCCAGCTGAAACACTCTCCAAAAATCTCTCTCTCATTTGAGGGAAATCTGAGTCATTTTCTGCTGACGCTATATATCTTGGTATTACTTAAATAATGAAGCTAAAGTAGCTTCCACAGCACTGCTAAAGACAGGATTCTACAAATGTATTATTCTGTAAAGATTTGATACATTTTTAATAAAATCCTCCCTGCGGTGTCAGGGCTCATCCACGCATTAATGCAGCGGTTGACCGTTCCCGTGCAGGTCCAGCGGAGGTGAGCGGCAGAGGCGGAGCGAGACGAACAGGCTAGAGTGCATTTGTTCTGAGAAATATTTAAAGATGGCAGGGCGTTACAGGACATGAGCGGTATTAGACGAGAAACATGCTGCCATGAATATTTCATGACACTGGGATGTTGTGACTAAATAAAAGATTGAACCTGAAATAGAAATGAACCAATGGCTAGGTGCTGAGGCCACTCTTTCTGTCACTCGCCTGAGACTCCACTCCACTGTGAGATGATGCTGTCATACTGTACCACTAACAGTGTGATACAGTCATCATTAAAGATGGACCAAGCCCATCTATGGAAACTAAGCTGCAAAAATGGTTCAGGGTAATGATAATCTGTCATATAAAGACCACTTTTTTGAGCAACACTATGAATTACACTAATATTCTGAGTAATTCTGTTAGTGGACTTGGGTAAAACTTATTCTGATCAGTTGGAGACATAGTTGGAAAGATTATATGCCTATATGTGACGAGTGGATCTGAAGTTGGATGGTTTGCCTCATTTCCTGATCCCACTACCTTATTTTATTATTATTTAAAATATAAATACAAATAATTTTTTTAGAATTAATTGTGTTAGGATAGGACAACAATTGGCCGAGATACAACTATTTGAAAATCTGGAAAAAATAAATAAATAAATAAAATTAAATAAAAATAAAAATAAAAAAATGAGAAAATCATCTTTAATGTTGTTAGCAATGCAAATTACTAATCATAAATTAAGTTTTGATATATGTATGGTAGAAATTTTACAAAATGTCTTCATGGAACATGATCTTTACTTAATATCCTAATGATTTTTGGCAAAAAAAAAAAAACAAAAAAAACCCATACAGTGTATTTTTGGCTATTTTTGGTTTTTGCTTTTTCTGTTGGCTGCACTGTTTTGTTACCATAATAAATATAAATTTAATTTAAAATGTCAAATATATGTCAATATAATGCTCAATATGTTTTTTTTCCATGCCATTTTTACATTTAAAAACCTGTACAGATTTGACCCAGATTTGTATCTGGTATTTTGCCAGTTCTTAATAATAATGTCATAATCAGACTAGACCTAACCAGTGTCCAAACCTAGCTCTCTTAGTCTAGACTGAGAGTCTGTACCGGTCTCTGTATTATTGATGGCAGTTCAGCCTCCCCAGGGGTCTGCCATGGCTGTGCTGTTGGCACGAGACACAGAGCGCCATCTATCACCTTAAAGAGCCTGCAGGCATGACGGGAAAGAAGGAAAGAAGGGAGTTCCACAACAAAAATGAGCCTTCTTAGTCCGGTTTGAGTTGTCATTGATGTATTACAGCATCAGCGCTATTCAGAGAAAGAGGGAGTTTGTGGAAAACACAAGTTTACAAATTTTACCACACTGAAAATGAATGACATCTGTTTGCCGTCATGCTGATTATTATTCCAGGCCCTCTATGGGGTCACGACCCCTGACATCCGAGGTCAAAGCTGACCTCTCGCAACGTGACCACTTTCTTCGTCACTATTTCCTTCCTCAAATCAAAAATAGAGATTTTAAAAAAAAAAAAAATCACTGCAGTTTTTGGAAATTAAAAGATGCAGCATTCCACGCAGTGAGATTGTTTAGGAAAAATGTGCATACTGTGCACAAGAATGAAGTTAAAATCATATTTTACTGTGTTGTTCAGAACAATCACAATCAAAATGCCCCAGGTTCTTCTTTTTTGTCCTGTGGGACGACTTTGTGGCTCCAGTATCAGCTACCTGTGCTCGGTGGGTGTGAGTAACATACAGCAGAAGCCGCCGCTGGATGATGTCAGTGTGTGTGAGTTTGGCTGCAGTCTCTGTGTATTGTCGGACAAGACCTAGTGCAGATGTAGCTGCCTGGAGGCTGTGTAATGCTAGACCTGCCTGCTCTGGTGCCCGGTTTGGGTTACACACACACTCAGTCATAACGTGGATCACTGGTTCTCGTAAAATCCCACGCTCCCCCCACCGTTATTCTCTCTATCTCAAATGGGACAACTCACTTGCATGTATGTACTCCATCCTTAAAGGGATAATTTACCTAAAAATGAAAATTCTGTCATTAATTACTCACCCTCATGTCGTTCCAAACCCGTAAGACCTTTGTTGAACGCAAATGAAGATAATCGTTTTGATGAAATCTGAGAGCTTTCTGACCCTGCATAGACATAGTCCCAGAAAGGCAGGAAGGACATTGTTAAGACATCATTAAAAAAACTCACTTTTATGTGAACAATCAGATTGAGACATATCTTATCGTCGCCCACTGAGTTATACCCATCATGAGCTGTATCATAGTGCGCTACATTTCCTTGCGTTCAAAGGGGGTGAAGTGCATTCCTCAGCCCATTTTTCAGCAAGATAAATATGACACAAGCCATGACTTCCCCTGAAGTAAATACTGTAAATAATAAAAGACGCTTCCCTCATGGCCATTTATAATGAACTGCGCACAAGGGGGTAAAGAGAAGAGAATAAAAACATCAGACTGCGTAGCGAAACACTGCTAACAAATTAGATTAACACAAAGAATAGAGATTTGCATAAGCCTTTTTATTTACCCAAGCCTTTGTTGCTATTTCTATTCATTGTTTAGAGTTTTACAGTAATTTTACAGTTACCTCAGGGAATGGAGGAGTTACTTGTCATTGTACTAATTTTGGTTCACCAAAAAATTTAGGAATAAAACCATTATATAAATAAAAACCATAATAGAGACCGCCAGTGTGCTTCTCAGTTGCCTCTTAATAGGATGCAATGCTTTTTGGCTGAATTTGGTCTACTAGAATCTTGAATCCTCTCCAGTCCTTGACCCTTTCTTTTTTTGGGCCTCTTTCCTGAAAACACACAGCTTTAGATCTGGTTTATTGCATAATAATGATTATTCACTGGCCATATTTATGACTGAGACTAAGCTGTATCCGAGTGTGGGAAACTGACCTTTATATTTTTGGGAACGTGGACAGTGAAATTATTTTTAACCTTAAAAATGTGCAGTTCATTTATTATGTAATCCTCATTTTAAATGAAACGAGAATATCTGTTTTAATAACTCTTTTCTGCTTTTTTTAAACTTAAACTTTTTCTGCAAGCTCCCTCCTTTATGCAATATTCTTTATTTAGCCACCGGAAAATGATCCTCAGCTGTGCTGATCATATCCCACGTCTATCAGAGCCACTTCTCAATGTGACCCATCCGCAGTAATTAAACCAGACACAAATAAGAAGGTGATGGCATCTCTGCTATAATGCAACTCTTTCCCAGGATTCTGCGAGATAATCAGGAGATTTTCCCTGTCTATTATCCTGCCTAATCTCCATCCACTAATTAACTAGCGCTCTTGGAGCTAGATGGGCAAATCCAACTGTAGTTCAACAGCGAGCAGATGTTCAGAGCAGGGAGAGAGTGAACCTGAAAGTCCACACACAAGAGATAGAGCCAAAGGAGGGATTTGTGAGGGGAAGTCGTAAGCGGCTAATGCCAATCAAAGCACTTGTTAGGAGATTTTGTTAACATGATTAGAATCAGAAAAGTGTAAGTTTCAAAGATTTACTAGGAATTTGACTTGGGGAGTTGATCCCAAGGTAATATCAAACATTATATGGAGTAAACTTACAAAAATGCACGATGTGACTGTGTAGAGTTTGTTCAGAAATGTATTAATCTTGTGAATTATATGCGTTTTCTACTTATAAAATAACCTTGAACTATCTTGGCACAACGTGAAGTTGAGGAATGTTGTGAAGCAACAAAATCACAGCCAATATAAACATATTTGATGTTTATGCCACAGTTTGAAATCTGAATTATGGTAAAATGAGATGACAGCTTGTAAATCAATATAATGCTATTTAAAGCAAGATTTTAAACCGGTCTGAATGGAATGTGAATTGATCAATATGAATTTCACTGTGAACAGCTACCAAAGAAGCTTGAAAAAAAAGTGATATTCAGAATGTTTTGATGTTAGGGCTAGATACAAATCGGGTAACACTTTATTTTAAGGTCCAATTCTCGCTATTAACTAGTTGCGTATTAGCAGGCATATTAGCAAGCATATTGGCTGTTTATTAGTACTTATTAGGCACATATTAATGCCTATATTTTAGATCCCTTAACACAACCCAATACCTACACTTAACAGCTACCTTACTAATTATTAATAAGCCACAAGTCAGGAGTTTATTGATGGGAAACTCTTAGTTAATAGTGAATATGTGTTCCCTATTCTAAAGAGTTACCACAAATTTTAAATAAATTTTAATAGTCGTCATCGGAATCATTTCCTCAAATCCTAATAATGATCATTTAATGTTTTCCAGTGTTTTAGTTACAAGAAAACACATATTTTGTGGTGTGTTTGAGGGCTGCATGCAATAACATATACAGGATGACACATGTAGTCTGATTCACAAAATAATGACTCTTATCAGCCTATGCTTTTTAGTGAATGATTTACATACTGCATCCAGTGTAGTCCAACTCACAAATGACTCCAAATGAATCCTTTTAATGAATCACTCAAAAAGATTGTGTTTTGAGGTTACTTTTCAATCAGTCTGATAGACTGAACTCTTAGTGAATCAGCACCAAGTTGTCATTACTATATTACTGAATCTAAGTCAGAATAGAGTGCTTTGGGGAAATTTTGATGCGCAGCCCAATGCACTTCCTGATTTGGAAGCTCACATCAGCATGAAAGAGATTTTGATTTATTTCTAGACACTTTATTGGTCGTTCCTAGTTAGGACCCAGTGTAAATGTCATTGCACACTGAATCCGAAATTTTCATCCAAAGTTTTCACATAAATACCTCACGCATACTGTGTATAATAAATACCTCATGTTGTGTCAATCACGTTTACACACTGCCTTCGAAATTTTCGCCCGTCATAAAAAATTCGGGTCAAGTTCGAATTTCTGCGTTTTCACAACTGTAGCAAGCATTTTTAAAGGATGGCGAAAACAAAAAAATTAAGAAAAAAAAAAAAAACGCATACAAAAATTCCGAACTTGAATTCAAAATTTCGAACGACCTTAAGACTTGAGAAATTTCTCTTTTAATTCTAGGGATGTAACAATATCAAAATTTTAATATTACGAAGTCCACAAAACAATGTATATTGCAATTAAAAAACAAAAACAAATTAAGAACTGGAAAACAATGAACATTGTGTACATTTTAAAGTTTAAATAATTAAAATAATAATAATAATTATAATAATAATAATTATTATTATAACAATTGGAGTAACAGCCATATATTGTAAAACAGCTGTGCTGTAAAATAAATGAAAAAAATATAAATAAATTAACCCTAACCCTAACCCATTTAAATTGCTCGCTGTCAGCAATTCATACTGCACTTTTAAGCTTTTATTTTGACAGATGTTACAGTAGAGCTTTTATTTTGAAGAAATACTCCAGCTTCAGTGAAAACAGTAAAACATGCAGCAAACGCAGGATTAAGCCATATTGTGCTTTCATTTTAGTTCGTTTGACAGATACTGTGCCAAAGCATAATGTCCCAAAACACAACTTTAAAGATCTTTTATGTTAAATATATCTTAAAAACTGCGCTTTTTGCCCGGAAAATTGTTTTATATTGTTCACGTGACTATGATAATATCAACACAGTTTTGCTGTCGCAATATTGATAATATTTTTACATCCCTATTTAATTCTCATTTAAACGTACCATTTTTCCTCATCCAAAGGACTCTTATAGCCTCAATCCTGTCTTTTCACTGGAAAATCAAACCCCTGCCAAATCTGATCAGATGGACCATGAATGAGGTCATCATCTGGAGACAGTTGACCAGGCAGAGCGAGAAACCGTCTTGTTGTCCTTTTATTTGTCTCTGCTGAAGACAGGATAAGACAGGTGGAAGAATGTGGACGTAGTGGCTGTCAGTATGAGTTCTCAGTGCCTCGACTTCACTCTGCTGTCTATGAATTATTTGTGGAGCCAGCGATGACAAAAGAGTGTGTCTCATCAGACGCCACCTCAAGCTCTTTTGATATTGGCAAGAAGAATGGCGTGGAAACATCCATATTCCGGGTGTTATGTGTATCCGGCGAGCATTTGTACAGCTGTACACACACATCTACGCCTTTGATATGTGGAGAGAGACATATGATAGCCGATTTCTGGTTGAGATGGGAAAGTGCCTCTCAGCGTTGTGTAAGCTGTCTGCTGACACGTGCAGAAAATCATTCACATGCCTGGAGCGTCGAGTCGGTTAGCTGTCTTGTGTTATAGACTGTGCGAGATGGGTTCTGTGTACACTGCAGGGACTTGTTTCAATTCTGTAATGATTGCTGGATGTGCCATAACAAGGTACAATATTTTACGTTCCATTTGAGACAAATTTTTCACTCCCTGTGGAGGCACATCAAAACCCCAAGTGTCAGTGACGAAAATAAACCTTACAATATATTAAAACATAGGAAACATGCATGATTTGAACAGTCAAGTCACTTGTGTTTATCTAGCACTTTATACAATACAGATAGTTTCAAAGCAGCTTCACAGTGATAAGCAGGAAAAGTGGCAAAATTAAAGACGCAAACTTCATCAAAATTGAGTAAAATTGCTGTACAGAAGACTATAGTGCTATTATTCAGCTCAAGTTAGTTCAGTGTTGATTCAGTTCAGTATAACATTGTCAATGTTGTAAAATTGGTCAGTTATAAAACATAATTCAGCCATAAAGCTATAAAAGGCTATAAAACTGGTAAACATGACATGAAATAAAAATCACAGAAATTCACAAAATGGTCTGGTAATTTTAACACGACAAATGTTTAGAAATAGACTATTTTATTTTTATATTTCTGTTTTTTGTTATTTATTCTCAAAACAAAGAGCAAGGGATGTATATTAGATATGTATGTGATGCTATATCTTTGTATTTTATCATACCTGTATTTATCGTGCTTTCCTAGAGAATGATGGGAAATGCAGTTTTGACACAAAAGCCTATCACCTACTAAACTAGGAATATGAGTAGCATTTTCTGTATATACACAGTTAACAAAATGCCAACAAACTAAACTTATTTGGAATTATGTAGTTTATTATTAGTTTGTCAAATAATAGTTTATTATTTGAAAATTAAGTTTTAGGGCTTCTAGTTCATGTCTGTTTTAGGTTACTGTGGAAATGTAATCACTGTAAATAAAATTGTGGTTTCAACTTAAAATAATTTGTTACCCTGCTGCCTTAAAATGTTACGTTTAGTCAAAATTAATATCCAAGTTGTCACTTAGTAAAACTTAACATTTCAAGTTGACTAAACTTATTTGAGTTGACTAAACTATAACGAACATTATTTTAAATTGACTTTTTACAGTGAAATTACAAGTTACCCTATTTAAAATGTCATAAATAGTGTAACTATTTCAGTTTCTTTATTAAAGTAATGTAACTGATTACATTACTTTCCAACATTTCTAACAAATATTTTCAACAGTTTTCAACCTTCATTACTTAAATTAAGATTATAATAATTTAATTTTAAAGCACAGCTACCACAAAATCAGACTTTAGCACCTCTTTTTACTTTGAGATTGTACTGAGGTTAAATATAGATTTAAAACCATAACAACAGATATTCCTTTCATAGACGCTAACATCTAACAATGGGTTGAAAAAAAACGAATCTTATATATATATATATATATATATATATATATATATACACACACACAAAACTTAAATAGAAAATAAAACAGTTATCAAATAACATTGGTATCCCATACAGCAGTGCAATTTGGGGAAAAAAAATCAATTAAATCTGTAAGTGTGTGTGAAAATTTTGAGATGTAACCCCCTTTGTAAACGTTAACATTTTCATAAGTAACTGTAATTTAATTACACATTTTTTCTTAGTAACTGTAACTGATTACAGTTACATTGACTTTGTAATTAAATTACATGTAACTAGTTATTCTCAACACTGTCTGTTAGCTTTGAGGCTAAATTCTATGCTAATGTAAATAAATAAAAATGTCTTTTTTGTGAGAAAACACCAAGAAAATAGATGACTCATGTTGCGCTTGTGGGCGTATCTAATTTTTCTCATCCAATTAAATGGTCGCTAGAATGAAAATGTCCCTCCCACTAATACCATGGCGTATGGCTGTGACATAAACAAGACCTGTTGGTTAAATTTTGCTAGTAGGCTTTTAAATTGCCTTTTAATATGTTCCTCCCCATTTTCCTGTTTCAATAGGAAATACATCAACAAAGAAAAGGAAACTTGTAAGTCTTGTAATATGACCATTTTAACATGACTTAAAGTCAGCAGGCAAGAGAGCTCTATATACAAAATGCTAACGGAATCACATTGGAAAAGAGAAGCAAGGAAACAATAGACTAAATAAAAACTGAACACAAGACACGCAGACAAACAAAAATCAACACAACCATTAGCCAAGTAAACTCTCTCACTCCCTGTTCGCTTCAGTCTGTTTTCCCTGGTCTCTCGCCCTGGTGTAACCCACCACTCAATTCACCTCCCCAGAGAAGACAAACAGACAAAGAAGAGGTATAAAGCCAGTGTTTGTGTGCAAGAAAACAAAAGTAGTAAATCTGCCAGGCCCCAAGGTACGGGACCCTCCCAGCCCTGCTAACCGTTAATCAGCCCTGCCTCTGTGAGTGTGTGTGTGTGTGTGTGTGTGTGTTAGCTGGGCTAATGATTTCCCAGCTAGACCACCACACCAGCCCCCCCACGACCCCCTGAGCTAGCCCCCAAAATCAATCTTGCTCTCATGAATTATTGAGTTGTTTGCCTTCAGCCTTTTACAATAGACACTAAAGGAGACCTGTCTCCCTCTTTTCCTTTCTCTCTCAGACTATTTTTGCTTTTTTTACTCTATTTCTATCATTGGGTTGGTTTGTTGGCGACTCTGTCAAAGAGGTTTCCAGAGGTCAGGTCATCTTTCATGCCAGGTGAAAGTAGGACTGTGTGTGTGCTTTTGGCTAAAGAGTCAATTTCTTCTTGGGTCAATCCAAGATGCTGTCTGTAATAAGGATGTCAAAAGTACCAGTACTTAAGTGGATGCCACCAGTATCTTTATAGTACTAATAGTGAGTGCATTTTTACTTATTATAGTAATGTTTAATATTTATGGTTATTTAATATTTATATATTTTTAATTGTTTTTAAGGATACATTTATATATATATATATATATATATATATATATTTTAAATAATTTTAAATTATTTAGAGTATATTTTCATTTAATTTAGAGATTTGTATTTATTTGTTTTTATTTTTAATAAATGTTTTAATTGCATTAAAAAAACCCGTTTTTTTTTATTATTTGATTTCAATAAGTAGTGTAATTGAAATGCATGTTTTGCATTGTTTAAATATTCAGAAGGCTTGACGGAATCCTTCAAAAATCCTGTGAAACCCAACAATAACAACAAATTACAAACGATCATTATGCTAATTCATTATCTACTTGTGTTTCTAGTTCAAGTAGTTATATTAGCACCACAAAAAAGCGAGTTGAACTCAGCAGCCCAACAAGGTGTCTTGTTATAGAATAACTGTGCCTACAACACCGAATATAAGCATGAATATGATCCAGGTGAACCAGTCATCAACTTGATTTCCATATCTCCAGGGACCTCTCGGTTTGATTGACAGGCCTCTGTTCCCACACTGGGGTGAGCAATTACCAGTCCTGCATATTAAGGATTGCTTGCGTAAAATAATGCTCCCGCGTGATTTTCTCTTTCTGTGTAGTTTTTGAGGCTGGTCTTACATTTATGCATATTTGAAACTGAGAGAAAGAGAAATTTCATCTAAAAACATTATAGCAAGAGTTAGGAGTGAGTCGATCCGTAGCAGTGATTTAATCATGGCACGACATCATCGTTTGAGTGACATCACATCTAGTAATCGTGTCACACCCTTTTTGAGTCATAGAACTGGCATTAAAGGAATAGTTTATTGCGAAATGAAATCAGCCTCATGTCATTCGATACCCATGTGACTTACTTTCTTCATGAGGTAACGTTATGAGAAAATAGTAAGGAGCTGTAAAATACCAAAAAATGCTTAAAAAGCACCAAAAAGAGCAAAATGATCTGCATACATTAAAATACGACAGGTCAAAATGCATTACACCAGGTTTGACACGCTGACAATGGAGAATCAATGATATTTCATGACAGTGACATCAGACTTGGCCCTACATATTTTATAAGCGAGAATGAGATTTGCAAACTATGTCATATGGGTTTAGCTTAAATTGTGACAATTTTCAGCTTTGAGTGAACTCATGCTTAACATTAACAGTGAGATATTTTTCTATGACTTTTAGTGCATGATGTGTGATATATGTGAGATTTCACTAATTAGATGACAGACTTAGTAGCACTGATATTATTTAACATTGATAGTAGCATAATTTGCAGTTTTGAGTCACATATAGCGTATAAAGTGTGTGTGAAAAAGAACAATGTGTGTGTGCTGATCCGAATTCGCTTTAACCAACAAAATCTGCCAAATAAAACACAACCACCTCTTTTCTGATTACAAACACATGTAAACGCACACAAGAATATGCCTAGTATTTCTCTTGGCAAGATGGTATTGACACTGTTGCAATAATGGTATCATGTGACTGCTGCTGTCAGCATTGAATTCTAAACACTACATCAGGAGCCAGTTCTACAGTATTCAACAAACTGATCTGGTCAAATTTAGGTATATTTTTCATGTTTAATTTCTGTTAGCATATCATTTTATGTGCACATGCCAGTGGCATGAAATTAAACTGCAAATGCACAGAAACGTACAGCATTGCAGTTAATGCATGGTATTACTGCTTTATTACTATGTAATAAATGTGTAATAACACAACTTGAAATCTCTACGTGGTGATTTCGGAAATAGTGAATGGTAAATTTACGTTTATTTAATATTTATATTTTTTTTTAATAAGTGTTTTTAATTATACATATTTTTAAATTATTTTTAAATTATTTAGAAAATCAGATTAATCCATTAACGTAATTCATGAATTTAATTTACTGTGCTATTACTATTTATAGTGATTTTTAATATTTGTATTTATTTTATAATTTTATTTTTACATTTTTTTAATTATTTTAAATTAATCGATTTAAAAATAAAGTACTGTAACTTAAGACGCTTTCATACTTTCATACATATGTTATTACTGTGTTATAAATGTGTAATTACTAAGAAAAAAAATGTGAAAAAAGTTACTTTTGAAAATGTTAACGTATACAAAGGGGGTTATATCTCAATATTTTCACACACACCTACAGATTTAATTTTTTTCCCAAATTGCATTGCTGTATGGGATACCAATGTTTCAGGAGTTTAGGACACAGAATAGGACACATGCTTATTTGATAACTGTTTTATTTCATATTTAAGTTTATTTATATGCTTTTCATACTCAACTCAAAACGTGCAGTTAATGCATATTATTACTGTTATTACTGTGTTATAAATGTGTAAATACACAACTTTAAATCTCTTTGTAGGAATGATATATTTATGTATTTGTACTATTACCATTTATAGTGATTTTCAATATTTGAAATGATTTAATATTTTAGTAAATGTTTTTAATTATACTTTATAATTTAATTTATTAAGTGCTGTAATTTAAAACACTACTTCCATGTTTTGCATTGTTTAAATATTCTGAAGGCTTTACAGAACCCTTCAAAAGGATGTGAAACTCAATAGTAACAACCAGGTACAGCCCATCAACATTCTAATTCATTATCAACTTGTGTTACTAGTTCAAGTAGTTATATTAGCACTACAAAAAAGCTAGTTGAACTCAGCAGTCCAACAATCTGCTCAAATGTCTGCTAGCCTGTGCTGTAAAACAAAACTTGCGACGTACAGTATTTGCAGTTAATGCATGGTATTACTGCTTTATTACTATGTTATAAATGTGTAATAACACAACTTTAAATCTCTTTGTAAGGATTTGGGTAATAGTGAATGGTATAATTTAAATCATGCAGAATAGATTAGCTGGTGAGGCTGAGAGAGAAAAACACCAAGTGAGTTCAAGGAGAGAGAGACCCAAAAAATACAAAGAACGTGGATAGGGAAGACCCCCCTTTCCCAATCTCTCTCTCTCTCTCTCTCTCTCTCTCTCTCTTTCTGATTCACTTGGAAGTGTGCGTTAGCCCTCATAAAATATTAATGTTGGTTGTGCTCAGAGCCATAATTGCCATCTCAGCCCGTGAATAATTTATGCTGCTGTGCTGTTCACATGGGCTCATTTACTCTTGGTGTGGCTCGCACCATACAGGAATATGGCACAGGCAGCTATGGCCGCTGTTTTGCATTTAGTAACCAAATTAGATTACCTCATGCAAAAGCTTCTCTCATCATGATATCAGCCCTACTGAATTTCAGGAAATGCAAAACCCAGCTTCTTCATCGTCAACCACTCTCAATCCAGTTTAACCAGGCGCTAAATGCACTGAAATAACACTGTGCCGTGAGTGTTTAAATTATACCACTGTGATTCATTTCAATATACTCTCTTTCTATTAAATTATGCTCATTATAGATACATTACACGAAACTACCAACATTGCACAATTGAGGTAAAACACTTAGGTTTTTTGATCTACTGATCAAGACAGCTGCAGTCAAATAAATAATTTAGAAATAATAAGAAGAGTGTATAATAATAATATAATATAATATAATATAATATATAATCTTTTAAAAATTTTCTAAAGAAAAAAATTGAATGATTTTGGTTTTTATGAAAGGACTTGGTGACTATTAGTTTGATGACTTTAAGTTTTTATTAACATTGCACTATTTAAAAACTGAATTTTAAATTAAGGTTTAAATGTATTGATCTACTGATCACAACAGATTAAATGATTGGATTAATAAAATAATAATCTTAGTTTTCTACATTATTTTTTATTTCGAGCAATGTTTAATATTTATTATGAATTAATAATTGTATTTTTTATAAATGTTTATACATTTATACATTTAAAACATTAACATAATTTTTTCATTAGAAATTACAAAATGATATTAGTCTTTCTATTTAATTCATGAAGTACTATTAATACACCTAAATATGTAAAATATTTATTATTTTTAGTTACATGATTTAATTCTTTAAGTAATGTAATTAAAATGTGTTAAAATGTTAGCATTTAATGACCTACAGATCACAACAGATGCAGCTGATTAAATGATTGGATTGATAATATAATAATCTTATTTTTCCACAGTAGACAAATACATACAAAACTCATGTGCTAGTAGATTCTTTGTCACACTTTTTAAAATTCATTTATTTTATGTATAATAATGTCTAATATTTATAATTATGTAATATTTGTGTTTTTTAAATAAATGTTTTTAATCATACCTTTAAAAACATTTACATAATTTCTGATTATTTTGAAAATTATAGGAATATTTTCATTTAATTCATGAAATTATTTTTATTTGTATTTATTTAATATTAATATTTTTAAATAAGCATTTTAATTATATAAGACTATAAAATACCGACCAAATACTGATTGGATTGAAAGTGGTTTTAAGTTCGGAAACACATGGCTAGTAGATTATTTGTTACACTTTTTATTTATACTTTGTGTGAGAGTGTTTGTTTATGATGTTGTTCATGTTCCAGATGTGACCTACAACCTGAACTAGCCTTGCATTGTCACAACCAATTATTTGATATTACAAAGAAAAATGGTTAAAAAATAAACATACTAATCATAGAAGAGGTTATACAAGTCATTGCATAAATTTTTATAATAAAACTTTTATAATAAAGTAATCGATCCAAGCAATTAAATGTGCGGAAAAGAAGATTTAATAAAAAACATTAAGAACCGCTTCATTCTCTTCCATAATTTTACTCTAAGCATGCTTGTTTTATTTGGTGTACCCTGCTGTTTTCACATGAATTCATCAGCGGTGGTGTATTGTTATCTGTTATAGAGAGGTCACAGGTGTCTCACTGTTAGCTCGTGTAAGTAAGTACGGCTCCACACTCAACCCCTCTAGTAATTGGCCTTCATTGGAGTGCCCTTAACTCAAGACGACAGCAAGGTCCTTTCAATTATGGAAGCGCAGGATGACTGTGAGTGTGTGAGTGTGTGTTCATGAGATGATCCACACACACCTGACTGCTCTTTGCCATATAACTGGGCTTGTCGGGCCACATCAGGTCAAAAGTATTAAGCAGCCTCCTGATATTAATCCGACTCTTATAAAAGCACATATCAAAATGGATATACAACTACTAAGTGGCATCTGCAAATAAATGCAACTTCACTTTTATAATAACTAACAAATTGCATGTGTTTTTCACAGTGCCTTCTGGGATTGCCTTCTCTGTGAAGGATGCATATGATGCTGCCTTCAAATTTGGCTAAACTGAGGTGTCTTACTAGGCAGCATAATTAAGTTAGCAACCTTTTGGAACAGGCTTTGTGTTGCAGTGATGCTTTTGGAAAGCGATCGTGGGTGTGTTTTAAACAGAGAGTGAGCAAGTTATAGTAAGAAGAGCTGATTCATTATATAACACATTCAGTGTCATATTGACAAAAGAGACAGACAGAATTGCAAACAAAGAGGCAAGAGAGAAATACATGAGAAAAAAGGTCCTGACAGACGGGTGTGTGCCATGGCATTATCCAGTTAGACACACACACTGTTTGTATGCCAGTCAGAGCAGCTGGTATTGTGCTGTTACAGCTCTAATGCCAGTCTGTGAGTGAAGGGTTTGTGATGGTGCCCATGAATGTGCCCGCTTTCTGCTTACCATGATTATGAGAGAGACAGACATGTTTTTCTGTTTGGATGGGAGTCTGTGTGTGTGTGTCTTTGAATCGGCGAGCTGTCTTAGCAACGTTTCCCCGTGACAGATGGGCGCTCCACATTTCAGCACACTGCCTGTTGCTGTGTGTGTTTGTCTGTGCATGTGTTTGTGTTACTGAACTTTTAGGATGTGTAAAAGCTCATACTCTTTTAAAAAATGTTTTATGGTGATTCCTCAGTTCAGCAACCTTTTTAAAAAATCTGTTCTCATGATGAAAACGTACCTGTGGGAACGTTTTCGAGAGAAGCGAAATACTTACCAAGAAGTACATATCACTGCAGCTTCCAACAGAAATGTCCACTAGATGCTGTAAAACGGCGAGCACTTGTAATCGTTTACATACACAGTTATGATTACAGCTCCATATGTTTCGCTTTCCGGATGTAACAAGCTTGCTCGGTAGCTCAGCTGGCACAGAATTGGACTTAGGATGTGGAACTCTTGGGTACGAATCCTATGAAAAACATGACTCATGATGAAGGAGCTGAAAGATGATGCATGCGATTGTGTTTTTACGTCGCATTCGCTTTTGTTCATACTAACAGGTAGGTTTAGGTGTAGTGCAGATGGTACGTTATTTTAAAACATCACAAAGTATTAGAGTTATAGCGTCACTCAATGGACATTTCAAGTCAGAGCCTTGGTGACACGTACAAAATCAGTGTCACATATAATGTACCATACGTACGTTCATCTGTTCCGGGGAAACAAAACTGAACACTCTTTTAGTGCCGCTCAGTGGACATTTCTGTTGGAAACTGCAGTGATATTACGCGTCTCGCGAAAATGCTCCAACAAGTACGTTTTCATCATCTGGACAAAAGGACAAAAGTAGATATATTTTGCCAGGTAAATATTTTATTTTATTTTATTTTATTTACGTATGTCATGAATTACTAATTTATATACTCATTTATAAATATATAAAATATTTGGACATTTTGCAATCTAAACTAACATTGCGTTGTCATAAAAAGGTCAAATTATCTGATATTTTACAAAACTTTTTGATCTTGACATGCAATCATTATGGTCTTCAGTTTTTGTCTGTTTTGTTAATATTTTTTCCCCTGCATGCTTGTTGACCCAAATGATTTTCGATGATGTTTTGTTAAATTATTTTTCCCTAATACATAATAATAAAATAATATGTCAAGCTACCTTTGTCCCCCCCCTAAAAGATAAGAGAATAAAATGAATAAATATGTGACCAGGGACCACAAAACCAGTCATAAGGGTCAAATTTTTGAAATTGAGGGTTATACCTCATCTGAAAATGGAATAAATACGCTTTCCATTAATGTATGATATTGTTAGGATAGGACAAGATACAACTGCTTGAGAATCTGAGGGTGCCAAAAAATCTAAATGTTGAGAAAATCATCTTTAAAGTCCAAATGAAGGTCTTAGCAATGCATATTACTAAACAAAGATTAAGTTTTGATATATTTATGATAAGAAATTTACAAAATATCTTCATGGAACATGATTTTTACTTAGTATCCTAATGATTTTTGGCATAAAAGAAAAATCAACAATTTTGACCCATACAGTGTATTGTTGGCTATTGCTACAAATATACTTGTGCTACTTGTGCCATACCTTTGTGGTCCAGGGTCACATATGGCATAAAAATGAGCATCATCCCATTGATCAAAATAGTTTTTTCTTCTTAAATAGGCTTTTAAACTGTGTCTGTAAACTTTGAAGTCATCTATTTATATGCTATTTATCTATTTATCTATTTATTGTACTTATCAAAGTTCTCAAAATGCATTTTAAGTGTGCTATTCACTGTAAAAAAGACAAAGACTTTTAAATGTCTGACCCCTAGTAGCTGTTTTGACAAGAAATACAGTGCATCAACATTTAAGAAAATTGCGCTCATCAAACTATTTAAAGGGATCTTTAAGGTACCAGTTTTCTCAAGAACTAGAATCAAAAGATCTTTGTGGCACTTATAAAGGTTCTCCTGTGGCATTTGTGATTCTAATTGGATCTGTCTAATTTCACTGTCAGAGATTTGTGGAGAACTGGCCCATTTATAGTTTTTAAATGTTTATCTATTGAGTATTAGCTTTTCAGAATATTCAATGGATTCCTTCAGTCCACCTCTAACCGATCGTTTCTCTTCTTTTGCAGATTTTTTCTGAAGTTTTTCCTAAAATGCAATCAGAACTGCCTGAAGAATGCAGGAAATCCACGGGATATGAGGCGCTTTCAGGTAAACCGTTTGTCTTTTAACCTTTTCATTCATTAGCTCATTACTCTGCGCACTTTCCAACCGTTCATCCTCTGACTCAGTGTTTCCAACTGCTTTTGCTAATCTGGTCAGGTTCTGGATGTTTTTGTATACCCATATAAAATATTTGGAGTAACTGTGCTCTAATTTAATTTCTCATTTTTTGTCATGTGAGAAATATTCCTTTCTCTGCATGTAGTTTTACTCTCTTCAGCATTTGATGGTATTAACAATCTGGCTCCAAGCCTGTAAACACACTCTGCATAATTGCACAACAGTGTCACTCACACAGTGCGCGTGTTTGAGTGTGAGACGTTGAGTAAATAACCTATCACTGCTTTGCAAGAAACACAAGACCTTGACCTCCAGTCATTCATTGGTATGTGACCCTTGCTGCTTTCACAAGCACTCTTACACGCACACACGCACACATACTTTCACTGTCTCTTGCTACTGCCTGTTAATTTGGTTCTCACACTGTTCTAACACTCATCAGAAAAGGATCTTTAAAGACAACATGAACTGTCTGTTTACTTTTTTATTACACTCAGAAAATAAAGCTAGAAAAAGTTGTCATTGAGGTGGCACTGAAAGTGTAATCAGAATTAGGGATTTCTGGTCTTATTGTCTTTTCTGCTAATGTTCTTTTAGGGTTAGTAGAATATGTTGAAATTTATTTGCAAAGTTACTAATAGTAGATAGACTTAAAGCTAGTTGACATGTAGTTGCAAAGCTACCTCTAGTTGTGGAATGTCTACAGCAGACTCAAAGTTGCTTACAGGTTTTATTGAGTTGGCTCCAAATTATCAGCCCGTTTTGGATCAGTATTCAGTGATATTATCTCAGCAGCTGTCTGTATAGTTCTGTCTATAAACGAATCATTTGCAGCACTCTATGAGCGATCTCACAGTGATTGTGTAATTAGCAGCAGAACGCAGTCATATTTTACACAGCGAGCAGGCAAGAATGCAGGAGAGAGACTTTCCATCACACACATACACAATGCGATGTCACAATGCGGTGGCCGTTTGGGGTCTCAGATGTTTCTTCTAAAATTCCTTATAGGAGAACAACAAAAATGACATGTTAAGATACAGTAAGAGAACAAAGATGTAAATGTAATGTATTTTGCAGGTTACACTTTATTTTGATAGTCCACTTTAGACATTCTACTAACTATAAGCAACTTTGCAACTACATGTCAACTATTTCTCATTAATTTGCAACTACATGTCTACTAACTCTCAGAGCAAACTGTTAGGTTAGGTTTAGGGTTAGTAGAATAAGTTGACATATACTTGCAAAGTTTAGAAGAGTGTTAGAAGATATTAAGCAGACAGTCTACTAATACTCTAATGACTAGTTGACATGAAGTTGCAAAGTTACTTACTGTTAGTAGAACATCAAAATAAAATGTTAACATTTTGCATAGCTCAAATAAATTGGTCAGATGTGAGATACGTGCTTCTATATACATATGTGACCCTGGACCACAAAACCAGTCATAAGAGTAAATTTTTTGAAATTTAGATTTATCCATCATCTGAAATAAGCTTTCCATTGTTCTATGGTTTGTTAGGATTGGACAATATTTGGCCAAGATACAACTATTTGAAAATCTGGAATGTGAGGGTGCAAAAAAATCTAAATATTGAGAAAATCACCTTTAAAGTTGTCCAAATTAAGTTCTTAGCAATGCATATTACTAATCAAAAATATATTTTTAGATATTTACAAAGTATCTTCATGGAATATAATATTTACTTAAAGAAGAAGTCCACTTCCAAAACAAAGATTCACATATAATGTACTCACCACCTTGTCATCCAAGATGATCATGTCTTTCTTTCTTCAGTCGTAAAGAAATTATGTTTTTTGAGAAAAACATTTCAGCATTTTTCTCCATATAGTGGACTGTGGTGTCCCGATTTTCACCTTCCAAAATGCAGTTTAAATGCGGCTTCAAACGATCCAAGATGCGGTTGTAAACAATCCCAGCCAAGAAAGAAGGGTCTTATCTGACGAAACGAGAGGAGCGCCCTGCACGATATGAAAACTGATGAATTTGAATGTTGTCGTCACATATACAGCATCATATGCATGACTTTGCTCGGTAGCTCACGCAATACCATTAAATTTTAATGGTAAACAGCTCCAGTACGAACCCGTGAAACTATCCAACAGGAAAGAGCATTAACCTTTAGCTACACCCCTGGATATTTCATTTCTGGGGTGCGTTTCTCATACAACGACGTAACTCACAGATTAACCTCCATAGTACAATGCATTGCTGTGGAAACAAACTAGCTAGTCACAACTGTTTCCTGAACACGGTGGCATCTCCGTCGTTTGAACCACATTAGTTTAACAATGTAAAGCCATCGTTAATGATGTTACACGCTGTGGTAGAGTAATAACATCTGCTATTTAGCTGATGAGAGATCTCTAAAATGCAGCTATATTGAACATGGCACCTGATGACTAATTTACTATTTTTTGTTTAGCTTTTCAGTTTTGTTTAGCTTTATTTGATGTTTGATTCATCGCGGGTTCCCTTATATGCGCACTATTCAAAAACGGCGCTTATAGAGGATGCAAAAAAAAATACATAGATTAAAATGCATTTATATTTAGATAGAATGGAAGATATAGATTGCACCGCATGTTAGCTTGCTTATTGTGCCCAAGAGCATAATTTATTGAGCCCATATGTCTTAACTAACAAGAAACTATGGTTCTAACCATAGATTGAGAGCTGTAGTTCCAACTAAGTAAGTTTGCAATGCTGTTTGCGTATGTTCATTTGAACTATGGTTTCAGAAAACACAGAATCGTTGAGCTATGTTGGTAACAACAGAACTTGCGACCATAGTTGGCTTACAGTGCTTTTGGGTATAATTATATGTACCTCAAGCAGGGTATTAAAAACGCAATATGTGCCTTTACCAATGTGATAAAAAAGGGCTACGTCACGTATTGAATGTGTGTTTTAGCACCACTCTCTGGACATTTGGAACTGCCGGAAAACGTGCAGTAAGGTACGTAATTATGGTACTGCAGAAATGTAAATAGAGGCTCATATTTTCCCTTGCCTGAGTTGTGGAAGTGAGAAATATTTGAGCTCATATTAAGATCTCTTTAAAACTTCAGAGGTGAAATGTGATTACTAGGGAACTCTTCTCAGAAAAATCTGAGAAGCAGGAGAATTAATGTCCATTTCATTGCTGTCTAAGAACAACAGTTGAGATATTAAAGAGAATCACACCTCTAGGCATCAAGGACTGTGAGCAGTCAAAAAAGAGATGGAGATAGGTAGGAAGAGAGAATAATGTGAAAAGCATGCTTAGCCACGTCCCTCAGAGACTTACCTCTCTTCACCAAGTCCTTTCTTTTTTGAAGAGGCAGAATTTCCTCTCAAAACTCAACAGCAATTGAAATAAGAGGCTGTATGTGGGGTACCAGGGGGCCTCTGCAGCTTAAGAGGGCCTGTTTGTGCCACTCATAATAGCAACCTCCAACACTTATTACGTTCTTCCCATTGTCTCAGGGCGCACAAGTACAACCGTTTTTAATTGAATTAATCCGAGCCAACCTCTATCAGCAATCAATCGGAGAGAGCAGGGCATTGTGGGATAGGCAGAGGAGTGTGTTTGTATGCAGTGTTAATTAGTGTACAGCATGGAAATGATTAGAGACTGCGAGTGCTTTCATCACAGCGCCGCTGGTGAGGTGAGGCTTCAATTCCGGTTGATGCCGCTAGTGGCACAGAAATTACACACTTCACTTTAGAGTGACAAAATAAAACTCTTTCATGTCATTTACACCCGTACCCTTCCGTTATAGGTTGTTGTGTCGACGACGGTGAGCGTAGAAGGACACGTTCTGGCTGTTTCGGACAATATGTTTGTGCACAACAACTCCAAACATGGCAGAAGAGCTCGGCGACTGGACCCGTCAGAGGGAACGCCGTCATATCTGGAACATGGTGAGTTGCTGCGGATTTAACAGAGAGTTGTTGAATTGGCTGCTGAATTGGGAAGTTATTCTTTTTAATAAAAATCGGACAGTTGATGTGAATGAACGGACTCATCCCATCCCAACTGGTTTGCAATAGAAAGAAACAAAAAATGCCATCAGAAGGAGCAAGATGAGGTTGGCTAGTGTGTGAACGAGAACCCTGACAGATCATGTAGACTCAAACTTTATTATACTGTGATGAAATATGCAGTAAGCCTCTGCAAGTCTCCGACAATAACCACACACACACAAGTCTACATTTTATTAATAGTGTGTTGATACCAAATCTTAAACTCTATCCAGTATGTGTGAATGAGTTGGTGAGAGATAACGCTTAGCTGTCGGAGCCGTCTGTGAGCTTTGGCCCTTTAAGTCACTTCTCCAGTGGTGCGGAGAGAGTAAAAGATGAAGCAGAGATTAATTAAAGCACTAACCTGTGCCCTCCCTCATTCCTTTAACCCATTCCTCCATCTGCAGAAATTACTATGGTGGGGTTTAATTGAATGCGAAGGGGAAAAATTATGCACAGAGCCAGATACATTAAATTCAAAAACACAGGTTTTTAAATATAGGGCAGCTACATAGTAAAACCATGGTACTGATGATTAGCATATTCATGTACTATGGTGGAATATATCATTATTTCTTACAAGGAGACTCGAGTTGATTTCAGTGGAGTTTATTATATAGCATCAGAGTCGGAAATTAAAGGAATACCGTAGTTCACTTCAAGAATAAATATTTCCTGATAATTTACTCACCCCCATGTCATCCAAAATGTTCATGTCTTTCTTTCTTCAGTTGAAAAGAAATTAAGGTTTTTGAGGAAAACATTCTAGGATTTTTCTCCATATAGTGGAGACGAAATTGCAGTTTCAATGCAGCTTCAAGGGGCTCTACATGATTCTAGCCGAGGGTCTTATCTAACGCAAACAATTGGTCATTTTTTAAAAAAAAATTAGAAAATATACTATAAAATATAATATAAAATATATTTTTTTAACCACAAATGTTCATCTTGCTCTAACTTGACCTCACGCATTACGTAATCATGCATGTGTGACATAGGTGGACACACCAAACCAGTGTTTACAAAGCGAACATACAAATAAAGTCAAAGGTAAAACAATGTTGGACAATTTTGAAGTTGGAGGAGAAAATTAAGGAGAAAAAGTATTATGGAGTTTTTTCGCCCTACCATACCTTTTTGAACCGGAGTACGCAGACGAAGAACTAACCGCGTGATATTTTCCAGCGTGATTCTATATTGCGTGAAGACACCATGTGCATCGCAGAGCTAGTACAAGACGAGCATTTGTGGGGAAAATGTTTATCAATTAAAATTTTTTTTAGAAAATGACCAAACCTTTCATTAGATACGACCGTTATTACTCGGCTGGGATCGTATAGATCAGGGGTGGCGAACGTTGGACCTGGAGAGCCGCAGCCCTGCATAGTTTTGCTTCAACCCTAATCAAGCGCACCTGAACAAGCTAATCAAGGTCTGAAGGGTTACTAGAAAGCTACAGGCAGGTGAGTTTTAATTAGGGTTGGAGCTGAACTCTGCAGGGCTGCGGCTCTCCAGGACCGGAGTTCGCCACCCCTGGTATAGATCCCTTTGAAGCTGCACTGTAACTGCAATTTGGACCTTTAACCAGTTGGCTCCCATTGAAGTCCACTATATGGAGAAAAATACTGGAATGTTTCCCTCAAAAACCTTAATTTCTTTTCGACTGAATAAAGAAAGACATGAACATCTTGGATGACATTGGGGTGAGTAAATTATTGGGAATTTGTTTTATTCTGGAAGTGAACTAATGCTTTAACAGGGGTTAAAATGCCCCACAAATTCAAGATAAAGAGGCCCTGCCCCTGCACAATTAAACAATTATGGTTGTCATGACCAAAAAGAAATGATGTGTCCATTCGTCAAATTATATTTTGATTCGCTCACACTGCATCAGGTTGCTTTTTATGCATTGGTTTTTTTGTTTTTTTTTTTAGCAGCTTTGAACATTGAGCATTAAAACCAATCACGTGCATTTGTGTTGAGAAATGCAGTGAGACAACAGAGACGGTTACATTAGTCAGCGAGGAAAACCAGCCATTTAGAGGCTTTCTGAGCATCTGAAAACGCTGAAAACTCTGTAGTTGTTGTTGAGTGTGAACGCTCACTGATTAAATTCTTTCCACTAGTGAATTCCCTCATCGTAAACAACACTCTCGGACACCAAGTAAATAAAAGATTAACAGAGTAGTTAACTTCCAGAATAACAATTTACAGATAATGTACTCACCCTTTTGTCATCCAAGATGTTCATGTCTTTCTTCAGTCATAAAAAATCTAATTTTCTTCTCCAACTTAAAAAACGTCCTACATTGCTGTTTTACCTTTTTTGTAAAGGGTGTTTGATCTTTTTTGCATGTTCACCTTGTAAACACTAGGTTGGTACTTCTGTAGTGATGTAGGACGATTTTGAAGTTGGAGGATGAAAATAAGATGGGAGTTTTTTTTGACATACCCTGTCTTGAACTGGAATACACAGGGTTCACACAGAGCTAGACAAGATGAGCGTTTGAGGTTAAAAAGTATCTAAATTGTAAGATAAGACCCTTCTTCTTTGGAGAAATCCTGAAATGTTTTCCTCAAAAAACATAATTTCTTTATGAGAAAGACATGAACATCTTGGATGACAATTTTTGTTCTGGAAGTGAACTACTCCTTTAATTTCGTAGCTTCAGTGATTACAACAAAAGTTGTTGCAAAACGTGCGCTAGACTTGCATTAACGTCATGGACCGACATGTTTGTCTGTGAAGCCAGAGCCAGAATGTTTGCCAAGCATTTCTCCAAAATGACAGAAAACAAACACACACACACACACACAACCTAGATATGTTTTCTGTTAATTGACATTAATAATCATTATTACAATATCAAGGCAACTATTTAAAGTGTTAACCCTGTTGCTGGTTTAGTAACTGTGGTTTTAGATACCAATACAAATGAGTGCAAAAACAAACCAATAAATTTCTAAAGCATTCTGATGATTGTCTTCTGTGACTGATCCATCACTCAAATGTTTATTTTGTTAATGGCTATTTCTTTTTGACAGACATGGCAAAAGCATTCCGTATTTAAAATGTATGCTTTAATGCACATTGAAATCCTGCTGACATAATGCAGCAGAAAATCCGACTTTTGACGTCACATCCATCACATTGGATTACTGATGACTAACAACTTAGCTTAAATAATGTACGGCATGACAGAAATTGTCTCAGAATACCATTTCTGCCTCATTCGCTTAAATGTAATAAAGCTCTTAAAAATCCAGAAAGTATTAATTTTGGAAAGGGTGTTTTCTCTGTGTGTTTTATGGTTGTAGAGTCTCTTGGTGGAGTTTAGCTTTAGCGTTAGCTTTCCCAGAGCCCATCTGTGCAAGGCCAAGCCCACACTGACGTGCTTCACAAAGATGCTTGAAGTATTTATCTAGACGTCCAACCAATCCAATCAGTGTCCCATTTAGCCTGTCAAGGATTTAGATGTCCAGGGAAATTTGTTGGATCTGGATGGAAGAACAGAACATATGATGTGGTGATTTACGGTCGTGAATGAATATGGTGTGATAAGCTGTGATGGTCTCTTGGGGTCTGTGGCCGCGTGCTGGCGGCATCAAGCGCTATCAGGAGGTCTGTTTGCATTTGGATGAAAGACAGAAAGTACAGATTTACAGTTTGTATTGACAGTAAGCTTCTGTTTTTTAAATTTTGGTTAGGGTTTCAGTTTATTACATTTCAGATGGATGCGCTCAGGACGTCAGTCCAGTCCGCAACTTTAATTAGCGGTGCTTGTTAAGTTTTCTGTTTTCTGTTTGGCGGGTCAGAAAATGGGGGAAAAGAATCCCACAGCACAAGTTTTTTCACTGTTCTTTAGCTGTTATTTATTTTATTTAGATTAAATTATGAGCAAAGGGATGATATTAATTGTGGTCCTCATGGTTGAGATACTAATGGGCTCCAAAATGACCTCAGATCAGGTCTGAAATGCTTCATTAAGACAAGAGCAGTTAGAATGAACTCAATGAGGGCAACTCCGATAACAACAACTGGCTGGATGTATTTATCTCCTAGAGCTGGAGGTTGGTGTGTGACCCCAAATGCTTCAGACTACCACATTAAATGAGTTTATAAGAAAGGGAAAGCAGGAAAAATGGCTCAGCTGAGCGCATCCCAGCGGAAGACAGTCTCTCTGTCCCAGAGCACCAAGCACAAACCCTAGGGACGTGGAAAGGGGATGCAATCTGTCCATGGTGTGCACTAATGTGCTACATACCTTATGCGGGCAGTGATTTTATATTCGCCGTATCGTTTCTGTAAATTTAGTTTCTGCTTTTAACATGCTTATAATCAAATTGGGTTCATTTTAGATTTACAAGTTGGTTTGTATATAATAGTCACTTTTAAATGTATTAACATAGCAGACAAGCTCGACCAGGTGAGCTATATATAAAGAAACAACATCTTTTAAAATGGTTAGTTTAATATTTCATTAAATATATCATGACATGAACGGACATATATAGGAATGACCTAAAATTTATCTGCTTAATTTTAACTTTTGTTGTGTGTTTTTGTGCTGTACTGTGTCTATCAAGTGTAATTACTCAAATGTACTTTGCCCTGTGTTCGTACCCCTGCCTTTTGCTTTTGTGTTTTGTGTGTGAGACTTTTTACATTGTAAATTAAACGTGTGTGTGTGTGTGTGTGTCGGAGCAGCATGGTGAGCAGATGGCTTAGAGAAAGCCACAGAAAGTTTAATCCTATCAGATGGATTCATGCGTCTCCATCTGCTTAATCCAGCTACCATTTCAGCCTCCGCCAAAAACCTCCACTCACGCCAAGATTACCGCCACAGATTGCACCTCATCTTCCCTACTTTACCACCCCACCAAACGCCAAAGTGTGTGCGTGCGTGTATGTCTCATTTCACCCTCCAGGTCTGGATTTCTTTCCTTTCTATCGTCTGACACAAGCATGACATGTAAAAAGAGAAGATTAACATGTGTTTACTGAACACGAGAAGTTGTTCTTTTCAGTAATCTAAAGCTGCTTGTGATTAGGACTTAGGGATGTTTTTCAAATTACAAAAGGGGGGAAAAACAAATATTGGCCACAGATTAAGCTTTTGGCCTTTGAGTGTTTAAATATGATAGCTTTTTGAGATCTAATAACCAAATGATTGGTATTTAAAAATTTGTATTTGAGAGCCCAGATGTTTTTTTCAAGATTCAAAGGAATTTACTTAATGCATTATTTTCCAAAATCCAAATGACTGATCTTTATTACTTTAACAGATGTAAGTACATGTCACCATTTTTCGCAAGTAAATATATTTCTAAAAGTGCTGTTGACTTGAAATTTTCACCAGATGTCGGTAATAAACCAAATAATCCATACATACAAAGCAAACAAAACAAATAAGTTCAGAAATTAAGTTATGTGTAATAAAATGGAATTACACAGGGAAAAAGTATCGTACACATGAAGAAAGGGAGATGCAAAAAGGCATGGAAAGCCAAGACACAAGCTGAAATCTATCAGTAATTAGAAAGCAATCCTTGCCCTTGTAAGTGGAAGTTAATATTAGCTGGTTCAGTCCCAACACCTACAGTACCAGGATGATGAAGATGAAACAAGGGTGGACATTTTAGCAAGACAATGATCCCAAGCACAGCCAAGGAAACTCTCAGTTGGTTTCAGAAAAAGAAAATAAAAGCTGCTAGAATGGCCCAGCCAATCATCTGACGTGAATCCAATAGAAATAAGAACTAAAAGTTCAGAGTTCATTGAAGAGGCCTAGTGAGAGCGACTAGTTTTTCCATACAGGACCCATCTTGAAGCTGTCATTACCACCAAATGCTTTTGTACAAAGTATGAAATCCATTTCAGTAGTTCAATACTTTTTCCCTGTGTCATTCCATTTTATTACACATAACTTAATTTCTGAAATTATTTGTTTTGTTTTATTTGTATGTATGGATTGCTTGGGTTGTTATCGACATCTGGTGAAAATTTCATGTCAGCGGCACCTTTAGAAATATATTTGCCGTGAAAAATTGTGTGTTCAATACTTACTTTACCCACTGTATAAACACACAATTGTGGGATATAAAGTCAGAATTTGCAGGATATAAACTCACAATTGAGTTATACAGCTAGAATTGTGAGATATAAACTTGTATACTTATATACTTTTTTCTGAGTATTGCGTGATATAAATTCACAATTGTGCAATTCAGAAAAAATGTAGGATGTTTAAGTCTCGCAATTCTGACTTTATTTCTTGCAATTGTAAGTTAAAATCCTGCAAATCTGACTTTATATCTTGCATATCTGACTTTTTCTCACAATTGTGAGTTTATATCCTGCAATTCTGACTTTATATTTTGAAATTCTGACTTTATTACTCACAACTGAAAATTTATATCCCGCAAGTCTGACTTTATTTTCTTACAATTCTGACTTTATTTCTCGCAATTGCAAGTTTATATTCCGCAAGTCTGACTTTATATCCTACAATTCTGACTTTATTTCTTCCAATTGAGAATTTATGTCCCGCAATTCTGACTTTATATATTGCAATTCTAACTTAATAACTCACAATTGCAAATTCATATCCCACAATTCTGACTTTATATCTTACAATTCTGACTTTATTTCTCACAATTGCAAGTTTATATTCCGCAAGTCTGACTTTATATCTTGCAATTCTGACTTTATTTCTCGCAGTTAAGTTTATATCCCGCAATTCTGACTTTATTTCTCACAATTGTGTTTATATAGCGCAAATCTGACTTTATATCTCAATGTTGACTTTATAACTTGCAATTGCGAGTTTATATCTCGCAATTCTGACTTTATAACTTGCAATTGTGAGTTTATGTCTTGCAATTTTGACTTTATATTTTGCAATTCTGACTTAATAACTCACAATTGCAAATTTATATCCTGCAGTTCTGACATTATATCTTGCAATTCTGACTTTATTTCTTGCAGTTGTTTATATCCCGCAATTCTGACTATATCTCGCAATTCTGACTTTATTTCTTGCAATGTTAACTTTATAACTCACAAACTGCGACTTTATCTCTTGCAATTCTGACTTTATTTCTCACAATTGTGTTTATATCCCGCAATTCTGACTTTATATCTCGCAATTTTGACCTTATTTCTTGCAATTTCAAATTTATATCTCGCAATTCTGACTTTATTTCTCACAACTGTGAGTATGTATCCCACAATTCTAATTTTATATCTCACAAGTTTGACTTTATATCTCGCAATCTGTGTGTTTATATGACAAAATTCTGCGAAAAAAGTCGGAATTGCAAGTGTGTATCATGCAATTCTGAGAAGAAAAAAAGAATTGTGAGATGTAAACTCACAATTGCGGAAAAAAAGTCAGAATTGTCAGATAAAAAGTCACAATTACCTTTTTTTTCTTTATTCAGTGGTGGAAACAGGCTTCCATACTGCCCCCTTACTTGTAAATGTATTAAATATTTTGCCTATTTCAAGTTATTATAGTGTTCTCAGCTCCACTGAACAAATTTGGCCATGTTTTAATTGTGTTTAATTTAATTAAATCCATTCCAGTGGATTTACAAAATTAAAAAAATAAATACATTAATTACAGATTTACCTATAAAATCAATGCTGGAAACATAACTGGTTAATGAAATTTATTATACATTTTTACTTTTTATTTAAAAACTTAAGCATTGTTAGTGCTTCTCCAAAATGTTTTGTTGGACCTCATGCATCCTATCATTAGGCAGTGCTGACTTATTTCTGATGCCACTTGACTCTTCATGTTCATTGTAACAGCTCAGCTTAGTCTAGCAAGGTTACAGTATATCTTACCCGACTTGCATCTCACAGCGTGTGGATCTAAGTCACGCTGGCCCATCACAACCCTTCCTTCTCTTTATATCTCATTACTGTGAGTGACGCTTTGGCATTTGGGAGCTAAATGCAGGTAAACGCCGGCTGGCTAAATTGCTTTCTTTGCCCCCTGCTAGCACGAGACTCTGCGTCTCAGAGGGGAGCAGACAGCTCTAATAAGCAAACTGACCTTTCTCCGTGGTGGTCTCTTTCTCACTCAGCCACTGATCCACGGCCGCCGTGGAGAGCAACAAACAGAACACGCTAAACGAGCCGCTGTACCTCGACGCCCGGTGACAAAAACACGTGTCTCCTACAGCAGGAGGCCTAAGGTCACCTTATTTACACGAAGAACGTACAACCGCACTTTAATGTTAATGTCTACTCTTAGGATACTTGAAGAATTGATAAGCAGATATTGAATTTAGGTGGTTTGGGGACAGTTTGGCTGCGGGCTTTTAAGCAAATAACAATTGAAGATCTTACTCGAGATCTGCTGATATTCTTGCTATATCACTAGTGTTAAATTTTACAAAAATAAGTTTCTGTGGGCACTTCTGGCCATATGGCCTTATGGAAAATAATGTTTCTTAAGGCATTTTTCTCACTCCCACAAGAGAATTGTTGTTTTTTAAGGTTTATTTATTTATTTCTTGTTTGTGAAACATGAACATGGTACATTTTACACATATTTAAAAATAAAATGATCAACTTTTTTGTCATTCTTTTATGTATCTTAAAGGAATACACCCAATGTTTTTTTTTTTCTTAATTTAACTCATCCTCATTTTGTTTCAAACCTGTATACGTTTCTTTCCTATGTTGAAACAAAAGAAGAGATTTTGAAGAATTTTGAAGAACCAAACAGTTGTTGGTCCCCATTGACTTTCATAGAGAAAGAAATACTATGGAAGTCAATGGGGACCATCAACTGTTTGATTACCAGCATATTGTCAAAATATCTCCTTTTATATTCAACGTACATACAATGTACCTGTAAGAAAGAAACACATTCAGGTTTAAAATGACATGAGTAAGTAGTAAGTAAATGATGATTTTTCAGTGAACCATCCCTTTAAAAACACACATTTAAAGCTTAATTGAAAATGGCATACAGTAAAAAGTGATAATTTTTTCACACAATACATTTTGATATGCCTATTTAACTCTCTGTTAAGTCAAAAGTATGACATGCTAAGTCACGTAAGATACATTTTTTGTAATTATGAGACAAAAGTAGAAATGTACTTATTGTAATTTGGAATTTTGACAAGTTGAAAGCAATAAAAGTCATAATTATGACAAAATGTCAAAAGTATGACATGCTAAATCATGTAAGATAAATTATTTGTTGAAATTATGAGACAAATTGTAGAAATTTAATTCTAAGTTGGAATTTTGAATTTTAAAGTTGAATGGTAGTCATAATTATGACAAATAGTCCAAATTATGATATACTAAGTCATTTATAAAATAAATGATTTTTTGTAATAATGAGACGAAAAGTAGAAATTTACTTTTGCTTATTTAACTCTTTGTTTAGATTATCATAGTGTATGTAAAACATGGTAACACTGTATTTTAGAGTGTCCTTGTTACACATCTTACCTGTACTTAATATGGTAATAACAGTAAATTATGCATAATTATAAGCAATTAAACAAACCCTAACCGTAATTATATAGTAAGTACATGTTCTTAAATTAATAGTACTCTGTACTTATTTGTACAATTACACTGTAACATTTTCATACTTATAGACTGAGAGTCTGTTTCCAACAGTTTAGTGTTGTTTTAAAAAACTAAATCTGTTTTTAATTAAAATCAATCCTATGGGCATAAAAAGTTGCAGAAACACCCCAAAATTTTCCTAAATAAGGTTTTGAATTATGACTTAATTGTTGACCGTAACTTACTCCCTAGTAACAAATCATTTTGTGAATCATACTGTCATACATACTGGACATTGAGGTATTAAGGTTTTTGAATGCATCCTTCTAACTAAAAGAGTAAATCTTTAGGCAGTCTTGCCCATAATTTGAGGCAATGTCTCACTGTTCTGCTACAACCCAAGAATTTCCTTACTGTGCCCTCAAAGTGTGGATATGCCAGCTCGGGCATAGAGTTGGACGGGAAATCTCGGTGTAAGCGATCCCTTGTTTTTACGGCTAATGTGTGCTATGAGAGCTGTGAAAACCACCGACACTTTTCCAGAGCGCGTGGTGTGGGTCTCTTAGTTGGATCCAGCTGTGTGAGTTTTCTCTGTGACATTTGTGTGTTTTTGGTTTCCTGCTTTGGCCTTGAAATGAGAGACTGAGAGGTGTCAAGACTTCCCTCAGACCCCAGGAAATAAGCTGCATTCAAATGGCACCTTTTACCCTGAAATCTGCAACCCTCACACAAATGTTGATCCTGGATGTTAGGAAGTTTTCTACAAAACTACTAATCATGGTCAAGTAGTGCTAATATTGGATAGCTACACAAAGCACAGATGATTAAAGTCGATTTTCATTTTTCTCTTTTCTCTAAATTGGTCCTGTGGCGTTTCTGGAAGCAGCTGCACCTTGTATCAAAGCCATTAGTCCGAGTGAAGGTTGGACAACAGGAGGTGCCACTGTCATCATCATTGGAGACAACTTCTTTGACGGACTGCAGGTCATCTTCGGCACCATGTTGGTCTGGAGCGAGGTGAGTTCGCGAGTCACATATTTTCTCACTGCTTGTCTCTACAATTTGTACAAAATATTTGTACATTAAGTGTGGTTCTAATACACTCTAATACATTTTTGCATTATAAACATGCATTACTAACATACTGACAGCATCTAAAACTTGTACACATTATATGTAATTTTAGAAACATAGAAAAGGTTTACTTAAAATGTTTAGAATTGTTTAGGATTGAGGCTAGGATTGTATGCAAGTACACAAATATATTAATGAAATAAATGCAGTAATTCTCAAATATTCTATGTTGCTAAAGCTGTGCGTAAATATGGAAGTCCATTTCTATAAAATAAAATAGAATAAAATAAAATACGACTTGTCATAATAATGATAAAGCATAATTGTGAGATAAAAGTCATAATTATGACAAAAAGTAAAAAGTCATATAAGATAAGACAAAAATGAGAAATTTACTTATTGTAAGTTGGAATTTTGACAATTTGACTTATATCAAAAAGAGATAAAAGTCATAATTATGACAAAAAGTCATGCTAAGTCATCAGATAAATTATTTGTTGTAATTATAAGACAAAAAGTAATAATAATAATACATTTTATTTATAGGCGCCTTTCTCAACACTCAAGGACACCACACAATAAGTTACAAACAAGACAATAGATAACAAACAAGAAATCCCATATACACAGACAAAACATAGAAAAAAAAGTAGAAATTTAATTATTATAAGTTGGAATTTTGACAAGTTAAAAGAGATAAAAGTCAAAATTATGACAAAAAGTCAAAATTATGACATGCCCTGTCATAAATTATTTGTTGTAAAATTATGACATGCTAAGTCATTTAAGATAAATTATTTGTTGTAATTATGAGACAAAAATCAGAAATGTACTTATTGTAAGATGGAATTTTGACAAGCTGAAAGCAATAAAAGTCATAATTATGACAAAAAGTCGAAATTATGACATGCAAAGTCATATAAGATAAATTATTTGTTGTAGTTATGAGAAAAAAGTAGAAATTTCCTTATTGTAAGTGGGATTTTTGATAAGTTGAAAGCGATAAAAGTCATAATTATGAGAAAAAGTCAAAATTATGACGTTAAGTCATATAACAAATTATTTGTTTTAATTATGAGACAAAAAGTAGAAATGCACTTATTGTAAGTTGGAATTTTGACAAGTTGAAAGGTAGGCTAAATCATTATTATAACATAAAACATTTTAATTATGAGATAAACGCTTATATTGAGCTTGTACGTCAACATTTGATTTATTTATTCTCATAATTATCGTTTGGAAATAAAAAAGGCTTAGGCTATTTTCAGTAAGAGGTAAACACATTACATAAACAGGTGCGCATGGAAAACATGTTAATAGCAGAATAATTTACTTTTTACTCTTTGGACTGTTGAATTATTGAAAATTAATGCACACTTGTGTCATGACCACTTTGCCACCTTAGGTGTGCAGTAACTCACACTTACTTTGTTAATTATTCTATATATACTATGTTAAAAAAAACCATTATTGCACACTTAACTGATTAAACATTGTTCAAATAGTCTACGTTTAGTTTAGAAATTATATCTTTTAAATTCTACATGGTGATCGGCTTAATAAAAGGCCTCCAGTGTTGTGATTTAAATAGCTTAATGCATTAATATCCGTCGCCTTTCCTGAAGCTGTCAAAGATGCCCATTGTCCTATCAGAATACATTAGCGTTGTGTTAGGCTGACATTATGCAGGTGATTAAGTTACTCTGCTTAAGTGATTAAGAAAAGTGATACTTTCGATAGCTGCTCAATTGTTTTGACATGTCTTTGTACAAGAAATTGAGCAGCCTGTGTAACGCCGACTAACTGCTCAATAGCAGCAGCTTTAAAGGTGCTCAAATCAGTGGTGGTGAATCACATACACAAACACATTGATCTGGAGTGTTTTGTAGTACTCCTCACTTCAGACCGCCACTCTTCATGAGCGCTACTGAGTGTTCATCAAGCACCAACCCTGATACAAATGTCCCACTGCATATTCAGCTAACCTCTTTCATCTGCTGATGCTAAGTGCTATTAGCTACCAGAGAAACAGCTAATGAGTGTATGTGTGGGGGTTATGATGAACTACATCTGGTACCGATTAAATACACTGTGCTGAAATCTCCCTATAGCGGTTCCTGTGGACCTCATAACCTTGTGACCTTTACCTCCTGACCCCGTCACCCCCGTACACGGGGGGCCCATCAAGAGCCACGTAGTTCCCTTCAGCTGCAGCGCCAGCGGGGATCTGATTACCACAGATAGCATCTAACGAGGGAGGAAGAGAACAAGAGCAGGGGAGGGTCCAAGGAAGATCTGTTTCTTTCATTTCTTCTCCTCCTACCCATTCGCCGTCCTCTGAACACAGTCATATTTGTCTGTTGTTCTTAAATAGCAGCATTCATTAATGCTGTGCTTCGTAGAAGTCTTTTTGTGGACTCCTAATGGCCCTTGTGTCATTCTATAGCATGTGCAGTATGTATTGTAGTAGTAAAATGGGCAGTTAGGAGCAAATAGCCACTTAGCCATTTAGAAATAACTAGAGAGAGTATATACTGTGGTGACTACTGGATTTAGGTAGCACTTTAATTTAGGGAACGCTTATTCACTATTAACTAAGAATATTCCCTCAGTAAACTCCTAATTTGCTGCTTATTCTTAGCAAACAAGGTCATTTTTGTAGTTACACTACCAGACAAAATCTTTGGAACATTAAGATTTTTAATGTTGTTGTTGTTGTTTTTTTTTTTTTTTTTTTTTTTTTTTAAAGAAGTCTCTTTTGCTCACCAAGCCTTTATTTATTTGATCCAAAGTACAGCAAAAACAGTTTTTAAATATTTTTACTATTTAAAATAACAGTTTTAAATACAAAATATTTCAGTATATTTTAAAATGTAATTTATTCCTGTAATCAAAGCAACATTTTCAGCACCATTACTTCAGTCTTCAGTGTCACAAGATCCTTCAGAAATCATTCTAATATGCTGATTAGCTGTTCAAGAAACATTTATTATTATTATTATTATTATTATATTATTTATATATTTATAACAGTTTCAGGATTCTTTGGTGAATAAAAAGATCCAAAGATCAGCATTTATCTGAAATAAAAAGCTTTTGTAACATTTTTGTAACACTATACCATTCAAAAGCTTGGAGTCAGCATCATTTTTTTTTTTTTTTTTTTTTTTTTTTTTGATTATAGAAATTGTTACTTTTATTTAGCAAGGATGCTATAAATTGATCAAAA
This sequence comes from Labeo rohita, assembly GCF_022985175.1. Lineage (NCBI taxonomy): Eukaryota > Metazoa > Chordata > Actinopteri > Cypriniformes > Cyprinidae > Labeo > Labeo rohita. Next base: position 4,894,635 of record NC_066889.1, on the reverse strand, counting down.
GTGATGATAAAGACATTTATAATGTTACGAAAGATTTCATTTTCACATAAATGCTGTTCTTCTGAACTTTCTATTCATCAAAGAAACCTGAAAAAATTCTGCTCAGCTGTTTTCAGCATAATAATAATAATAAATGTTTTTGAGCAGCAAATCAAAATATTTTGGAATTTACTGTTTTTGCTGTACTTCAGATCAAATAAATGCAGGCTTGGTGAGCAGAAGAGACTTCTTAAAAAAAAATAGAAATAACATTTGAACTTATTTTTATTTTTTTATCATTTTTTTATATATATTTTTACATTTTAGTAATTTTGTTATTTGCTTTTGTTATTTTTTATATTTCTATTTAGCTCTAAAGGCATTGTATAAACTTTATGTGTGATATTTTTTATTTTATTATTATTTTTTTAATCACAGAAAACTATTTTTTAAAAGCACTGGCATTTTAGAAACTTTTATATGTGCATATTTGTCATAAGTTAATGATTGGGAACACTCTAACTAGGCACAAACTCTGACACACCGCATTTAAACAATTCATTCACAGTTGTTTTCAGATAAACCACATAAATACTGGGTATAATGTTATAGTTTTATTCAGATCTATTTAGTGATACTTTCAGTGAGAGTATTTACTTTTGTAGTCAGCAGTTAATTTGGAATAGCCAACTTCTACTGCTACTATTGCTTTGGCTAGAATTTGGCCGAAATATGGTCTCTTAAAAGGAAGCATGATTTTGCTGGCTGCATTTCGAAACATCTTTGAGCGCCTCTAATGCCATAAATGCTGTCAGACTAGGAAGTTCACTTGTTTATTGTTTTGAAATTGAGTTTATGACTGTGAGAGACAAATGTTCAAAGATGTTTTAGACAACAGCTCATAAGAACCACATGCATATAGACTGTAAGATGCTGAAAGACAGTGTGCTGTTAATTACGTCTCTGAGGAGCTCCACCTGTCCTCTTCCAGCCTTCATCTACGCCATCCCTTCACCACCCACCATAAACAGCCTGAGACTGATTAGACTAGATTCATACACTCACGTACAAACACACACATGGCACACACACAGGCAGATTGTTTACTGATCAGAACTGGATCAAAGAACATAATCATCCAGGGCAAATGAACACACAAAACACAACTAGCTTCTGCCAACAATTGCCGCTAGAGATTTTCTCAGAACTAACTTCACTGCTCTGAGACTTTTTCATTAAGTTGTGTCAATGTGATTTTTAGTGGATTTATGAAGTCAGAATCTGCACAAGATGGTCACTAGTCAAATGTTTGGGCCTGGGTTTGTCAACAACAACATTTGGGTTTTTCGGCAGTTTCAGAGCTATCAGTCAGTCACATGGCATTTACATTTCCAGTGATTGGCTGAAAACAACCTGGCTGCAAAACTGAGCGCCCAATGTCAAAGATGGTAGATTTCACTTCTCATACTTCTTGTGCCAGCCAAGCAACTGCCATTGAAGGAAATGGAAATGCTTTCTCCAAGAATTATAGACCTCCTTGATTCTAATGTCCTCTTTCTATCTCATTTTCTCCTCTCAGCTCATCACACCTCATGCAATCAGAGTTCAGACCCCTCCTCGTCACATCCCTGGGGTGGTAGAGGTCACGCTTTCCTATAAATCCAAACAGTTTTGCAAAGGCACACCAGGAAGATTCATCTACACAGGTAGGCCTTTTCATCTCAAAAGCAAAAACTTGACTAGTTTTAACAGTGTCAATACATAAAAAGTTTTTGGCCACAAAAGAGGTGTACTTTTACTTTTTCAAGTGTTTTGAAACAATAATACAGGCCAAAAAGAAAAACACCCACCAGCCACTCCAAACCACGTAGTAACTTCATAGCAAAATCCTGACAAACATTCAAACACCATTTGCATTTTCTTCAAAAAATGTTACAATTTTTAAAGTAATACTATTATTATAGTTATACGTTTTGCAGTGGACAGTGTTTTCCAAAATGTATAGTATGTATAGGATAATTTGGGATAGGATAATATGATTGGATATTGATTGATTGATCGACTGATTTTTTTTAAACTATACATGTGCCTGTGCATAAAATCAAGTGCATATCTCTTTAAATAAAAGAAAAAACAACAACAAATACATACATAACATAATTATTGTTTTTTTATTATTATTTAAATAGATATTCATAAGATTTTAACATATAATGTTTCTCAATTTTGACTATACACAATATGTATAGCATTTTTTTTACATGGAATTATTTGCTATACAAAGCATTGCTGTTGATTTTTCTCACAAACACACATACAAAACCACGCTCTGTTCAGAAGTACAGCTTTGTTAGCTTAATCACTGTTGATGGAGAAACTATAACAGCTAATGCTCATAAAACCTGTTACAATTAAGCAAGAAAACAAGCTGCATTTTATAGGCGACCATATTGAAGCCATTTAAACAGCAAAACAAACTGACAAACTGTGCAGCTTACATGAAACCGTTAATGCGTAAATATACAAACAAACGCAAAACTGCCTCAGCTAAGTTTGGCCTATTAAAGACCTACATACAAATTACAAATTTACTGATTTCTGTATATACACTGTTTTATATAAACAGTACGTATATACGCTCTTGGACATGTTATTTATACACTGTGTTTAACTGTTTAAGAGTTTATTTTTACGAAATGCACATTGTTAAAAACAACCACATGTATATGCAAAAAGCAGATCCTTTTTTACCAGTTACTGCAGCGTTAATGACGCAACACGATTGCACTTTGGTCTTACCTCATACTCCAACCCGATCAATGCCTGCTCTTTCCATGAGGTCAAAGGTCAGCTCGCTGCCTAATTTCATGGTTATTTTTTCTGTTGCTTTTTGTTTGTACTTCCTCGCTTAGTGTTAAATCATCACGCACACCCACACAAACAAGAGGACACACTTGAAAGTGATTCTAAATCAAAGGCGAATTAAAAGAGAAAAATAGTTGATCTGGTGCACAGATGGATCTCATGAGAGGGCGACCGTCTCGTTCCAGCGAGGAAGGGAGAAGGAAACAGTATGTGCGTCCACAGAAGTTAAGTGCCACGATAGACATGGTATCGGAGTTGTAGGTGGCATCCAGTGACACTAAAAGGAAGACACAGATGGCACATTTATTATTTTATTTCTTTCACCCACTGCTGAGTATATCAGACATTTCTCGCAGAAATTCTTTGGAAGAGAAGCAAATGTAGTGAAGTTCATGCCTTAGAGTATAAATCTTCAAACTTATAGCTGTGCTACAGGTAACCTTCTGCTTTTTCAACTAATCATGTACCTTACTCTTGAAAATGAACTCAAGTTGGCACCTTTCAGGGCATCACCGACGTTAAGCAACTGGCACACAAAGATGGCAGCTGGCATGGGTATTAGAAGTACCCAGCAGACAGCTGGCGATGCTAATCAGCCTCTGTTAGCTGAGGCCGCTAGCAAAGGCTATTTGCATAGAACACTAGCAAACCCTCAGAACTAATTGAATCAATACAAGCAAAGCCACGGACGCCTCCCGCCAGGCGCTGGCCGGGCATTAATCAATGGCTACCTGGAAACTACAACTGAAGTCGGAATCCATAAATGGCTAAATCAGTCAACCACAACAAGAGCGTAAGTTGAACATAAGGTCTTGCAGACGATGACTCAAGAAAGTCTGTGCTTTTGGTCTTTTTTTGTAGAACAATAAAGTTACAAAACAGAACACAGATGAAGTACAGCAGAGTTAAAGGGATAGTTCACCCAAAATTGGAAATTCTGTTATTAATTACTCACCCTTGTGTCGTTTCAAACCCATAAGACCTTTGTTAATCTTACGAACACAAATTAAGATGTTTTTGATGAAATCCAAGAGCTTTCTGACCCTACATAGTAAGGACATCGATAAACCAGTCCACGTGACATCAGCGGTTCAACCTGTTCTTACAGGTTTGGAATAGCATGAGGGTAAGTAATGACAGAATTTTCATTTTTGGGTGAACTGTCCCTTTAAAAAAAATGTTTTCAGACATATTTTTTTCCACATAACAAACACAATACACCTGAGATACTTAGACCTCTTTACATTCTCCTCCATGAGTTTTCCCTGCTAAAAAGCCACTTAAACCACTTACAGTGGTTCATGTTTGGTTAAAACTGGTCTAGCTGATTTCTCACCATGGTCAGCTGGTGTTCTGCTGGTTTAACTAGTCTCCTAGCCTTTCCACATGTCCAAAACACCTCTAAAATCCTCACACCAGACTAAGAATGTGCAATATATCACTACAATATTGGTTATATCTCAGTGAATTTTTAAAATGAATGAATGAATTAATTGTTCATGTAATTGTTTTTGTTGTAATTGTTCATGCTTAGTTCCTATCTTTACATTTAGATTACCTTGTAACAATTATTTAATTTTTAAAAACACCAATAATTGAATAATACTGTTGAAGTAACCTTAAAATGAATATCCGTGTTTTATATTTAATATTTTGTTCTAACGCTGCGATGACTAAATTCACTTGTAGCACAGTCTTAGAATAAAAGGTTCTTCACAACGATGCCATAGAAGAACCATTTTTGGTTTCACAAAGAATCATTCAGTCAGAGGTTCTTTAAAGAACCATCTCTTTCTTACCTTTTTATGATCTAAACAACCTTTTTTTGCCACAAAGAACCTTTTGTAAAACAGAAAGATTCTTCAGATGTTAAAGGTTCTTTATGGAACCGTTTAGACATTTTTAAGAATGCATGTAAATAAATTTGAAGTTTTTCCTCAACTAAAATTATTTATTTGCTTACACAGACTGGTATGTAATTTTAATACAAACCCCAACATGTAAGACGTATCAGTATTGGCCAGATTTGACTGACCTAAACAGTGAAAACCAACTTGGTGACCTGTTAAGACCAGCAAACCGCTTTAGTCTGGTTTGAGCTATTTTTTTCAGCAGCGTTGTCTGTTTCTCTGTCTGTCTGTCTCTCTCACTCATTCTGTGTTTCAGTTGTACTGGACACCATATACAGATCCCCGGGGACAAACTAATACATCTCATATAATTGACAGTGTAGGTTCTGTGTCACTTCTAAAACTGAATGTCAGCGGCGTGTGTTTGTTAGGAGGAAGTGCAAAGTGCCGATCGATAAACCATTGGAGCAACAGAGACAAATCCTGCCTATGGAACTGCCGTAACATTCGCAAGAATGGCAGGGAAACAGATCTGAGACAGAAAGGCCATGCTTTTTTCATTCTGTTTAGAATTCCACTTACTTTATTTAATTCTATAATTCTGAGATTGATATTTGTTTTATTCCTTATGTCCATTGTAACAATTATGTAACATGTAACAGTGATGCCAAAACACTACTTTCCTTTAATGTTGTCATAAAAAAACACATTCACAACCTATTTTAGTTGCATGATTTAGTTGCACAAAAAAAAAAAAAAAAATCAGGAATTGTTGTAAAATTAACTTCTTTGCAATTACAAATAAATAGTAAATTAAAAATTGCATTTAAATTCAAGTAAATGTAATGTTTTCCATTTTTATTGTAAAATATCAACATATTTAAATTAAATATTATATATTGTAGCATTGCTTTAGATTTGTTTGTTTTAGAAAATTAGATTTACAAAATATTACAAAACAAATATTGACAAATTTAGTCACGTTGAATTTCTGCATTTTTGGTTTCTGACAGTGGAAACTGAAATTTCTACTAGCATCCCACAAAACTGGACTCGGAAGTATAGTGAAAAAAACAGAATGGAAGTTTTATTCAGCCCTCGATGTACAAGTTCATTTTTTTACAATCATTTTAACCAAATATCGCTTCTTAATAGCAAAGCGCCTGCATTTCTGCTTGCTAGACAGCCAGTAATTGGTGACTTTAAAAATTCTGCGGGATCTACTGCTGCCAACTTAATGCTTTATTGTCGTAAGGGACGAGCACCTCCAATTAGATTACAGGCAATTCCAGGTCACTGCAGGATCGGACTGCAGCCAGATATCTCCGCAGCGGTCACAACAGCTAGAATTGCGTCTAGTAGCGCTGTAGATGGTAGATGAATCACACACCAACACGCACACACTGCTAACAAGACCCCAAAGGACGAGTTTCGAGGCTTTATTATATAACACAGCCTCAGTGAAAACAAGAGCACAATGGAAATTCGCTATTAGTCAGCACGCCGAGCAGAAAAAACATGAGAATGGTTTTGTGTTTCTCAAAGTAATGAGAAAAACTGCTCTAGTCTAAAATACAACATGTAAAGAATGTAAAGAAACATTTCCTTCAGAGTTCAGCAGCTCCTCCTCCAATGCCTCTTTCACCGCCAGTTGTTTTGTATCATAAAGATGCAACATTAGAAAGAAAAAAGTGTGGTGGAATAAGAGAGAGGGAAAGACAAGAATAAGATTGTTCTCTATTGATCTTAAAGTGGTGTGGCTTGGAAAAAATAACTCATCTATAATAAGGGGGGAAGAATGAAGCAATAATTCAGAGGTATTGAACGCTCCACTGCCGTGGGTATTGATCCCCCAGAGCTCTTGCCTTCAGCTCGTACCTGAAGGAGGGGGGGGAATACATGCGCCCTCTGGGAAGAAGGAGGGAGGGAGATGAAGGGGGGAGGGATGGAGGTGGTGACATTCCCTTGCTCATTACTGCAGTGCTATAGCAGGAAAAGGATAGGAGTTTTAGTTAAAGACGATCCATACAGTCATAGTGCTGGTAGAACCACGGACCTGCTTGTTTCAAGAATAGAATCGGTATTGGTATTGATTTGAGTGGATAACTTTAAATTTGATTCGGTTTTGTTCAATTCGGATGAATTTGATTTGATGTGAACGTTCTTGAAAAACATTGTTTTAGTGAAAGACAACCCGTGCGTCATTGTTGCTAGACCTGGACCTGCTGGTTCTAGAATAGAATTAATTCTGTTGTAGATTCAATTCATTTTGTTCAGTCCGATTCGGTACATCTGGGTTTTTTAGTGATCTATACGCTCTTTATTATATTCTATATAGTATTCTATATGCTCATTTATTTAAATGTAGTTTGTTTTAAAAGGTTTTTTGTTTTTTTGTTTTTGTTTTTTTTTTCAATGAAAGATGATCCATACTGTCGTAGTGCCAACAGACCACTGGACCTGCTGGTTGTAGACTAGAATTGTTTCTTTTATAGGTTTTATCCCAGCAATTTGATTCATTTGATTTGATTCAGTTATTTTTTTATTTTATTCTATGTGTCTGATTGGATTCAAACACTCTAAAAAGAATGTTTAAGTAAAAGACGGTCTACAATATACTGCGTTACGACTGCTAGAGCCCCTGGTCTGGTTCTTGAATAGAATTGATTTTATATATTTGATTCATTTACTTCAATTCAATAATGTTCAATTACTTTCATTTAGCTAGATTCAATTTGTTTGATTTGATTCTAAAACTGGTTTTTGAAAAGAATCGATTTTAGTATAGATCTAATTTATTCGCTTTGACTCAGTAAAGTTGATTTTATTTTGTTTGATTTGATTCAAACACTGAATTGATTCTGTTATATATGTGATTCTTCAATCAGATTTGCTTTGTTTGATGTGTTTAATTAGATTAGATTCATCATTTTATTTAAAGACTAAATTTTATTTGAACATTATTAAAAGAATGTTATAAACCAAACTGAACATGGGAAGTTAGGTAACAACTCTTTGGACAAACAAGCAATTCTCATATTCATTCAAAAATTTGACCCTGGACCACAAAACCAGTATTAAGGTCACTTTGTGATATTAAGATTTATGCAGCTTTCCATGTTTGTTAGGATAGGACAATATTTGGCCGAGATACAACTATTTGAAAATTTGGAATCTGAGGGTTCAAAAAAAATCTACATTTTGAGAAAATTGCCTTTTAAGTTGTCCAAATAAAGTCCTTATGCATATTACTAATCAAAATTAAGTGTTGATATATTTATGGTAGGAAATTTACAAAATATCTTCATGGAACATGATACTTATTATCCTAATGATTTTTGGCATAGAAGAAAAATCAATCATTTTGACCCATACAAAATGGTGTTGGCTATTGCTGCAGATATACCCGTGCAACGTACAACTGACCAGGGTCCAGGGTCACAAATTACATTTAAGGTCTTTTAAATCTATAATGGGTTAAAAACAACCCAGCGCTGGGTAAAATATGGATAAACCTAGCTACCTGGTTGTTATAACCCAGTGGTTGGGTTAAATGCTTAGTCAACTGTTACTCAAACTCAACTATTGTTTAAAAATAACTATATTTCTAGCTTAAAATGAACCCAAAATAGTTTCTAAATTAACATTTATTAATATGCTCAATAAATTAACATTTATCAATAAGTTGAATAAATGAAGAGTTTGGTTCCAAAAAATCCATTTTGATTAATTAATGTGTTTTCTTTACCAAGAAACGGCAAGATGAAAACCACTATTTTCTGTTTCAAACTTTCACATAGCATCTTTAGGTTATAATAACACTAAAAATTCAAATCCAGATTTAGGTTTTCAAAGATTTATAATAAAAACTGATTATTTTTTCCCAAAATGCAATAAATCCATTAGGGCTCTACGCTTACTTTTCTTTTTAGGAGCACATTTGTTTTAAGTTTTTTTTAACTTTATTAAAAGTATGTCATCTTTTATGTCAGATTTTGATAAAATTATATTTTATAATCTTATATTTATAAAATTACTAATTAAAACATCAGAAAAAGATTAAGTTACCAATCAAATGAAATCAGTATTCATAAAATTAATTCATAAAGAGGTGGCACAAAAGAACACAAAAGTGGCTTTTAGATATATTTTCATTTGTTTAATGAGGCTTAGAGATGGCATAAGTGCAGTCAAATTCATAAACTCTTGTTGAGATTAATGTTTTAAATATACAATTTTGAACATAGAAATATTACATGATTTTAATAACTAAAAGAAGATGACAGTAGGTGTCATCTTCTTTGCCAGTAGGTGGCGGCAAGTCACTGATTTAATTTCTGAATCATATCATTCGATTCGTTCGAATGGCTGATTAATTCAGGAATAAAGAAAGTGACTCTTTTTATGAATGGGTAATTGATTCATTGACTCACTAGAAAACGCACGTTCATTCGTAAACGAAACACCGCTGTGTTTGAATGGAGATGCGCAGCGGATCAGTTGTGACTTTATTTCAAACTATTTTTGACGATGAAATAGAGCAAAATCAACCAATAGTGTTATAGTCAGACAATATAAGTGGCTTAATATCAACTTCTTGCTTATTTAACTATCAATATCTCATTTACAAACTCCAATATAATCAACGAAATGGTGCGCTGTGACTGGCTGAGCGGATGTATTGCATTTTGCAGAGAAGGGAGACTAGCGTTTGTCACGGTTTGGAAGAAAGGAGAAAACATGACAGAATAACACGGCAGATATCGCATTTTGTATAAAATTAAAAACTGCCTTTTCAGTACCGACCAGATACAATACTGAAGAACTCAAGAACTCAATTAAAAAAAATGGTTTTATCGTTTTGGAACCAAACTCTTCAAATAATATTTAATTATTATTATTATTATTATTATTATTTTTAAATTGCTTAATAATAAATGATCACCTTTTGATTATTGCTGATGCCTCTAGTAATTATGTGTCCAGTTTTTAAATTACAACCTATTCTGGGTTCATTTTATAGTACTTATTAAACAGTAGTTTAATGAGTGCCAGATGCCAGCGCTGAGTTGTATTTAACCCAGCTTTTTGTGTGTGAATCTCATGAATCTATTGGATTTGGTGTGTTGGGCTCAGTTGTAGAGTGAGTGAATGTCCAATAGGCAATTACGTACCCGACTACTACCCATCATGCAACTTTACTATGCTCAAATTAAATGAGGACTTACCTCATGCTTCCCTGTCTCCTCTTTCCACACTATCTCTCTACTCGCAATAGTCTCTTCTCTGGGTCATTATAGTGAAATATGATGAGGCCTGGATCTGCCCTCATGAAATTTCAATAAGAATTGATCTCAGTGATTGCATGAGATTCTTCACAGAGAGTGAGGGATAGAAATAAGCGATAAGAAGAGGGTGTGGGTATATTTGCTCATTAATTTATTGTCAATGATGCTCTATTCATATCAGTATGACAGTATCAGCCAATCGTTTTGTGCTGACAGCTCTCAGACGTTGCGGCAGTGGCACTATTCGTTGATCCTGCTTTGTGGACACTAGTAGACGATGTTTGCACGGGCTCTGTTTGGTTAACTAAATCTCTGTCGCTAAAGCGATTTCCAAATTTCTTACAAATCCATTAAGTTCAGCCTGTGGATTTCAACGTCCTTGAGCTAGTATCATATCAGTATATGATATGTAACATGGCAGATGCATTTGATTGTTTGCCTTCTGCGGTTCAAACCGATATTCTTTTAACAACTCCCTTCTGAAACATTTTGGGCTGCTAAATTAGCTAGTAGCCCAGTTAGATACTTCTCTCACTTAGGTTATTTTTGGCTATTTAACCGCTAAAGCTACCAAGGGAGAACTATAAACCAACATCCCTGTGCAAATTGATGCCATGTGGTATTAATACGAGGAAAACAATAAAACAGTTTGAAGAAGTGGAGTTAGGCCAAGCTATAAATACTTACCGTGTGGTTAGCGCTTGTTTCGCATGTAGTGAATACTGTACTCGGCTACAGTGAAGAGTTAGGCCAACAACAATCCCACTTCCTCATTTTGGGAAGAGAACTTTTTGTACAGTAGAGTTATTTAAATAGTCGATGTGCTTCATTCTCCTTCTGAGCACTTCATTCTCTCAAGATTGTCCCTTGTTGGACCCTTGAATGATCATTTCCTCTATTGAAATTGTTTTTGTGTGTCTCAATGGCCTTGATAGCTCTGTGTTCCTTTAAGTGAGGGTTAGAGGATGTGGTGACCACATTAAAAAGTACATCAAATTGGAAACTCATATTCTCTTGAGGGACACAATGACCCCAGCCTGTGTTGAAAGTGGACAAAAGGTTTGTTCATAAGAAACAGCTTCTTCAAAAACACAGTTTGGTCTACTAGGGTTATTTTTCGAAAGGGGTTTGGAACGTGACTCCAGAAATATTGTGGTTTCAGAATGCGTAATTGCAATTGTATGTGTGTATTTAGTAACATTGTTTTTATTTTATTTTATTTTATTGTATTGTATTATTTAAGTTTATTTTATTTTATTTTTTTTTTTTTTTTTTTATCAGGCACACAGTAGTCCCACATGTTGAATAAGTTGTGTTATATGTATATATATATATATATATGTATATGTATGTATGTATGTGTATGTGTATATATATATATATATATATATATATATATATATATGTGTGTGTGTGTGTGTGTGTGTGTGTGTGTGTATATATATATATGAATGTATATTTACATTTATTTAATTTTATTTTATTTATGCATAATTTGATAAATAAGTTGTCTTAAAAATAAAATTATATAATATAATATATATATATATATATATATATATTTTTTTTTTTTTTTTCAGGCACACAGTGGCCCAACAAATTCACACCTAAAAATGCATGATATTGATTTATTTATGCATAATTATGTAATATAATATAATATAATATAATATAATATATATATATGTGGTGAATGACATGTCATTGTTGTTATTGTTTATGGGTTGATATATTAATATAATATAATATAATATAATATAATATATTGTATAATATTGTAATTAAGTACCCTTTTAGTAAATATTGCTATTAATTTATTAATTACTTTTTTTTAAATAAATTATGATTATATTATATTAATTATATTATATTATATTATTATATTATATTATATTATATTATATTATATTATATTATATTAAATCACAAATATATTACTTGACATTTCTAACTCCTTTGGTGTAGTGGGCCACAAAAAGCATTTGAATACAAAACAAATCACACTTAAAATGTATGAATGTCATTGGATTAGATGCAAAAATATGTTCGAAGGCTTATTTAGTTGAAATTGATGCCAACATAAATTATGGCCAATTCATTAAGACACTTCCTAGTGAAAAACAAATCCCAATGTTTTATCTTTCTCCACACGTCTTCAGAACCTCTTTGTCCCTGCACCTCACTCTCTCACTCTCTCTCTCTCTCTCTCTGTCTGCCGACCTCTGGGTCTCTTAGTAAGTGAATGTTTTCCCCAGGCTGAGTGAGAGGATTGGATACAATGTAGAAATCAATGGCAATAAGAGAGGAGTGAAGTACTCCTGACACATACAAGCATGTGAATGCGTTTGTGAGCGCACTGACTCATCCATCTCCATATCACTTTATTAACAGACGCCCCACACACAAAGACACACGCACTCCAGCTTTTTTTTCTTCTTCATCCAGACAGGTTTTTTAGATTAATTAGATATTATCAACCAACACTTCCGAGGAACTGTATAATGAAAGGTCGTTTATTGCGGTAATAACTGTGAACAGCAGCGCTTCTACCGTCATTAACCTATATGTTCTTAATTGCCACTCACTAACTTCAATATAACTTAAGCAGTATTTACAGTATCTTAACCATCTGCTCCAACCGACAGGAAAGTACCTACGTTTCATGCCCCAGCAGCCCCTAACACTCCCTCTTGCTCAAACTGTCCAAACCACTCTCTCTTTCTCTCTTCCTCTTTTCTCTCTTTCTTCTCACACGTTCCATCCTTCAACAGGCTTGGGAACAGAAGCTCAAATGGCATGTTATTTATGAACGTTTTGCAATACATGTTTATATTTTGGGCTTAATCAAATGCCATTTTTGGATGCCATGAACAATGAACCGCATGCTAACCAAAACACAGAGGATGACGAACAATGTGGCACCTGTAAAACACAGATGATATATAATTTATTTTTTACTAGATGGCATGTCTTCATATTTTTACAAAATGTTTATAATATAATATAGTATAGTTATTTTCTAATTATTTAAGTATAAATAATTATAGTTATTTAATTTTTTTAATTTTTAAATAATTTTTAAGTATATAATTAATATCATTTAATAATGTATTTTTATTAGATGTCATGTCTTCATATTTTTACAAAATGTGTTTATAATATAATATATGTAGTACAATATTTTAAAATAATATAACTATTTAACTTTTTTATTATTTTAATTAATTTATATTTATTAAATATTTTTACGAAATGTGTTTGTAATAATATAATATAGTATAATATAATATATGTAGTAAAATGTATTAATTAATATAATTATTTTATCATTATTAATGTTTTTAAAATATATAATTATTACAATTTAATTAATTTATTTTTTATTTAATGGCATGTCTATATATTATTACAAAATGTGTTTATAATATAATATAATATAATATATGTAGTAAAACATTTTAAATAATATAATTATTTTATAATTGTTATTTTTTTATTATAATTAATATTATATTAATATTATTTTATAATCATTTTTTAATATATCCTTATTATAATTTAATTAATTATTTATTTATTTAATGTCATGTCTGTATATTATTACAAAATGTGTTTATAATGTAATAAAATATGTGTAGTAAAATATTTTAAATAATACAATCATTTTATAATTGTTATTTTGTTTTAATTATAATATATATATATAATAATATAATATAATATAATATAATACAGGGTGCACATAAGTGGTCCGTAGGTCCAAATGCGCGACCAAAATTGTAGTTTGTCTGGGCTGGTTCTAACACAACTGTCTTGATTGCTAATGCCATTATGAGTTTTTTTATTTCGTCCCCTACTTTTAAGCTGGCTCTAAAAACTGTGGCACTTTACAAACAAAGTGCCATCATGAAAAGATCTTCTACATCCATTTTCTGTCCATTACAGGAGCAAATAGTGTTAAAATCTCTCCTGTCCTCTGTCTCATCCCTCGCTTAAACTGAGTGACAGGCTTTCGTGTTTTTGACAACATAAAGACTTTATGCAAAGTAATTGCTGCATGAAACGTAAAACATAAACGTCCTACGATTACACGCTATACACGCTTGCTGCACTTAACATGGGCGGAAGAGTTCCCAACAATCTAAATGACTTCCATTAGAACCGTAGAACATATTAATATTGCACTTTCTGACTTATTACTCGAGGTTGGATTGAATTTTTCGTATATATTCTGCGTATAATTTAGAACAACCAAATATCCATGTTCAATTTTGTACCAAGCTTTTATTCTTTGCAGCATACTAAAAGGAAAAAACCTAAGCAGTCCTCTAAAATTACATAAAAATGATGATGTCTCTTTTTTTGTGTCCACAGCTCTGAATGAGCCCACCATAGACTACGGTTTTCAGCGATTACAGAAGGTGATACCACGACATCCAGGAGACCCTGAACGCCTTCCAAAGGTATGAAATTGAATTTCCATTATTTCTAACAAATCAGAGTTAATAGAGTCAAAAAGAGTTAAAGAAGCATCAACAGAAATGTGCTGTTGAATTTAGGTGCTAGATCAACAACAGATATAAAATGCCGTAATTGCATATTGCGTATTGCATAATATATATATATATATAGTGGCTTAATTGCATGACTGCATTGAACTAGTAGGTTTATGGAGAACCCATGTTGGGTGGGCTGAATCATGAATCATTATACAGCTATATGCATTTCATCTGACATTCCTCTATCATTATTAAGTGCTTCCAGATCCTCTTTTCTTGATTTAGAAAGCGTGCTACAGCATTAGCTATAACATCAAAGTAATGAGTCTCACTTATGAAGGAGTGAGATGGCGGGCCGGCCTCTTCTTATGTCATCATTGTCTTGGTGATGAAACTCATATGGTAATAATTCTGCTTGGATGAACATTAGATCTGTTGCAAAAGGACAGAAAGAGTTGCATCATTAAAAAAAAAAACACATTCTGTCTGTTGCTGTTTTTCTGTTTCTACATGTATACAGAGCCATGTTTTGCATGTGCTGTGTTTGTTGTAAGTGGATCCTCGGAGTGTAACAGGTTCTCTGTATAGTGCTTTATCTGTTTGTCAGTTTGGGCCAATTTGGTTTTAATGAAACCATGTTGTTTAGTCGTGTAAATAATCCAAATAAGCTAGCGGCACAGAGGGGAGTTGTTTCGTTTGCATTTGCTGTGCTGGAAGTCATTTAAACTTGTTGAAAATTCTCTAGAAATGTGACAACATTGAAACATGAAAACATTCTTTGTTCAGTCACTGTGATTCACAGTTCAAATCTCAGTTATAGCGGGACTAGGTCAGGTGTCTCAAAACACTGGCTTAGATTTCGACACCGTACTCCGTGTTCCTGGATCAACTTTCTTGTTGGTTCTGGAACAACATTCCTGTCGACAAAAAAATGTATTCATTTAATTTTGTTTTTTTATGGTTTAGGGTTTAGGGTTTAGGGTTAGACCTCAGCTGGACTCTAGGTCTGAGGTTTGAGACTAAAGCAACATTCTGATATATAATATAATATAATATTGTAACTAAATACCCATTTAGTGTGTATTTCTATGAATGTATTAATTACATTTTCATCATTCAATGATTGTATTATTATATTATATTATATTATATTATATTATATTATATTATATTATACATTTCAGTTTTTTTCACACATCTGTGAAATTGCCATCTTTTATAACTATTTGAAATGTGACAATTGTTATTTATTTTTATTTTTTCCATATTAGGCAAATATTTTTTAAAGAATATATCTAAAACATTTATTTCCTTATGTTTGGACACATTTGAAAGTTTTTCAGTTTGTTTTTTAGTGTCCCCTTGATTATTATATTATATTATATCATTTAATAATATGTATAATAAATACATAATAATATATATAATAAATATATAAATATATGTGAAATGGCCGTCTTTTTTATAACAATTTGAAATGTGATGATTTTTATTGTTTTTTTTTTGTGTTTTTTTTTCCTTTCCTTTTTTTCATATTGTGTCCCCTTGATTATTATATTATATTATATTATATTATATTATATTATGTTATGTTATGTTATGTTATGTTATGTTATGTTATGTTATGTTATATTATATTATATTATATTATATTATATTGTAGATTTACAGTTTTTTCACACATCTATGTGAAATGGCCATCATTTATAACTATTTCAATTTTATTTCTTTCTTTATTTATTTATTTCATATTATGCAAACATTTTCTGAACAATATATCTAATATATGTATTTCCCTATGACACTTTTACCCCGTCTGCAATAGTAAAATAACTTTAGACATTATATTATATTATATTATATTATATTATATTATATTATATTATATTATATTATATTATAGATTTACAGTTTTTTTCACACATATCTGTGAAATGGCCATCATTTATAACTATTTCAAATTTATTTATTTATTTATTTATTCATTTATTTCATATTATGCAAACATTTTCTGAACAATATATCTAATATATTTATTTCCCTATGCTTTGACACTTTTACCCTGTCTGCAATAGTAAAATAATTTTAGACATTATATTATATTATATTATATTATATTATATTATATTATATTATATTATATTATATTATATTATATTATGAATATATTAATATATATATTGAATATATAAACATGTGAAATTGCCATCTTTTTTATAACTATTTGAAATGTGATGATTTTTATTGTTTTTTTTTTTTTTTTTTTTTTTTCCTTTCCTTTTTTTCATATTGTGTCCCCTTGATTATTATATTATATTATATTATATTGTAGATTTGCAGGTTTTTTCACACGTCTATGTGAAATGGCCATAATTAATAACTATTTCAAATTTATTTATTTATATCATTTTTACCCTGTCTGCAATAGTGAAATAATTTTAGACATTATATTATATTATATTATATTATATATTATTTTATATTATATTTATTATATAGTTGGCAAAATCTTAAACAGACGTTCCCTTGCTACATTCATCTTCTGTTTGGGGCGCTGAGTATATTTTGCTTGTTTAGATTATTCTGTTCATTTCACAAGTGTGTACAGTATGTTTGGTCATATGCTGCAAGCTTATTGTATATACATGTGAGTGTGTTTATGTGTATGTGTCTGTGTGTGGGTGAGTTTAAGAGCGCGGGCACCCAGAGGTGATCCATCATGGTGAAGTCAGCTGTCCAGCGGTGCCTCCCGGCAGGTCAGCGATCGAAGTCTCCGCTGGCCGGACTTTATTATTGCTCCACCACCAGTAATTGAGTCACAGCAGTGGATGCGTGTGTGTGTGTGTGTGTGTGTGTGTGTGTTTGAAAGGAGGAAGAGAAATTATTCCAGCACACTGGCACCTCTGACATTCAGAACAGTGTTGAGCTCAATGAAGAGGTCGGACATATGGAGGAACAGAGAATCATACATAATCTCTCGCTCTCTCTCCATCTCTCTGGTCTTGGCCGCTGTCCCATTGGCAGCGGCGGCGCCACACACACTCACAAACACACACACACACATGCGCTCTGTTCCTCTCCGCCCCATCGATTTTCTCGTCCTTATTGAGGTAATAACAGTTTGTTGACGGGGCTCTCTTTTCAACTGCTCACCTCAATCATACCAGCCAAATACAGGGACGCCAAAGAGAGAGACTGGCACACATACACACGGATATACACAGATCTAAATGAGGACATACCATTGACTTCTACTGTTTTTATAGAAAGCTGATTATAGACTATAATTACAGACAAACTGTAAACAAAAGCGAAACTTTTTTGCTTATGTTTACAATACAGTAAACCTACTGTACGCAGATTTAAGAGTTAAAAACTATGTAGGATATTAGTTATTTGTATGTTACTTAAATGAGTTTTTGCAATGTGAAGCACAGGATTAGGCAAAATTAATCCATAATTAAGTGTTTCTGCTATCTTAACCTCTTAGGTTAGTTTTCTATAGAGACTGTTTTTTTTGTTTTTTTTCCAAGTTCATAGCCAGACGCAGACAGACATGAGAAGCTCAGAAGGACAGACGGTGTAGTAGCCCGTATGAAAGGATTAGAGAGGACAACAGAAGTGTGAATGCTCTGCTGGACATTTACATTGACAATGAGATCTGACATAGACCTACACAACCTGCCCTTTTGGAGCTTTTATTGATCAGTTTTTAGTATTTGTTCTCTTAAAGATGTTGCTCCAATGCTGCGGCAGTTCAGTTAAAACACAAAAGCTCCAAAATAAGACAAAAAAGCATGAAAAATAGACTCTTTCACTTTATTCAAAATGTTCTGGTGCCATATAAAGCTTTGTGTTAGGGGGAAGAAAACAACAGAAGTCATTGGTTGTTTTACAAAAAAAAAAAAAAAAATACATGTAAGGTTACATAAGGCAGTTTCATCTCAGGCCATATTTAATTAGGAAAAGTCATTCGTTGTTTAATTAGGAAACACTGATTTTAAAATGACAAAAAATAATAGTCTGAATAACTTTATTTATTTTATTTTATTTATTTTAGTTTAATTTCATTTATGTATTTGTTTGGTTGTTTGTTTGGTTGTTTGTTTTAGTTCATTTTATTAAATTTTATTTATTTGATTTTATTTATTTTTGTAATTATATTTTATTTTTTATGTTGGACCCATCTATTAAACCTTCAGATGAAATCTAAAAAAAAAAAAAAGGCATTAGTTGTTTTACAAAAAAATCACACCATTTCCTAATATAATTAGGAAAGACAAAAAGTAATAGTCTGAATATCTTTTTTATTTTATTTTATTTTATTATTTTATTTTATATTGTATTTTATTAGTTAATTTTATTTTTCATGCTTTAATATTTTTTATATTATTTATTTATTTATTTTAGCTTATGTTTTTGTTTGTTTGTTTGTTTGTTTTTAATATTGTATTATTTTATTTTATTTTGGACCCGTCTATTAAACCTTTAGATTAAATCTTAAATATATATATATAAATAAAAATAAAAATAAATATATGTTTATTTATGTGTTTTATTTATATTGTATGATATAGGAGAATATGGAGCTTATACTGGAAGAGAAAAAAAAAAATCTCAATTTTATTCAAAGGCCCAAACTTAGAAAAATATGCAATTTGGTGCAGATGTTTACATGACCAAAAAATAAAA
Organism: Labeo rohita; assembly: GCF_022985175.1. NCBI lineage: Eukaryota > Metazoa > Chordata > Actinopteri > Cypriniformes > Cyprinidae > Labeo > Labeo rohita. The sequence goes on along the minus strand of NC_066889.1, from coordinate 4,875,462 downwards.
TCCATTTTGTAATGTAAATTAATGAGATCTGTATAACTATTTATTCATAAATATCAGTTGTTACTCTGTATCTCCCAATCTTATGTCTTAGTAAGATGTTATTTGATATTAAACATACATAAATTGTATAAAACATAAATTACTTACTGTATTTATTTATTTATTTATTCTAAAAATTATGCATGGATGCTAAAGTAAAGTTGCTTTAGTCCAGTAAAGTTTTTTTTAAGGTCTAAGTTTTACATTTTTGATCATTTAGAGGCCTTACAATTTTGTGTGTAAAATATGATACAGTAGGATTTATAGCATTAAAAAAGAACAGATTTTGGGAATTACCACCTGAAAATCTTTTCCTGGAAAGCAAATTGCTGATATCATTGTATATGAAGTTGTTGTCACCAGTTTATGATGTCATCATGTGATGATGTCGTGCTGCATCAGATCTGATCCAATCAACACTGTGAACAAATGTAGTTTAGAACAGTAAATCGCTTCATCAAAATGATGATCCAAACATGACACGCCACTTCCTGTAATGTGTGGCCCAGTCACTGATGTCGGAACAGCCAGGAACACTTTAGATTATAGGAAACACATATTAGTAATTTTCCCTTAATAAATACCTGCTTATTAGTAATAAATAAGGTAGTTGTTGTAGTACTTATAGGGTTAAGGGATGTAGAATATGGGAATGCAGAATTAGGCATTAATACGTGCTTTATAGTAGCACTAATAAACAGTCAATAAGCTAATAGTGAATAAGTTAGAGTTTTATGTGGGTATTACGATTTCCCAACCAAACTGATCACTGTTTGACTTTTATAGATAAGTCTTAGTACCTGGTCCAAAGGCATATAAAACCGCATTACATTTTTGATGTATAGAGCTCAGTGTTTCTGCTATACAGTATTCATCATCGACCTCTGCTCCTCATCTTTTCCGCTGAATTTGATTGATGTTTTGGCTGAACTCGCACATACTGGGAATTCACTGCCTCCAGGCCGGCCCGCGTTCATTCGGGCCCTTTCGCTCGCCAGTATCCCTTTCGCGCTCCCCCACGCTGGGCTGCAGAGGGACTCTCCTCCGCCTCCTCACTCTCGCTGCAGGATCTATCGCTCTAACAGCTCCCCGTGACGATAATGAGAGGTTAACACAGTGCCAGCACGGCCATAATTGAGTGAATTTAGCACCTTGGACAGCGCACTAAAACTCCTCATTGCTTGCCTGACCCCCCGTCAAGTTTTGTTTGTGCATTCGTGTCCGTGTGTGTGTGTGTGTGTGTGCACGGTGCGACACACCCCAGGGCTGATTGGGAGGCAATATGTTCCAACACAGCGCTCACACACACATGCTAAGGGGTAAGATCCTGGTGAAGGTTGCGTTCAGAAGGGGGGAGCAATTTTCTGCCTGTCACTCGGTTAGCTGGAGCAGCGCCCTTCTGCATTAACTTCTACCAAAGACCTCCCACACGCCAACATACCGGACGGTAAAATATAAGGAAAATGTTTGAGGACCTTGTGAACGGTTCTGTAGTTCAAACATGTAACAACAATACCCTTACAGGGAAAGAAAAACATGAATTTTAATTTCATTTAAAATTACAGTGTCTCATTATATGTATACATGAGCAGAACAAATTTTGTTGTAAATTGTTTGTAAAACCAACATTTTACATTTATATATAATTGTAAATTAAAAAAATTAATTTTTGTTTGATTCTATGTATAATTTGGACTTTAGGAAAGGTTTTATGATTGTTTATTTTTTATTATTATTATTGAATTTATTTATTTATATTTATAATTATTTATGCATTTTTTTCCCCCTGAAAGATTTACATTTACAATAGAAGTTTTATGAATAAATGCAAAATTCCAAACAATATTAATGTATATAAATTCAACAACTTAGGTATCATGTTTTAATTTCTATTTAACTTATTTGTAAAACCATTCATTCATGCAATATTTTATGTTTATATGTCTTATATTTACAATGAAAGTAAGATTGACTCTACGTACAGTTTAGATTTATGACAGATTAATAAAGATTTTATGATTGTTTAAATTTAATTTAATTTAATTTAATTAAAAATTATTTATGCAATTTTTTTTACCAAAGAAATTTACATTCACAATAGAACAGTTTATGATGAAATGCGAAATTACAAACAATGTTCGTTGATATGATTTCAACAATTTAGGTAAGAATTTGTAAAACTATTTATTCATGCAACATTTTATATTATATAAGCCTTATATTTACATATATAAATGAGCAGAAGCTTGATTCTACATACAGTTTAGATTTATGACAGATTAAGAGAGGTTTTATGATTTCAATTAATTTAATTTAATTTAATTTAATTTAATTTAATTGCATAAACAATTGCTTAAATGTTTATGCAGTTTTTTTTACTAAAAAAATGTACATTCACAGTAGAACAGTTTATGATGAAATGCAAAATTACGAACAATATTCATTAATATGACTTCAACAACTTAGGTAAGAATTGTTTTAATTTATTTGTAAATTGTTTGTAAAACCATTAATTCATGCAATATTTTATATTATATATGCCTTATATTTACATGTATAAATGAATGTATGCTTGATTCTACATACAATTTAGATTTATGACAGATTAAGAGAGGTTTTATGATTTTTTTAAATTTAATTTAATTTAATTTAATTTAAATGTAATTTTTTTCCACAAAAGATTTACATTCACAGGAATAGAACAGTTTATGATGAAATGCTAAATTACAAACAATATAAATTCATATGAATTCAACAGCTTAGGTAAGAATTGTTTTTATTTTCTTTGTAAATTGTTTGTAAAACCATTAATTCATGTAACATTTTACATTTATATGCATTGTATTTGCATGTATATAAATTAAACTATGAACGTAAGATTGATTCTACTTACATTTTAGATTTATGACAGATTTTATTTAATTTTATTATTTATTTATATGTATAATTAATTATGCAATTTGTCCCTGAAAGATTCATGAATAGAACAGTTTATGATACAAAACACAAAATTACAAAGAATATAAATTTATATGAACTCAGCAACTTCGGGAAGAATTCTTTAAAAAATATATATGAATGTGACCAATTACATGTTAATGTAAACAATTAATATTTATTTTAATGCCACAATTTATATGAATAGTTCTACATTTATATAAATGCAACAATTAACAGAAGAATGGTTTTAAAAAACACATTTACATTTATATTAAAGCACCTATGGTTTATATATTATATAAGAATGGTTTATATATTTTTTGAATTTAATTCAATGCAACATTTTATGTAAAAGTTAATTTATGAACAATTTATGTAAGAATAGTTTTATGATTACTTTTATAACATAAATAAATGATGTAAGAATGGTTTCAAAACAGTTTACCTTCATATCAATGGTTTTAGAAACTATTTGCATTTATATCATTGGAACAACTGAAGAATGGTTTTACAAAAAAAAGTTTTATTAGAGTTTATATTTTGCTTCTAAGGAATGTGGCCATGTGTGTGGACATATTTAAATAGCATTTGAGATTTAACATTTTCACATGTGAAACAATGTGCTTCAAAATGTGATTTGAAATTCATGTGTTTTTTCCATAAGAGCATTTTGACTTATTGCCTTTGATTTATGAGAAAAGTCGAATGACAAATCTACATGATGTGATCCATGTTGCATCATTAATTCATTGTTTGTGAAAATTTGTTCAACAAGCAGGATTTCGTGTCTCAACTTTTACTGGCCAAGACAAGCGTGCCATTTGGTGCACTTCTCCCTCGCTTGCACATCCCATGCTAGTTTGATAATGTGGAGATATTGCACAAGCCACATAATCACATTATTAAAGCAACACAAAAGTCGCTAATGTTTTCCAGCCATTGCACTTAAACAATCATGACACCCGTTGTCCTTCTTCCCATCATGTGACTGCGCAGAAAAGCGTATGTTAAAGTAATTACTTCTCATTAGCGGGAACGCATCGATTCCATCTCTGATGTACCGTCATCGCAAGAGCTCTTACGAGAGCCGGCTCTCTGCTGAGTTATTGCCCAGTACTGTGAAACCGAGTGACCTTCACTGCAAACATAGATTGCATTGTCCTTCCTCAACGCAAAGCAGATGTTTGCTGAAATACTGCACTTTTTCATCCTGACAGACACAGAACAATTGAGCAAACATCAGCTCCATGTGTTCCACTTGGCTGTGATCACTGATGTTATTAAACGGAAATTCGACCCTTTTTCATCTGCGAAAGAGAACGGCATCACATTGTACAGTTACAAGTGACAAGTAATATGGATTGTAATTGTATAAAGAATGAACTGAGGATGAAACTGGTTCTTAATCTGTTTGATCATTAATATTTCCTTCGTGTCTTATTTTGAACACAGGAAGTGATTTTGAAGAGAGCAGCAGATCTAGTGGAAGCACTTTATGGAATGCCTCATAATAACCAGGTGAGGAAGAAACTCATTGAAACTTATTGTTGTAATATGACAAATTTCCTTCGCTCAGTTTACTGTTAAAACATATAGGTGTTTCTGTCTGCATTTTTGGCCTTGCAAACTTGCAAACCTGCAAATTAAAGCCTATAAGAACAAAAGAACATTCAAAAAGTCTTAGACGCTTGCTAGTTTATTTAGTTTGTCTATGTAGTATGTTTTTAAAAACTGAAAATCGTGAACATTTTCAGCTAAATGTTGTGGTGGCATTGCGATTACACTCTTAAAAATAAAGATTCTTTTTTGGCATCGACGGTTCCATGAAGAACCTTAAACATGGAACCTTTCAATTGCAGAAAAGGTCCTTTATAGTTCTGTAGATTTTTTAAATGTTCTTCAAAATGGTTCTTTGGGGAACCAAAATGGTTCTTCTATGGCATCACTGCAAAAACACCCTTTTGGAATCTTTATTTTTATAAATGTACTTTGTTACTGTTGTAAACAAGTATACTAACTTTTGAAGGGGGAAAAAAAATAGTGACAAAGTAGTTAGCCATGAAAGTTATGAAACCACAACGGATATAATTGTGTTATATATTTAAATGAAAAACAATAAATACAAAATTGTTCATTTTTATTTTGGTTGTACAAAAAAAATTAAAAGTCATAATGAAAAGTATTTAATTTGGCCTTCATATAATGCAAAGTTTAAAAAAAAAGTTTTTCAGTAACATATAACACTTACATATAAAAAGCATTTGAAAAGTGGGAAAAAAAATAAAGTAATGATAAAAAAGATTTTAATTTGACCTTCATATAATGCAAAATTTAATTTAATTTAATTTAATTTAAATTTATTTTATTTTATGTTGTTTTATTTTATTTTATTTTATTTATTAGAACATTAGTAGAGACTTTGACTGTTAGGTTAGGGTTAGTAGAAGAAGTTGAAATGTACCTGCAAAGGTACTTATAGTCAGTAGAATATGTGTTGGAAAAAAAACAGAAACATTCTATTAATATATTAGTATATTAATAACTGCTAGTTGACATTTAGTTGCAGAGTTCCTTATAATAAGGAAGTCTAAATAAAATAAAATAAACACCCATATTTTCTAATTTAAAAGTGTTCAATTGGGAGAGATGATGGATCATTTTTCCTTAGGAAATCATTTTGAAGCGAGCAGCAGACATTGCTGAAGCCCTGTACAATGTGCCACGAAACCACAACCAGCTCACCGGCCTCACCAACAGCTCTGTCCATGCAAGCATGATGGGAGTGAACTCCTTCACCGGACAGCTCGCCGTTAACGTCTCAGAGTCGTCTCAGGGTGGAAACCAGGGTGAGATATTGCTTCTCTCACTTTTACCTCTTCACAAACATACACACTTGCTCAAGCGTGTGCTAAAGAAAATGTGTGGGATGTGTAGGGTACAGTTCATCAAAGCTGTATACTGCCACACTGCATTGACGTAAAGGTGAGTTAAAGTTTTCTCTGTGTCTGACTGCAGGTTTCAGTCGTAACACGAGTAGCGTATCACCACACGGATATGTGCCCAGTTCTACCCCTCAGCAGAGCAGTTACAGCACGGTATCCACCAGCATGAATGGATATGGCAACAGCGGCATGACCAACCTGACTGGCTCCCCGAGCTTCCTGAATGGCTCTGCTGCCAATTCGCCCTACGCAAGTGAGTTCTGAGATGTGATATTCTATACAGTCTGCTTTTCTTACATAAAAGACAAAAGCAGATGTTTAGCAGAATGTCAAAGCTGCTCTTTTTCCGATAAAAGTGGAAATGAAAAAAATGTAGAAGAAAATATTATTTTAGTCTTTCCACTTCCAAATTTCACATTTCATTTAATGTGGTACCTGCCATTTCTGGTAAACAATTTAGTATAGCTACCAATTCTTACTATTAACTAATTGCTTATTAGCATGCATATTATTAACATATTGGCTTTTTATTAGTATTCTACATCCCTAATCCTACTCAATACCTAAACTTAACAACTACCTTACTAAATATTAATAAGCAACACATTTAAGAGTTTACTGGGGTGAAAGTTGTAGTCGGGAGTTTGTTAATAGTGAGAATTGGACCTTCAAATAAAGTGTGACCCCATTTCTTTGTAATTATTGTACTGCTGGGCAACAACTGCAAAAAATAAAAAAACAATTGCCCAAAATAAAAGCTTTTGTTACATAATATGTATATAATATGTAATATGTACTGTGCATAATATACTTTTATTTTGGATGCAATTATTCGAAATTAATCATTGCCCAGTACTAAACTGTTTGTGAAATTTACTAGCAATTTGTAAGTGAAAATTGTTTCGGTAACACTTTAGTATAGGGACCAATTCTCACTGTTAAGTAGTTGCTTATTAGCATGTCCATTATTAATATATTGGCTGTTTATTAGTACTTATAAAGCATTTATTCTACATGACCATCCCTAATCCTAACCAATACCTAAACTTAACAACGGCCTTGCTAATAATAAACAAATTAGGAGTTTATTGAGGCAAAAGTCGTAGTTAATGGTTTGTTACTAGCAAGAATTGGACCTTCAAATAAAATGTGACCCCATTTCTTTGTATTAGTGCTGGGCAGCGATTAATCGTGATTAATCACATCCAAAAAAAAAAAAACGTTTTTGTGTACATAATATGTGTGTGTACTATGCATGTTTATTATGTACACTATATATAAATACACACACATGCATGTATATATTTAAGAAAAATATTTTATGTTTATATATTAAATATGTATATATATATATATATATATATATAATACAAACTATATGAATATAAATATGTACATGTAAATATTTTCAAAATATACACTGTATGTGTGTGTGTCTTTATATATACATAATAAATATACACAGTACACACGCATATATAATATACAAAAACTTTTATTTTGGATGCGATTAATCGCAATTAATCATTGCCCAGCACTATTTACTAGCAATTTGTGAGTAAAAATTATTTCGGTAACACTTTAGTATAGGGACCAATTCTAACTGTTAACTAGTTGCTTATTAGCATGTCTATTATTAATATATTGGCTGTTTATTAGTACTTATAAAGCATTTATTCTACATGACCATGTTCTACATCGCTAATCGTACCCAAAACCTAAACTTAACAACTACCTTTCTAAATATTAATAATAAACAAATTAGTAGTTTATTGAGGCAAAAGTCGTAGTTAATAGTTTGTTAATATCAAGAATTGGATCTTAAAATAAAGTGTGACCATTGTTTCAAAATAAATCTTACATTCATATTTGTATGGGTCTGTATGGTCCGTTTATTATATTCAGAGTTATCTGAAGCCATATGATTGTTTTACGTCAGGAACAGATTGATGTTTTTAATTGGAGCAAAATCTTCCCCCTGCTGTAGCTTTTAAATCTGACATGCACCTTAAGACGTGTGACAAAATGTGATGTCAAGACGTCAGACCTACTGTGACATGCTTTCATGCACAATGTTTAAATACATGCAAGTGTAAATGAGCAATAAAATACATTCAAAAGGCGTTTAAACAGCATTTTATAACTATAATGATGAAATTTGACAGTTGACATGTTTAATTCACATGCTCCAACAAGCCCTTGTTTCCAAACGAACTTCTGTCTTTGATGCACAATCAGCACAGGAAGTCTGACAGTATGGGCCTTTAGGTCTGATAGAATTCCCAACTGAGAATTCCCACAATGCTCTGCAGTCTATATTCAACAGCTCTTTAAAAGTTCTCTCTTCTGTTCTGCGCCTGACAGTGCCACCTCACTCCAGCTGTTATTTATTGAGCTAATACTTAATTGCTCGCTCTTTCCAATTAACCAGACATGTGAAAGTGAGCCAGAGACAAAAGAACTGGGAATATTCCGAGAGTGATGTGTTTGTTTAGTTTAATTATGACTTGAGCAGTGAGGGTGTGTGGGCAATCTGACGCTAAATCTTCAAAAAGGCGAGACGAGCGGCACGCAAAACTTTGACACAAACGCCTCTCGCAAAGGAAAACAAAGCAATCAAGAATTTGGCAGTGCAACCCTACCCACTTTATCCTCCAATGACTCTTGGTCTTCTTTATAAAAATGGTTTTATTGCCTCTAGCAAATTTAAATTCCATTTTGGCCTGTGTATTAAAGACTGTTAATTAATTCAATAAAGTAATTGAAGGAGCAACACTTCAATTGCAAGGCTAACATCCTGCAGTGTTAACAAGTATTATACAATTCTCACTGACTCCGTCAGACGCTTTCAGTCAATCTCAGAAACCTCTGTTAAGCTTCCAATTTTCATTAATTGATTAGTTAAGACCTGATTAATGGATTTGTGCCTTTGTTATAACCTGAGTAGCTTGTTTATACTTGTCCCCTGGTTTTTAATTGGTATCAGAGAACTGTTTTAGCATCAAAACTGATGTTTTAAGAAAAAAACTGTTGTTAAAATGTATTCTCCTGTGATTTAGATTAATTGCGAGTAATCGTTTCCGCCCTAAACTTTGTCCCACAAGACTTTTTATTTCTTAATTTATTTCTTCCTTCCTTGTCTTTCTACTGAATCCAAAATGTATTTCTCAACCCTGCTCTCTGCATTCCTGCAGTCGTCCCCTCCAGCCCCACCATGGCCTCTTCCACCAGCCTGCCCTCAAACTGCAGCAGCTCCTCTGGAATCTTCTCCTTCTCTCCGGCAAACATGGTTTCAGCTGTGAAACAGAAGAGCGCGTTCGCTCCTGTCGTTCGGCCCCAGTCCTCACCTCCACCTACATGCACCAGCACCAATGGGAACGGTCTCCAAGGTAACGCACAAGTACTTCACACTCAGATTCTGCTGGGGTGGGGTTTTTATGACAGTAATGACATCATCAAACTTTGAAAAGTGAAAATACTGCAGCAGTAAAAAGAATGTTCACCACAATTACTGACAACACTGTATAAAAGTGTGCAAATTACTTCCAGAGGGTCGACTTTTCAAAAGGAAAATCTGTACTTTATTAAAAAAATTTAAGAGTGCCAATCTGTTTCAGCACAAATTGGCACCTTTTGGTTCCTGTAGTGTAGCTGGCCACGTTATTTATTTATTTATTTATTTTAATTTATTTGATCAAAAATACAGAAAAAAAATTAATATTATTAATAATATTATTACAATGTAAAATAGCGCTTTTTTAGTTTAATATACATTAAAATCTAATTTATTCCTATGATCAAATCTGAATTTTCAGCATCATTACTCCAGTATTCAGTGTCACATGATCTTTGAGAAATCATTCACATTTTCTTTCTTTATAGTTGTGCTGCTTAATATATATATATATATATATATATATATATATATATATTTTTTTTTTTATTTATTTATTTTTTTTGATGAACAAAAAGTTAAAAAGAACAGCATTTATTTATACACTGTCATTCAAAAGTTTGACCTCAGTAGATTTTTTCTTTTTTTTTTTTTTTTTTGAAAAAAAAAAAGAATACTTATATAGACTTATATATAAGACTTATATTGTTAGAAAAGATTTCTATTTTGAATAAGTGCTGTTCTTTTTATTCATCAAAGAATCCTGAAAACGTATCACAGGTTCCAAAAAAATATTTGGCAGCACAACTATTGCCAACATAGTTAATTCTAATAATAAATCAGCATATTAGAATGATTTCTGAAGGATCATGTGACAATTTAAAATAGAAATAGAAACCATTATTTTATATTGTAATAGCATTCCACAATATTACAAATAGTTCTGTATTTTTGATCAAATAAATGCAGCCTTGATGAGCATAAGAGACTTCTTTAAAAAAAACAATACAATTATTACTGAACCCAAACTTTTTAACGTCAGTGTAATTACAAAAAACATGTCTGATATGTTATTTAATTTAATTTAATTTAATTTAATTTTATTTAATTTTATTTTATTTTATTTTATTTTATTTTATTTTATTTTAATTATTTTAAGTCTTTAATTGATAAAAATGCAATAGAATTGTGAAATAATGTTACAATTTAAATAACTATGTTATATTTGAAGATATTTTACATTACTCCACTCTTCAGTGTCACATGACCCTTTAGAAATCATTGTATTTGTTGCTCAGGAATCATTTATTAGTATCAGTTACAAACGGTTGTTTTGTTTAATATTTATTAAGTTTTTTGATGAATATTAAGTTGAAAGAACAGCATTTGTAAGTAGAATTTTTAGTAACAGCATAAAAGTCTTTACTGTCATTTTTTAATTTAATGCATCCTTGCTGAAAATAAATAAATAAATCTTACTGACCCCAGAACATTTGAATGGTAGTGTATGTGACACCACTAATGTCCAGTGAGGATCTATGCTGTAGTAAACTAGAGGCATGAATATCTAATCTTCCTTTTGACTCACCCATCATTCGGTCTGATATTAACCTCTCTCTCTCTTCTTTCCCTTTCCCTTCTTCTTCTCTCCACTACCCTCAGATCAGTCTTTTGTCGACTCTAACAAGTACTCCACAGCCAGCGCGCTCCAGGGCCTGGCCTTCTCCTGAAGTATGTTACTCATCCGTTACTCCTCCCACATCCATCCCACTGTTTCTAAATCTGATCATCTATATACCAACAAATAACAGTGCTCTAGCATAAAAACAAGTATGCTTATTTTTAAGGTGAAGTGTGTAGTCTGATGTTAAAATATTCAAAATCCCAGCTATAAGAAATTCAGTGATGTGAGTTTGAGAAACGTGTTCAAAAACAGTCATAATTTAAATTACACACTTCACCTTTAATTATCCCATGTTTCCAATATATCACATTCCAGTTTTCTGTTTCAGTACATCATGCTATATACCTGCATTAAAAATTGTTACCGTGTGTCAATTTTATGTGCGCGTGTGTGTTTGCATGCTTTCAGGGTTTGTGTTTCACCTCCAGCGGTTCCTAGAAAACACAACTCCTCCAAAACAGTCCACCTCTCTTCTTTTCTTGTTTGTCAGCAGTTGCTAAACTCATGTTGAGCCAGATCTGCAGTGCTAAGCATTTTCCTCACGCTTAAAAAAACTTCATGTTGACCTAACTCGTGAGAGTGATGTTACTCGTTGGCATGATGTTACATTAGACTGTCTCAGATTTTTATTTTTAGTGGTGTACACCAGGCATGACCTTACATGGCCAGAAACTGCTTGCAAACAATTAGGAGTCAGCTGAAATGTTTAATCAGACTCTTCAATTGCCTCGTTTTGCATTGACGCTGAAGGAGATTAGGATTTATCCCTTATCCGAAGGGGCCACGGTTTATTAAAGGAGAAGTCCACTTCCAGAACAACAGTTTACAAATAATGTACTCACCCCCTTGTCATCCAAGATGTTCATGTCTTTCTGTCTTCATTCGCAAAAAAATTATGGTTTTTGAGGAAAGCATTTCAGGAGTTTTTTCCATATAATGGACTTCAATTGTGCCCCCCGATTTTAAACCTCCAAATTGCAGCTTCGAAGGGCTCTAAATGATCCCAGCCGAGGAAGAAGGGTCTTATCCAGCGAAACGATCGGTCATTTTTTTTCCAAAAAATAACATTTTTTATACTTTTTAAGCACAAAAGCTTGTGTAGCATACTGTGGAATCACGTCTAAGTTCATCGTCAGTGTACTCCGACTCAAAAAAGTAGGATATGGCGAAAAACTACGTCTCATTTTCTCCTACAACTTCAGAATCGTCCGACATCGTTGTACCTTTTTGCTTGTAAACAGTGTTTGACTTACTTGCACTTCCTTAGTCTTTGCACGTTCGCTTTGTAAGCACTGGGTCTGTAGTTCCGCCGACGTCGCATGTGACCTTTTGATGTGTAGTATGTAGCGTCGTGGACGCGCATCCCAGAGCTAGTATACAATTTTTTTTTTTAATGACCGATCGTTTGGCTAGATAAGACCCTTCTTCCTTGGCTGGGATTGTTTAGAGCCTTTTGAAGCTGCATTTAAACTGCATTTTGGAAGTTCAAAACCGGGGGCACAATTGAAGTCCATTATATGGAGAAAAATCCTGAAATGCTTTCCTTTCTTTACGACTGAAGACAGAAGGACATGAACATCTTGGATGACAAGGGGGTGAGTAAATTATTTGAAATTGTTGTTCTGGAAGTGGAGTTCTCCTGCAAGCAGATGTGGAAACAGATTTCCGAGTTTACAGAACTGCGGAAATTTATGAAACAATGACCATTCTCGTAGCTGATGCTGGCTTTGTTGTACAACTCATACTCATAGATGTTAGTTTCATTGCAGGTCTGTTTGAAAACTGGCTTGTGAAGTAAACTAACACTCTGTGTCTTTCTCTCTTCACAGTTATCCCTGGAATGATCGTTCCTCCAATGTAGGGTGCGTGTGTGTGTGTGTGTGCGTTTGTGTGCAGACAGAAAGATGAAACACGCTCTTTCATGCCACTGGTTTCATTGAGCGTGTGCAGAAAACTCCGGCGCTGGACTGACCTGGCGGTCCCGTTCTGAAGGATGAAAAACGACAAACTCAGGCCCTTTTTAAACACAATCTGCTTTGAAACAAAAAGATATAGAAGAACAATACGAGAAAAAATATCGAACTGAACTGTTGTACCTCCCTGTTTTGATGTTGAAATTTGTACTCACCTTCTAGACACTTTTTAAGATAAGGGGCGACGGCACAGACGATGCTCAGCCGCCCGTCTACACTATAACATGAGAGGTCTATTTATTTTAAAAACGTAGTTATTGATTTGCCATCATATTTGTGTGTTCCTGTGTGTACCACCCTTTTATGAAATGATACCTGTCACAATATTGCAGTGGTTTCTATTTATGATTTTACGTAGATGAAGGATCGCAGGTGATTTTTGCGCAGGAATGTCCCACTGAATTTGCGAAATTGCTTTCGAGGTTGAAGAAGTGAAGTTTGTCCGTCTACAAAATGCCAGCAATGTAAATTCATACTTAAACTGCTGCGGTGAAAATATACTTTATGCCTTTTTTATCATAGTTAAAAAAAACAATTCACTGTCACCATCTTGATTTTCATACTCATATTCCATTTGCTGAGATTATGCTGCCTTCAAGTCCTTCTATGAAGTCATGAAGAACTTTTTTGAAGAGACTTTGGTTGAGGAAAATTGGCATGTTTGGCAATTTCAAAATTAATACCAAGCTTTTTAACATCATTACAAAATTAAAGCATAGCTCTCCCAAAAATGAAATTTTGTTATTTACTAACCCTCAAGTTGTTCCAAACGTGCTTGGTTACCCACATTATTCAAAATATCTTTTGTGCTTGGTTTGGACCAACCTGAGGGTGAGTAAACAATGCTAATGAAATTAATTAATTTTTTTTTTTTTGGGTGAACTATCCCTTTAAAAGCATAGGATGCATGTAATCTGTGTATGTATTTTATATAGTTATGCCTTCAAAGAATGAAAAGTAGTGTTTTTGGTTTAGCTTCATTGCTATTCTTGATCCATAGCACACAAACTGCATATTAACAGTCATTTCAAAGTTATTAAGATCAGTTTGTTTCCACAAAGATTTTAATTGGCATTGCAGCAACTCATACTTGAAGAAAAGAAACTAAAGTTTCTCACTGGAGATGAAGATATTGTGTTGGTAAATCCAACATGACTTGAAGGCAACATTTGACATTTCATTCTCATCTCTACCCAGTTTTATCATTATGCAAAGCCGAAATGTATAGACCAAACACTCACCCATAGTAGCACAAGAGAGTCAAAGACAAGTACTCATTGTATACAGACACAAGCCCAAAAAGCGATTGCTGCCTTCTTTTTGTAGCTACTCCCTATGGAGGATTTGTATTTGCAACGTCAGCAAAAATGCAAATTAGTGTGTTTTATGCCATTTTAATGACATTTTTTCCTAATTTGTTTGTGTTGTAGAAAAAACTGTGATAACTTTTTTTATACTTTACTTTGCAATGGATTCCCTCAAAAAAGGTAAAGTTCTGAATGAACCGACTAAAAGGTTGAGGAGGAAGACGATTAAGTATTTAATGTTCGCTGGAGCCGTTTTGCTTTTCTTGTAGTTCTCAACTGGTTTTGCTTCGAGACCCAGAGTTTGCCCAACACAGCATTGAAGTTATAATGCAGATGTGATGAAAATGTCTTTAAAATCAGCAATGAACTGTAAAATTAGAACTACACTGTAAAAAAATAAAAAAACACAATTTGTTGAGTCAGCTTAAAATAATTTGTTACCCTGCTGCCTTAAAATTTTAAGTTCAGTCAACTAAAATAAGTTTATTCAACTTGAAATGTTAAGTTGTACTAAGTAACAACTTAGATATTTGTGTTTGCTAAACTTAACAGATGGGTAAGTAACCCAGCTGCCTTAAAATTTTAAGTTCATTCAACTCAAATATCTAAGTTGTCACTTAGTATAATTTAACATTTCAAGCTGAATAAACTTTGAGTTGACTGAACTTAAAATTTTAAGGCAGCCAGGTTACAAATTATTTTAAGTTGACTCAACAAATTGTTTTTTACAGTGTATGCCCATTACATGATTCATTGCATTTTATGTCCCATCAGCCCTAGCGAAAAGTAAATAAACTAAATGTATTTAAAATACATTTATTTCATACTAAGTATACTACAAATACATAGTATGTACTTAATAAAAAAAACATATGTAATTGTACTTTTAGTATACTAAACTGGTGTACTTAAAGTCTGCTGAATTGGAACATCTAATTTTGTATTTGTAAGCACTTTAATTGAGAAGAAGCACACTTGAAGTAGTTTCAGTTTAAAAAAGTGTTTGTGCTGCCTTAAAATTTTAAGTTTACTCAACTCAAATATCCACATTTTCATGTAGTACAACTTAACATTTCATGTTGGCTAAACTTAAAATTTTAAGGCAGCATGAGCACTTACTTTTTTAAGTTGAAACTATTTTTTTTTTTTTTACAGTGTAGTGCTGAAGTCTAACTAAACATATACTAAGTATATTTGATTGTGCTAAAGTGGAACTATTGCATTTAAAGACCGATATTATTTAAAGACCATACAGTTTTTTAATAGTTACGTTAAAACATATTTTAGGCTTAATTTTAAGAAATGTGCATTGTGCACAAGTAGTACTCCAAATAAAGTTTAATTTAAATTTTTATTTCAATAAGTCTCAAGTGATATATCAGTAACTATGTTAATGGACTTGAACTATACTTAGTATAAAACGAATGCATTTTAAATCTATTACTCTTTTACTAGGGAGATCAGAAATGTAGCCCATTTTCATGTGCGTCCCACCAGTTGAGAACTACCGATGTAGATCAGTCTGATCGAATGTTTAGAAGTTGAAGGGTTTTGATGTTACGGCATAGTCAGCACTGTGAAAGCTCTGTACCCTTTTCACAAAAGTTTTGAGATCTAGATGAAGCCATTACTTTGGATTCTAGCGTGTGTGCTTTGCACAGACTGATAAATATGTTTGATTTTATATTTCTCTTTTATTTTGCCAAAGTCATTGTTTGAAATCTATTTATACATCAGAATGGAGTCATAAGGCAGCTTTATACAACCTAGTGTCACTGATATAATGTTTACGACATGCTTAGCAGATCTCATTGACTTTAGCTCTGAGGTTTCGATGATCACGAAGGGATATATGTAGGATATCCATATGAATATTGTATGTATGTATCGCTCGAAATTGTACATGCTTCAAACTGTCATTTGTCATGTTTGCGTGTTTTTCGCTCATCGATTTGTTTTTATTTTGTCATCTGCCAAGTTGTGTCCATAAATGTGATTTTGGAATTTAGTTTGTATAGTAATTTTTGTGTGTCAAAAAAACGCCTTTTTTTCTTTAAGTCCATTCGCACAGAGCGATTGGGTTTTTTTCTTGTTAATACGTGTCGTTATACCATGTTTTGTTTCAGATGGCAAGATTTGTTAAATAGTTTGTACTTTAATGCAATGAAGTTTGAGAATATATATTCACCATGTAAACAATATAATCTTTTAATTTTGCTTCTCTGGAACTTGCAGAGAAAAAGATTCATACAGATACAGTAATATCTCCCTGTTTTTGAATATTTTCTCTCTGGAATTTGCTTTTTTAAAAGGTAAAGTAATACACATATCTGTTCCTTGATTTCCCTTGTCAATAGTTCCACAATCGTTATCTTTTTTGTGGAAGTGTACCAACAATGAAATGTCTTAATGCAGATTTCTCTTTTTTACATTATTTATTTATTTTTTAAAAAAATTATTTAGATAGTTGGTTAGGAAAAAATAAATTAACAAGTTAAACTATGGAGTAACAGCACAAGAGTCTATACAGTTATCCGCTCGTTCATGTCATTCCATGACACTCGTCTCCACTTTCATGTCTTAAGTTTCATCCCATTTTTTGTTCCAGTGCATCACTTCACAAAACTTTCTGTTTCTCTCTGAATCATGCATTTCCCATTTTTAAAATGGGCATCAATTGCAAAGTTATCATTTGATGGTTATTTGACTTATTGATGAATATGTCACACGTCCAAATTGACAAGTCATCTGCTTCTGTTTTTCTTGTTGATTACATACTTGTTGTAGACTGGACTTTCAGTGGGCAGTTATTACTGGTGAAAAATATAAAAAGAAACTACTGTAAAGATGATCATTTTTTAAATTACCTTTGAACTGTAAAATAACTTTTTGACTTTCACAATATTTAATTAAAGTTTCCTCTTGTCTGTGACTCTTCATTCTTTGTGTTTTTTCTTCTCAACTGTAGTTGTTGTTAATTTCGAAAATAAAAGAATCCATGATGTAAGGAATAACACCAAGCTGTTTAAATTTTAGTTGTTGTAAGAAATTAAAATGTACAGCGTTCAGCGTTACGACATTGTAATAAAGCAATTAATTATATATGTATGAAGAAATGAAGTGACGTTATAGTGCAGGAGTTCAGACTATGCATTTCACATGATCACACATAAGCCTGTCATCTGCAATAAGAGTAAGTTAATTTATATTCACATCAGAATTTAAGTGCCCCTTATTAGTAATATGGACCCGTTTTAATGACTCTAGTTCATTAATATATTACATGCTTCTGGCATAGAGAATATGCACACTGTCGCTATAACGTATTAATGATGGCTCTGGTCCTTTTTAAATTAAAATGCATTTGGCACTTAATTGATTTATCATTTACATTTACACTCATCAGCAGATATACTCACACACTGTATGTAAAATGAACTGATTTGACTGGCTTGAAAAATGTCTGTCCGCTGACTTAGTACAGTAGGTTGAGTTCTGTGTGAATTCAAAGGCTGTGTCAGTTTTACATTTTCTCCCAATTATCTTGCATAATCTTGTCTTTTTACTTGAACTGATTTCCTGGGACATTTTAACTTCTATGCTGAAATGTATGTGTCTGTAAAAAATAAAAAACACAATTTGTGGAGTCAGCTTAAAATAATTTGTTTAAAATTTTAAATTGAGTCAACTAAAATAAGTTTAGTCAACTTGAAATGTTAAGTTGTACTAAGTAACAACTTAGATATTGGTGTTTGTTAAACTTATAAGATGGATAAGTAACCCAGCTGCCTTAAAATTTAAGTTGATTCAACTCAAATATCTAAGTTGTCACTTAGTATAATTTAACATCTCAAGTTAAATAAACTTTTTTTGAGTTGACTGAACTTAACATTTTAAGGCAGCCAGGTTACAAATTATTTTAAGTTGACTCAACAAATTGTTTTATACAGTGTACAGCTTTGTACTGTAAAAGAAAATAATATAACTGTAGTTTTACATTTTCTAAGTAGTGCAATGTAAGGCTCACTGCTATGTTTCCAGGGTAGTTGCTAGTTGGGTTCCAAGGCATTCTGTATTTTAGTTGTATTCTAGTCACTATGTAATAAAACAAAGCAAATATTACCAAACATGACATAAACAAGTGTATAAATCACTTGTTTTTCTAAAGTAAAACTGTCCAACAGTGACACCAGCAGGTAAAGTTACAAGCAGAGTCCGTGTCTCTCTCGCCTTCCCAAGAGCCCACTGAGTTTTAACAAACCCCCTAAAGCGTGCGGTGGATTTGTTGGGGGTAATTAAGAATGAATGAGGGAAAGTCACATGAGAGAAGGCAATGCCTCTATTGCGATATGATTTATGTAAGGGATAATGTACATCCAGCCAGTTGTTTTTGCAGAATAAAGCCTAACAAACTTATCAGCAGCCCAACGCGAACAAAACGAAATAATTAGTCACGAAATATTGATTTGAGTTGAAATATCTGAATGCAAAGTTTCTGTGAAGAAAGCAGTTGCTAGCAAGCGGCAAGTTCAAATTAGACATATTGATATATTGATTTGAGTTTGATTTGAGTATTTTATCGAGCCAAACAATCGCAAAGCTTTCACAAAGAAAAAATGGTCTCAGCAAGCAAATAGTCCCGACTGCAGTTACCCGGATGAATGAATGTGGTAACTGATCAATCAGAATCGAGTATTCCATGCACATGTGTTATAAGCCTGCACTTAAAAAAAAAAAAAATTATATATATATGTTTTATATATTATATATATAAAATTGTGCTGCAGAAAAGTACCCAGAGGTACGTATTTTTATGAGACTGGGTTGGATAGTTCACCCCGAAAATGAACATTCTGTCATTAATTACTCAAAAGAAATTGTTGAATAAAGTAAATTTTTGTTTTCTTTGGGCACAAAAAAATATTCTCATAGCTTTATAACTTTACGGTCAAACCACAGATACACATGGACTATTTTAACAATGTCCTCACTACCTTTCTGGGCCTTGACCGTGATAGTTGCGTTTCTGTCTATGCAGGGTCAGAGAGCACTCGCATTTCATCAAATATTCCTTAATTTGTGTTCTAAAGATGAACAAAGGTCTTACAGGTTTAGAACAACATGTGGGTGAGTAATTAATGACAGAATCTTTGTTTTTAGATGAGCTATTTTTGTAACTTCTTCCTTGCTCCATTTTAGTCCCAGTGTTGTGTGCATGGATGTTTTTGTAGAGAAACACAATCATTTTGCAGGTCTTTTATGCACTCACACATGAATACTGCACTTGATCTTTGTTTTATTACCTTCAAGTACGCTGTGTGCACACATGTTCACTCACAAACACACACACACACACACACGGGGCTGGGAGGTGTGTGTGACAATGATGGGAACACAGGGGGTTAAGTGACAGTGCTTTAGGCTTCCATTAGCTAATGGATCAGTGTGAGTGTGTCTTGCCACTTCCCTCCTGCGTTTAACCCCTGTGCGCCGCCCCCATCTCTCCCTCTGTCTGTCTGTCATACCTACCCACTCCTCTAATGCAGCCACTGAACAGATTGATGAATAATAGAGGACATAATTTAACAATCAGGGATGGAGTGCTATTTATCCTGACTGACAGCGGGGTTGTTAAAATCATCGTAGAACCGCACAAGGTTTGGGATGTTCGTGGGGTTAATGAGTGGGAGGGGACAGCTGATTCTGGGTCAGTTTCACTCTGCATATAGGTACTAAGCTTAGTATGGAATCATTTCAACATTCTAAAAAGAAAAAGAAAACATTTGGGTTGATTTGGTGCAATCATAATTTCAAATAATCTAATTTATCTGGACTTCAAGCAGTAAATTAAATTAATCAGCATTAATTTTATCAAACTGAATTTGTTATTTTTTACTGAAACTCTTAATACATATACATACATATAAGGTCAGGTGACAATATAACAGATGACATTTCACTTTACATGCTCAGTAACATGTAACTAATATGTTGTTAAAAATATGTTTTTTGGGGGGGACCGGGCAAAATCTAAGGCAGAACTACTGTTGGCCAACAAAAAAAATAAAATAAATACAAATAAATAAATAAATAAATAAATAAAAATAAAATAAAATAAAATAAAATATGACATGTCATAGGAATATGATGAAAATAATTTTTGCTATTTATAACAGTAAATAAAAAAAGTTAAACTTTATTTTCTGTTGTCCTTGTTACAGTGTAATTGCATTTAAGTATACCGAGTAGTATTACTTAACAACATGTACTTGGAATAGGGTTAGGATTAGGGTTTGATTTAGAGTTAGTTGCATGTAATTATGCATACTTTACTATTATTACTATAGGACATATATGTAACAAAGACACTGTAAAATAAACATCTCAGTTAACTTTATTAAACATGACATGTTTTGAGTAGAAAATTGATTTATAATAAATACACAAATAAATGCAATAAAAATCAGCTTGAAAAGAGAGCAATAAGAACAAGATATGTGCAAATCTGACATAAGTACCTTCTTGTCCCAACTGGAAGTTTCTGTCTTTGAACTGACTGACTCTGCAGTGAAACAGGCATTTATAAAAGTCTTATTTCTGCTGGACACACACTTTGCTGGAGCTCTGAGCTTGCACATCAAATGTTTAGTCATGGATGAGGAAAGGGCAAAGGTATAAATCAAGTTCCCCCAAAGATATTTGCCCTTTTTGCAGATTCTATGTATGTCTGTCTACAGTTAGGCCTACTATTCATGTAGTTTTAGTTCATCCTGACACATTTACTGCATATTAGCAATTAGATAATATATCTTCAGAGTGATTGAGCTTTAAATCACTGTAAATATTTCATCACAATTGGCTAATGTTGAATGTACACCACATGTTTATTCCTCCTGTAAGATAATGCCCATCTATGACCCAGTTATCAATATTTTCCAATTGAACAGCACAACCACAGAGACGGGCCCTGATGATGTCATGGGAGGCGGTGGCCCCTGCACACTAAATAATTGAGATAATTACAATCTATGATGTCACCTTAAGTCCCTTAAATATTTGACAAGCCAAGTCCTATGGGTCACACAGGCCTGCTAGAGACTTTAGAGCCATTATAAACCTGCATTATGAGCCAGGGGACCCCTATAGTACAGAATAATAAATCTATTGTCTCTCCACCTTCTTTTGTCCTCTTAGAGTGAAGGTACAGAATATACTGTAGGTACAGGGCATTTTACACTAACTGGGTGTCCTGTTAAGGCCAGGACACACCAGGCTGTCAGCGAGCATCTGCTAGACTAGTTTTGCTTTCGTTGGGCTCACACGGGTAGCAGTTTGTCTGATTCAACATCTAGTGTCGGGGCCATCGATGAGAGTGAGATTTTTGATTGGATGTTCAGTTTATGGAACAAGTCATTTTATGAGAGTTAAAGAGAGGAATTTGGATCGTGAGGTAATACTTGAAATCTTAAGTTTACAGTTGTGGTCAAAAGTTTGCATCCCCCTTTCAGAATCATTAAAAATGTTATTTTACCAAAATAAGAGCGATCATACAAAATGCATGTTATTGTTTATTTAGTGCTGACCTGAATAAGACATTTCACATATAGTCCATAAGAGAAAATAATAGATGAATTTATAAAAAATGACCTGTTTGTTTGTTTGTTTGTTTAGTGCTAGTTGTTCATGAGTCCCTTGTTTGTCCTGAACAGTTAATCTGCCCGCTGTTCTACGGAAAAATCCTTCAGGTCCCACAAATTCTTTGGTTTTCCAGCATTTTTGTGTGTTTGAACCCTTTCCAACAATGACTGTATGATTTTGAGATCCATCTTTTCACACTGAGGACAACTGTGGGACTCATATGCAACTATTACAGAAGGTTCAAACGCTCACTGATGTTTCAGAAGGAAACATGATACATTAAGAGCCGGGGGGATGAAAACTTTTAGAATGTAAAGATCAGGGTAAATTTAACTTATTTTGTCTTCTGGGAAACATGTAAGAATCTTCTGTAGCCTCTGAAGGGCAGTACTGAATGAAAAAAAAAAAAAAGATATTTAAGCAAAATAAGAAAAATGTACACATCTCAAAAGTTTTCACCCCCCAGCTCTTAATGCATGGTTTCACCATCTGACGCATTAGTGAGCATTTGAACCTTCAGTAATAGTTGCATATGAGTCCCTCAGTTGTCCTCAGTGTGAAAAGATGGATCTCAAAATCATACAGTCATTGTTGGAAAGGGTTAAAATACACAAAAATGCTGGAAAACCAAAGAATTTGTGGGACCTGAAGGATTTTTTTTAGAACAGTGGGCAGTTTAACTGTTCAGGACAAACAAGAGACTTCTTTTATGTGAAATGTCCTATTCAGTTCAGTAAACAATAACGTGCATTTTGTGTGATCCCTCTTATTTTGGTAAAGTGTGCAAACTTTAGACCTCAAATATACATACACAAACTTACATTTTTTGATTTATGGGCCCAAAATGTAAAATTTTAAGTAATGTTTAGTCAAGATTACTTAATTATTTAAGTAAAGATAACATTTTGGTTTACAGTGTAAATGAAGACGGCACTGACAAAAAGCTGTTTGAATGTTAAGTTATCTTACCCAAGCATTCCAATACGTGAATATTATATGATATTTAAAATGGTAAGCAAGTGCTGCTTTGTTTACGTTTCATATACAGTATCTATCTTGTGTATTGTCTATTGTTTCATCTTTTGAATGACGAGTATAGACTATTGATAGCTGCTGTTATAGACAGTCAATTCCTCAGTCAATTTTTCCCTGTGATCTTACCATTGAATTCCTTTGGGAATTTCAGCTCTGTCCTGTTTTGTGTTCTAATGATTCCATGATTTTCCCAGTCCTCACCTCTCATCTATAAATCTGTTTTGTGTCCTTTCTCTCCAGTGGGTCAAAGACTATGGTTGCCCAACGCTGACCATCCGCCAGTACAAAGAATGCCAACATAGCTCTCCTAGAGGCAAAATACCACACTTTCACAATATTTGGAAACTCTCAGTGAGCAAAAGCCAACAGTAACATGAGCTGGGGTTTTTGGCCTGTAAATGTTGGTAAGTTGAGTAAGCTGAAGGTTGTGCAAGATATAATGCTGATTCAGAGCATGATTCTGAAAGTAAGGCCTTTCACTCCACTCCTCACTTTCTAACAATCACTTTCTTGTATAGGCAATACATGCAGTTGACTAACACAGTTCAGTTCAGTTGAGAATTGTGACTTTTGACTCTTTATAGTTGTGTAGATGTTCACGGTCCAGGAGCTCCTGTGATAATATTAGTAATGCATTTGAGCTTGTTTCAAAAATGTCTGAGGTCAAAGTCATAATGTCTTCAATATGAGGTTCTGGCATTAACCAAGTGTTGAGAGGTGCTGTGTTTATTGACTTTCTTAAATAACGTTTTCCAAATCAGTGAACTTGCAACTATATTTGCAATATTAATCATTACAAACACGACTCTTTGACTAATGCAATTCTGTTGGATGGAAAGCAGACAAACAATGGGGTATTATTCTAAAGTGTGTAATTGTTCTCTTTTCAAAGGCATAGTTCACCCCATCTGCAATACTCCAAGTCTTCAGAAGTCTTATGAAAGTTTTGTACAGAAATTGTTTATCCAAAAGTGAAAACTGTCCAAACAGCATCTTTATTTATTCACCATATTCATCATTTGTTTTCCATATAAAACAAAGTAGATATTTTTGAAGAATCCTAAAATAATAACAGAATTTAATTTTTTTCCACCGTAGCTCTGAAATCTCATTTGCACATGTGCATATTCCAACATGGCAACTTTGGTTACATCATTACGACCCGCTTAATGTTGTGAGATGTCACGCTTAAGAAAGCAAGGTGGTTCTTGCAATTCATCATGTGTCACTCACTCTCTGAGAGGGGTCTGGGATCAGCATAGAAATTTCATGAGCCATTCATCATAATGAAAACACTTAAAACACATGCGAGGCCTTCTCCCATAATCATTCAGCATTCTTTTGGCAGCCCCCCAGCTTCAGCCCAGTAACATCTGGCTCAATGAGGGGTGCACAGATCTAACAGTGAGACTGAGACCCGTTTTCACCCAGACCATGTCAGAGTCTGACATAGAGTCACACTTTTTCTTCATTATTTTATTTTATTTTATTTTATTTTATTTTATTTTATTTATTTATTTTTTTTTTTTTACACTCTTGCTAGTTTTTGTCCACTAACAGTGTCCAACAATGGATATGCATGCAGGAAAAAATGCCTTCTTTTCAACCTGTTTTTTCTTTTCCTTTTTGATTTTTCTGAACCATAAATAAAATAAAATAAAACAAAACAAAACAAAACAAAAAACAAAACAAAACAAAAATAAAATAAAGGTGTTTAAGGTGGAAGATTGGTCAAAGTTGTAATTTGTGTTAAATATTTTACAATAAAAGAAATTTTAAAAAAATGTATTTATCTCACATAATAAATGTTAAAATGTTTTACGATCATTTCACTCTTTGTTTAGATGATCATAGTTTTTTTAATCATTCATATCTGTATTAATTTTAAACTATAATATTTAATACCACAAAACCAGTCTTAAGTAGCACGGGTATATTTGTATCAGTAGCCAAAAATACATTGCATGAGTCAAAACATTTTCTTTTATGCCAAAAATCATTAGGATATTAAGTAAAGATCATGTTCCATGAAGATATTTTGCACATTTCTTTCCATAAATATATCAAAACTTAATTTTTATGAGTAATATGCATTCCTAAGAAATTCATTTGGACAACTTTAAAGGCAATTTTCTCAATTTATTTATTTTATTTTTTGCACCCTCAGATTCCAGATTTTCAAATAGTTGTATTTCGGCCAAATACGGTCCTATCCTAACAAATACATCCATACATCAATGGAAAACCCATTTATTCAGTTTTGAGATGATGTATAAATCTCAATTTCAAATAAATTGACCCTTATGACTGGTTTTGTGGTCCAAGGTCACATATTTTAAGACAAAGTTTTGGTCTGGGGAAAGGATAAAACAATAAAATTGATATAATTATTTACAGTTTTCATGTTACATAAGTTGCATGTGCTTACTATAGGAATAATGGTAAATTATTTTTAATTACAAGCAACTAACTCTGAACCAAAGCAAAATGTTAACCCTAACCCTATGGGTAAGTACATGGTGTTAACTAACATTGCTTAGTACTTATCTGTATAATTACAATGTAACAAGGACACCTTAATAAAGTGTAATCATAAAATGTAACTGTCTTTAGGCATTTGAAAGGCACAAAGTCCCCAAGATCATTTTTATTTGATCTTCATTTAATAAAAACAATAAGTTGTAATGTAAATTCAACTCCTGGGACATAAAAGTGAAAATGCGTTAAACACGCAAGTTTTCAGTAAACTTCTAAAAATATTTACAAAGCACAGCATCTCTTCTAAATGATTAGAAGTGACTGTAAATGACTGCTGGCTGGAGTCCTGGATGCAATTGCTTTATCTATAATCAGGTCTCTCTATCTGACCAAAAACCATAAACAGACTCAAGCCCAAATTTGCTTTGGAAAATTCGTCTTGGTTTTACTGTTACGAACCTGCGCTGGTCTGGTTGTCTGAGAAGTCTCACATGACACATGTTGGTGAAGGTTAGAAATTTAGCAGATGTTTTTGGTCACGTATTTGTGTAATGTATGTTTTTGTCATTAGATGCTTTGAATAGCTTGTTGAAAACATGTTTGTTGGTTCAGCATGTTAGAGTGGGGGTAAGGAAATGTAGACCAAGTGAATATGATATATGATAGGCTATAGGACTCTGTGACTGTGACAAAGTGTTATCCTCTATTTGAACTCAGAGCCACAGCTATAGTATGTGTGCAGTAGCATCTTCACTGTAAGTATTAGCTTAACAACTGAATTTCATTTGAGAACTTTTGGTGATTAAGGCCTAACCTAGCTTACATTACTGAATGTATCCTTAGATATGTTCATGTTTATGTTGAATAACATAATAAACAATCGATAAGTAGTGGCAGTAAAACATTAACTTCTATTCCTTTTCACGCAAATTACAATTAAAGGGCAGATCAGCAATAATAAAGAAAGATTTAATTGTGCTTCCCTGCACAACACTATGTTATGACCTGAAAACATTTTACCTTAGTGCCTGATTTGTAAACTAACTTAACATGGCTTTATAACATAACCAGCTCCATATGTATGGCTTTTCTGACATAGTAACTACAAAGTTCTGTCATGAAACTCTTGATGGTGCAGGGTGATAGGTTCTAACTCAACCTGATGTAATCACATTGCACATTGTTCACATGGCACAGCTGATTGTTTTCTTTCGCATCAGCAGCCAATGAGCTTGCTGCTTAACATTTAAATACTTGGTTAGTGCTTGATGTAGCAGTTGCAGCACTTCAGAAACCCTCCACCTTCCCCAGCTCCACCTGTATAGATCTGCTACGGGGTCATTTGTTTACTTAAAGGAGAAGTTCACTTCCAGAACAACAATTTACAGATAATGTACTCACCCCCTCATCATCCATGATGTTCATGTCTTTCTTTCTTCAGTCATAAAGAAATTATGTTTTTTGAGGAAAACATTTCAGCATTTTTCCCCATATCATGGACTGATATGATGCCCCGATTTTAAACTTCCAAAATGCGGTTTAAACACGGCTTCAAACGATCCCAAATGCAGTTGTAAACGATCCCAGCTGAGAAAGAAGGGTCTTATCTAGCGAAACGATCGGTTATTTGCATAAAAAAATACAATTTAAATACTTTTTATTCTCAAACGCTCGTCTTGTCTTGCAGTCCTTGAACTCTGTGTATTCTGACTCAAGACAGTTATGGTATGTTGAAAACCATATTTTCTCCCTCAACTTTAAAAATCATTTCAAAATCATCCTACGTCACTGCAGAAGTTCCGACCCAGTCTTTGCAAAGTGAACATGCAAAAAAGCTCAAACACCCTTAACCAAAAATGTAAAACAGTGATATAAGACAATTTTGAAGTTGAGGGAGAACATGAGATGGGAGTTTTTTGACATATCCTAACTGTCATGAACAGGAACAAGATATGTAAGACAAGTAAGACAAGATGAGCGTTTGGCATTAAAAAGTATATAAATTGTATTATTTTTAATAAATTAACCGATCGTTACGCTAGATAAGACCCTTCTTTCTCGGCTGGGATCGTTTACAACCGCATTTGGGATCATTTGAAGCCGCAATTAAACTGCATTTTGGAAGTTCAAAATTGGGGCACCATATCAGTCCATTATATGGGGAAAATGCTGAAATGTTTTCCTCAAAAAACATAATTTCTTTACGACTGAAAAAGAAAGATATGGACATCGTGGATGACAAGGGGGTGAGTAAATTATTTGTAAATTGTTGTTCTGGAAGTGGACTTCTCCTTTAAAGTGGTACATTATTTACAGATGCAATAAGAGCAATAACCATTTCAGTTACAGTTCAATTAATTTCAGAACTGTCAAGATGTGTATAACAACCAACATAATAAAACATTGCCACATACACATTCATCTGTTCTGGGGGAAATCAAAAGCACTTTTGGACATTTCACTTTGAAAGTGGCATGCAATATGCAAGAAGCAGCATAATATCATTTAGCAGAAAGTCACCACACAAAATACGTTTTTCAATAAGCCTGGGATGTTGTATTCCACATATGTGACCCTGGTCCACAAAACTAGTCCTAAGTAGCACAGGCATATTTGTAGCAATAGCCAACAATACAACATATGGGTCAAAATGATCGATCTTTCTTTTATGCCAAAAACTTGAAGACCATGAAGATATATTTTGTACATTTCCTACTGTAAATATATCAAAACTTAATTTTTGATTACTAATATGCATTGCTAAGAATTTCATTTGGATAACTTTAAAGGTGATTTTCTCAATATTTTGATTTTTTTTGCACCCTCAAATTCCAGATTTTCAGATGCAAAAAATGCTTTTCTTACTTAGATTTTTTAGGTCGAAATTAAGTGAGTTTTTGCTTGAAACAAGCAAAATAATCTGCCAGTGGGGTAAGGAAAATAATCTTGTTTTCTGTTTGAAAGAAGATTATTTTGCTTAACCCACTGGCAGATCATTTTGCTTGTTCTGAACAAAAACTCACTTAATTTTGACTTGTTTTTTCTAAAAAAAAAAAAGACTTTTAACTTGTCTAGAAAATTCTTCTTGATTTAGGAATTTTTAGATATTTTGGCTGGAAACAAGACAAAAAAATCTATGTAAGAAAAGCATTTTTTGCAGTATTGCAGCCAAATATTGTCCTATCCTGACAAACCATACATCAATGGAAAGTTTTTTTTTTTTATTCAGCTTTTAGATTATGTATCAGTTTAAAAAAAAAAAAAAAGATCCTTATGACTGGTTTTGTGGTCCAGGGTCA
Source organism: Labeo rohita (assembly GCF_022985175.1). Lineage (NCBI taxonomy): Eukaryota > Metazoa > Chordata > Actinopteri > Cypriniformes > Cyprinidae > Labeo > Labeo rohita. The sequence goes on along the minus strand of NC_066889.1, from coordinate 4,846,733 downwards.
CATATATAAATGTAATTTTCTTCATTTTGTTCAGTTTATTGCTAAATTTCTTGCCGTCATTACAAAATCTGCTTGGTTATCTTTAAAGCTCAATTGTTCTAGATCGTTACACATGTTAAACAAGTGGGTTTTGCTACCGCAAACTCCACTTAAACCCTTTAACTGTTCACAGCTAAGACATCATCTGACGCATTTTACCATAATGAAACCGACCATATCTGATCTCTAAAAACTGATCTCTGCCTAAACCAGAGCTCTTAACGCTGACCTCAGAGCAGATGTGGAGGGTACCAAGTATCCATGCAAGCTGGAGAGGAGAAATAATTCTTCTTAATAGTTGGTTGAACTCAAGATTTTGGCTCTCGCCATTGCAGGCCAAACCATTCATTAGCACTAATTTGACATGTTTACCACCCAGGATCCACATATCAGATAATAAACAAGACTGATTGCACTCAAGTGGAGACACTTTCTGCAGCAAGGCTGGTTTGGAACCAAAGTACTCATTCTGAAGGATCGAGATATTCATGCGTCAAGATGGTGGGTGAGTTTGTGTGAATATGCTATAGTATAAAAGTCAATATAAAGTCAAAACTGACCTTACACTTTTCTAATGTTACTGATTTTAGTATGTATGATTCTTAAGTGCATATTATTATTAGAAAAAATGTTGGTAACACTTTAGAATAGGTAACACTTATTCACTATTAACGACCCTTACTAAATTCCTAATTTGCTGCTTATTAATAGTTAGTGAGGTAGTTGTTAAGGTTAGGTGTTGGGTAGGATTACGGAATAAAGTCATGTAGAATAAGGCATCAATATGTGGTTAATTAGTACTAATAAATGGCTAATATTCTAATAATATGCATGCTAATAAGCAACTAGTTAAGACCAAAATGTTTGTCCTCATCATTGCTTATCAAACTTGCATTGCCTCAGAAATGACTGTCCTTTTCAGCTGACATCATCATACGCTATACATAGTTAGCATAGCCCCATTAGCACCTGGTGTTAGTGACATTATCTAAACAAAAAAGCACCTTTCTCCATTGACAGCCATTTCAAATTTTGTCCATGTATTCTAACGAATTGCATTTTTTATGGAACACCTGCTTTTCAAAATCCTGTCAATTTGTGATAAACGAAAACAAATTCCATTCTACATTTATTTTTTCTCTTTTCAAATCCAGTTCACTCAGAAATGTCAGAAATAAAATGGTTTGAGGATGCAGTAATTCCATTCAAAGATAATAAAGAGGAAATTGCAATGAATACTGCTGACTGCAAGCTATATCCTGCCATATCCAGTCACTCAAGGCCATGATTAATGATTTCAGATATATGGACTATGCAAAAGCTATTGGGTACCTTTGGTTTGCTGACATAAATGCACGTAATGGCTTCAAGAATGGCAACTGAATAGAACTGAAATATGACATGATACTTGGGGGGATCTTTAACATCTGAAGATATTTAACTTACTCCCCTCCCCTCCGCCCTTGTACAGCTGGTCTTGATGTAGCCAAACCAGGAGATTGGGAGTAACATGTTCCAGGATCAACTCAAGCTCTGGGAATTATGGAATTACCTCCTCCAGCCCCTGCCACCCCCCAGCCAAAAAACTTTCATTCCTACCAACGACTCCCCAAGAGTGTCAACACCTCAAAAATGTGGATTTCCACTTCAGTGCTTCCTAATTTCAAGGTCTACTTTCTTTTTTCCCCTTTGTCCTCTATCACTTTCACATTGCTGCCTGTCATTCCATTGTTTCTTTAGTATTAAGCAAGTTCTTTCACACGTTCTTGTGACTTTTCAACCTTGTGAGATGATTTTCACATTTTAATGAAACATTTTTGAAGGAACATTCTGAACTTCAATCTAGGCAAGTGTAGTCCAATAAAAAATAAAACTTCATGACATATAAAGCATGCAAGCTGTAATATTTCAGTTTAAAGCTCTCATTAGTTTTATGTATGAAATGTCTCAGTTAGATCTATTGGTCATACCTGGATTTGTTTGTTTTTGTCATTAGTTTCTGTGCAGAAAGCACGAATAAGAATCAAGACCTGAGGAATTATGGCATATTTTATAATGAAACTTGGAAAGTCTCCACATTCCAAAATGATTAGTCCGAAGTGAAAATTAAAGAAAAAAATACCATGAGAAATTCTCATCTGGTTGTTATTATAGTCGCTTTTCTTCTGGGTGTGTGTGTGTTCGTAAAACGTGACATCCTGCTAGTGTTAGTGCTGTTTTTCAGAATTATGGTTCATAAACATCTGGTGAACCTCTCACTTACATTCATTTGAAAGACTGTCTCTTCACCTCTAATAAAACACACTGGTAAACTGACTGTAAAATTTCTGTGAATGTTTACAAAATGGAGCTCGTAAGTAGGATCCTTTGCCATGTCTCACACCCTTTTTTGCGCATTATCAGTTATAATGAAGGATGTTACTGCAAATGATAGCATTATGGAAATATTAAACGTAAACAGTACAAAAGCAAATGCAGTGCACTCATATATCCATAAAAGATTACACGATTTTGGAAGAAAGAAAAAGCATATAAAGAGTATATGTTAAAGATGAACAAACATACTCAGTAACAATATTGTTTTTAAACTATTAAGAGACAGCTATGGCTTTTATAAGTGTGCATTTGCCGATCTCTCCCTTCACAAGACGCACAGAGATCATATTTGAGCTCAGGATGTGAAAGGAAATCTCAAAGCGCCTTAGGGCCAAAAGTATGGTGTGTTTTTCTTGGCCTCCGCTCCAGTTTTTTCCCCACATAATTTCACAGATTCGAAACACTGAACTGGAGTGATTTGTTGCTTTCTGCTGTACGGTACGACAATTACACAACATGTCAAAGCAATGAGAGTTTGGCAGTTAATTTTGGGGTGACAGAGAAACCTTCCAACAACATCTTAATAATTAACCTATCGGAAACATGTGATATTTGAAATTAATGAGGCAATTAGAATAATAGTTTTTGTGGATGTTCTGTGTGTTTGGATGACTTTTCCATGATCCTTTAAACTATGAGGCTGGATGGATCTTGTCTTGGTTTCTACTTTTTGTAATCTAGTCAGCACTGAAGGATGTCATCATTTTGACATGCGCTGTATTTAAAAAGGAACCTTTTTCCGCATTTCCCCAAGTTAGACAAGGAAAGTAAGTCAAGAAACATGGAACAAGAGTAAATACTGGTGAATCATGAGTGGATCACCTTAGCTTTCACTTTCTTAGTATTTAAGTCCAAAATACACAGCCGTAGGTCTGAAAATAAATAAATGCACTGAAAGTTTTATGCAGAGACCTAAACTTAGTTTTCAAAATTGCTGCTATATTGCATATTTGACCATCATCCAAACCGCTAGAAATCTGTAACTCCAACCGCAGTTACTTCACCAAGTGAAAAGTGTAAAATTGACTTTCTGTGAAATGTCAAACTCATGAACCCCAAACAGAAAGGGAAAGCTAATGAAGGAGAGAGATGTAACACACTTGACCTTGGGAGTTTAGCTCACAAGAGGGTCATTTCATTCTGTCTGATTTCAAGATGGCTCCCAGCTCTACTGCTTTAAAACCTAAGCATGGATGGAATGGTTTCAAAGCTGATAGAGCTCGACTAAGGAAGCTCTTCTGGCTTTGATGGGACCCTCAAAATTGAACATGTTTTCTCCCTATCTTGTGTTCTTATCCTTAGGGATTTGTTCTTGGTACTTGACATAGTAAGTCATCACCTCTCCATTTGCAGCATTTGTGCCCTTTGTTTTTATAAAATGAGTTGTTGCTGAGATTAGTAAGCAGAATCAGTTTAGCAAGTACAAATCAAACTAACTTGTGTGGTGCTACAAGGCTCTGTGTTGGGCCATCTTTAATTTTACAGTTTAGAAAGCTTTTAACTTTTGATGGTTAAAAAGTTTGTGGAAATCACAGTTTCCAATTCCATTTCCATCAGCATATTACAATTATTTCTAAAGGATCATGTGACATTTGAAGACGGGAGTAATGACGCTGAAAATTCAGCTTTGCGTCACAGGAATAAATTATATTTTAAAATATATTCAAATAGAAATTAGTTCTTTCAAAATGTAATAATATTTTACTATTTTTCCTTTTGCATGAAATAAATGCAGTCTTGGTGAGCATTTTCAAAAACATAAAAAGACCTAATTATTCCAAACCTTTGACTGGTAGTGTAGTGTACTGTACATGGTAGTCGAACATCGTAGTTCTTGTAGATCATTAAAGCTCTGTAATTACACCACTATAATTGCTACTGGAATGATAATCTATTCATTGTCACTGGAGTTCCTTCACCACTCATGTGGAACTTCCTTGCAAAAGATATACATTTTTTAATGGCCTTTTGGTAACTAGATTTTACTATTGGCCAGTCATGTGGCCATTGTGTACTAAGACTGAAACATACCCATCTGGTACTCGTGAACCCCAGGGCTATTTCTCACCATAGACGGTCCATCTTTGGCTTTCATACCCAACTAGCCTTTCTGGCCTGGACTCACTGCTGGAAACTGGCACTGGTCTTCAAATGCTGGCGGAGCGGGCCAAGGATTTCTCCATCCTGGAACGTGATTATCAGAGATGACCATCTAATCTGAGTAAACATTACCATGCTTTTCTGTTCTGGGTACAGTCGCATTAAGACGTGGCCGTTGAGCTGACAAGTGAATTAATAGGACTGCAAGAAGGCCTGGACTATGGTCACTTGTACATTTGTTTTGCAATTATCCCGTAAATGTATTATTGGTGCACTGCTGAAAGTTTGTTAAATATAAAATGGATACATTTTTGTTGTTGTTTCTCATATCCCAGCTGAACAAACATTGTAGATCTGCAAATCTGGCACTATTTAAAATGCATCCTTTCCTTATCTTGTATAGACAATTTACAATTTAAAGTCTATATAAAATAAAAATTCACCCAGTCTATCTTGTATTTTTTTCTCTCGTCAATTTTAATCAAAATACAATAACCCTTTCCAGTAAAATGACGAATCAGTTCAGTTTGCAAAAATCCCAATCCACAGCTGATGGTTTGAACCAAGTCCTGCCCTTTTCATTGTTTTATTGGATCTGTGTCACAAAATGGAAGATCTTTTTGCTACTCGTGTTTCATCGCAACATCACAAAAATCCAACTCAAAAGTGCAAAGGTCTTTGTTAAATGAACATATGCAAGTATAAAAAAGGATTTGGTGTTTTGTAAGCACATTAATCATTATGTAAATAGCTTTGGTCTTCCATCATTTCAGATTTCCCATGTGATAATTCTGGAAATATAACTGCACTAATAGTTTTTGACTGAATAGTATTTAAAATTGAATCTCATTCCATAATGTCACAACAAGATATGACATCATATTGGACTGGCATGGAAAAACAAAATCTGCACTGCCAATTGGTTATGCAAGACAGACGCAGAGAGTGATTGGATGTGGAAGAGAAGGGTGCGGCGTCTTCTGCTTCACTGGGGCGTCAACTGATCACACCCAGAATGCTGTAATGAAACAATCATCCAGGATTGGACGGGTGGGGAGACACAGGGAAAGGAGGGTAAATGGAAGTCTTTCTGTTGATGTGTGATTCTCACTAAACAATCTGTGAGAAAAATAACAAATCTTATACATTACGTTAGGGGAGAACGGGGGAGAAAACTGATCAAAGTTCAGCATAAACTGTACTCATGATGTGTGCCGTGTAAATTCTGTTTATTATGGCTGCAGGGTGGATTTATCTTGCTTTTACGCCAGAGTTTGATAGCTGGCCTCAAAGCTTTCATAATGGCATTGCATTAAAATGACAGAGAACACTATCATATCTGCACTTGATTGAGCTGGAACAACTTGCTGCAAAACTTTGGCATACTAAAAAAAAAAAACAGTAAAGTGTTTAAATTATAATGCTGATTACTTGTGAAGAAGAAAAAAAAACTAAATAACCAACCCTCAGTAACATCTAGACTATTTTTTCTAAACACTTCTTTTCACATTCACAGATTTAAAATAAAAATTGACGAAGGAAGCTTATCTTGCTTTGATGGGACCCTAGTTTTCTCACTCTCTTGTGTTCTTATCTTTTTGGATTTGTCCTTGGTGTATTACATTTGTGTTCTTTTTACTTGTAAAATTGTAGTTATTATTAAGAATCAGGTTAGCAAGTACAAAAAAAAATTTAATTCAGGAGTGCCACAGGGCTCTGTGTTTGGCCATATTTAGATTTTACAATTTAGCAAGCTAACATTTGATGGTTAGAAGATTTGTGGAAATCTCAGTTTCCAATTCCATTTCTAAGCAAATTAGCATATTGTTATGATTTCTGAAGGAAGAGTGATGATGCAGAAAAATCAGGTTAGCAAGCATGAATCAAACCAGCTCCTGAAGTGCCACAGGGCTCTGTGTTTGGCCACCTTTTAATTTTAGAATTTAGCAAGCTGATGGTTTAAAAAATGTGGAAATCACAGTTTCCAATTCAATTTCCAAGCAAATCAACATATTAGAAAGATATCTGAAGGATTGTGTGACACTGAAGATTAGAGTAATGATGTTGAAAAATCAGTTTAGCAAGTACTAAATAAACTAACTTTTGGAGTGCCACAGGGCTCTGTGTTTGGCCATCTTTTAATTTCACTATTTAGCAAGCCGACTTTTGATGGTTGAAAAATTATTACAATATTTACAATGATTTACAAAAATATTACAATGATTTCCGAAGCATCATTTGATAATGAAGACTAGAGTAATGATGTTGAAAAATCAGGTTAGCAAGCACAATTCAAACTAGCTGCTGGAATGCCACAGGGCTCTGTGTTTGACCATCTTTTAATTTAACAATTTAGCAAGCTGACATTTGATGGTTAAAACAATTGTGGAAATCACAGGCTCTGTGTTTGGCCATCTTGTAATTTTACAATTTAGAAAGCTGACTAAATTGTAAGACTTAAAAAAAAGGTTTAAAAAGATTAAAAAAAAAAAAAAAAACATTTAGTGCATGATATTGTATCAGGTTTATTAATAGCCCTGTTTAAAAGACATTGGCATGAATTGTTTTTTGGATGCTGGTATAGTCTGCTTGACCTTTGGTCAGCTAGCTTCAGCAAGTCAAATCAAATCGAATCAAATTATAATTTTTCAACAAATACAAATCTCTCAAGATGAGTCCAGAATGCTAAATAGTACTTTTTTTCTCACATCCTCCTTTTTCACATGGAAAAAACTTGTGTGGCTGTTTAAAGAGAGTACACATCATGCTAGATTTCCCATAAGCTCCTTCAGCAACGTTACCATCTACACCCTCAGATGGTCCCTTAAGAACAGTTCCCGCACCGTAACTCAAAGCCGTGTAAAACGCTCCATAATGGTCCTTTTAGCTTTCTCTTCATCCATAAATAGAACCAGCTGATACTGAGGCCTGCAAAAGACGCTCACATTCCACTCGCAGTGAAGTTCTCGTCTGGCCACCACTGAGTTGTTGACAAGCAAATCATAACATTTCCCATTGTGTATCTGTAAAAAATGAGGGAAATAGAGGTGAATTATGCAACTTAAGAATATAACCCTAAACCTTCCTTTGCTTGTGGTTGCCACCACAGCATTTGTTTTGGTTTGCAGTGATATTTTAGTACATCGAAAACATTGGCAAATGCCTTTTTTTTGCCATGAGAATATGCTGGAGAAATTCTTACGGAATTGTTTCCTGGAGTTTAAAGACCCACAGAACTTCACTGGTCAGGATGATTTGAAGAAAGATCCCATTTGAAAAGTTTCTCACAGAGATTTGATGTCTTTGAGATAAATGTTATTATATTATACTTATTATACTATATTATACATACAAAGGTTCAGTATTCAGAAAAAAAGTGACATTCTCTTCAAAACATCTGCAGTAGACATGAAAACCGTCGACACATTTATTAGCTTAAAGTACATGCCGTGATCCATCCAAGTACTGATCTTGAAATTCCATCCCTGGATGTACCACAGGGTTCAGCGGACCTTCTCACTTTCTGAAGGTTCGACAGCTCATCTGTCTACACCCCAGCGAGCTGGTGAGCGTGAGATGGATGGATGTGTTGAGAGCCCGTGGCTCGGTTCCTTCCTCTCAGTGTTTGAGCTAATCAATCAGCGAGCGGATCGGGCAGGACCATATGCACCTTAACGCTCAGCTGATGCCCGCTGCTGACCCTCTCTTACCCTACAGCTGCTCTTGAGAGAGACAACAACATGGGACGCCATTTCATGCTCATCTGGGTTTCTCTCAGCAGACACTGGGTTTTTGTTATCCAGCTGAATGAATGAAATGAACAGACCTACCACACTTAAAATCTTGATTTTGCTTATTAAAGTTACAATAATGGCACCTTTAATTTATTTTCACATTTGGTAGATACTTTTATTTAAAGTATCCCTGGGAATTGAACCTGTGACCTTTGTTGCTAACCCCATGCTTTTCTCTTTGAGCCACAGGAATACTGGACATTTGGATGTTGCAGCAAGTGGTGGTTTGTGAGTTGTTTACTTTGTAATTAGTCATTCCTTTTGGTCCAGTTTTTTTTTTTTTTTTAACAGTGCACTCTTTTGGCTTGGGACAGGTAGCAAACCTCTAGTAGCCACCCAGATATATAATATTACTGTTTTGTATACTTTATGCCAATATACTGTGAAATCAAAGAACGAACAGGTGTGATGTCATTTCAAAAATCTGGACAAAACCAAGTTCATTTGGAGTTTTAGGTGCATTAAAACTGTTAGCAATTTTTCTGGAAAATTTGACCTTGGATGTTAAGCGTCTTCAAACTGAAGCCCATGATAATTAATAGGTGGGTGTGCTCTTACTTGACATGGAAATTTTCACTGGAGAGCTGCTTTATAGATGAAACTAAAGTTATAAGTGAAACTCAGATTCCTGAAACTGAAGAACTTTTGCAACATTCCCCCCTGTTTAATAAGTAGGCTGTGTATCTAAATCAGGGGTGCCTAACCTTGTTCCTGGAGATCTACCTTCCTGCAGAATTCAGCTCCAACTCTGATCAAATACTCCTGAACCAAATAATTAGGATCTGAAGGAGCACTTGATAATTACAGACCTGTGTGTTTGATCAGGGTTGGAGCTGAACTCTGCAGGAAGGTTGATCTCCAGGAACAGGGTTGAGCATCCCTGATCTAAATAAACATAACTTGACTGTTAATTATTTTCTGAAATTTTATGCTTAAATATGCAAATGTGGCATTATCTAATTAAATTGAACTAATTTCTAAACAGAGTTTTAAACATTGGATGAAATCGAATTCAAAATTCTTGTTTTACATTGTTGACACATTGAATTTTTTAATTTTTATTTCTAAATGAATCAGAAAATGTCAACAGGCAAAAAAAAAAAAAAACATTTTTTACCATACTGTTATAAATAAAATATGACATAAAACCGGCTAATGATATATGAACAAACCCCTCTATGAAAACTGAAATAAATGAAAATCATTTATTTTAATCGATTCTCTTTTTTTATGAAACTATATCAATTCTTAAATCACAAGAATTTGTCTAATCTGATTTCAGTTAATGAATGGAACATTGTAGTGTGCCTCCCATTCAATAAATCACAATAAGCTTTGTGCTTTATTACTTTTGATATGAAACGAAGTCTCAGATTTCGAATTCTGTCCATTTTATTACAGTAGAATAAATGCTGTTTGTCAGGTTTTTATGACAGCCACTATTTAAATATTTATATTTAAAAACCAAACTGGAATAGAAATATAATTATTAATTTTATCTTTGTTATTATAAAAACTTCATTCAGTGTAATTTAAGCATCTGTATACAAATCAGTTCATTTTAACCTTCAATATTATAGTAATGTAGTACCAACTGACTCTCTTGTATATTTTACAGCATAGCTGAGAGATTTTTTTTTTCTTGAGAAAATTTGGCATGTGCTGTACCTGATATACAGTGCCTATAGAAAATCATCATACCCTGTGAAAACCTTTATCTTTTGTCACATTATACCCTGGAAAATAAAATAAATGAAGTCAAACTGTTTTGAGCTGCATGTACACATTATAACGTCCATCATTAAAGTAAAAAAAATTATTTAAAATTAAAAAATTGATTACTTTTCTAAACATGATATTCTAGTTTTTTGTTTTTGTTTTTTATACATTTTCAGAACTGTTGTGTTTCTTTCATTGGTTTGATGTTGTAAGACCAAAACTGTAAATAGAGCTGGAAAAATTATTTGGAATGGGGTTTGATTTCAGGCTATTTCAGAAGGGTATGATTATTTTCTATAGGCATTGTATATCCAAAATGATCAATATCAAATTGAATTAAATCGAATCGCAAACTTGTGAAAATTGTGTCAAAACTCAGCCCTAGTAAAAACCTTAATAATATTTGAATAAATCTGGAAAGTGTTTTTGCATGTAAATTCTGCTGAGTCTTTAAAGGTAAAAAAAAATTTGCAAACAGTATACCATTCTTTTTACCCAAAAACTTGAGTCAAAAACTTGTGGTATATTGAGGACTTAATGTCATGTTTTTTTTTACATACAAAAACATTTTCGGAAAATGAAAAATATAATTAGTGCTTTTGATGCCGCAGGATCAAAAATGACACACTTCACCTTAAGATTTGTTTTAATTTGTGGACGTGCGTGTACCGTAATATGACTTCTGAGGGCCATCAGTTGCTGATTATTCTCAGAAAGCTGCGCTCTGCAATCAAACTGCTAAAGTCAGCGGTTTGCATCGCTAACCTTTCTACAGAGCCCTGACAAAGCCATGTAACAACCTCCGTGTTTACAGAGCACCCCGCGGATTGATTTGCTTCCAGGGAGTTGATCCAGACCCCAAGCAATGTCACCTTCCAGGCAGTAGGATTCTTGTCTCCATTCCTATCGGATAAAGTCAAGTGCCGAATGAGACTCAACCGTGTGAAGGAGCCAGGTTTGACAGCCTCCCCCTGCTCTGACACCATGTAAAAGCTGAACAGGAAATTAGAAAGAATGAAAACCTGGGAAAGGATACAAATATCCATCAGCCTTCATTTTCTTTCTGGGCTGTTTCACATTCTCGGTGTCACACACTCATTCTTACTCTCTCTTTCTCTTTTGGTGGCAAGTGAGAGGAAAGCACCTAGATGTACATGAGGAGGTGAAGGAGGGTGGGGGGATTTATCAGGTTCTCATTGTGTCCATGTGGTAACCATTACCCAGTAATCTCCAGTAATTGTATCCGTATTACCACAGAGTCCTGCTTTCCATTTGCTCTGCCGCCTTGACCGGTGTCGTTACCATGGCACACAGGGGCCCGTTTCGAAGCAAAGTGATGCAAATTGATGCAATGGGAAGACCATTAAAAACTTTGTCAAAATAGTGTGATGGAGATTTCCTGTTTTAATGAACCCACAACTCGCTTTCATGCAAATGCATTGGATGCACTTTCTCTGAACCCACCACAACATTTCACGTCACTCTGAGTTACACCACAGTTTGGAAATAGCATCATTGATACATAGTTCTTTTGGCTGGGATTTGCAAGAAATATTATTTGCATGCAGAACTTCAGTTTATTGGAGTTTAAACGAGGGGTGGCTTCATATTACCTGGTGAGATCGTTGTAGCATAAATCTCTTGAGACAGATGCAATTAATACAACAACAAACCTCGCAAAGAAATTCGTAATGAATCACTTTCCACTGCCGACCAAAGCGGTCTCAGTCTTATTTCTATTATTCAAATTGAAATCCAGGATTTCAGATTGCCAGGAAGAGCTATCTGCATTGCAATTGCCCAAGTGCCCCCAAATGCGGTCAATTTGATGCAATTGCAGTATAACCCTTTGACCTGGGATTTAATGGAGACAGGTAATTATACCATACCACCCACTTACTCCTACCCTTAAACTGGGCTATAATGGGGTTTCCATTACAATGGCAGCCATTTCTTTCTCCTCTCTCCCCTCAACCGTGCAATGTGAAGTCAGAATACATTACTGGAGCTGCAGTCAAAATAACATTACTGTCCCTGGTAGTACAGGTTATTAAAGAGAAATTTATCTATCTCAGGTTCAGAATTTAAGGCTCTGAATTACGGCGCTTGACTGGTGAAAGGAATCTTTGCAATGTTCAGAAAAGTCTTTGATGAATGAAACAGGAAAATATGGTTTGTTAAATAATCAAATGTATCATACGTAAATATCACACAAATTCTGACACAAATCAAATGTCTATTAGATTAATAATTATTTGCAAAATTCACATTACCACCATGTATGGACCTAGAACTGGTATTTACAGTTTTTCTCAGTCGCTTTGGTGCATTTCTCACAACACTATTTACATTTGCACAACAGTTAATGCATTTCTCAAAACAATTAGTACAAACTGCAAAACCTAGTTGATAACCTGCAAAAGCGTGTCACTTGCTCAAAATGGATAGCTCATTCCTCAAAAGCAAGTATTCATGTCAATGAAAGTGTCAGTGTCATCAAGATGAAAAGTCCTGACACCATTGTTTATGAACAAGATAGTCAAATGGCTTTGTCATGTTTTCATTATGACAGTTTACTCTGTAAATTTTTTCCTATGCAAAAAAGTCAGATTTTGGTGACACTTCCTGAAAATGCTCAAGACAGCACTATATACTATTTGCACAGCCATTTGAAAACTACAGTAAAGCTAGACATTACTGTATTTAGTGAGGTATCTGAGTACAAGACACTGAATATGTATGTTTCACATTTTTACTTCATATGCTCTTTGCAATTCTAATTTATTCAAAGCATTGTGCAAACGAATAAATACACCCTTATTTACAACAAACATAAACTCCCTTTGGGTAGAGCTGTGCACAATTGTAAACAATATTGCAGTACATATTGGAACTGAACCTACAACATATAGGTATGTAAATCATTCATGCACATTTGCAGAAATTGTTCAATTTAGAAGACATTTTCAGGAAAAAAAAGATTTAAAATTTTTTATAAAATTTGCTTGACAGATTTTGACAACTAGTTCAACATTTTTGTATGTAATGACTCAAGCAATGAAATGAGGACTATTAGTTTTATATGGAATGACTATTCAGCATTCACAAGTTTAGTTAATTTTGACTGACATGACATAAGCAAATGATAATGTTATAAAACAGCAGAGAGTTGTATGAAAGCAATTGATGCATGTCCAAAAGCATTTGCAATTTGTTGGAAGGAATGAGAAACTGCTACTATGATGTGCACAAATGACTAAATGTTGTGGAGGTTGAAGTAAATGTTGTGCAAATGTAAATAGTGTTGTGAGAAATGCACCAAAGCGACTGAGAAAAACTGTAAAGTGGTTCAGAATTATAAAATTTTCATTGCATCCTCCAAAATAAATAAAATTAAAATAAAATAAAATAAAATAAAATAATAGTTTCATTGCTTTCAAAGTGGTGCCAAAATAACAATTGCAGGTATAAATTAATTGCATTTTTCTGACCAATATATTTAATTTATTTACTGTAATTTTATTTGTATTTATTTATTGGAGCAGGAATTAATTTTGAGAGCTGCAATAAGGGAAATGTTTTGTTGATTATTAGTTTAGTTCTGTTCTTTAAACAAAGTTAAATGGAAAAGGTTGGGGAAAAAACTGCAAAGATATCTGACTTGTGTTCCATGGAAAAAAGGTTTGGAACAACATGAGAGTGAGTAAATAATGGCAGAATTTTCTGTTTTATTTCTTTGTAATGTTGTTTTAAATGCTGGCAGAAAGGCATGCTGAGTGAAGGAAGAGTGTCTGTGAGTCACGCAGTGAAGTCATGAGTGACCACGACTGCTTCTGACATTATCATGAGCTCAATGTAAACACAACACCTCAAACAGAGCTCAGTTCAGGCTCTCTCACCTTCATACTGACCGTCCATCAGTTCCCTCTCATAATTCCACACGTAGGCCGTGATGAATTCCCTCTGGCCCTGTGTCCAGTTTAGACCCTCATTTATTTCTTTTGAGAGACAGAGCGCCCTTAAAACATGAAGAATATCAGACTTCACAATACTCACCAGTATTGCCAGTTCCCCTATACAGATAAATAAATAAGAGGAATAGGTGGTCCATTAGCCCGTGAATGATAGACCAAAGACCTCCCTTAATTGCTTTCTTCTTGTAGTGTCTCAATTTATTTCTCAAAACAGGAAGAGTGCGCACACACGCGCAGCGGTGCTGGGGTTTATGATGGATGGGGCAGGGGAAGATGCACCAGCGCTGGGTAAAGCTCACAGAGGCTTTGATTAACGAGACTGCCGGGGTCCCCGAGGAGCCCCGGGCAGAATAATACTGTTAGAGCGAAACAGCTGCTCCGCACAGACCTCAGGGGCCCCACCAGCGCAGAGACGACCAGAGAGAGAAATTACAGATAGGAGGATGGATGAGTAAACAGGTAGATGGATGGAGGTAAAATGCTGGTGCTGTGTGGATGGACGGAAGAACAGACAGATAGATAGATAGATAGATAGATAGATAGATAGATAGATAGATAGATAGATAGATAGATAGATAGATAGATAGACAGACAGACAAGCGGCCGGATACACAAGGATAGATAGATAGATAGATAGATAGATAGATAGATAGATAGATAGATAGATAGATAGATAGATAGATAGATAGATAGATAGATAGATAGATAGATAGATAGATAGACAAGCGGACAGATAGATAGATGATGGATGGACAGACAGATAGACAGACAGATATAGATATATATAGATAGATAGATAGATAGATAGATAGATAGATAGATTGTGGGTTTGAGTCCCAGGTCTGGTCCCAGGTCTGGCAGGGATTGAAGGTGGGGGGACTGAATAACCAGCACTCTCTCCACCCCCAATACCATGACTGAGGTGAGTTCCTTGAGCAAGGCACTGATCCCCGTGTTTGTGTGCACTTGGGTGGGTTAAATGCAGAGCACAAATTCCGAGTATGGGTCACCATACTTGGCCTCATGTCATGTATGGATAAAGAGCTGGATGGATGGATGGAAAGTTGGACAGACACAGAAGGATGGATGGACGGACAGATAAATAATTGTATGTAATTTTAATTAATAAAAAATTAAATAGTTTTCTTTTCATCATATTTTTGATGATCTGCACAAGTTTAGATCACAATATCATGCTAGCAGCATATCAGGTTCATCATTGCTGCTTCACACCACTTGGCATCAACACTCATGTCCTGGCCCAGAATAATAATAATGATAATAATAATAGTAATAAAAAAACCTCTGTACTTCTGTCCAGCCAACCCACAAACACTCATCGCCTTTCTGAGTCTTGTTTATTTCTTTCTCAAGCCTGCCATGACAGTGCAACCCTGCCGTCTCTGACTGTGTTAGGCGCTGGCACACGGAGCAGCGCAAACAGGGGAGCACAGTTTGTTTTCACAGCAGTCTGGTTCAAGTGCCCGCGGTTTGTTGCCTGCGTGTTATTTTCCCTCCCTGCGCGAAAGTGTTTATGCAATGGAGGAATTTAGGGAGAAATGTAATCTTGTTATCTCATCGAAACAAGAGGGAGAGACAGAATACATTTTTGTTTGGCAAGATCAAAGGAAACCGGTGATTGTAAAGGCAAAAATTGCAACACCACTTTTATGTGTTTATATATCTCCCCTCCGTCTGAGCAGCAAGCCGCTCTTTCTCCCATAGAGACTCGCTGGCAAATGCAGACACACAATGTTCACAAAATACTGCATTGTGTTTTATTCAGCTGACAAGTTTAACTTTTTGATCAGCCATTGCAACATCATAAAATATTTTCCTTACACCTTGAAAATGTTTTATTGTGCACATCTTAATCATTATTATCATAGCAACAGTTCTTGAAATATTTAGAATTATTTAGTTAATACATTTCTCTCTTTCTTTCTTTCTTTCTTTTTTAAATCAATCTTTCTAATGGTTTGGAACAACATGAGGTCAAGTAAATCCTAACCTTTTTGGTTGAACTCCATGTTGCCAGATCTCTCTAGAAAAAATAAGCAACAATCCCAAAATTTGTGCTTCTTGGTTTTCACGTTTACTCGGTGAGGAACTGTTTTAATTGTTATGTGGGATAAGAACTATTTCTCCTTCTCATCTAAAAGACACACAGAAAGCTTCACTCTTACTGCTCATTTAAACCAATTCAAACAGAGCAGCATAATGACAGAAAGACATCAATCGATATATCCGAATCTGGCGCACATTTTGTTTTTCTAACATTATGTCATCTTTATAGTCTTTTAAACTTTAACTGAACTTGAATAAATGTAGGCATCTTCTGGAATTCTCTGACCAATCTTTGTTATTTTCACCTTTGTTTTCTTTTGTTTATTGCTGTTTTCCATCTTCTTCTTTGACTTTGACGCAACGACCCAATAGTGAGTATTGCCACCTAGTGGATCCAGCAGTTAGTGCAGTCACTTCCAGGCCCATTCGCAGACCTAAAAACCTAAGTAGCCTATATTTTTCTGCTTAACAAACCCAAGTATGCAATTTTGTATCCCCAGTTTAACTATTCCATGAATAAGGTCTTGAGATAATAAATCATTAATTTAAAATTGCAGAATGTGAAGTAGAATAAACGAATGTAACATATTAAGATCAAATGTGTACATTTCAAAAAGCAGTCACAGTATAATGATGGCTACAATCGTTACAAATTATTGCATCCAATGAACGTATAAATATTGGCTTCATTACATTCCATCAGGTGCTGTTTAATGCGAAGCAGCTGTGACAGGTTATTGCATTGTTGATGCTACATTGATGCAACATGCTGCAGTTAAAATCACAAGTTTAAATGCTAATTAGGAGGGTTTGGAGGCAGAGCAGCACTTGATTTTAACCCGACAAGATTGCAATCCAGGTTGGCTCGAATCATTATTATTTGCTATTTTGCTTAATGAAGAGGGTCTTCATTGACAGAGGAAACATTCACCCTCGTGTAGCTCTGCATAACAATCGCCACAAATGAAAAAGAATCCGGGCGGCGGGAAAAAAAAGTTTCCCCATTGTCTGTATTAATTTAAGTCTCGTTTAACGACTGTCGGAATCACACGTTCCGCCGAGGAAGTGGGTGATGAAATGCGCCGCTCCGCCGACAAACAAACAAGGAGAAAGGGGGAGAGAAGAAAGGGATGAAAGCGAAAGGATGGGAGGAAGAAAGGGAGAAACATGCGGAGGAGACACAAAGACATCAGAATATATATCAGGACAAAAATAGAAAGTCTCTTTGTTTTGCGCGACGGAGAGCAGTGTAGCTAATTAGAGTCGAAATGATAGCTGGTGCGACTGACACAGGTAGGGAGTAGCGGCGTCTCCCGTGTGCCTGACAGTGCATACTGAGAGTGGTGTGTAAGCAGGGGTAATGGCTGTCAGCTCCTGACAGCTGTAAAATGGCCTTTTAGTTTGCCGCGCAAAAGCTGTCACGGAGTCTCGCGTTACAAAGGCGGATGTAGTTAGCTGCGATGGCAAGGCACATCATTATTAACAAACAGTGTAGTGTTTGCCTTACTGGCCCCCGCTTGCAAATGGAACATGCTCTCGGTACAGTGGGCCCCCCCCCCCCACAACAACACACCTGAAACTAAGTTGTCAGAGGTAACAAGCCCTGGAGAGCCAGGGCAATGGATTCAGGGTGCCAATCATTGCGGGGCACTGCGTTTGTTCGGTGTGAAGATGAAACGATGCCTGGCTGGGTTCATCTGCTGCTCCTTCACACTGGCCCTGGACTTTCCCGCCTGTTCGTTGCCCATCTTCTGATGTATAATGTGCTGTTTTTGTGCTTGTTTTGTAATCCTCGTGGATTACTTATGATGGCTGCAGGCAAAAGGGTTCATGCACAACCTACAAGAACACACACTTAAAGAGATAGCTTCTAGAAAAATACATTTGGAGCAAGAGCACTTCAAAAAGCACTTCATGTAGATTTGGAAAATCTAAGGAAAAGAAATGCCCTGTTCATATTTCACACCAAAATCAAAAGAAAAAAGAATGAGAAATTCTATTTTGCTTTCAGAAAACAAAGCCTAATATATATATGTATATATATATATATATATATATATATATATATATATGTATGTATATGTTATTATTATTATTATTATTATTAGCCTTTTTAATTTCTCTGTGCAAAATCTTACTGTAATAAAAATAAATAAAATCACAGATTTCTGATGTATACCTATAAAAAGTATATAACTGCAAGTACACATAATGCTTTGTTTTGCTCATTTTAATAATTAAATATATATATATATATTGATCATTGAATCCAGACATGATAAAAAAAAAAAAAAATTACGACTGCATAATATAATATAATATAATATAATATAATATAATATAATAAATTATTACAATAATATAGGGGGAAGCTGGGTTAAGAATGAATTATAAATAAAATGTAACATTTAATTTAATTTAAAATGTATTTAAATATAAAAATGTAATTATTAAATCAATTTAAAGAGATAGTTCACCCAAAAAATTAAAATTCAGTTATTAATTACTCACTCTTGTGTTTTTCCAAACCTGTAAGACCTTTGTTCATCTTCGGAACACAAATTAAGATATTTTTGATGAAATCAAAACCTTTATGACCCTTCATAAGTGCAGCAAAGACTGACACAGAAGAGAAGAAATTGTTAAATAAAGTCATTATTTTTGTTTTCTTTGCGCACAAAAAGAGCTCTCATAGCTTCTTAGGGTATGTCGAAAAACTCCAATTGTATGTTCTCCCTCAACTTCAAAAATAATTTCAAAATCATCCTACGTCGCTGCAGAAGTACCGACCCAGTCTTTGCAAAGTGAACATGTAAAGAAGATCAAACACCCTTAACAAAAAAGGTAAAACAGCGATATAAAACGATTTTGAAGTTGAGGGAGAGCATGATGGGAATTTTTCGACCCTAACTGTCTTGAACCGTAAAAAAAAAAACCAGTTCAGGCAGAGTGAGACAAGACAAGAGTTTGACATTAAAAAGTATATAAATTATATTATTTTACTGAAAACAACCGATCGTTTCGCTAGATAAGACCCTTCTTCCTTGGCTGGGATCGTTTTACAACTGCATTTAGGGTCGTTTGAAGCTGCATTTAAACTGCATTTTGGAAGTTCAAAATTGGGGCACCATATTAGTCCATTATATGAAGAAAAATGCTAAAATGTTTTCCTCAAAAAACATCATTTCTTTACGGCTGAAGAAAAAGGACATGAACATCTTGGATGACAAGGGGGTGAGTACATTATCTGTAAATTTTTGTTCTGGAAGTGGACTTCTCCTTTAAGGTTGAACCACTGATGTCACATGGACTATTTTAACAATGTCTACTAACATTCTGGGCCTTAAACATGTCAGTTGTGTTGCTGTCTATGCACATTTAATAAAAAAAAAAATTAAAACAACAATTTCTGGGTTATTTGGCAATCCAGAGCTGGGTAAATATTGGACAGAACACATGCTGGGTTATTTTGACCCAGCTTGTTGGGTTTTATACATTAATCCATTATAGGCTGTTTTTGACATAGGGCCGGGTCGGTTAACCGATTGAAAATTTGACACAATTTCATTTTTGGGTGAACTAACCCTTTAACATCATGGAAATAGAGTAAAAAAAGACAAAGCCCATTTTTTTCTTTGAAATTATGAGTGATATAAGTGATTAACTCATCTATTACAAATGTAGACTGTTTAAAAATAACTGAAATGTGATCTGTTCTCTCTTTATTTGTCATCAGTTGGAGACAGAAATAAGAAATCCCACAGGTGTGGTGGGTTTGTTTTGTTCTTTATTGTATTGTGTAGAGTTGACTCAGAGTGCTTCCCCAGAGGCCTGTGTGGAGAACTCCATGTGCCTGCTGCAAAGTCAGATTCAGTGCTGTTGTGAAGATGGCTCTTATTACATGATTGGCAATAAGACAAATGTCTGGGGCCGGATCTCTATAGCACTGACTATATTTTTAGAGTGTTTTTGTTTAGTTTTAAATAATTTAGTTTAGAGATGCATCCCAGGATTTAAACTGCCTGATCAATTTGAACACAAGGGTGATAAAACACACATTTCTTCAATTTATTTCTCATAATCTTATTCTCAATAATACCAGCTCTCTAAATAATATCTTTTTGTTACCAACTAAGCAAGCCAATGATGACACCAGCAAGAAACAAGTCTTGGGACTAGTTCTCCTCTGGTCTAAAGATGGATTTATTAATGAGGTTTAATAATATTTCAAACACAAACATTTCAAGAAGCTGCTTTAAAAAGAACAGAAAATAAGGCAGAAAATAATGTTGTCACTCGATGAGCCACTAAGCACTAGTAACCCTCCATCTACCAGCAACTGTGAACTGGCACCATTGGTCCTGGTCAAGTTCAGGTCAGATCAACTAAGAGGTCATGGCACGGTGGTCCACTCAGCCATGAAAGCCAATTGCTTGAGTCTAATTGTCCCTAAGTGCAAGACAATTAGACACACTTGACATTTGCATTACTTCCAAATTACATTGACTCTGATCAGTACCTCTGATCATTTGACTTAATGTTAAACTCGCAACCTTTTGAAACTCTCCAGCTATGGAAACTTGGCATTCCCAGTGGAACAGCATCGTTTAGATGCACAAAGACAGACTGGACACCTGTCAACATATCTCTGAGTGCTGATGAGCTTGGCTCTGGGACGTTTGAGCAATGATCAGAATTCAGAATGGAAATGATGGAACATTCCACATGGAACTGAACATCTGACAGCGAGAAGAACTGGAAAGCAGTAACGCATGGCAATTCCCACAGGTTTTTACTGGAGCTGCATTGCAGGACATGACAGTGTACTCAATACAGAACTCGATGCAAATCTGCAAGAATTAAATAAATTTTCCCACACTTTATGGACATAATCATACATGTGTAAAGATGTCTGCCGTCTTCTGCTGGTGTTTGCATTTCTATAAATAGCAGTGTTGGCTCGTGGGTGATATTTCAGTTATTGAGTTTATGATGATTACATTTCACCATACGAAGACTGCAAATTAGTTCACTTTGGTTAAATGTCCCTTCTGGGTTTGATTTATAAATAAATGACCATTAAAGAGGGTCTTGTTCTATTTACTGATTCTGCTTGGCTGTGCGTGTATGTGCGAGACACTTGCATTTCCAATTAGTTTTTAGAAATCACAAAGAACAGAATAAAATTCCAGAAACACTTGTAAAAAATAACAGGCTTAAATGTATTTAATCACTTGTGTTAACTTTTACAACCTTAGATTTTTTGAGAAAATGACTTTATTCTTTTATGGCATTGCTTTTCAGTTAATGTGACTTTTGTCTTTAAAAATTGTAGATTTTAATAATACTAAAGCATTGGTCCCTGGTAGCTGTAAAAAAGCACATAGCGCCCATACGTGATCATCACACTTAGGTCATTCATTCACCCAGACTACTTAACATAAAACAAAGTAATCATGAGACCTAATTGGGATTACAAAGCAAACACTTGCAAATTCTGTTTTTCGCAGCAAGCGTTTAGTGATGTTACAGTATGTGACACACTCCTTCAATCTGTCAGCACACTGAGGCAGAGCAGTTCTCTGACCAAAGATAGCTGTTACTGATGCAATGCTTCAGCCAGAGACTTACTTCAGCTGAAGTTACTTTTTCTCTATGAGGGAGAATGGAAAAGACTTGTTAGATCAGCAAAAAATGGATTGAATTAAAATAAACCAAACTGATCCAACTATATATATATATATATGTTTATGAGGAACCATAGTGCAATTACACAAATAAGGTGTGGTTGCTGCAGTGTAATTACACAAACAAAGTGTTTTTACAGTGCAATTATACAAATGTAACCCTGGATCACAAAACCAGTCATAAGGGTCAATTTTTCAAAATTGAAATTTATACATCATCTGAAAGCTGATGTATGGTTTGTTAGGATAGGACAATATTTGGTGGAGATACAACTATTTGAAAGTTTTCATATATTTACAGTAAGAATTTTACAAAATATCTTCATGGAACATGACCTTTACTTAATATCCTAATGATTTTTGCCATAAAAGAAAAATCAATCATTTTGACCCATACAATGTATTTTTGGCTATTGCTACAAATAAACCCCAGCAACTTAAGACTGTTTTGTGGTCCAGGGTCACAAATAAGGTGTTGTTGTTACAGTGCAGTTATACAAATAAGGTGTTGTTGCTACATTGTAATTACACAAATAAGGTGTTGTAACAGTATTATTACACAAATAAGATGTTGTTGTTGTTACAGTGCAATTACACAAATAAGGGTATGTTGTTACAATGCAATTACATAAATAAGGTGCTGTTGAAACAGTGTAATTACACAAATAAGGCATTTGTAACTTATTACACGTGTAAGGCGTTGTTGTAACAGTATAATTACACAAATAAGATGTAGTTGTTACAGTGTAATTACACAAATAAGGGGTTTGTAATTTATTACACATGTAAGGCATTGTAACAGTATTATACAAATAAGATGTTGTTATACTGTAATTACACAAATAAGGTATGTTGCTACAGTGCAATTACATACATAATGTGTTGTAACAGCACAATTACACAAATATGATGTTGTTACAGTGTAATTACACAAATAAGATGTTGTTGTTACAGTGCAATTACACAAATAATGTGTGGTTGCTACAGTGCAATTACACAAATAAGGGGTTTGTAATTTATAACACATATAAAGTGTTGTAACCATATTATACAAATAAGATGTTGCTGTTACACTGCAATTACACAAATAAGGTATGTTGCTACAGTGCAATTACATACATAAGGTGTTGTTGTAACAGCACAATTACACAAATAAGATGTTGTTACAGTGCAATTACACAAATAATGTGTGGTTGCTACAGTGTAATTACACAAAAGGTGTTGTTGTAACAGTGTAATTACACAAATAAGATGTTGTTGCTACATTGTAATTACACAACTAATGTGTGGTTGTAACAGTGCAATTACACAAATAAGGTGTGGTTGCTACAGTGAAATTACATAAATAAGGTGCTGTTGTAACTGCAATTTTACAAATAAAGTGTTGTAACAGTGCGATTACACAAATAATGCGTGGTTGCTACACTGCAATTACACAAATAAGGTGTTGTTGTAACAGTGCAATTCCACAAATAAGGAGTGGTTGCTACAGTGTAATTACACAAATAAAGTGTTGTTGTAACTGTGCAATTACACAAATAAGGTGTGGTTGCTACAGTGCATTTACAGAAATAAGGTGTTGTTGTAACAGTGCAATTGAACATGTAAGGTGTTGTTGTAACAGTGTAATTACACAAATAAGATGTTGTTACAGTGTAATTAAACAAATAATGCATGGTTTCTACAATGTAATTACACAAATAAGGAGTTGTTGTAACAGTGCAGTTACACAATATGTTGTTAAATTGCAATCACACAAATATGATGTTGTTGTTACAGTGCAGTTACACAAATAAGGTGTGGTTGCTATGGTGGGTTTAATTACACAAATTAGGAGTTGTTATAACAGTGTTATTACACAAAAAAAGTGTTGTCAGTGCAATCACAAACGTTTTATGTAATATTAACTAAAATACCTACTATATTGTGAAGGTTAGGCTTAAAGTGCTTGTAATTATGTGTAATTTTTGTTCTTACTACATCAAAGTTTGAAAGAGTGAACAAAAACATGTTTTCAATTTTTTTAAAATAAAAATGTTTTTAAATTTTTTTTAAAAAAAATGTTATAAACTGTGGCTTCAGTACAGTAACATTTTTCTCACACAGTATAAATGATCTTTTCCTTTTTTTTTTCCCCACTGGAAAAGTGTGTGCACTTTTTGTGCGTGTATTCAGGTATACCCTACATTACGGGGACTAAATGTGCCCACAAAGATGGCAATAAGCGAAATCCTTGGCCTTTTAGGGGAATTGTTTGGTCAGCTTATAAATAATACAGAATTAAGTTTTTTTGAAAATCTAAAAATGCAGAATGTTTTGTGTGAGGGGTAGGTTTAGGCTAAGATGATTGAAAAAGCAGTTCATACAACATAAAAAGAATTACATCAGAGGACAGTCCCCATAAAACATGGAAGCCCAGTGTGTGTAAATAAATGACAGCTGTTTTAAGCTAATTACTTGTGACCCTTTTGTGGGTTCTCTATATTCTACAGTAGGATTTCATATGCTTTTTATATATCTGAAAAGCTGCCATGAATTTGTGTTTGAAAGTATCAAATAGAGCAAGCTTTCGTCATGTAAAACTACACCTTGTGCCTTATAATTAGAAGAAAGTCCATCTGAGTATGTGTGGGCCTTTAGTCTATGTCATACATTCAGCTCTATGAACAATCCAGGCGGGTTAACAGTCTTGTCAGTGGTGGTAGGTGTCTGTCAACACTCGCTCAACTCTTGTCAGTAGCACCAGGGCACATGTGCCACAGATCCTCCCTGTATCGTTGTGTTTTACTGGGATCTGGAGCTGGGACAGGGCGGGGAGTGTGACAGGTGCTAACAACGGGTGGACGCTGTTAAATATGAGGTTGACAGGTGAGCACAATGCGACGATAGCGAGAAATTCACTAAAGCATGGCATCTGCTCTGGCAACTGGGAGGACAGTATGAGGTTTCAATTATCCAGATAGAGTCATTCGTAACTAGCTAAGATTAAACCGCAGCCGACTGGAAGGCTAATTGGAGGACAGCCACTGAAGAATTGCAGTCTGAAGCATACACTGCAGTTTTTGGTTCTTTTTTTGTTGCCAGAAAAACTGAATTACATAAACCCAGTGGGATCTTGTGTATATATGACCCTGGACCACAAAACCAGTCATAAGTAGTTTGTAGCAATAGCCAACAATACATTGCATGGGTCAAAATGATTGATTTTTCTTTTATGCCAAAAATCATTAGAATATTAAGTAAAGATCATGCCCATGATGCTATTGTGTTTAATTTTCTACCATAAATATATCAAAACTTAAATTTTGACAAGTAATATGCATTGCTAAGAACCTAATTTGGACATGTTTATAAGGATTTTCTCAATGTTTGGATTTTTTTGCACCTTTAATCAGTTTAATTTTAATTAGTTGTATCTCAGTTGTATATATGCCAAATATTGTCCTATCCTAACAAAGTAGGATATTCAGATGATGTATACTGTAAATATTAATTTTTAAAAAATTTACCCTTATGACTGCTTTTGTGGTCCAGGATCACATATGATCTTTACAGTGTTTTAAATGTGCCTTATCCAGTCACAATTTAGAGTACCAGATAGTTCTTGACAGTTTTGTTGTGTTTTAGATCAAATGATACACAATGTGAAACTGGTTTTGCATTAATGCACTAATTTTTATAAATAAACAAATATTATTCTCAAAAACGAGAATAATCAAAATAGATATTTTACAATAAGACATATAATAATTAGAAAAAAATAGGCATCGAACATTATTGTTAAAAATAAATTCTATTTTTTCATTGAATTTCCATACATATATAACATACATATTTTATATATATATATTATTTGCTACAAGCAACCCCTTGTATAAAGAACAATTCTAAAAGCATTGAAACGTGTTCTAAATTGCAGACAGATTGCTGATTTTTCTTAAAATATTATTAAGAAAAAAAAAACAGATTACCATTTTCAACATAGGAAAATTAATACCTACTGAATATTAATATTCAGTCTTGCCTCGCAGATACGACTTCACATAAAACACACATAAAATACAAGATTTTTGTAGATATCAAAATGTGTAAGCACAGCAGTGCAGTGTTGCGAAAACCCATGGGCCCAATTTATGCAATTTCACCTGGAAATGAAATGTGTTTTTAACAGCTTTAGAGAAGTGCTTTGTCGTTCCAAGGTGAGGATGGTTTGTTAAGAGGATGTGATGTGTATTTTCACCTTTTTTTCGCTGCTTGTGTTGGAATGAATGTGTGTCAAAGTCTTCTTTAATGAAAAAGTTTTTCGGTAGGTGGGCTACGGGGCGGAAGGCTGATCGGAAAACAGATCCTCATTCATTTCATTGTTCTGATTCATGATTACTCAACGGCTAGTCTTTGTTTTTACATTTCCAGGAGACTGAATCCCAGCTTGCGACACAAGCCGTATGTGTTCCTCAAACAACTCTCTATCTACACAATTACACACACTTCGGTCAGAAACAAAAAGAGAATGTTGTCACGACCCCCCGTGTGTAGAAAATAGCAAATTGTCTGCAATTTAAAGTATACTGTAGTTGTTTAATGACTAGCGTTTCGGTTCAATCAGTGGGAACGCTCCTAATAGATGTGATCTTTATCTGTGTTTCCTTGTCAGGTCCTCAGACTTTCACTTCTTATCTTAAGGTCACTTTATTGCTATTATAATGAGGCTTGTAATGAGAGCTCATTTCAATAAGCCCATTTTCACTCCCCTCCTAAACAACCCAAATTACCCAATTGGAACACGCTGTAGGGTGTAGTGTGCATTACGTCTGTTTACTTGTTGCTTCGAGGCAGACTGAATGTTGAATCATAACCTGTTTTCGTCACCCCACCCACCCAACCCCAAAGCTTATCTTGGCGAACCATTAAACAATCCCAATCTAAATATCTAATATCGCTGTCACACGGCATTTAGCGAGCACAAGGCATGCTTTGACAATGTCTGGAGCAACAATGAAAAAAAAGTCTACCGGTACTTAAAGCATTATCAGCTGTCTTGGACCCATAACCGTGACCTTGTTCCTGCATGTCCTTCAGTATGTGCGAACATGTGGTAGTGACCTGCCGGCCAACCGCTGATAATTATTTCCACTGAACGTCTTGCTTTGGGCACAAAGTCTCGCTCCGTGAGCCCAATTGGGAGCAATTTGGTAACCCATACCCCTGAACATTAGTAATGAGAGCTGATCGAGTGGAGACCGGGCCTGCATTAACCTTCGGGACGCCCCGGTTGTGTTGAGGGGGAAGACTTGGCTTGTCTCCAGTGCTGATTCCTGGGGGCTGGAAGTAGGGCAGCCCACCCAGGACTGGACTCTTGATTGAAGGGTTACTGAGAGAGAATGGGCGGCAGCTGCACGGGGGGCTATTTTGGAAAAGCGGACATCTTTGTTTCTAGCAGGAACTGTCATGAAACTGTGAATAACGCTGTTCATTTGGGGCATTCGATGAAATGGGTTTTAGTACCTTATGCCTGATTTTTAAACAATCTGTCAGAGCTAAAATGAGTTTTCTTGTTAAATTCTGCAGTACTAGGCTAAATTCATCTATTGAGGTAACCGAGTTGACAGTTTTACAGTTAAATTTGTCTTTACGAGTCTTGAGCTCTAACTCTTGAACCACTAAATGCTTCTTAGAAAGATAATTCAATGAAGACTTTGTGGACATGAAGTGCATTCTTGTGTGTCATTTAAAAAAAATGTCAGGTCTGTAATGTGTTTGCTAAACAGTGAAATCTCAGGCAATAAATTAATCTAAGGTAACAGGGTTGACTGTTTTACAGATTATTTTGGCAAGCAAGATGCCTTTTGTATAAGAATTCAGTATGGGCATTTTTCAACTGCAGTCTTCAATTATATTTTGTTATTTACTCAACAAAATGATGGTAACGTCAAGATTTTAAGGTTTTCTCATATACAGACAAAGATTAAAGAAGAGAAGTAAAGAAGTTAGGAAACCATTTTGTGTATTTGAACCCTTTCCAACAAAGACTGTATGATTTTGAGATCCATCTTTTCACACTGATGAAAACTGAGGGACTCATATGCAAATATTACAGGTTCAAACACTCACTGATGCTTCAGAAGGAAACACGATGCAATAAGCCGGGTGTGAAAACTTTTGAATTTGAAGAATGTTTAATTTATCTTATTTTGTTTTCTGAAAACCATGTATCTTATGTAGCTTCTGAAGGGCAGTACTAAATGAAAAAAAAAAAAAAAAAAAAAAAAAATTTAAGCAAAATAAGAAAAATGTACACATCTTCATTCTATTCAAAAGTTTAATGCCTTGTTTTTCCTTTTGAAGCACCAGTGAACATTTTAACCTTCTGTAATAGTTGCATATGAGTCCCTCAGTTGTCCTCAGTGTGAAAAGATGGATCTTAAAATCATACAGTCATTGTTGGAAAGGGTTCAAATACACAAAAATGTTCATTCATGGATCATTCAGGTAACAACACAGTATTAAGAATGTAAACTTTTGAATAGGGTCATTTTTATAAATTCAACTGTTATTTTCTCTTGTGGATTATATGTAAATGTCTGAAATATCTTATTCAGGTCAGTACTAAATAAAAAATAACATGCCTTTTGTATGATCCCTCTTATTTTGGTAAAATTATTAACATTTTGCAGATTCTGCAAGGTGTATGTAAATTTTTTTTACTTCAACCGTATGTAAAATGACCCATATATCACACAGTGGTAGAAATCTGAACTAGCAAAGATTGAAGATCACTTATATACTGCATTTTCATGAGATTAAAAAAAAAAAAAAAAACGTAAAATTTACAACAAGGTTTAGTTAATTAATGTTAAGCAAAGTAACAAAAAACAACATTTATTAATCTTAGTTAATAATCATTTATAAATACACTATTGTTCTTTATTAATTCATGTTCATAATACACTAACTACTGTTAATTTATACAACCTGAAATGTTAAAAATGTATTAGTATATGCAGTAATTAATAATGGTTTATTTTAAGTACCAATTCTCACTATTCACTAGTTAGCATGTATATTACTAGCATATTGGCTATTTATAAGTACTTATAAAGTACATATGAATGCCTTATCCCTAGTTTAGATCTCTGAATCCTCCTAACCTATATCTAAACTTAACAACTTACTGACTACTGATAAGCAGCAAATTAGGAGTTCATTATAGGAATTCACTGGAAATTAAAACAAAGTTTGACCTTAATATTAACCTAGATTAATAAATGCTGTATTGTTCATTGTTTGTTCATGATACATATATGTTAACAAATTGAACCTCATTGTAAAGTCTGACTAAAAACTCACACTGTGAAATAAGATTGTCATACCACGCACTCCTGAATTAGCCAATATAGAGTAAAAGCAAAGCCTAATGATAAAAACTTGCAGTTCATTACACTGACTTCCAAACTACTTGAACAGACGTTTTAGCAAGCTTCCACTTACGACAGCTTGCAATTAGTAGTTGCTCCTGATTGCATCAGGTTCTGAACATCTCAAACCTGACACCAGCTAATGATCATCCTAAATAAGGGAGCTATTTAAGAGACAGAAGCTCATGAGTTCATCCTGCCGCGCCGTCAGTCAATCATTCAATGTTACATGACACCTCTCACTCTCATTAAGTCGGGTGTAGGCCACTTCCACCCCGACTTCAGAGGAAATCAAACAGGAACAGAAAAATGAGGGGATTTGATTTATTTATCGAGCATATACTTGACTAGACGAGGTTGGCCCCAACTAACTAATAAGGTGTTTGTTGACTGCTGTTGCTCTCACTGTTTAATTGCTCACCTTCATTAAACAACAACAAAGAGTTAGCAAGAAAAACATTCACCCCGAATCTCATTTCACGCTCGTAAAGTTGCATATAGCGCCGATTGTACGTCTACGTAACATCACACTTATTACATACCATTAGTTTAGGAAGACAGAGGGGAAAGAAAAGTTTCAGATGCATCTGACAGACATATCAGAAAGCTATACGCACCCCACTGATTGGGTGACAGAATGGCAAACAAAGCAGCTTTTTGTTCCCGTTTGTATCCGCGGTAATTACCACCACGGCAACAACCTCGCCTTTCATCTCTTCAGTCACATCACACAGGGAGCTGCAGTCAGAAGCGGCAGACGCCACTGTGCCACATCTGCCGCGTGCCGAATCAGTGCGCTGTCCCGCTGGCAGCACGGAGGCACGCCTGAGAGTGAGAGCACACCGAAAACAACAGCACATTGGTCAGATGTCTCGCTAATAGCTATTCGCTTTAGTCAAAGTTCACTCTGTATTTATTTTCACTCAAAATGGGCCTGCGAGAGTCCGTTCAATATGTCATGGGCCTGCTGTCATGTAGGTCATGTTTACTTTTGCAACACTGTTCAGTGGAAATCTGTAGAAAGACATATTTAATGTCAAGTTTTTGAAATCCAGGTGCACATGGCTGTCGTTAACATTATTAAAATTCCTAAAAGAAGAACTAACATACTAAAAATAGACTAATTTGTTGTCATACAAGAGTTTATACTTTACACAATCTTTAATATCCAAAGTGTATTGTCCAATGGGAATATGTACAAAGGCATACTTAAAGCCAATCGCTTAACTAAAGGAATGAATAATACACTAAAAATAAACACAAATGAGACAATTGTTGGTATACAATAAGGATTTAAAGCTGTGAAAGATATATCAGATCTGGTAATTTGATTCTCGATTAATTTAATCTTTAAGTTACACTATATTCAATTTAATTCAAATGCATTTGTGTAGCACTTTTCACGACAGATATCGTTGCAAAGCAAATTAAAGTTTTTACAATATATTTAGTAGTAGCTTACTAGTGGTGACAATGTCAAGTTGAGCCAATTCTGAGACTCTAGAGTAGTATGAGGTTATGGTCTTTTTCTCAGTTGAAAAGTCTTTTAATTTCAGGCTCTGGTTTATAGCTATTTACTTCATCCAAAGTTGACTCCATATTTATTCTGACACAAAATGGGCCTGTGAGAGTTTGTAGTTTGTGTTTGTAGGCCTGCAGTCATGTAGATCATTAGGTCATGTTTACTTTTTTAAACCTGTGATATCCAAAGTGCTTTGTCCAATGGGAAAATGTACAAAGGCATACTTAAAGCCAATCGCTTAACTTAAAGGAAGAAATAATATACTAAAAAATAGATACAAATTAAACAATTGTTGGCAAACAATAAGGATTTAGAGCTATGAAAAGATATATCAGCTCTGGTCATTTGATTCTGGATTAATTTAATGTTTGAGTTCATCTCCAATTTTGTACCACTCTGAGTACACTATATGAGCCACTTCTGAGACTCTAGAGTCATATGAGGTTATGGTCTTTTTCTCAGCAGAAAAGTCTTTTAATTTCAGACTCTGGCTTATAACTATTCACTTCACCCAAAGTTGACTCCATATTTATTTTGACACAAAATGGGCCTGTGAGAGTCTGTAGTTTGTGTTCGTAGGCCTGCAGTCATGTAGATCATTAGGTCATGTTTACTTTTTTAAACCTCTGATATCTGAAGTGTTTGGTTGAATGGAAATCTGTAGAAAGGCACATTTAATGTAAATCAGTTAACTTGACAACCAGATACAAAGGGCTGCCATTAAACTGATTAAAATTCCTAAAACTATGCCAAAAATACACAAATGTAACAATTTTTCTTATAAAGTAAGTATGTAGAGCTATAAAAAGAGAATTCATAGCTTTGGTAATTTGTTTTGAATTAATTTAATGAGAAATTCTGCATTCATATTTTGATCTACATTTAATTTGACACAAAAAGGGGCTGTTTAATATGTCATATTCCTGGTGTCATACTTTTGTCCAGTGGGAATATGTACAAAGGCATACTTATTGACAATCAGTTAACTAAAAGGAAGAAATAATATACTACAAAATACACATAAATGAGACAATTGTTGGCATACAATAAGAATTTAGAGCTATAAAAAGAAATATCAGCTTTGGTAATTTGATTCTCGATTAATTTAATGTTTGAGTTCATAGTAAGATCTCTAATTTTGTACTGTACCATTCGAGCACACTATATGAGACCCTTTTGAGACTCTAGAGTCAGATGAGGTTATGATTTTTTTCTCAGGAGAAAAGTCTTAATTTCAGACTATGGTAATATCTTATAGCTGTTCACTCCATATTTATTCTGACACAAAATGGGCCTGTGAGAGTTTGTAGTTTATGTTTGTAGGCCTGCTGTTATGTAGATCATTAGGTCATGTTTACCTTTTTAAACCTGTGATATCCAAAGTGTTTGGTTGAATGGAAATCTGTAGAAAGGCACATTTAATGTAAATCAGTTAACTTGATAACCAGGTACAAAGGGCTGCCATTAAACTGATTAAAATTCCTAAAAAGAAGGAAAAATATACAAAAAATACACAAATGAAACAAGTGTTGTTATAAAGTAAGTATGTAGAGCTATAAAAAGAGAATTCATAGCTCTGATAATTTGTTTTGAATTAATTTAATGAGAAATTCTGCGTTCATGTTGAGATCTCTGAATTTAGATTTTTGATCTCTATTTAATTTGACACAAAATGGGCCTGTTTAATACGTCATATTCCTGGTGTCATCAGCAGTGTTTTTGTCCAATGGGAATATGTACAAAGGCATACTTAATGCCAATCAGTTAACTAAAAGAAAGAAATAATATACTAAAAAATGACAGAAATGAGACAACTGTTGGCATACAATACGGATTTAGGGCTATGAAAAGAGCTATCAGTTCTGATCATTTGATTCTGGATTAATTTAATGTTTGAGTTCAGAGTAAGATCTCTACATTTGTACCATTCTAGCACACTATATGAGTCTCTTTTGAGACTCTAGATGAGTCATTTGAGGTTATGATCTTTTTCTCAGGAGAAAACTCTTTTAATTTCAGACTTTGGTAATAGCTAATAGCTATTCGTTTCATCCAAAGTTGAATCCATATTTAATTGGATGAAAAATGGGCCTGTGAGAGTCTGTTTGTTGGCCTGCTGTCACGTAGATCATTAAGTCATGTTTACTTTTTTAAACCTGTGGTATCCATAGTGTTCAATGGAAATCTGTAGAAAGGCATATTTAATGTCAATCGGTTAACTCGACAACCCTAACCCAGGTACAAAGGGCTTCCATTAAGCTGATTAAAATTCATAAAAAGAAGGAAATATATACCAAAAATACTCAAATGAGACAATTGTTGTCATATAGTAAGAACATAGAGCTATAAAAAGAGAAATTATAGCTGGTAATAATTTTTTTTGAATGAATTTAATGAGAAATGTTTGAGTACATATTGAGATCTCTGATTTTGTATTTCAGTTTTTGGTATTAGTTAACAGCTATATGCTTCAAAGTTGTAGCCTGTGTACTATGTCATATTCCAGGTGTCAGGTAGATCACACTTTTCACAACCTGTAAGTGTTTTGTCCAATTAGAATATTTAGAAACAGTCAATCAAAATAAGTAAAACTAAAAATTGACACAAATGAGACAGTTATTGGTATACAATAAGGATTTGAGCTATGAAAAGAGATATCAGCTCCGGTAATTTAATTCTGGAATAATTTAATGTTTAAATTCATATTTTGTACCATTCTGAGCACATTATATGGGCCACATTTGAGACTCTAGAGTCGTATGAGAATTATGATCTTTTTCTCAGACGAAAAGATGCATTTACTCTTTATTTAAGAGATTTTAAACAGATCATCTCATGTTTTGTTTTTCCTGGTGGGATACTGAACAGGTTGTACGCCACTGTGTGTTAATATAGTTTCTTATTCTCTGCTCAAAGTTTATTGTGCTCCTCTACATGTAATGTTTAAAGACAACTTTTAAATATATTAGATGAGAAATTGCAGGATATAAATCAATAGACCCTTGGTATATAGGCCATTAGGTTTTTAATTAGCAGACTAATAAATTACAGCACTCAGTTGAGCAGACTCACAAATTCAAAACCGATGCAACGTGGATCATGAAACACTATGTTTGAAAATACTCTGACAAAAAATAAGACAAATAACACAACAGAGTATAAATAGTCATGATATTTGACTGCCTTTTAATTAATCAGATGTGTTTGCAGTTTCACCTTTATATTATTAGTAAAAGGTACAGCAATCTGCAATTTCACAGTTGACAAATATACAACATGTCTGAAATAAATTTTCTATCACATTTAGAGTCAGCTCAGGAATATCCACATAAATGCTGTGCATTAATGTATTATTTGATTTTATTAAACATGACTGCAACACAAATATATGTTCTTTTGTTAACATCAATTCAGCTCCCATGGGGAAAACCAACAAAATAGACTTCTAAATAAATAAATAAAAGACATTTGGGAGATCTGTCATCCATAACCATGGGTGGATGAAAAAAGATTCTTTTTAGACATTTTTTTCTTGTTTCCCTGTTTTTCCCAGTTTCCCTGACTACAGTGAATGTGTTAGTAATCTCATTCCGATTTATAACGAAATTAAAAATGTCATTTAATTGCATGTATTATTTTATTATTGTTTTTTTTTTAAATAAATCTAAGAACTGTGTTCACTTCAAATGTTCTTGGCTCAGTCTTCTGAATATGGGTGACTAATCTTCTGTATCAAACAGAACTATGCTGCCCTCTTTTGGTCCTAAAGGATCATACCTTTGGGTCAAAAGTCACTTTGAAAGAAAACAAGGTACTAGGAGCTACTCCAAGCGATCCAAAAAAGAAGATGCAGCTTAAGAGTGCCTTAAAGAACCTATTATGTAGTTTAATAGAAACTGTGAAATGTCACAATACCATCTGCTCTACAAAAGAACGGAGCGATTCATTCGTAGCATCCAAAGTGTGCGTCCAGACACCCTAATCTGACAGACCATCACCTCCCAATCGCTTTTGTTTGCATCATTTGCATTCACCGCAGACGAAAGGGCCTCCTGTGTTACAAAACTAATCCTCAATCCTTTGTTGCCAGTGGAGATGATCTTTTGACCTCTGTAATGCAGTGATACTGGAAGCCATCAGCCCTGCGGTCTGGGGCGAGCATCATCCTCACCTGTGTCCAGATGTCCCTAACAGCTGCTCGGCATTACGGATACTTCTGATGCCGCCAGGAGTGTGCTAGTGCTTAGACACCACGGATGCTCTCTAATCCTGCTGTGTACTTGTTTGCTAGTGATAGCGTTTAGTGAAACACAAGTGTCTAGTGATGAAAGAAAACAAAAGGGGTATTAACTGGCTATGGATTCGAATTGAATTTGTATGCTTCATTTAAATGCCATGGAGCACAAGAAGAGCGTTGCTTCGTGTGAAGGATGCCAGAATTTATTATGCAAAAATAAATTAAAATGCTATTCATACAAAAATTGACTTGAATACTCCTATTTTATAAAGAACTTCTTTGTCTCTCCAGACCATCATAATTAGTCCTTTGGAAAATTCCTCCTTTGAAAAGTCATAGAAACCTTATCCTGTTTTTATTTTGTTTTTTTTTTTGTTTTTGCTTTGCTTTTGGAGCAAATGTGAATGCAAAAATGTTATTTGTTGATGTTTCCATTCTTGAAAACATTTCAGTGGAAGGCAATTTTTTTTCCATAAGTAGTTTGGCACAGTTTTGTATTATTATTATTATTATTTGTATTATTAATTTAAAAAAAAAATTGTTTGAAACTGTGTTTCAAAGACAAGGTAATTTAATGTTTTTAATAATGTCACATTTTATTAAAATGCATCCTTTGTTTAGGTCAAATTGAGTGACCCTAAGAAAATGTGGTAGCACTTTATTTTACAGTCTTCTTCCGCATCTACATACTATATGGTAAATTACAATAACTAGGTAATAACTATTCACTAACCCTGCAACTACCTCTAAACATAACCCAAACCCACGTAATTTCCTATTATCCGGTACTTTCTTAAGTATACTGTAAGTAAGGTGAGTGCACATACTGTAAAATAAAGTGTAAAAGAAAATTAGATAATATTGACTATAAGTGCAAATTTTTAATTTTGTCAGTTTCTCTGAAGATAAACATGTATACTGATAAAAGCCAAAATAATAAATGTCACAGATGTGTATTGCACTATTTTGTATTTTGTGATGAGATTCGGAAATTACAGGGGTGCAAAAATGACTTTAGAAAGACTGCGGCATCATTATATTATTTTCACACCGAGATTGGTTTGTCTATTAGTAAAATCTGTTGACTTCGGCAATCTTTGTTGCAGTGTATGACAATTTAAAAACAGGAAAAAGCACTTTTTCATTTTTTCTCCAACATTTGCATGCCTGTAACTCAAGAAGTATTAAATATACACTGCCGTTCAAAAGTTTGGGGTCAGTACATTTTGGTTTCTTTCTTTCTTTTTTTAAGAAATTAATACTTTTATTCACCAAGAATGTATTAAGTTAATAATTAAACGTTTATTAAAAGTTAATAATAAATAATTTACATTGTTATAAAATATTTATATTTTGAATAAACACTGTACTTTTTAAACTTGTTATTCATGAAAGAATCCTGAAAAAAAAAAAAAAAAAAACCACAGGTTCCAAAAAATATTTGGCAGCACAACTGTTGATATTATCCAACATTGATCATTCTAATAATAAATCCACATATTAGAATGATTTCTGAAGGATCATGTGACACTTAAGACTGGAGTAACAGCTGATAAAAAAAATCAGCTTTTCATCACAGGAATAAATTCTATTTTAAAGTATGTTAAAATAAAAAAAAACATTATTTTATATTGTAAAAACAATTTTGCAATATTACTGTTTTTTTCTATATTTTTAATCAAATAAATGCAGCCTTGATGAGCATATGTGTCACGCTTGCACATAGAAGAGACCAGAGACGGAAGTAAAACAGTATGAGTGAGTGTTTATTTAACAGATTAAGTGGAGAACAGCAAGTATGAATTGGCAATGGATAGTAGTTGAAATGACTTTCCTGAAATAAGAGTCCAAATGTAGCCTTGGGAGTGGGGTAGAGCAATCGGAGCACAAACCGGAGATTTCTGAGCAGGAGAGGGTCTGGAGCTAACATCAGGGTAGTGAACAGTAGACCAGACAACAACAAAGTGAGGGAGAAGTCTATTTATAGGGCGTGGTAACGAGAGTCAGGTGATGCGAATCAGAACTCCGGTGAGGCAGAATGAGTGGGTGGAGCTGTGGGTGACGTGACAGATGGAGGTGGCTGTGGTGAATGCCTGACAATATCAGACTTCTTTAAAGACTATTACAAGTCTTACTAACCACAAACTTTTGAACAGTAGTGTATATTAATGCCCTTTTAGATTTTAGGTCTCAACAAACTTTCCCTTTGGAAACTTCATTTTTAAGCCCCTACTTGGTTCAGTTCCAGAGATACTGCAAATTTGATTTGTTAAATTGTACACATTTTCAGTGGTCAAAAACCAAATGTGGGTCACTTTGCATTCAGCTGATACTTTTTTTCAAGAACAAATAACGTTAAAACTAGACATGTATCATTTTCGTCTATCAAAACAGTTGCATAGAACATACCTGTTTGAATGCCATAAATATTATTTTTCCAAAGTTTGCATGTCTGTAACTCAAGAAGTATTAAAAATACCTCAATATGATCTAAGATTCTGATTTTTAATAAACTTTTCTTTTGAAATCTTCATTTTCAAGGCCCTGTGTGGTTCAATCCCAGAGATATGGGAATCTCAGTGGCCAGACTGTTTAATATTACCCATTTTTATTGGTCGAAAACCAAATGTTGGTCAGCTTGTATACAGCTGATATTTATTTTATTTAAAAGGGAATATCTGAAGAATACATAACTTTGAAACTAGAATTGCAGCTTGTTTCCCTCTAAACCAATTACATGATATCTGAAAATTGGTTGATTTGACCTGGAATAACTCTATTTGTAATAAAAGAAACTATTAGTAAAAAAATAAATAAATAATATAGACCCACTACATACTATGTACTAACACTCAGATGTACACTTCACTTATTGTGCATGTACATGTTTTTACATTGTACTTATATTTTCAAAAATATCAGTCTGTATATCTGTAATGTATTTCTGTTGTCAGATCTATAATTGCATGGTTGACCCTACCATCTAACCCACCTATAAACCCAACCATGTAAATGTATATAATCCAACCTGTCCATATCCATACCCATATAATCCATTTCAGTAGCAACAGGGGTGTTTTACAATTCAACATAACAGAACAATCACATATCATAGCAATCCATGGTGCAAGGAAAGTGTTTTAGTACTTTTTACCTGATGGTTATACCACTTGACACAGATTTGAACAAAATTGACCCATCTCACACATTTGTGCTTGTTGGGGAAAATAGCATATTTTTACATTGAAGGAGGCACCTGAGTCATATTTATAAGGACCTGAATATCATAGGGACTGGGATCTTTTGATTTTGGCCAGTTAACATCATCCTACTATAGCAACCACCTCAAATACATTACAAAACCAACTAACTATTCTCTGGCAACCATCCATGCATTCATAAAATCTTTGCAACATAGTAGCTACTTTTAGTACCTATAAAAAATTTTCATTTTAAAAAATCTACTTTAAATACTACTTGAAAGCTATATGAAGGAAGTGTGGCCAGATGGAATAGAGGAAGTGAAACAGGTAAGAACCAGTAATGGGTATAACCGTGCCCCACCTCTCTTTCTTATACTGCCTTTAACCCCTTTTTGTGCCAGCATCATCCTTTAATAGGCATAGAGGTTTTGGAGGTACATACATTGTTTTAACAAAGTTGCTTAACACCCGTACCATCAAGAGGCCACTTCCTTTAGTCCGAAATGGTCACAGTTTATATGGTTACCACCTGCCTGGTTTTAGAGGAATACGTTTTAAATGCTGTTGCTAAATCCGAAACCACTGTACAAACCCCAAACCAAAACCACGAGTGTATAGCAGAACAATAATGTCTAATTAGGCAACAAAATTGCTCATTCCAGTCATGGCTGGTTAGGAAGCAAACTTTTTTCCCATGCAAATTGTATCACTTTTTATCATAAGCATCATAAAAGCATTGTAAAATTGGTCAGTATGATTCATATGCTTTATTCCAAGTCTTCTGAAGTAATATGATTAGTGAATGATAACATTTTAATTTTTTGAAACTTCTTTTTTACCCTGCATATGATTTCTGCCTATGGTTACATTCCTATATGACTCCTCCAGCTCCTTATACTAGCAAGGGAAACACTCCTAGCCTTCAATTGATCTCAGACGAAATTAACGAGAAGAGATTCAGAAGATTCTCATCATTAAAGCTTAATTTTAGTGGTTAGTCATGCAGAGATGCCAATCACCTGTTTTTCACATGCTAAGTGTTAATAAACTCCCTAAAGAAGGGCAACTTGATTAAGTTTCTGAAGGTGAGATGACAAAAGCCGGATGGGGGATGAAAACGGGAGGAATGAAGGGGAAGGGGGGAGCTTTTGCTCGATATGTAGGCCTGTTGAGACAGGATGAGGTGGGTGTAATTGCCGGTGACACCTGGCTCACAAATTATCACCATAGAAAGGTAATCTCCAAAGACTGCGGCAGATGTCAATGGTAATGTGGCACCGCATTACGGAAGCTTTTCTCTTTTCCCCATTGCCTAATGAAACCTTGTTCTGCAGACTAATAAAGTGCTCTGATCAAACAATGACAAAGTATTTACCTCATAAGAATTCAGCGCTGGATTAATTTCACCACTGGAGAATTAGTGCTGATTAATTTCCCTACTAAACTCTTAACACGGAGGCCCGGGCGTTAACGGAGGTTCAGGTCCACATACATTCGACGTGCCACTTTTGAGCCATGGACAGAAGTGTAAAATATGACATACAGTACATGTATGACAGGTCCCAGGGCACTTGTTGTTCAGAGAACGTCCTTCTAAACCACAGTGGGCATCAGGTATGCCAGTCACGAGTGGCACTAAACACAATGGCAGGTTAGAAAGCAAGTACCCTCAGTGAAGTAAAGAGACGGAGAGAGAGGGAAATAGACCAATTAAGTTTCTAGATCGCCACGTTAAGAGCGATAAATGAGTTTCCCACAGAGACCTGCCACAGGGTTGTCCTCTTGTTTTACCTATTCTGCATGAGTGTGAAATGCGAGCACTTATCAAAATGTAATTATTGGAACAATCTTGGCCGCTAAATTTTTATGATGATGTATAGCACATACAGTGGATAGAAGCATTTTAACTTTGGTGGTATGCTTTTGAGAATCACTGGTTAGGAGACATAAATTTTTATGATAAATCTGTTCAAAAACCTATAAAGATTCAACGAACGTGCATCCCAGAGCTGGTGCTACACAAGCAAAGTATACAAATATTTATTGTCCGAAAAAATTACAGATCGTTTCAATAGATTAGACCCTTTTCCTCAGGTGGGATTGTTTAGAGCCCTTTGAAGCTGCATTTTAACAACATTTTGGAAGTTCAAAATCAGGTCACCAGTGAAGTCCATTATATGGGAAAAAATCCTAAAATGTTTTCCTTAAAAACCATAATTTCTTCACGACTGAAGACAAAACATGAACATCTTGGATGACAAGGGGGTGAGTAAATGATTTTTTCTTTTCTGCAATTTTGACTTTATGTGGAAAGATATATCTGATTCTAATGTGGTGAAAAGCATCTTCTTGTTCTCAGAGAAGGATTTGGTGCACACTGTTCCTATCAAATAAACTACAAAAAATATCTATATATGATAAACTAAACTAGTTGCATAATATCACATTAAAATACCAGTTTGCACTTCAGAGATTTAACTAAACTTCACTGTCTTATGGTGGTTTAAGTGCTGGCTCAACTTACCCCACAGCATTTGGCTCACTTTGCCCCATAGCTGGCATTTTGAAAAAAAAAAAAAAAAAAAAACTAGCTAGCTTACCAATTCAGGCTAATATTTAGCTAAATGTTTTGCATTGTGTTATTTGTTGCAGAATTACAGATATGCATCATATATATATTTTAGACGTGGATATATTTGCTTTGATGTAACAGCCATTACATCTGTTATGCTAAAATTTTACTTTGACAAGCCGAAAACAGTATAGTAAATAGGTGCCTTCCAGTCCTCCCATGTGTTCCAAAATACATGGTCACAGGACAGTTGCCAAGTTGTCAACTTACCCACTGGCTCAACTTACCCCACACTCCCTACATTTATATTTCAAGTACAGGATTAGACCGTGCTAGATGTAGATGAGTTTGTTTCCTCTTCTGAAAGTTTGGAGAAATGTAGCATTATATCACTTGCTCACCAATGGATCCACTGTAGTAAATGGGTGCTGTCAGAACAAGCCCAAACAGCTGATAAAAACATCACAATAAACCACAAGTAATCCACACCACTTCAGTCCATCAATTAGTCCATTCAATCTTCTTTTTGAAGTGAAAGCTGCATGTTTGTAAGAAACAAATCCACCATGAAGGCGTTTTAACTTTAAACTGTCTCTTCTTGCCAAATTATGAGTGTATAACAACACTCCTCCACAACTTCCAGTGAAAAAGTCTAACGTCTGTTGTCGTTTCTGTATAAGACGGTTTTCATTTGTAAATGGTGATTAATCTCTGAGTATTTTTCTCCTGATTTTTTTCACTGGATAAAATATAATGGATGAAGGACTAAAAATGTCTCACACCTCAAATAAAAATGATGGATTGGAGTGGTGTGGATTAGTTGTGGATTAATGTGATGTTTTTATCAGCTGTTTGGACTCTCATTATGACGGCACCCATTCACTGCAGAGGATCCTTTGGTGAGCAAATGATGTAATGCTACATTTCTCCAAATCTGTTCCCATGAAAAACAAACTCATTTACATCTTGGATAGCCTTTTTCATTTTCATTTTTTGGATTAACTATTGCTTTAAAGATTTTCAGACATTTTAACAGGGAAACAAGACTAAAACAATAAATTTAATAAGCCATTTTTGCTGTAGTACTTAGTCTGCTGAAGCTTGAATTTAGAGATATTACCCATTGGTTTTCTGTTTTATTATGTGCAATCAAAAACAAGGTTTTACATCTGTCATTCAGCGCGGGGTATTTTCAGGTCATCGGTCACAGTTCATCAAGTAGGGTTTGGACTGATAAAGCTCCAGTGCTTTTACAGTAAACTCCCCTCCTTTCACTTCCCATAAAGCGCAAAGATATTTCATCACTGCCAGTGACAATCGACCATAATCCTAATAGTAATAACCTTTAGTCCACAGCCAGTTTCATTGTTGAAAATAAGCGTGGTATGCGCAGACACCCCC
Organism: Labeo rohita; assembly: GCF_022985175.1. Lineage (NCBI taxonomy): Eukaryota > Metazoa > Chordata > Actinopteri > Cypriniformes > Cyprinidae > Labeo > Labeo rohita. The sequence goes on along the minus strand of NC_066889.1, from coordinate 4,804,627 downwards.
TGCTAATGAGACATTGACCTCGGCCCAGACGCACTACATTGTTTGAGCTGCTTATTTATTTATGACTGTTTGATGTATAGCGTGCTACTCATGATTAATTCCTTAACACCGACCTTGATCAATATGCAAGATTAATGGCAGATTTACTTTAATGTTATTTTTATTGGAAACATGGATGCAGTGCATTTTCCCCCTCTCGCCGACATTCGCAACACTTGATTGATGTCTGTGCCGCATCAACTCCAGCTTTCCTTTAATTCCCTGCATAATAATTCTTTTTTTCTTCCTTTCGTGGGCTCCGTCAGTTGCCGAGAATCTGCCTTTGTGGCATATTCAAAATGTCTTGTTAAAAATTAAAGTGATTGTATTCTGCTTTCTAATGCAAATGCCGTCCCACGTGGCCTGCAAATGCATATGAAGTCCAGAAGACGAAGAGCATGCGACGATAAGAATGCAACTTGCAGCGCAGACACGCACCGAAACATTGAATAGGAATGAAGGAGGTGTTATCAAAACGTCCCGATGGCCTTTAGTTTACCTGTCTGTCTTCCTGTCAATCAAAAAAACAGGCCAAGCTTAGTTTCTGGACGACGTGCTTGTGTTTTCTTCACTGGTTTGGTTTCGCTGGCTGTGAAGTTGGACCACATGCTGTTGTTAATCGTAAAACTATATGGGCAAGGAATTCTTCAGTCTTTTTTTTTTTTTTGTACATCTAAATTTGATAATATGTTAAACTGAATGTTAAATTTTATTGTAAGCATAAAAAGTTGAATAGCCATATTAACAGTGAGTATAGTGTAAAAAAAATAAATAAATAAATCAAAGTTATAAACATTTCACTTTTAATCTACCATGCAACTAGCCATGGAAATTGTTTTACAGTAAAAATTTATTTTGTTTTATTTTATTTTTGCATATGTTTATGTTTACATAAGCCAATATGAGTCTTGGTTTCTGAAGCTCTTATTGTGCCTGACACTTCAGATTCTTCAGATGTGAAGAGAATCTTCAAAGATGAAGCACAAGCAAAAGCTTCTTCTGCTCTCTCGTTGTCATTAAACAGTCCTTCTAGAACTGCCTAAGATTGCCAAGTACTGAAACATATTGAGGCTGGTGGGGACAAGAACAAGAGGCATGTGTTTCATTTAAACCGTTTCTTCACGTATTATGTTAACACATGGGCCACATGTAGAATTAAAGGAACAGTTTGTCCAAAAATGAAAAAAAAAAAAAAAAAAAAGCTTTGTCATTATTTTACTCACCCTCATTTTGTTCAAAACTTTTATCTTTCTTTCTTCTGCTAAACACAAATTGTGAGTTTCTGATCAATATTACAGCTGCTCTTTATCGTAAAATGAAACTAAATGTATAATGATTCTATGCAACTTGTGTACTAGATTTAGATCTTCTAAAGTCACACAATACATTTGTGTGAGCCAAAATTGAAATGAAACTTATTATGCCCCTTTTTACAATAAGTAATATAAGTCTCAGGTGTCTCTAGAATGTGTTTCAGCTCAAAATACCCCACAGATCATTTATTATATAATTTTGAAAATGCCCATTTTGAGTGAAAGCAGATACACTGTTTTTGTGCATGTCTCTTTAAATGCAAATGAGCTTTTGCTCCCCACCCCCTTTTCTAGAATAGGGCTGTGCCTTTACAGCTCCTAACTCAGAAACTCTACTAAAAACATCTGTTTGGTTTTGATTATCATGTCTATTGTGCTGAAGTCATGTGATTTAAAGCCATATTAGTTTAAACTTCTGATATAGGGTTTTCTAAGCGCACATATCTGAAGCTCAGGCACAGAAAGCGGCTGTCACACAGCATGAGTACTAAACTAAACTTCTCTTTCATGTCTTACTGCACTTAAACTGTCAAATACACACAAATTTCTGTTAAAAACCAACATGAGTTACAAAAACAGTTGGTTATGTCTGTGAAGGTAAACAGCTGGGAAAGAAATCACATGTTTATATTAGATCTGTGTGGCAGCAGCGTAATATACAGTAAATAAATCAATAAATCCACTGCTTTCTTGTCTCCTCTGGGGCTGGGACTCTAAATAATGTTCTGTGCTCATCTGTGCAGCCACAGACAGAACAGTTAGCATGCTTTTCTTGAACTTTTGCCATGGCGTTAGAACTGGTACACCCTTGTTGTTTGCGAAAACAAAAGGGTGGTGCTGTGTGTGGAAACGTACAGTTTAAGAGGCGGTAATATTATAATAAGATCCCCCTACCATGTCATGAGGGAAGTGAAATCTGACATGCTCATATATTCACATGCTTGCAAAAAAAGGAATTACCAAAACAAAGTTACTGGGTTGTCCTTTTTCACATTTTCTGGATTGATAGATGCACTGGGGACCCGATTTCAACAATTTAACACAGAAATAAATACTTATATTTTTTAAAATCAGTACACTTTCAGGAGAAAAAAAATGCATATTTGCAAGATGGCTAATCATATGACAGATCTATGAGAGTTACAAGACTCTGAACAGGAGTTGTGTTATCTGATTGCTTCAAATTACAACTTAACAGGTTAATGACAAAACCGTTTTCTTTGTCTTAATTACCTTTATTTTCTGTCGGGTGGCTGGAGAGGAATGAGCTGGTCAGTCTCATTCTTTGTCTCTCTCTAGGTGGTCTCTGAGTTCACGACTCATGAATTAGTCATCTCTAGAACTTTCCACAGGGGAGATCGACTCGCTTTGTCTTCTCCGGCTTTTGACGAAGCCACAATCTTTCACTCACATACACACAAGACATACATCACTGCCACATACACACTTCATGGGAAATATATGCAAACTTCCAGAAGCACAAAGACAGAAACACGTCCACAATCTCATTTCAAACAACCCCCACCCCCTCACTACACACACACACACACACACACACACTTCCACCTGAATTCAGTGGTGCTGCCAAGGCTTTTTCATGTTGGGCCTGATAACCATATTCTCTTAGAAACGACACCTTTGATGCACTTGAATTTGCATCTCCAGGCTTCATTCTCACCTCTGGAAAAAAAGTAATTTTTTAAAATAACTATTCTTATTGATAGGTAGAAATTTTAGGATGTTTTGTATTATAATATGAAACATTAGCATGTTCATCTAAATTTTTGTTTACCACAGAAAATTAGAAAATGTCATTATTGTGTCTTCACTAGATTTCTCTGGTATAGTATTACCTTCATTCTTAGACAAATACTTTGAAAAAAAAAAGACAAAAAAAATTAATTTTCCGGTCTTTTCATTCACTTCTATTCATTCATTCATTCGAACACAAACGGAGATGATTTGGAGAATGTTGAAGCTGTTATTTTCCATAAAAATAAAGTGGACCAAAAATGGTTTTCCATTATTTACAGTGAAAAAAAAATAAATAAATTTGTTTCACAAGTTTGTTCCCCAGTAAATATTTCCAGTATTTTTTTTTTTAAGAAAATATCTAAACATTTTTAAATCAAGATATATTTACTTGTGAAGCAACATGATATTAGATATTCACATATAAATTGTCAAAATTAAATGAGTTTTTGTTTAAAGCCAAAATAATTATCTGCAGGTAGGATAAGAAATAATACATAATTAACAATTAATTTTTTACCTTTGAATTTATCTTACTGGAAGAAAACAATTGACAACAAAGTGAATTTGCTTCTAATTTTCCAAATCTTTTTTTTTTTTTTTTTTTATAGTATTGGTGACTTAGAATATAACACACAAGCAATATGGGAAATTTTAATGCTCTTTTATTAAAACTAAGAAATGTTTTCTTTTATGAAAACTATATAGATCTAGATACATTCGATTTAATCTTGCAATATCTAGAAATAACATTAAGTTTTCAGAAGACTTGCATGTAATTTACATGTAACTCGGCTATATTGACTCACACTGATTTTATTTCACTTTAATTTGTATGTGGTTTATACTACAAATTAGTTTTCAATAATGGAGCAACCCTATGATTGTTCACTCCGTAATATGAAAGCACACTGACATGTGCAGAGGTTCATGTTTAAATGAATGGAAAGTGTGGCAATGTTCCAGGGATTTTCTCAAACTCCCAAATGTGCACCGATCACACGTCCACAAAAAGAGCTCCAAGCCTCGAAATGGAAGAGAGAGAAAAAAACATACTAGTCCCAGAGGACCAAGTCCCATACAGTAAATGTGTGTGTGTGTGTGTGTGTGTGTGAGAGAGAGAGAGAGAGAGAGAGAGAAACAGAGAGAAAAAGAGAGCTGGGGTTGGAAAAGGTCAAGTAAGTAACCTTACTCAATACATTTTTATTTCTTTTTTTTTGGTTCAAGAGCGCCATCTAGTCAGTGGCAATATTTTACACAGGAGTCATATTAATAGGTATTCATTCAAGCAAATATAAAATGAAAAGTGCTTAGAGAGAATGGTCATATCCATTGATTGGTGATACTACAGGTGAAAAGGTTATTTTATTCTTTAATCAAAATGAAATTATTAAATTAAAATGACATAAAATGGACAATAAAGCTTTGTATTCTGACTTCACCCATTTCAACATTTAAATCAAATTAGGCATATTTTTTCATTAATTTTACATATTCCATCAAATATGATGTAGAACTTTTTGTGGTTGTTTATCTGATAAAATATTTATAAAACATTTTATGCAGGCAAACTAACTTTTTTTTGCCCTTTTTAAGGATAAAATGATTGAGATAATTTTATCTTGAAAAAGCAATAATAAGTTAAAAACATGCATATCTTAATTTCTTAAACATGCATCAAATTAAACATGATCTTAAACATGCATAAAATGTTTTACTAAATATTTGAATTGTGCTTCTTTGGCATTTTAAATAGTAAATAAATAAATAAATAGAATAGAATACTGACAATTACCAGCAATTATCTGAAATATAGTAAATAGTAAATGTGGGGACAAGCAAAAATATCACTTGGCATAACATTAAATAGTGTTAAAAGCATTAAAAAGAAGCTTAATAATATTGTAATTGCAAGGTAATATAAAATCTTTAACATTTACATTTTTATAAATTTAATTTTGGTTAAAGAATTAGTTCACTTCCAGAACAAAAAAAATTTTTTTGGAAATTTTTTTTTTTTTTTTGTTTAATTTACAATTGCTATACTTTTTAACCTCAAATGCTTGTCTTGTCTAGTTCTGTGTTAACTGTGCTTTTTTCCGGTCATGACAGTTAGGGTACGTCTAAAAACTCACATCTCATTTTCTCCTCCAACTTTAAAATCATCCTACATCGCTGCAGAAGTACTGACCAAGAGTTTACAAAGTGAACATGCAAAGATAAAATGCCCTTTACAAAAAAAAAAAAAAAAAAAAAAAGTTGAAAACAGTGATGTAGGATGATTTTAAAGTTGGAGAAGAAAATGAGATGGGAGTTTTTCGACGTACCCTAACTGTCATGACCGGAAAAAAAACTGTTCACACGGAGCTAAACAAGATGAGCGTTTGAGGTTAAAAAGTTTATAAACTGTAAATTTTGCTTCATAAGACCCTTATTCTTCTGTTGGGATCATTTAGAGCCTGCATTTAAACTGCACATTGGAAGTTCAAATTTGGGGGCACCATAGAAGTCCATTACGTGGAGAGAAATCCTGAAATATTATCCTCAAAAAACATAATTTTTTCACGACTGAAGAAAGAAATGAACATCTTGGATGACAAGGGGGTGAGTACATTATCTGTCATTTTTTGTTCTAGAAGTGAACTAATCCTTTAAAGTCTAGTGGCTGAAGTTGCAACATGTGTCAAAATCAATTTTTAAACTTTACCCTAAGGTGTATGTGCATATTATCATTATAATATTTATATTAAATTAAAATGGTTTTGTAAACAGCAGTCATTTCACATCAGTAGGCTATGTGATCATGCAACGAATTTGTCTACTGTCATCACCTCAACTTCAGTGTTGTATTTCATACGAGTGCAGAGGGAACTCAACACGGCAATAAGCTACAAAGCGCACCCGTTTCCTGTCTGAGCCGGGATACTCTCATAACCATCTACATGAAGGCAACATCTGTACAGGCATTTCCTGCCTGACCTTGAAACTGGCTCATACACACACACACACATATGCACATGCACACACACATAGGAGAAGCTAAATCACTGACAACTAGAAAGACTAACTAACACAAGAAATAAAGATCATCCTTGTTAGATGTTAAATGTTAGAATGGGCTGACTTTTATCTGTTTAAAATAATAAAGTAAATGTTTAAAACAGGCTTGCAAGATTTAACATTTAAATAAAGAGTTTATTCTATGGTGTAGGATTTACTTTGAAAAAAGTTCACTTGGAGTAAATTTCACAAATATCTTTCTGTTATTGTAATAATTTGGCAGAAATGAACTGGTGATTGAAAATACATGTGATGATTTTTTTATATGAACAATGCATACTTCAATGCATTTTTTAAAATAATATTGCATATCAAAAGTATCCAAAATGTGACTTTAAATAGGATGTAGTGCAATGTGAGAACAAATTGGTAGCATATCCTGCTAAACATTATGTGATCACCTGCCAAAACTTTAGGGAACTATTATACACACACACACACACACACAGATCTCTCCAACCACACCCGCTCATGAGTGCTGCTATTCCCACAGGCCACACTCATGTTTTCCAGCCTGTAAAAGTTGGCGTAATGGCATTATGAGGTCATGCTGCTGGAACAGGAAGTGAAGATCTTTTTCTCTGCACTCCCATGAGAGAATGCAGGGACAGGATGTGTTATGCTAAATGCTGGTGTTGATATGAAGAGATTTGTGGGTCTGGTCAATGTTCTCTAAGCCCTGTTGTGGTCACAGGTCCAGTATGTACACATCTACCCTATAATGATAAAAATCCATGCAGTGGTTTTTAATTAATCTGTAAAAATAATATCCCCTTTTTCAAATCGAGCCATTCTCAGATGCCTGTCGGTGTGGCGTCACACCCACAGAGGCCGCTCCCACGATAGTTGATTGACATGAGCATCTTACCTCAGATCAACTGTAACAGTCCGACCTCCATTGTTTCGATGCTGGAGCAGGGATGTAAGTTAGACAAGAATATCTCTGATTGAGCAATTGAGGTGTTGTGCTGCTGGATGTAATAATGAACATGGTGGTCATCATTTACTCCCGACATCTGAGCCGCTGGAGATGCAGTGGATTAAGTTTGTTTGTGAAGGGAATGCGCCTCCCGATCTACATAAATGCGTCTATGTTCGTACAAATCATTCGTGATCCAGCTTCACCTACAGCAGAAGTGAATAAATGGTTTTTTTATGAATCTTTGCGATCGCCTTTCCTAATAACGTGCTAATTAGCAAATTTAGCTGCTAAACGTGGCTAAATGCGGCTAAAGTAAACAGGCTCGTCGCTCCACAGAGAGAAGAGAGGGGTGGGGCGAGCAGAGCTCATTAACATTTAAAGCAGCCTCGACCAGAACAGGATGATTTTTGCAGAGCTGATTTTGACAAGGTAAAAAGGGTGTTGTTTTACACTACCACTGAGAATTTTTAACCAAAGTATATTATAGACTTTTCATTAAGACCCTAAAGAATCATATCAGCTTCTGGAAAATGGGCATCCTCTTTATGGGCATGACCTCTTTAAAAAATCTAATCAAAAGATTCTTATATTCAGTGGTATAACAGCTGCTCTAGAGTTCAGTGTTATAGACTGTAGACAAATATATATTAGCCTGCATTTATTTGATCCAAAGTACAGCAAAAACAGTAAAAATTTTGAAACATTTTTATTAAAAGAACTGTTTTCTATTTGAATATATTGTAAAATATAATTTATTCCTGTGATTTCAAAGCTGAATTTTAGCATCATTACTCCAGTCACACGATCCTTCAGAAATCATTCTAATATTCTGATTTGCTTCTCAAAAAAAGTATTATTATTATTGTTGTTGTTGTTGTTATGTTGAATACTGCTGAGTAGAAACTTTTCAGGTTTCTTTGATGAATGGAAAGTTCAGAAGAACAGCATTTATCTTAAAAAAAAATCTTTTCTAACATTATAAATGTCTTTATCATCATGTTTGATCAATTTAAAGCATCCATGCTAAATAAAAGTATTTCTATAATTGAAAAAAAAAAATTATACTGACTCCAAGCTTTTGAATGGTATAATGTATAATGTTACAAAATCTTTTTGTTTCAGATAAATGCTGATCTTCAGATCTTTCTACTGATCAAAGAAACCTGAAAAAAATCATATTAGCAAATCATATCAAAGCATATTAGAATGATTTCTAAAGGATTATGTGACACTGAATACTGAAAAATATATCAAAATATATTTAAAATATATCAGATAGAAAACAGTTATTTTAAATAGTAAAAATATTTCACAGTATTACTGTTTTGCTGTATTTTGGATCACATAAATGCTGGCTTGGTGAGCAGAAGAGACTTCTTTAAAAAACATTCAAAATCTTCCCTTTTGACTGGTAAAATGTTTGACTGTTAAAATTGTAAAATGTCTCTTATGCTCATTAAGTCTGCATTTACTTCAAAATAAAAAAAAAATACAGTACAAACAGTAAGACTGTGAAATATTATTGCTATCTATATTTTCTATTTTTTGTTTTTCTATTTTAATACATTTTAAGATGTAATTTATTCATCTGATGGCTATTACTCCAGTAATTGATTTATTGTAGTACAGAACAGACAATATGAATAATCATTAAGGTTTTTCAAAGTCTCTATTTATACTAAACTAAAATAAACCTTGACTAATTGATTAATATTATCTTAAGTGAAAAAAATGTATGCATAGCTAATTAAGCTTTTGTTTATAGTGAAATTAAGTTGTAAAAATTAAGTAATATTAAGAAACATTTTGGCTTATGTCTTTGTATGATTGTTTTTTCTTTGAGAACTTTTCTTTTGAACCTAGCCATAATTAAAATCTGATTTTGTTTTTTTCATTGTTTCCCTTTTAAAACCTTGAAAGCTTCAGTCCCAATTTATTACTGCATGGAAATTAGTAACCCTTTCTTTCTTCAAAATATCTCTATTTGTGACAAATCATGAATTGCATGTACCTGTGTGGCCAATTCAAATTCAACCTCATGAATTGAAAAGGAGCAATACATTCTGAAATGCATGTACCAATGTAGTCACAAACATACGAACACACTCCCATATTCATCCGGACATATGTCCTGTGTCAGTAAACGTAAACCGGGCTTTCTGGTCTGACAGAAGATCAGACCCCGCATGTGACAGACAGCTCTTACAGTAATGCACATTCGCTGTATAGACAGGTGCACATCTTCACACTGTCCTGGCTCATCTGTCACAGAGCGAAGAAAGAGACCCAGAAAAAAGGCATGGAAAGAGGGAGGAGGGAACCGCTGTTTCAGGGCTCCCTGAGGGTGGCTACTCACTGACAGACCGGATCCAGCAGGCCCTGATGGCCTTGGCGGTGGTCCCCAGGTGCCCCGGAGGGTCCCTGTTGTGCTAAGGGGTTGACAGCTGCACTTTCCCCCGGGGTGAGACAGAAAGAAAGACAGAGCGAGAGTCTATAGAAAGAGTGCCGCCTCGATTCACGTCTCCGCTACATACAAGAGCTGACAGGGTTCTCACGGGGCCAGACTTTTGAGTGCAGACAAACAAATATATACAGTCAGTTAAAAAAGAAAATAGACTCTCGTTCAGTTTTATGGTTTTATATATCAGGCCATAAATCACTTCACAAGCTTCTAAAATATGACAGTCAGTCCTCAGATAACGGACTATTTATTTAACAAAAAGAAAGCAGACATGTTACAGACAGTTAGAAACATACAAGATAAAATACTAAACAATGTTCACTAAAAATACCAATCTTACATAAACTGATTCATCCAAATGTGAAAATTATTGTTTCCCCTCACGCATTTAATTTGGTACTTCTGCAGATTTTCATTGATCAGAGGGTCTTCCTAGGTTCCAGTGGCATTTTTTAAGAAGCCATATTTTCTCTCCTCACATTTTTGTATTTTGCAGACACTTTTATCCACACTTACTTTGCATTCATCATATTATGTCAGTTTATGCATTCCATGGAAATCAACTTGTATAACCTACTGGAACACCAAGGCAAAAATAATTTGGCTCATAACCACCATAAATTTTAGGCCATGATGACCAAGGATCAGTGGTTTGTAATTGCAAATCTGTACATTTTAAATTTCTGAAGCAGATCTTTAGATTACAGGTAGATTTTATAGTAGATGTTACGAGTATATTTTTAAGAGTTACATAAGTAATCCATATTAACAATTTACAATTACAATGTTTTAATTATTTACTGTGTTATCTAATGTTTTAACTGATATTGTAAATCTATTGCTACAGTGGTATGCAAAAGTTTGGGAACCCCTTGCATAATCTGTGAAAATGTAAATAATTTTAACAAAATAAGAGAGATCATACAAAATGCATTTTTTTATTTAGCACTTTCCTGAGTAAGATATTTTACATAAGAGATGTTTACATATAGTCCACAAGACAAAAAAAATAGCTGAAATTATTAAAATAACCCCCTTCAAAAGTTTGTGAATGCTTGTGTGTGGTTACCTGGATGATCTACAACTTTTTTTGCGATAATTGTTCATGAGTCGCTTGTTTGTCCTGAACAGTCAAACTGAGCAGCGTTCTTCAGAAAAATCCTCCAGGTCCTGCAGATTCTTCAGTTCTCCAGCATCTTTTGCATATTTGAACCCTTTCCAGCAGTGACTGTATGATTTTGAGATCCATCTTTTCACACTGAGGACAACTAAGGGGCTCAAACACAACTGTTAAAAAAGGTTCAAACATTCACTGATGCTCCAGAAGGAAACATGATGCATTAAGAGCTGGGGGGTGAAAACTTTTGAACAGGATGAAGATGTCCAAATTTTTCTTATTTTGTTGAAATAACATTTTTTTTTCCATTTAGTACTGCCCTTCGGAAGCAACAGATAATGCTTGCATGTTTCTTAGAAGACAAATTAAGTACAATTTACCTTGATCTTCAAATTCAAAAAGTTTTTACCCCCCGGCTCTTAATGCATCGTGTTTCCTTCTGGAGCATACAAACAAGGGACTCATCTTTAAAGTAGATCATGTTTTATGTAAAATATCTTACTTAGGACAGTACTAAATAAAAAATATCATGCATTTAGTATGATCTCTCTTGTTTTTTGAAAATTACTCACATTTTCACAGATTCTGCAAAGGGTTCCCAAACTTTCGTATGGCAATGTATATGCCTTTTTTTTACATTAACAATGTAATAAATATTCTGTTTATTAGAGCCAAGTATGACTCTCATCAAGTTAGTGTTTTTAAGAATTTTAAATTTATTCAAATAATAACTAAAGACAGCAACTGTCACACCCCTGTGGACTGTTTATGTTGGTTTCTCCCTCTTGTGCCCATATTTGGTTGTTCCTGTTTCCTGTCGTCGTTTAGTCATTATTAGTTGCCTTGTATCACCTGTGTTTAATTATGTTCATTGTAATCACTTGTCTTTATAAGTTGCATTCAGTTCAGTGTTTGTCGTCTGGTCTCGTCAGTGTATATGTGTTTCTACCATCCTGCTGTGGATTTACCTGTTTTGGAATTACCTGTGGATGATAATAAAGACTTTATTTTTGACCTTTGTCTTCGTTTGCCCCTTTCTCACATGATACATGACAGCAACAGTTTAAACAACATATCTTTTTTGTGAACTTATGTTTACTAATCCTTTAAATAGTTTTTTTTTTTTTTTTTGGATCATCAGTCATCAAAGCTCAGTAAATATTGGTCACAGGAGATTTATTTTAAATTTCACAAGCTTACCACTCACTAAAAACTCTCACAGATTATAAGTTCATACCATTTTAAGTATTATTTTGGCGTAACAAAGTGTTTATGTCTAAGTGTGTGAGTTGTTTACTTACTTGTTTTATTTAGTCTTGCCATTAACATTATATTGTTCATTCAGACTGATTTGTGAATGCAGAACGCACATGAATACAAGAGGCGGGATTTATCACATGAACCAATCACAGCTGATCATAACCAGTCATATCCAATCATATCGCAATGGAGGCATTGCCTCATCTCACATGACGAGATTTTCTTCCTATTGGAAGATAAGAGGGTCTGTATTTCTTACTATTGGAGAAAGCATAATGGTCAACTTGAAGCATGTGTGCCTTAATAACCAATCACATTACAGCCTTGACATCACTGAATTTCAGTTCGGAGTTGTGAATAGGAATGAATGGAAAGTGCCGTAAGCTGAATCCCAAAAGTCAGTGACTTCATTCTCAATTACACCCCACCAATCTCACCACATGCTTTAGGGGGTCTGTTAAAACTCAATGGGCTCAGGGGAGGCGAGAGAGATGCCCCACACCTTGATATATGATACCTTCCTACCAGTCTTGAAGGAACAGGGGAGGAGCACAAGCTGTCTTGGTTTGTGGACTGACAGCATTAATCTACTGTAGAAAAGTCTCTCAGGATTCATCACAGATAGGTGGAGAGAGCGCAAACACCCATCTGTGCAGATTTCTCAGGTTTCTCTGAGCATTAGTGATAATAGTTTTCTCTCAGCTGATTGTTGACAATTAATGTTGATGGGGCGGGACAGGGATCCTCCTCCCGTGAGAAAGCCACGCTCGTCACCACCGTGAGAGAAAATGAAGGAGGCGTCTGACTGGTCAGGACAGCACATGCAAATATGAAATGAAAAATTCATGCTCTGTGGTTTGAACTGTTAAAACTTGTACTGAAAGGCTCCAAACAAATATTTACTCTAGTCCAGTAGAAACGGCGTAAATATTTCTCGCTGTTGTATGGTGAAAAAGCGTTTTGTTAATGAAGACCAGGTGTTTAAGCTGAACAAAGAGATTTGTTTTGAATGTGCAATTACTGACAAGATATTGTTCTGCAGCTGTTAATTTACTGTGTAAGAGATTCAAGATGCACTTTGCTGTAAAAAAAACCCAAAAACAAACTCATTATATTTGAAAAGATATACTTCATTTCTTCACCTAACCATCCACATGAGCCAATAAACGCTGCATACGTCTATAGATTTTTATATTCAGATTATATGCTAACACTTTAGTATAGGGGACCATTTTCACTATTGACTAGTTACTTATTAGCATGCCTATTATTAACATATTGGCTGTTTATTAGTACTTTTAAAGCATCTATTCTGCATGATCATATTCCACATACCTAATCCTACCCAATACCTGAATTTAACAACTCTATTTGACGTCTGCATTTACATCTGGAAGACATATTTTTTAGGGTGTTTGCTCATCTGCAATATGTTTATTGGACGTTTCCTATCAGATGTCAAATAGATGTCTATTAGATGTCTTTAAGATGTTTATGATTTAGAACGTATGTAAAACTGACATCTTAGGGACGTCTGTCAGATGTTTGTACACATCAGATGCTTTTCTGATGAAGAGATCTTTAACAGATTGCTATCTGGAGTATGATTTAAAGGGTGAGCTGGTTAAGGATATCGTCACATGTGCAAGCCTTTGTTTCATCTGATTCAATTGCATATGAGGGACTTAAAAATATAGCCATATTTCAAACCAAAATTTGCATGAGCTCTACAATCATGTCTATTTCACCACCCTGCAGACAGAGTATCCCAACATTTATTCACAACGACAGCTGGACAAGCCAAAAAGGTAGGCCTTGGGGCATTTATCCAACTTCTCACTATTGCTAATAGCCTTTGTCAATCCCTTTACCACTTTTCCCAGCTCTACAGCAGTCAGGATCAGTAAGATTGAGAACTGAGAGTTGTGGGGTCTGCTGTTTCTGTCTATGTTTGATGTGGATTTCAGACTCTACAGCCAGCAATTATCCTCTCTCTTGGGTTTTCTATTGTTTCATTCTTTTAAGTAGTGGTACTTTATGACTAAATATGTTGGCATTTAGGAAATTCATTCCATCAAGATGTTAAATTAACTAAAATGTGCCTTGTCAACCATTATTTTGATGACGTGAAATAGTTGCACTCGGTGTAGAATACACAGCTAGACTAAAATAAAATACAGATACACACACACACACACACAAAATGACTTAATTTAACAAAGATGAGTGGTTGGGAGGAAAAGCTCTGTAATTTGTCCTTTGTGGACAAAAATAGCCACCCATAGGAAATTAATCGGAAATACTAAAATTCAGAGGATTTTTTTTTTTTGTCAATAAAAATCAATAAATTCAAAACTATGCAGACCATACGTACACATAAAAAGGGGTGAGTCTATACAACATTTTCAATGTGGCAAACACACAGGTTTGTTTTTGTGAATTGTGGGGACTTTCCATGTTGTTTTTGTAGTGTACAAACCATATTTTCTATCACCCTACACCAACCCTACACCTAAACTGAGTCCTCACAGGAAACTGTGCACATTTTTCTTTCTCAAAAAAACACTCATTCTGTATGATTTAAAAGCCTTTTGAATTATGGGGACACTCAGAATGTCCTCATAATTCACCTTCTCCTTGTAATACCTATGTCATACCCATGTCGTTATACAAATTTGTGTCCTGATATGTCACAAAAACACGCGTATGCACACACACACACACACACACACACGATTCATAGTCAGATCAAAGTCCCACTGCAAGATTTGTCCATGATTCTAAACAAAAAAATGTCTGGAACATGCCACTTGTTAGGTTTATTGTTTATTATTACCTGTTTGGCACCATTTAGTACCATTTACAGTTAATTAAATGTTATGTTTTTTTGTTTGTTTGTTTTGTTGTTGTTGTTGTTGTTGTTGTTGTTTTTGTTGTTGTTGTTAGAAATAAATGATTACTCAGTCTCCTACATGGTCTATTTCTTATAACATAATTTGTAAGCATATTTTGGTATCTTTGTATAGTCTCACCTAACACAAATATTGTTTTTTAATTCTACAATTTTAACTTGATAAAACCTAACACTTAAGAGGTTAAGTTCGTTACAACAATGGTTTATAGATTTCAGCCTATATACAGCCACTGAGTAGTACAGCCATATAGTAGCTATTGATGTTTTTGATATTTTGATATTTTTGTACCATCATATGTTACCTGATGTCACCAAATTCACCAAAATTTTAGGTTTTGGCTGTCTGAACTTACTGGAATGATTTTATTTCATTTTATTTTATTTTTATTTATTTATTTTACTGATGTAAATGTAACAAAAATAAGCATATTTTACATTAAAAAAATTATTTTTAGGGGTAAATAAATTTGAAAAAAACCCACCAAAAATCACAAAAAAAAGTAAAAATTGATAGTTTTTATTTTATCTAAAACAGTGATATGACATTTAATTTTAAAAAATTGTGATGACACATGAAACCTTTGTGCCCAAATTAAATTAAAAATTAAAATTAAAGGTTGCTATACAAAGAATGCTTGAAGGTTAAGTTTATGCTTATATTCATTGCCATCTGTAAGCTCTTTAGCTGTGGTCATCGTATCAGTATTTATTTTTTTATTTATTTAGTTGTGTTGCAGTAAAAATATCAACAGGTAGCACCAGTAACTCACTAAGTTAACCATTTCAAATCATTGAATAGTCCAAAATATGTATAAAACGATGTGGATTTTTTTTTTTTTTTTTTTAAATAACGTAAATCTTTCATGGGTTTTCTACTGTATATTTCAATATGAGATATCATTTATGTTATATTAAGCCATACAAGTCATAATACCTGGGGGTCCCTTTAAATAAGATCTAAGTTTTAGTAAATTCTGTTGTTGTTGTTGTTGTTGTTTTTTTTATCAAACTTGACCACTCTCTGCCAATTGAAGCTTTCTTTGTATGGAAAAGAGCAGCTGGACAGAACGACATCTCCCCTATTGTGTTTCACAGAAGAAAGTAAGTCATATGAGTTTGTATCATCACAAGAGCAAGTAAGTTTTTTTATGTGAACTATCCCTTTAAGTTAAATTATTAGTCCTTTGTGCTTTGCTTGACATATTTCAATAAACGTTTTTATCGCCTCTCACTCAAACTGTAAAATGAACAATTTTGTACATTCCTTCTGAAGTGTTCTCTCAGTGCTGATTTTCACACGGTTAATCTATATCTGCTGCTCGCATTCCAGACACACAGCGTACTCAAGCTTTGTTTGGTTTGTTTCACTGAGCACATGCTCACCGCACTGTGATGACTTTAATTGATCTCAACAGCTCTTAAAGATGACAGCCTGAAAACAATTAACACCTTTTCTCAGACGCAGCTGACTCTACCTCCGGCCAGCGAAGGCATAATATTTGTTTATGCCAGCAGCGCTACGGGTCACATCAGCCCTCTAAGAGTTTACTGTTTTAAAACAAAGATTTCAGCACTCTTTAAGAACAGCGAGAGAACAGCTTTGACAGTCCAGTGTTGTTTTAAGAACTTACACTCTCCAACTGCCCAGTTTGGATAAGAGTTTAGTCCAGTGTCGCCTACACTCTCTGTACTCCCATGTTTTCATGTTAATCTAGTCGGAGCAAGAAAAAAAAAAAACTGCAGGCTTTTCAAACTGACTAGCGGATGACATATTTATGACATTGAGGAATACTTTTGCAATGACCTCACCCTCGCAAGTTTTGCAACAAGTTTAATGTTTCCCGTCACTGCCTTTGAATTAGCCTGTGTGAAACAAATGTCAAACTGTCAATATTTATGCAGCAAATGAACCGTTTTACAACTGGATCGTACAGGGATTGGGTTTTTAAGGTTCGCTGTCTGAAGAGCTTATGTTGGCACCTCTGAGGTTTCGCATAATGAAATTCAGAGTCCACTCTAAGAGCATCAAAAGTGTTAGCGGTGATATCATTATTTTGAATGTTTGATCTTTGGAGGCAAACCGTACAGCAGGCAAATCTGACCAACATCCTTGAATAGAAGCCAAGCACTGATGGTGGGCAGGCACCTATCATTTTCTTAATTTTCTTTATGTGCGGTGGGAGTCTTTGGCATTTTATAGAACTATTTGGGAAGAAAAGGTGTGAAATTTGGCATCCTGATTGGGAAAGGTCACAATATTTCTTGTGGCAATTTTAGAGTCAGTTTCTTAGCACCACTAAAAGTTCAAATTTTTCATCTTTAAGCAAATTACTTTTGATCCATTTGGTCTAAAGTAAAATTGGTCTGGAAACAAAATGACAGGTTTCTTCTAAGTAAAAAAGATATTTTGCTATTTTGAATTTGGCTGACAACGTACTTGTAAAAACTCATCCAACAGCTTTCATCAAATTCTTTTCAAATTCTAATCACATGATATAAAAACTTTATTATTCACAATTTTCACTGCATTGCAGCACCATATAGGAAGTGTATTTCGGTGGATTTGCGTATTTTAGTGACTATAATATCATGTGCACTTGTACTTTAGATTTTAAAAGTATCTATTTTTCAAAAAAAAAAAAAAAAGTTCAGTATTTGCAGATAATGCAACATTAATGATCTAAAAGGTCACTTAAGTGTATGTAAGAGAGTACGCTTTCATGACTGTCTCTTAACACACTTAAGTACACTTTTTAAAAGTGCACTTTGTAATAATGACATATTAAAAATTCTAGTTTAAAGTACATTTTAAATCAAGATTTTGTCATGCTTTAAAGAAGTACTTTTATTTTTACGTAAAGTGCTTGATTAACTGCAACTGTTGTGTATTATTTGATATTATTACTGAACAAACATATTATTTTCGTAATATATTTAAAGGAATAGTTCACTTCCAAAACCAAAATGTACAGATAATGTACTCACCCCCTTGTCATCCAAGATGTTCATGTATTTCTTTCTTCAGTCGTGAAAAAATTGTGTTTCTTAAGAAAAACATTTCAGGATTCCTCTCCATATAATGGACTTCTATGGTGCCCCTGAGATTGAACTTCCAAATTGCATTAAAAAATGCAGCTTCAAAGGGCTCTAAATGATCCCAGCTGGGGAATAAGGGTCTTATCTAGCGAAACGATCAGTTATTTTCTAAAAAAAATTCAAAACTTCAAAAGCTCGTCTTGTCTAGGAAATGAGATGGGAGTAACTTCATCATTACAAATAAGTAATCAACTTACCTGTATAAATCACTGTAGTTTCCAGTTGAAATTCATTGACACTAGAGGCAGTAAAACTCTGACAACTTTCATTTCTCTTCACTTAAAGTATGATATAGGTACAGAGTTTTGGTTATGAAGGATCGGACGATCCTCAAATGTAAACGGTGTGTGTTTTGCCTCAGGGCAACCATACATTTGTGTTGTGTTTTGCTTTCTTTTTATATATTCTTCATTTATTCTTTATTCATTTAATCATTTATAATAATCATTGTAGTCATTTGTTTATTCATTTTATTGATTCATTAATTGATTAATAATTTATATTATATTATAGTTGTTTTTTTATATATATTTTTTTCCATTGTTGTTTAGTCTTATGACTGTGTGGCTTCAAGGGCTGTTTGTCTTCATGAATAAGAGATACAAGGGAATGTATATAGAAATTCAAGGTTTATGGGATGTTGTTGTGAATCAGTTTGGTATAACAATACTTGTTGGATTTGTGTTCTTTAGATGAAGTCTGAGCATTGAGACATACGCAACTAAGACTATTCAACAAACTCTGCTCCTTTTTATCATCATTACTTCATCTTCTGCTTCTGCTCTTCACTTTCATTGGCTTTTTCCTCAGTCAACTTCTTGGCTGATAGAAGACTGTTAATAGTGTTTTGGGTATTTTGGGTACCAGACAAGACCTCCTGTTAACAGGGTTTGGGTATTAGACTACTCTGCTGACGAGTTGTTCTGATACCGGACAAACTGATATTTTCTGATGGGATCTGCCATCCGGGGCTGGATCTTAATTGTCTAGGCATGGAGACAGCGATCTAACAGTTAATAAAACCTAATTTTCACACAATTACTTGCAGAATATTATGTTTTGACTTCAACACAATATTAACATCCTGCGCAATTTGAAAACTGTTAGATTTGAACATTGCCGTCACATATCCCTGGTGAAAAAAACAGCATATGCTGGTAGGTATGTTTTGATGCTGGGATGCTGGTTAGGTGGGTTTTAAGATGGTCCTTTGCTGGTTTGTGCTGGCCATGACCAGCATAAACCAGCAAAGGACCAGCTTAAACCAGCATCAACACCTACCTACCAGCATATGCTGTTTTTTTCACAAGGGATACAGCTTCATATGCATGAGTTTTCTAATTCAATAAGTTTGTTCGGTAGCTCACATGACACAGTGTTGTATTTGAGTGATGAAGAGCACCGGTACGAACCCTGTGAAACAGCTCAAATCCGCATAAGTTAAAATAGGGTTTATGCGCAGGTCTCGTCGCTTCCAGTTCATGTGTTTTGCAAGTGCAATGTTAAATATGAAGCTGTTTTACTCACGATGCCTTCAAATATCAAAGATTATCATAACCAATGTCCATCACATATATGGATTGATGTCTAAAAGTTTTGTCTCTCTCTTTTCACTTACATTTTGATAAATGTCAATAAAATGTCAACAATAAAAACAGCTAGCTAGTTTAACTGATTACCTTAAAAGTTCACAGATATCGTCATTGTTTAAAGGGGTCATCGGATGCAAAGTTCACTTTTACATGTTGTTTGAACATGTAAACATGTTGGCGGTGTATGTATACATCTACCCTATAATGACAAAAATCCATGCAGTGGTTTTTAATTCATCTGTAAAAATAATATCCCCTTTTTCAAATTGTCACACCGACAAAGGCCGCTCCTACGATAGTTGTTTGATATGAGCGTCTTGCCTCAGACCCACCTTACATCTGCTGTAACAGTCCGACCTCCATTGTTCTTAGTTATTCTAACCTTCGCGAAAGTTTCTAACTTTTTAGCGGCTAAATGCGGCTAAACGCGCTAAATGCGGCTAAAGTAATCAATCTCTCCGAGCACAGCTTCTCACTCCACAGAGAGAAGAGAGGGGCGGGGCGAGCAGAGCTCATTTGCATTTAAAGGAGCAATCCATCAGAATGGGTTGATTTTTGCAGAGCTCATTTTGACAAGGTAAAAATGGTGTTGTTTTACACCACCATTGAGAATTTTTAACCAAAGTATATTATAGACTTTTCATTAAGACCCTAAGGAATAATATCAACATCCAATGAACCCTTTAATTTTTTTTTTTATTCAATGGGGGAAACGGGCTTCCATAGCAATACATGCCTGTACCGACATAATAAAAACGTGTGTTTTAGAGCCACTCTCTGGACATTTCACGTTGAAACCTGCCACGAAACGTGCAGTAAGGTACATAATTACAGTGTTGCAGAAATGTATGTAAAGGCACGTATTTTCATGAACATGGGTTGAATAAAACAGTCCAGTCCAATAGAGTAAAGTGCTTTTTGTGGAATAGTTTAAAGATTTTTTGCTGTTCCCTGTGCAAAGCTTGACAAGCTACTTCTACAGAAATGACAACAAAGGTCCTGATAGTCGAGCAGTTTTGCTAAACAGAAGGTTGAGGTAGGGTGTAAAAAAAAAGGCAAACTAGCTAACTCAAAAGATGTGTTCTTTTATAAAATTCCTCTCCATTCACAAACCTCTATGTACAAAGAAAGTTTACACCTCCTTAAAAGACTGATAAAAGGAGCAATCCAAGTCTAAATTCAAAAGAGTTTTCTTGTCCCATGGGCACAGGTCCCAGTACATGCCAGATTAGCATTGTGACTTAAAAAGTGCTAATTTTTGCATTACTAGCCGGTTTATTTTGGTAACAGCCCTGGAATGCATTCCCTCTTGTTGGTTGTGCCTGAAATAACCCTTTGAATCTAAATGCTGCCACACTTAATAGAGAAGGAGCCGCCCTCTTATGCTGAACTTAAAGGGATAGTTCACCCCAAAAAGAAAATTCTGTCATCATTTACTCTCCCTCATGTCAACTTCCTTTTGTCTGTGAAACAAAAGAGGGAATTTTAGAAAATGTTTTAGAGTTTGTATGTTCACACTATGTAAGTCACTGGTGTAATGTGTTAATTTTGCACCCCACTGATTTTAGTTGCAAACTGTTTGTGCCATACAGGTTTGAAATGACATGAAGGTGATGTGAAATTGTTAAGGTGAATTGTCCCTTTAAGATAAAGCTCATTTTTAAACGCAGAATGGCAAAGTTGATGGTCGTCTTTTGTATCTTTGTCTGTTTATCAGTCAAACTTGGAAATGAGTAGCGACACGAGAAACTGAGAAATAAAAGAGAACACTCCACCCTTAAAACACTGCCAGCTTTTTATGTGGCGAGCTAAACTGCGGGCAGCTGTTCAGACAAAGGATCTGAGTGGGCTAAGGAACATTACAGCAATTGTAATTCAGCGTAAACAGTCCATAACAGTGACAATTGTTTCCAGCTTGGAGGTACTGTAACAAAACGCTGGCATGATGCCACGCAGGGGCCGCTCGAGTGGTCCAGTGGGCAGTTTGCCCTAGAGGGCCAAAACATGTACTAACAACCACAACAATGAACTGAAACTGTGTTGATTTCCTGATGCTGATTTTTCCAGATGGTTTTAAAAGTGACTGATATTTTTCTAAATTTTTCCTCTCTTGTCATTCTAAGGCAACAGTTTCTTTTTTGTTTTTCGCATGTCCTCATGACTTACTAAATTAAAAATAATATAAAAGAGCTTTATTAGTGTCTCATTATGGTTATATATGTATATTACATAGACATATTGCCTTAGTCAAGCTCAAAAATTCAAATCTGGTATGGAAAAAATCTTAAAGTTATTCAGAGAACAAATGCTGACAAATAATGATTCGTGTGAAAATGAAAATGTGGTTTGGCATGTTTTTTTTTCCCGTATATAAAAAACTACACATAATTAAATTATAATTTTTTTTAAACATATACTTAAGTGTGAATATGTTATATTTTGGACACTTTGTGCATGCCTACTGCAGTTTGAATTTATATTAAATGCAGTTAGCTGAAGTTTTAAGGACTGTTGTTCTGCAGAATGTGCTGACTGCAAACAAGAAATTGTGCTTGTTTGTTGGTAATGGCTTGGGTTGTGGGTTTTGAAAGGGTTACAGACCTAAAGCTGGGACAAGATTGGCGATCCAGAACTATTTGTCAGGTTTTATGAACGATAATGGACAGAGCTTGTTTACTCAGCTGAGTTTCCCATGGCAAATGCAGTGCAAATCACTGTGCGTGGTCACGGACATGGTGCAGTATTTTCTTTTGCTCTCTGCTATAACAAAACAAAGCTGAAAAAAAAGGCATAAAACAATGCATAATTTTCCATTGTTCTTTGTATGTGTGTGTGCCATATGGAAACAATTGCTTTAAATATTGTGAAAGAGTTTGTGCATGTGTGTGTGTGTGTGTGTGTGTGTGTTTCTGCTTGTCTGTGTTTATTAAAAATGCAATGCAAACGCACAGATCTTTGTCTTGTACAGTTCAAAACTATGTGCAGTTCACTGAAAGCTGTTCACATGCACGTTTATTGAAAGACATTTTTCTTGAGTTATTATCTCACCACAAGTTGACCTAAGATTTTTTCCCTCCCAAACATTTGCAATTTGCACATTCATATGATTTAAACCTAAAATGTTTCATTGCTTCTATTTTTCTCTCTCTGTTAAAGATAAATTAACACAATGTTTTTATGCCATTGCTTTTACAGAATATGAATCAAATGACTAACCACATGGATTGTGTGGATTTTTTGTGTTTAAAACTAAGAGTATCAAAATGTACCATGGTACCATTATGTTTTTGGACATGTACCATAGTAACTTGGTACATCTTGGTACATGTAAATACCATTATTTAAGAATATGTTAATGATTCACTGTCTGACATCATACTGTATGCTATTGCAACAGTATGTTTTTTTAAAGTATTTATTTGTTTATTTTGCAAGGGGGACATATATAAAGTAGATTACAGTTACTTGGATAAAAAGGGATAAAAATGCGGGCTTCCTAACAGGAATATGAAGTCTGAGACTCATACATTGTGCAACTGGAGGTGTAACAGTGCCCTCTGTTGGCGAATTTAAACCCTCATTCAGCACTATATTAGCAAATAAAGACTACACATTTTTAGAAATTCCATCTGGGGAATTTGATTAAACAAATAGCCAGCTATCAAGAAGAAGAAGAAAAAGAAGAAGAAGAACACACCTGAAAACATCATTACCAAATCACATTTGGTTATGATTTTTTAGTCACTTTTTTAATCCATTTTTTAGCAGGTTTATACATGTGTTTTCCATTTTATTTAGAGCTGAATGAGAGTATGAAGTAGTTCTTTAAATGGAAGATCATCATTCATACTATTTTATTCACATGATGCAGCTGATTCACAGCTTTAAATAGATTTAAACACTCTTACAACTAAAACTAATATTTATAATATGTATGTTTAATTGTTAAAATCTTCATGTTACATTGACCAAAATGGTAACCTAAAAATGTTAAAATCCAAATTAATCAGTTTTATTCAACTTTAAAATATTGTGTAATTTCAATTAATCAGCATAAATACATTAATTTATACCAACAATTATTTAATGGTTTAAATCAGGTAGAAATAGCTCTTTAAGGCAACAGTTGGGGGTTACCACTTATATACTGTTGTTGTTATTTATACTGTATGATTATATATAAATATTATTCTAATAAGTTTAAGTTCTTATTTTCTTAAATTATTCTTATATTATAATAATTATAATAACTTAATTATAATATAATGTAAAAATGTAACAATCATATTTTTAACTTTTTGTTTGAGAAATGTGCTGTTAGCATGAAGGTCTGCTACAATTATAGGGGTATTTAACCCAAGATTGTGCAATATAAAATTGAATGAATGAATGAATGAATGAATGTGTGTGTGTGTGTGTGTGTGTGTAAGTTTCAGTTCACTCCAATGTTGTTCCCATGCTTGTTAAAATATCTTCTTTTTATGATAAATAATCATAACTTCGAGGCTTGGAAAAGCATAAGGGTATGTGAATAATGACATAATTTTCATTTTTTGTGTGGAATATCCATTTTAACATGTAAAATGAAAGCCAGGCCTACATTGGATCCAGTTGCACAGAACTTCACAGAAAGCTCTGAAAATGTCCACAAATCTGACACCCTTTGTGCAGTTTAATACATTTCCTAGCTGCCATATAAAAGTATAGTAGGCACACCTTAAGAAAAAAATTTGCTATTAACTGCGCCCAAAATGTATGATTGCAGAAAAAAAAATATACGTTTGTATTGAACATTTATGGAGCAATAGATGTTGTGTGAAAATAAATCATACAAGCCATTTAATTTTGTTTAAAAATCTTACAAATGTATGAGTTGGCAAGGGGGGCCTTTTACCCCATGTGTGGGGCAAAAGCACACAGTATTGATACAAATATTTTAACTAAAATAATGCTTTTTTTAATCATGTCTAAGTTACTTGTTCAAAATAATCACTTTAGCAAAGTTTGTACTATTTTCGTTTTATGTAATTTTGTTCAATAAATGTGTTAAAATACATTGTATTGAAGGAGTATTGAAGGAGATCCCACAATAATTTAATGTAGATTTACAGCAGTAATAACAAATGATATTATTAAATGATATAATCAACATCATGTTTTAAATATGATGATTTCTATATGATGATACGGTGATTGTCTTGAAGATGGACACCCAACATAATATATGATATTCACCATCTGAATCTAACAATGTCATGTCAACAAATGGAAAAGACAGCCATCTATTAATTATAATGTTAATTATCATGTGCCTTTTAGCTAGCAGGGGTGTTTTTTTTTACCCCAAATGCCATACTTTTATATATTCTTTTATTATTTAAAAACTGTTGCTTTAATTATCTTAAACAAAACTGAAAATCATTAAAAAGACTTTTGTCTCAAGATATATTTAAGAATTTTAGTGATTCTCGTTTGCTACTTAAATCTACATTTTCTACAATAAATATTAGTTCAAGTAAGCACAGAATCAACTTTACATTGCTGCCCGCGATCGCGCCAAGGATCAGACAAATTTGCACGTGCGCTTTGAAAAAATGATGTTTTGGAAAGTGCTACGCCAAGTTTTTCTGCCATCTAGTGGTTTAGAGGAAAATAATATCAAAGGTGCCTTTTACCCTGGGGAACCTTTAGCCCCATTGTACCCTGCTCTCAGCTCTTTTTAAAAAATTCTAAAATTAACTCACTACTGGTTCAATGCTGTTCTAAAACCTAGAGAATAGCGAAGTAATGGTCTAGTAAACTGACAATGGGCCGTCTATCTTGCACCTCATCACGTTTCAACATGCCACAGTACTTTCTCAGTCAGTGGGCCCATGTCTAAGTGACTCCCGTGGACATTGTTTCCCACTTTACCCCCTCCCGATGGCCACACCACTCCTGAATACTTTATCACAGCCACAAAACAGCTGTCAATCTCTGCCACTTCTCTTAGTTAAGTTGATCAAATGGTTCCTGAAGGTCCTGATGTCCTCATCTAGAACTCAAATCTGCCTGCGCACAATGGTCTCTCAGCTCCCTCGAGTGCTAGACTTCGAGCACGTTAAGTGCCGTCTTGTGTCTGTTGTCACTCTAGACAATCGATGTTTCTTGCTAGTTTGATTGTCATCAGGTTAATGATTTATTTATACCATGTGTTTATGTGAAAGGTTGCCTTTTTTATCTCCATCTGAGTTCTTCTTTAAAATCTCAACATTTCACTGGAATTCACACATGGAGGCAATATGACACAGACTCTTGAGAAATGGACCCTGAATTGGAGATGACATCGGGAAACCGCTGGCCTAACCTCCGCTGATGTCCGCTGTCCATCACAAAGATGAGCATGATAGAATCAGGATGCCAAAGTGCTGCAGGATTAGCGGACTTTCAAGGATGGCTCCTTTCTGCCATTTTATATTTGGGGTATGAAGGATCACAGTGTTTTCTGAATGCGTTGCAATGTTGTTTTTGACTGCAGTTGTTAGGCTTTGCATCCTCTTGTTGAAGGGTGTACTGGAAATGTCCATTAAGTTTTGACAGAGACATTTGATGAGCTTTGTCCCAGTTTCCAAAGCCAGAAGTTGAAAGACAGAGCGACTTTGTATTATTACTAGCTGCAACTTGAGGGTTAGTTCACTCCTGAATGAAATTTCCGTATAATTTACTCACCCCCACGTCATTCAAGATGTTTATGTCTTTCTTTCTTCAGTTGAAAATACTTTCTTTTTTTTTTTTTTGAGGAAAACATTCCAGGATTTTTCTCCAAATAGTAGACTTCATTGGGGGTCAATGGGTTGAAGGTCCAAATCACGATCCCAGCCGAGGAATAAGGGTCTTATCTAGTAAAACAATCTGCAATTTTCTAAAAAAAAAAATAAAAATGTATATATTTTTTTAGCCACAAATGCTTGTCTTGCCCTGCCTCTGCGATGCATGTCACATTGGAAAGTTCATTTGCAGCTAGATCTTCGTCTCTGTACTTTGGTTGAAAAATATAGGGTAGGGCGAAAAAACTCCCATTTTCTCCTCCAACTTTAAAATCGCCCAACATTGTTGTTTTACCCTTTTTGTAAAAAAAAAAAAAATAGACAATATGGTGTCTAACGTAAGTCTCTTAATATTAACTTCTAGTTTATTGAACTATTGTATAAAATCAATATCACATTTGTGATTTTTGAAAAAAAAAAAAAAATGGCACTCTTTGTGTGATATTGATTAACTATGTGAAATTATATAAATATACAGTTTCTGCCCCCATATCTTGAATTTTGGGAATATTCTAAATGCACTGCATTTTATTAGACTCTCACAGTGAAAGAACGCGCTCTAAATGAGCAAAGTCAGTCTAGCGAATGTTTAAGTACTCATAACTCCTCATATAATTAATGAAGCTGTCCACACACTGTATGATAATTGAATCTCTTACTTGCATAGTTCGTACATCTGCACTTTGTTGCTTATGATGAGGGAATGCGCGAGTTTTAGTCAAAACTCCGGGTTTCAGTTGGCTATTCTGAAGCCTCTGATTGGCCACTATATTCTAAACTCAACAGAGTCGTGTGTGATTAGTTATAATGAGCGATGCTTTAAAAATGCGTAAAAATAAAATATGATGTAACGTAAGCAGGTCTAAATTTAATACAGCAATCGAATCATTTAAGTTTCATTTTCACAAGTTTCAAGTTTAAAGTATTATAGTTTTATTGAAAAACCAGGGGATCCCCCATGCATATTTTTTTGGGTGTTATGGGGGGTCCCTTAATGCTTATGGGACAATTTGAACACTGATTACGTAATGCCACGACTTCACGATCTAGTGCAAGATGAGAATTTGTGGTTAAAAAGTTTTTTTTGTTTTTTTTTTTATAGAAAATTACCAATCATTTCACTAGATAAGACCCTTATTCCTCAGGTGGGATCATGTTCCGCTTTGAAGCTGCATTGAAACTGCAGTTTGTACCTTCAACCCGTTGATCCCCATTGAAGTCCACTATTTAGAGAAAAATCCTGGAATGTTTTCCTCAAAAACCTTAATTTCTTTTTGACTGAAGAAAGCAAGCCATGAACATCTTGGATGACACAGGGGTGAGTAAATTATCAGGAAATTTTAAGTCTGGAGTCAACCAATCCCTTAAATCTGTTGTCAAACACAGTTCCTGATTTTGGCTTACAATTCACTAATTCTATGGTAAATATCAAATATATCTCTATTAAAACACTATCACTATCACACATGCAACATTATGTTATGGACATACATCATTTGGCTGTAGGCATGAGGTCGCAATATGGACAAATATGTAAAAAAGTAAAGAAAAACAAAGACATTGTAACACAATTAGTAACTATTTAGCATTTCTGTGAATTGGTGGCTAATTCTTCTTAATTTGTACCATCTCATTCTTATGTTTTCACACAGCCTGTTTGCACCCCCAGTGACGGTTATGTTTGTGGTGGGGTTGGACCTTCATGCCTATTTTATTTTATTTTTTTAAACTGTACACATTCATATTATTCACTATGTTTGAAGTCCCCAATCCTATTCCCAATCACATTTGCAGTTGCTCTGTGAAATTTTGCATAATGGTAAAGCATTTTTTATGATGCAGATTTTGCATCATGTTTAAGGTTGTCCACACAAATGTGTTGTGTTGGCTAAAAGAACACTGTTTGGTTTGAAAGTAACATTATTGACAGTGGACAAAGGACAATGAACAAATTGGTTGAGTGACTGACTCAGTGACTCATTTATAATGACAATGGCAGTATCTGGAATCGCCCCTTACTGAAATTCAATATTCCCTATATTACTCCCCTAATATGTGACCCTGGACCACAAAACCAGTTTTAAGTAGCACGGGTTTATTTGTAGCAATAACCAAAAATACATTGTATGGGTCAAAATTATCAAATTTTCTTTTATGCCAAAAATCATTAGGATATTAAGTAAAGATCATGTTCCGTGAAGATATTTTGCAAATTTCCTGTAAATATATCAAAACTTAATTTTTGATTAGTAATATGCATTGCCAAGAACTTAATTTGGACAACTTTAAAGGCGATTTTCTCAGTTTTTAGATTTATTTGCACCGTCAGATTGCAGATTTTCAAATCGTTGTATCTCGGTCAAACATGCATAGTGGTATTTTCTCGGCCACAGTGCACAGTGGTATTTTCTAGGCTGCCTGTTTAGTGTTGTACACTCGCTAATGAACACACTCAATAATATCTACTATGGTTTCAAACACCATTACAAATGGCTGTCTCCTCAAATAGTACACTACATAAGCCAATACACAGCCAATCACTTACTGAATGAATCAGAACTAATTTTAAACTAATGGTTTGAATAAATGATGAAATGCCTCATTAAGACGGTTACATGCTGCCATCAACTGGTGTAACAATGTAATGCAGAAAAAGTACACAAAAAATCACCACTAATACAGATTAAAGTCTGTTTGAAGCATTTAAACATTGACAACTGGAATATTTAATAACTTTAACTTAAATACAAACAAGAATTATAACAACACCCCAGGCAAAAAAGAAAAAAGAGTGCACTTCTAGAATGTAATTAAACTGCTCTATTTTCATGCACTAATTATGTACTTAATATGCTAAAAATAATTTAGTACTTATTAAGGTAATCTTAAGAACATCTAAATGTACTGAAATGGGCTATTTTGAGACACCATGAATATGAACTAAAACACTATCTTTGTTTTTAAAAAATGTATTTAGTAACCACTTGTAGTACACTTGAACCCATGTATGAAATATGTCTTCAAGTGTACTACAAGTGGTAACTAAATATATATATATATATATATATTTAAATACATAGTATGTTAAGCACATTTTAGTTCATATTCATAGTGTCCCAAAATAGCACATTTAAGTACACTTAGATGTTCTTAAGATTATTTTAAGAAGTACTAAGGAATCATTGTTAGTATATTAAGTACAAAATGTGTGTTAAAATAGAACACTTTAAGTACATTATGGAAGTGCACTTGTTTTTCACTTGGGAATAACAACAACAACCACATCTGACTTCTAATGATTACTTTTCACAATGTATCATGAAAGTACAAGGGTTAGCAGATGGTATAGATATTAAGTTAGCCACTAAGCTACTTATTTCACTACCATGGGTCTACCATGGTATTTTGAACATGTCCCATGGTAGACCCATGATATTTTTTGAATCAGCAAAAAGTGTGATGTAAATACCATGTATATTGCAATCCAAGTTCAATACCTATTTTATAATCAAAATATAATGGCAAAGCCTTGTAATGCAAATCATTTTAAGGTTATGAAATAGTGATGGTTTGCTATTATGATATACGTGGAATACAGTTTACTACATATAATCTTCATATTAATCTTATTTTCGTTGTTGACGCAACCTTTACACTTGTTCAGTCTGTCAGCAATATATTGGCAAACTGGAATGATGTGCTATTGACTTAGCGACCATCTAATTCATTTTATTTGACAGCAATACATTGGGTTTATTTGGCAATCATAAAAGTACAATTAATAGTCATTTAGCTCAGTCTAAGATTTTCAAATTTAAAGCCTGATGAATGATAGAAAATTTGACATTTTTTTGTCTTATAACTGCTGTAATATATCTTTCCATCTCTCCTTTTTTTCTTTTATTTTTAAGGACAAGATCTATAAATTGTAGCCACTAATCTGGTTAGTTTGTTGAAGAAATAAAGAATTCGTCTGTTCTGCTTAAATAGTGTATGAACAGTGTTGGGAAGGTTACTTTGGAAATGTAATAGGTTACAGATTACAAGTTACTTGATTTAAAATATAATAAGTAGTGTAACTTTTCAATTACTTTATAAAAGTAATGTAACATTACTTTTATTACTTTTTGACTACTTTTCTAAATTTCTAATATTTTCAACTGTTCATCATTTTGAAACATTTAAAGCAGGCAGAGTTAGCCTTACAGTAGCACTCGACACTGATTACTGTCAGACTTTCAAAATTTTATCACTTGAATTAAGATTATAATAAGTAAGGGATAACATACATCTTTATTTTGCGATAACAACTGGCTGAATGTACATTATCTCACTTATTACACAGCTGCTTGATAGATTATTTAGATGTTTCGTGTCAAAATTATTAGACACAAAACACTGATCTGAGTTGAAATATTTGAACACAAAACTTCCATGAAGAAATCAGTTGCTAGCAAACGGCAAGTTCAGACTAGACATTTTAGGGATATAGTGCAGTCATACCACTTTTCTTACACAACATTTCACCACATAAATAATTAAGGAAGTAGTACTAGTTTGTTAGTTATCTTATAATCCATTACAGTGTACAAAAAAAAATAAAAATAGGCGGCAGATGTGTTTGTATGAAACAACAGAGCGAGTCCACGATACCAGGATGACAGAATTAAAAAATTGTCCACATAATGTTGAATTACGGTTTAATATTTTATTAGCTAACCAAACGCAAAGCTTCCATAGCACTGACTTAAGTTGACCCGAATGAGTCTGAGTTATTAGTTTTTACCAGTTGTTATTGGGGAATAACATACCTTGGAATGTCATGACTGACCAATCAGAATCAAGCATTCCACAGAGCCGTGTAATAATTTAATTTAAAGCACAGACACCACAAATTCAGACTTTTTTTAACTTATTTTTTGGGGGGGTTTTATGCCTTTTATTGTGATAGGACAGTAGAGAGAGAGGGGAGCGGGATCGGCAAAGGACCTCGAGACGGGAATCGAACTCGGGTCACTGTGAGCGCAGTTGCGCTATATGTCATAACATATAGCGCAACATCATAACAAGAAATAGTTTAATAGCTATGATACTGGGTTTGAAATCAAATGTTTGCGTAGTTATGACAGAAAACACTAGCATCTAGCAATGCCTTGGAAAAAACAATCTTAAAAAATAAAGTATATGCATAAACCCAAAGAGGAAATAAAATAAGCGTGTGTCCTATTCTGTGTCCTAAACTCCTGAAACATTGGTGTCTCATTTTAGAGCAGTCAATGCAATTTGTGAAAAAAGTCAATTAAATCTGTGGTGGGTGTGTGAAAAAATTCAGATGTAATTCCCTTTGTAATCACTGGCATTTTTCAAAAGTAATTAGAATTTAATTACATTTTTTCTCTGTAACTGTAACTAATTACAATTACATTTATTTTGTAATTAAATTACGGAATTCCGTTACATGTAACTAGTTACCTCCCAACACTATGTATGAATTATCTGCTTTGTTTTGCATCTGGTTGGTTACGTTTATCGAAAAACTACATTTCCCATGATGCCCTCCCACGACGTCATGCCCGCGTCGCTCGCTCTTGACGCACAATACGCGTCACCGTAGTAACTGGCCGAGCCGCTGTGCTGTGTCGATTAGCGCTGGAGAGGCGGAAGGGGCTGAGGGATTCTGTTATTATCGGTAACAGATATCCGAGTCCACCTGTGTTTTAGTGCGGACCGGACGACACGATATTGAGGCGGAGAGCCCCTGCTAAAGCGCCGAGATGTTGAATATGTGGAAAGTCAGGGAGTTGGTGGATAAAGCGTGAGTATGCCCGGGCTTTTGCTTTCTAAAGAGCTTGTGTGTCGATGCAGAGGCCCGTTACTTATAAAGGTGCGGATCCCGTGACGTCACACACCCTCAGCTGATCACGAGCACCACACGATTAATATAACATTATGATTTCTTTCATTTCACTGTTTTCAACCTATTTATGACCCCTTCCCGATCATGGGTTCTTATATTAAATTTACACAATTCCACGCTGTTTTGCACGCGTGTTTTTTCTCTGGGCTGTGTTTCAAACCACAGTGAGCTGTCTACCTAGGCAGCATCATTTGGTACGACAGGAGTGTGAAACAATTTGAGGCATAATAAGCGCGTTTTCCGTGATTATAATGCTCTCAGCATGTAGACTAGGTAGACTAGGTTTTCAGATATAGTCCACTTACCTTCTTGTCAACAGTGTTATTTCGCTAAAACATCTCACTTATAAGCAGAACATGCGCTTAAACGGTCTCTGACAGCATTTCTCCTTATCTTACATACAGTCACATATGTTTTATTTGTGTGTTTCTGTGTATAATGTTAAAGACCGTTTTGTTTAAATCTTATACAGTTAACCGGTTACAGGCCCGTTATACATGCTAGCTAATTAGCGTATTAGCTTAGCTTTAGTCACCACTATAAATTCGTATGGGGAATGGATAACGGTATCGCTCAAACTTAACGTTACAACTCAGACGTTGATTATGTCAGATTTGACGATTTAGCTGTCATCCCTAAAATTATGACGCCCAAATGACCTTAGTACTACCTGTGGGCCTTGTTTTTGTCCATCACGTTAGGTGCTCTTCACCTGAAATATGAATGAGGTTTAGTTCATTCCTTCAACTGATTTATTTTGCAAGTGATTGCAGAACTTTGTGGTGCAAACTGATGAGAAGAAACATTAACGTTAGTCTTGATTGTAAAACTAAACTAAACTTTATTTTTTATTATTGTGAGAACTGTGTTTTACTTCTTTGGTTTGCCTAATGAAACACTGCATGTCTTTATGCAAAAAGTTTCCAAAAAGTTAGTGCATGGCTAATGCATGCTTTATTCCTGGTCACAACCGAGCCAGTTGAAAACAAAACTGTCAACAATGAAGAAACATTTTATATATATAAAATTTAAGCAGTAGGTTATAGTGGAAAGCGGAAGATTGTTCAATTCTTTTTCACAAAATATACATGGAAAAAATGCATTATCCACCAACAAAGCTGTTGATTGACCAGTCAGCAAAACAATGCTTTACATACTCTGCAAAACAAGTGATAATTTCAAAATGGTCAATATTCACTTAAAATTAGACCCACTCACTAACTATTTATGTGGTACTGTTAATATGTCATCCAAAGACCAAAAACAGTTTAATCTTAATGTTTCATACTGTTACTAACATGGCTAATTGGCGAATTGCTTGAGACCTTTCATATCCTTTATAGCAAGTTGGAAAACCAGGAAAAAAGGTCTCTGAAAAATCTTTGCTGTGTTAACATGAGCCTAAATGTAAAACTGCAGTGAATACTAACCACACAATTTACGTTTTACCTTGTCTTTTACCTGGAAGTTTTCTTGTGTTAAATGTAGCACTTACTTTAATGTAATATAATGTAATTCTTATTACGTTCCTGTTTCTTATCAACTTTTTACCAATACTGGAAGGGTATTAACCTCTGCAAAGGTTGTAGAAGCATAAAAGGCAATATTTCTATGAATTTTGAAACCATAACAAGCTTTGGCCCCCTTTTGTAGCTCTTGTTAATTGTAAGACTACGCAAGACTAGATGTTTGCAGTATAGCTATAAAATGCAAAAATCAATATATTCATTATATATCTTAATTAATGCATTTGCTTTTCAAGATTGATTTTTTTTTTTTTTTTTTTTTTTTTTTTTTTTCTTTCAATCAGATGAACTATAAACTGAACTGTCATTGTTGCAGCGTACATTTAAAATGTTTAATGCAAGTAAAATTACATCATTTAAATAATTCTGAATAATAAAACACACTTTTGCCTTGTGGTTCAGGGGATTTTTTTAAATTATTTTTATTTTTTTGAAGTGGACCATTTGAAAGAACAGATTCTGAGAAATGCATTCAATTTACCCTTTCGGGCAGTACATATATTATTATGTTTTATGTTCGTGCTCTCAGTAAGAACTGCCCAAGCTGTTTTCCTGCTCATAATTTTTCAGACTCAATTTCTCTAGGTGTCTGTTGCACAAACAAGCCCTGCAGTGGAGTTACTGTAATGGATGCCACAGCTGAAGGCTTCTTTTTAGCATGCATGAATTCAGCTGAAAGGAGGTGGATATTGATATAGTTGGCCTTTTCATTGGCATTCATTGTGCATTGTCTGGTTAGGCTTCTTTGTTTGTCCTTGCAGTGTTACCCATGATAATAAATAAAAGAATCATCATTAAGTTTTATTAAGCTTGTTAGCTTGATGCAGGCAGTATTTGTTCCATTCAGTTTGATTGTTTGTGGCGCAAGTTATAATGTTGTGGTTTAGCATGGTGATGTTTCTAATTCATTTAGGGCTGGATAAATGGAATGTCTTGCTAGCTAATCGAAGGTTGACTGTTTAACTCTAAAAGCTTTTGGATGTACTCCCTTGGAGAGGAAATTCATTTTTAAATGTGTTGTGTTACGATTAACGGACTGACTCAAGTATGCATTGAATCTTCAGTATTGCAAGTACTGCAAGAGGCACTGTTAGTGGCATTTTCGTAAACTGTTTTGTACAGTCAGATTTGGTCATTGCAGTAAGTGTTTACATCACTCATATACTGCCCTGCAAAACCAAAATGCAGTATCTGCACAGATTGTTGCCCTGATTTGCGGTGTGAATGAGTTGACAAAGTCAGAGCCAGTCTGCAGAGCTGACAGATTGTTGTGTTCAGAACAGCTTGATGGTTTGATATTTTGTATTGTCGGTAAAAGTTGTGTAGTGTATTCAAATTCGCAATAAAAATACAGAGATTTATATAGTTTTTGGAAGTGGTATCGATTACGTTGCTGGTTATCAGTTTGCCAAAGCAGAGTTTTATGTCTGTTTGGCAAAACTGAGGTGGTGGGGAGTGATGACTTTTTTGGTAATCCACCAACATTTCAACAAACTACAGATGAGAATCATAAATTAGGCTTAAATCCACCCAAACTAAACAGTCCGGGACATTTCCAGCAGGAAAAGTGTCACGCTATGTTAATTTTCCATTTGTATGCCAAGTCATGACGTTATTACACACACTTGATTATGATAACTGCACTATTATATGATTAAATATTTTAATAGGAAACAGCTGATCATTCCAACTTTGTATTTTTTGTCTTTTCAAATGTTGTTTTCACCTGTGGTGTCTCAAGAAGGTACGGTTAGTGCACACTTGAACTTGCAATAAGCTTGTGGTTTGTGGCTGGAACACGCGAGAGTGGAAATCATTCTACTCATTCAGAAAGGACTTTGTCCAAACCCTATTTTGAAGTTATTTGCTCTGTTGGATTTCAACAAGATTGGTTACAGAAGTTGTCTTACACTTACTTAATGTGTCAGCATCAGTGCTTCCAGGAAAATTAAAGTTGCTCCACTGTTTAAGACAAAGGTGTGAGACTGAATATTTGGATTCATTTCTTCTTATTTGCAGTTGATCAATGCATTTCATCCACATGTGGTTTTGTTTCTTCTTAATAATAGAATTGTGTTTTAGTCTTTTCTACTAGACTATCATTCTACTATAAAGTCGATGTGACTATCACTAAAATTTGTTTATCACTGCACATAAACAATAGCAGCTGGACAATTCCACTCAATTGTAAATAAAATTACAGAGCAAAATAGTTTTCCTACTTTAACCATCATACAGTTTGGGAAAATAAATGATTGTTATCATTTTTAGCACCATTCCAATCACAGTGTGTCATCTCATCTTGATGCCAATCTGCATGAGTTGCACATACAGCATCTGGTTAAATAACATTTACCATTTGATTTCAGTGGGAATGTCTTAGAGGTCAAAGTCTGCTGGTTTGAAAGCATTTTAGATTGATCATCACGAAAGTGTTGTATTCAGAAATAACACAACTGTAATGGAGAACTGTCATATCTGTGATGCTTTTTCCACATTAATGTACATTCTGTGGCATTTCTGCATTTCCATTTACACAGTTCTTGTGAAACATGCAATTTTATAGAACTCGTTAAAGAAAAAAGATTGAACCGAACCCATTAAGCAGCTCTGTCGCTTCTTAGCAAGACTTACAATGGTTTTGAGCAGCCCAGTTACCTGGGTTGGCATCTTTTGACCTTAGCATTGATGAGACACCCAGAAACAGAAGAAATGGACATACCCATATTGTCTACAGACCTGCAAATACTGTGAAAAAGCTTTCTAAGAGAGAAGCTTAACCCTAATATATCCAAAAATGAAAAATAAACCCAACCTCTAACCTTATAAAAATAAAATAATAGGGCTGTCAAATGATTAATCGTGATTAATCACATACAGAATAAAAGTTTGAGTTCGCCTAAAATATGTGTGTGTACTGTGTGCAATTATTATGTATATATAAATACAAACACATTCATGTATATATTGAAGAAATATTTACAAGTGTATGTATTTATTATAATTTTTATAGAATTTACATTATATATAAATAAAAATATTTGTACATTAATAACATATTTCTATTAAATATATACATTCAATTGTGTGTAAATGTATAAGCATAATAATTACACACAGTACACACACATTTATTAGGCAAACTCAAACTTTTATTTTGTATGTGATTAATCACGATTAATCGTTTGACAGCCCTATAAAATAATAATAAATTAAACATAAAAACAGTCAAACATTTTATAATGCATAATTAACACAAACAGCAGTTATAGGGACTATAAACAGACCTAAACATTTGATATATCAAGGATAGATCTGAGAATCAAAGAGTAATAATGCTGAAAAAATTATTCTGTTTATTGCTTGTAATTTTTTTCTTTAATTGTTTGCTAGTATATAGCTATGTTTAGTTATTTGCTACAGTGTTGGGGGTAACACATTACAAGTAACGCAAGGTACATAATAATATTACTTTTTTCAAGTAACTAGTAAAGTAACGCATTACTTTTGAATTTCTAAGAAAATATCTGAGTTACTTTTTCAAATAAGTAACGCCAGTTACTTTTTTCACCATTTATTGATTGACAAGTCTCCTGTCGGGAAATTAGGAGTACACATGATGTTACTGTATTCTACACTAAATGTGAATATGCATTAATTTATCTTACTCACAAAAAACAGATTCAGTATTCCTCAAAATGAGTGCAAACAGTGAAATGCAAACTCAGAATATGATGCAACCCTGCAATAATTAAATGTTAAATAAAACAAATATCCTTTATGTATTTAATACCATTTTATTAACCAGTGTCTTTGCTTCTGACCTTCGATGATGCAATTCAACCATACTAATAAGCAAAAATTACTTTAGATAAACTAACATTTGTGCTTCCTTTTTTTTTTTTTTTTTTTAATAGCTGAAGAGTGATCTCCTGCATAAATGTACTTTTCTTTCAGCCTGAGGTGAATTAATTTCACTTTTGGTGTAAAAGAGCTTTTACATTAGAATTGTTTTATATTAAAAACAAAGAAGCAAGCCCTACCCAGATTTAAAAAGTAACGCAAAAGTAACATAACGCATTACTTTCCATAAAAAGTAACAAAGTAACGTAATTAGTTACTCAGGGAGTAATGCAAAATTGTAATGCATTACTTTTAAATGTAACTTTCCCCAACACTGTTTGCTACATACAACTTTTAAAGGATTATTTCACTTCCAGAATAATAAAAAAATGATAATTTACTCATCCCCATGTCATTCAAGATATTCATGTCTTTCTTTCTTCAGTCGAAAAGAAATTAAGGTTTTTGAGGAAAATATGTTGAAGTTCCAAATTGCAGTTCCAGTTCAGCTTCAAAGGAGAGGTCACGTTAACCGAAAATTCTCCATCTTTGACGGAAAAATCTAAGGGCCATTCATCATTTTGACAGATTACATTGAGGATGATCTAATGAAAATTTTAGCTGTAATTTCCACCTCTGTCCAGTTGGTGGCGAGTGTGCTGCAGTCTGGCAGCAGAGCAAGGGGATACAGAACAAAAAGGAAACTATCATGAATCTACGATCTATCACACCACATTAAAGAGCACCAAAACGGTATTTATTGCTTGAATTTCCTAAGGAAATGGACAGAAATTGAAATCTGAGACTTCGTTTTATATCAAAAGTAACACAAAGCTATCCTATTGCTATTTTTTGGAAGGAAGACGTTTACCCAGCCCTATGTTTACCCAGCCCTAGCGTATTTTTTAAACACTGCGCTGTCGTCCTGTAGGTTCGTGATTAAAAACGAAAATGTGAACAAAAATAAAAGGAATTAAATGTGTTATTCTAATTTAAATATAAAAATTAAAATGACGGGTAATAATAGATTATGACGAAATTTTTACGACCCTGTCCGTCAAAATGACGGACAATGTTAAAGTCTAGCCCAGCCTCTGCTTCAAAGAGTGCTACACGATCTCAGCCTAGAAATAAGAGTCTTATCTAGCAAAAGTTTTTTTTTTTTTTTTTTTTTTCTAGCAAAACAAATTTATGTACTTTTTAACCACCAATGAACATCTCGCACTAGCTGTGCGATGTGCATATTCACTTCATGCATTACGTAATCACGTTGGAAAGGTCAGGCATGGTTAGTTCTTCATCTGCATACCTTAGTTTAAAAAGGGCGAAAAACTCCATCTTATTTTCTTGTTGAACTTTACAGTCGTCCAACATCGTTGATTTATCTTTTTTTTTTTTTTTTTTGTACAGGGTGTTTGACTTACTTTGCATGTTCACTTTGTAAACACTGTGTCGGTACTTCCGCCTACGTCACTCATTTCATAATCACCTTTCCAATGTGATTATGTAATCCATGAAGTCGAGCAAGACAAGCATTTGTAGCTAAGAAGTATATTAAATAATTTTTTTTTTTTTTTTTTTTTTAATACAGAAAATGACTGATCATTTCGCTAGATAAGACCCTTATTCCTCAGCTGGGATCGTGTAGATCTCTTTGAAGCTGCATTGAAACTGCAGTTTGGCTTTTCAACCCGCTGGCTCCTATGAAGTTGACTATGGAGAAAAATACTGGAATGTTTTCCTCAAAAAAGCTTAATTTCTTTTTGACTGGTGAAAGAAAGATTTGAACGTCTTGGATGACATAGGGTTGAGTAAATTATTAGGGATTTTTTATTCTGAAATGATCTAATCCTTTAAGTAGTTAAATGTCCACTGAAGTGCCTTGAAACATGCAGCATTATTCTATGTGGTGACATAATTTCAACTAAAACAGGAAAACAGGGCACGACATATTGATCAGCCCCGCCCCCTTTTTTAAAATAGCCAATAGCGTTTAATTTATATCAGCTTGGCCACTGGGTAAAGCCGCATTTGACAGCTTATGACAGCCACAGTCTAATAGATTTCCCTCTAGATTCAATATCAAACTCTTACTAAAACAAAACGGTGATCTTAATCATGCTTTGGCTGTGTAGTTTTGAGTCTTTAGTATATGCCGACTCGCGTATATCATCCACTCCCTGCGATCGCGTCTCTGGACCTGAGCCAAAGTCCTGAGTAGACTGTGCGTGCTGCTGCGGTTCGCCTGGCACAACACGAAACCAGACCTTATTTGCCCCAATCGAAAGCATATTTACACTGTCTGAATCGTTCCCTATCTCCTACACTGAGCACTACATGCCATTCACAGTACAGAAAATACTAACACTGTGAACAAGTGACCGATATCAGCCACAGCTTCAACGTCTATTTATAGTGTAGGGGGTGGGACGTTTCGGATTCTAGAGCGCATTTGATTAGACAGAAAGTTTGATGAGAAGCTGAAGTGCAGCGTGATGTCGTTGAAAATCGTGAAATCGTTGATCCGTATTGGCGGAAGGGAGAGACTGTAAGTTTTGAATGCTTATATCTTGTAAATGCGAATTTTGTCATTGTTTTGGAGCACACTACTTTATAGATAACTGTAAGGCTAACATATTTATACTAAAAGCCAAAACACTTTAATTTTGATTTCATGGGGACTTTAAAGCTGTTGAACTTTTGAACTGTTATTTATCTTTGGTGTCTAAAGTGTTATCAAGAATTATTACATTGCACTGCTTTTTGGTGTTGTTACAACACTAATTGCCCTTGTATGTACTTACGAAAGAAAAGAGAGAGAATGTGATGCTTTTATGTAATCAAATTAGTTACCATTTGACCTGTAATTAAATTGAATCATGAAGGAAAGGTAGTCAGCAGGTAGTCATACTAAAAGTATGTTGTCTTTAAAGATGCCTTTTTAGGCAAAAATTGAAAGCAGCTTCATGTGTAAAGAATTTGAAAAAAAAAAAAAAATTAAAACAAACTTCATTCAGTATTGAGAACTGTCAATAAAACAAGTTCCATCATATATTTAAAATGAAATATTTCATCCATATATATGTTTGTTTGGCGTTGAGCAAAGAACCCAGTGGTAGCCTCAACTCAGAATCACTCGTCTCTACAATTCACATCTCTTGGGACTTCTTTCCCTAGCAAACTTTACCTTGTCCAGGTATCACGCCTTTCATCTCTTAGCTGGTGCTTTCGTTCGCTCTCCATCATACTTATTATAAACCGCCACCATCCTCATCTCCATTGTAAAGCTTTATCCAGACCTTTGCTTCCCTCTGAAGCTCTAGGTAGTCTTTTTAGTCTGAGGTGGCGGAGAAGGAAAGCTGCAACCACTCAGAGAGCTTTCATGTTTGGCGTCTTGAGTTTGTTGTGGGTTTTTCGCAGGCCATAGCTCCACAGTGAATGTGTAAGTACACCCATTCATTCTAGCGAAGGAGAGAATAAAAGAAGTGGAGAGTAAATCTCGGCAGGCCCGTAGAACAAAGAGGCTGCGGATGCAAAGGATGGCAAGACGCCCCTACGCCTGTCTGTGCCCCCTTCTCTTTGTGCAAAAGAAAGCCTGCCTCTTCTGCTTTTGTCTTTCCTGCATATTGAATATTCCAGTGGAATATGTGCAGCACAGTACACAGCACCGTGCGTGTGTCTGGAATGTATTTATTATGTGTGTGTGTGACTGCTCTACAGGCCGCTTGCTTGCATAAACCGACATCATTCATTATTCAGTTGCCTGAGATTTTTCTTGTAATCTTAGGCCAACTTTGCAGCTCTCTGTCTACGTGCTTGAATCGCATCGATTGCCAATCCCACTATCGTGAACTCTTGCTTGTCATTGAAACAGCCAAAAGAATAGACTCGACCCCCTGATATCAACTTTGCAAGTTTGTTTGCCAGTGAATTTACTACTTTTGTGCCTGATTGATGATTTTAATTTAAATGTTTGCCTTTATTAGGCTGTATACGTTTCTTAAATTAAAATAAATGAATAAATAGAATATTAAAATTTGTTATGATTTCTGAAGCATCATGTGACACTGAAGACTGGAGAAATGCTGCTAAAAATTCAGCTTTTTATCACAGGAATAAATTACATTTTAAAATATATTCAAATAGTAAATAGTTTTTTCAAATTAAAATGCTTCACAATATTACGTTTTTTTTTTTTTTTTTTTACTGTATTTTGATCAAATAAATGCATCCTTGGTGAGCATAAAAGGCTTTATTAAAAACATTTAAAATTCACAATGTTGCCAAACGTAAACTGCCGTTCAAAAGTTTGATCAGTAAGACTTGTAATGTTTTTAATGAATTCTCTTATACTCATCAAGGCTGCATTTATTTGATCAGAAATACAGAAAAAAAGCTGTAATATTGTGAAATGTTAAAATAATGGTTTCTTTTTTAATATACTTTAAAGTATAATTTATTCATGTGATGCAAAGCTGAATTTTCAACACCCATTGCTCCAGTCTTAGGTTTCACATGATCCGTTAGAAATCTTTCTAATATGCTAATTTATTATTATTATTATTATTATTATTATTATTATTATTATTATTATTATTATTATTATTATTAATTGTGCTGCCAAATATGTTGAACCTGTGATACTTTTTCAAAAATTCCTTTATTAAGAAAAAGTTCAAAAGAACAGCATATAAATCTTTTCTAATATTGTAAGTGTTTGCAATTACTTTTTATCAATTTAACACATAATTGCTAAATAAATGTATTAATTTCTCTCAAAAAAAGAATAATAATATATTATTAAGGAATAATAAATAAATAAATAATTTACTGACCCCCAAACTTTTGAATGGTAGTGTTGTATATTGTAAGAAAAGATTTCTATTTTAAATAAATGCTGTTCTTTTTAACTTTTTATTTATCATGAAAAAAACATTAAGCAGCACAACTGATAATAAATCAAAATATTAGAATGAGATCTGAAGGTTCATGTGACACTGAAGGTTAGAGTAATGATTCTGAAAATTCAGCTTTGATCACTGGAATAAATTAGATTGTAATGTATATTAAAATACAAAAACTGTATTTTACATTGTAATAATATTTTACAATATTATTTTTACTGTGTCCTTTATCAAATAAAAAGCCTTGATGAGTATAAGAAACTTCTTTAAACAAACAAACAAAAAAAAAAACATTAAAAATCTTACTGATCCCAAACTTTTGAACAGCAATGTACATAAAGATAAACCATTTATGATCATACAAGAGTTGTAAAATATCACACAGTAAAACTGTCCCGGTTATCTTACCTTGGAAAAATATATTTCACAACTTTTTGTTAATTATTATTAGTTTTTTAATTATGATTAATCACTTGCATGTATGCAAAAAAAAAAAAAAACGGGGAAAAAGAATAGATTTTTTTTTTTCTTGATCTTTCATACTTTTTTACATAATTTTTTTGTCTTTTACATCAGGGCTGTTACAACTCCATGTGTATTGTTAATGTGCAATGAATAATATCTTTAAATCACAAAAATGTATTACAGAATGTAGTTGACTGTTGATTCTAGTGCATAGCCATCAAAAAACAAGAAGTTGCATTATCTCAACTTTGCGTTGTAAAAAAAAAAAAAAAAACAAAACACTAGAAGCCCTTCTTTATTAATTAATTGTGCCTTAGAAAAAGACATTTTTTTAGAAATTGATTAATGGGTTTCATGAAATATAAGCAGAGTGAGTTTGTAAATAGGCCTACATAATATTTGTATGTAAATTGTATGATTTGAATGTGACGATTTGCATGCTGATAGATTTATGGTCATTTTACATATTCATTTTGCTTGCATGTTGTGAATAAGGCCCAAAGGTTGTATCTGCACAGTCCTGCTCAACATACAGATACATGATGTAATGAAGCTGTTAGATGAATGTCAGTGTGGCTT
The DNA here is from genome assembly GCF_022985175.1 of Labeo rohita. Taxonomy (NCBI): domain Eukaryota; kingdom Metazoa; phylum Chordata; class Actinopteri; order Cypriniformes; family Cyprinidae; genus Labeo; species Labeo rohita. Next base: position 4,761,061 of record NC_066889.1, on the reverse strand, counting down.
TTTATGGAATAGTGCTGGTTAAGCAACTTAACATCCTTCCTTGCCAGCTGCCACACAATTAGTTCCATCTTTCAGTCATCGAGACCATATGTGCAGCACTGGCCTCCATCTGAATTGCCTGAATTACTTGAGGAATTTTGAGGTTTTGTTTTTGAAAGTGTTTACAGATTGAATTTGCTCTGCCATTAAGTCAAACCGATTCATTGGAAAGACCACACCACCCCCGAAGCCTGAAAGTGACGCAGATGAGCGGTTGCCAGTTTTTGCTGAAGTCATTGATTTGGCTCAGACGTGATTTTTGGCTCTCTGACTCTTCAAATGATTGCAAATCAACTGCGTTGTCTTTCCAGACCACCTGCTTCCACGTTCCAGCGGGATGCATGTTGCCCACCTGCCAGCATTCCTGTTTTTGCTGCACATCATCCAGCACCACTAGACTCTCTGTAATAACTTCCAGAAGTTCACTTTCACTCTCCCACCCTCTTTGCCCTTTGGGATTGTGAGAGTAAGGCGGAAAAAGCCACATTTTCACATTAGTAATGATTATGGAAAGTGTTTGCAGCTGTTTTGAGAGTTAGTATGATAAACATCCGCCGAGCGCCACCTCTGCAGTCTTGTAGTGCGTGCGGTTCTGATTTCAAGTATGTCATTTTCAGATGATGTGGCATTGATCTATGATTTAGAGGCTTTGCCCATGTTGATTGTCTTTTAGTAGGATGCACTGTTTAGTCTGGTCTAAAGGCCAGGTCACAAGAGGCCATCATTGAGCATCTGTTAGCCTAGCTTTTGCAGAGCGTTCCACTCTGTTGGCATTAGTTAGACATTCATTTGCAGCTTTTTGGCCAGAGCTTGTTGAATGGGTGGCAGAGGGTGAGTAATTAATGATAGAATTTTAATTTTTGGGTGAAGGAGGAAGGAGGGTCTTATCTAGCGAAACGATCGGTTGTTTTCAGTAAAATAATAAAATGTTATATACTTTTTAATGTCAAACGCTCGTCTTGTCTTACTCTGCTTGAACTGTTTTTTTCCGGTTCATGACAGTTAGGGTATGTAGAAAAACTCCCATCTCATGTTCTCCCTCAACTTCAGAATCGTCCTATATCGCTGTTTTACCTTTTTTGTTAAGGGTGTTTGATCTTCTTTGCTTGTTCACTTTGCAAAGACTGGGTCAGTACTTCTGCAGCGATGTAGGATGACTTAGAAATGATTTTTGAAGTTGAGGGAGAAAATACGATTGGAGTTTTTCGACATACGTCTTTAGCCAGAATACACAGAGTTCAACGAGAGCAAGGCAAGACTGGCGTTTGAGAATAAAAAGTATTTAAATTGTATTTATTTTTAAATGAAAATAACCGATCGTTTCACTAGATAAGACCCTTCTTCCTCGGCTGGGATCGTTTACAACCACATTTGGGATCGTTTGATGCCGCATTTAAACTGCATTTTGGAACTATAGGCTGTAAATATATTATTGGATTTTTTTGAAGTTTTTTGTTGATCTCACAAGGTGCTGTGAGAACTGTTGGATCTATGTCGCCGAAAAAGTATTCATGTCATTCCCAACTCATGTTTTCTTTTTATTGTGGAGCAAGATGGACAAAGATGATGTATGTGTGACTGCATTCTTCTAAAGTCATTTTGCGAGTCATCATTCGAATGCAGGAACCAATGATGTTTGATGTTGAGATGTCGAACCTGGTCTGACACATCTTGAGAAGTCTTGTTTGATTGACATTTGGAAGCTATGGTGAAGAGAAAGCTTTTTGCTTCAGAAGGTTTGAAATATAGCACAACAGCTGCATATGGAACACTTTTATGATGTCTTTTTTTTGAGCTGTCGGGCTGGGCGATAAACAGTGTCATAATCGAGATAAAGTTTGTTGTTCTTGATAATAAGCTATGGATATTTTTACTCAAAATGGATTAATCTAACAGCCTATCACACAGCAAAAATAAACATGACAGCAGTCAGTGCATGTTGCTAATATATTTAATTTTTGATGGGAATGAAAACACTTGTGCTGTTGTTTAATAACATACCGATTAGCTGATGAAATGTCTTTCTGACAAAATCTTTTAGTAGATGAAAACTTTTTAAAAGTTTTGTTTTTATGTAGTACGCAACATGGTGAAAACTGTAAGTCAGTCCTTACAACCTCATTTTCATCAGCATTAAATTCGATATGGCATCTAACCTGAACACATGTGCTACCTCAAATATACAGGTGCATCTCAATAAATTAGTATACTTCATAAGACCAATAAAAAACATTTTTAGTGAATTGTTGGCCTTCTGGAAAGTATGTTCATTTACTGTATATGTACTCAATACTTGGTAGGGGCTCCTTTTGTTTTAATTACTGTCTCAATTCAGCGTGGCATGGGGTGATCAGTCTGTGGCACTGCTGAGGTGGTATGGAGCCCAGGTTTCTTTGACAGTGGCCTTTAGCTCATCTGCATTTTTTTTGGTCTCTTGTTGGAAACTTTACACTGGACTTCAGGCAACTTGGGCTATGAGCTTCTCCACCCTTCCTCCAGACTCTAGGACCTTGATTTCCAAATGAAATACAAAACTTGCTCCATTTCTTCTTCTCCTTAGCTCAGGTAAGACGCCTCTGACATTGTCTGTGGTTCAGGAGTGGCTTAACAAGAGAAAAACGACAACTGCAGCCAAATTCCTTGACACGTCTGTGTGTGGTGGCTCTTGATGCCTTGACCGCAGCCTCAGTCTACTCCTTTTGAAGTTCACCCAAATTCTTGAATCAGGGCTGCAGTTCTCTCGGGTTGTGCATCTTTTTCTTCCACACTTTTTCCTTCCACTCAACTTTCTATTAACATGCTTGGATACAGCACTCTGTGAACAGCCAGTCAATAATTCAATGTTTTGTTGTAAATTAGTTGTTATATTTTAATTTGATTACATTTTAAAATATTGATTAAATAGTCAAAGTTTTTTTTTAATTTATCTCATTACATGTTTGTATTTAATAATCCATCTTTTTCCTGAGTAACCGTTGAGTGGCGCCATAATGGATTCCTTTAAACTTCCTTTCATGTTCCGGTCTTCATAGAAATCCATGTTAAAACGGGGTAAAAAGATGGGCTGAATTGAAACTTTTTTTCAATATAACCAAATATAAAGACATACGTAAGTTTAACGTTATATTACCGGCTCGGAAAATATGTTAATTTGACTATAAACACCAGAGACCGTAAATGTAAAGCACCGTTCCAGTCAGGCGAGACTTTCAGAAAAACGAGGATGAAACGCACATAAAAAAAGGACAACACAGAATTTAGAAAAAAATAATGTGGATTTAATGGGGCCTTAAATTAATACTCTGTGAAGTTTAATTGTGAACAGACAAGTTATGTTTATATTAATTCAAGGTCTAACAAACATATGGCAGACATTTCCTTTTCCATTAAAGGGGACATCAGATGCCAGTTTTCCCCAAGGTGGTATGATTCTTTAGGGTCTTCATGAAATGTCTCCAAAATACTTTTGGTTAAAGGTAACCTATTATGCCCCTTTTTACAAGATGTAAAATATGAGGGTGGTGCTTAAGGAGCCCATGCTCCAGCAATAGTGGTGCTGGCTTTTGCAAATAAACATTTCACTATTAGTGCAAGCATGTTATCTTTACAGAACATTTACGATCATTCTAGTTCATCGCTCTATTTTAATGCACGTTTTGAATTATCGCATCAGAAATGAGGGATGGAAACGGCAGATTTGAAATAAAAATCCCGTAATTTGCAAAGAAAAATTTACGCTCGCTTGAGGTGGTTTTTTACTTTTACAAAAGGCTTAATGTGAATAATGGAAGATTAAATTCCTCTGTGCGCATCAAAAAAGTCATGTGACTTTGTGCTATGGAGCAGAAAAACCTGACTAACCAGCTGGCCGATCTCGTTCCACAGCATCGGTAATATTGTTATAGTCATTCTGAAATGCCCGAGCAAAGTATGTCATCACAGGATTTCTGTATAATTGCCTCTTATACGACTGCGTTCCCAAATAGCAGGCATGCACATCTGAAAGCAATGACCGCATTTATTTTATTTTGTCTGCTCGCTCTGAGGCACAAGTAATGTATTAGATATGAAAATGATCATATTCAGTGCCTTCTTTTACTTTTCTTAGTGATTTAGTGCCAGTTTATTAGGAAGTGACTATTTTGTTCTCTTTGACTCTTTGGATGGAAATGGTGCTTGTTCACAAATATTTTATGCAATTTTCTGCATAAGTTAAATTCGCAACTTTGGATGAAAACCTGGCTAGTGAAAACAGGCAGAGACTTATGGTAGCTTTAGCAACATTAGCCTTAAAGAAGCTCATTAAGAACGGCATTTTGATACTTTGTGTGATACTTGCTTTGTCTGGAGCTGTTGTTAGCGCACAAAGCGTTGGTACCACAAGAAACCCGTAATGGTGGACTGCTGCTTCTCACATAGGGCTGTGTCTATGCTAATAGGGCAGAGATGAGTGGGCATTTCTCCCTACCTTGGCTTGTTCTGAGAGACTGGTTTATGATTTATTGGGATTATAAAAATGATTGGGTGGATTTTTACCATTATAGGCTAGGCAATAGGAAAATTTAAATTGTTTAGGTTTTTGGGGGATAAAAAAAGGATTAAAAAAGGATAATATTTTTGAATATATTGCCCAGTTTCGATTGAATGGAAAGAGCAGCTAGGCTATTCTGTGAAACATCTCCTATGGGTCATAAGTTTTGAAATGACATTATGGTGAGGAGAGAAAGATCAGTTTGGTTAAAGGATAATTTTTTAGGTAAACAATTTAGTTTAAAAATTTTCTAGGATGTGGAAACTTGGTTTCAAAGGTTAAGAAATGGTTTTGCATAAACCATCTTCCAACCCTGTTAAACAGTAAGTGCTATGTTTTTGTTGAATGGTCATCCTGTGGTGAATTGTCAGTATGGTATTTGACCCGTGATCGGCTTGAGCTAAAACTAGATGTTTTATTCTAAGTCCATTTGACTTATTCTCTAAATTAGGAGCACCAGATCATCAATTTTATTTTTATTCCCAAATAAAGGTACATCATTTCATTGTCATGTCCTCCTACGCTTCCTCACATCTGAAGTTTTGAGGGAAAACAAACAAGTTTGACATGAGCTTTAATCTTAATGATATGCCTACTCACAATTTCCTCCTCTTTTTCTGGCGTCTACCTGTAAAAGTGGTCTACAAGTTGGGTTATTGCTTGAATCTATAGGGCTAGGAACAAAATTATCCATGGGACATTCTGTATTAGACCACAAAGTTTGGCTAGCTTAGTATCTGTCGTTAAGACTTTGCATGACACAATTTATAAAATATGTAAATCATACTTTGTTTGTAGAGAAACTATTCTATATCTTCACCATTCAAAACTGTAATATTACTAATTTTTTCCATAAGCTGACAGGTTTATCTACAACAGTCTCAACAAATTGGTTTAGTCTCAAGAATGTTCGGTTTAACATTAAACAGAGCTGTCTGTACAGTTTTTTACACCAGGTTTCATCTGAACACATTTAAACCTTTGGCAGCTCGTTCTCTCCTACGAGTCCAAAATACCAGAACTGACCGTCTCAAGAGAGTTTGTTTTATTTCAACACCTCTATGTGCAACAGTATATTGACGTGCGTGTCTGTGTGTGGTTGCCTGGTGTTTATTTGTGGTTCTTTGTTTTTCAATGTTTCCCAGCACCAATGTTGTGATGAACTACTCAGAGATAGAGTCCAAGGTTCGAGAAGCCACCAATGATGACCCCTGGGGCCCATCGGGTCAGCTCATGGGTGAGATTGCCAAGTAAGTGCTCAGCCTGCTGGGTGGTGCGAGAACTATGTGTTTCCCTCAGTCTTCAGGCATTCACTGACTCTACTCTAATTACCGCAAGACATTTGTGTAGAGTAATTATCTCATCATTGATGGCTGATGATTTCAGTTGCTTTGTGTCATGCCTTTGACTTGAGATCGTCTGAAAGTTTATTCGTTACATCCTCATGTCGTATTTTAGATTTGTTTTTAAGTGTCTTGTGTGAAATTACTGTGAAAACACAGAAACACAGTGGATGGTTAGGCAGTGTTTTAATATGCTGAACCCTGATAGAAACCCTGTGTTACTGTCAACACATTTTTCCTAGGAAACACAAAAATAACAAATAATACTTAAAAGAAAAAAAGCTTAAAAATATGGGAAAATATGCCAATATCTTTAGAGCTGTTTAGTTTGTCATTGGTAATAATTCCTGTTTTTGACAGGATGAAAAACATGACATATTATACAATAAATTTTAATAAATCAAACAAAATTGCTACTACATATCAGCCAGGCCATTTCAGAATCACTGCATTTTATTTAGTAGTTCCACTGAAAGAGAGAATATATATATATATATATATATATATATATATAATATTTTATAATTATTATTATTATTATTTTTTAATTAAACAAGAGGACTACCCATGTCTGATGCTTGGAGCCCAATTTTACCCCTGATTACAAAACCTTATATTCGTATTTAAAGGAGAAGTCCACTTCCAGAACAAAAATTTACAGATAATGTACACACCCCCTTGTCATCCAAGATGTTCATGTCTTTTTTTTTTTCTTCAGCCCTAAAGAAATTATTTTTTGAGTTGGTATGGTATGGTGCCCAGATTTTGAACTTCCATAATGCAGTTTAAATGCGGCTTCAAACAATCCCAGATGAGGGTGAATGGTCTTATCTAGCGACGCAATCAGTTATTTTCATTTTAAAAAAATACATTTTAAATACTTTTTAATCTCAAACGCTCATCTTGTCTTGCTCTGCCTGAACTCTGTGTATTCTGCCTCCAGACAGTTAGGGTATGTCGAAAAACTCCAATCGTATTTTCTCCCTCAACTTCAAAAATCATTTCAAAATCATCCTACATCGCTGCAGAAGTTCCAACCCAGTCTTTGCAAAGTTGCAACATGCAAAGAAGATCAAACACCCTTAACAAAAAAGGTAAAACTGTGATGTAAGATGATTTTGAAGTTAAGGGAGAACATGAGATGGGAATTTTTCGACATACCCTAACTGTCATGAACCGGAAAAAACAGTTCAGGCAGAGTAAGACAAGACGAGCGTTTGACATTAAAAAGTATATAAATTGTATTATTTTTCTGAAAACAATCGATCATTTCGCTAGATAAGACCCTTCTTCCTCGGCTGGGATCGTTTACAACCGCGTTTGGGATCGTTTGAAGCCGCATTTAAACTGCATTTTGGAAGTTCAAACTCGGAGCACCATATATATGTTTTCCTCAAAAAAACATGATTTCTTTACGACTGAAGAAAGAAAGACATGAACATCTTGGATGACAAGGGGGTGAGTACATTATATGTAAATTTTTGCTCTGGAAGTCGACTTCTTCTTTAAAGGGGTAGTTCACCTAAAAATTAACGTTTTGTAATTAATAACTCACCCTCATGTTGTTCCAAACCCAAAAGACCTTAGTTTATATTCAGAACAGTGATTATGATTTTATGAAGCTATGAGAATACTTACCTTCATAAATTTCAGGTTGAACCGCTGATATCACATGGACTATTTTATCGATGTCCTTACCACCTTTCTAGGCTTTGAATGTGTCAGTTGCATTGCTGTCTATTAAGGGTCAGAAAGCTCTCGGATTTCATAAAAAAAGTATCTTAATTTGTGTTCCGAAAATGAATGATGTAACTGGTTTGGTGTTTGGAAATGAATGACAGAATTTTCATTTTTGGGTGAACTAACTCTTTATTACAGCTTTATACCTTTATACCTATATCAGTGAACATAATACAAGCTTTAAAAATGTTTTTATCCATTTAATATGAAGTCATTGTACATAATGTGACTAATCCACATGATTGCAGATCCACGTTTATGTACGAGCAGTTCCCTGAAGTTATGAACATGCTTTGGACTAGAATGCTGAAAGACAACAAGAAAAACTGGAGAAGAGTTTACAAGGTACAGTGCACTGCTCATCTTGCATCATACCAGATATTGTCCAACTCATTGGCCCAGCCTGTAAATCGGTCTATTGCTCGTTTTCATTCATTTCTTCACACAAAATAATGTGTGGTTCCATATGTGGTCACACTTCATAAAACACCCATGCTTCATTGAAAATGGTTCTATTTCAATAGTTCAGCTGAATCTAGTTATCTAAATGTGTAATGGAATATTTAAGGGTATCAAACATCTGTAGCACATAGACAGTAATGACTTTTTCACCTATTATCTACCCAGAATTGTGCATTTAACTCTTATAGATGCTTGTTTTGGAAATATCCCTAATAAATACACTCTTCCATGTGTGCAGGCCTTATTACTATTAGCGTACCTCATCAGAAACGGGTCAGAGCGGGTGGTCACCAGCGCCAGAGAACATATCTATGACCTGCGCTCTTTGGAAAATTATCATTTTGTAGGTAAGTTTACATACACTACCAGTCAAAAGTTTTAAAAACGGTAATATTTTTTAATGTTTTTTTAAAGAAGTCTCTTCTGCTCACCAAACCTGCATTTATTTGATCCCAAGTACAGCAAAAACAGTAAAATTTGGAAATATTTTTATTATTTAAAATAACTGTTTGTCTGTTTAAATTTATTTTAAAATGTAATTTATTCCTCTGAGCAAAGCTAAATTTTCAGCATCATTACTCCAGGCTTCAGTGTCACATGATCCTTCAGAAATCATTCTAATATGCTGATTTGCTGTTAAAGAAACGTTTCTTCTTCTTCATGTTCTTCTTCTTATTATTATTGTCGATACATTTGTGTATAATTGTTTTAAGTCAATAAATGTCAGTATAATTTTTTTGAGGAGAATTTATAGGAATGAACTTTGATTTAGCAAGGATGCTTTAAATTGATCAAGTGATGAGAAAGACGTTTATAATGCTACAAAATATTTCTATTTCAGATAAATTCTATTCTTCTGAACATTCTATTAATCAAAGAAACCTGAAAAAATTCTGTTATATTCTAAAAATTCTATTCTAATTACCTGTTTTCAACATGTTTTTTTGAGCAGCAAATCAGAATATTAGAATGATTTCTGAAGAATCATGTGACTGGAGTAATGATGTTAAAAATTCAGCTTTGAAATCACATGAATACTTACATTTTAAAATATATTCAAATAAAAAAACGTTATTTTAAATGTTAAAAATATTTCAAAATTGTACTGTTTTTGCTGTACTTTGGATCAAATAACTGCAGGCTTGGTGAGCAGAAGAGACTTTAAAAAAAAAAAAAAAAAAAAAAAAAAAAAGTGAGAGAGAGAAATCTTGTTCAAAAACTTTTGACTGGTAGTGTGGATGAAAAGGTCATGAAGAGGAATTACATTGAGAAAATGTTTGTTAATCTTTGAAAATCTTTGGTGTGGAATTGTTTGCTTTGACCTAAAAACATTGATTTGTTTATTATCATAACCCAAATATAACTCAACACCCAAGTGACACTTTCCCAGGTGTCAAGCATACTGGACATAGCCTCATGCTCTTGGGTTGCTCTCCAACAGAAAGGCCATGGAAACCTTATCTGTACAATAGATACAAGAAATTTTGTTTGTTAAATTTTGGAGATGTAACAAAATGTTAAAATAAAAGTATTAAATTATTTCTGAAGACACTATGTCTTTAAGCTACATTTGTCTGATAAGTGAATGACGAAGCAGGAACAAAAATGACAGAACTTCGTAGTGTGTTGGTTTCCTTTTTGTAGCTATTTTTAAGCTCTGTGCCTTGTTCTAAATATGTTTCAAAGACACTGTGGCTTTTCAAAAGTGATTTGTTTAATTTTTCATCACTTTACACACGCACAGTCATATACTGTGACGATTCATGAACACTAGCACATCAGTAGCTTTGGTTTCGTTTCGGTATCCAACCCAAAAGGTTTGCCTTCACACCAGTGTATTTCTAAATTTGTATTCAGTTAATATTTAATTAGGCAAACAACACAAAATCATTTTGCAGCCTACCAAGGCTGCAGGTTTTTGTAGGACATCCATGCAGTAAATCTCAATAGCAAAGTTCTGGCATTACCAACAAAGAAATGTTTACTACGGCACCATCTTATCTGATCAAATTTTAACCACTGAACTTTTTGTCTTGGGTCGCATTCTGACATTTGGTGCTTTTTCTTACTGTAACCTTTATTTATATAGTGCTTTTAAAAATACAGATTTTGTCAAAGCAGCTTTACAGTAATGGGAAAATAGTGTGTTGTTAATGGAAATGGACAATAGTAAACACTGTATCTAATGGAGGTTTGCAAAAACAAGAAAAATGGGCCAAACAGTTCCATATGACTTGACATGCTCTTTTCTGTTTTGCTAGATGAAAATGGGAAGGACCAGGGCATTAACGTACGGCAGAAGGTGAAAGAAATGGTAGAGTTTGTTCAGGACGATGACCGGTTACGTGAGGAGAGGAAGAAAGCCAAGAAGAATAAAGACAAATACATTGGAGTATCTTCTGACAGCATGGGAGGCTTCAAACAAAGTAACTGTAAGTGATCAAATGTAGAACATTTGAAAGCGTTTCTAAATTTGAAAGTGAGTGGTTTCTATAACCACTAGTGCCACCAAATGGAATTGCGACTGTTTGTCAGACATTTTCTGAACAGACGTTTTGCTGTCTGCTGTTCATTGGATAAACAGATTGTTGTGACCCAAAAACATGATTAATGTTATTTGAGACATTCCTGGAATATGGGCAAAAAATACTCTACCAGTCAAAAGTTTTTAAACCGTAAGATTTGTATTGTTTTTTTTTTTTTTCTTCTTCTTTTTTTTTTTTCTTCTGCTCACAAGCCTGTATTTATTTGATCCAAAATACAGCAAAAACAGTAAATTTTTTAAAATAACTGTTTTCTATTTGAATATATTTTAAAATGTAATTTATTCTTGTAATTAAAGCTAAAATTTCAGCATCAATACCCTAGTCACATGATCCTTCAGAAATCATTCCAGTATGCTAATTTGCTGTTCAAGAAACATTTCTTCTTCTTCTTCTTCTTCTTCTTCTTCTTCTTCTTCTTATTATTATTATTATTATTATTATTATTATTATTATCATTATCATTATCAATATTTAAAACAGTTGAGTACATTTTTATTGAAATTATAGAAATTAATACTTTTATTTAGCAAGGATGCTTTTAAATGTGATGATAAAGAAATGTATAATGTTACAAAAGACTTCTATTTTAGATAAATACTTTTCTTCTGAACTTTCTATTCATTCAGGAAACCTGAAAAAAATTATACTACACTGTTTTCAACAACAACAACAACAACAATAATAATAATAATAATAATAATAATAATAATAATAATAATAATAATAATAATAATAATAATTATAATACATGTTTCTGAGCAGCAAATCAGAATGTTAGAATGATTTCTGAAGGATCATGTGACTTTTTTTAATGGTTAAATTCTATATTATAATTATAAGTCTAATTAATTAAAACTATGAAACTTAACATAAATGTATTAAAAGTTTAACAAAAAATACATGTTTAGGGCCCTATGAAATGTTTTATTTTTTCTCACCTTCTGTTTTATTGTTACCAAATTGTTTAATTATGTCTAATTATTTAAGGTTTATTTTTACAATATTTTTACAATATTTACATTATTCTGTTTATCAATTGAAGGCATAAAATATGAATTTATTGATCTTTTAATCAAATTAACATTAAACAAACTTTATTTTTCAAAATTAAAACATAAAAAAGAAATATTGTGTGATTATTCCTTGTAGTAATATTACGTACATTTTACTTAACAATAGTAATATATGTCTTCAAGTTAAACCAGACTTTATTCTGACGGGCTGCTGTAAATACCTGTACATTTCTATGTGTATATGATAGAATGATGAGTTTTTTCTCTCCAAAAAAACTGTAAAATGCTCATTAAGAAACTTCAGAGCATTTCTGGAAATTTTATTCATGTATTTATGTCCTCATTTGGCAAGACAGCAGACACTGAAATCAAGTGCACATCAGTATGTGTGTAGTCACAACCGTGCGTCTGCGCAGTTCACACATACGGAGACATGCAGAACATGAACCATTCATATTTAAATAGTCTCTTGCTTAATATTTAGAGATACTAGTCTGTATCGCGATTTGATTTAAGTGTAATAACCTACTTTTGATTAATTCTTCCAAACCTTGAAAAATTCCGTGACATTCTGCGATATACAGTAAATTCTGTTTTTATGAAAATTTCAGTTGAATTTCCGTCCGTGATATTTTTTTTTTTTTTTTTTTTTTTTTTTGAATTCACAGGAATAAATTACATTTTAAAATATATTCAAATAGAAAACAGTAAATTTAAATAGTTAAAATTTAAATAGTAAAAATATTTCAACCTTTTACTGTTTTTGCTGTACTTTGGATAAAATAAATGCAGGCTTAGTGAGCAGCACTTCTTTAAAAAAAGAAAAAAAATCTTACGGTTCAAAAACTTTTGACTGGTAATGTATGTCTGCTAAACTGGTTATGCCTACATCATTAATGACTTAACAGTCTGACAGCTTCTTACACCAGTATGCATGGTGCAAATGCATGCCAAAATAATCTGCTCTAAATTAATATCAGTATACTAATATTTCCCAAGCAAACATTTCAGAGACAGTAAAGCATGTGTTATGTAGAAATCGGATGTTCACCAAAAAAAAAAAAGTGAGAGAGATTGCTGATGCTCTCAGGAGTTCGTATAATAGTTATTTCGGTCAGGTACTTTTTGTTATTATTATTTCCTAAATGTGGTGATTGTTCTGGTGGGTTAATTGGTAATCAAATAAACCAAGAAATTCCCTTTGGTCAAAGGTCATTTTGATGCATTATTTTCATCTCTTGAAACTGTGATTGACCCCAAAAGTGAGCTGCTTTGTCTGTATACTGTAGGCGTCCCGCAGGGATTTGTTTTAGGTCCTCTGAAGTTTTCTCGCGTAGTGAGGAAAATTCCCCCTGGACTCCCTTCTTCCCACGACTGATCTTTTGATTAGAGCTGTTTTGATTTCAGGGCTATCACTTTTTCAACTTTGCTCACTGCATCATTTGCTGATGTTTATGATCAGGTTAGAAGAAATAATCAGATCTCTGCTTTTTGTATTACATGTTTTCTCTTAGAGCTGTCTAATCAAGTCAAGATGCCACGTCCCTTGTCATGTCATTAGTGATGTTACTTGTGTGCATAGTCAAAAGATTGTGCTTGGTTTCTGCTTTGATTTGCTGCACAGATTTCTCTCTTTATTAGCTGTACTACAGTTTCAGATTGCCAATTAATGATGGCATGGCAATGATGGATTTGTTTTGATGGAGAAAGATAAAAATGCCACAGGGTCAAAGGGGGTAGGCAACTTGATTTTAAGTTGTACTTTAAGTTTTTTGAGTTTTTAGTCAGGTGTATTTTTCATGCTTTTTGAAATTAGAATAGCATTTGTGTGCAAGTGCATCAAGGGTGAAAATTTTCAAAAATTACATCTCTTCAGTATGTGGTGCAACAATGCAAAAACCTTTGTCTTCTTGAAGTCGTTGTTCTTTTCATCCCAAAACACACTAACTTTCTATGTAAATTAGTCATTATGGTTTCCACCTCAATCAAGGATACACGTGGGTCCTTAAAATGTCTTAAATTCAGTTTTATCACATTTGAGATGACAAAAAAAAGTCTTAAATATACAGGTACTTGAATATCCTAAATGTCTTCTTTATGTCCTGCACATAATGCTTTGCTTTTGGTGTACTTCGAAAACAGTCAATAAATATGTAACTAATTCTGTATCCACATTCTCAGCGGGAGAACGGTTTGATCCTGAATCTAAAAGCAAATGGGACGAGGACTGGGACAAAAACAAAAGCAGCTTCCCGTTCAGTGAAAAACTTGGGGAGATAAGTGACAAAATCGGAAGCACCATTGATGACACCATCAACAAATTCCGCAAGAAGGAGAGGGATGACTCACCAGACCGTATCAGGTATGTGACGAGTTTTCAGTCACCATAGAATGAAAAGCTATGAACGTGAAGTAGCAGAAGATCTTTTCTTCCATATTGTTATCTTAATGAAGCAGTTTATCGGTTTATTGGCTCCTCACTTAAAAAAAATTTAGGAGCACAGTCAAAATTTTAGGAGCACTAATCAGTAATCAAAAAATCTGTTAAAAAATTAGCCTTCCCATCACGAGGTGATATTTGATTCCTTAAAGTGATTTTTACCTTTGCAATGGCATGTCATCTTATGTAAAATTTTAAAAATATATATGTTATAAGTTTAAACAACAGAATAAGAACAAGTAGAATAAGAATAAGTTACCAATCAAATTAAATCAGCATTAACAAAATAAATTTGTACTACAGAGGTGACACAGAAGAACACAGTATAAAATTGTGAATATAGAAATATTAAATGATTTAAATAACTGAAAAGATATTTTAAAAATGAAACTAAAACTGCCAGTAGGTGGCGGCAAGTCACTGATTTAATTACTGAATCATTTATTCATTTGATTCGTTCGAGCGACTGATTCATTCCGGAATAAAGCAAGTGACTCTCTTTATGAATGGGAAATTGAATCATGGACTCAATAGATTCTTTTAAAAACGCACGTTCATTCATAAGCGAAACACCGCTGTGTTTGAATTTAGATGCGCAGCGGCTCAGTTTCTAACTATTTTGGACGACAAAATAGAGCAAAATCAGGCAATAGTGTTATAGTCAGACAATGCAAGTCACTTAATATTATCTTCTTGTTTATTTAACTGTTGTAATAGCTCAATATCTCATTTACAAACTCCCTTAAAAATCATTAAAAGCTGTCACTCATCTTAGTTCATCGCAATTTTACAAAGTTCCATTATAATCAGTGAAGCTCCCTACACTGCACAATCAATCTCTTATTTACACTCTCTCTACACTGTTTGTGAAAGGATTCATGAGATATGTCTGATACATTATTCAAAACTGCGAACAACATGTAGAAACCTTTAAAGCTCCAGTCAGGTGCACTGCTGCTCCTAAATATTTTCTCATAGTCTCACAGTCCTGATACATTAAAAAAAAAAAAAAAAAGATAGGGTGAATTTTTATTTCATGCTGACTTTAGTGCTTTGAAATCTACTTTTGATGAATTAACCACCTGTAGGTATATGAACCAGCACAGTTCTGAACTGTCGTATAAGTTTTAGTAGCTAGCGACTATATTCGTTTATGTCTGACTGTTGCCTCTTTCTGCAGTGACAATGAGGAGGACAGAGTTTCACAGAACGGTCGTCCTGCAAAGTCAGAGTTCAAGGATGATGAGGAGACCGTAACAACCAAGAGCGTCCAGATCACACAGACCACAGATGCAATCACCTCCACCACCACGACCACCACCTCTACACGCAAACGCGGTGGAGTCCCGTCCAAAACGGTCGACCTGGGCGCAGCTGCTCATTACACTGGTGACAAAAGCAGTCCAGATGCTGACAACAAGGTAAAATACTGCCCTCCAAATTCATCCTGCTGTAAATAGCCTGGGTAATATTTGTCCGTCTTGAGATTGCATTTGACCAATAACTGTAGCAATATCAGTTACAAAATCAATTATGGCTTCAACATATTTTACAGAAATGCTACTAACACAACTACTAAAAATAATAAATAATGTTTAAATATTGTTAAATAAAAATGAATTTAATTTCAATAATTTTAAGAGTGTATTTCCCATCATTTTAGTCATTTAATATAATAATAATAATAATAATAATAACAATCTTGTTTAAATTTTGTGAATTCAATTATTTAAAATATATTGTTTAAATAATAACAACAGTGATGATGATGATGATAATAATAATAATAATAATAATAGTGATAATAATAATAACAATGTTTAAATTTTGTGAAATAATTTATTTAATTTGAGTGATTTTAAGCATGCGCCATTTTTCCTTAATTTAAATAATAATAAAAATAAAAATTATTTATCGTATATTGTATAACAAATAATAAAAACAGTGATGATGATAGTGATGATGATGATGATGATGATGATGATGATGATGATAATAATAATAATAATAATAATAATAATAATAATAATAATAATGTTTAAGTTTGGTGAAAAAAAATAAATAAATAAATAATAATAATAATAATCATTTTAAGCTTGTATCATGTCCCTTTTTTTAATATATATTGTGTAACCTAAAAAATAATAACAACACTGATAATAATTAGACGCTAATAAATAATAAGAATTAATTTAATTTGAGTCATTTGTTATATTGGCCAGTGGCCACCTTACTTTATAAATATTCATCTGCATTTATATATAATAATAATAGTAATAATAATAATAAATAAATAAATAATAATAATAATAATAATAATAATAAAATACTGAAATAAATAAATATAATTTATTTAATTTTAAGCATGTATCATGTCTAATTTTTGAATTATTTAAAATATATTGTGTAACAATAATAATAGCAGTGATGATGATGATGATAATAATAATAATAATAATAATAATGATTATATAATAATAATAATAATAATAATAATAATCTTGTTTAAATTTGGTGAAATATAATTTAATTTTAAGCATGTATCATGTCTATTTTTTTATTATTTATAATATGTTTTATAGCATAATAATAACAACAGTGATGATAATAATAATAATAATAATAATAACAATTTTGTTTAAATATGGTGAAAAAATAATTTTCAAGCATGTATTATTTTCCATTTTTTAAATTATATATAATATATTTGTGTGACATCAAAATAACAACAGTGGTAATAATAATAATAATAATAATCTTGTTTATATTTGGTGAAATATAATTAATTTAATTTTAAGCATGTATCATGTCTAATTTTTAAATTAGAAGTATAACGTAATAATAACAACAGTGATGATGATTATGATGATAATAATAACAATAATCATAATCATAATAATAATAATAATCTTGTTTAAATTTGGTGAAGCATGTATCATTTCCCATTTTTTGAATTATTTATAATATATTGTGTGACATCAATAATAATAATAATAATAATAATAATAATAATAATAATAATAGCAACAATGGTGGTAATAATAATAAGAATAAAAATAATAATAATGATGATATTTAAATATTGTGAAATAAGAATTGATTTTAATAATTTTAAGCATGTGTCATTTCCTATCATTTGATTATTTAATAATAATAATAATAATAATAATAACAACAAAATCAAACAATTTACATTGTTTTTTACAAAATGTGTTAAGACAATGTCTAAGACCACTGTGCTAAAAAGAGCTTGCAAATTCTAAACCAAAACACCTGAGTGCACCTACACAGTCCTCTCTATGAAGTGGTTAGGCTTGCAAAAGGAAGCCTGTGCTGCCTTCATGCGGTGAAAGTGAAATGTGACATTCTTTATTCTCCTTTCAGACATCAGTAAGTCAGTCATCCAGCACAGGACTTGCAGATCTGTTGATGGTGGACTCAGGCTCTGGTCAACCAGTGTCTTCAGGTAAAACCCCATCAGCTGCATTTTCCACATTTTAACAAGTACTTTTTTTTTTTTTGTCGTCATCACTGTTACTGTTGCTTATACTTAGGGTGAGGGGTTTGAACACCACTCACAAACCAATTAAAACCCCCACCCACAGCTCAGTGTGTGTGGAACATTTGTTTATATGTTTACTACTTGGTCATTGTTCATTCTTAAGCCCAATTTCCTCCATGCATATACTCTGAATATGGCTTTAAAAGCTACAACAACTTTCAGGAAAAAGTTTCTGTCAAAGTTCTTCAGAGATGTAGTGAGAGACATCTAAGTGCCCCAGATGGGTGAGAGTTGTGTGAGAGAGAAAGAACGAATAGGAGATGGGTGCACAGATGCTGCTGTCCCTCCGTATCCTGTCAGCAGCCCAACAGCTGTGCTGTGTCCGCTAGCATCAGTCAGGAGGTCAAGAACTGTTGCAACCAGGTTGTGACAACCTAATTGTGTGTATGTGGATGGACATGTCTGTTTGACCGTGCATCTGAATTTTAGTCACGCATCCAGATCAGATGGTCCTATTTTCTGTCGTCACAGTACAGAAAAAAATATCAGTTTGGATAGAAATCAGAGATTTTCATTTTTCTATTATTTTTTTTTTATTTATTTTATTTTTTAAAAATAAAGACTATGTATGTGATCCCAATGTTTTGCAGGTGGAAGCTCAGATCTCATTGGTGACTTTGCCGACTTCTCCTCACCTGCTGCCTCTGCCAGTCTCCCGTCAGCTGCTGGTATGTATGACCCAACTGCACAGTACACACCTGCACAAGAGCCAAAACAATCTTTTTGCCTCATCTGATAATATCTTACAAACTGTAAATTGTACTAATTCAAGGGGTTTAAACTTTTATGTGTGGCTTTTCTTCATCAGGAAAAGTATGTTTTGGAGAAGTAAAAAGCTCTAAAGTAATAATAATGGGGAAAAAAAAAAACCTCTTTTATTAAATTTTCCATTTTAAGTAAAAGTTGTATTCATGTTTAAATATAAAGTCTGCATGTTCTGTGTGTCTTTGTGTGAATTAATAGTGAGGTTTTGTCTACTATTAAGCACTACTCAAGCAAGTGTGACGCTCATGGTTTTTAACATCCGCCGTTTCACTGTATGAAACATGAAATTAACCTCCAAAGAGTCATTTAATTAGCTTTTGATAAAACTATCATCAGATACACAGTTGTTTCAAAGGTCTTCACAACAACATGTCAAAATAATAGTTTAACTTAAATACAAATAACTTTTTAATTTTTATTAGGGATGCACCAAAAAGAATTCTGCGCCAAAACCAAAAATTCTGGATGTGCTTGGCTGAAAACTGAAACCGAAAATGCTTTTTAATAATTATTTATTATTTTAGTAGATAATCTAAAGTAATTTTGTAATATATTTTTTTTTAATTTTAATGATACTGAATTTAAAAAATAAAAGGCAATAAAATAACCACTTTTCTGAAGGTAAAACACTAAAATTGGACAGAAAATATATTAATATTAAATAGAATCAACAGAATCAGATTTAACAGATTTTTTAACATTTTTTTTAATTGTACATGTGAGCAGATAATTGATAATTGATTTTATTTTCAGTAGCTGGAATTTTGGTGCACTTATCACTTATATTTGTATGAACTTTTTTTTTTTTTTTAAGGTGTATCTTAATTGTTTTTTTTTTTTTTTTTTGAAGCACTTTGCCAAAAAATTAAATAAATTGTTACATTTATTTAATTAAAATTTTTAAAGGTTTTATTCAGTTGTTTGTTTTGTCATCATTTGATTAACACTGTTTTTTTGTTTTTGTTTTTTAAACAAATTTGTCTTAATTCATAAATCCAGAAAACATTTCACAGGACCCTATTATTGTTTAAAAAATAGATTAATAAATTAAGTTGGATTGTTTTAGTTGATTAGAAATAGTTTTGATTTTTAAAATTTAATTAAATGGTTAAATCCCAAAATATTAAAATGTCCCAAACTGGGAAAATAAAACAAAATTTGGGGAAAAAAAATAAAATTACATTACATTTTTAATTGCTCTAAAAATGTCATTTTTGTTCAACTTTAATATAGCGTTGTTAAATTGTTTAAGTATCTTTTTTCAGTTGATTAGACATGCTTTTTGATTACTAAACTGTAATTTAACTATTAAAATAAAATGGTAGTAAAACCATTAAAAATAAAATGGAAAAACAATTTTGGAAAACCATAACTGATTTCACTGGGCCCTACAGTTGGCAGAAGTGCTGCAGTTATTAGGTTTTTCTTTAGTAGATATTTGCGTTTTATTCATTTAAATGTTATTTATTCGCCAAAACCAATTTTATTCTCCTTTTGTGGTGTGGAGAATAATTTAGAGAATAAACTGTTTGTCCTAATTGAGCATTTAGAAAGTTATTACAGCTATTTAACACATATGTGACCCTGGACCACAAAACCAGTCTTAAGTCGCTGGGGTATATTTGTAGCAATAGCCAAAAATACACTGTATGGGTCAAAATTATTGATTTTTGTTTTATGCCAAAAATCATTAAGACATTAAGTAAAGATCATGTTCCATGAAGATATTTGGTAAAATTCCTACTTTAAATATATCAAAATGTAATTTTCGATTAGTAATATGCATTGCTAAGAACTTCTTTTGACAACTTTAAAGGAGATTTTCTCAATATTTTGAGTTTTTTGCACCCTTAAATTCCAGATTTTCAAATTGTTGTATCTCAGCCAAATATTGGTCTATTATAGCAACCCATACATCAATGGAAAGCTTATATATTCATCTTTCAGATGATTTATAAATCTCAATTTGGACAAATTGACCCTTATGACTGGTTTTGTGGTCCAGGGTCACATATTTCACTTTACAGAGAGCAATGGGTTTGCTTAGCTTGACTTTTCCCATCGTCGTCTTCCCTCTCTGGGCCCCCGGCTCAATGTAGAGCGAGTGGCACTTTGCTGGTGGGCAGGAGGATGACAATTCTGTTGGCTTGTCTGAAATATGATTGGAGTAGCAACACACGACACAGTGAAATATTGATGAGTGACTGAGGGGTCCAGATGGAGCTGCTACCTGCTGAGTGTTATGAGCACAGACACACGTCAGCTCCCATCATCCATGCCCCATCACCCCTGACAGACACTCACTCCTTAAGAGCAGTGTGTGAGGATCCGGTTAGAAGTCCTCAAGAACAGCCACACAACAGTGAACCAATAACCTTGTCAGTAGGAGAATTAATACAAATCAATAATAAATGTATATGTAAGCATAAATACAGAGTTCAAATAGGATATCTAATGACAGAAACAATTGTAAAAGATGGTTTTCCCCAGTTAAAACCTAGGAAGTATATAAATGTCATGTGGTGCAACCAATATGCATAAACGTACAAGAGACAAAAAGATAAAAAATATAAATGAGGGTCTGCAGTATGTCAAATAGTTACTCATATGCTCACTTTATAACTGTTTATAACTCACAGTTGTCAGAATTGCAAGATATAAACTTGCAGTCATAAGAAAGTTGTATTTTTTCCCCTCAGAATTCTTTGAGATGAGAAGCTGAAGTGTAGGGTGATGTCATCAAAATTGTTGATTCATCCTGGCAGAAGTGAGATACTGTATGTTTTGAATTTAAATGTTAATGTTTTGTCTTCATTTGATGACCACAAATTTTGATAATAAATATGTGTTAATTTTATATCCAGAAGAAATAAAGACAGACAACGCAGGTTTAAAAAAAACAAACAAACAAACAAAAAAAAGATAAAACATTTCATTCTATTATTGCTTGTTTTAATGTAATCATTAAATCGTTAATATTTAAGAATAATAAAACTTTATTAGAATAGAATCTAAAAATATTAAAATGTCAGCCTGAATTTGGGAAAATAAAACTACATTTGGCAAAAATTACAATGATTAAATCAGGCTCAATCAAAATGTAAATGAGGGTCTGCAGTATGTCAAATAGTCACTGATATGCTCACCAAGTCTGCATTTATTTAATCAGAAATTCAGTAAAAAAAAATATTGTTGAATTCATATTTTGAATTCAACTATAAATGTTTTATGTCTTCTTTTGGTTACCACGATTTTTGATTATAAATTTGTGTTCATTTTAAATCCAGAAAGAAATAAAATAAAACTGACAATTTTAATTTATTTTTTTTTTTTTAACATTTCATTTTTTAATGTAATCATTAAATTGTTACACTTTTTAAATTGTTGATTAGACATGCTTTTTATTAATAAAAATTAATAAAAATGTTTAAAACAGAATCTAAAAATATTCAAATGTCAAAACCCGAATTTGGGAAAATAAAACAAAATTTTGGAAAAATTACAATAGATTAAATCAGGCTCAACCAATATGCATAAACATACAAAAAAAACTGTTAATGAGGGTCTGCAGAATGTCAAATGGTCACTCATATGCTCACCAAGTCTGCATTTATTTGATAAAAAAAAAAAAAATCAGTAAAAATATTGTAAAAATGTGAAAATATTACAAGTTAAAAAAAATATTTCTATATTAAAATACATTTTTAAAACACAAAAATCCTGGCAAACCTGAATCTTTAGCATCATCACTCCAGTCTTCAGTGTCACAATTGCTGTGCTGCCTAATATTTTATTTTAATTCTTTGATGAATGATTTCAGAGAACTATGGAAGCCCATTTCCATCACTAAATTTTAAAAAAAAAAAAAAGGTATTTGTGACATTTTATCTTGCAATTCTGACTTTTTTTTTCTCAGAATTGCATTATAAACTTTCAATTGCAAGTCATCAAGTCAAAAATGCTAGATGTAAACTTGAAATTCTATTTTTTTCTTACAATTGAGAGTTATAAAGTCAGAACTGCAAGTTTCTCAGTTCTGAGAAAAATAGTCAGAATTGCGATATAAAAAGTCTGAATTTTGAGAGAAACTTTTTCCTCAGAATTGGGCTTTATAACTTGCAATTGTGAGTTTCTCTCACAATTCTGAGAAAAGTTGTCAGAATTGCAATTAAATTTCCCTAGAGAGGTCCAATTCTGAGGGAAAAAAAAACTATTTTCTCACAAATGTGAGTTTATATCTCACAATTCTGACTTTATAACTTGAGTTAATATCATGCAATTTTGAGAAAAATGTCAGATTTGCAAAATGTAAACTTGCAATTACATGAAAAAAAAGTCACAATTGCCTTTTTTTTTTGGTTTGTTTGTTTTATTCAGTGCCGGAAACAGGCTTCCACAGAGAACAGCGTTTATTTAAAAAAAAAAAAAAGGTTTTTATAGCAATGTTAAAATCAACAATTTAATGCATCCTTGCCAAATTCATTTAATTCAGAAAAAAATCTTAATGACCCCAATTTTTGGAACGTAGTATGTATATGCATGTGATTTTAGTTAAAGGTTCTTTGTTTCCCCAGGTTCGCTGTCTACTGGTAACGGTGAGTTTGGTGACTGGAACGCCTTTTCTTCGACCAGTCCTCCTGCTGTCACTGCTCAGTCTGCCATCCCAGACCTGTTCAGTGATGTGCCCGCTCCAGCCGCCCCCGTGCCCACATCCACCCAACCGCCTTCCGCTGACCTCTTTGACCTGATGACCCCCAACAACAGCAGCCTCAGCGCATCCCAAAGCATGACCTTCAACATGTGCCCACAGAACGCAACCACGCCTCTGTCCAGATCACAGGTAAACGCTAGTTCAGTTTGTCAGCAGGGCTTCCCAGAACAGGAGATTTACCAACCTGTATGCATTTTGCATAGCAGGTGTATATTTTGACCTTAACAGGCTTTCGCACTGCATAGTTCTAGGAACTAGCCAGGATGGTAGTTCCTAGAGAACCAATTTCCCCCTCGGGCCGTTTTCCTGGTTGCATTTGCACAAGCAGCAGGAACTCTGAAGTGGCTGACAGCGACTTCTTTATTCAAGCCATTTACAAATGTCACCAACTGGTGAATGGAGGGCACCATGATCAGAGCTGGGGGGTTTTTTGTTGTGTCGTGGGTTTTGTGATAATGGAAATGGAATGTAACACAGTTGAAAGAGGATTAAAATCTCACAAAATCGCCTATGACAGCTGAGAAAAAAAACGCTTCAGACAACAGGTTGCTAAATGCCATTATTGCTGTTTTCCATGTTTGTTGAGTAAACATTTTTACATGGCTTTTAAAAAAATGCTGGGTAGCTGGCGTTTTGTATGTGTTTGGCCAATCAGCGAACACTTACGTCACTGATAGTTTCTATAGAACTGTTTTAGACCCTACTCTGAAGTAGAAACTAATTTAGCTCCTCCAAATGGAGCTCCTACAACTAATTACGTCTCTAGTTCCTGCGGTGCGAGCACGCCGTTAATGGCGTTTCCATTAACCAGTGTTATGTCACTGTAACAATTTTTTTCCTCTCGTGGTAAGTCATGGTGATAGATTTTGGTATGATTATGTATATCGCAGGCACTGCACTAGGCATTATATTTAATTAAAGGAGGCGTAGGTGTGTATCTTTAGAGAAGCAGCGTGGAGGGGAGCTACTGGGATGCTGCTGAAATGTGCTGTGACACGACTGGTATAAACACATTGACTAGAGTGGTCGCGATCAGCTTCAGTGGCCGTGTCGGAGCTGTATCGTGCCGCAGACTTGTGCAGTGTAAATTGTCTAAGAATTAATGGGAAGGAAAGCCCCTTATACTTGAGTGACCATGTATGAAGTGTTTCTTGGAGGTTATATTTTCAGTTTGCACAATATGAAGGGTAATTGAAATGCAGCTACTGTATTGTTCAAATAATGAAGTAGCTGGACCTTCTTGTGAAACAACAGATTTCTGGCTGATGACGTATGCTGGACTTCAGTCATTTTTAGGTGAGAGACACTACGTAAGGTTTCAAGAGTGAGAACCGCATTTAAATTTAGAACAGCAGTGTTCCATGTTTTGGAAGACTGCTTCAAAGAGGGAATTCATTAAGTGTTGCCATGTTCACTTATTATAAGTGATGCTTTTAAAGCATAAACACAATAAAACAAGACAGGTGTAGGCAGTTGCAGGTTGTGGCATTTTGGCTTATTTCCAAGATATAGCTTTAGAATTTAAGTTTATCTGCTTTCACTTTTGAGTGCAACGTCCACATATTAAAATCCAATCAATGGCAAATGAATGACTATTATTGTAAATCATCATATTAAATTATAATGTTCAAATTTGTGCTTTAAATTGAGGTTGTTACGGGTTTAATAGAGTATATTCTGTTGTAATTATAAGAGAGAATTTACAGTAATTTACTTCTTGCTCTTTCTTTATCAGACAATAGGGGGTCCATTATTGCCTCAGCAGATGGGACTACAGAAGTCAGGCGGGAAGGTATCGATGCCTGCCACCTGGTCAGACCCAAGTGTGAACATCAGCCTGGATTTCCTGTCTGCAGGCCTGAACCCTCCCAAACCCACACAGCCCACACTCAACACCATGATGCAGCAAGGTTAGAAATCCTAAACCAACTATTGTAATTGTATTTTTTTTCTACTTTGACAATCATCTCCTTGATTGAGATCAGATTGTCTTGAGTTAACAGTCAAAAGCAGTTACATTTATATTTTTAAAGGATTAGTCCAGTTTTGTCATCCAGGATGTTCATGTCTTTCTTTCTTCAGTCGTAAAGAAATTGTTTTTTGAGGAAAACTTTTCAGGATTTTCCTCCATATAATGGACTGCTATGGTGCCCTGAGTTTGAACTTCCAAAATGCAGTTTAAATGTGGCTTCAAACTATCCCAGATGCAGTTGCGAACTAGCGAAACGATCGGTTATTTTCATAAAAATAATACAATTTATATACTTTTTAATCTCAAACACTCGTCTTCTCGTGCTCTGCCTGAACTCTGTGTATTCTGGCTCAAGACAGTAAGGGTATGTCGAAAAACTCCAATCGAATTTTCTCCCTCATCTTCAAAAGTCATTTCAAAATCATCCGACATCACTGCAGAAGTACCGACCCAGTCTTTGCAAAGTGAACATGCAAAGAAGATCAAACATCCTTAACAAAAAAAGGTAAAACAGCGATATAGGACGATTTTGAAGTTGAGGGAGAACATGAGATGGGAGTTTTTCTACATACCCTAACTGTCATGAACCGGAAAAAAAACAGTTCAGGCAGAGACGAGACAAGACAAGCATTTGACATTAAAAAGTATATAAATCGTATTATTTTTATGAAACTAACCGATCGTTTCGCTAGATAAGACCCTTCTTGCTCGGCTGGAATCGTTTACAACCACATTTGGGATCGCTTGAAGCCACATTTAAACTGCATTTTGGAAGTTCAAACTCGGGGCACCATAGAAATCCACTATATGGAGAAAAATACTGAAATGTTTTCCTCAAAAACCATAATTTCTTTACGACTGAATTAAGAAAGACATGAACATCTCGGATGACAAGAGGGTGAGTACATTATCTGTAAATCTTTGTTCTGGAAGTGGACTCCTTTAATTACTATTTTTACTACCTCATTTAGGTGTCCAGCCTCCATTAAACATGGTCTCCCAGAATTTCGCCGGAATGACACTGAATGCCCAGCCCTCGGCGGCCGCTCCCAGACCAGGAGTGAACCCCATGATGGCCAGTGGGACCATGGGCATGGGAATGCCTCCTACTATGGCGACGGGCACCATGGGAATGGGCTCTGTAGGTATCGGAGGAATGCCTGTCAATCAAGGACTCATGGGCATGAACATGATGCCCGCTGGAATCGGCCTGCAAGGTGGCCTCGGCATGCCCAGCATGGGGATCGGCCAGGGCGTGAACCCCGCCGTGGTGCAACCTAAACAAGATGCCTTTGCAAACTTTGGCAACTTTGGGAAATGAAGGCTGATCCACTCCAAGAGGGTTAACGGTCCAAATACACCTTCTTACAGAAAGAAGGAGCTGCATCCAGTAAAATGGACAAAACTGACAAAACTAGCCCTTGTCACAACTCTTCAATCATTTGTCCTTATTCATTAACAGATACAGAGAAAAAAACAACAACACACATACACAAGAGTCTGCTTTTCTTTCATGTGGGGTTGATAATTGAAGGGTGGATTTTTTTTGTAAATGGTGCAAAGCATATACTTTTAAAGGAAAAAAAGATGACTGTGTGCAGTTTGGTACATTTTTCCACTGTTTCGTAACAGAAACGTCATAGACTTTTTGTTTTTTTTTTCATCACGGCCCATCACGGTTCACCATTCAGATACGACTGATTTCAGAAATTACCTCATAATTTCATTATTCATGCTGTGATTTTAAAGGTTGATTTGTAAATATCTCAGTGTGCAAAAAATAAATTATTTACTCACCTCAGATGGTATAAGATGGAACAATTTACCACAGGTCCTTAATATTTACTCATGTTTTTGGTTTGAATTGTTAGTTTGTCAGATTTACAGTCGCTCCTATATTCCGTTATCACTCCTGCATCTTTTTTTTTTTTAAACAGACTATGTCTGTAGATATAGTTTGAGTACTTTTGTGTAGCAAGCTGCCTGACCGTAATTTGAAGTGTGCCTGCCTATGAAACGGCCACCTTTTTAATAATACAAACGAGCTTGAAGGTTATTAGCAGTACTTGATGAATCCAGAACTGACTTAGACAGGATGTTTTACATGAAAAGCATCATATGTCCATCTAATGTGAAGATTTTCTGATTTTGAGAAATGTTTGTCATCTGAAGCTGCACAGATAAGTGCTTCGATAGTAGCAGGAGAAGTGTTACACATTTCTAGTAACTACTTGAATTGGTATTTATAATGCCTCATAAGAAGTCATATCCGTTATATCCTTTTCTTGCATGTGTGTCGATTTTACAGTTTCGAGCATTGTTGCGGGTCAGTGTTAAATTTCTGAAATGTCTGTCACGGGAAAGGATGAAGGCATTGTGAACCCCAAATGAAGTTTACTTGTCACTTTTTTTCTTCTTTTCAAACATTGGTTTTGTCCATTTTTTCATATGCTGCTTTACAAGGGGCCCTCCATCAGGCACTGAGGCATTATGTTCAAACTGACCAAATCTTTATTTTATTACTATTTAGATTTATTCCATAGTGGTTTAGTTTCTTATTTTAATACTTAACATTATACAGAGAGATCCTGTGCATATATACGTTGTTCTAGACATGGGTGAATCGAGTAAACACTTCTTAGTTTATGCAAATGTAAAGAGAAACATGAAATCGAGCGCCTCTTTCATTCTAGTTTTTTTTCAGATTTCAGTTTTTGATTTTATTGTACTGAGAAACTTTGTTTAACATTAAACGATTTCATCAAAACCTGTCTTTGTGACTTTAATGGTGTCTCTAGTATGCTGTAGTAAGTATTCTTGGTGCGGTCTTTAAACTTAAAACGAAGATGCGTGGATAATACCTTACATTGCTTTAAGTAAAAGAGGTGATTTCAATAGTGCCTCTACTGAAGCCACAGTTCTAACAAAAATTACATGATTATGAGCTCTGATTTGACAGTAGAGAATCTGATATTATGACAACTTATCTTAAATATCTCAACATCTCGGTACTACTTGATATACTTTTCAAGATGAGCTGTGCTAACAGAATGTGGCTGCATTCAATAATATCTTGCCCTGTGGCTCCCTCCAGTGTTGAGACCAGTCATAAAGTATATAAAGCTTACTGTATCATTTTTAACAATTACGTCTCTAAAATTAGCAACACAAAACTTTGTCAAAAAACCTGTTTCATATAGTGACATGCCTTCACTACTAAAAAAGCATGAACATTTGATTGATAGTTCATACTTTTTAGTAGTAAAAGGCCTTTTAGTATCATTTTTGAAATATCTGTCTTAAGGTCTGTCTTTCTGCTGTGAAATCCTTACTGATTTTTACACAGTAAAGTAGAGATATTTCATAATCAGATATCTGAAGATTCAACGTACTTAATGAAGCAACTTAGATTTACTTGTGCATGCATAATTTTTCAGATGATACGTATGATCAGATTAAATCTCTCAGTCATCACTGTATTTCCAATGATTAAAGTTAATGTCATGACAGTTATTGGGGGATGTAGAGTGACAACTGATATGCATATGCATTTTATGTAAGTAGTTTGTTATACTGTAATGAAAATCTAACTAATTTACATTGAAAGCTATCAGAAGTTCCTTACTATTATTTCAACTGTCAGGCTTTAGACAGTCAAGGGGGCAAACCTGACCTGACCCTAAATGTAAAGCTCATAAAACGCTACATGTTGTATAATTTATATTTTATTAATATAAAATATTAACATATATGTGAAAATAATTATTTCAGACACTTATACACTTTTTAAACTTATATACATTAATTAAATAAAAAAATAATATAAAATGCGTTATTTCCTCTAATAATATTATTTTATATAACACTATTCATTTTGATTGGGACATTTTCCACTGTCATTTTCAATGGCAAAAGTGTCCCAGTTTACCTGAATTCACCCTATACATTAAAGGTGAATATTATTTATAAAAGTTACGAAAACATTGAAATATATGCACGTTAGTGCGAGTACCTATTTAATTATCATCAAAGCTTTCTAGTTATACATCAAGTGAAATTGGCAGTTTTAAAAGAAATATTTAGCAAAATATTAATGTTCAGCACAACACAAGAAAACGACTTTATTTGTTTATCACTTATTTATGATGAATTTACGTTTTATTATAAGTACTCTACGCCTGTTTTCTGTATTGCGTGGTCACGTGCTTTTTGTTAGCGGTTGTTTGTTTTTGTTTTCTTAAAGGACGCTGGAGCTTGCAGTGTCATTTTTTAACATTCCACAACCATTACTGTTGAGTTACGACATACTGACAAGCGAATGGATAAACATCCTAAAATGAGAGCTAAGACGAGATTCAGAAACGGTGAAAAAGGCTCAAGAACTGATGAACAGGTACCAGAATGTGTCAAAACAGAAGAAAATTGTGTTTTGAAGAAACCTCATGTTGTTTCAACCTGTGCTGTCAAAGCTCAACGAGTCAGAGAACCAACTCAAGTTAACAGCTTGACAACTCACAGACAAGATCATCCACAACATGAAGATTTGAACTCACTAACAGGAGATCTTGGGATTGAACAGGACGACGCTGATTGGAAAATGTTTCCAGTTTATCCCTCAGATCAAACTTCAGTGAGCAACAGCGATAACGCGCTTTCCTCTTTTAATGCAATTTCTCACGGTTTCTCAGTTAAACACACCCCACAGTCATTTGATTGGAATTTGTCCGGTGAGGTGCCTTTCCAAAATATAAACCATCAGCCAATCAGCATGGATTATTTTCCAATATTAACCGATCAGCCAATCAGCGCGGCGTCTGTGATAAACCGTGAGCCAATCAGCGAGGCTTCGGTGCAGATCAATACCCAAGGACTGAACTTCACTCAGTCGCCTTCTGGAGCAGGTAGTTGAAAGCTTGCAGTTCTGTAGAAAAATTGTAAAAAAAAAACAAAAAAAAAAAAAAACAACAACGCTATGCTCCTCCTTTACATTTCAAAATATTTTAAGTATTAATTTTAAAGTCTAATAACTATTAAGATAAATGGTATATTTGCATATTGTTAAACGTTTTCATGTTCATTAGACCAAAATAGTAAAGATACACTACCAATCAAAAGTTTTTGAACAGTAAGATTTTTCTCTTCTGCTCACCAAGCCTGCATCTAAAATACAGCAAAAACAGGAATATTGTGAAATATTTTTACTATTTAAAATAACTGCTCTCTATTTGGATATATTTTAAAATGTAATTTATTCCTGTGATCAAAGCCACATTTTCAGCATCATTACTCCAGTCTTCAGTGTCACGTGATCCCTCAGAAATCATTCTAATATGCTGATTTGCTGTTCAAGAAACATTTCTTATTCTTCTTATTATTAATATTTACATTTTTTTCAGGATTCTTTGATGAACAGAAAGATCCAAAGATCAGCATTTATCTGAAATAAAAAGCTTTTGTAACATTATACACTATACCATTTAAAGGCTTGGAGATGGTATTTTATTTATTTATTTATTTATTTATTTAGGGAACAAAATAGTAGAAATTAATACTTTTATTTTGCAAGGATGCTTTAAATTGATCAAAAGTGATGATAAAGACATTTATAATATTACAAAAGATTTCTATTTCAGATAAATGTTGTTCCTCTGAACATTCTATTCATCAAAGAAACCTGAAACAAATTTGCTCAGCTGTTTTATGTAATAAATATTTTTTTTTAGAAGCAAATCAGAATATTAGAATGATTCCTGAAGGATCATGTGACTGGAGTAATGATGCTAAAAATTAAGTATTGAAATCTCAGGAATAAATTACATTAAAAAAATCTAATAGAAAACAGGTATTTTAAATAGTAAAAATATTTCAAAATTTTACTGTTTTTGCTGTACTTTGGATCAAATAAATGCAGACTTGGTGAGCAGAAGAGACTTCTTTAAGAAAACATTAAAAATCTTACTGTTCAAAAACTTTTGACTGGTAGTGTAGCTTTAGAGCGAAAAGCAAAATGATTGACTCAGGGACATCACTTCCATAAGCTTACATAATCAGTATGTGCCTGAAGATACAGCATTTAACTTGAATTGTCTTTGTGAGCAGAAAGTGAGGTGGCAAGATCTCGGAACAAAAAAAAATCTATCAAAAAGCCCATGAATGCCTACTTCTTATGGTCAAAGATCCATCGACCCATCTTGTCTAAGGCCAACCCCAAGGCCAGCAACTGCGCCATCAGTGTTCAACTGGGGATAGAATGGAACAAACTGTCTGAAGAGCAGAAGAAGCCATATTACGAAGAATCCCACCGAATTATGGCACAACACATGGAGAAGTACCCAGGTAATCTATGGAGAAAGATTCAAAGACATTAAAGGGCAAATGTAGAATATCAAAATCTCGAAAGTTGAAAGGTAGTAGCCACTTTTTTCCAAAACATCTTATTCTTATTTTTCTGCATCAGATTGGGACTGTCAGCCACGCAAGGTAATAAAGAAGCGTTCAGAAGCATCCAGAAGGCCACCGGTCGTCCCTGTGACCCAAATCTCCTCACCTTTCACTCTGACGTGGGCACAGAGATCTAACCCTTACCCAGAGTCCCTAACATCAGTGGGAAACATCACAGGGCAGAGCAGTCTAAATTCTCCAGGTTTTGCTACTTATTTATATACATTGTGCCTTGAATATTCCAGGTTCATCACAAATTAATCTCAGTCGACCACATTTGTGGTGTAACGTTGATTACCAACAAAAAAAAAAATTGATTCATCCCGAACTTTTTTTCAAATATGTCTAAGTCAAATATGATGTTAGGTGAGACAGTTGAGTTGGTGAATTGAATTCATTGTTTAATGTCAGTTAATATCCTGGATTGGGTGGTTAAACATGATATGAAGCTAAATTACTATTCAGCCTAAAATCATTACAATGCTTTTGTTAGCCAACATGAACCAGGCCATGGAGATGCAGCACAGTCTTATCAACACAGATCAACATCTTCTCTCTGCTCCTCACTGTATCCTGTCTGGAAACCTCCACATGACTGGACTGCAGTTCTACCCACCAGAGTGAGCTTTGAAAACCTCTTCTTAAAATGAACATTTTATAGTAGAAAAGGTTTGTAATGCCACATTTTTCATATGCTGGAAACACAATTTTATTTTTCCCCACAGATCCATGCCATGCTCAAGCTATTCTAGCCATTTTACTGACGTCATGAGCCACTATGACGATCTGAGGCATGAGGTGTCTGTCTTGAACTGCGAATATTCCCATTATGATAATAATTAGAAGGAAAGTCTTTTCTTTATCTCTGGATGTCTGGGTTCCTTTTTGTTCCCTTGACAGGATTGCACTGGAGTGTGTTATCACCATTGTGATATTTATTAGGATTTAATTTACAACCACAATAACTTTTGAGATTGTATTACAAAATAAAAATGTTTTGAATTTCTTATAGCTTGCCTTCTTGCCTGAAAGAGTGTATGCATGTTCATAAACAATGGAAGGGAATTAAACAGATCCAGGATCTGTTATGAAACAGATCAGGCTCTGAATTCTGATTGGATGGGGCTTGTTGGCAGCCAGCATTCTCATTTCTTTTGATCAACAAATTTCCAAGATTTGTTTTAGTCTTGTCATTCCTAGTGCAAAATAAATATACTAAAATTGTATTTGAAATACTTTTACTCTATGTGAAATATACTACAAATACATTTACGTATTTATGTACTAAAAGATTACCCTGCAATTGTACTTTAAGCATACCAAACTGGTACTTAAAGTCTGCTAAACTGGAACAACTAAGTTTGTCTTTAATGCATTTTAACTGTGCAGAAGCAGTGCTAAAGTCCAACTGAAGAAATGTAAAAAAAAAATATTACGAAATGTGCATTGTACACAAGTACTGTAGTATAAGTAAAGTTGAAATAAATGTTTTATATCAGTAAGTCTTGAGCGATAAGTCAGTAAATATATTAATAGATTTGAACTATACTTAGTATGAAATAAATGTATTTTAAATATATATATATATATATATATATTTATTATTATTATTATTATTATTATTATTTTTTTTTTTTTTTTTTACTAGGGATGTCATTATTGAGTAATTATTGAATAAGATTTTTTTTTTTTTTTTTTTTTTTTTTAATACAAAGCATAAAAATTCATTTTGACTTTAGAAATGTCCATGACTTTTTAGGTTTATATTATTGTGAGTGAAAGGTCTTACTTATATAATGTATTTAATATTAAAATACAAAGTTTATTTACCTAGGAGACAGTGGTGTCAGTAAACAGTGCTTGAGATGAAGTATGACAAAAAAAGCAAGTTAAATATTACTTTTGAACATAATATTTGTGTTTGTGTGTTATTTACAATCAAAGTGCAATATTATATAATTCTGTGGATTTGTAAAATCCCGTTGTAAAATTTGAAATGCCAGATATCAAAATGTGTAAAATGTCTTAAAAAAATGTTTCTTAAAAAAATGTAGCCAGAGGTTCAAGGATGACCAAACAATACACAGCAATAATTAAAATTCAAAAGATTGAGGGAAAGAAAAAATAAATAAATACATGAAATAATTAAATAATTAATAAATGATTGAGGAAGCATAACAGTAAACATAATATTTCCTGCTAAACATAAATTATCAAATACAAATTATACAAAAATTCAGCATACATTTAAAGTTTTAGCTGCCTTTTTGTTACAGGAGGTAGATTAAAAGATCAAAAAAAAAAAAAAAAAAAAAAGATTTGAATGATCAGTAAATCCAGTCCATGACGTAAAAGGAAAGTGCGAGGAAGTGCTTCACAGGAAGTTTAGCTGAAGTGTGTTTAGTTTTTGGAGCGATGGCGGAGAACATAGAAGGAGAGGGTGCTGGACTCGGGGAGAACAGGTCAGATAACACAAACAGGACTTAGTACGACAACGCTAGATGTAGATTCACGTATAATTCAGTGCTAGTGTTTATATTGGCTTTATAGCGAGCCTGTGTTTTAGTGTGAGTGGCGGAAAGTCCGCTTGCGCAGTTTAGCGCAGTTAGCATGTTTGCTAGCTTCGTAAACGTTCACTCTTTGTTTATTTTTCTGCTTAAATAGTTCACGCGTGATCAGAAACGCATGGGAAGCAAAACTGTAGACTTCACAACAAAATACTAATCAGTAAAATGTTAATACTTCCTGTTAGCAACTAATGGATGTTAGCTGACGTGTTAGCTATGCAAGGGTTTGCTTGCTAACTTTAGACCACTTGGTTGTTTACGATTAATCATTTATGTGTTTTTGTTTAGTTTGCCTTTAAACAGCTTAAGTACTGAATTGAAAAAAAGAAAAGAGATTGTTTAATAGTCACATCGCTGCGAAAACTAATACTGACATGTCTAATGTCTAATGTCTAATGTACATAAAAGTTAGGCAGTATTGAATACACGTGATTTAAGCATGCTTTGTTTTTTGTTAAATCTTTTGAGTCATTCAGTCAAGCGTCTGTTGTTTGATTGTCACGTGATGTCCTAATGTGTTGGGATTGTGACGTCATCATTTAGCAGGTTCGGAGCAAAGCTGTCAGATGTTGAACTTCATCTGACTGAGAAAGGCATCCATTCTCGGATACAGCAGGTGTGATTTGTACAGGCATTTGTGAGCTGGATATTGTAACGTTGTAGCAAAATGGAAAAATCCTTTGATTGGTCATCAAGTGAGGTTAACATTCAACACGGAGGCTACAGTTGGTCATTGCTTGTAAATAATTTGCACCCACATGTGAACGAACAAGTGTTGTATGAAGTATTCGACCCATTCTGACCCATCTGTTCTCTGCGAGTTTTCAGAGATAGAAATGACTTCTGTCGTGGGTATGCTTTTGTTACTTTTGAACGTCTCATTGATGCAAAAAATCCTCTAGAGGCTCTGAATTTTTCAGAGCCCTTGGGCAAACGACCAATGTGTGTCATGTGGGCTGATTACTTTATGTTTAAGGTCCTAGCTGGGCACACTCACATTTGTGATTTAGGTGAAGTCATCTCATACTTTGGGGAAATCCTGCTGTGCACAGTGCATGAAAAGGACAGCTCTATCATGGGAGAAACAGAACAACAGACTGATGACCCCAAGGAGGGCAGCTCTCATGCACCGAGGTCATTGCTTGCAAGTAACTTGCAGCCATATGTAAGTGAACAGGAGTTGCGAGAAGCATTCATCCTGTTCAGCCCTATCTCTACTGTGCACGTGTGCAGAGATAAATTAACCAGGCTTTCTCGCGGATATGGTTTTATTACCTTTGAACGTTGGCGTGATGCAGAAGGTGCTCTAGAGGCTCTTTTCTGAGCTCTTGGGCAAAACTGTGTGTATCTCGTGGGCCCAAGATGCAACTGTTGAGGCCTTATTGAGGAGCAGCAGCCCTCAAGACAATTGTGATGTTAAAGAAGTAAGTCATCCTAAGCCTATCGAGCAATCACTGGGGAGAAAGCTTGTAAATACTGCAAAAAATGCATTAATAACAGTTTTGACCAGCCCTGAAGCCTGGGTTGGCTTTGGTCTTTTGGCCACAGCATGGGCAATAGGGAAAAAATAATACCTATTCAGTCTACAGCCCTGCTGGGGGGGTGGGGTTCACAGGACCCGAAGTGGCTGTGCCAGATGCCCGCTCGTGGCTCTGACACTGTATTAATTGCATAGACAGAAACTGAAGAAACAGATGCAACAAATTGTCGTGCCGAAACTGCATCAATGACGCAACCAGAAACAGATGAAATAGACATACTCGTATCAAAAATCAAAAGCTGGTCACACAGCAGAAAAATGCCCCCTTAACCCAAAGATATTAAGAAATTTAAAAAATAAAAATAATAATAATAACTTATTTTTGTGTGCAACTATTCTTTCTGTGCATTAGTGTGAACAGAGTCTAGATCTGTCATTGTCTGTGATGTCATTATGAAGACTAATAATGTTGAGAAAAATGAAAAATCACTGCATTTGATATAAATGTGTATCATTCATTACTTCGTGTTTTTTTTTTTTTATATAATATTGAAAGAACAAACGAGAAGTATTTAATGATATTTGCAGTATGCCTCTCTCACACACACTTAGTGCTACATGTAGTGCAACCAGTGTTTGAAATACAAAATAAAAATAATTTAAAAAAAAAATAAACGAAGCATTCACCTCACAATCATTTTTAAGAAGTAGATAATACTGAATTGTTATTAGTAGCTATCATTTCAAGAGCTCAGGGTTTAGTGTAGGTTTTATCTCTTCATTTTACATGGTGCCATTTGCAGTTTATAAGGATGAAGATGTGGGATGAATGAGGGAATAAAGAATGTGGCAAATAAGATCATTTGATTTGTATGTTTTGTGTTGAGTCTGTGGAGAGAAAAAAAACAAAAAAAACAACTTTTCAAGTGATTCCTGTTGGAACCCAGTTTTTTTTTTTTTTTTTTAACTTTTTACTGACTGATTTGTCTGTGTTTTGTTGTTTTGGTTTATTAGTAGTTTTTGAAAAGTACTTTTAAAAAAAGGTAACATTTTCCAGAAAGCAAGTCACTGGGTCAAAATTGCATTGATGAGGGAAAAAATATGCAGATAGGTTGCATCAGTGTGTAAGTCACATGACATTACATTTAGAAATAATGTAAGATATTGGTAAATGAAATGTATATAAACATTATGAACACTATAAATATTATAGTGGCATTAATTATAAACAAAACTTTCAGAACTTTTTTTTTTTTTTTTAAGTTCTATACCTATAAACTAATTTGTGTGTGCACTGTGCCAATGTTTTGCGTGCTTGGTGATTAATTGTATAAGAAACAAGTCTTAGCACGTTAACATAATAAAAAAGTGAGTTGTATTCTGGAAAATACAGTTTATTACATTTTTTTTTTTTTTAAAATATAAAATTAAATATTTATAGTTAAGAGTTAAAAGGTTAAATTCAATTGTTTATATATTTTATTTTTGGTATCAAAATTGCTATCAAGAATTCTGGCATTTCACTAGTAAGACTGCTAAAGCTTTCTTAGAAGTTTTGCTCATGTGACAGCACTAGCCTTAGTGTGTACTGATTCAAAAAAATTGTTGCAATTTTAACCATAATCAAGTTGAATCATGAGGCCAGTAATGCACACCTCTATTGCCCAAACTGTCTCAAGTCCCTGTTACTAAATGTAAAGTGACTCCTTCGGTGCAAGACACCTAAACGGTGGCGTAAGAGATCATTTCTATACACAAAATTAAAAACAGAATCATTTAATGGCTTTAATAAAAAGTACATATAAAGCATTAACCAAGGATCTAAAGAGATCTGTTTCAACCCTGTTGATAAGTATTATTTATTTTTTTTCCCCCTGAAGTAAACTTTGTCAGCAGACAGTAAAATTAAGAAGCCTCATTTTGGCTTACATGTTGGCTCGTGTGTAGGGCCCTATGAAATCTCTTTATTTTTTCCCAAAACTCAATTTTAATTTTTCTGGATTTCGTTTTTTTCTGTTTTAAATTTTCTCGACTCCTTTTTATTACATTTTATGAATTAGAAAGCATGTCTATTTAATTAAAATCATGAAACTTGTACGTTTTCACATCAGTTTACTAAAACTTTAACAAAACATGACATGTTTAGGGCCCTATGAAATGTTTTATTTATTCTCATCATATGTTTCAAATTTTTGTGTTTTAGCATGTCTAATTATTTAAATGCATACTTAATTTATTTATTAAAATTTATTTATTAAAATAGCCTTATGAAATTGTTTTTTTTCTCCCTCAGAAATTCTGTGCTATGTATTTAAAATTTTCTGGTTATCAAATGAAAGCATAAAACGTTAATTTCATTTATCTTTTAAACTGTAAAACTGTATTTTTTTAAATTGACTATTAAAATTAAAACATGGAAGAAATGTTGTGATTATGCCCTAAAAATAATGTTTGTTTCATTTTAGTAGTAGTAGTAGGTAAAAATTCTACTAAACAATAGTAAGTTCTGGCACAATGTTTTCAAGTTAAATCAGATCTTTTTTTTTATGAGTTGTCGTAAATACCTTTACAGTTCTGTGTGTATATGATATGATGCTAGGTTTGCTCAAATGGAACGGTCAAATGCTCATGAAGTGAGATGTTCATGCATTTGTATCCTCATTTAATGAGACGACAGATGCTGAAGTCACCGCAAGCATCACCCATACTTCAGTCTGCATGTAGTAAACAAAATCGTGCGTATGCATAATTTTTTAACACAGAGACACACAGACATGCAGGAATCATATTTAAATGGTATTTTTGTGGTTTAATATTTACAGATATTAGTCCATATTGTGGTTTGAAGTGTAATGACCTACTTTTGATTAATTCATCCAAACTTTTCAAATTACGTGAGGTTTCACGTTATTCAGTGAATTTCGTTATTATGACTGGATTCCGTGATTCCGTCCACGTTTTCTGCATTGCGGAAATCATAGGGCCCTAGCTAATGTGCCAGCAGTCCCAGGTTCTTAGTCATTAGTCTTGTAGCTTATGGTGAAAACCAAGTTGAGGTTTTGCGTATCAAGAATATTGGTAATTACTGATTTTTGCTATTTATTTTCCCACAGGATGGTGTTACAGCAGGCGTTACGTTTTCATAGCCCTGCTCCACCACCTACCACAGTGTTAAGAGGACCTCCTCCATTACTACGACCCCCACCTCCGCCCTTCGGCATGATGAGAGGACCCCCACCACCCCCTAGACCCCCTTTTGGTAGACCACCGTTTGACACCAATATGCCACCTATACCTCCACCCGGAGCTTTGCCCCCACCCATTGGACCCCCACACCTACAGGTAGGTGCTATTACAAAAATATAAGTAAGCACAAATGTGCACCTAAAATATAAGAGATTGATTGAAAGTACTTTAAGATGTGCAAATATTAAAATATCTGTTGCGTTTTTCACAGAGGCCTCCGTTCATGCCTCCACCAATGGGTAACTTGCCTCCCCCTCCTGGTATGATCTTTCCACCTGGAATGCCTCCATCGCCAGGAACTGGAGCAGTTTCGAACTTGACTAGTGATGAAATCTGGGTAGAGAACACCACGCCAGAAGGAAAGGTATATAACTGTCTTTTAAATTAAAAGAAATATAACTGAATCTTACAGTTGCACAGTTAATAGTTAAAAGAATGTTATTTCGTTTCAGTCACCCACCAGGGTCGGAAATTTACAAGGGCTATTTGGCAAAAATGCCACCAGAATCAACAAAAATGGCCCATAAATTCAACCCAAAGGGGCATAAAAATGCCCCTGTGCTATTAAACAAAGTACTGTGTCTGTCGCAATTAAAATGAAATGTGAAAATGAATGCTGGCTCAACATCGTGATCTTTGTCAGCCATCTGCAATTGACGATGACATTACATTGGATTTTTAAAACCTTTCCACCACACTCTTCCAGGTATATTACTACAACGCCCGGACGCGTGAGTCGGCCTGGACCAAACCAGAGGGAGTAAAGATCATCCAGCAGTCAGAGCTCAATCCTTTAATGGCAGCTCAATCTGGAGGAGCTGCAGCAGCTCCTAACAGCACTGCCTCTACTGCAGCCAGCACAGCTACTACGATTGTGCCCGACCCGGTCTCCACTCAAAGCCTGTCCCCCACACACACCCTCAGCACCAGCCCTGACCCCAGCACCAGTCCAGTCCCCCCCTCCCAACCCTCTACCAGTGAGTATTACACACAGAGCAAGGCAGTATTTGTAAAATTGAGAGTACTCCTGGCCAATATGATAAATCTACAATGTTTTGTCTTCATATTACGCACTAATGCTTCCCTTTGCTATATTCTTCCTGTAGCATGTGTTGTTTCTGAGATGCCTCCAGTTGCATCTACACCACCTGTTAGTGTAGGAGTGACCCCTGTTGCAGTGGTCAGTGTTCCTACAGTAACTGCTACAGTCACTGCAGTGCAGACAATGCCGCTGCTGCATCAAAGTCTCCCTCCTGGCCTGCCCGTGGCCCAGCCGGCTGCTGCAATCCCAGCATTTCCCCCCATCATGGTACCTCCATTCAGAGTGCCTTTATCTGGCATGCACATCCCACTACCTGGTACGTAGAAATACATTTCATTCTAAAAGTAGGCTGAGTTGCCTTTTTAGTTTAGCTAAACAGTCCAGCAAATATACAGTATATCCTCTATTAAATGTATACTTGAATAACTCAACCAGTAGATGGCGCCCTCTTCTTACAAAGTGATGTGAACAAGGTGCACACACTTACACTCAGTATTACACAATACAAATATGAGGACATTTTAAAATTTTGATTTCTAAACATGGAAATGTCATCAAAATTAAATGAGAATGTCATAGTTTCTATAGTTTTAGTATATAGTTTTCATTTCTTTTTTTGTTTTCAGTGGGAAATTGAGATTATTATGCATCATAATAAAGAATACTATGCATCTGTATCTATATACATCTATATCTGACTATCTATATATAGATATGCTGAATGCAGTTGTTTTTAAAGGTGTGCTGCCAGGGATGGCCCCTCCTTTAGTACCCATGATGCATCCCCAGCTAGCTATCACTGCAGCTCCTGCTTCTCTTGCGGGGGCTCTTCCACTTCCTGAATGGACTGAGTACAAGACGGCTGATGGGAAGATTTACTATTATAACAATCGCACTCTGGAGTCCACCTGGGAAAAACCTGCTGAGCTAAGAGAGAGAGGTAAGCGAGGCCTCAGGTCTGTTTTTTTTATTGTTATTGTAGTTAATTTCAATGACCATTAACATTGGCAGTTCAACATTTCATGGCACAGCGAGTCAATGTTATATTCAAAAACATTTTATTTTTTTAAACAGATAAGGACAGTGACAAGGCTAAAGATGGCCATGAAGATGATTCATTTTTAAAGGATATAGACATGGAAGTCAAAGTTGACAGCTTTGGCGATTCTAAAGGGGTAAGTGTAAAGTTTGCAGGTGATTTAAATATGTATAACGTAGTGCTGTCGATTGCTAAATATACTTTTATATTGCAATAATTTCACATCTTAAAATTAATTTAGAAACAACAAAGACAGCGTATTTTTTTTTTTTTTTTTCTCCATTGACTATAGCCATTCAACATTACAGTATAATTGAGAGCTATCAATTTTAACATTTATTAGACCTAAAAAAAAAAAAGAAAACTTTTAAAGTAGTTGAACTCAAAACAGTCTTCACATAAACCTATTATTTACCTGTGCCCTTCAGCAATTAGGAAATATACGGAAATTGAATAAAGTTATTACTTATTACCACTGCTGCACAATTTTCTAGACTCTCTAGATCAATAATTATCAAAAAAATGTTGAATTTTGTCCATTGGATAGCTATAGCAGGGTCATTTAGAAAAGGGGAGTGGCCAAATATACCTAAAAGCCTATAACTCTTAAACGAAGACTCAAAATTTTACAAAACTGGGTGAGCTCATGTGTCAGATGATTCTAAACAAGCATGTAAAGTTTCATAGAGATCACACCATAGCATGCTATAACAGTTAAAAAGGCTATGAAAACAAAATATGGCAATGGCAAATGACCTCAAATATCAGAACATGTTTATTCACATAAACACTAGATCTTCATATATGACAGATCTCCTCATTCTGAACAACTATGCTTCTAGGAGCGCTGCTGTCAGTCACGTTGTTCTTTGAATATTCAAGATTATTTAATACAATACAATACAAGTTTGTTTATATAGCACATTTAAAAACAACCAGTGTTGACCAAAGGGCTTT
Organism: Labeo rohita; assembly: GCF_022985175.1. Classification (NCBI taxonomy): domain Eukaryota; kingdom Metazoa; phylum Chordata; class Actinopteri; order Cypriniformes; family Cyprinidae; genus Labeo; species Labeo rohita. The sequence continues at coordinate 4,719,165 of NC_066889.1, read as the reverse complement.
ACAAAAGCTAAAATAAAAGTACATAAAGCATTTAAATGGTAGAAGAACCATATAAATATTATAAAAAAAAAAAAAAGGAATAAGATAAAATAGAGGCAGTAATTAGTAGGGACAGGCATGCAGTCAAAAAATTTAAAAACGAGAAAGAGAACAGCAGATGGCGTGCCATGCACAACTGTGCCATCTTCTTTCAGAAGACTTGTAAGACTTTAAAGCGACGTGGCCAATTATACCCAAAAGCCTATAAATCTTAAACTAAAACTCAAAACTTCATGAAACTGGATGAACATATGCAATAGATGATTCTAAACAAACATGCAGCATTTAATACAAATATATCATAGGTGGTGCTATAACAGTCATAAGTTAACACAATGTCTTTTTCCTTTTGTACTTAAATGTCTTAAGCGCTTGATTTTCTTTCAGTTAATAGGCATCACAGCAGCTGGGTTATTTGGCTGCTATAACTTTAAGAGCTGCTGCTGCTGAACGTGACGTGGATCTGATACACATGCTTGTAGTTTCATTAGTGCTTTAATATAAAATGATACAGGCTACAGCGCGCCGCCACATTTGTGTGTGCAGTTGAAGCACTTGTGCTACGAGCACAGTATAACGGCTGACAGGACAGGTAAATTAGTTTTTACTGACACATGGCCTGACAACGTCTCATCCAACCCAAAGTTCACTGTTGTTCTACTGAAGCTCTCGTCACCTGTACAGTTCTGCGACTAAATAAATGCAAATCTTGTCAAGGAAAAAAGAGACAGAAGCAGCAGTTGTGAGTGGGATGACATATCTAAAAATTAATCGCCTCCATTAACACGCACATTTTGACAGCACTAGTTTAAAGCAAACTTTGAGTGTTTAGAAAATAATATTGATAATGTTTTGATGTTGTAGTTGCCCAGGGAAGAAGAGATGACAGAGGAGGAAAAAGCTGCACAGAAGGCAAAACCTGTAGCCACAAACCCAATTCCTGGTACTCCCTGGTGAGCCTTCCTCCTCCTCCATCCTTTCAGTGATTGAAATCTGCAAGTTCAAAAGGTTTCATAAAAACAATATTTGCATATTTGTGTTTTTAGGTGTGTAGTCTGGACTGGAGATGACCGTGTGTTTTACTACAACCCCACCACACGACAATCCATGTGGGACCGACCTGAGGAGCTGGTGGGTCGTGCTGATGTGGACAAATACATTCAAGAACCCCTCCACAAAAGAGGGCTAGATGACGCCAAGAAAATAGGTGAAACCTTGAGTTGTACTGCAGAAGGTTTCAGATTGTTTGTGAACTTAGATTCACTTATACCTTTATTTCTCACTGCAGCTTTCAGCAAAGAGGAGATTGAGACAGCCATAGAGGACACACTGGACGATGAACCTTCAAAGGCTAAGAAGAGGAAGTAAGTACCAACGACCCTCAGCAGGAACCATAAGGGGCCGATCACTTACCCCTGCAGAACACCCAGCTTTTGTAATATACAAAAAGAAACTAGAAGCGACATGAAAACTTTATTTCTTGTCATATGAAGAGAAAAGAAATTAGGGCTGTTTCCGTTCAAGCCCTGGACCATTTTATGTCACAATTAAAGAAGTCTTCGGCGGCATTTTCTCTTTTTTTCATTTTTTTTTCTTTTTTTTTTGTGCACCCAATGCTGACTTGTCTTAGCTGTGGTAATCTTTAGTTTGGGTCTGTGAAAAGTGGTGACTCCATAACGTTTACCAAATCAAATCAGTCACTGTTTCCCATCAGTGCCCTTCACGCCTGCCTCCCCCTGACCCCAAACAGTGGTCCTGTTGCACTGGGGACTATTTTTCAGGGAACGCTTCTAAGCTCTGGCGATGCCAACGTGGGCCTCCAAGGTAACCCACCTTGTTTGACCTCTCTTTAGCCTCCATTAGGCAAACCCCAGTGAACCAATCAAAACTTCAGCCCTTCAGTGATGTGTATTGTTGTAAAAACGGTTTTGGGATTTATTTTCAAAAAACCGAAAGCAAATATATGAATATGTTTGTACTTGACATCTATTCTACTTTGCAAAATTCAAAATAACCCGTTGATGCTTAGACTTTGAACACACTTTCTCAAAATCAGATACATTTGAGTTAGTAGGGCTGTCAATTAACATGTTGACGCATTCTATAAATTAAATATAATTCATTATATGCTGTTAATTATTTTTCAATTTGACTATAATATTTAATGTTTTGAGCAATTTCTAGAAGTATATTGTATTTCCTTAAAAGAAACTAAATGCATTCACGAGTTAACTACAAAAAAATAAATCGCTTGACAGTTCTAGCAAATAGATTTCAGTTCGATAGCGACGTCAATTCTCTCAGCAATGTCAGGGGAAAATTATTATCAGAGAACCCCTCCAAAATCATAGAAGCATTTAAAAGAAAGAGTTATAAAATTTTAAGAAGTTGTTCCTTACACTCGTCCTCTTCTCCCTGACAGGAAGGACGAAATGAAGGAGGCTGACGCAGAGAAAGACGCGGCCATGGAGGCCGAGCTGAAGGCCGCTCGCGATCGGGCCCTGGTGCCCCTGGAGGCCCGCATGAACCAGTTCAGGGACATGCTGCTGGAGAGAGGGGTAAAACACTTCAATCCAACGCAATACTCTAACCAGCTCTGTAATGTTAGACACATAAATCTGAATGGAAGCCCACCAAGGTACAATCTTAAGTTCATTCTTGTTATTATCATTCTTTAATATGATGTAATATAGAGTCTTAAATCTCTCTCTGCTCTTTCTATCGCTCCGTTTATTTACCTGTCCTTTCTCAATTGCTCTGAGTTAGGTCGTGTAAGATGATTTGTGCTTGACTGTAGGGATGGGCGGTATGACCAAAATCTTATGGCACAAAGTTTTTATCGTGGTAACTGCAGACATTACAATTATTACTTACAAGCTGCTGACAGTTCATTAGAAAAAATGTTTTCATATTTAACAACCATTGGTATGTCTGAAATCACCTCAAACATGCATTGTTTCCTACAAAGGTCCACTATTTTAGTGCAGTATAAGCAGGGACATGCATAAATTAAGAAATGTGCTGTGAAAATAAGTTCAGAGCGTGCATTTGCGTACCGACTTGGTTGACAGTTGTTAAAGGAGAAGTCCACTTCCAAAACAAAGATTCACATAAAATGTACTCACCCCATTCTCATCCAAAATGTTCATGTCTTTCTTTCTTCAGTCGTAAAGAAATTATATTTGAGTAAAACATTTCAGCATTTTTTTGGTCCATATAATGGACTGATATGGTGCCCTGATTTTGAACTTTCAAAATATAGTTTAAATGCAGCTTCAAACGATCCCAAATGCTGTTGTAAACAACCCCAACCGAGAAAGAAGGGTCTTATTTAGCGTAACGATCGGTTATTTTCATAAAAATAATACAATTTATATACTTTTTAATGTCAAATGCTCATCTTGTCTCACTCGGCCTGGACTGTTTTTTTCCGGTTAATGACAGTTAGGGTATGTCGAAAAAATTCCCATTTCATGTTCTCCCTTGTCTTCAAAATCCTCCTATGTCGCTGTTTTACTTTTTTTTTTTTTTTTTTTTTTTTTTTTTTTTTTTTTGTTAGGGGTGTTTGATCTTCTTTGCATGTTTACTTTTTAAAGACTGGGTCGGTACTTCTGCTGTGATGTAGGATGATTTTGAAATGATTTTTGTTGAGGGAGAAAATACGAGTTTTTTGAACATACCCTAACTGTCTTGAACCAGAATACACAAGCGTTTGAGGTTAAAAAGTATATAAACTATATTATTTTAATGAAAATAACGGATCGTTTCGGTAGATAAGACCCCTCTTCATTGGCTGGAATTATTTACAACCGCATTTGGGATCATTTGAAGCTGCATTTAAACTGCATTTTAAAAGTTGAAACTTGGGGCACCATATCAGTCCATTATATGGAGAAAAATGCTGAAATGTTTTCCTCAAAAAACATAATTTCTTTATGACTGAAGAAAGAAAGACATGAACATCTTTGATGACAAGGGGGTGAGTACATTATATGTGAATATTTGTTTTGGAAGTGGACTTCTTTAATGCATAATTACCATTTTAGATCGACAAACTGTAATATTGTATGATTTCTATTCGAACTGAAAGCATAATTGTAGGCCAGTGGTTTTCAATCCATGAAGTACCCACAGCACTGCACATTTTGTATGTCTCCCTATATCTGACACACCCACTTCAGGTCTTGCAGTCTTCACTAATGAGCTGATGAGTTGAATCAGGTGTGATAAATGAGGGAGACATACAAAATGTGCAGGGCTGGGGATACTTCAGGACAGGTTTGAGAACCACTGTTCTAGGCTATTCGCTCCTGTTTTCAAAGCACAAAGCAAAAATGTGACATTTCGTTCACTGACATTCTTCATTGAGTGCGTACACATGCTCGCCGACAACCCGTCAAAATAAAAGCTTGCTAATTTTAGCTTTGAAAATTATACAAATTCATATAAGAAAGTAAATATTATCATTTTAATTTTAGGTTTTCTATAAAATAATTGTATTTTTATTTTAGAACATAATAGTATTACCACACTATTAATTTGTAAAATAAATAAATAAATAAATAAATAAAGTCCAATGATATTTTTACTGTTATTAATTTATTTTTTATTTAAATTATATTTATAAATAAAATCATATTTAATGGGTCACACTATGTGCAGTGTGAGGACCAAACCAAATCTCCAGGTAGTCTTATGAGAACGTATGTGCACCCCTGAGTATAAGTAATGTATCAAAGTCGATCTGGACACTGAGGGCACCTGAAAGGCTGCCGCTTTTGCATAGTTTTTTGCTTTGTCAATGGAAGGGAGGCTTCAGTATGCTTCATTAAAAAGCTTTTGTGAGGAAACGTCACTTAATCAACAGCCTATGGGCTAATATTCAACATGTTAGCAATTAAACATTCTATTTGGGTTGAGTTTTTGCAGAAAAAAATGCTGTTTTAAGAGATGTCACAAACAATTTTACAACAGGTACGATTCATTTCTATAGTATCCTCAGTTTAAATGTAAAGCATGTGATTGGTTTACAGGTATGCATGATGCAACTTGACTTATTTTACAACATTTTTTTAAAGAGCTAAGCTACAGGCTAAAAATAAATGTAAAAAAAAATAACTGTAATCATGAATGCATCTAAAAGATGCATGACACAGTGTATAACATTACGCAACAGTTAATTGAAAAACAGTTTAAGAACAGTTCCAGGTATTGTTGACGGAGGCATAATTGAAGATGTAAAATAGCTGGTATATGAATATCTGTGAACCAGTGTCAGTTGAATATTATATTACTGTGCAAAACTGCCTGCGTCCTAAACAACCAAGTTAGTGTTAAAACTAATTATCAACAAAGCTGTATATACCAGCAGCATTGCTCTGTATGCATTAGGTTGTATGTTTATGCATGTGTTTGTTTTAGCAGAGTGTCTGCTTGCACAGATACTTGCCTTATAGGTAAAAAATTGAACACAAAATGTTGTTTACAGAATAATGTCTTAATAATTTATAATAAAGCTTTATTAAACTCAAAGCTTCCACAAAGAAAATATATTATAAATACTGATGTCCTCTACTTTCATTTTCTACATGGCCTATAATTGAGAAGAAAAATCACACCAGTTTAATAAATGAGAGATCGACTCCACTGTGTAATACGAAAGATATGAAAGTAGTGCCTGCATCATATAAGTGGATGAGCCATCGTTATACAGCACTGCTATTGACGAATCAAGTATTCCAGAATATAACACTTGTAATAATGTGTAGTAAATAGTCATACCGCCCAGTCCTATTTGACAGTAGTGTTGATGCCCTCTCTTGTCACTGTTCATCCTAGAATCTCTATCTGTCAGATTTGCATAAAACTCCTAAATTGTTGCATGAAATGACAATTAATTACAGCGACCACAGAAGAATGTACTGTTGCTGTCAAAAATACTGTCAAGTATTTTGTATTGCTTGGTTTGATTTAATGTATGTGGAAACTATACATATTTTTAATGTCAATGTCTCAGTATTTTGCAGAAGTAGTAATTGTAGGTGACTGTAATTTGACTGATAAGTGATTTCAGTTGTGCATCATTGTAATGTTTATTAAGTATGTTGTGGGTTTAATGCAAGATAAGCACTTTAAGTCACTTCTATATGATGTTTGTTAATTAACCTGAAAATTTTTTTTTTTTTTTATAATCTGTTCATTGGTAAGTCATACTTTATCCACTTCATACCTGCAGGTTTCAGCTTTTTCCACTTGGGACAAAGAGCTGCACAAGATTGTGTTTGACCCTCGATATTTGCTGCTCAACCCCAAAGAGAGGAAACAGGTAAGGAGTGCTTGGTGTTTAGTAGCTGAACAGAAGTAGGCAGCTTTGTGGTGATTATTTCTTTGTTGTTGTTGTTGTTGTTCTTCTTCTTCTTCTTTCACTATGCAGGTGTTTGATCAGTATGTGAAAACTCGTGCTGAAGAGGAGAGGAAGGAGAAGAAGAATAAACTCATGCAGGCTAAAGATGACTTCAGGAAGATGATGGAAGATGCCAAACTTCACATTAGGTTTGTTGTTTGTTTCGGATGTTCACTGAATAAAGGACTTGAGTGACTTTGTGAAATCTTAATACAAGGTGTAAAGAGATTACGTTTATATAAATGTTCCTTTTTTACTTATCAGGACCACGTTTAGTGAGTTTGCAGCAAAACACTCCAAGGATCCTCGCTTCAAGGCCATTGAGAAGATGAAGGACAGAGAGGCCATGTTCATAGAGTTCATGACAGCCTTGAGAAAGAAAGACAAAGAAGACTCCAAAAACAAAGTCGAAAAGGTCTGTCACCGGCCTCCACCACAACCACACTGAAATGTCCACTTGAGTCGACAGGAAGTCACAGTCACAGTTGAAGTTAACTAGATTCTGTCAAGCCATGACAGATTAAATCAAGTTGTGTTTCTGGCTGCAGGTCAAGCAGGACTTCTTCGATTTACTGTCAGACCACCATGTGGACGTCTCTCAGCGCTGGAGCAAAGTAAAAGACAAGCTGGAGACGGACCAGCGCTACAAAGCCGTGGAGAGCTCAGCTGCTAGGGAAGAACTGTACAAACAGTATGTGGAAAAACAGGCAAAGGTTAGTACACTGTTCCTGGTCTGATTGTGCATGATTCATCAGGACGAAACATCAAGACAGATTGGACTGATAGGAAAATGCATTTCATATAAGTGCTTTTGTGTTGTGTAGAATGTGGATGCAGAAAAGGAGAAAGAGCTGGAACGGCAGGCTCGTATCGAGGCCAGTCTGAGGGAGAGAGAGCGCGAGGTGCAGAGAGCTCGATCTGAACAAACCAAAGAGATCGACAGAGAGAGAGAGCAGCATAAACGAGAGGAGGCTGTCCAGCACTTCAAAGCGCTCATGTCGGATATGGTTAGTGACAATTACTGTATTTGTCACTGTACATTGGATTAATCATATGTACAACTTTTTAAATTTTTTATTATTTACATATAGGTAAGGTCAACGGATGCTTCCTGGTCGGACACGAGGCGCTCTCTGCGTAAAGATCACCGGTGGGAGTCTGCTGCTCTGCTGGAGCGACACGAGAAGGAGAAATTGTTTGAAGAACATGTGGAGGCTCTTACCAAGAGAAAGAAAGAACATTTCAGGCAGCTGTTGGATGAGACCTCTATGGTGAGACAGGGCTTTAAAATCTTAGAACAACAACAACAGTAGTAATAATAATAATAATAATAATAATAATAATAATTATAGTAGTAGTAATAATAATAATAATAATAATAATAATAATAATAATAATAATTATTATTATTATTATTATTATTATTATTATTATACCTTTATGTAATAATTAACGACAAATATGTGTTTAATCTTATTATATCTAAATATTATAATGTATTAAAATAATAGTAATAATCATTATGTAATTTATATAATAACCACAATAATAGCTATTACATGAGAATAATTATTTGTTATATGTGTAATATTGGTATAATATGTTAAATTGTTTATTCATATTATGATGTAATTTAATTTTATATATATATATATATATATATATATAATGTTGTTATAAATGTATTAAATAATTTATTTATATTTATATAGCATTATTAATTTATATAGTGTAATTTATATAGTAATTTAACAACCACAACGATTACATAATTATTACAATATATTTAATAATAATAATAATAATAATAATAATAATAATAATTATTATTATTATTATTATTATTATTATTATTATAATAACTTTGTATAGTTAAATGTTGTTGTAAAAATATATATATATATATATATATATATATATATATATATATATACATCAAATAATATTTTATGCATTTTGTATACTTTAAATAATAATTAACAACAAATAGAATTTTATTGCTATATAATGTCTAAATATTCTTATATTTAAATAATAATAATAATGATTTTGTTATTGTGTAATGTGTATATATAATAACAACCACAATAATAACTGTTACATAATGTTTAATGTTATATTATATGATGCTCATTTATTCATATTGTTTATTATATAAATTACAAAGACAATAACATCATTATTATTATTGTTTTTATTATATGTATAAATTGTTACTATTAAATTTTTTTGAAATAATTTCAATAATAATTATCGTAATTATTTAATAATTGTTGTTCGTTTTTATTATTGCCACTATATATTGTTATTGAGAAGAGTATTAATAATATTAAATTGCTTTGAGGGTCTGTTAAATTAATTAATAAATAAATCATTAAATGAATGAACCTTGCTATGTTCGAAAAACTTTCCACTGAGATTAAAGTTTAGTCAGAAGTTTCCTTTAATAAATGGCTTATATTACTGGCCAGTTAAACTTCTGAGCTTTTTATGAAATAAAAACCCATCATAATTTGATATTTGTCCACTGTCAAATTTAAGTTAAAATATAAATTAAATAACCGATACATTATTTGAAAGTTAGGATGTGTATCTGTGGGTTGTTCACTCTGCTTATGTAACTATTTAATCATAGATCACCCTCACCACCACATGGAAAGAGGTGAAGAAGATCATCAAAGATGACCCACGCTGCATCAAGTTCTCCAGCAGTGATAGAGTGAGTTGAGTTGTTTAGTTGACACACTGCTTTTTTTTTTTTTTTTTTTTTTTTTTTTTTTTTGCCTTGACATCAACATCAATGACTTTTGTCTTTCCCTCATGTCCTCTAGAAAAAACAACGGGAGTTTGAGGATTACATAAAGGACAAATACATCACAGCCAAAGCTGACTTCAGAACTCTCCTGAAAGAAACCAAATTCATCACGTATAGGTACAAACATTCCCTTCGTTTTCAGAAATTCTCTTGTTTTTTTTTAAACCTCTATGACTGAATAATGTATGAGAGAACTTGATTATCATCTAGATTTGAAGAGTTTCATTCCAAAACGCTATAAATCCATTTAATTTGAGTGAAAATGTGTTTTCTTTACCAAGAAAGTGGCAAGATGAAAACCACTGTTTTCTGTTTTAAACTTTCACATAGCATCTTTAGCTTATAATAACATTAAAAATTCAAATCTAGATTTTGATTTTTCTAAGATTTATTATAAAAACGGATTATTTTTTCCCAAAATGCAATAAATCCATTAGGGGTCTAAGCTTACTTTTTTTTTTCTTTTTAGAGAAAGTATAAGTGATGGAAAGAGATGGCATAAGCGCAATCAAATTCATAAACTCTCGTTGAGATTAATGTTTTAAATATACAATTATGAACATAGAAATATTAAATGATTTTAATAACTAAAAAGAAGAGAACAATGAAATACTGCCAGTAGGTGGCAGTAAGTCACTGATTTAATTTCTGAATCATATCATTCATTTGATAACGGCTGATTAATTCAGGAATAAAGAAAGTGACTCTTTTTATGAATGGGTAATTGATTCATTGACTCGCTAGAAAACTCACGTTCATTTGTAAACGAAACACCGCTGTGTTTGAATGGAGATGCGCTGGGGCTCAGCTGTGACTTTGTTTCAAACTATTTTAGAAGATGAAATAGAGCAAAATCAGGCAATAGTGTTATAGTCAGACAATGTAAGTCACTTAATATTAACTTGTTGTTTATTTAACTGTTGTATTAAATCAATATCTCATTTACAAACTCCCTTAAAAATCATTAAAAGCTGTCACTCATCTTAGTTCATTGCGATCTCAAAATTATAATCAACGAAACTCTCTACACTGCTCAGTGAATCTTTTATTTACACTCTCTCTACACTTTATGAAAAGATACGTCTGTGATACATTACACAACGTTGAAAACTATGGATGCGGGGTGTATTCAAAGTGCCGCCTTTATGGTTTACAATGCATTAAATGCTGCGCTGTGATTGGCTGAGCGGATGTATTGCATTTTGCAGAAAAGGGAGACTGGCGTTTGTCGCGGTTTGGAAAAAAGGGAGAAAACATGACAACACGGCGGATATCGCATTTTGCGTAAAATTAAAAACCTTTTCAATGCCTTCCAGATACAATACTGATTTTGGCAGGAACTCAATTTTGTAAAAAATGGCATTTATCGCATTTTGGAAAAGAGCTCTTCATTTTTTACTTCCATTTTCCAAGCTGTTGAACCCATATCTTACATTTTCTGTAGATCACGGAAGTTAATCCAGGAGTCAGACCAGCACCTAAAAGATATTGAGAAAATTCTTCAAAACGATAAACGTTACCTGGTCCTAGACTGCGTCCCAGAAGAACGCCGCAAACTCATCATGTTCTACATTGAGGACCTGGACCGCCGGGGACCCCCACCTCCCCCAACCGCCTCAGAACCCAGCCGCCGCTCCACAAAGTGAAGCCTTAGTGGACCTAAAAGGACTGAGCATGAGCCAGCCCTGCACTCGTCATAGCACAGTGTTAAAGTATTTTTGAAACGTCGGTGTTATCTACTCAAACTGTGCAAGATGATGCCCTGTGTGCCCACTAGCTGTAGGCTAGCAGAAGGCAAATTGTTAATGTCAATCTGTGAACTTGAGGCAGGGAATGCATCTGTCTCTGTTACTTGCACTTGGTACTGCAGCCTCTCGTGGATTATCAATTGTAGCAGGCTGTTAATACAACAGGCCAATCAGCATGAGAAATGAGTCATGTACCTTATGTGTACATGTGAAATGTTTCTTAAAGTGGTTTGATTTGGGCTTGTTGCTGTATTTCTGTACGTGTTGACTGGAAATAAATGCAACCTTTTTGTTTTGGTTTTTTAGCACTTGTGTTGTGCTTTTGTAGTTTTCATAGGCTGTGAAATCAAAGAATACAAATTTGTTCCTCTTGATTTTTTTTTTTATTACATTTTTCCCCTTTTCTTTATAAAATTAGAACAAAAAAAGCAGAACATTAGTACATTTGCTACATTGTTTACTTCAGTTTTACACCATTCCTGTTTGTTGCATCAATCAACCCATAGGCTGGGTTTGGAAATGATGCATGCACCTTCATAAAGTAAAATGAGAAATGAAAATTTAGAAGCTGAAAAGTTGGACACCTCACGGCCACAGCAGCCACAACAACATATTCAGTTATCAAAACCATCTGCATCCTCTGTCCTGCCAAGATGTAGCCTGAATACTGACTCATTTGAAACATTTCCTCTTGTTATCTTAAGGCCCTTTCATATGAGTCTTCTGTGCATTGCACACAACAGTGTGAAGTGTCAGTTTCAAACACTGTAGTATTCAACGTCAAATTTGATTTGATCTTTCAAAACGCATGACGCCAGCACAAAAATCAAAGCAAGATGGAAGCGGCTGTGCCTGTGCTCAATTTCAAAGGCATTGCATGACATTCAGAGAAACATTCATTTTCCTTCACTCAAAGCAGTCAGCAGGACTCTTTATCTGCTGATGGAGTTCGAATGATGCGCCATCACTGACATGAGTCATGTGAAAGGGTCTTTACTGACATTTAAAGTAAGAGAATCCTTTTTGTATTGCTGCGCATAACCAATAAACCTATACCGAGGGACATTTAAAGTAATTAAAAACAAAAGCAGTCCAACAGCCAGTGTCATAGTCTGTGGTTTGTTAGATTCAGTGTCGTATCTGCTGTAAAAGGCGAAGCCTAGATGTTCCTCACGAGTTCACTGCTAGTGAGTCCAACCTTTGCTCCCAAATAGTGCCTCCTGTCGCTGTGATAACTGAAGACATCCAAGCTACATGCTAGTTGACCTTGTCCTGAAATATATAAAGGTTGTTGGTGGCGGCCACGGCGATGATGTTCTCGTTGGGGTGCCATGCAGTGTGTAGGATCTTCTTGCTGAAGTCCAGACTGTCTACACTGATTTCGTCTTTACGGCGCTTGCCACCGACGCAAACTTTGCGTGGCTTGAGGATGGCTCTGGGTTTGCTGTTTTCCCGTGAGGCCTCCAGAGTCACGTCCCGCTTAGTGTTCCGATCGAACATGCGGAAGAAATTGTTGTAGGAGCCTGTCATTAGGACACTAATGGGAAAGGAATAAGACAATTAGTTCTTATTACCTGATACCAGCACCATGCAGTCCAAAATCAATTTGCAAAAACTGGTGTGATTGATTGCTTTTGACCAGGGGAGTCCAGTCCTTATCCTGGAGGTCCATCTTCTTGTAGAGCAGGGATGGGTAACTTAGGTCCTAGTCCTGCAGAGTTTAGCTCCAACTCTAATCAAACACACCTTAACAAGCTAATCAATGTCTTTAAGATCACTAGAAAGCAACAAGCAGGTGTGTTCGATTAGGGTTGGAGCTAAACTCTGCAAAACAGTGGCCCTCCAGGTCCGAAGTTGTCCAACCCTGTCCTAGAGGGACAGTGTCCTGCAGAGGTTAGTTTCAGCCCTAATTAAACACACCTTGAATGTAATTTTCAAGCAGTCCCAAAAACTAAAGGCCAGGACACACCAAGCTGAGCTACTTCAAGAACAAGCATTGACGAAAGCCGACAGTGCTAGCCTGACAGATTCTCACTGATGGCCCGATGTTGGGCGCCCATCAACTTGGTCCGCCTCTGCATTAGGTTCTATTTTTAAGGTGTGTTTTATTAGAAGTGGAGCTAAAGTGGCTCTCCAGGACCAGAGTTGCCTATCCTTGGTGTAAAGTTTGGGTCAAGGTTTTTAGGTTTACTCGAATGTTCTAGGATAGAGCTAAACACTGGAAGGCGGACATCCAGGAGAAGGACCGGACACCCCTGTTTTTGACAGACCTGTCAGTTCCATTCCAGACACATTCAAACTTGTCGAAGATGCAGTCATTCTCGTACAGTGAGCATAGCTTACTCCTAAGGTAGTCATGGACCTGTTAAAGGCAGAACCGAAAGCACAGGTGATCAATACCTAGCTGAGTCTTTTACCAACAATGACAATAAAGCGATTTACTGTCTGATCTTTATAGCCAGTACCTGGTAAGTTTCCAAGGGCTTACTCTCCATGTTGATGTCCCACACCTTCACTGTGAGGTAGTCACGGGTCATCAAGTAGCGTCCACTGTGGCTGAATTTCACATCTGAGATGGAGGAGATGATCTCAGAGAAGAAGGAGCGATTACTGGGGTCTTCTGGTTCCTCAAATACTGATGGAGAGAAACAAGAAGACATATATATATATATATATATATTTTCAGAAGCAGAGCTGGGGCCTTGATCTTGTGGTCTTAGCCTCATAGCCTCTCATGGCCTTTGTCTGGATCTCATTACTTGGTGTCTTGGTCTGGAACTGGTGTCAGATTAAGGTCTCAGATAAGACTGCAGTCATTTCACTGCAGGCACCTTAAGGATGATACTTACCACAGGCCACACTGGAAATATCAATTTTTCAGATAATTTACATGGAACTCAAGGCTCCAAACAGCCACAGTAGGGGCTTTCGCACCGCATAGTTCTAGAAACTAGCCAGCATGGTGGTTCCTAGATAACCAATTTCCCTCTCGGCCTGTTTTACTGGTTGCATTCGCAACGGCTGCGGGAACTCTAAAGCGGCTTCTTTATTCGTGGCATTTACAAACATCAACAACTAGTGACTGGAGGACGATGTGATCGGAGCAATAGCGGAAATGGAATATAAACACACAATTTACGTGATTGAAAGAGCATGAAAATCTGACTAAATCTCCCATGACAACTTGCAGTGTAAAATATCATTGAGGCTAAGAAAAGAACACAACGATACAGATAACAGGTAGCAAAATGCCATTAATGTTGTTTTTCATATTCATGGAGAATATGAATATGTCTACATGGCTTTTTAAAAATGCTGGGTAGCCAGTATTTTGTATGCATTTAGGCATTCAGCGCACACTTACATCACCGGTAATTCCTATAGACCTGTTTTAGATCCTACTCTGAGGTGGGAGCTAATTTAGTTCCCCCAAACAGAGTTCCTAGAACTAAATACGTTATTAGTTTCTGGTGTGTGAACACTTCTGCAAATAGTTCTGGAAACTTTGAAAGGTTTCTTCGGTGTGAAAGCCCCTTTTGTTGTGTCGAGGGTTTTGTGATAACAGAAATGGAATATAAATATACAATTTACGTGACTGAAAGCATGAAAATCTGACTAAATCTCCTATGACAACTTGCAGGGTAAAATATCATCAAGGCTGAGAAAAGAACACAAAGCTGCAGACAACAGGTAGCTAAAAGCCGTTTTTGCTGTTTTCCATGTTCGTGGAGTAAATATTTTTAAATGGCTTTTTAAAAAAGCCGGGTAGTAGTAGGTTTCATGAGTTTGGCCAATCAGAGCACACTTATATCACTGGTAGTTCCTATAGAACTGTTTTAGACCCTACTTTGAAGTAGGAGCTAATTTAATTCCCTCAAACAGAGTTCCTAGAACTAAAAACATTCTTAGTTCCTGCTGTGCAAACATGCCAAAAAGCGGAAACTTCTGCAAATAGTTATAGAAACTTTGAAAGGTTGCTTTGGTGTGAAAGCCCCTTTTGTTGTGTGTTGAGGGTTTTTGTGATAACGGAAATGGAATGTAAATAATACACAATTTATGTGACTGAAAGCATGAAAATCTGACTAAATCTCCTATGACAACTTGCAGGGTAAAATATCATCAAGGCTAAGAAAAGAACACCAAGCTGCAGACAATAGGTAGCTAAAGCAGTTTTTGCTGTTCTCCATTTTCATGGAGTAAATATTTTTATACATGGCTTTTTAAAAAGTCTGGGTAATCTGCGTTTCGTATGCGTTTGGCCAGTCACCATACACTAACGACACTGGTAGTTCCTACAGAACTGTTTTAGATCCTACTCTGAAGTAGGAGCTAATTTAGTTCGCCCAAACAGAGTTCCTTGAACTCTGAAGCGGAAATTTCTGCAAACAGAAACTGTGAAACAGGTGTGAAAGCCCCTTTTTTGTGTGTCGAGAGTTTCATGATAACAGAAATGGAATGTATACGTTATCAAGAACAAACGTTGATAAAAGCTAACAGTGTTAGCCTGACAGACTCTCACTGATGGCCTGACACTGTGTCCTGCATTAGGTTCTATTTTTCCAGGTGTGTTTCGTTAGAAGTGTAACTAAAGTCTGCAGGACAGTGGCTCCCCAGAACCAAAGTTGCCTATCCTTGGTGTAAAGTTTGGCTCCATGATAATCAAGGTTTTTAGGATTACTCGAATGTTCCAGGTTAAAGCTAAACACTAAAAGGTAGACATCCAGGACAAGGACCAGACACCACTGTTTTTGACAGACCTGTCAAAAGACCTGCCATTATTGCTGTTTTCCATGTTCATGGAATAAATATTGTTACATACATATAGAACTGTTTTAGACACTACTCTGAAGTAGGAGCTAATTTAATTCCCCCAAAAAGAGTTCCTAGAACTAAATATGTTCCTAGTTGCTGCGGTGCAAACACATCAAAAGTGTGAACTTCCACTAATATTTCTAGGAACTATAAAAAGGTTCCTCAAATGCAAAAGTGTCGTGGTCTGGATCTTGGGGTCAGTTTAAGGTCTCAGATAAGACTGCAGACATTTCAGGCACCTTAAAGGTGATATTTATCTCAACCACAGGACACATTTTCAGATAATTTCCATGGTACTCAAGGCTCTAAACAGCCACAGTACAAAGTGCCTCAGTGTTAACATGAATTTTGCTGTAGCAGAAATGTCCTGTGATTTTGATGCCAACTCCACAAAGTTCGGAAGCACTACTGTTAAATTCAGAACTCTCTGTTTAATTATGTGCACACCAAAAGTTTATTTATTTAATTATTCGCACAAGTAGATTACATATAAAGTCAATGCACAGATGCAAATTTGTGCTGAAAATTTGCATGGTGCACAGTCGTGCAAGCCAATTAGCAAACAACTTACTAACACATCCAGTTTGATGTGTGGTTATATCACAAAATGGAAGGAAGCATTAACCAATGATTATATTTCCACAAGTGACACAAAAAACATCCCGCAAGTAACCTAGAGCGATAATGTTTGGTGTGCACAGCATTAGAAATTAGAGTAATTACAGTAATAAGCTAAATTTACCCACTGGTTTTTGGACCAACAGGTCTTGGAGTAACTGCCTAGAGCCTAGTTTCGTTGGATTTGCTGTGTTTGGATGGCGATGTAGGTTCGCAAAGCCATGAACATCAATAGCAATGCAACGTCCACCATTGTTGATGATGTGTTCAGGCTTTTTCGGGATGCACTGGCACTGCATAGATCGTTCGGTGCGAGGCATCTGGGTACTGTGGCTGGAAAGCAAACAGCTCTTTATGCTTTTGGATCGCTCTTGTGGTGCTTTGGTGTCGTGTGCTGATCGATTGATCGGTCTGCACGGTGCCAATGTCTCTCGAACAAGTCTGTTGTGTTTGGCGCTAGTGAAAGATGAGACATATTTAGTGACGTAATACATGGCTCTATGGTGGCTCTCTAGCCTGTGGAAAAGCTAACTTGCCTGTTGAACCAACTCCGAACTGGTAATAGCACTGGCTCTGAGCTAGCACCTGGTTCCTGCTGGAGGACAAGGGTTATCTGAGTCTTTTTCTGGTTTTGGGCCATGAGGGGTCTAGTCTTGGACTGATTCTCATTGTAAACCCAAGTGAAATTTCAAAACGGTTTTAACCTTTCTGGTTTGAACCAAGATCTTGAGAAAAATATCTAATGGCAGAGTTGGCAGACAAAAAGAAAGCCAACCTTGATCAAAGTCCCAACAAAAAAAACAAAGACTAAAGTGTACTCACATTTAGAGTGGTTGTCACAAAGTGCGGATGTTCTCATGTCGCACAGTCTTATGGAGCCCTTGCTGCTACTGTAGACAAATGTGTTGCACTGGTTAGGGTGAAACTCAGCCGCTGTGATCACCTCGGTCAATTCTTCCATGTTGGCTGGCTTTATGTCCACAATATCTGAGAAGGGAGAGTGAAGGATCCACAATCCTACATTTCATACACTCATGACATTCCCCATGAATCATTAAATCCCGTTCAATAAATGTTCAGCTTGATTAATGTGTCTGGCCCTACAGTATATATATATAGTGGATTACTTCAGATGTACATTTCCCAAAGGATTGGATGAAACCAGCTGACAAAGAGGTAAATCCGCAACTGAGAAAATCTCTCATGCTAAATTTCTCCCAGGAGAATCTGATATCTACGCATTCAGAACTGGCTTGTATCAAAAACGTCCGATAAAAAAAGCTCTAGGAGTCACAAATATAGCATCACATCCATTTGTTGGTGTTGGGTTGAGACAGGTTATCCATCATGACATATTGCGAGGATCATCCATTTACAGTGACCTTTGGCTAATAACAGGCTTCCTTATCTTTTCCCTGATTCTCTTCAGAACCCATAACCACCCATACAGACTGTCCACAGACTCCTCATCTCAGCTCTGCAGGGTCCTTGAGAACAGTAATCAATAGTGATCGATGGGGAAGCGTGCCTGAGTAAGCTGGACACTATTTACCTTTGGGACAGCGAAGCAGGGGTCAGGATTAGTGGCGGACACTTGATAAAGGGTAATGGGCGTAATGTACATCACAGCGGTGTTATCTGTCAGAATTAAGTGACAGCAGAGACAGTCTGCAGGTGGTTTATTGGGTTTGTTTGATTGCTGGTTTAGCTGAATCCTTTTGCCCTTAGTTTAGTAACAAAAGCCTGTCAGTATTTATTGTGTCTCGGTACAAAGTGACTACTGGAAAAAATAAAGCAATAAGCCTCAGGAGGTAGGGCATAACTGTGTTTTACAATAGTTAAAGAACGCTGTGACATATGATGCAGAAAGTTTTACTGCTTTTATAAAATGTTAACGATAAGCACAAACAATTCTTCCACCAATGACTGTCATAACACACCCTATGATGGACATGTCATCCGTTCAGGGTGTTTTCCTTTCTTTAGATAAGCAGTTTGAGGAATAGATGTATAAACCCAGTTCTTTTAGTACCATAACAAAAAAGAAACATGTTTTTCGGACATGCAACCATCTCAACCATCTGACTGTAAAAGGATACTAAAGCTTCGGTTTGTAATCTCCAAGTTCCATAGGTTGATCCTCAGGTCGTCTGTGGACATGTATGTCTCATAGTCGCTGTTGACCGAGATGGAGTTAATGTGATAGGTGTGAGCATTAGAGAAAATGCGACGTGGTGTTGCCTCCACCATCAAGTCCATGGGCCTCAACACAGGCACCTGAAAGGAGAAGGAAGACACATGGTTGGAAAAAGAGACAACAAAGGGAACAATGTCAATATTTGCAGTAAATACATGCAACATGGGATTACTCAAAATTAAAATAGTAGATTAAAACATCCCCTGTAGCATGAACAGGAAGGTCTCAGGTTCAAGTCCCAGCTGAACTTCCAATTTCCCCCACAACCCAAAAACATACAAAAATATAAAAGATAAAAATTAAATAGTCTGAGACTTAAAGGAGAAGTCCACTTCCAAAACAAAGATTTACATATAATGTACTCACTCCCTTGTCATCCAAGATGTTTATGTCTTTCTTTCTTCAGTCGTAAAGAAATTGTTTTTTTATGGTGCCCTGATTTTGAGCTTCCAAAGTGCAGTTTAAATGCGGCTTCAAATGATCCCAAATGTGGTTGTAAACAATCCCAGCCGAGGAAGAAGGGTCTTATCTAGTGAAATTATTGTTATTTTCATTAAAAATATATAATTTAAATACTTTTTAATCTCAAACGGTCGTTTTGCCTTGCTCTCCCTGAACTCTGTGTATTCTGGTTCAAGACAGTTAGGGTATGTCGAAAAACTCCAATCGTACAATTGTATAAAACTCCAATCGTAAACAAGACCCTTGTTTACAACCGCATTTGGGATCATTTGAAGCCGCAATTTAAACTGCATTTTTCAAAATTGGGGCACCATAGCAGTCCATTATATGGAGAAAAATGCATTTAATTTCGGCAATTCTGTGTATTTCTCATTTGTTATATTTAAGTTATAAGATGTAAGAGGCCTTGCTATATTGTGATACAGTTGAGGTCAAGTTTACATACATTTTGCAGAATCTGCAAAATGTTAATTATTTTACCAAAATAAGAGAATCATACAAAATGCATGTTATTTTTTATTTAGTACTGACTTAGATATAGACCACAATAGAAAATAATAGTTGAATTTATAAAAATTAAGAGCCGGGATTTGAAAACTTTTTTTGTCTTCTGGGAAATACGTATCTTCTGTAGCTTCTGAAGTGCAGTACTAAATGAAAAAAAGAAAAGATATTTAGCCAAAATAAGAAAAATGTACACCCTCCGGCTCTTACTGCATTGTTTTTCCTTCTGGAGCATCAGTGAGCGTTTGAACATTCTGTAATAGTTGCATGAGTCCCTCAGTTGTCCTCAGTGTGAAAAGATGGATCTCAAAATCATACAGTCATTGTTGGAAAGGTTTCAAATACACAAAAATGCTGAACAACCAAAGAATTTGTGGGATCTACAGGATTTTTCTGAAGAACAGTGGACAGTTTAACTGTTCATGACAAACAAGGGACTCATGAACAACTATCACTAAAAAAACAAACAAACAAAAACAGCTGTGGAATAGGATCATGAATGTTGAATGGGATCTATTATTGTCTCTTGTGGACTATATATAAACTTCTTTTATGTGAAATGTCTTATTCAGGTCAGTACTAAATAAAAAATAACATGCATTTTGTATGATCCCTCTTATTTTGGTAAATGAATGAACATTTAGCAGATTCTGCAAGGTGTATGTGAACTTTTGACCTCAACTGTATATAGTATTAATTACACATAAAATTGTACAGAGTATTAGTCAGTATTTATTGGTTCTTCAGATTCAGCAGGAACAGGATTTTTTACGTCAGAACTGTTTACATTCTCGCAATTCTGACTTTTTTTCTCAGAATTGTGAGAAATTACTCGCAATTGTGATTTTATATTGTATAATTCTGAGAAACAAAGTCAGAACTGCAAGTTTATGTCATGCAATTCTGAAGAATGTCAGAACTGTGAGATAAAAAGTCGAAATTACCTTGGAAAACGCATTCTGTGTGAACGGCTCCTAAATATTTAAATCTGCTGGAACACACCCTGCTAATAAGAATCTAGGACCGAAATTGGAATTACATTAATTTATATTGGAATTGTTTGGATTGTCAGCCACATTACCCTCCAAATATTAGCATCAGACAATGAAAAATCCTTTTTTCACTATACAACGTTATTGTCATTTCCTATGAAAACAAATACAGAGTCCATACACTACTGTAGCTGAGATAAATGAGGTGGTCTTTTGTTCTCAAATTACTTGCCCACACCTAGATCCAACCGACTGCCAAAGCTACACTGTCAAGATCTAAAGACGTGTGGATTTTAGCTTCCACAGTGCAGCATGGTAACAGTGAACACAGGACAACTATCTCTTTAATAATGACTAATCTAAGGGCCAATGTTCCTACATGTGCTTCACAGGAGGGGTCTTGCGTCACAGTCAGTGTCTGACTCCCCGTGTGTTTTTTTATGGGCGCATCCCTCCGCTAATGACAGAAGTGGCACGGCAGACATGTCCTACTCACTACAGAGATGATGAACGCTCATCACCGAGCAGTGGGAGGTGGAGGAGGGGCACACGCTGCCAAGGCAGGTCATTATCACCTAACACATGGGAACTCCATCTCCATCTTTTTATTTCCGCTAGAGGATGGGGGTGGGGTAAGGGATGCCCTATTGTTGATGCATGTGTTTGAAATACATTTTCTACTGCCTTCCCCACTCTAATAATTCATTTTACAAAAAACATGGAATAGCAAGCCTCAATTATTTCACAGAAGCCTAACAAAGAAAAGCATTCCACTCAAAAATAGAGTGTTCTGGTGGAGCTAAGCTCACACATTTAATGTTCAGGTAAATTATAGCCTTTATCAAGAAAGTAAAGCTTATTTGAGGAGAATTCAGATTTGTTGCATTGTGACAGAAATTGTGACTCTAATCTGGTCTTTCACATTGCTGGTCTGTCCTCTACTACCCTACATGTATTTAAATAATAAAATTAGCTCATGGAGAATAGCGCCATGTATTCAGTTGACAGGAGCAATCGAGACTGATTGAAGCTATTATCTCTCAATGGAGCATTAATTAAGTTTGACTGCTAGGATATTCACTCACTAACGATAAGAGGGGGTTTTTATATGTGGGTATACTTTATTAAAACACTATACATAATTCATATCTTCAGCATTGCAGATTTTATGTTAGTGTGGAAATCAGAAATCAGCATGGATTCTGAGAGAGTGGAGGTTTTATTTATATTTTAGACATAATCAGAGTCTCAGCAGGTAGTAAACACTGAAGAGTGAATTTGTGTATGAAAAGGAGAGTGCGCCTGTATATTCACATGCGAATGAAAAACAGGGCTCAACAGTAAGGTTTTTTTTGCTCTCAGTTGGGCAGGTAGTCCAGTTTTTGCATTTAGCACAGTCCAATGCTGGTCTTAAAAACGTCAAAAAACATATAGAATTAAACAGTAACAATGTCAAACTGACTGATTGTTGACTGCAATTCTGTCATGACAACAGACCAGTCTTAAGTAGCAAGGGTATATTTGTAGCAGTAGCCAAAAAATTATTTTTTTGCATCCTCAGATTCCATATTTTCAAATAGTTGTATCTCCAAATAATGTCCTACCCTAACAAACCATACATTAATGGAAAGCTTATTTATTCAGCTTTCCAGCATGAGCATGCACATGTAAGCAAGAGAAAGCGTGTCAGTTTTGTATAAGAGTGAAGAGAATCAACCTGCAAGAGAAGAAGTTTGTGCTTACGCATTTTGATGAGCCCTCACATTACAATAGTGTGCTCTGGACATTTGTCATTAAAATAACAATTAAAATAAGAACGCTGTGTCTGAAAGCTGCACCGATTTTTTAAATGGTTAAAATGAATGGTGAAAATTGTGTGTTTTCGTGTGCACTCGACCATTTCTGTGGGTGGTGTTAGATCACTTGATGAGGTCTGAACATTCTTTACGCAGAAACTATGCCGCAAAAAGAATAAATAAAAAGCTTTCTTAAAAAGTCCAAAGAACGTATGTACGTTTTCTTAATATGACAATTAAAAACCAACAGGCTGATGAAAATGCAGGACATTTGCTCCACATGCAACGTGTGGGACAAGGGGTGAAAATGCTGTGCAGTACAACACAAAGCGGGACAGGTGGTCACCCTATATGAAAGTCATCTTGTCAGTATCTGTGTTTGCGCACATTGTAAATACAGTCAATGGAAACATCAATTTTGCAAAAACTCCAATATACTGTGGTTTTTCATGCAATTCGAAAAAGGAATTTTTGCAAAACTGCAATGGAAACAGTTGTTTTTGCATTTACAGCTCACTTGCTGTATGTAAAAGTCACAAGATCATTCTTTAATGTACCAATACCTTCAAGATACACCTCATACGTGACTGCTAAGAAGTATAAGAGGCTTTCCTTACCTCCTTCCTCTTTGCGCTGCTTTGGTGAAGATACACGTCTATGTCTCCTTCGATTAAAAATAATGGCTAGTGCGGTGGGTGCGATATACATAAATCTACCAACATCAGCCGTCACGACTTATCACAAGAAGAAAAAATGACTTTTTAGGGCCAGATTTACTAACTGTATGCGTCAGCGCAAATTGTCTTTTGGTGTTAAAATAGTTCTCTCAGGAACAACAAGACGCAAAGTGAAGAATTGGCGCTGAAAAGGCGCGGAACACAGTTATTTTTGCAACTGACCTTATAGAATATGCATTTGTAGGAATTTCCCTTTCAGGTGTAAAATTTATGGGAGGAGAGTATTAAAATTAATGAAATGTAATTGGCGCGAATGGCCTTGTGGTTCGTGCGCCGACATATAGCGCCATTGCACTGTGGGCGTCCTGAGTTTGAATCCCAGCTTGTGGACCTCCCCCTCTCTCTCTAAAAAAAAAAAAAA
Source organism: Labeo rohita (assembly GCF_022985175.1). Classification (NCBI taxonomy): domain Eukaryota; kingdom Metazoa; phylum Chordata; class Actinopteri; order Cypriniformes; family Cyprinidae; genus Labeo; species Labeo rohita. The sequence goes on along the minus strand of NC_066889.1, from coordinate 4,695,681 downwards.
AAAAAAAAAAAATCTGGCCCTAAGTCACATTACATCGGTTAATGGAAAAGCCATCATTGTGCAGTTGTTTTTTGAATCGACATTTATAAAATATCACAGAAGTTTTACACAAATCTGTAATAGAAACGTATGCATCCTCATGTGCATCCAATCACTTGTTTCATTCCTAAATAAATCAGATTGTTTGAATAAATGAGTTGAGTTACTGATTAAATGACTTACTCATAATGTCACCACCTATAATGTGACCTACAGAAGGAGGAAAATGAAAATCCCCACCACTAATGCACAAACTGACAGTCTGAAATGAGAAAATTAAAATAAATGGAGCGATACAAAAAGGAAAAACTTGTGGGCTAGAATTAACTGTATGTGGTTTAATATGATAACAAAAATCCAAATGTTTTTGTTTTATGAAGCGTAAAAACATATGTATGAGATGAACAAACGCTTCCCCTGAAACCCTCTCACACTGGCACTGGGCCACTGGACCATCCTGTTGGTCCCTGGAAACTCTTTTTTCCACCAGACTGCTTTTCATAGCCTAACAAAACCAAAACGAAACATCCTCTTAGCTGACATGTTCTTTTGTCTCTGAGTCAAACACAAAGTATATATGCCTTCCTAAAGATATGTCAAATTCACGGTTTTATTGACAGTGACAACTCCCTCCCCCCAGCAGAAACAATTTTGCTGGGTGAATCCCCTTGTGTTGGAGTGCAGACCCAGATGAAGGCGGTAAACACTCGGTAGCCTCTCGTCGCGCTGGATAACCGTCTGGCAGTAGGGGCAGATGTACCCTGTGGACTCCCTGCGAGGGATCCACCCTTACCTCCCCCTTTATCTCATTCTCCTCTCAGCTCAGTCTGTGAAAAGTGATAAATGCCCTGCTTTTGTGCACGTACACACACATTTGGGAGAGGATTTCATCTCTTCTAGCTCTGGTCTCCAGTGGGCTGCAGTGTTAGTTAAGGAGGAGGTGATGGAACTGCTGCCCTGAACGCATTACAGCCGCATCTCCTAAATATATCCCATATCCAGAGCCACAAGTCTAGTGTATCCCCAACAGAAAGAGAGGCATAAATCGATGCTAAATTAATAGGATGCATGGATCTGTCCCATAACATTTACACGTACAATCTCAATCAACTTACATTTCCATGTGAAGTCAACATGAAATCAGAACAGACCCTTTTTACTTTGTAAATACACATGTTTGCACCCAAAAAATTTAAATGCAAAGAAACTGAAATATTTTTGAGTCTGTGATTGATTCAGAAGTGCATTCATACATTAAATCTATGCTAAATGACAAATTTACAGGTAGTCTTGCCTTGAAAAACATGCTATTGGTTAAACCAAAAGTTAACATGTTGGTCCAATTGCCTGTGTTTACACTGTTTGTAAAATCAACTTACAAACTGCTTTGATTTCATGTGGTTTTCAGTGTCTTATCCTCCAGATTTCAAGCTTCATCCTGGACATCTGTTCTTTTGGCAATAATGGCACCCACAGGGCATTAACAGTTTCTATAAGCTTTGAATAGTTTATTCCGTTTCAATGAAATCTAGGAATTGCAACTCCCACTCCCATAATGCGATTTTTAACGTCGACCTCCTCAATCTCCCATTATGTGAGGGTGAAGAAAATAAGGCATTATTCTGCGATGACTGGATTAGAGTACAACTGGGGTTGAATATTGACATCTTTCTGAGTGGATGACTGCTGGATAAATCAATATCATAATTACTGAATTCTCAAACAGGAATAATCCTTTAGCACAGCTATGTAGTTGGATAAAAGGGAAAGTATATTATACAATATTTACCTGGATCTTTTGATCTGCAGTTAATAAATTGCAATTAATTCATTTTCAACAATCAAATAATTGTAATTCATGAATAATCACTCATTAAATGAGTGCCACAGATCATTATTTAGGAGCATGTGTGCTAACTGCCAGGTCATGGATCTGACAAGTCAAGGCAATGTGTAAATTACAGAGTTCAATTACACTTTTTCTCAAATGCCCCATGCCAGAGATAAACGTATTTGCATTTTTGAGCTTCAAATCAGCTGCCAGAAAACGACAGGGGTGAGACACACTTTCCAAGATTTTCTCAAAAGCTAAGGGTTTTGAAATTTTTATGCCGCCTTCTTCCAAACATTATAAAATCACAGAAAAATGGTGGTAAAAATGTAATCAATTACTCAATGTCTCCTGGGCAGCTGCCAAAAACTGCCCTTATACTTTGAAAGCAGAAGAGGAAATGCCAAAAACAATCCTGCCTGGCATCAATCTAATGATTCCCAAGAGAGAAGGCCACAGTATCAACACAACATTAACATTTGACATTTATCAGCTGCCCCCAGCTGTAGCAGCAGGTCACCTCTGGACACGTTCACTTCCACAGTGTGAATTGTGGGTCCATACTGAGAGATGCACAGGCTTCCTCCACTCTCACACCTTCAACTACAGCCATCAAACATTCAATGAGAAAATACTACCCAAACCCCCTACCTTGTCATCTGTATTTGGCGAGATATGAAACCCCATCTTCCAACCTATAATCCTCCTCTGTTGTGCCAGGAGTGCCCACTTCCACTAGGGAACCAATGGCTGCCAAATTACAACAGAGCTTGACCTTATTTTTTTTTTTCTTCACATACTGGAGCCAACAGATTAAGACCCACTTTTCCTTATGCTTGGGGAGTGTCAGAGTTCTGTGTGCCATTTGGACTGTTTATGTTTGTTTTTCCCATTGTGCCCATATTTGGTTCTTCCTGTCCTCATTTTGTCCTGATTAGTTTATTTACTACACCTGTCTGTGTCTTAATCACCACCCTTTATAAGTCTGCTTGTGATTTGAGTTTGCTGTCGGTCCTTGACGTTATTTGGATGTGTGTGGATTATCGTTCTGTTCCTGCCTGTTCCTGCCTGTTCCTGCCTGTTCCTACTAAGAGTTATATTAAATTGTTATTTGTATCGTATCTCGTCTCTCGACTCATCTATCCAGCACGTACCGTGACAGAAGGACCGACCCTACAGTTTATCCCCGGCGTTTCCCTGCTTTATTTTTTCCGTTTTTTTTTCTCAGTGTTTGTTTTTTTGTTTTTCGTTATGGATAACCCTGCTGTCCTCCTCCTTCTCCTGGAGCAGGGGAATCGCTCTCTCGTGGACCACACTAGAGACTTTGTCCACCTCGTACCACTCACACACTTCCCGGACAGCAGCCTTTGCACATTTTACCGTGCAGGACTGAACATCGCCACGAAAGCGCAGCTGTCCGGGGAGGGTCCACGAGAGAGCTTCGCCGACTACATGGAGTGGGTGCTAAATTAATAGGATGCATGGTGTCCTGTAGATCTTCGTTGACCGCGGAGGATGACACCAGCCCCACTCAAGACCCAGAGCCCAGCCAACCAGCACCCCGACACGCGGAGTTTGAGCCCGAGCCCACCGCGGATGACGAGCCAGAGCCACGAGCGACAGAGCTAAAGATCGCCACAGAGCCAGAGCCCTACACATCCGATCAGGTGCGAGAGCCGGCTACATCTACCATGACGGGGAGTGCAAGATGGAGCAAGTGAGGGCTATGGAGAGCCCTGCCCACTGCACCACTGCTGGGGGTGAGCTGGATGATAACTCTGGGGACTTGATTGACTTTTCTACGGAAGATCTAGAGGATAACTCTGGGGACTTGATTGACTTTTCTACGGAAGATCTAGAGAATAACTCTGGGGATTTAATAGACTTCTTTACAGAAGTATCTACCTGTCTCGTTATGCCTGCCTGTATGGAATCCCCACCCACCCTCCCTCTTCTGCCTATGTCAACATCTGTCTGCTCACCGCTGTCCCCTGACAGCCCCTCTGCTCACCCTCAGCCCACCACCTGTGCAGTGGGTACGCCGCGGGTCTGCCAGCTTCCATCGGCGTCAGGGCTGGAGGATCCCTCATCTCCGCCTCCAGCCTCAGAGTCCAGAACTCCGCCTCAGCCCTCCGACCCTGCGGCTTCACCACGGCTCTCAGCGCCCTCGTCTCCATCGTCGCCCATCGGTCCACCAGCTCCACCGGGCTCCCTCGTCTTTCCGGCTCCGCCCTGGTCGGTCGTCGGCCCTTCATCACCTCAGGACTCTGTTCCTACGGCTGCGCCTCGTCACTCCGTCCCACCGGCTCTGTGGACCTCCTTCCTCCCTCTGGCACAGCCTCCATCCTCTGTCGCTCCGGCTCCGCCGCGGACCTTCGGATCTCCGCCTACGCCTCGGTCGCCAGAGCCTAGGGCTCCGCCTTGGCCCTCCGGATCCTCGGTGTCGCCCTGGATCTTCGGCTCTCCGTCTCCGCCTCGGGCTCCTCCGCCAGCTCCTCCGCCAGCGGCTCCGCCTCCGTCGGTCGCCCCCTGGAGTCGTCAGCCTTTTCTCCACCATGGCTCCTCCCTCCGTCGGCTCCACCGTGGGTCGTCATGATGGCTGTGGTCTGGGTCTCGCATGGCTCCTCCTGCTCCGGGTCCCTCCTGAGTTCTCCCTGGCTCCTCCCTCCGTCGTCACCACCCTGGACTTTGTTTATTGTCCTCCTCCCGGAAGACCGTCCGCCACCAGAGCCTCCTCCCACAATGACTTTATTATTTTTTTCCCTTTCCACGCCGCGAGGTCGCGCCTTCCGGGAGGGGGAGTAATGTCAGAGTTCTGTGTGCCATTTGGACTGTTTATGTTTGTTTTTCCCATTGTGCCCATATTTGGTTCTTCCTGTCCTCATTTTGTCCTGATTAGTTTATTTACTACACCTGTCTGTGTCTTAATCACCACCCTTTATAAGTCTGCTTGTGATTTGAGTTTGCTGTCGGTCCTTGACGTTATTTGGATGTGTGTGGATTATCGTTCTGTTCCTGCCTGTTCCTGCCTGTTCCTGCCTGTTCCTACTAAGAGTTATATTAAATTGTTATTTGTATCGTATCTCGTCTCTCGACTCATCTATCCAGCACGTACCGTGACAGGGAGAAGGAGACGCAAATGGGAGGAATCGCATCTTTCAATAGCTTTTGGAGATTTTGGACGTTGCTCATTCAAGAAAATAGGTCAGGGCTTTCCATACCTTCCAGCAGGGTTTAGCTTCAGCGCTAATTAAGCACACCGGAACCAGTTAATCAAGGTCTTGAAGATCACTAGCTGTATTTAAAAACTCTGTCCTTGAGGGCCAGTGTCCTGCAGAGTTTAGTTTTAACTTGCCTCAACACACCTGTCTGAAAGTGTCTAGTATGCCTAGTAAGAGCTTGATTAGCTGGTCCAGGTGTGTCTAATTGGGGTTGGAGCTAAACTCTGCATGACACTGGCCCTCCAGGACTGACTTTGGGCACCTCTGGTCTAATATAAGAGTGTCAAATTGTGCTTCTGGAGGGTCACTGTCCTGCAGAGCTTAGCTCCAACCCTAATTAAAGGAGAAGTCCACTTCCAAAACAAAAATTTAAAGATAATGTACTTACCCCCTTGTCATCCAAAATGTTAATGTCTTTCTTTCTTCAGTCGTAAAGAAATTATATTTTTTGCGGAAAATATTTCTGGATTTTTCTCCATATAATGGACTGATATGGTGCTCCGAGTTTGAACTTCCAAAATGCAGTTTAAATGCAGCTTCAAGCGATCCCATATGCAGTTGTAAAAGATCCCAGCCGAGGAAGAAGGGTCTTATCTAGCGAAACGATTAGTTATTTTCATTGAAAAAAATACAATTTAAATACTTTTTAATCTCAAACGCTCGTCTCGTCTTGCCCTGCCTGAACTCTGTGTATTCTGGTTCAAGACAGTTAGGGTATGTCGAAAAACTCCAATTGCATTTTTTCCCTTAACTTCAAAACTCATTTCAAAATCACCCTACATCGCTGCAGAAGTACCGACCCAGACTATGCAAACTGAACATGCAAAGAAGATCAAACACCCTTAACAAAAAAGGTAAACAGCGATATAGGAGTTGAGGGAGAACATTTTTTAACAATTTTGATGTTGAGGGAGAACATGAGATGGGAATTTTTCAACATAACCTAACTGTCATGAACCAGAAAAAAACAGAGTTCAGGCAGAGCAAGACAAGACGAGCGTTTGACATTGAAAACCCTGCTGGAAAAACTAGCTAAAACCAGCTGGTTTTAGCTGTTCATCCAGGCTGGTCTTAGCTGGTCAGCAAGCTAAAACCAGCTACTTCCAGCTAAACCAGCTAAGACCAGCCAACCAGACTACTGGTTTTAGCTGTTTTTTTTTCAGCAGGGAAGTATATAAATTGTATTATTTTTATGAAAATAACCAATCGTTTCACTAGACAAGACCCTTCTTCCTCGGCTGGGATTGTTTACAACTGCATTTGGGATCATTTGAAGCTGTATTTAAACCTCATTTTGGAAGTTCAAACTCAGAGCACCATAGAAGTCCACTATATGGAGAAAAATCCCGAAATGTTTTCCTAAAAAAACATCATTTCTTTAATGAAGACAGAAAGACATGAACATCTTGCAATCAAGGTCTTTAGGACCTCTGCTAGAAACCTTCAGGTTGGAGCTAAACTCTTGGCACTTCAGCAGAATTAGACACTACACTATCTCATGGCAAAAACGTACCTGTGGAAACTTTTTCACAAGACGTGAAATACATACCAATAAGAACATATCACTGCAGTTTCCAGCATAAATGAACACTAGGGGCCAGATTTACTAACAGCTTGCACCAAAACCATCTTTTGGCATTAAAATAGTACTGTCAGGATTTACTAAAGACGCAAAGTGAAGAATTAGTAATGAAAAGGTGAGGACAGTTATTTTTGTGCCTGACCTTATTGAATATGCATTTGTAGGAGTTTCCCTATCAGACACCTAATTTATGGGAGGAGAGTATTAAAACGAATCACACAATGTGATTTACTAATGTTTGCGGTCATCAAATTCTAATCAAGTTGATTAGACACTCACGGTCCAGCAGAATCTACATTTCTGTCATGACAACTCTCGGAGGGATTGTCATGGTAATGTACATGACAATGTTAATGTATTTAGTCTTGGCAGAATAGATCTGCTACGCTGCTGCTGCTGCTGCTGCTGCAGAGCAAGTACCGAGACTTGCTATTGCCAACACATCCACAACAAGTAATACTGCTGCTGCACATATAACATATATGAATAACCCTCCATACAGCATACATGAACCACCTTGTAGCAGATCTATACAGGTGGAGCCGGGGAAGGTGGAGGGCTTCTGAAGTAAGCTGCAAACTGCTACGGCAAGCTACGGCAAATCATTTCATATGATATATAGTATGAAAGAAGGAATATTTGGACGCAGTGACTAGAAACCTCTAAGCAGATGTGTTGGAGCTTAACTCCAACTGCAGGAAACTGGCCTTTCAGGAAGAGGATTGAACAGCCCTGACAAAGGTTTTGTATTTATACAGTATGTGTATTGCCAAGGGGCATTGTAAAAACTGCTTTAAAAGGACTCTGCTTACCCTCAGAGCTGTGATGGTGGTGGGGTCCCGTATCCTGCCTTCTTCATCCTTCAGATTGTAGCCCTCTGGTCGTTTGTCTCGTTCGCTGATTTTCCATAGCTTCACAGTTTTATCTGGGAACAGAGATAGGCGAGACAATCTGTAAGGTGGAAGCAGGGTTTGTGATGTAAGGAGCAGAGAAAAACTCAGCAGATTCACTGGAAAGAGGCCAGAAAAGAGAGTGAACATAGCTGGCACAACAAAACAGACAGGAGTTAAATCAACTAAGATCAATATCTCCCAATTAACCTGATTGGACTGTTGTTTGCATGCCGAACCGCTCTAAAGTGTCCTAAAGCAGGACTACAACTTCATAAGAGCCATCCATCTTTGCAAAACTGATGAATGTGAGTTTGTGTCTGAGGAATTGTCTGATGGCTGCAGCTACTCTGCCGAAAAACACAGCAGAAATCTTTAGCTGCCTAACTGCTCAAATAGACCCTGTAAGTCAAAAGTTTACATGCACTTTGTAAAATCTGCAAAATGTTAATCAACAAATTAGAGGAATCATGCAAAATGCATGTCATTTTCTTTAGTACTGACTTGAATAAGACATTTCACATAAAATACATTTACATATAGTGCATAATAGAAATTAATAGTTGAATTTAAAAAAATGTCCCCATTCAAAAATTTACATACACTTGAATAAATTTAATTTAATATTGTGTTGTTACCTGAATAATCCACAGCGTTTTTTGTTTAGTGATAGTTGTTCATGAGTCCCTTGTTTGTCCTGAACAGTTAAACTGCCTGCTGTTCTTCAGAAAAATCATTCAGGTCCCACAGATTCTTATTTATTAATTTTTTTGTGTATTTGAACCCTTTCCAACAATGACTGAATGATTTTGAGATCGATCTTTTCACAGTGAGGACAACTGAGGGACTCGTATGCAACTATTACAGAAGGTTCAAACGCTCACTGATGCTCCAGAAGGAAACATAATGCATTAAGAGCCAGGGGTTAAAACTTTTTGAATGGGAAGATGAAAATTTAAATTTAACTTATTTTGTCTTCTGGGAAACATGTAAGTATCTTCTGTAGCTTCTAAAGGGCAGTACTAAAGGAAAAAAAATAGGCAAAATAAGAAAAATGTACACATCATTCTGTTCAAAAGTTTTCACCCCTGGCTCTTAATGCATCGTTTTTCCTTCTGGAGCATCAGTGAGCATTTGAACCTTCTGTAATAGTCCCTCAGTTGTCCTCAGAGTGGAAACATGGATCTCAAAATCATATAGTAATTGTTGAAAAAGGTTTAAATACACAAACATGCTGTAAAAACAAAGAATTTGTGGGACCTGAAGGATTTTTCTGAAGAACAGCGGGCAGTTTAACTGTTCAGGACAAACAAGAGACTCATGAACAACTATCACTAAACAAAAAAACACAACATGATTCCTCTTATTTTGATACAATAACATTTTTCAGATTCTGCAAGGTGTATGTAAACTTTTACTTGTAAATGTAAAATGTATATTTTCAGTTCCGTGTTGTGACTAGCTAGTCTTTTTAAAAGTAAGAAGCATTATATCAGATATGAAGAAAGCTCACCATTGGTGGACAGGAGGAAATAGGCGGCATTCTGTTGTGGCAGCCAGCGTATTTTGTTGATCTTCTCCTCAATCTCCAGACTTTTCAAGTAATCAAACTCGGGCTCGTGGCTCTGAAAGGTGCTGTAAACATTGTACTCCCCCCGACGGTGAGGCTGGTTCTTACTCTGCAATGATGTAAGTGTTTATGGGTTAAGCCAAGATGAAAAAATAGACATTTATATAAATATGTATGGTGTTTCACTGCCTATTTCATGCGTACCATGCATGACAAATGCATCCCACATTAGCAGAGGATTGCATTTACAATTCATACAGTGCTCTAAACTGCTTGAACCTAATTATACATATAGCACATAATTATAGGCAGCAAACAAATTATAACTGACAATTTCAGCATAAACACTGGCCTATGTTAAGTCCCCCTGTGTTACAGTCAAATATGGAATGTGTGTTGATTTTTCTTTGTTGCTGCAAGCCGTGAAATATAAGCGGAGCAGGTCAGGATTTCAATGCACAAAGGTGGTCCGGGTTAGAGGAATATCTCAATACCGATCAGAGCGTGGAAACCTTCAGGGTCACTTCTCACCTTGGGAAGCGTCTAAATCAATAAGCAGAACTCAGACAGACCGAGAAAGGACGAGGGTATTAATGGAAACAGATTTCCCCTCGGCGGGAGGGAGGGGGTTAAAGGGGGTCTGAAACAGAGTGGGGCATGAATCATGGTGCGAGGATTAACAGACACCATGAAATCTCTTTAAAGATGATGCGAGAGTGAGATGAGGAGGGGCGGACGACGGGGTATTCACACTTTTGTACTGCTAGACAAAACATTGAGGGGTTTTTAGATCTGATACAGTTCAAGACCAACTCACAAAAGCACAAATTTAGTCAACAGAGGATAAACTGTAAATTTAGGATGAGTATGTGTAGTACCATATTTTCTAGCCTAAATTTAGACTCTAATTTAAACGCTCTATTGAAAGGGGCATGTCTGCTGATATTTTAAAAGTAAACACCCACTGCTATGATCTTTGCATATGAAACGAGCATTACATGTGAACTCTTGGGAAGCCTTGTAGCAGTAATACCCTTTAGATTTTGGAGAATACAATGTCTAAGCCAAATTACCTCCTGTTCCCTCTGGAAGACCACCACTCGTCCACCTTTGTCCCCAGTGGCCAGAAGTTCTCCTGTCGAGTTGAACTCAACTGTGGATATGATGTCAGCTGTAAGAGAGGCATAGAAGATGATATATTAGAGCTTCAAGAATTTCCCTTTAATAATCTACAATGAGACATTTTTTTAAAATAAATATTTTGATGTATTTATAATATCTCTGAATCTCTGACAGATGTTTTTGCTTTAAATAGTAAACCTGTTGTTCAACACTTTTAAAAAAAATGAAAAGAATTGTTCACATTTCATTTGATTACATTTTAAAAGATTAATTTAAATTGTTAAACCCTTATGAATTCATTTGATTACCCACCATTTTTGTTCATTTGAATTACATAAAAAAACAGAATACAGAAAAATTAAGAGGCAACACAAAACATTGTTATCAGACATGTTATATTATTAGACACCCTTTTTGAGCACAATTAAACCATTCCATAAAAAAATGTAAAAACTTAAATCAAAAAAAAAAAAAAAAAAAATAAAACTGATTTCAACTAGATAGTTCACAGCTGTTTTGAGACCTGCCCGACCATCTCATGTCAAATGTGATGAAACGCTCACCATGCACTCTTGAAATGCTCTCCCTGTCTGCCACCATTTCATTGAAATGTAAATATCACCAGATATCGCCCACTACCATTATCCATCCAAATATCATCTTCAAAAGCCAGAAAGATCTGGAGACCTTTGAAATGACATGTGAAGCAAACATTGAAAAATTCTAGGTTGACAAAGAGATCATACTGGACAAGCAGCAGATATCACGGCCAAATACAATGCTCTCCCTGGGATGAATGCATGACATCAGATACCAAGAGAGATTTCAGGCCATGAGCAATTCAGTTCAAGTCAATTCAACATGCAATTGTATGAAAAAATCCTGTGTGTATGTTTATGAAGGACATCATCAAAGATTAGACACACAACTCTCATTCTGGTCTGCATATAAAAAAAAAAGGGAGATGAGATGATCTCAAAAGAAACAAGATAAGATGACATGTAGCGGACTGACTGCTTTAAGACAGACTATACTGAACATAGTATAGACTATACTAAGGATAATGTTTCAGGTTACGCATATAACCATGGTTCCCTGAGAATGGAACGAGAAGGGAACATCCTCTAGCGGTCGCTATAGATAGGACGCAGTGTCTCGTTTCCTTCTCAGGGAACCATGATTACTAAGGATGTGACAAGATCTCGCAAGACACATCAGATCTTGTGAGATCTCGTGACGATATCCCTGAAAACATTTTGCAGTGTTTACATCCGAGCTGCACGATTAATCCTTAAAATATTGAGATCTTGATTCAAACACTCACGCAATCTTATTTCTGAATTTACGATTTAGCTATGTCTATTAGGACTGTTCCACATCGCGAGTGTCAGTGGAGCGTGAGAAACATGTTTTGTCGCTGCCCATGTTAATGAATCAGAGGGTCGGGGTAAATGTGAACGCAGAAAGAGCAACACAAACAGTCTTTTCAACTACATTATAGTCATTATTTCTGTGTTACAGACATTTAAATAATAGAAGTACTTAGATAAACGTTTATAGTTCGGGTATAAACACATTGTCTACAGTACCGATCAAAACAAAAATATCTTAACACTTGTATGTATTGTAATGCTTATCCTCTTCCGCCAGGAGGTGGCGACAACTGCCCGTTTAAAAAAAAGTATGTCACTGAATCATTCATTCAGGAAATTTTAATAGTCAAAGAAGACTTAATGAAGTGAGACCCTGACTCCCTCATTACATATTTTTTTTAAAGCAATGAACAGTTTGTCCGAACCACTAGTAAATTATGTTTTTTTTTTTTTTTTTTTTTTTTCTTCTAACCTTTTTTATCCAGAATCGTGAAGCTCTTGTTTAAATGTTGTTTATTACTGCATATAATTCATTCAAATGAAAGTTTAATTTCATAAAGTTCAAAATGCACTGACATTGCATTTGGTCTTTTTCATTCATGAATATAAGTCTATTTTGTCTATTTCATCATTGAGGATTTCTTAAGAAAATTTTAAAAATCTTGTCTCGTCCTCGTGAACACAGTCTCGTGTCTCGTCTCGTCTCATGGGATAAGTGTCTCGTCACACCCCTAATGATTACATATGTAACCTGAAACGTTCCCTTCCGAGGGAACTTCACACTGCATCCTCTCTACAGTGACCGCTAGAGGATGCAGCTCGTAGTTCCATCTTGAAATTATTTATTGTCTGTTAAATAGACATAAGCGCATCTATACTATTATAGAAATGTTAGATGTATAATCCTTTAGAATTTTTTGGGGAAAAAATATATAAATATATATATATATATATATATATATATATGTGTGTCTGTGTGTGTGTGTGTGTGTGTGTGTGTGTGTTTATTAATATCTTATCACATAAAAGGGATAGTTCACCCAAAAATGAAAATTCTTGAGTTTACTCACCCTCAAGTTGTTCATTCTGCAAAATTGTACTTGCTTACTGATACAGCATTGCATTTGTGATGAGACACACTCAAGTACGGGTCCAGTGAAACACAAGTCATGATGAACGAACTCAAAGACTTGAATAAATGGCATGGTTGCATCAGCAAATGTGTTTTTATTTCATTTTATTTTATCTCAGCTTTTGCTTTTGAATACTATTGGTTGGGTTTAGGGTAGAGTTTAGTGAAGGTGGTATGTTATTTATCAGACACGACAGAGCATTAACTTTGTAGCGCCACTCACCAGACATTTCACTGCTGAACTGCTACGGAATACAACAACCAACATAAAACAAAATCAATTTTGGAAAAAATAGACATTTTACTTTCAAAGTGTCACGAAACATGCAAGAAGCAACATTATAAAGTTCTGTAGGTTTAGGAGGAGCCTACTCATGTAGTCCTGTCAAGCATCGATACGAGCCTATATAAGCAGCAGTCACTGCACTGTCCCAGCGACAATTCTTCTGGCATCCCTTCATCTCCCTATCTCCTCCTGTTTCTGTTATTCTCCCTCTACGTTCCCAACAATTGGGAATTGAATTCAGAGATCAAGCTGAGCTTTGGATTCAAGTCTCCATTGAGGAGCCAAGTTTGTTCTCCATTAGCTCCATTAACCATAAGGACTGAATGGGCAGGCGAACTTATGAAATATCATTTTGCACATTTTTACAATGAGCCAGGGTTGATAATAGCACACCTCTCCTAGAAAAGTCACACGATTTAAAGTGCTGTAGCACAAATTTTGCAGGATGAGTTGACCATCGCAGTTTATACTTAGGGGTTTGTTTTTAGAAAACATCAGTAATGCACATTTATCATCTACTAAATGATGGTCTACTGGAGCTAGTCTCCTTCTCAATACCCAACATGCTCTGAACTGTAAATGACCCAGATCCAAACCTACAAAGATTCTTGACACTTCAAAGAGCTGCATAGCTGGATGGCTCCCATTGTGGGATGACACTGTGTCTAATCGCCAGCCCACCGCCAAAAGAAAGTGGGCCAGGGTGGGACGCTTAATTAAGGCTGTGCTACTAACGACAGACAAGCCAAAGTAGAAGCAAATCCGGTTCCTTTCAGACTGTCGGTATTGTCTGCTTTATCTTGAACGTATACACACATCATTCGACGTGTCTAGGCTGTCTTATAAATGTCTTGCTGTGCTAGCGGATGACTTCTGTTAAACGTTACAAAGCTTCACAGAAAACAAAAAACTGACTGGCATTGTGTACATGCTGTTCTTGCAGGAGTCGGGTGTTTGCTTCCAGCTATCTGGGTTTTCTGTATATTTCGAGGTACCCTCATCTTTCCCAGAGCCAAGACCCAAATAAGCTGTAAATTCAAGCTATTTTCTGACCTAGCTAGTGCACATCAACAGTTTTAAGACCGCAAGCACACTATCTCGCTGCTACATAAGTGAATGGTAAAAGACGTTACAGTGCAAAGTTCATTAGCAAACACTGCTCTGTCTCCCTCTGCTGTGCGCGTCCCGATCGATTCCTACCTTTGACACATCTTCCTTGGTCTTCCTCAAGGAGATGCATCTGTTTCTCTGTCTTTGAGATGCACTGTTGCTATGCAATCCTTACTGTGAACAGAAAGGGTTGTTTCTGCTTCGATAACCGCCGTTTTCCTTCTCTCTCTCACTCTCTGTTTCTCTATCACGCAGGTATCGCTATTTCACGATACGTATCATCTCACAATTCGCCAGCTCTCCCCACACAATCGCAAAATGAGTCCAGCACTCCCGAAATAGTCTGCTTGGATTCATTTGCATAAATCCCAAACAAATACAGAAGAAATGACTTCTAAATATTTGCTTTTATCCATCTCAAGGAGTGAATAAACGAGAGAGAGAGAAGCTAGACACAGAAAGATGGAGAAAGAGAGACAGAGAGAGAGACTAAGAAAAGGAACAGGGAGTGAAAAGGCTTGTTGTTTTTTCACCCCGATACACCTCTCTGGGCTTTTATATTGTCTGCATGGTGAATTTAAGTGCAGCGTTTCCATGACAACCGTTCTTTGGACTAAAACAAGCACTGTGTGCAATTCTTGCAAAGACTTTGTTCATGTGGTGTGAACTGGCATCGCACTGACAGAATTTAGAGCAGTCGGGGAAATCTTACGGAGCGTACAGGTCACATTTCATCTCGAATTTAAAACAAAGAAACTCAAAATCAGATTTTTCTTAAGAAAAAAAAGCCTTCTTTAGGATCAGTAAGAATTTGTACACTGTGGTATTGTACACATGCATCCCCACCCAATTTTCATTGTTTACAATGTTTAATTTATGCCTGTTTAAATAAAAATAAGTCTTACAGCTATACTTACTGTAATATAGGAAAATACTGAATAACAACAATGAGAATTGAATGAGATAAAACAATAAAAGTAAAAATGAAAAAAAAAAAACATTAAAGATTTAATATAAATAAAAGGTGGTGAAAAGTGTTTTTACTTTGTTACTAAAGAGCATTTTTCCAGTCTCTGTATGCACACTGTAAACTTTTAGTTTTACTTCACAACATCCCAGACCATAATATTGTAATTTTTACTCCAATACATTTCATAAAATCATATCATTTGTGACCCTGGACCACAAAACCAGTCTTAAGTCGCTGGGGTATATCTGTATTTGTAGCAACAGCCAAAAATACATTGTATAGGTCAAAATGATTGATTTTTCTTTTATGCCAAAAATCATTAGGATATTAAGTAAAGATCATGTTTCATGAAGATATTTAGTAAAATTCCTACTGTAAATATACCAAAACTTAATTTTTGATTAGTAATATGCATTAGTAAGAGCTTGATTTGGACAACTTTAAAGGTGATTTTCTCAATATTTAGATTTTTTTGCACCCTCAGATTCCATTTATTCAAATAGTCATATCTCGGCCAAATATTGTCCTATCCTAACAAACCATACATCAATAGAAAGCTGTTTATTCAGCTTTCAGATGATGTATAAAGCTCAATTTCGAAAAAAATTGACCCTTATGACTGGTTCTGTGGTCCTTGGTCACATTTCTTGTTATTTCAAACTGAAGTAATTGCCACCCCTTCTGAGACATAAGAGCAATGTCCGATTTCTGAATGCGCAATTAAGCTGTTAAATCTGTTTGCAAATCATACTGAACAACTTATTTGCGAATCTGACTAATCTTACACAAGCTGTTCTTTAGTCAGGAACTCACAGATACATTAAAACATTACTAAGGGTAAATTACTAACGCTTTCAGATATTGGTGAACTAAATCTACTGTAAAAGGCTGAGCTGTTTGCAAACAATGCATAAAATGCTTGCATGTGGACATGTCTAGTCTATACGGTGTCCGCTCTTTTAGGCAAAAAAATGCAAATTAATGTCCACACATCTTCAGTTTCTGAGATAAAATAAGTATGTTTGCATAGTGTTCCTCTTAAAATGTTACACGATGCCTGCACATTGTATTTTATACTTTTTGACGGCACACATTTACACAAATTTCATTTTCCACCTTTTGAAAAATACTATATAGTATTTTTTTTATACATTTAATGATTTAATGTTTAATGTTTTGATAGTGTATAATATATTTTGGTAAAAAAATAAATAAATAAATGTTTTGCTTATTTGCAAATCAATACATATTTAATATCTGTATAAATCTTTTTTGACTAGTGTTGGCTAGAATAAATAAATGTTTCATCTATCAGTACTTTTTTACTTGTAATACTAAAAATCACACACTTTTACTCAAATAAAATTGAAACTGAGTACTTATACTAGAGCAATTTTTCTTTAGGAACACATTACTGTTACTAAAGTACTTGATTTGTGAACTTCATTCACCACTGCTAAAAAGCAATAGTTTTTAATTAGAATTTGGTTGGAAAACCTGTCACAAACAAATAGCTGCAAAATGTACTGTAGCTTTTTTTACTTCTTTTAGACTGCTTCTAAAATGCTATATCTTTGCTCTAATGATTTTTCTATTCATTTTTAAATGAATAGAAGTTTAAAATAGGGCTGGGCGATATGGCCAAAAAATGATCACAATCATTTTTTTTTTTTTTTATATCAGTCGATGTGTTCTGAAAAACTCTCTGTCTATCAATCGCAAGAATGATACTGCTGTTGCATAAAGATGTTAAGCAATGCCATTAAACTCAGACACTGTTCTGTCATGGATACGGTGCAATGAAGTTAGCCAATCACAGCAGTGGGCCTGTACTTCCAGTTCTGCAAGAGGTAACACCCCTTGAAATTGAGTAGTTTCCACAGAAAGTGATAATGAGAGAGAAAAATTATCATTTTTACGAATATTATTTTTGGTTGCAAACTTTACAAACTAATCTTGAGAAAGGGAATGTAAAAAATCTGAAACATCATTTGATGCTCAAATTATCTATTGAATTTAAATTCAATAGGGTTATTTAGACAAAAAGAAAAGCCCTCTTATGGCCTCTGGTACCACAAGTCAGCAACATCTGTATGACGCACTAAAGATCAGCCACTCTTTTGTGACATGCATTTAAAACAGCACAACTTGCATGAAAAGGAGAGTTTATGCTGCTGCGCTAACAGTGGTAAAGCTTGGCAAACACTGCCATTCTGTGACAAAAGCAGAGCCATTGTGCTGTGAGTTAATGGGTGTTCTTTCAGACTGTCAGCGGACATTTATGCCAGCACTCTTGAGTCTTGGCTGATCACCATCTAGGCCTTATGGACAATACATTTTTTGAAAAGCACATCTAAAGAAAGTGCAACACAACAGTTTTTCTGTAGAAGCACACCAAACAATACATGATTTGTGACCCACTTGGACAGATGTGCCACAGAGCTCTCATTAGAACACTTTATACTGTATCAAACACACACACAGGGACAATCACACCCACCCACACTGCTAAAACAACAGTCTATGTGAGACATATCAGAGCACACAAAGCATCATGGGGTAAAATGCTGAAGGGGCGGTGGGCTTGGAGGATAGAATAATTACATCAAAATCATATTCCGATTCCTTGCGGAAGCAGAATTCTAAATGAGTTCTCAAAGATGCAAAACACTCTGACCTAATTAGGCCCCTGGAGTACCCAGTTTTTTGACTACTTATCTCTGCATTCTTTTTGCTTATTATCAGCAGGGAATGTGGAATGGATGCAGAACACAACTGAACATTTAGGCAAAAATGAAGATGCTTGAAAGGTGGATAAAAGACTGCCTTGCTATCATATTTGTAAAACTTACGATTCAGCCGTGCGATACTGTGTTAGTAGCAACATCATGGCAGAGGAGCAAATCAGCTATAATTTTACAAATACTACTGTTTTTGTGTCAAAGAATGTAGTTTTATGAGTTTTAGGCAAGAATGTAGTTATTTAGACTTCAAATATTTGAATTTTTTATTTATTTATTTATTTTTTCAAACATGTTTTAAATATTCAAGTATATATTCAGTTTGTTTATAAATATAGCGCCTGTTTGAGAAATTGCTTCAGCATTTCCAGGGCATCAACGGTTGTTCAGCAAATGAACCCGCTCAGAACAGCCTTACCTCGGCAAAGACTTTTATATTGAAAGAGATTAAAACAAGGTTGTAAACAAGAACATTATTTTTATTTTTTAAAAACACATTGCAAGATGCAACCAACAATTGGATTGACCAGCATTGTCACTGGAAACCCCATTAAAGGAGTACTTCACTTCCAGAACAAAAATTTACAGATAATGTACTCACCCCCTTGTCATCCAAGATGTTCATGTCTTTCTTTCTTCAGTCGTAAATAAATTGTGTGTTTTGAGGAAAACATTTTAGGATTCCTCTCCATATAATAGATTTCTATGGTGCCCCTGCGTTTGAACTTCCAAAATGCAGTTTAAATGCAGCTTCAAAGGTTTCTAAATGATCCCAGCCAAGGAATAAGGATCTTATCTAATGAAATGATCGGTATATCTAAAAAAAAATTACAATTTGTATACTTTTTAACCTCAAACGCTCATCTTGTCTAGGTCAGCGTGAACTGTTTCTTCTGATAATTTTTTAAAGTATATAACTTGACGATTTTGAAAAAAATGTTATTTTTGGAAAACAACTGATCGTTTCGCTAGATAGGACCCTTCTTCCTTGGGTGGGTTTACAGCCCTTTAAAGCTGCATTAAACCACATTTTTAAGTTTAAACTCAGGGACACAATAGACGTCCACTATAAGGAGAGAAATCTTGAAATGTTCTCCTCATAAAACATAATTTCTTTACTACTGAAGAAAGAAAGACATGAACATCTTTGATGACAAAGGAACTACTCCTTTAACCTTTGAAAGGATACTATGACAAAGATATTGCGTGGGCTTAGAGCCATTGCTTGCTCCTATTCGTTAAACTGTCAATTTGAGATTACAATCTGTGGCGATTTTTAAGACTCTCCATTGTTGTTTCTTATTTATTTACAAACTTGTGCTTCCAAACTGTTTTAAAAAAGCAATATTGCACTCATAGCCATATGATATAATAATAAAACAATCAATAATAAAACAGCTGTGATTACCTTTGGCACTGGGCCTATGTAACATTAAAGAACACCTATTATGCCCAAGTGTAATATTGGTCTTGGATGTCCCCAGAACGTGTCTGTGAATTTTCAGCTCAAAATACCCACCAGATCATTTATTATAACATCTGGAAAAAGTCATTTATCAATATTAGATGTCAAATGTCAATGTCAGCATGGCGCAAACTAATTTTACGAATTAAAATACTTGATCAATTAAAATACTTCAATAATGTACACACACAAATATGGTTAAAACATTAGCTAAGCGTCGGCACCGATAGCCTTGTGGGCTATTGCTCTGACATACAGCGCCTAAGTTTGAATCCTGACTCAAGGACCTTTCCCAATCCCACCCTTCTGTCTCTCTCCCACGTCGCTTCTTGTCAATTGTGATCTGTCCTATCACAATGGTGAAAATGCCACAAAAATAAATCTTAAAAAAAAAAAAAAAAAAAAAAAAAAAAAAAACATTAGCTTAGCACTATAACAACATAACATTCACAAAGCAGACTGGAGTGAAATGATTTGCGCAGACATAAATGTATTTAGGTAGATTTTGAGGTGCATTACCTTCAAAAGTAAAAGTAATCCACTGCGTTCTCAGTGGCTCAATGTTGGGAAAAAATAAAGATTCTTATGTTCAGTCTTACATCCAAACACAGAACACTGGGATTGCTTACGAGACATTGTTGATGTTACAGCTGCTCGAGTGCGGCGAAAATGGAGGACAGCGTACAACCAAACACAACTCGCTGAGGGCGGAAATTATGGCAATGCAGGACTGTCAGTTAGCAGTCGTAGGCAGGGCCTGAACAATGTGATGTCACACTGCTTTAAGAATCAAAACTGCATGCCTAATGAAACTGGTTTGGTTTAATGGGGATAAAAAAATAAGGAGCGGGTGGATTTTTATCATTGTAGGTTGGTTGTGTTTACACAACATTTTTTGATTAAACTTCATAACATTTGAAAGCTGAGATTTTGTTTCATTTCGAAGGTAACAAAGCACAAAGCTTATTAGGATTACTGGGTGGGACAGGTGCTACAAATAAATTTTTGTGACAACATAGACTAAAAGATCATTCTGTGAATTTAAGAATCAATATAATTTCATCAAAATGAAAAATGAAAATTGAAAAATCAATACTGTCAGCCAAGCCCTATCTTCCACATTTTATGTTTACCTGTGGTAGCTTCTCCACAAAATATTAGAGTCATTAGAGAAGCGCTAATGTAACGTCAGTGTTTCAGTCAATGATTTCTCGGTCAATAATTTCATTGGATCTTTAAATGGAAGTTCTGAAGGAATGATGTGAGAAAGACAGTAATGGTTAGTGTGTGTAATAATAGTGGAGGAGGTTTGGAAGGGCTGAGCAGACAGAATCACAGAGCACTGGTGTGTATTCACGGATAGCGGCTTGGCAGCCAAAGTGTTATTGGAAGCTGGATCCAACCATTATTAACACATTAGGAATGTGAGGAGCTGAATAGGAAAGCTAATTAATGGAGCAACTCGGATGAGTGCATGAGCTGAAGGCTTTGTGCATGTGATTATGCCTGTGCACTGTCAACGAGTGCTGTCAATTCATCAGGAAAGAATAAGAGCTGTAACAGAGAAATTCTGATGATTTTTTAGTAAATAAAACTGGAGGCTTACAACTGCAATACTTGTGGATTATAAAACTTCCCATGTTTGAAGGGACAGTTAATAGTTAAAAATGCAAAGTCTGTCATCAAGTACTCATCCTTACGCCATTTCAAACCCATAAAACTTAAGTTTGTATTTAAAATAAATATAACGAAGAAGATCTCCACCAAGGTCATGGAGGCATCATAAAAGTAATCCATGTTACACAAGTGGTTCAATCCCAATTTTATGGAGTGATTTGAATTTTCTTGTATGTTTTAATTTATTATTACTGCCTTTCAAGCTATCTTCTATTGGCTAAATCACAAGGCTACATCACATGGCGAAGATCTTCCCACAAAGTACTGAATTGATCTAATAAACCATCTAGGATGGTTCCAAGCGAAATCACTTGTGTGTTTGAGCTTCCAAAGAGCTTCACATAACTGACTAGCATGAAGCTTTAGAAGGCAACGTAGAATACAGCAGATAACAATGCAGTTGACCATTCTCTCAAAGCTTGGTCTTATTTGAGATCGGTTTACTAGCATATGTGCATCCCCCTCAACAATATATTCTTATGCCGTATGTTGCTTCGAGATTTCATTTTGCTGTTGTTATTGAAGTATGTATCTATCAATTTCACACCAACTCTATCTTGCTTGGTGGATCAGAGTGAGAAAATAAATCAAAAAGACAGTGAAGCCTGCAAATGCAGTTGGGTCAAAGGTCAACGTGACGTGCAGAAGGAGACCGTCCTGAAATGAAACCCCTTTTTCTAATAACGCACAGACGACTCCAGGGCTGCAATAAAACAAGCAAACCCATATAGCAGACACTGTCATCTCACATATGATTAAACATGAACGCAGGAGATTGGCTATCTGGCCATCTTTGACTCTTGATTGTGGCGAGATTGGATCCCTTGATGTCTACTATGCTCAGAAGATGAAAGGCTAAAATTAGCATAGAGAGGATGCAGACCATGATGCTAAAAATCAAATAAGAGGGTGACCAAAAAAAAGAGGTCTGATTAAGAAAAAGGGGGTGAAGTCAATACCTTTCAACCCGCTTCAAAGTGTCAGAAAATCATTTTCAAAAAAGACACATGGGTTCAGCTTGCATGCCCCCAATTCGCCAGCCTAAATTTGTCAGCAAAAGAACAAACATTAGCAGAAATGCCTCAGATTTGATCATGTTTGTTAGTAATAAATGCACTGTTATTTGCTTATTGGATAAAAGCTAAAAAAGAAGAAATTAGGGCTGCACAATATGCATTTGGTTACCATGTTGCATGTTGATTACAGCATTCAGTTGGTTTTTACTTGCAAAATTAGTTGTTGGAGTGGCTGAGCATCTGGTTGACCAATCATACATTGAGTACATGAATGCAGTGGCCTATCAGACAAAACTACAATTCTCATATTATAAGCAACAAAGCATGGATGCAATGAAAAATTGTTCTTACATTTTGAAAATATTTCTGCAGTATACACAATTTTTTTAATTGATTATTACAAATGTGTTTTGCAAGAGAGGTCACCACTTTAACTTAAAAGGGTTAGTTCACCCAAAAATTGTAACGTTTTAACAATGTCCTTGCTACGCTTCTGGGCCTTGAACGTGGTAGTTCCATTGCTGTCTATGGAGGGTCAGAAAGCTCTTGGATTTCATTAAAAAATATCTTCATTTGAGTTCTGAAGATGTATGAGGGCAAGCCAAAATGTAATATATACTGCCTTTGCAAAAACCACATAAATATCAGATGCTTTTTTTTTTAATGTGCTGGTAACATAACATAAATTAGCAATTCAGTATCATGTTAATTCAGATACTGGCTTTCCTGTAGCTCAACAGTTCAATTCCAAGGAAAAACAACTGATTAAAAAAAAAAAAAGTAAATGTGCATCTTGAATGCAATGCAGGTTGCTTTGGATAAAAGCATCTGCCAAATGCATACATTATTGGTACAACAGTAAAGAAGAGAAGGACACAGGGAAGACAGCTTGTAGAGTTTAATGCAATGCTAAACAACGGCACGGGAAAGAGATTAGTGCTGTGAGGCATCTGAATTATGTGCGTCAGAGGGATTGACTCTGGGATAATCGTACCGGGTGTGCCCTGACGCTGTTTCAAAGACAACAGTGAAAGGCTATGAACTCTGCCTAATATAAAACCTACGGTAATATACGCTAATAGACTAATTAACTCATTTAAACCCACCAGCTTCACAGACATTTGACATCGTGCATGAATCACAATAAGGTCATCACAGAAGTTAGCTTTGTTTCCTGTCGTGTTGATCTGCTGCATTAAGTGGCTTAGACAGAAGTTTCTAATCTTGAGTTCTGTGTGGAACAGACAGCCATCCATTCTCTCTGGAGTTATAAATAACTGACCCGCACTAGCCTGCGGCCATATCACAGATTACCGTAGGCACGTATTCGTCTGGACAAGAGGATCGCAGGAGCGGGGACAGATCTCTCAGCTCCTGGGACAGATCCATCTAACTAGTCCACTTTGTCCAACACAGGGACAGGTAACGTCTGGCCTTCAGATCATATTTAAAAGAGCGCTGCAAGGCTATTTGAGAATGCAAAACTTTGAGTAAAAGCAATTAAAAATAAAACAATAAAACTAATTTAATTAAACATTAAATTACTTAAAACAAGATTCATGCAAAATGAATTAAAAGTCTCTTTATTGTACCAGCTGTACTAAAAAAGCCAATCTAGCATGTCATCATTACTTTGATACAATGCAAACAAAAATCGGTGCCCTTCGATTATGCATGATATTTGCCCAACAGTTCTTTTGCTGCATTACTATAGAAATGGACATAATAGACTTTCGGGCATCGGAAGCCATGCATTGTACAACCAGAGGTCAACATGTGTTTGAGAAACTCATTTCGGAGCTACCATGAGAAAAGTTAAATATGGATTGAAACGGAAATTGTGGTGATCGTCTTTTTTATATTGTGGCTTTCAAAGGAGGAATGTAAGAGAAAATAAAATACTTCATGATATTGCTAAGCCAAATTATTTAATGAATCATGGATCTAGTGACATTAAGTACCTTTCAAAGCTTCAGGGTTCCAATCAGCTGGTATCAAGTGTTAAATCATTCAAGGTCGAATTGAAATTATGGCAACTGTAACTTCCTCTGAAGGGCCGTTAAGAGAAAAAGGTTTACCGCCCTGTGAGGCAAGTTTAATACTTATATCTGCCATTGTGGTTTGGATCTGTCGCTTTTGACTAAAAGCAATTCAAGGCTTTTTAAAAGGTTGATTTTAAAAGTTGATTCACCAAGAGGTCAACGAGGGCTACCATTTTGAACTGTCCATGTTAAAAACTAATTTGACTAGTATAAACCACACTATTTATTGTAGCCACAAGCTGATAGTGATATGCTGTAGTTTCTTCTGTGTTTACGAGGGGTGTAATGGTACACAGAAGTCACAGTTTGGTAAGGTTCGATATAAGTTTGGTACAACGAGAAATTTATTTTTTCATTTATTTTGAACAGACAGTAGTGCTACATGAAGCATGAGCAGTTGTTTTTTATTTGAATTAAATTGTATAGTTTCAAGATTTAAAGCAAAAACAGAATGGTCTGACTTTAGATTTGTGAAATTATGCTACACAAGCACAAAACAAAAACAGCAGACGGACTGAATTAAAATGCATGATTTATTCACTGACAGCAGGTGGCGCTTATGGAACAGCAGCGATATAGTGTTTTTTTGGTTACTACTGTAAACAAAGCATTTGCACTTATAAATAACTTTAATATGCATTATATAGAGGTAAGAGGACAAGAAAAGATGGTCAGTTCCTCTCAGAGATACATTCACATGAACCCAGACATATATGTCTTCCTATATTTCGAGCATTGCGAACAGTGAGCTCGATCTGCCTAGTACAGTATTTTCATCAAAACTTCCAAAAAATAGTGTGGTGATTGCAATGCAATTTGTCTGCAATTTAGGATTAAAAATTGGCCAAAATATTAATATTTATAGCCGGTTGACCAGTGCATCTCTAGAACCTGAAACTTTCCCACACCGCTGATTTAAAACAAGCAGGCGGTTCTTTGGCCTCCACTTATTTTCAAAGTACTATATCTTCTTTATTTCTTTATTCTGTACTTGCAACTATGTTAATTTGTGCTGTGCTTGGTATATTGCGGTGGTCAATATGTAAATGAGATGTTGCGTCTGTGTTCTTTAATTTGCTCGTTGTTAGTAAATCACCTGCAGAAATTTCTGTGTCCATCGGCACTGTTTTTGAATTGCACTCTTGCACTAATGTGCCCTGTTAAAAAAAAATTGGCCTCTAGTGTTTACAGACATGACATACTAGAAACCAAATTATGCAGGTGTGGAATTTTCCGCAAAATCCAAGCCGACAGCTCAAAATTGTAATTAATATTATAGGCTTACTGAAGTAAAATGAAATAAAGAAGACCACTGCATATTTATCTTCTCGCTTAATAATGGAATTTTGTATTGCAGTGTAGTTTTAATAGTGACACTTTATTTTAAAGGCTGGAATACAGTACACGACTTTTAATATTTGAACAGATTTCAAAACACTAGGCATCATACACTTACTGACTTTGTGATAGTCACGGAGGAAAAGCTGGCCATCATACATGACTGAGACACTACTAGACTTTAAAGTTGTTACAATTCCAACAAACTCATACACAAACATGTGCCTTGTTGCTAAGAGATGACAAATAAAAACAATGTGTCCTGAAATCTGCTCAAAATATCCAAAATATTTGATATCCTCTTACTGAATGTAGTCAGTCTGAAGCTAAAAAATCTGAGATCATCATACACTATGCGATTTTCTATGAAATCTGTCAATTCAAATCTGCAGACAGGCCCTGACTTTCGGCAACTAGCATCAAGTTCTCCAGTCCGAAAATCTGGGCAAATCTAACCTTATTAGCATGCATATTACTAGCATATTGGCTATTTATTAGTACTTCTAAAGCACATATTAATGCTTTATTCTGCATTACCATATTTTAGATCCCTTAATCCCACCACATACCTAAATTTATCAACTACCTTAGTATTATTAATAAGCAGCCAATTTGGAGATTAATGAGGAAAAAGTCATAGTTAATATTTAATAGAGAGAACTGTTACCTAGACTTAAGTGTGACCATTTAAGTAAAATAAAAACTCACATTAAATAAGTAGAATTAGGAAATGTATTAACTACAGTATGCCTTAAAACATTGAAATTTTCAAAACCTAAAACCACCCTTTTTGCTATTAATAATGGAGTAAAATGCTAGAGCAGGGAATAAAAACTAAATATCTAAATCAAGCGAACTGCCTCCTGTCTTTCTACAATCTACCTCCTGCCTTTCCTCTCTCTTTCTCATACTGTACTGTGAGCAGATTTACTTTGGGAATAATGAATATGCCTCCAGGGGCTGAAGCTAAAATATTTCGTTTCATGAATAAATTGAATGGGGTAGCCAGGGGGTGTTTGGCTTGGCAGCAACGCTTACCAGGAACCAGTCAATAACAAACAGGACCCGCTCTGCATCTAATGATCCAGAGAGATTACATGCGAACTGTGAACAGCAGCAGACTGCTGGAGTTTGCTTTGTCTTTACCCACAATGCACCTCTCTGTTAGAGAGGTCAGAGAGCTAAGAGAACAATCATTTAGCACTCAGGGCAAAGAAATAGAGATGATAAAAATAGAAATCCAAGATCTGGGTTGTGGCTTTCAAGAGAGGAATACAAAAGTAAAATAATCCGATGTTGCTTTGCCAATTTTTTTATTCATCACATCATCAGTAACAAACAATGATAGCGTTTTAATGGCAATGAAATAACATGGAAGCTCATTTCAACCATGTAAGAAAAAAGCAAGCTTTGTACATCACAATGACATAAAAAGTTGAAATTAGAGGTCGACCGATATTGGATTTTACCGATACCGATAACTAGGTTGGACCACACTGGCCGATACCGATTAATTTACCAATAGTTTTTAAAATGGATACTGAACGGAAAATAAATAGTGCTCTACAATTAAAAAAAAAGTAGCCTACTGAACCATACTTCGTAAATTAATAAAAAATATTATGATTAATTATATATTGATCATTATCGTTAGTTAACTGTTCATTAATATTAACAAAAACAACTAACATTTTTTAAATATATCAGTAAATGTTGAAATTAACACACTTAAGGAAAAATACTTCTATTCTACAGCTTTTTATCTATCTTAATGTTACAAATGGACTCATATTGTAAAGTGTTACCATTACATCAACAATCAAGCTAAAGATGGCCATCTTTAAATATCTATACAAGGTACACAGTATTGAAGCTGCATACATATGGATATTGTGTACTTTCACAATTTAACTGCTTCTATTCTAGAACATTTGTGGTTATCTAATTCAAATATTAAAATAATTAGTCACACAATGGGTAAAAGTGCAGCGCCATCTAGAAGAACTCGCAGCTATCCGGTATCACACACACTGGACGCGTCGCATTCAGTTCAAGCGGCGGTCTACAAGACTTTATTTGATCACCAAACGGGCAAAAGTATACTGCTGTCTTTTCTCCACTAATGCAGCATCTAGTCAACAAATTCATCACTTTGTAATGACATGAAAACATGCACTACAGTATACTGTACACACCGTTTCGTTGTCAACGTTTTAAATCCGCCTTTGAAGTGTCCCGGTCTGTGCAGCGCGCAGTGTCACGTGTGTAAACAAACGGCACGTGCTGTCAGTGATTTCCGCCACTAGAGGCTGCTCCCGTGCTGTATAACAAAGACTATAGGGACTTTGTTGTATAATGAGGAAATTCTGAGCCGCTCCAGCAACGGACCCGACCCGGAAAAACTATCGGCATGGATTTTTGCCGATAACCGGTAGCTCTGTCAATCGACTATCGGTGCCAATTAATCGGCAAAACCGATACATCGGTCAACCTCTAGTTGAAATTATGAGATACCAAGTCACAATTAAGAGATGAAAGTCAAAAATATGAGATAAGTCATAATTACGAGATAAAAAGTCAAAATCATGACAAAAGAGTCATAATTTTGAGATAAAAGTATGAGATAAATCAAAATTATGATAGAAAAATAGCACCAGCTGTGGTCCGATCTTCCTGAAACTTTGCATCCTTGTTTAGAATCACCTGTCACATGTGCTCCTCAGGTTTTGTAAAGTTTTGAGTTTTCGTTTAGGCTTTATAGGCTTTTGGGTATATTTGGGCAGGCCTCTTTTCTAAAGGACCCTGTTATAGCTTCCCAAAGGGTAAATTTCAACATGTTTTTGATAATTATTGACCTAGAGAGTCCAGAGAATTGCACTGCAGTGTTTTTTTTTTCCAGACTGAGCGAAAAATGTAGGACTAGCTTGCAAAAGTAGGTTTTTCACATCTTCTCAATCATTTAAAAAACATTTTGATTGACAACAGTGGTTCTAGAGGCAAAGTTGTTCGGAACGAGGAGGTCATCATACAATAGAAATATCGCATGAATGTGTGGAAAGCTGTGCAATGTACAATCGTTTACCCAAAGAAACTTGTGGCACTTTGCACCAAGACCGTGCACTGCGTTGATAGGACAAATGGTTGCCTAGTTATAGCAATTTTTATATTTTTTTCCCTCTTATAGCACCACCAAGTGGCAAATCTCCCAGATTTTTTTCCTGTGACCTCAGCTTGAACTCTTACATAAGTGTGCCAAGGTTGGTGAAGATATCTCATTCCGTTCAGGAGTTATAGGCATTTTACTAAAAGTGGCCCTGCCCCCTTCAAACGTTTTGGCATCCCTTTGCCACGGTGAGTCGAAAGTTCGACTTTTTTGATAATTATTGATATTCACTCTCCAGGACAACCTAGGACTAGTTCGCAAAAGCAGGTTTTGCAAAAAATGCAAAATACCTGAAAATTTCACAATCAAATCTGAGGCGTGCATTTTGTCTGGCATGTGTCAAGGATTCCAACGACATAAGACACTTGATGACTGACGGTGTAGCGTTATGAGCGATTTCGTACTTTCGATCGTTGTAGCACCCCTGTTAGGCTGATTGGGGTGAGCCTCGGTCACGTTGTAGGTGGTGTGAATATTACCATCCCTCCAAGTTTCAAGTCTCTACGGTTTGGTCTGCATGATCAGGTGAAAAACCTAGGACTAATTCGCAAAATTGGGTTTTGCAAAAAATGCGTTAATGTGTGTTTTGTGGGCAGCTGATTGTGCTGAAGAACAAGCTACAAGACAAGGTTCCTCCCTAGCATAGGATAGATATATTGATTTATCACACGGCTCCCTGAAATAGTCTACTCTGATTGGTCAGTCATGACATTCTGAAGTATATTGTTCTCCGATAACAACCATCGTCATTAGCAATGCTGAATAACGAAGTCATATGGGTATTTGAGACCAGTGCCTCTTTCACATCTCTCATATCACAATGCAGTGCTCTCACTCATTTCAGTCAAATGCAACTGCTATCATCTTGTGCTTTAGTTATTTAAAAATGAAACCAGAAGACTTCAGTGTTAATAGTAGGCTTGCATAGTATTGTTAAAAGTGTTTGTCTTGTTGCTAGTATGATTGTTTTAAACGTTTTGGTGTCGAAAGTTTGATATTTTTTGATAATTATTGATATTCACTCTCCAGAGAATCTTTCTGCACTCGTTTGGTTCCAATCAGGTGAAAAACCTAGGACTAGTTCTCAAAAGTAGGTTTTGCAAAAAATGCAAAACACCCGGAAATTTCACTATCGAATGTGAGTCGTGCATTTTGTCTGGCATTAGCCAAGGATTCCAATGACATAAGACACTTGACGACTGATGGTTTAGGAGTTATGAGTGATCTCGTACTTTCGATTGCTGTAGCACCCCCGTCAGGCTGATTAGGCCGAGCCTCAGTCACGTTGTAGACAGTGTGAATACTACCATCCCTCCAAGTTTCAAGTCTCTACGACTTACGGTTCGCTCTGTATGATCAGTTTTATAGTTTTATGTGGAAATCGCTCACCTGTGACCATTCTAACAATTACAGTAGGGTTTCAGCGCTATGCGCTTGAACGCCTAAAACTGGCATAAAACCATTTTTTTGTTCTTGAAAATACTAATTGCCTAAGTCTTTTGCACAGTAGTGTATTTCTCTGAAGACATTCTGTACACAGATAAACTGTGTCCTGGTCTCCCTACAACTCAATACAGGCTATTACCCATGGACTGTAATTCCCTGCAGTGTTGGCCCTCCATTGTTAACTGTTAGGGGCCAGAAGTCTTTTGTCTGGTGGGTATTGGGTGGCCCGATGCTGACTGGGGGGGATTGCAGTAAATATAAAGAGGCGTTTTGCTGAGTTCAGGTACTGAAGCAGCACTGCAGTGGTGGAGAGAGGCCTAGTCCATATGGATACATAAATAACCACACAGGAATCAACGTGCTTGGAGAAAATAAATCAGTCTTGATTTATGGCCATGCAGCAGCAGTAAACAAAGACGCAAATGCAAAGAGCCAAGCACAGGACCTTAGAGGTTAAAGATGGTGGTGGGGGAAAATGAACTGAAAGAAGCGGCACTACTAACTGCATCACATTTTTCAGTAGTGTGGCGGTAGTTCATCTATTTCAATACAGTTTTTCACTAACAAGCAGCTTTTTACATTTACAGAAGTTAATGTGTGTTTTGTGGGCAGCTGATTGTGCTGAAGAACAAGCTACAAGAAGACAAGTTTCCTCCCTAGCATAGGATAGATATATTGATTTATCACACGGCTCCCTGAAATAGTCTACTCTGATTGGTCAGTCATGACATTCTGAAGTATATTATTCTCCGATAACAACCGCCGTCATTAGCAATGCTGAATAACAAAGTCATATGGGTATTTGAGACCAGTGCCTCTTTCACATCTCTCATATCACAATGCAGCGCTCTCACTCATTTCATTCAAATGCAACTGCTATCATCTTGTGCTTTAGTTATTTACTGTATTTACTGTAAAATGAAACCAGAAGACTTCAGTGTTAATAGTAGGCTTGTGTAGTATTGTTAAAAGTGTTCATCTTGTTGCTATATGATTGTTTTGTACACTATAATGGATTTAAAGTGATAGCATACCCAAAAATAAAAATTACCCCATGATTTTCTCTCTCCTTAAAAAGCTTTCTTCTTAAAGAACAATGTATGTCCTCGTATTTGTTTATGTGGTGAAAAGCTGTATAATTACTGATATGACTGTACCAGTGCCACGTTGTGGTTTTGCGGAAGCTTTGTGTTTTTTATATTTTTCTTAAATCGATATGTGTGTAATTATTCACTTGTGGTAAGTAGCCATGCAATAAGCAAATGTCTACACTGTAAAAAAAATCTGTAAAATTTACGCTAAAAAACGGCAGCTGTGGTTGCTGGAATTTTACCGTAAAAATACAGTAGCAATGTTTTACATTTTACAGTCTTCACTTAAATTTACAGGTAAATACCATAATTTCATTAACTGATATAATGTTAATGTACCAAGCTACTGAAGTACTGAAACACTGAAATACATCGATAACCACAAAAAGCAGGTGGTGATGAGAAAGTCACATGATGAACCAAAGCCAATTACAAATAGCTTTTAAATATTAACATATATAGAAGGTGCACAGTGTCATTCACACAAACACTAAACACCATCATGGCAACACACATGAAACTGAAATAATGCAATAAATATTAATTTAACAACATTAGATGTAACATACAACCCTAACGTACAAAACTGCTAAGAAAAAAACTAAGAACAAAGAGTTATTTAAACAAAAAAAATGTAAAGCACAGGGAATTCTGGGAATGTAAATTTACAGTTATTCACTATAATTTTATGGTCTTTTACCGTCATGTTACAGTTTTTTAGCGTTAAATTCATGGTCTTTTTTTTTTACAGTGTAGATAATTTACATCTGAGATCTTACTGGTTTAAGAACCATAAACCACCACAAAAATGTCCAGAATTACATTTTAAATATTATAAATATAGTTAAATATTTAAAATCTTTCTTATGGTGTACCTAACTACTTAGCCAAAAAGCAGCTTGACTGTATATAACACTTCAATTTATAAGTAGATTGCAGCTAGCTACAGGTCCAAAATCGCTCCCCAATACTGGCTAAACAGCACTGTACTCAACTGGGTGATCCATGTCAATTGTATATATCTGCGGTTCTCAATGTGACTAAGCAGCTGCGATAGAGAGAGAGCATGTCTGTGAATGTGACATCTGGTCCACATTAATGGGTCTGGTTGTTATCACTCCTGCAGTAGCTTATGAATGCGTCAACATCAGCATTCAGTGGCACCCGGCACACTGGCACTATTTGTCTCTATTACAGCCAACATCTGCGGCCATCTGCATCTCTAATACAGGTTTATTGTGCCCATACGCTGTAAACGGAGGCAAAATTGACCGTTTTTGTATTGGGAGTACCACATGTGTCTCATATACATCAGTGTGACATACTTTCTCTATTTACATCGCCAAATTTGTGGCAGCTGTCTAACACCCTGTCTTTTTAACAGAATTCAAAGGCTCCCTCACTAGTGAGCAGACACCTCCAACAACATGATTGGATGAGCAGTAGTATCTATAAACTGTGTCTACTTCTGCCATTATTCCATTTTTTAGATGGTAGCAACTAGCATTAAAGGGGGTGTCTAATGCTATTTCATGCATTCTGACTTATTTACACTGTTAAAGAGTTGGATTCTTATGCTAAACATGGGCAAAGTTTAAAAAAAGGAAGTAGATGTATGACGGCACACCTCCAGAAGCTTGACTGTTTTGGGAGAGAAGCATAAAGCTGTGTCTTTTACAAATCTGACAACGCTAAAGACTTTTCAGAGATATGAAGGATACAATACTACTCTAAAGATACTTAAGTTTAACATGAGATTAGCAATGTGTGTTTTACAGTTGAGGCCAAAAGTTTACATACACCTTACAGAATCTGCAAAATGTTACCAAAATAAGAGGGAACATACAAAATGCATGTTATTTTTCATTTAGTACTAACCTGAATAAGATATTTCACATAAAAGACGTTTACATATAGTTCACAAGAGAAAATAAGTTGAATTTATAAAAATGACCCAGTTTGGGTTTTTTTTTAGCATTTTTGTGTATGTGAACCTTTTCCAACAATGACTGTATGATTTTAAGATCCATCTTTTCACACTGAGGACAACTGAGGGACTTATATGCAACTATTACAGAAGGTTCAAACGCTCACTGATGCTCCAGGAAGAAGCACAATGCATTAAGAGCCGGGGGATGAAAACTTTTTGAATTTGAAGATCAGGGTAAATTCAACTGATTTTGTCTTCTGAGAAACATGTACAGTAAGCTTCTAAAGGGCTACAGAAATGAAAAAATATGAAATTTAGGCAAATTAAGAAAAATGTACACATCTTATTCTGTTCAAAAGTTTACACCCCCCGGCTCTTAATGCATTGTTTTTTCTTCTGGAGCATCAGTGAGCATTTGAACCTTCTGTAATAGTTGCATATGGGTCCCTCAGTTGTCCTCAGTGTGAAAAGAGTGATATCAAAATCATACAGTCATTGTTGGAAAGGCTTCAAATACACACAAATGCTGAAAAAACAAAGAATTCGTGAGACTTGAAGGATTTTTCTGAAGAACAGCAGGCAGTTTAACTGTTCAGGACAAACAAGGGACTCATGAATAACTATCACCAAACAAAAAAACACAACTGTGGATCATTCAGGTAACAACACAGTACTAAGAATCAAGCGTATGTAAACTTTTGAACGGAGTCATTTTTATAAATTCCACTATTATTTTCTCTTGTGGACTATATGTAAATGTGTTTAGTAAAATATATTATTCAGGTCAGCACTATTTTGTATAATCCCTCTTATTTAGGTAAAATAATTTTGCAGATCCTGCAAGGTGTATGTAAACTTTTGACCTCAACTGTATATACCACCACTTTCTATGCTGGAGTGTCAACCATATTATTTATACTATTTTTAGTAGTATTAAAGTCCCCCTGTAATCACTGATTGGTAACAATAAATTCCTAATTTGCTGCTTCTTATTAGTTAGTAAGGTAATTGTTAAGTTTAGGTATTGGGTAGGGTTAGGGATGTAGAATAAGGTCATGTAGAATAAGGCATTAATATGTGCTTAATTAGTACTAATAAATAGCTAATATTCTAGTAATATGCATGCTAATTAGCATCTAGTTTAGAAACTGCAAAATAAAGTGTTACCCACTGATTTAATCCCTTAAAATTACATATTTACAATTTTTTTCCCATGAAAATAAATATAAACAAAAATATATTTCCCTTAAAATGGCTTGACTCTACCTAATAATCCCTTAACTCATTAAGCTTACACAAAGCCAAGACTATGCAAATTAGTCCCTGCCTCCATTCAATTATACCAGTTCGGACCGGTTCCACTTTGACTCGGTTAACTGCAGTAGTAAATGCTACAGAGTGGCAAGTGGCACTGGATTTATTCAGTCCTGTATGTTGGAACCAGAAACTGATTTCAAAGAAGAGGAAGGGTGAGTTATACAAGGTCGTCTGTAAGTCGATGTATCAGAACAGAAATACATTTTATGTATCTACAACATTGGACGTGTAACAGTAATTGATAATGTTAGCCTTTAGCTTTACCATGTTATCAAACAGCTAATAATGTGTTGCTGATGTTACACAACCATTGTTCCCGTTCTCCATCTAAAATAGCTGCCTTTTAAAAATCTTATGTAAAATACACAATTTGAGGTGACTGATTACATGTCTGTAACAGTAGAAACAGGGATTGTTTCAAACCGTCTTTGCTGCACTGCAGTTTTAAGGAAAAAATGTAAACTAATGAACTTGCACATGGTTTGCATTTAAAAACCTTAAAAACAAGGTGTCTTTAACATTATACAAATATTTAAATTTCTAAATATCACAGTTATTGTCAGTACAGGTATATTGCAATACGCCTACCACAAATACTTATTCATTTTATAAAAAGCAGTTTGGACAGGCTAAACCAACCAACCAATCTATCAAAAAATAAATAAGTCAGTGTGTAATTATTGTGTATAAATGATGGTCGAATTTTCAGTTTTAGGTGAAACAGACTAACGTTCTGCTTTGTGAATTTATGTGACATTTACAAGAAATATATTCTGCTCAGGCTTCTCTTGGTTTTCATTTAATGGTCCCTCGAGTCTTTACTGTGACCACACATGCTAATGCTCTATCCTTGACTGGGAACATTAGCATGTAAAATTGAATAATCAACCCTCCTGACTGAATAGATGATGGCTTTTCTCCACTGACAAAGCAGAAGAGCTAAGTCATCATGGAATTAAAAAGACTTCATCAAATTTATCATGTTCTTTACATTGCACAAGTTGCCACATTAGCAAACTATGTTCTGAATAGCATACTACCACAGTACTCTTATTATTTTAAGCAGTATATAATATAATAGAGAAAACTACGGAAGCTAATTTCCACTGATCCATACTAAATCTGTTTAAGAGGTTTAAGTAAAGCAAAGTTTTTAGCCATTTTACAGTAAATGCAAATCCTTTTAACACATATGGACATGTGGATTGCATGTGCATGTTCTATAGAGACAACCCACTGACAACCCTTCTGCATTTTCACTTTAGTTCCCATCTTTCCTGGCTCAAACAACCGTAAATTGATTCTCGAGAGGGCAAAATTCAATCTTATCGAGCTCTAACAGCCATTACCATCGCATCACCTTTCTAGAAAAGATGGCTGTGGACATTAAATGAAGAAGCAGCTGTAGTAATTTGACATGTTTTCATACAGGTTTCCGAGCTATTTTCTTTAAGAACGCCGTGGTCGGTAATGGGGTGCCTGTTCCACACAGATGACCACCAATCTGGTTCAGCTCTGGAAAAATCGTTTATCTGACTGTTTCTGTAAAATGGTTGTCAATATGCACTGGGGCACCTCCATTTGTCCGTCACCCAGCATGAAAAGAGAGAACCATGACGCTGTCAGTGCAGTAATGAGGAGAGGAAAAGAAGGGTACAGGTTTTTGTCGTACAAATTGGGTAAACATAATGAGAAGACGCAGGAGGTGACAGAGAGAGGCAACTGCGGTGCAAACAACGTCAAAAAATTTGGTAGCTTGTGCTACAGTGCCGCAGGGCACTTGATAAAGAGCGAGAGAGAGGCGCCAAAACGGGAAGCATCAGCAATCTGATTTTAATGAGCCAACACAAGAGGGTCACAACGGAGCCAAAAGGATCCCTGGCTAGACCCCATCCCCCTTTTCGCACTCGCCGGCAGAGCTGTTACGCTAATGCAGGGTCGGCAGGTTCGAAGGCCACGTCGCTACCCTGTGCCTGTAAAGTAATGAACAATCTGTGTCCAGAGAAACTACCCCCAACAAACTGTTAATGTGTTCCTGGTCCACTCCATCAAGCAACAGTGTAATAACAAAAGAGACTGCTGGGAGCAAAACAGGGACTTGGTTATAACTACCATTTAATGGACTACTGTATCATTCCTGTTTGAACTAATGACTTTGCAAGTAACATACAAAACCAAGTTCTTATATGGTGACCATGATTTTGGTGATGTGTTCCTGGATTAATGTTCTTATCATTAGTAGGGCCCATGGTTTCCACAATGCAAAAAACACAGACAGAATCATAGAATCGAGTCATAAAAATGGAATTTACTGTATAACGCAGTATAATGTCACAGAATTGGCCAAATTTTGGATGAATAACTCAACAGAAGCTCAGTACACATATCAAAACATGATATGGACTAGTGTCTGTGAATATTAAGCTGCAAAAATGCTATTTAAATATGAATCCATATTAGTGTCTCTGTGAATAAATGGTGCAGACACACGTTTTTTTCATTAACATTTTACCATTTATTGGTTAACTATTGTCATATAATATACAAACAAAAACTAAAGGTCTTCACAGCAGCCAGTCAAAATAAATGTTTGGTTTAACTTGAAATTGTGACAGAAATATATTACTCAAAATATATTATTTATTATTTTAAAGGAATATTTACCTTTTTTTTTTTTTTTTACAAATTAGTTTGAAACATTTGTAACAATAAAAATGAATTTGAGAAAAACAAATAAAATGCATTTCATAGGGCCTTAAAAATGTTTTTTTTGTTAAATGTTTGCTGTTAAACTGTGTACGTTTCGTGACTTCAATTAATAAAACATACTTTTTGAAAGTCTACACCACCATTCAGCTGAGTTTTCAGCATCATTACTCCATCAGTGTCACATGATCCTTCAGAAATCATTCTAATATCCTGATTTGAAACATTGTTTCTTAAAAGTGTTTCTTCCAGGATTCTTAGATGAATAGAAATTCATTTTATTTAAACAGCATTTATTTAAAATAAAGATCTTTTGCAACATTATGTTTTTATTGCCAATTTTGATCAATTTAATGTGTCCTTGCTGAATAAAAACTATTAATTTCTTTCTTCAGAAAAAAAATTAAATTAAATAAATAAATATTACTGACCCCAAATCTTTAAACGGTAGTGTATATTATTGGGCAGCTGATGCTCAGTGTTTTTTAAAGATGCATTCTGGGATTTATTTTTATTAATTCCCAGTGAAATTGGCAGCAGAAACAGATGTGTGTATCTATATAAAGGATATGGAATATTAATTTAATACATCAAAGAACTAGAATGTCAACAGCTGCATTTGAGCCGGACTGAAGCTTCGCCTGAGGAATTAAGTGATTTCCTGGGGTGCATAATGCCCTCAGACTAATGGCAAGAACCTTACCAAGATGCCAGAAAGAACAGATGTACGAGCCAATGGGATTATGGGATGAAATCAGCTGTAAAGTAAATCTAAAGCCAGTGGTACCACTTGATAAACAGACGGAACCTGCAAATCAACTGTTACTTGAATGATAATGGTGTCTTGGGAGATGTGTACACACACCTTGATGAGCACAATCTTAATAGCGCCACTCGTATGCACATACATGCCTATGGCTTCTTGTAAACAAAGACACTAAGACTGTGTGTAAACACATAGACAAGAGATTTGTCTGATGGACAATATAGGTTGTAAAACTTACATTTGAAAGACAAACCTGAGGCACACCTAGAGGCTAAACTTTGGAGTGGGCTCTTTTTACACCTAGCAACTACCCAGAGCACCCCAGCAATCACACAACAACATGCTAAAAGCCACTTAGAATGCTTCAGCAACACTCTGGCAACCATTTTGGTAACTTTTCAGAAATGTTCTAGTTTAGTTATTCCTTCATGAGACAGGTTAGTGCAATGCATGGTTTCTAGGCCAGCCGTGTGTTAATAACACATCTCAGTCTACTTTATTGATCCTCTATAGGAAACCCCCCCCCCCTCTGTTTTTCAGTATCTCTCTTTTCCCTTTGAACTCACAAGCCTATCCCAAAGGAAGCAGCCTTATTTTAGGCCTCAGCTAAAGCAGAAGAGGAGGGGGTGCATGTTGGAGTCATTATTTAATGTTTATTTGTCTGTTACAGACGCTTGAGCTGCATACAATAAGTACAATGTGCTCTTTAATGTCTTTTACTTAAAAGAAAAATAATTATGTACAGGTGATTATAGACAATTATAGACAGGTGGTGCTGGGGAGGAGGGGGGCTAAAGAAAATCCCCTGACTGCGCTTATAACCAAGCAGATGTCAGTCAAGGAATTTTCTTTATCCCTCCTTCTACCCAGAACCGGCACATATATCGATAGATAGATAGATAGATACTGTTATACACATATTTTCATTATTAACTGTTTGTGTTCACTTAAGACATAATGGACAAGGGTTTATATGAATAATCAGCAAGTGCTGCATTTTTTGCATGCATTTGACTGTTTAGGCTTGCACCTTAAGCTAAAAGTTTACTTTACTTGTCTGTGTTCGCAAGCCTTCTTTCGAACTTTTAAAAACACAAATTAATCTAATAAATATTAATAAAACAAGCACGTCCCATTTTGCAAAATTCATGTTACGTGTGAAGTTTGCTGCGCATCTGCTGGAAAGGGGCAGAATGGGGGCACACTAACCGTTTTATCTCTATTATTGTATTTTCATAATTGTTGAAAGCTCAATTTCAAATAATCGCACAGCTCTAAAATCTTCACCGCTTTCCAGAAAATTCACAGGAAGCATTTGGAGGGAAAGAGATGAGCTAGATAAGACTCTGAGATCAGATTAGAGAAGGATCGCTCAGCAAGTGACCCTGTTTCCCAATCAACCCTTGAGTGCACCTGACCAGGCCTAAATCTGCAGATCAACGCTGATCTTCCTGGAGTTTCACTAAGACCTACATTCACTACTGAACACATCATGGTACTACACAGACAACTTCTTTAACAAAATGTCAGAGCTAATGTCTAATTTTACCCCAGACTAAACATTCACTAGGTTTGTCTGCACAGCTATGATTTAGATAACATTGATCTCTCTATGCGAGTGAGGTCAAAAGGTCGTGAATGCCACGTGTTTGTCAGCCTTTCAGCCCATGTATAAGTTTCACCTTTGCTTTTATTGTGAAGGCTTTCATTCTGTGGTATATATATGCTCTGTTGTTGTCTAGCCTGCACAAAGATGCTGACAGAATCTTGTGGACCAGAGCGTAGCAGGGATAAACATGGGTGCATTAAAACTGCTTTAAAAATGCAGAGCTCATCATTTATTTATTTGATTGTCAAAACCACAGAGGCATCAGCACGATGGTGGTTAACTGCTTCAGGTCTAAGCACAGCTGTGTCTGGTAACGACTGTTTGACATTTTTTGTGCAGATGATGTTGCTCTGTACTCAAAAGAAGAAATATTCAGAGGCTTCTGAATGTTTTCCCTACCATTCCATATCAGTTTTAAATATAATACTTATAAATAAGATTGCTTCAGAATCTCAGCCTGCTGAAGCTCTAACATTGCTCAAGACAATCAACAACTAGATTTTTACATAATCAGAATAAAATGTGTTGTTGATATTATACAGTTGCTACCTTCCTAGAAGGTTTATACAGGAATGTACTGTAGTAGCAAGGTTGTACTT
The DNA here is from genome assembly GCF_022985175.1 of Labeo rohita. Classification (NCBI taxonomy): domain Eukaryota; kingdom Metazoa; phylum Chordata; class Actinopteri; order Cypriniformes; family Cyprinidae; genus Labeo; species Labeo rohita. The sequence continues at coordinate 4,655,649 of NC_066889.1, read as the reverse complement.
AAGAGCTATAAGTCAAAAGCCAACCCTATGTTTCTATGATATTGTATTGGCTTTCTACGAAAGTACACCACTACTCTACAAGCAACATCATTCATGTTTTTAGCATGGTAACAGAGTGGGACAAAAAATGTTTACTCAAAAATGAAAATTCTCTAATGATTTATTTAATCATTAATATATAATGTAATTTAAAAGCAGTATATATTTTTTCTTCCTTCCATTTTCCTTTTAAAATACTTCCATGAATGCTCTTTTACATGCAATAAATTAGGGCTGTCAAACGATTAATTGAATCCAAAATAAGAGTTTGTGTTTGCATAATATATATGTGTGTACTGTGTATATTTATTATCCATATGTAAGTACACACATACATATATACATTTAAAGAAATTATCTATCTATCTATATAGATATATATATATATATATATATAAGAAGACTTTTCTTAAATATATACATGCATATGTGTAGTTATATATACATAATAAATATACACAGTACACATAAATACATTATGTAAACAAAACTTTAATTTTGGATGCAATTAATTGGGATTAATCATTTGACAGCCCTACAATAAATGTGGACTGGAGGGTTAAAGCATCAAAAATTATGTAAATGTACCATTAAAGTATCAAAACGTACATTTTTTAGTCTTCTGAATCCATAACTGTGTGAAGAATAAAAAAAACATATAGTCCTGCATGATTACTACAAACATAATCATGTTGACTATTCCCCTCAATATTGTAATCATGATTATTGATTTTACATTAAAATATGTATTTTTTGTAGATCAATCTTTGATGTAACAGGAATAGATCTAAATCGAATACAGTAATCGACACCTATCACTAGTTCATCACGGTAGTTATAATCATCATCTATATTTTTTTAGATTAACATGCGCAGCCCTATAGTTGACATCCAGCTCCTAGATGCATTCACTAGAGTTTATGATAAAAGTAGAAATGGCTGAATGACTGGTTAAATTGAAGTCAATTCACTTCAACTTGACTCAATGATCTAGTTACAATAGTTAACCGCTCCCTGCAGGGAAAGATTACTGGAAGATTAACTCAGTTTAACTCACACAAAGCAATTGTACAACTTCAGAAGAACTGGAATATAGTGCACAAGCTGCATGAATATTTGATATTATGATGATTTTGCTTCATTTTTTAAAGTTTACAAACAAATGAAATGAAATTAATGGAGAAGAGCAACTAGCGAAGATATGCGGGTTTGGAATACCAACCCCAGAATTTTCATTTCTGGGCGACCTACTATATTCTTTCATGGGCTGAAGTTTTACAAATGGGTTACAGGTTCTAAAATCTTTTAGAAGTTTGTAATGATGACAATATCTTTATTTGCAGACACAATGCTATAAATAGTCAATGATTTAACAAATGATCTCTCTATTAATGTAAAGGTAAGTTTGCCCATCAGACACACTGACAGCATATTCTACAGGAGCCGTAAGTGATGGATGAGAGGGGAGCGCTTGCATAATTCACGGAGAATTAACAAGGGAAGATGCAGAAGTGGCATGTAGTAGATTCTATTCTCCAGACGACAGGAGCTCATCTCAGGTCAGTGGGTGAAGTACACACAGATGCGATCAATACTTTCAATGCACAAAAACCCAAAGAAAATGATCAAACCATGTAGTTTCGATGTCAACATGTACCAAAAGTTTCCATACAAAAAAATGGCTTGTATTAAATAAGCCTTCAAACAAGCTTGTGCAAGCATTATTGCCTCAAAACACAAAATTTATCTACCTTAATTTCCCATAAGATTTCCACATCTAAATAAAAAAGCAATTGAATTATACACAGTAAGACCAGAAACATGGATTAAAAAAGCATATAGGGTCCATTTTGATTTCATGTTGGCTTTAAAGAACAAATACTCTTAAAGACTGGATTTGAGCATAGCCTGGAGACGGAAAGAGGCCTGAAATGTGGATTTTCGCAGCTGGAATGACATCACATCTGTCTATGTGTTCTCTGGCTTTAATCTCTGATTTATTCCCTTCTCTCGCTATCCCTCCCTCCCTTTCTCTCTCCGTCTCTGTCTCCGACCCCAGCCAACCCCCCATTCACTGATGCATCGCACCAGTCCTGTTGAAGGCTTCTTGTCTGCGCATGAGAGGAGGCTCTGGCTGAGTGAAACTCCTCAGCTGTCCATTGTCAGAGAAGAAGAATGCCTTTATACTGTCAATATAATCTAGAGTTTGCACTGGCTGCACTGCCTTAGAAGACAATTGAAAGAACTGAACATTTCACAATGGAAAACAAGTTTATAACTGTGCAAAAAGCCTATTTTTAACTGTAAGCATTTCAGTCATGATGATGCTAGAGAAATAACAACAAATCATCTGTCAATTTGTAGTTCTCCTAAAGAAATGTGTACAGGATCCTTTAGGACTGGAACCGATCCTATAGGATTCTAAAGAGAATACTGTATGACCTTACTGTATTAACTGTAACACATAAAGACCTAATGTATGCACTCTGAAAGATCAAATTTTTGTAAAATGTTGTAATATTAATATAAAATTCCCGTTAAGATTTTTGAAATACATCTTAATGTATCCAACATTATATTAGACCACGAATATTGCACTAATCTAAACTGTCAGCTCTTGTACTGATGGAGCTTGGCGAACTAAACCACCAACAGAAAATCTTCTTAAAGTGTTAGTCTGACTGCTCAGCTATTTTTAGCTCAAATAAAACACTACAATCAGTATTTTGCGTCGCTATATTTGCATTACACATGGAAAATGCCAGCATGACTGACAGTTATGAGATAAAAATCCTAAAGAACATGCACACGATAAAAGGGATTTCCATCATAATTTGGCACCCATCCTAATGGGATCAAATAAAAACCTACTTCATATACTGTAACTCCTAAAGGATTTTATCATGTATTTTTTTTATCCTTATCAAGCCCTATGTGTTTTAGAAGATTTAGTATTTCTGTAGAGATATGTTGAAATCCTAAAACAAAAATTCCCATTAGAACTGGTTCCACATTATAATAAAAATTCCAATAGAACTTCTGTGCACATTCCTTTAGGATTTTTCATTAAGGAATATAAAACAAGCATCTGCTTTTCCAAAAAAAATAGAATAAAATCTATTTATCCAAGCTGACTTATTAAAGCCAAACCAGGAACCCTTAGGACTGGTTCCAAATAATTCCTTCAGAATGTCTGCCTCAATGTGCACCTGAGAGAAGGCAATCATGTGATGAGATATACCTTCAGTTGCATAGTTGTGGTCTCGGAGGAAGCTGTTGTTGATCTTGCGGGTGTCTATTTCCTCATCCATTGAGAAAGGCGCTGATTACACTGAGAAACGCAGAAGAGAGAAACGCGCTATCTATCCATGTTCCGCGTTCGTGCATGCGTTCAGCCCAGAGCCCGGCGCCCAGCCCAGATCATATTACGCAGCAGTCGCACAGAAATCCGTCAATAAATGGACAACAGTGTGATGAGGGAGAAAGCCGGTGTCGGTTCGCAAGGTGTCACAAGGCGGGGCTGTCTGCAGCAAGCCGTGATTTAATGCAAAGTTGTACGAGCGTCATCCAAAATGACAACAATCCGCGTCCAAATCCATGCTTTGAAATAAGCTGTCATGCACAGTGCGACAAGTTTCAGATGTGACCGGCGGTGCTGCCTCGGGCTGCCGGCATAGAGAGCTCGCTTTCCTCTCTGTCGCTCAGTATGAGCGCGCTGAAGTGCTGACGTGAGGCTGCCGTGGACGCACCGCATCGGTTGAAGTGTGAGACTGGGGCTGCAACAGTGACTCCGCCCCCTCTGTCCACCTGCGTCAGCATCACTCCAGCCTGTGCGCAGACGATGATGTTATGTGCGATGGTGTTTCAGCACTTGTTGAATTTATGCCTATTTGCATCACATGTATAATAATTATGATGATGATGAAGCTCCTGCTTATAAAAAAGCAGTGTGGTGGTAGAGTGATTCGATAAAAATGGTGACAATGACATTTTTCAGCCCCCACTTTGTGACTTTAGTTTTGTTTCAGTCCGACAAACAACACCATTTGTCCTATTTTCAACACCTATTTAGAGGAGTGTCTTGTTACTTGTGACTCAAAACCACAAAAAGTCTTAAATAGCATGGGTATATATGTAAAAAAAAAAAAAAAAAAATCTGCACAATTTATGGTAAAAAAAAAAACACAGGTGGTGTGGTTGCCAGAATTTAGCAACGTTTTGAGTTTTACCGTTTTAACTTAAAATGACATTCAAACACCATAATTTCATTAACTGAATGTTAAAGTCCCATCCTACTGAAGTACTCAAATCTGTTTTGTGCCTTTATAATACACTAATAACCTCCAAAAGCATATGGTGATGGATGAGAAAGTCATATGATGAACCAAAACCCATCACAAGCAGCTTTTAAATATTAACATATTTAGAAGTGACACAGTCATTCACACAAACACTAAACACGATCATGGTAACACACATGAAACTTAGATAATGCAATAAACATTAATTTAACAAAATTAGATGTAACTTACAGACCTAATGACAAAAACTAAGAGGAGACAGTTATTAAAAAAAAAAAAAAAATGTAAAGCAGGGAATTCTGGAAATGTCAATTTACAGTTATTCACTGTCAATTTTTATTTCAAAAAACGCATGCACAAACATTCTTTTTCACTTCTGAAAATGGTATACAGTACTACTGTAAAATTACATGCAATGTCCAATACAGTTTTTCAGCGTATACAGTAGGGGAACTTACCGTTAACCATTTGACAGGTTTTTACTGTAGCATTTTTACAGTTTTTTACCGCTAAATTCACTGTCATTTTTTACAGCAATAATCAAAAATACATAGTATGGGTCAAAATTATCCTTAAAATTAGTCTTTTATGCCAAAAATGGGACAGGATATTAAGTAAAGATCATGTTCCGTAAAGATATTTTGCAAATTTCCTACCGTAAATATATCAAAACTTGATTAGTAATATGCATTGCTAAAAACTTCATTTGGACAAATTTAAAGGCGATTTTCTTAATATTTTGATTTTTTTGCACCCTCAAATTGTAGATTTTCAAATAGTTGTATCTCGTGCGAGTATTGTCTTGTCCTAACAAACCATTCATCAATGGAAAGCTGATTTATTCAAATTTACTCAGTTCCAACTGGTTTTGTGGTCACATTTTTGAGCCTTGTTTTATTAAAAGATTTTCTGCACTTAGATCTTAATTTTTGTCTTCTTTCAATGAAACCAAAACTGACACTGGTACATTTTTATTATTGCTGAATCCTTCAAAGGCAAGCAAGTAGCACTCATGTGCTGTCAAATGATTAATTGCGATTAATCGCATCCAAAATAAAAGGTTTTGTTTACATAATATATGCGTGCATACTGTGTATAAAATACACATAATACACACACACATGCATGTATATATTTAAGAAAAATATGTTATGTGTATATATTAAAAATATTTTTATATAATATCAATAGTATGAAAATAAATATATACATGGAAATACATTGAAATATTTTCAAAATATATATTGTATGTTTGTCTGCATTTATATATACATGATAAAAATACACAGTATACATACTATGTATTATATTATGTAAGCAAAACCTTTTATTTTGGATGCGATTAATCGTTTGACAGCACTCTGTTTTCTTGTGTATGCAGTTTTCCTGCCAATGCACGCATAAAAACAGCTTGATTTCTTTATATTGCATTTCCCTCATTTCTGACAATGCTAAAACATTTACAGTCTGCACAGGTTATTTGACACATCACTGCCCTTGAACTGCACACAAAATAAGTCAAATGCATTATCTCCATTCCTCCATAATACAAAGCAGTGAAGCGTGCACCTCAGATCTTCTCTTACTGTTGACCACTTCGAAATCCTCGTATCCCAATCCTATTGTGTGTCACTATGTGGCGAATGAAATCCTCTCTTCCTCAAATCCCTTTAATTAGAAGATAACGGGGCACGCCAAACCCCTGGAGGAATCTTGATACTAGTTCTTTTGGAATTACAGAAGATTATTTCTGCTCAGTCAATAGACGTTTAAACTCAGTCATAATCATATGCTTAGCACTGAAAGATGATGATATGTGAAATGTATTTTAAGGAATATTCCAGGTTAAATAGAACTTAAACTCTAATTAAAGGAGAAGTCCACTTCCAAAACAAAGATTTGCATATAATGTACTCACCCCCTTGTCATCCAAGATGTTCATGTCTTTCTTTCTTCAGTCATAAAGAAATTATGTTTTTTGAGTTAAACATTTTAGCATTTTTCTCCATATAATGGACTGATATGGTGCCCCGATTTTGAACTTCCAAAATGTAGTTTAAATGCGGCTTCAAATGATCCCAAATGCGGTTGTAAACGATCCCAGCCGAGGAAGAAGGGTCTTATCTAGCGAAGCGATCAGTTATTTTATTTTAAAAAAATGCAATTTATATACTTTTTAATCTCAAACGCTCGTCTTGCCTTGCTCTCCCTGAACTCTGTGTATTCTGACTCAAGACAGTTAGGGTATGTCGAAAAACTCCAATTGTATTTTCTCCCTCAACTTCAATAATCATTTCAAAATCATCCTACATCACTGCAGAAGTACAGACCCAGTCTTTGCAAAGTGAACACGCAAAGAAGATCAAACACCCTTAACAAAAAAGGTAAAACAGTGATATAGGACTTTGAAGTTGAGGGAGAACATGAGATGAGAGTTTTTCGACATACCCTAACTGTCATGAACCGAAAAAAAACAGTCCAGGCAGAGTAAGACAAGATGAGCGTTTGACATTAAAAAGTATATAAATTGTATTATTTTTATGAAAATAACCGATCGTTATGCTAGATAAGACCCTTCTTCCTCGGCTGGGATCATTTACAACCGCATTTGGGATCGTTTGAAGCCACATTTAAACTGCACTTTGGGAAGTTCAAAATTGGGGCACCATAGAAGTCCATTATATGGAGAAAAATGCTGAAATGTTTTCCTCAAAAAACATAATTTCTTTACGACTGAAAAAAGAAAGACATCAACATCTTGGATGACAAGGGGGTGAGTACATTATATGTGAATCTTTGTTTTGGAAGTGGAACTTTCCTTTAATGCTTCTGTTTTCGATTAATAAATTATGTGCATTTACAGTAGCCAGCACCAGTGTTCAAAATGATTTTTTGCCAGCCAATGATGGCCGAACTAAGAATATTTACTGGCCAGGGACTTCTAGAACAGGGAGTTCTATTCATCAGTTGTTGAATGAAAGGAGGAAGATCTAAATATAAGCTTGTAGTTGATTGTAAAAAAAAGGTGAACAGTTTAAGCATACAAAAAAATAAAATAAAATGGTAGCATAACTACATTATTTAGGCCAGTGACATCCATTATGCAATTGCTAAACATGCTATACTGTTTGATTAATGTGCCTGGGTATTTTCTGGTGAAACTGAATGAATATTGTTTTTGTGAAAAACGTTTGTTGAGCTTGAGCACCTGTCTGGCAGCTGAGAGGCTGCTGGGTTTTAAGGCATGAGCTGCAGTGACAACCAAGCTCAATCCCAGCGGATATCACTGGTGTTCTGGTAATGGGTGCTATGGAGGTCAGCTCAATAGTGTCAGCAGCAGGCCGCCTCAGAGCATATGGTGAGATAGAAGTGGCAGACAGACACATACACCAGTGTGCAGACACACACACACACACACACACACACACACACACACAGGTTATGGTCTATTTATGATTGCCACAGTAAGTGCTTTATGGTACAGAATAATTCACCCTAAACTGAAAATACTATTATTTATTTGTCCCTATGTTGTTCTGAATCAGAATGTTTTTTTTGTTTTTTTTGTCAAACACAAAAGGAGATATTTAGCTAAATATCTCAGCTTCCTTTTCCATATAATAAACATGAATGAGGGGGTAGGGTTGGCTGATATGGTCAAAAATATTATTACAGTATTTATTTATACTTACAATAATAATTTATAGTTCAAGAATGAAAATAAAAATATTTACAAATAAACTCTATAAGCTACCTTTTAATTTAGAGCCCTATTAAAGCTATCTTCCCCCCAAGTTCTGTTTTATTTTTTTCTAGATTCTGTTTTATAATTTAATACAAATGTATCATTAACAATGGTAATGAAATGAATTCATAAAACTTTTAAGGCAAGAGTGAAAATGGTATTTTTAATGAATAGATATCACCATACTCTCCCTTGTTATTTATTCACAGTACATTAAAACAAAGGTTCTATATTACAAATTTTCTAAAATGTTGTTAATACGCAAATAAGCCGATAACTAATTAATGTAAGTTGCATACAATTCCAGAACAGAAATATGAACATTGGATAAAGCCACATTCAATAATCTTGTTGAATTTTACATACTAAGGTTTTTGCAGCTAGAATTTTAAATTAAAAATAAATCAGGCCAATAATACAAACCCAACTGTAAAAACCTCATGAATATAAATGGGAAATAAAGCTATAATAAATAAAGAAGTAATTAGGCTGTTTGGTACATCTAAGTGTGATTGAAGTGGAGATTTCTGGCTCAGTGCATAGAAAAAATACACAAATAGATAAAGTGTAATATATTTAATTAATATATAAGTAATTATAGTAAATGTAAAATAAACACTGCAATGTGTATTTCAGATGTTTTCTTTCCACTAGTTTGAAGAACACTTTCTGAAAGCTGAAAAAAATTTACCAATGCAATGATTTAGCCTGTAGTACATTGCCTTAAGCAATACATCAAAATGTAATCAAATAAAAATATAACAATTTACTTTTTTTTTTTGTCAAATAAGAACCTACAATAATCACAATTTACTAAAATTAAATCAAATGTGACCCTGGACCACAAAACCAGTCATGAGTAGCATGGGTATATTTGTAGTAATAGTCAACAGTACATTGTATGGGTCAAAATTATAGATTTTTCTTTTATGCCAAAATAATTAGATTAAGTAAAGATCATGTTCCATGAAGATATTTTGTAAATTTCCTACTGTAAATATATCAAAACTTAATTTGTGATTAGTAATATGCATTGCCAAGAACTTATTTTGGACAACTTTAAAGGCGATTTTTTCAATATTTTGATTTTTTTGCACCCTCAGATTACAGATTTTCAAATAGTAGTATCTCGGCCAAATATTGTCCAATCCTAACAAACCATAAATCAGTGGAAAGCTTATTTTTTATCTGATAATAAAGGATTTTTAATTTACAAGAGTGGCATGGTCATATTGAAGTTTTCTTTGAAGGACTGTGATAAACCCTAGATCACAGAGCACCTTGAACTTACAGCAACTAGACCCAGAGACGCACTCTCTACTATAGGTTTTGTTTGGAAAGCTTATTTATTCAGCTTTCAGAATATGTAAAAACCTGGAGATGTGGAGCAGCTCCTCATTAATGCATGAGTGTGTAGTAGATGAAACTGTGCCACTCATTTACACACAGGCAAGCAGAACATGCAGAAATATCTGCTCAAAACCATACTTTTTTTTTTTCACTAAATAGAATCTTAAAGGAATAATTCACCCAAAAATTTACATTTTGTCATCATTTACTCACCCTCATGTCGTCCCAAACCTGTATGAGTTTCTTTCTGTTGAACATAAAAGAAGATATTTTGAAAAATGCTGGCAACTGAACAGTTGATGTTCCCCATTTACTTCCATAGTGTTTCTTTCCCTACTATGGAAGTCAGCTGGACCCAGAACTGGTTCTTCAAAATTGTGATGACAAAATGTACATTTTTGGGTGAAGACTTAAAAACAGGAATAACAGAATTGACATTTTTGGGTTGCACAATATACCGGTACTTAAAAAGTAAAGGTCTTCACAGCAACCCGTCAAAATAAAAGTTCGTTTAACTTGACAGTCAGAAATATATTATTATATTACTTAATGTAAAGATAGTAGCACTACTACTACTACTACTAATAAAAACATTATTAAAAAATGTTTAAGGAATATTTACCAGAAACATATTTAAATATTCACCATAATTTATTTACCAGAAAAATTCTGAAAATAAATAAATAAATAATAGCCTATAATAAATTAATTCTTTATCAAATCTAATTATCCTTTATAAATTCAAGCTTTTTCAGACATGCTTTTGATTATTAAAATGTAATGAAATGATTAAAATACAATCCAGAAAATTAATGGAAAACAGAGATTTACAAACAAAACTGAATTTGAGAAAAATAATCAAATGTATTTCTTTTTGTTAAACTTGTAATAAATTGCTGTTAAATTCTGCAAGTTTTATGATTTTAATTAATTAGACATGCTTCTTGATATATATATATATATATATATATATATATATGTATATATTTGTAACCAATAAAATCAAAACGGAATTTAGGAAAAAATAAAACAGATTTCATAGGACCCTCTTTGTGTCTTTGTTTTATTGTAGTTGTCCTTTAGTTTGTTACTTGCATCAAGGTTCTTATTATTAATAACAAAGATAAAATAACAATGACTATGTCACGATATAAATTGTTGTTGTGAAATAAGATTTGGCTTTATCCTTTAAGCTAACTTACCAATATAGCAAAGATCTCTACATACCTGTAGGTTCAGTAGTTGTTCACCATAATCCTGTGTAGTGGCACTGGCATGTGATTATTAGCATTTTATTTATTATTTTTTGTAAAAGGGGGGATGAAATGCTTTATTTTAATAGATAAAATAACTATGATCTCCATTTGGATCATCTATTACTTTTCCTGTTTCTAGAATTGTGATATTTTAGTCAGGTATCGTATCGATTTTGGTATCGTGACAAGACTAGGGTGAACAATATCCCATTAAATGCAAAAGAGTTCATGCTATTTATGCAATCTCTGAAGAAGAAAGATGAAACAGACACACACAGACCCACATTTTATGAACTGATAAGTGAGGTACTGATGCCAGACATCCTCCCCCCACCACATGCAGACACAGATTCATGATAGAGCTGGCAGACTGCTGCTGGTTTAGTGTGTGTCCTGAATGGAGGAGTGTTAATTAAAGCAGGAACACTATTGATCTGACCCTCCTCCACCCTCCCCCCACCCGCCTCATAATGCGCGTGTGTGTGTAAGATGGAAAATGAGAAATGACTGGCAAACAAAATTTGACAGTGTTAAGTAGAGGTGGGAATAAGCTGGAACCTGGTGATACAATATTATTTCCATATCTGGGTCACTATATGATAATGATATGATTCTTTATGCAGTCCACAGTAATAAATATCCTGTTTTCTTTTCTGTTAGACAGCACACTGAGAAGCACACCGATGAATTTGCACTGGATTGTGTCAGAAGCTATTCAGAAAGTCACAGCTTTAAAAATACAGGACGCCTTGGATGCAGAGACAGGACATGGGGATAATGAATACTGCTAAATCAAGGGGAGACTAAAATAGAGACTGTGAAGATGAGAAAAAACTATAAAGGAGCAAGAACCGAGAGCAAGAAGTTCAAAGCAACAGAGGAATTAGAAATTAATGTACAAAAGAAGTTATTTTGTGAAATGTTTCTGTTTTTTTTTTCCCCCATACAGTGGAAGTCAATGGGGTCCAATATTGTTTGGTTCCAAATGATCCTCAAAATATCTTCTTTTAAAGTAACCAAAACAGAGGAAGTAAATGATGACAGAATTCTTATTTTTGAGTGGACTGTTTTATGTATGTCTTATCTAGCGAAACGATCGGTTATTTTAATTTTTAAAAAATACAATTTAAAAACTTTGTGTATTTTGTACTTGAACTCCGACACAGTCTTTGCAAAGTGAACATGCAAAAAAAGATCAAACACCCTTAACAAAAAAGTTAAAGCAGCGATATAGCACGATTTTGAAGTTGAGGGAGAACATGAGTTTTTCGACATACCCTAACTGTCATGAACCGAAAAAAAACAGTTCAGGCAGAGTAAGAAAAGATGAGCGTTTGACATTAAAAAGTATATAAATTGTATTTTTTTTTAATGAAAATATCTGATTGTTTCGCTAAATAAAACCATTCTTGCTCAGCTGGAATCGTTTACAACTGCATTTGGAATCGTTTGAAGCCGCATTTAAATTACATTTTGGAAGTTCAAATTCAGGGCACCATAGAAATCCATTATATGGAGAAAAATGCTGAAATGTTTTCCTCAAAAACAGGGGTGTCAAACTCCAGTCCTGGAGGGCCGCAGCCCTGCAGAGTTTAGATGCAACCCTAATTAAACACACCTGATCCAACTAATCAAGTCCTTCAGGCTTAATTGAAAACTGCATAGTATGTGTGTTTGAGGAAGGCTGGAACAAAACTCTGCAGGGTTGCGGCCCTCCAGGAACTGAGTTTGACACCCCTGCTCAAAAACCATAATTTCTTTACGACTGAAGAAAGAAAGACATGAACATCTTGGATGATAAGGAGGTGAGTACATTATCTGTAAATTTTTGTTCTGGAAGTGGAGTTCTCCTTTAAGTAAAAATAATGCTCCATGAAGATATTTTGTAAATGTCCTACCGTAAATATATCAAAACGTAATTTTTGATTAGTAATAGGCATTGCTAAGAACTTCATTTGGACAACTTCAAAGGGGATTTTCTCAATATTTTGATTATATATTTTCAAAACACTGACCCATATGACTGGTTTTTGTGGTCCTGGGTCACATATCTTCTTTTGTGTTTAACAGAAGAAAGAAAATCATACTGGTTTCGAACATCTTCAGGGTGACAGAATTTTTGCATCTATCCCTTTATGATTGTCTCTGCTCTGAATTTGCTATTTCTTTTACAACTGCCTGGAACAAATTTCTTTCTCATGCCAAATAGTAAGCATCACAGAAACTGTATTTGTGCAAAACGAAAGTCAACTGCAATTGAGTCAGCAGCATCAGAAAGTTTCACTAAGGTCACATTTCTACATATGGGTGCTGACTATTTTGAGAATGAAGGACAAATGCAAAGGATGACCTGCCCTTATCCAGTCAATATAGAAAACCCCTCAACCATATGTCCCAGATATACCCACTGTCAATATGTTCTGTTCCACCACAAACGTCACTGACACACAAATTGATTGGGCACATTTTTTGTTATTCAGACTCATGTAGACTGTGACAAATCAATAGTCACACTTGCCGAGTTTGCAAGCAAAAATCCGTCAATAGTGCTAACCTGATTCTTACAATTAAAACAAACAAAAACAGCATAAAAAAGAGAGAAGTTTTATATATGAGCATGTGGAAACACAAAGAACAGATAACATGTTCTGGAGAAGTTTGCTAATTCAGAACCATGGATAGTGCAATGTGGGGTCACAACACGAAAATTCAGTCTGTCAGAAATCATAGTTCATATGAAAAATGAAATTCTGTCATTAAGTACTCACCCTCATGTCATTCCAAACCCGTAAGACCTTTGTTCATCTTCAAAACACAAATTAAGATATTTTTGATGAAATCTGACAGCATTCTGATCCTGCATGGACAGCAGTGCAACCACGTTCAAGGCCCAGGACGGAAGTAAGGACATCGTTAAAACACTCCATGTGAAATCAGTTGTTCAACTATAGTGTTATGAAGCTATGAGAATACTTTTTGTGCAAAAATAACGACTTTATTCATTAACGGTGCATGCGTGTGGTGCTGCTGATGCAGGAGCCATTTTTATCCGAAGTGGCTCACAGTGCATTTAAGGTATACAGTGCCTGAGAACCTGAACCTATGACCCATGGCTAGTGCTGTGATCTACCAGTTGAGCTACAGAAACAGGTCTTTTGAATGAAACTGAATCAGACGGCCTTTCTGCCAACCAGCAACACCATATGGCCTCCTCTCCACTGAGCCATTGCTCCTAAATGCTGACCTGTTGTCCATAACATCAGCCACGCTTTGCATAGGGAAAGCCTTTTCCGTGAATCAGGCAGACGGCTCGTAGCGGGAAACTCCGCACCCCTACCGGTCCCACTGGGTCTGTGCCAGTGTAACCATGACAATGAGGACACACATCTCTCCATCATTTAGCATTCATTGCGGTCTACAAAATCCTCTATATTCATTGGTTTGGTTTGGAGTTCTTAACCCCAGAAAACCTGATATATGAAATAATAGGCAAAAACTTTTCATTTTACTATCAGCTTCCATGGTAACTTACTGAGATTAGTATTCATATAATATTAGTATTTTTATTCAGCAAAGACACGTTAAGTTCACCAAAAGGGACAGCAAAAACATTTACAGCTGCATTGTCAGAAAAATGCAAATTATAACAGCTGATCTTTTAAACTTTCTATTAATCGAATATTAAGCAGCGAAACTGTTTTTAACACTAATAATAAATTATAAAACATAAAATACATCTGTTAAACTATAATAATATTTCACAAAAGTACTGTTTTTGCAGTATTTTTTTTTTTTTTTTTCAAATAAATACAGGATTTGTGAGCATATAATCCAAAATATAAAACAATCTTACTGACCACAAACATTAGAAAGGTAATAAATAAATAAATAAATAAAATATTCATATTCATATATACATATATATATAAACCGGAATTGTTCAATGTTATTTTAATAATGAAAAAAAAAGCAAATATACAAATCAATTACCACTTTAAGTAGTAAAATGATATTGAGAATTTAAATAATTAAATTTCATAAAAAGTTTTTGAACAGTGAGTTTTTATATATATATATATATATATACAGGGGTTGGACAGTGAAACTGAAACACCTGGGTTTAGACCACAATTAGTATGCCGTTTGGCCTCCTTTTGCAGCCAGTACAGCATTATTTCATCTTGGGAATGACAAATACAAGTCCTGCACAGTAGCCAGAAGGATTTTGAGCCATTCCTTTCGCAGAACAGTGGCCAGGTCACTACGTGATGTTGGTGTATGAAAACATTTCCTGACTCGCTCCTCCAAAACACCCCAAAGTGGCTCAATAATATTCAGATCTGGTGACTGTGCAGGCCATGGGAGATGTTTAACTTTACTTTCATGTTCATCAAATCACTCTTGTCACCAGTCTTGCTGTGTGTATTGGTGCATTATCATCCTAATACACGGCACCACCTTCAGGGTACAATGTTTGAGCTATTGGGTGCACATAGTCAACCTTCACACTCTGCTCTTACTGGTGGAATGTGCGATCAGTAAAGACTGGCCACCAGGCTGCATAAATATAGCCATGAAACCTCCAACACTATATTGGCCAGTGTTTCAGTTTCATTGTCCAACCCCTGTATATATATATATATATTTTTTAAGTCTCTTCAGCTCACCAGGCCTGCATTTATTTGATCCAAAGTACAGAAAAACAGTAACATTTTGAAATATTTTACTAATCAAAAAAAAAAGTTTCTATTTGAATTTATTTTAAAATGTATTTTATTCCTGTGATCAAAGCTAAATTTTCAGCATCATTACTCCAGTCTTCAGTGTCACATGATCCTTCAGAAATCATTATAATAAGCTAATTTGTTGTTCAATAATTTTTTAAAATATTTTTATTATTATTAATATTTAAAACAGTTAAGTACATGAAAAGATTTCTATTTCAGATAAATGCTGTTCTTCTGAACTTTCTATTCATCAAAGATACTTGATACTTATCATCATCATCATAATAATAATAATACATTTTTTGAGCAGCAAATCAGAATATTAATATGATTTCTGAAGGATCATGTGACTGGAGTAATGATGCTAAAAATTCAGCCTTGAAATCACAGGAATAATTTTAAAATATATTCAAATAGAAAACAGTTATTTTAAATATTAAAAATATTTCTAAATTTTGCTGTTTTTGCTGTACTTTGGATCAAATAAATGCTGGCTTCATGAGCAGAAGAGACTTTAAAAGCATTAAAAATCTTACTGTTCAAAAACTTTTGACTGGTAATATACATATAACCTGGAATTATTCAATGCAGTGTTAATTATAGAGTGTATGTAAAATAAAAAAAAAAACACAAATACAGAAATCAGTTACCACTCCAAGTAGTAAAATGATTTTTTTTTTTTATTAAATTAGTTTCATAATTTGAAGTCATTTGTAGGGTTTACAGGGTTAAGATAAACAATAAAAACACACTGGCACCACATTTGTTAGCAATGCATACAGAAATGTTACATTAAATAAAGGTCACATGAGAAGCATCATCAAAATGCACTAATGAAGCACAAAAACTTTACATTTTGTCATCATTTACTCACCCTCATGTTGTTCCAAATCCATATGATTTTATTTCTTGACTGAAGAAGACAAAATCCCAAAATCCCATTCAACCTGTTCCCAACCTGAGTCATTTAGACATCCCCCAAAACATCTCCCTTTCTATTCCACCAAGAAACAAAGAAAATGTTTCAGCCGAATTATTCCTTTAAAAACATAAAGTGACCTTTCTCTTCGTCAGGTCTAGATGTTTGAGGGCAGCCCTCCCATGGGTTATGACTATACACCATGAATGTGTTTATGGATGACTGGAAATAGTTTAGCTGATAGCAGCATTTTGGGCTGAGCTGATAGTATTGCTTCAGCAGGCTCTGTTCTGCTTTTGTCATTTAGTAGGAATAACAATGACCATATGTGCTGTGAGATACAGAGGAAAGGATGCCACATACACACAATGCACATGAGCACACACACGCATACGCACACTGTCTCATTCACATCTTCTGGAGTGTCACAGATCTGGCAGTCCAAATGTTTATTCAGGCCTAAAATGACGGGAGTACAGGACAGAGGAAGTGATGCGGAAACAAGACCACCTGGCTTCACACACTGCTGTCCATCACACTGGCAGCCTGCTCTACAAATACAACACTTTTCAACTAGCGCCCCCCTCTGGCCAACTTTAAACATTACATTTGTTTACTGATATGATGTATAGGCTGATTATATTGTGGGTACACTATTGCTAGTGATATTTACTGATATCCATCTAGCAAAGACATTTTAATGTGTTTGACTGCCATAAATGGCTCACTTCCAGACAATGTATTCATGGCAGAGCTGAGCAGGAAATGAGCATCTGAAATGAGCCAGTGAGCGGCCTACTGCTGTGAGGTTCAGTTACTGATGGACCTCCCCTGGTCTCAGAATATAATAACCGTTGTTCATTTACAGACAAGTTAGGACCATAAAAATATCTTTAGCATCAAATTTCAGATATGTTCTGTTGTTCAGAGATATAAAACACATGGATGGATGGATGGATGATGTTTGTAAGAAGTTGGAGTTGGTGAGTTTAATTAATTTTGAAGAATCATATCAATCAGTGAATCAGTTCAA
Organism: Labeo rohita; assembly: GCF_022985175.1. Classification (NCBI taxonomy): domain Eukaryota; kingdom Metazoa; phylum Chordata; class Actinopteri; order Cypriniformes; family Cyprinidae; genus Labeo; species Labeo rohita. The sequence goes on along the minus strand of NC_066889.1, from coordinate 4,638,279 downwards.
AGTGTGATATTTTTAATAAAAATGATTATTTTGATGCAAATGAAAATCATTAAATGTTCTTGCATGGTACATGTTTTCATGATTCAATTGTTAATTTGTAATGAATAGAATGAATTCTATTCATCCAAGAATCATTGAAAATAACAAGAAATGTGTCTTCAGCAGCAAATTATCATATCAATATTTTCTGAAAATTCGGCTTCGTATTACAGAAATAAATTACATTTTACAATATATTACAGTGGTGAACAGTTATTTTAAATTGTAATATCATTTTACAAAATTACTGTTTTTACTGTATTTTTGATCATATAAATGCATCCTTTGTGAGCATAAGAGACTTCTTTCAAAAACATAAAAATATTCTTACAGACTACAAACTTTTTGTAGTGCATTTTATTAAAAAAAAAATGTAGATAAATAATGATGATTATTAAATTACTGGCACATGTAAATCAAGGTGGTTAAATAGGATTAAAATTAAATATGAATCCATTAAAAAAAATTAAATAGCACTGTCAATGTACAAACTTTGTTTGCATGCAAATGGCATAATATCCAAGGTAAACATTTCTAGTAATTGTGCAGTTAATTCTCATATTGTATTTTCAGAAAGTTATGGAATATTTGTCCTCTCCCCAAATTTGTCACTACCGAAACACAGTAATAATAATTTAATTAAAAAGGGGTATATTGACCTGTTAAGATTTTGCTAATATTTTTCTTGTAAATAATATTTTTTTCAATTTTATTAAAAAGTTCTCAGAGGTAAATCAATAACAATTACAATTTATCAACATTTAATGAGATTTATGAGATCTGTTGTATTTTGAATCAATTTTTACTTTGTTAAAGGCAAAACGTTGATCATACTGATTCTTAAAGACACTTAAAGATTCATTGAAGATTCATTGCCAGGGAATGCATGAACTGATAAAATGTATACATGCAATCTAAGCTCCTTTGGATAAAAGCATAAATGCATAAAATGTAAACGTGAAAGATCAGATTCCACAATCCACAGATCTGAAGCACTTACATAAGACATTGAGGCATGGCTCAATCACAAGAAACTGCAGACATGAGGGTAATGTGTATGGCACATTTATACTTAGACTCACCAAATGCCACCTCCTGACAGGAGAGACAATTATGCTCACAGCAAGACACACTGACAGACTAAAGGAGCCCATATACAGCGATTACATGCATATTTATGTGAGAGAGAAGCCAGGTGCTGTACTCTTTATGAATTTTAGCAAATGCATTGCCTATAACAATGTTCTGTACATTGCTTTTACATTTACTGAAGCACATAAGTTGGCTTTGCGGCACTATAAAACAGCACTATACCCTGCTTTTAAAAACGGTACAATTTCGCATTTTACTAGTACTGGTACTTTAAGAATGCATTTTAATAAAAGCCATATTTCTGCGTGTCTGTGTTAGTGAATAGTGCCGACGCGCAGTTTACTACACACATACACGTGACGCTAGCGGTGTTTTCAGCCTCTGCCGCCTCAATATCAGGGTTACCAGGTATTCACAACAAAACTAGCCCAATTGTGTTTCGGGGGTTGTCCCCCATTAAAAATCGGTGTTCCGAGTGATAAAATAAACGTTTTTTTGTCGGGGTTCCTCTGGTAAATTCGTATTTCAGGGACTAAATATGACATTACTGGGGTCACTTCAACCCACAGACATCAAAAAACAACCCGCGGCAACAGTCTTAAAGTAGCCCAATTCCGAGGGAAAACCACGGACTTGGCAACACTGCTCAATATATGAATACATGAACACATGAACATAATCTCTAGAACTGCTCTCAGAGTCACTTCATGAGCATTTTACCGTTTCTTTTGCGGAAAACTATCATCATATAATGAAGACCCTAAAGGTCATCACAGCAACCCGTCAAAATAAAAGTTCGGTCTAACTTGACAGTCAGAAATATATTAATATATTACTTATTGTAAAGATAGTACTACTACTACTAATAATAAAAATATTATTAAAACAATGTTTAAAAAATATTTACCAGAAAATTGTAAATACACAACACAGTCTGGAAAAAAGAAATAAATAGCCTATAATAAATTAATTCTTTATTAAATCTAATTATCCTTTATAAATTTATTAGACATGTTTTTGATTATTGAAATGTAATGAAACTATTATAATAGAATCCAGAAAATTAATGGAAAACTGAGATTCACAAACAACTGAATTTGAGAAAAATACTAAACGTATTTCATAGGGCCTTTTTTGTTGTAATTTTTGTTAAACTTTTAATAAATTGCTGTTAAATTCCACAAATTTCATGATTTCAATTAATTAGACATGCTTATTTATTTATTTATTTATTTTTATGTATCATTAAAATAGAGTCTAGAAAAATTTAAATGGAATTTAGGAAAAAATAAAATTATTTCATTTGTGTCTTTGTTTTATTGTTTTTGTCCTTTAGTTTGTTACTTGCATGAAGGTTCTTATTATTAATAACAAGACTAAAATAACAAAAAAAAAAAAAAAAAATGACTATGTCATGATATAAATTGTTGTTGTGAAATAAAATGACTATATCATGAAATAAGATTTGGCTTTATCCTTTAAGCTAACTTACCAATATATCTCCTGTGTAGTGGCACTGGCATGTGATTATTATTATTTTATTTAAATTTTTTTTAAAGGGGGGATGAAACGCTTTGTTTTAATAGACAAAATAACTACTATCTCCATTTGGATCATCTATTATTAAATTACTTTTCATGTTGTTCTATGTTTTTTTCGTAGTATCGACTCAGTAGTAGTATCAAGATATTTTAGTCAGGTATCGTACCAATGTCATAATTTTGGTATTGTGACAACACTATAATGTAGTACTAACTAAGGGAACACAAGAGAAGCCTTCAAATGTCTACCGCTCAAGCAATTTTATAATGTTTAATCTATTTCTTCTTATAAACTTAGACCAATGTAGATTCGGATGGCAATTAAATTATCACACAACCTTGGTGCTGTTATAACATGATGCAAACATTTGCTTCATGAACTATACAATCATCAGTTGCCACTTCCTCATGCATACATAATGCCAGCCAGATGTGCATCTACATGCAGGCCAAATTTCTTGATTCAATCTTGCCCACTTCTCTTGACCCACTTTTACACCACTGCTTTCATAAATCCTATATATTAAGATGCACAAATACTGAGCATGAAAGTGTAAGTGTTCAAATGGCACAATGGTGTCAAGCTATACACAGCTGTGCAAGTCAAGTAGCAAGCATCGTATGACAGGTGTGTGGCATAACTTCACTGCAAGCCTGTTCAATCAAAAAAGACTTTAGGTCTCTGCGTATATGAAACCCCCTTGAAAAGGCTGTCTCAATAGCATCAATAGCATCCTTTGGGGACCAAAAGCAGGCGAGCACTGCTGACTGTCTTCCACCGTCATGATGACTGCAGCCAAACCTCTTAGAGCGTGCAGAAACATTAGAGCCAATGAGACTGTCTAGACTGTTTTGCTTTTACTGTGCCATTGAAAGTCCCATGAGGCTAAGAAGGCTTAGCTAAGAGATACTGATAACTTCACAAAAGCATCTTGACTGGTGGAATCAAGGCACTGGAGCTCCAGAAACCTGTTCTGAAGCTTCACACAGCATGCCACATTTCTGAATGCACTTAATGTCATTTTAAAATACAACTGCATGCTACTGTCCAATTAGCTCGAAATGAGATACCACATTTCTGGCCACTTGTCAGTGTGGTTCTTTGGTAAGTTATAAGGATCACTGTTGAGTCTAGCTGCTTTTAATTTAAGCAGATGCTCACTTTACTCCAGTCTTCATAGTTTCCTATGCTAAAGCCATTCATGTTGCCGGATGTTTTCATCACCTAAACTACCAGTCAAAACTTTTTGAACAGTAAGAGTTTTCATGTTTTTTAAAGAAGTATTTTCTGCTCACCAAGCCGGCTTTTTATTTGATCCAAAATACAGCAAAAGCAGTAATATTTAAAAATTTTTATTGCTATTAAAAATAACTTCTTTCTATTTGAACATATTTTAAAATGTTATTTAATTCTGTGATCAAAGCTACATTTTTAGCAACATTACTACAGTCTTCAGTGACACATTATCTCTCAGGAATCATTCTAATTGTTACAGTTCTGTCTGTTTGTTTTCTTGGTTTCTCCCATTGTCTCCCCCCGTCGATCTGTCTGCTTTGGTTTTATCCTCGTTAGCGTCATCCCCTTCACCTGTTTGCAACAATTAGTTAACCTTTATAAGCCTGTTTGTATCTTGAGTTCCCTGTCGGTCTTTATTGTTGATGTTTCATGTTTCTACGTGTGTGGATATTCCTGCCTGTTCCTGCTTGTGCTACCTGAAGATTATATTAAATATTGTTGCTTGTTATCTCGTCTCTCGTCTCGTTCCGTCCAGCACGCAGCTACTGCGTAACAGAAAGACCGACCGACTACAGTTTACCCGGCGTTATTCCCCTACGTTTATTTTTCATCCTTTTTCTCAGTCTTTTGTTTTTGGTTTATTATCATGGATCCCGCCGTTAAGATCATTATCCTGGAGCAGGGGAATCGCTCTCTCGAGGACCACACCAGAGACTTTGTGCACCTCGTGCCACACACACACTACCCGGACAGCTGCTTGTGCACGTTCTATCGTGTGGGACTGAACACCACCATCAAGGCGCAGCTGTCCGGGGAGGGTCCTTGAGAGAGCATCGCCGATTACATTGAGTGGGTGCTGGCGTCCTGTGGATCGTCATGGACTATTGACTTCGTCAAGGAGGACGTCAGCCCCACTCCAGACCCAGAACCCAGCCAACCATCACCCCGACAAATGGAGTTGGAGCCCGAGCCCACCGCAGATAAAGAGCCATAGCCAAGAGCGACAGAGCCAGAGCCTGACACGTCTGACCAGGTGCGAGAGCCGGCTACAACTACTGCAACGGTGGAGTGCTGCGTGGAGCAAGAGAGGGCTATGGAGAGCCCTGCCCACTGCACCACCGCTGGGGGTGAGCTTGAACTGAACTCTGGGGACTTGATTGACTTTACTGAAATTCTGGAATCTAACTCTGGAGATTTAATAGACTTTTCTACGGAAATATCTACCTGTCATGATCTACCTGTCGGTATGGAATTCCCACCCCCCCCTCTTTTGTGTGTCTGGTCACCGCTGTGTCCTGACAGCCCCTCTGCTCACCCTCAGCCCACTACCTGTGCAGTGGGCTCGCCGCGGGTCTGCCAGCTTCCATCAGCGTCATGGCTGGAGGATCCCTCAGCTCCGCCTCCAGCCTCAGAGTCCAGAACTCCGCCTCGGCCCTCCGACCCTGCGGCTCCACCACGGCTCTCAGCTCCCTCGTCTCCACCGTCGCCCGTCGGTCCACCAGCTCCACCGGGCTCCCTCGTCCCTCCGGCTCCACCTTGGTCGGTCGTCGTCCCGCCATCGCCTCGGGACTCCACTCCTCCGGCTTTGCCTCGTCGCTCCATCCCACTGGCTCTGTTGGGCTCCTCCCTCCCTCTGGCGCAGCCTCCATCCTCTGTCGCTCCGGCTCCGCCGCGGACCTCCGGATCTCCGCCTACGCCTCGGTTGCCAGAGCCTAGGGCTTCGCCTTGGCCCTCCGGATCCTCGGTGTCGCCCAGGATCTTCGGCTCTTCGTCTCCGCCTCGGGCTCCTCCGCCAGCTGCTCCGCCTCTGTCGGTCGGCCCCATGGAGTCGTCAGCCCTTCTTCCACCATGGCTCCTCCCTCCATCGGCTCCACCGTGGGTCATCATGGCTCCGTTCTGGGTCATACTAGGTTCCTCCTGCTCCGGGTCCCTCCTGTTTCCTCCCTGGCTCCTCCCACCTTCGTCGCCCCCTTGGACTCTGTTGACTCTGGTTTTTGTCCCCCTTCTGGGGTTCCGTCCTCCGCCGAAGCCTCCTCCCCCATGGACTCTGTTTTTTCTGTTCTTTTTTTTCGCCTCCTAATCTGTTTTTGTTTTGTTTTCTACGGCGCGAGGACGCGCCTATTCGGAGGGGGGCGTAATGTTACAGTTCTGTCTGTTTTCTTGGTTTCTCCCATTGTCTCCCCCCGTCGATCTGTCTGCTTTGGTTTTATCCTCGTTAGCGTCATCCCCTTCACCTGTTTGCAACAATTAGTTAACCTTTATAAGCCTGTTTGTATCTTGAGTTCCCTGTCGGTCTTTATTGTTGATGTTTCATGTTTCTACGTGTGTGGATATTCCTGCCTGTTCCTGCTTGTGCTACCTGAAGATTAAATTAAATATTGTTGCTTGTTATCTCGTCTCTCGTCTCGTTCCGTCCAGCACGCAGCTACTGCGTAACACTAATATGCTGATTTGCTGAACATTTTTTTTTTTTTTTTTTTTTTTTTATTATCAATATTTAAAACAGTTGATTATGTTTTTTCAGGCTTCTTTGATGAATAGAATGATCCACAGATCAGCATTTATCTAAAATTGAGAATTTTTTTTTTATATATATATAAATTAATACTTTTATTTAGCAAGGATGGTTTAAATTGATCAAAAGTGATAAAGACATTTATAATGTTACAAAAGATTTCTATTTCAGATAAATGCTGTTCTTCTGAACTTCATCAAAGAATCCTGAAGAAAAAAAAATAATAATAAATGTTTTTCAAGCAGCAAATCAGAATATTAGAAAGAATTCTGAATGATCATGTGACTGGAGTAATGGTGCTAAAATTTCAGCTTTAAAATCACTGAAATAAATTATATTTTAAAATATATTCAAATAGAAAATAGTAAGAAATATTTTTAAATTGTACTGCTTTTGCTGTACTTTGGATAAAACAAATGCAGGCAGAAGAGACTTCTTTAAAAAACATTAAAAATCTTACTGTTCAAAAACGTTTGACTGGTAATGTATATTATCAACTATTCTATGAGCCGTTTTCCTTGAAAAGTGTGCTTGGTTTGATTTACTGCCACACTAATGCTAAAGATATAAATGTTTTTATAAAGCATGAAATACTTTAGTACATTATGATTGACTGTGCACTAAAAACAAGTATATTTGGAATAACATGCTTTTTGAATGTATCATTAATGCATGACATCAAATCTGGAACTAGCAAAACTAATTATCATACAGATAAAACAATATATAAAGCCATTTCAATTTCATTCAATATTACATTCACATTCTGTTATGAAATATGAATTATTTAATGATATTCTTTTCTTTATACTTTTCTCACCTCTGCCTCTTTCCCTCTCAAAGCCAGCATTGACACAAAGGGCTTATAAAGTAATAAAGGATCTACTTGTGAAAAGTTCAATGTTCCTCATACACCACCTGAGGGAAATGTGTTTCTAGATTAAATAAACCATCTGTTCCATTGCAGCAGCCGAATCAAGAGTTCACATAATGACAGGCTTCTGGATAACCTGGTTACTGTGACACACTGTGACATGTATTGCACACACTGGGTCAAATTAACTACTGAGTACCATTGTATAGTGTCAAAATATTTAAACCACCCAGGATGAAATAAAAACCTTTCCAAACACTATCAGCCACAGAACAGTTATTTACAAAACTGACAAGCGCATTTTCTTCATAATAATGTTTTTAAAAATCCTTAAATTTACCATAAATCTTACAATAATCCACAATTAACACATTTTCTGTGATAAGAGCAAAAATAAAACTTTATCATAAAAGCTCTATGACATGATCAACAATGCACGCATCTCAGAAATATGTTTTTCTGTTTCTGTAAACATAAATTTGCAAGCTCAAGATCTGCACAGCATGGTGAGGACTCGGCCATTCAGCAGCCCAAACAGTAGCTGTCAAAGATCTCCCTTAATGAACACATAAACACAATCGCACACACACAATTGGCCCCAGATTTCTCTGACAGATCCTGGAATAAGAGCATCTGCATGTGATTGATTCTAATGCTACAGAATGTTCTGTGAAAACAAGCTTAGTGCTTGAGGATAAACAGAAGGTGGGACGAGGCAGAAATGAAATGAGATGTCAGGATTTATGAAAGGAAAAGCAGCTGAATTTGACTAAAGACACTGGAAACAAAACATCATGATGTAAACAAGTCTGATTTGTACCATTAATCATTTTTGACCAAGATTGTACCCACTTAAAGTTTTTCCTGTTTTCTAAGTCTCACTATCAGAGCACTTCATCTCATTCCTTTATTCTGATTGATGTTTTTCAACCCCTTATCTTTTCAGTTAGTTTACTTTTACTTCACATAGTGTCTAGAAACATACAAACTACTTCTGCTTCAGAGATGGGAAGTAACGAAGTACAAATACTTCTTTACTGTAGATTTTTCTGGTATCAGTACTTTACTTCACTATTTTTTTTTTTTGACTACTTTTTACTTTTTCTTCTTTATTACACTTTATTTACACAAATATCTGTGCTTTCTACTTCTTACATTTTCAAACCAGGCTCGTTACTTTAGTTTTAACCAGCATTTGGTGGATCACCATTCGATAACAAATCTCTAATAAATCATGGATTGGTTAGTCTTTACTGGCAACATGATTCGGTTTCTATCAGAGTAATCATTGCAAGTGACTTGAGAATGGCGTGGAAGCGCCCCCGTTGGATCATAGAGCCAAAACTACTGACCTGTTCAGGACTTCAAGTGCAGGTCAGTTTCATCTGTAAACAGGCTGCTAAGAGTTGCTAGCAGTTTAATGCTTAACTAAGTAAACAAAGACAAAACTACAGCAGTAGTACTATAAACGAAACTAAACTAATTTACTATCATGACTCAAAATACTCTACGCTAAAGGACATCATTATTATCTACTGTAAAGTGACAGAAGTAATTTAGCAAACAAATGTTATAAAACATCGTTTTGTAATACGTTTAGAGAGAGCTAGGGTAGATAACAACACAACCGTTAGGAAAATTAAAACCAAAATCCATGGTTACTACAGTTAAACCATGGTAACCACAAATGAGCAATGGCTTTGCTACACTAACCCTAGTCTAACCATGAGATGTGTAGTAAAACTATGGTTGTAAATTAAAACAGATTGTAATCAATCCACCAAAAAAACAAGGTAACGATGTTCATGTCTTAAAGAAATTACGTTTTTTGAGGAAAATATTTCAGCATTTTTCCCCATATAATGGACTGCTATGGTGCCCTGATTTTGAACTTCCAAAATGCAGTTTAAATACGGCTTCAAACAATACCAAATGAGATTGTAAATGATCCCAGCCGAGAAAGAAAGGTATTATCTAGCAAAACAACTGGTTATTTACATTTAAAAAATACTATTTAAATACTTTTTATTCTCAAACGCTCGTCTTGCCTTGCAGTCCTTGAAGTCTGTGTACTCTGGCTCAAGACAGTTAGGGTATGTCAAAAAACTTGTTGACCGTATTTTCTCCCTCAACTTCAAAAATCATTTCAAAATCACCCTACATTGCTGTAGAAGTTCCGACCCAGTTTTTGCAAAGTGAACATGCAAAAAAGATCAAGCACCCTTTACAAAAAAGGTAAAACAGCGATATAGGACGATTTTGAAGTTGAGCGAGAAAATGAGATGGGAGTTTTTCGACATACCCTAACTGTCATGAACCGGAACAAAAACAGTCCAGGCAGAGTAAGACAAGACGAGCATTTGGCATTAAAAAGTATAGAAATTGTATTATTTTTATTAAAATAACCGATCGTTATGCTAGATAAGACCCTTCTTCCTCATTTGGGATCGTTTACAACCGCATTTGGAATCGTTTGAAGCTGCATTTAAACTGCATTTTGGAAGTTCATAATCGGGGCACCATATCAGTCCATTATATGGAGAAAAATCCTGAAATGTTTTCTTCAAAAAACATAATTTTTTTTATGGCTGAAGAAAGAAAGACATGAACATCTTCGATGACAAGGGGGTACATTATCTGTAAATTGTTGTTCTGGAAGTGGACTTCTCCTTTAAGTGCATGTCTGAGCCCATACTTCTTTACTGTAACTTAAGTAAAAACATGTAGTCAGTACTTTTACTTTTACCAGAGTTAAATATGAGTATCTGTACTTCTACTTGAGTGAAGGATGTGTGTACTTTTGCCATCTCTGTTCTGCTTGTTGACCTCTTTTTTCATGCTCTATGCAATCATGTTAACACAAGCTCAATTTCACACATTGTTGGGTTTCAAAACTTATAAACACTAAAAACTTCAAACCATTTCAACTTGCTGCCACAACAGCTTATGCAATCTCAAAATGGTTTTATTATTTGAGAATTAATTATTGGATGTCAAGAACTAATGGCGGGCAATAAAAACATAATTAGATCTTTATATAATCACCATATGACTAATAATAAGGATCATCAACAATCACAACAAGAGCAAAACATTAGTAAAAGCTGCAAAAAATAAACAGCAGTTTGCCTAATTTATTCGTGCCATAGTGCATGCTGGGAGTGCTGGGAATGTATCAAAATTTAAATTTAGATTATTAGAGTGTTAAAGGGAATTTAGAAATTTAGAGTGTCATAGGGATAGTTGGAATGTTAACCAAACCGTTTTGGTAAATTTTTGGATGAAGTACATTTTTCATCTCAGTTTTTAGTATTCATTTAAAATGAGACAAATCTGCTATTATTTTAATCTCCAATCTGTTATTTATCAGTTTAGATAGTTTATTAATGCTTGACAAATCAGCAGAAGACACTAACAGGTTTTAAATTCCAGTCACGCTGATGGGGAATGATTGTAACACTATGTTACAATCTGCCCCGCTATATTAAACTATGCTATTCTATGACATTAGCGATGCAATTTTCACTATTTACTATAATGGATTTTAATAAGAAACCACAAGAAACAGGTGAATAAAAACTGACAATCGATGTTTAATGTTTTGAAATTATTATTTTAAGAAATGTAAAACACTTTGGCTCGTTTATGTGTCTTATGTTCTATGAGAGCTGTGTTTGGAGGGAGAGGAGTGTTTTTTTGAATGTCTGAATGTGTTTCATCTATTTGCGCACATTGTTTTGAAGTATACTGTACAGCTGTGTTTTGCGATCAGGGCCGTCCCACGCATATAAAAAAAATATACTCTGAACCCCACGTGGATTCACACAAACTGAGAAATTCAAAAAGTGTTAGTTTATGCCCCGCGCTCCCCAACAATGGCCGCCGCATGGAATAGATCAGTGGTTCTCAAAGTGTGGTACGAGTACCACTAGTCGTGCTCAGGCTCCCTCTAGTGGTACACAGAGGAATCACTAAATTAAATATAAATTAATGTTAAAACACAATACAATTTGAATAGAGGTTGTATTTTTTATTATATGTGCAGAGCTGTAGCTGAATAGTTAGGCCTACTACGCTACTGTATTTTAATGCTGGTCATTATGGTGGTACTTGAAGAGCCAAATATTTTTTGAGGTGGAAATTAATATAAAAAGCTTGATAATAATAACTTGTTTGTTGAACTGCTGTATAAAATCAATACAACATTTGTGATCATGCTCCCGAGTTGATATTCAGGAAAACAGCACTCTTGCCTTTGTGATATTACTTAACTAACTTGCTTTCATAACTTGAATTGAAGAACAAACTAGAGATGCACCAAACGATGGGCCAGTGACCAAAATTATCGTTTTCAAGAATTCAAAGAAAACGGCCTCTGGTTTCCTTTCTCACGTACTGACAGACCGGAAGTGTTAGCTTTAGCTTTTTCGGCTAATGGTTGCACGCTTGCCATCTAGTGGCTTTGTTCAGGATTACTAGAAACTCCAAGCAGGTGTGAGTTGGAGCTGGTTGGAGCTAAACTCTGCAGAGCTGCGGCCCTCCAGGAATTGAGTTTGAGACCTCTGATTTATATGGTAACAACTCTACAGTTTTTTAAAATTAATAAACTGAATGAATTGAGACAAAGTGAGAATATGATGTGTAAGAGGACACATTTAATAAGGTTAGGGGAAAATGACCATTTGTAAACATAGTGGGAAAAGACATATGTTTTCTTAAATACAGCAACTCGTTTTTAGTTAATTATTTCTAGCTCTTGTCAGTCACAGAGCACTTTATTTTGAGAGTTGTTAAAGTGAGAGAACATCTGTAATTTAGTCCAGAGTGGGGGAATTGTAATGTTTAATCATGTCTTTTATTATATATATATATTGGGTATATAAAACAAGATTACATCCTTGCAGTGCATTTACAACCGGCCTATCTTGCATGCTGCTCTCTTTCCTCATTTCTTTCTTGTGCTTATTCTTCCAGCTGCTGACATGGCTAAAGTGTGTCCTAGTACCAGAGCTGGTTCAGTTTGTCCTGTCTGATTTCTTTAGCCCATTCTCCCTTACATCCCTGCACTCCAGATGCATTCACACTTTAACACTTTTATGGCCAAACAGGAATGTGTTAACATGCTCCAATTGAACAGCGAGTCTGTGATATGCTCGGTAAACGCACAAGTGTTATTCTAGGCATCTGTGATCGGCAGCTGCTGGTAAGATATGTACACTACACATTTACCCTAAGCTGAATCAATACAATAACCTCTCCTTTGCTTCTAAACATAAAATGTAGGATGCTTTGTGACCACTGTGTGATGGTATCTTTAGCAGAAAGTGGCTATTTAGCAGATGCTTTTATACAAAGCAACTGACAGTGCACTTACTAAACACTTTCCCTAACTGTTAACTACCCCTGAAATCAGATGGAAATGACACATTGGTAATGGTGTTTGAGCCTCAGCAACATTCCACAGCCTAACACTAACCATTTCATATCTACAATCTGACTGATAAGAATATTGTTTCAGGAGATTCAGGAACAAGTCCTAATCGACTCACTCTCTCACACTATTCTGCTGTGTGAATATATCAGCTGAACCAGCAAGAAACAGCGGTGAAGAAGTGGTCGGCCAGATTTCACATTTACCCAAATAGTTAGTTATATAGAAGAGGAGAACAAAGCAAAAATAAATAAATAATAACAATAAAAAAACGAATAAATGCCCTGATATACTTAGTGTGAAACTGAAGAATGAATTGGTACGACTTCATATCAGCAAAATCAGGTTCATACAAAGTTCATTCAGAGGTCATTTCAGCAAAAGTGAACTTTACTAAAAAGCTGCAGAGTGCATGCAAACATATCATCGACTACTTGCATTCATTCGCGCTATCAGATGGAGTATGCTATGACTGTATGCTAGCATACAAGAACAAAAACAAAGCATATTTGGCCTCACTGATTTTTGGGAACTCACTGAAATATGTTATAAAAAACCCATGAAAGATTTACTTTATTTAAAAAACCCACATTGTTATATTCATATTTTGGACTGTGGCGTTAGGCGTTGGGGGTGATACGATGACCACACCTACTGAAAAAGCTCAGAGGTGGCAATGGATGTAAACCAAATGCTGTACCCTCGATTTTTCCACACAAGAAGTCTAAACGTCCCGGTTATCGAGTGAAATCTGCACCGAGAAACACCTTCAGTGGCTATGGTGTCATGACAAGCATTGACATGTTTACATCCTGCCAGGATGGCATCTAGCGTTTCTCGTCTCTGCCATTTCATGTCTCAGCTCTTTCAGTAGCTGTGTTCTACTAAAAGCCTCAAAAGCATCAGGGCTAAAGTGGAGAGAACGTGGGTCTTTAGGCAGTTTTTTCATCCAAAAGTATCTTTCCATTCTTTGAATTATCACATTATGAATTATCACTCAGTAGGTTATTTAACCATGTATTTCCATGTCTTTGGAAGGCTTTTGTCTTTCAAACTAATTAAAATGTACAAATTCCCAAACTTTTTTGTCATCTGATCCTCTTTCACCTAATACTTAAAGCACCCCTGAGATTTTTAAATAAATATTTTGATAATTAAGCATCGCATTTGAATGTTTACTGATTCTCTGTACATAGTTGTGGTCAGATGACATGTGTGTGTATATATATATATATAATTTATTTATTTATTTATTTATTTATTTTTTGAATTGATTTTAAAATTATTTATTTTTATTTAAAAAAAAATGTATGATTTAATTAATTAGTTTTTCATTAAACACATAAACCCCCTGGAGTTCCTTCACAAGCACCAGTTTGGGAAACCTTGATGTAATATACTGTTTAATGCATTTCATGTTGTTAATAACAACAAACAGAATATATTTTCTTACTCTTTGTATTTTTATGTCAATATAGTACAATATTATCCTATTTAAATCAATGTGATGAGTGAGTTGGGTTAAAAGTAATCTAAAAGTAGTCTGATTATATTACCTAAAATGTATAATGTAATAGATTATGTTAATACAATTTTTGTAATGTAATTCAGAATCAGTAACGGATTACAGTTTATAAGTAATCTACCCAGCTCTGGTTCTTACATACAAGCAACTCTTGATCTAGTGATTTACTGTTGTTTTAAATGCAGGAAACTCCATGGGCAAATTCCAATTGGAATGAGCATCCCTATGCCCTATTTACTCAGAAAGGTAGAGCCCTTGAAGTGGGGACTGTGGAGAGAGAAGGACACTTGTGTGTCATAATGAGGCCGTTTGGAACGCACTTGGTGAAGGGAGCAATGAAAGGCAACTTAATTTTCTCATTATCTTCACCTGGAATGTTACCATGGCAACACTGGGCAGTGACAACAGGATTATCTTATTATTTCTGTTAATATGTCGTAAATGAATATACATTTTAGAATAAAGTCTCTGCTCTTAACTTTATAAAACGTCCCTCTTCTTTGAACCCTGCAGTTATAGTCACATTTACCCAATGCATACACTAATAAACACATTTCTTACCTATAAAACTTGCATGAATTGTGTGACGAAAATGTGTGTAATATATCTCAACCAAACAAACAACTTGAACGAGGATGCCCCATCCTGGGTCAAGTGACCATAAACTCGTCAGTAAATTTACTGATGAGATTAATTGACGAGTAACAGTCTATTCAGAAGTGAAGACAAGCTATGTAAGAATTCATCAAGAATAAACCAGGCTTTAGTTCCAATTAAACAGAACAAAATGCTTTTCTTCCACTTGCACAAGGACAAATTCTGGTCAATCAATACCTCCTGATCTCTCTCTGCCATATTCATTCTATCAAAGAGATGGGCAATAACAATTAAATCTAATGAATCTATTGGTACTATTAATGGTTAATGGGTAATTATTTAACATTGAAAGCCATCATTTTTACATTTTAGCACCTGTAGAGTTCTCTTGTGTAGCATTTTTTAACAACAAGACAATACAAATATGACCCTGGACTACAAAACCAGTCTTAAGTCACTGGGGTATATATGTAGCAATAGCCAAAAATACACTGTATGGGTCAAAATGATTGATTTTTCTTTTATGCCAAAAATCATTAGGAAATTAGGTAAACACCATGTTCCTACTGTAAATATCTCAAAACTTAATTTTTGATTAGTAATATGCATTTTTATGAACTTCATTTTGACAGCTTTAAGGGTAATTTTCTCAATATTTTGATTTTTTTTTCCACCCTCAGATTGCATATATTGAACTCTATCCAAATATTGTTTTATCCTAACCTAACAAACCATACATCAATGGAAAGCTTATTTATTCCACTTTCAGATGATGTATAAATCTCAATTTTTTAAGAAAAACTAACACTTAAGACTGGTTTTGTGGTCCAGGGTCACAAATGATCTGTTAGCAACATCTAATTAGGCACGGACCATTAATTATTTAATTAATGTATTTATTTATTTTCACCTATTTTCATTGCACACACAAAATCTTTACTCGTACTGTTGTAGTTAAGCACGTGATCAGCAAAAGCAAAAGTATTTTAATTTTGACATGTACATGGATTTATTTCTTTTAATTAAACAAAGTACAACGTAACCCTACTGTAAAAATTCCCAATAAAGCTTTCAAGCTACTTGTCTCATTAAAGGAAACTCCCTGGCACTGGACTTCAAAACATAAACATAAACTGGTAATAGAATTGCATAATATATCGTAATACATCATTGCCAGCAAGGGGACTGTATCCTCTTAAGATCCAATCGATCTGGCTTGAGCAGGAGACAGCAAGACAGCAAAAGATGAGAGCACAGAATCATGCATGAAGACACACAGCACCACAGTAGAGCATGTAATGATAACCCAGAGTTTGCATCCTCTGGATAAAAGAGGAAATCAAAGGAAAATGAAAGACAGCGAGTGGAAAGACGAGTATGAGAGAAGAAGATGTGTAGCTGCAGGTGTTGTATGGTATTACATGTCCAATAAGTCAGCTACAGGAGGAGGGTACTGGAGATGGGTTTGTAATGAAATATCTCTTTCCTGGCAGAAACCTAAGACTTACTGTTACAGGGCCCTATAGAGGTATCTTTATCTATTAGTAGCTCTAGTGCTGCACCAGCAAGGTATTTCCCCCTTCGGTTCATTCAATCCTATATATAGCTAAGACAAGAGGTACGGAGGTAATGTGAGCCAAACTGCATCTTGCCAATGCAATTTTGCACTTCTATAAGGTTACTACTTAAATAGGTGGCTGAATTCAAATTGAAATAAATCTGATCAAGTGTTGGATAATGTGGGATTATAAATAAATAGATTAAAGCTAATTAGATTAAATGAAATAGATTAGATATTGAATATTTAACAGATTTTAAATAAATACACATATACTAATAAAAAAAAATACAATTTTATACGAAACGTTAGAATAAAGACATTTGAAGCTCCCTTTGAAGTTAGATTAAAATATTACAATTTATGTATAATATATAAAATTACCCATTATACAGTATATTGTCACTTCGGATAAGAGTATCCGTTAAATGATGATGTAGATGTGCTTGAGAACAAGATCTAGCTGCTTTGAATGGCAACAAAATAGGCATGTTTCTAGGGTTTTCATAATTTCTGTACATGATCCTGTGTCTCATATTTATCAGTTCACTGACAGAACCAAATGCAGTAAACTGGACAAGCAAGCTAATGCAAGGAAGACATCTTGTGATTCACATTTTGAATATGTTAATATTTGTTACATGCTGCATTTATTAGAAACAAAAGCCCTAGAGTGTGATATCATATACATTGTGATGGCTGTGACTCTGCTAAATTGCTACAGGTGTAAGCAGAAATAACCAAACTGATTCACCATATTTCATATTAAATAACAGTTCCTCTAACAGACCTCTAATTTATGAATATGTATGTATTGTATTTATGTATAATTACTTTTTATGAAAGAAGTCTCTTCTGCTCACCAAGCCTCCATTTATTTGATCCAAAGTAAAAAAAAAAACAGTAAAATTTAGAAATATTTTTACTGTTTAAAATAACTGTTTTCTATTTTAATATCTTTTAAAATTGAATTTATTCCTGTGATTTCAAAGCTGAATTTTTAGCATCATTATTCCACTTACATAATCCTTCAGAAATCATTCTAATATTTTGATTTGCGGGAAAAAAAAACTTTTATTATTATTATGTTGAAAACAGCGAAGTAGAATTTTTTTCAGGTTTCTTTGATGAATAGAAAGCTCAGAATAACAGCATTTATCTGAAACAGAAATCTTTTGTAACATTATAAATGTCTTTATCATCATTTTTGGTCAATTTAAAGCATCCTTGCTAATTGATTTCTATAATTTCTTTCCCAAAAAAAAAAAAAAAAAAATGCTTTTGAATGGTATAGTGCATAATTTTATAAAAGCTTTTTATTTCAGATAAATGCTGACCTTTGGATCTTTCTATTCATCAAAGGATCCTAAAAAAATACACACAACTTTTTTTTTAAAATAGTGATAATAATAACAACAAAAAAATGCTGCTTCAACAGCAAATAAGCATATTAGAAAGACTTCTGAAGGATCATGTGACACTGAAGTCTGGAATAGTGATGCTGAAAATGTAGATTTGATCACAGGAATAATTTACATTTTAAAAAATATTTTAATAAAAACAGTTATTTTAAATAGTAAACATATTTCACAATATTACTGATTTTGCTGTATTTCGGATCAAATAAATGCAGGCTTGATGAGCAGAAGAGAAAAAAAAAAACATTAAAAATTTTACTATTCAAAAACTTTTGACTGGTAGTGCATTGATGACAAGAATAAACCAGTTTAATTTATTTGTTACCAAAACATTTTACAATGTATATTCGTTCTTCATTACTGGTTTTATTCAGTACTTGCGGTGTGTTTTAAAATCTACAAGACTGCCTAATTAGACAGCACTGTGGCAACCTAAAATGACAGCACCTAGTCAACATTTTGGGACATCATAGGCACGTTCGCGACTACATGTATGAAGCCCCAACATGTTGACTAGGTAGATGAAATGTCTAGGTAGACGGATGTTTTGAGTCACACAGGCTGCGTTTCGAACGCAATACGACCCACCAACACCAACAAACATCTGGTTGTGTATATAGAGAACACTGTGTTGCTCACACAAGCAGTGTAGCATCATCTCCACTCACGCACTGTCAGTGTGAAGCGAGAACAGTCACTTACCCTCAGTGTGACAGCTGGATGAGAGGAGGCTACTCGGCGGTCTGAAGATGTAAGGCAGGTACCGGGAGAAGCATTTCATCTTTTGACTGGATTTAGTATGCGCATTACTTTATACTGTCCTTGTACACCTCACGGACACATGAAGGAGAAGAACATGCGATGGCACAATCTCACGCTCATTATTTCGTGTTTACGTCTCTGTCGGGGTGAAGACATCTGTGTTGCTCCCGGTGACCACGCTTCTTGCTCCTGTCGCTTGCTGGAGGATGGCTTGTTTTGCCCCAGTCTGGTGGGAGGGGTGTTTATTGAAAGAAGCTCCTGCGTCTGTCCGCCTACTGGCCGACTTCGAATTTACCGCGTCATTCCGGGGAAAAACTCCGAAGACCCGAAGGTAGTTGGACCACTGAGGGCAATCCAGTTGCTGTATGTTGTAGGCTGTAGTTTTATGTTTTTTATGTTTTCTAATATAGCGGAAACCGACATAAATTATGTGTTAAGGGAATTTTAAATAATTTCATTATTTTGTTAGGAACTACACTGTGTGCAGAATTATTAGGCATGTTGATATTCTGGTCATATTTTTTTTCCAAACACATTTTACCAATTCCAAACCACATCAGTCTTAATAACTACTGTTAATTTTGTATTTAATCATTTATATGTGATATATAATTGTCCGTAAAGGCTGGAAGTGAAAAACTCCTTATATTCAGGTGTGCATAATTATTAGGCATGTTTTCTTTTACAGATAAAATGAGCCAAAAAAGATATTTAACCCAGACTGAAAAGTCCAAATTATTAAATGCCCATAAGAAGAATGCAATACTAATGCATTACAAGAATTTGCAACGTTAAGACTTGACCATTGGACAGCGAAATGCTTGTTGAGTCTGCATGGTCAGAAAAAAACAGGTGGAGAAGAAAAGATGCATGTTAACTGCAAAAGAATTAGGAATTAAGGTGAAGAATTAGGTGTGACACCATCAGGAACCGTTTAGTCTCCAGCGCCACCATTTTCCAGAACTGCAACCTACCTGGAGTCTTCAGAAGTACAATGTGTCAGGTTCTCAGAGACTTTGCTTGGTAAAAAATCCTAAAAAATGCCCCTGACTTAATAAGAATAACAAGCTGACGTGTTGTGAAATACATGAAGACAGTTTTTTTTTTTTTTTTCTTTATAGGCTTTATAGACAGATAAGTTGAGAGTGACTCTTGAAGGACAAGCATCACATCCTCTTGTACCTCTGATTCAAGAATTTATCTTCCAAAATCTGGCAGTAAGTTTTGGGAGTTCATTTTAGTCTATCTCTGCAAGTCAGACTTTTCAGGATAGGAGACTAAACATGAACTCCCAAAATGACTGACAGATTTTGGAAGATAAATTCTTGAATCAGAGGTGCAAGAGGATGTGATGCTTGTCCTTCAAGAGTGATTCTTACTTTTTAAATATGGATATTTTTCTTACAAAAACGCATCGATTCGCTACAGGAGGCCTTTATTAACCCCCCAGAGTTTTTATTACGGATGGATGCATATTGGACTTGTTTTGGACTGATGAAGAGAAGCCAGGATAAATTTTAATATAACTCCGATTGCATTAGTCTGAAAGAAGGAAGTCATATACACCTAGGATGCATGGAAGGTGAGTAAATAATACGCTACAGTAGTGTTGGGTCCTATCGTCAGCCTGCGAGATCACCAATACATGATATTATTGTGCTAATTTATTTAATTATTTACATACTTAGTTTCATTGCCCGAAACCAGCTCCAGCATAAGGCTAAAAGCAGCCGGATTAGCCTAGTCTAGTGCAAGTGTATGCATTTTAAAAAAACACTCGCATTATAAGCGAGGCTATCTACACTGTATGATGAATAAATCTTTTACCACACACTGCACACGTCCGCGGTGCGTTACGGCTCCGACGTGGCAACCAGAGTAGATCGCGGCTTCGGTATGTGTTTTGACCCCCTGTACTGCACACGTCTCTGAAGCGGCCACTCTTGTCAATGCTTGTGTTTATACCCACCGCACTGCGGCTCGTTGAAGCGGCTCTCCGTGCTGCATCGGTAAAGTTAAGCTAATTCCCCACCTTGTCCCTACACATCCCCCAAAAATTCGAATTTCCGTAGGCGAGATTTAATTTAATGATATTCTAATGGACCGCGTTGTGACATCATTGCATGTGGAAAACAAACGCTGTAGTCTGAAGGAGCCGTTCGTTGTAGTTCTTGAAAAGAGATTTTTTAAAATCTCCCTTTGGAGTGGACTTTGAGATTTGTAACTTTGTAGATCTTTTTTATGGCCAGAGATACACACCACATAATAGCACTCCTTTAATGGTACAAAAACCACGTATATGCCAAAAGATCAAGGCAAATTTGATTTCTCATGGCATGACCCATAGGATATCCAATATCATTTTAGCTTTCAAAAGGGTGCTCAAGCAGGTGGCGAGCTTCGCAGCTGACTTCTACTTACAATCAAAGCGCCATTACATCACGAAAGTGTGGTCTCAGAGTAAGGCTGTGATGATTTAGTGTGTCATTTGGGACAGGCCCTTACATATAGTGATGGGCGCTTTCAAAAAACTGCTCCATGAAGCTTTTGTGAATCATTTGTTTTGAATTGAGTCTTTCAGAACTTGTGTTAAACTTGAGTTCAGCAAATGAGGCTTTGATTTTGTTTACGCTACTACTGTTTTAAAACTCAAATTCTGATGCTTCGCTGCCAAATGTAGGTCTATATGACTTTCTTCTTTCAAACGAATACAATCGGAGTTATGTGGTTCTTCCAAGCCTTGTAATGGCAGTGAATAGGTGTTAAGATTTTGAAGTACAATGAAGTGCATCCATCCATCATGAAAAGTACTCCACACAGCTCTGGGGGTTAATAAAGGCCTTCTGAAGCAAAGCGATGCATTTGTGTAAGAAAAATATCCATATTTAAAAGGTCATAAACCGTAATCTTTAGCTTATTGACTGTTGTGGTGTTCCAGTGTATGCATGTATATAAATAGGTCATCACATGACTTATGAGGTCATTGTTATGTGACCCATCAGCTGAGGTGGTATTATGATTATTTTTTTATTTTTTTAAGGATTTTCATTTCCCCTTTTTCTAATCAACACGTTTAAAGCAACATGTTTATAGTTCTTATGCTGAATATTGTTTAAGCTTTGTGGGATTTGAACCCACAAACTTTCAGTTCTCAGTCCAGATCACAGCACAGTGGACCCAAAATATACAATATCAATCCATTTATTCACGTTAAAATGACAACAAATAACACATATTTAAAATTATAAAAACATTATAGATAAATGAATGAGAAAACGTGTCACTTTGTGGTTGTCAAATGTCAATGGAACATGTTTATGGGCCATTCTACAGAACTGGAAACGTCTTAAAAAAATGTGTCTTTTTCCAAAAAAACTGTAATATCCAAGGTACACGTTTCTAGTAATTGTGCAGTTAATTCTCATACTGTATTTTTAGAAAGTTTTGGAATATTTGTTCTCTCCCCAAATTTGTCACTACTGAAACACAGTAATAATTATTTAATCAGAAGGGTTATATTGACCTATAAAGATTTTGCTTAAATCTAGATTGTAAATATATATTTTTTGCTATTTCATTAAACATTTTTTTCAAAGGTAAATCAATAACAATTACATTTTAATAGTATTTCAAATGTAATGTATGAGATTTGTTGCATTTTAATCCAACATTTCTTTGTAAAAGTTGCTCATACTGATTTCAAAGTTAATAATTCATTAGTTTGAACATACAAAGAAACAAAAACTATCATAACATCTTTGTTGATAATTCATTACACTTTATTTTTGACAAAACATCCCATGTTTCAGTAGTGACTGCGCATTTTCGGTACAGTAATGTTTTGGTAGCGACCACATCACATTACAGAATTTGAACTCACATACTAAAACACTACTAAAACATACTAAAGTAAAAAAAAAAATAAAAAAAGCATAACCGTACTAAAATTTTGTTTATTTCCACCAAATACGAGGATTATGTGTTCCCCTATGTCACTGCCAAAACAATGATGACATGTTTCGGTCATGACTGTTTCGGTAGTGACAATACTATGGGATAACACCCAAAAAACAAAGATGTCACTACCGAAACTTCACCAAATGTTTCAGTATCGATTGTTTCGCTAGTGACAATCTTAGATACTTTTGAACCTAGCTTAAAGATGCTAATCAGCACATGGTTAGCTGGCACAGTTGTACACATATAAAAACTAAACTAATAAAAACTGTGCTTAATTGCAAAAAAAAATGTGTTTGTTAGTGACGTTCTTTAAAGTTATACACAGATTTTTCAGACATTTTTACACAGTAACCTTAAAATGATGAGACCCATCTACTCACAGAAATATTTCCTGATCATAAATTTTTGGGTTTAGTTAAAATCAGTCTCAGTCGATTAGACTAAAACATACAATGTTTCGGTAGTGACATGAAAAATGCAGGACACTTTTTTTCCCCATAAAGTTTCTTAATTAACAAAGAAAATATAAAATAAATATTTTTTAACTCCACTTTTTAAAAGAATCAAAAACATACTAGGGTTAGGGTTCGGGACAGCCACCTCCCAATTGAAAGTACCCAATAAATTATGTTTTTCTATATATTAAGCTTACTAATATTTTAAACATTATTGTTGGTTTCAATAGATAATAGAAGGATCTTAATAAACATCTAAGATTTGAGTACTTAAATGCTTTTTAAATGTGTCTTTTGGTTGTGGGACAGCAGTTTGCACCAACTCTGTAGAATGGCCTTTATAGTTAAAAAAAACATGGAAAAACAGTGCTATAAGTTACTCTTCTAGGGCACCAGTGTGAACCTGAGGAGAACACTGGTAAAATGACATTATGCATCCAATAAAAATCACCTCGACACCAATTTCTTTGTCATAGATAAGCGACACAAAGTACTTCTCTATTATGTACATGTTGTTCATTACTAATACTCATTACTGTACACTGTGGAACACTGTAACATAGTGTGACCCAAATTATAGCACCGTAATATGTCATATGTAGGTTACCAGTACCATGAATTTTTTAACTCCCCACAATCTTTAAATAATTTAGATATTTATACAGCAGCATACTCAAAAGCCCAGTCTAACTGGAGCAAAAAAAAATTCCCTTACTGTAATAATAATGTTCTTCTTGATTATTATAAAAAGATTAAAAGTTGAAGCTGGTTTAAGTAGTGCTGGTTATCAGTATGTATTCTGAAAAAAAAATCTCCCTGTGTGTGTATCTCAAAACTGTTGCACAAAAGAAATGTAAACATGACCTTTGATGAGGTCATTGCCAGGAAGCAGCTATTCACGCTTGTCTTATTTCCTCTTTGTGACAGAATGTAATGTGGCTGCCATGTAAGCTTAGAAATGCAAGGCAAAAATTCACTTCTCGGCTGATTGATAGAGACATTTACAGGATAGCATATAGCTGAGCCTCCGTGTCTAGTTTCCTTCAGCGTCTCATATGTAATTATGTCTTTTTTATAGCATCAGCTTAATCAATAGCGGGTCCCTGGGTGTGAGGAAAAGGGGCCATCTGTGCCTCTCATGGATAAGCATATGAAAAGGCTAACACTCAGAGTGCCAGTTCCTCCCCTCTGCGCCACCACAACATAATAAGCTGAACACACACACACTGATTTTTCCAACGGACACCCACAATGCATTTCTGTTTGTGTGAGAAAGAGGAAGAACATTTCTGAAAAGCAGGCATTTTAAAATTATATAATTTATTTGTTATTCAGAATTCTGATAGAAAATATAAGATACATTTTAGATGTACTAAGCATTCATACAGTGCACCAAACCAGAGGTGTGTTTAAAGAAAGTGGCACGTGTGTTATTTTAGTATTATTAACATATTATTATATATATATTTTTACTAATTTGTTTAAATGAGCTATTTGAATATTGTATATTTAATTTTAGTTAAAGCTTTAGTAATTTATTTATATACACTACCGTTCAAAAGTTTGGGGGCAGTACATTTTTATTGTTTCTTTTTCTTTTTTTTTCTTTTTTTTTTAAGAAATTAATACTTTTATTCACCAAGGATGTATTAAGTTAATAATTAAAAGTTTATTAAAAGTTAATAATAAATAATTTACATTGTTATAAAATATTTATATTTTGAATAAACACTGTCCTTTTTAAACTTGTTATTCATGAAAGAATCCTGAAAAAAAAAAAAAAAAATCACAGGTTCCAAAAAATATTTGGCAGCACAACTGTTGATATTATCCAACACTGATCATTCTAATAATAAATCCGCATATTAGAATGATTTCTGAAGGATCATGTGACACTTAAGACTGGAGTAACAGCTGATAAAAATTCAACTTTTCATCACAGGAATAAATTCTATTTTAAAGTATGTTAAAATAAAAAACATTATTTTATATTGTAAAAACATTTTGCAATATTACTGTTTTTTTTATATATTTTTAATCAAATAAATGCAGCCTTGATGAGCATAAGAGACTTCTTTAAATACTATTACAAGTCTTACTGACCCCAAACTTTTGAACGGTAGTGTGTGTATATATATATATATATATATATATATATATATATATATTTTTTTTTTTTTTTTTTTTTTTTTTTTATATATATCAGATATATATATAGAATCAAATTTCACAGACCTTTCTAGTAAATTTTAAACTATTGCAAAGAAATTAACTAAACATTAAACATTAAAGTGGAACAACTGAAAAAAAAGTTTTTTTCTTGTAAAACGTACTCTCAACTAATATTGGTATTATCTGCAACTTCAAAAAAGTCTGTTTTGTTTGTTTTTTTTTGGAAAAAAAACTTTTTCACTGGAAAAGTTACAAGAAAGTATTCAAAATTTCATATTTATTTGATGTGTTTCTTGCTGTTTCTTTGTAATTATTTGTAAAAATGTATTTAATTTTATATATTTTTTGTGAAATTTCTCTACCATTATTTATTTATTTTATTCATTCTTTTTTTCAGTGTAGCTGAAATAAAACAAAATAAGATTTTATTCAGTTCATGTTTATTTTATTATAAATAAGAGATTTATTTATTTTTTATAGTTTTAGTTTTAAGTTAACAAACTCTTGTGAGAGACAACAAGAAGGTGATCTGGGTGTTCGGTTCTCAGGAAAATATTGATTTAAATGAAAACATAAGCTAGATTTGATGAGGATGGCTGTACAGAATTCCTAACCACAATGCTAATGTATTTTGGATGGCTGACAGTACATTTCTACACGGTTTCTATTTGTAGAATGTTGCTATGAGGTTGCTAAAGTGTCCTATGTGTTTTTATCATGTTTCTTTGCAGTTGCTAGAGTGTTCTAAACAGTTTTCGTGTGTTTTATGTGTTTGCTAAAGTGTCCTAAGGTTTTTTTGTTTTTTTGATCATGTTGCTAATGTGTTCTGAGTGGTTGATTAAAGGCCCAAATCAAAAGATCCCAATCACTTAGTATACAGAATCAAGTGAAGTAGTAGAACAAACTGCATGATTTTAAATTTGCAATGTAATCAAAGTACCAACCCGACCTTTTTTCTGTATTGTAATGTTTAAAAAAAAAAAGTAGGGCGGTTCCATTGGTTTTAGCCATAGGTTGTTAAGTTTACCCAAAATAAACATTCTGTCATCATGTATTCACCCTCAACTTGTTCCAAATCAAAGAAGATATTCTGAAGAATGCTAGTAAAACGCTGACAGTCCAGTGACTTCCAGATGGTAAAAATGATACGGAAGTCAACATTTTGGTTACCAACATTCTTCAAAATATCTTTTTTGTGTTCAACAGCAGAAAAAAGAAACTTATACAGGTTTGGAGGGTAAGTAAATGATGACAGAATCTTTATTTTTGGGCAAACTATAGCTTTAACTAGCAGATGTAAATGTGAGCTGGTAGTTGATTGTAAGAAAGGGGTAGATTTAAGCAGAAAAAGTGTAATTTGGATGAAAAGTTACAAGGTGAAAAAAATAAAAAATAAATAAACAAACATACTTGAATGAATCATTCACAACATATACAGCAGAACAGTGTGCAAAAAGAGAGGTTGAATTTCCATTTTATTCCTTTTCCAACAGAAAAAGTTTTTGTAGTAGTTTTTATTCAACCTTAAATTTGCAAAACCCTTTTAAATAAAAGTATCTCTATTTAATCTATATAAAACTTTTTTTTTTTTATGTACTAAAAGTACATTACTTTTAACGTATGTCACGTTAAACGAGGGCATTTGGTGGTTTTATTTTAAGGATGCCAAGAACTGAGTGTGATTTCACACCTGGCCATCAGATAAGAGCATTTGAAAAAAAAGTATATGCTATTTTGGTTATCATGGTTATCAGCTCTTAAAACAACTTGGTAATAAAATGTAGAAAAATGTGACTAAAACCTATCACAAATTTACAGCTGACTGCAAAAAATGCAACTTCAAAGTTTTTTAGTGAACCAGTTTTAACGAACCTAACGACCTTATTGGGATTTTCACTTATACTGAATAGCATAAAAACAATTTTCTTTTCTTTTTCAAATTAAAATTAAAAATTAAAATTAAAATCATATCATACTAATATACTTTTTTTTATTTTCACGTCATTTCACAACAAACGTTAAGCAATATTTGTATAGAAAAAATATTAAAATGCCAAGATTTTCAGTGTTTTAGAGAATAAAAAAACTGTAATTTGCGCTGCAAAAGCTAAATGGTGAAACAGTGGCATTCTTGTATAACACAGACATATTTCCCATTTTTCATGATACGCCATCATCGTATTGATACTGATTCATATAAAAATGTAATAGTAATGGCAAGTTGAACCACTGTCTGTGTTTATATATGTTTAATGTGACATTATATATACATTATACAGCATATAATTTAAATCAGTACATTTATGAAAATTAAATAATTTGGACGTTTATCAAAAGAAACATTTTAATACTATTGTTCTGACTTGACATCAACACTTACAGGTGTGGGCACTTAAATGTCATAAATAAATCACCATACAACACTATAGGAATAGTTTTCTATCTAATTACATGCAATAGAAACATGATGATCCACAACCTGACAGAATCCACTTAAGCATCATTTATACATTTTTAATACACAGGTAGGATGAATAGTAATTCATGCTATGTAACCAGTACATTATGATTAAAAAACAGCAGTCAACTCTAATCTGGAAGAAAAAGACTGGGTAAAAAAAATATGCATCAGTACCTTCCAGTCCAGTAGCAGGCGTTTTGGTTCAGGTCGTAGGTCAGAGTAGATGCCGTGAGCATCCAAACTTAAGAACTGAACTCCGTGGGCTGAATACACAACAGACACCCTTGGAATTCAGTTCTCAAAGCCAAGAGCTCCATTGATCATCCGTATGTAGTGTAAATCCAACAAGCAGGTGATTTTATTTGACCTAAGTAAAAAACAAAATGTAACTTAATGGTAAAATGTCAATAAAATTCAACTCTTTTACATCTATCGCTCATATGCGATAAGATAAATATAATGTAGTTAATAAAACGTGTCATACAATTTCTACGTCTTTCTTCCTTGTCTTTGGTTTCCTCATTTCTCATCATGATTCCAGCAATTCTGTGTTTGTTCAAGAACATTTTCTTGAAAGCACTGCATGCTCAGATGCATCCTACTAATATTTGTCAAGTTCAGTTAACTTCCTTGCAAGAATCAAATAACACAAATTAAACTGAGATCCCTATGATGAAAGATCATTTAAATAATGTTTTCAGCTGACCGTATTTTAATTATGTTTGTTAGATAACTGATGCTGACTTTTATCACTCGTGTGTGTGCAAATTCTCAACAAAATAATTTCTGCTACAAAACTGTAAACAATAACAGCATGTACATTATTCTTAAAGTGGCACACTCACTTTAAATCTCCTGATTGAAATTTTGGGCCCTGTAAATGTTTTTTAGGATATAAAACTGCATTTATTTTCAATAGTAATCTTTTGTAACATGATGTTAGTCTTTACTGTAACTTATCTTATTAATTAATGCATCCTTGCGAAATAAAATCATTAACTCCTTTAACTTTATTATCTTTTAAATGGTAGTATATACAAATTTTTAGACACCATTGCAAAAATACCTCACAAATTGCTTCCCGTACACTGCATGTAACTAAATGATGATTTATTGGACATCATAAATGACACATTTGTAAAATTCGTACACATTTGTACTCTTGAACATGAAAAGCACTGCCATGGAATTACTCATGACACTTTTTTTTTCTTCAACTCCATTAACTTGTTCAGCCCACATGCGCATCTGTCATTTATCAGCTTTTTATCACTCACCTCTTTAAACCTTCAGTTTTCCCCTGTTTTGTCGACAGGTCCACATCATCTGTTGTTGGTGAGTCATTTCGGTACCAGTACCAGATTGAGGATGCTGAATCATGTCTCTCATGCACCTGCAGCGAGTGATAAGACACATGCAGAAAGCTCTTCTGCCGCCTACTCGCTCAGCGCATCCCTATATAAACCGATCGATTAGCGCTCTCATTTGCATGGGCGTTTGTTCCACACTACACACATAGTCATGGGAAAGTCCCAGTGCTATCCATTTTGCTCAAAGTGCAAAGATAGCCCTAATTGCACAACAACGCAGCCCATGATAATAGACCCACGTCACAGCACCGACAGCACACGCCGTGTTGCAATCGTGTTTAATGGATAAAGGTTGATCGAATAACATTGTTTTTCCATCAATAGCCTGTTATTGCAGACTAGGCTACGTGTAAGCGACGTTGGTGTTGAGAAAACCCCAACCGCCAGAGGAGGAGGAAATGTTGGTTAAGTATTTAATGCACCATTTCCGCTCTGTAAAGTCCGTGGGTTGAGACGGGGAAATCCTAACCCTGTTCGGTTTGCCAATCAAGAGTGCGAGATCTCGACTTCGCTAACCGTCATACGGCTGTTATTAGACGAACTTTTTCACTTTCCTTATACATACGAGAGGCCTTTTCGGCCCCGTTTCTAAGAGTACCAAAACAATGTGAAATGTCAGACCCCCTCGGCTTCTCGTGCTTTAACAGCATTTCCTTGCCCCTATACGAGAAAGTTTATTTTTCAACAATAAGCAATGAATTCGAAAAACATTTCCACTGAAAGTAGGCCGACCATTCATTGTGTTTCTTTACCACTGCAACAGCAGAACATGACCGTAAAGGTCGTAATTAATTTTGCACATCTTGGAATGTCCTGTAATGACTTTGCTTTCGTTGTTTTTTATAGTACGTTATGACATCAGGCATCATGATTTTTCGGTGTGCTTGCACATCATCTCAGTGGCCCCATCTTGCACCACAGAGTTTTCTCTCTCCTCACATGACAGAGGAAGTGAGTCAGATTATCACAGGCTCCAGATGACCTGAAGTCATAGGCCACTCATGATGAGAAAACAACGTATAAATAAACGCTGCCCTTTAAAAGTGCAAACGTGTCAAATTGAATATAAACACTGATGAGAATTAACAGCACTGTTTAAGATGTATAACCTGCCTTGTAATGTTCACAATATTCCTGAACAGAGGAAAAAAATTCTAGTATGCTTACTGAATTATGGCTTCGTATATATAGTACAGTGAAGGCAACATATATTAAGCACAGAATTTGAGTTTGTTTAAATTTAAAATAAGTTACTTTACACTAAGGTGCAATTTGTTAACATTAGTTAATGCATTTACTAACAATGAAAAATACATTTATTAATCTTTGTTAATGTATAGTTAATAAAAATACAATCATTCATTGTTCATGTTAGTTCACAGTTTCATTAACTACTGTTAACAAACACAACTTGTGATTTTAATAATGTATTATTAAATGCTGAAATTAATATTAACTAAGATTAATAAATGCTGTAGAAGCATTGTTCATTCTTAGTTCG
This sequence comes from Labeo rohita, assembly GCF_022985175.1. NCBI lineage: Eukaryota > Metazoa > Chordata > Actinopteri > Cypriniformes > Cyprinidae > Labeo > Labeo rohita. The sequence goes on along the minus strand of NC_066889.1, from coordinate 4,607,771 downwards.
TGTTAACTAATGTAACTAATGTAGTTAACCTATGATAACTAATGTGAAGTGTTATTTATAAGCTTGTACAAATTTAAAGAAAATTAATTAATGCCTGAAATTAGTAGATTTCAACTATATATATATATATATATATATATATATATATTTTTTTTTTTTTTTTTTTTTTTTTTTTTTAAAGGCATTTTACACACAAAATCCCAGTAAACAGTGTTGTGAATGTTACTTTGGAAATGTAATAGATTATAGATTACAAGTTACCCTATTTAAAATGTAAGAAGTATTTTAACTATTTCCATTACTTCATTAAAGTGTCTATATACTGACATTTTTTTAACAGTTGAAAGAACAGTTAAAAATAACAGTTAAAAATAAATAAATATTTGTATTTCTTTATTTATTTTTAACTGTTCTAACTGTGCACTAAAAATCTAAAACAGAACAAAAACTATATTGTAATCAATAGTAGTCCTTAAGGGTATGGCCACATCAATATTTCCTGGACATGTATCAAGTTTTGTTCCTGGCACTGGTCATTGTGATTTTCTATGAAAATCCCTTTTAATCTCGAGCATAATCTTTGTTTGGGAAATTAGCAGGAAAAAACAGCCTCTAGCAAACCAGGTGGCTAAAAGGGAATTTCTATGTGACCCAGAATTAACTAACAACTAACACTCCCGTCGATGGCCATTTAACTGGAACACTGCATTTGACCTTTAAAAAAATATATGTCAAATACATACATTTCCCATTCATTAATTTAATTTAATTATTTAATTTAATTATGTTTAATTTTGTCTTTTTATTTATAGTAATTGAACCTAATTTAATTGAATTTTCAATTTAGTTCTCATGTGCATCTCATGTTCAAGCCATTTTACACACAAAATTTATTAGGAAAAAATTGGTTAGGAAGGTTACTTTGAAAATGTAATAGGTTATAGATTACAAGTTACCCTATGTAAAATGTATGTAGTTTAACTATTTCAATTACTTCATTAAAGTAATATAACTGATTGCATTTGATAACACTCTAAAAAAAAAAAGTTGGTTAAAAACAACCTAGCGCTGCGTGCAACACAAACCCATTGATTGGGTTGTTTTGAGCAAGCGGTTGAGATAAATGTTTAACTCATTCTAGGTAGTTTTATTTCACTCAACTATTGCTTAAAAAATTGCTATATTTCTATTAAAATGAACACAAAATAGGTTGGAAATGAACATTTATTAATATGCTCAATAAGTGAACACTTGTTAATAAGTTAAATAAATAATAATTAAATAATAACATGTTTTTAATTGCTTATTAATAAATGTTCTCCTTTTGATTATTGCTGATTTTTTATTTAATTTTGGATTCATTTTAAACCAGCCATATAGTCATTTTTAAACAATAGTTGAGTTAAAACTAACCAGAAAGTTGGGTTTGTCCATATTTCACCCGGTGCTGTGTTGTTTTTAACCCAGCATTTTTCAGAGTGTTCTTTTTGATTACTTTTCTAAATTTAAATTTCAAATTATTTTAAACTGTTAATCATTTTCAAACATTTAAAGCAGGCAGGGTTAGTACACAACACTGATTACTCTCAGGCTTTCAAAAGCCTTCATCACTTGAATTTAGATTATAATAATTTCATTTTAAAGCACAGCCACCACAAAATCAGACCTTAGCACCTCTTTTTAGTTTGAGATCGTTCTGAGGTTAAAAACAGATTTAAAATCATAACAAATCATAACAGTTCAATAGCTATGATACTTCTTTTAAAATCAAATTTTTGCATAGTTGTGACAGAAAACACTGTCATTCAACAATGACTCTGGGAAAACTGTTAATTAAAAAAATGAGCACATACATTAACCCAAATATGAAATAAAACAGTTATCAAATAAAAATGTCCTATTGTGTGTCCCACACTCCTGAAACAGTCAATGCAATTTTGGAAAAGAAATCAAATTTGAATGTGTTTGAAAATATTCAGATGTAACTCCCTTTGTAATAGTTGACATTTTCATAAGTAACTGAGAAACTTTTTTGTTTTAAGTAAAATACAGTTTTTTTGTGACTACGCTCATATTTAAAGAGCATAATTTAATTTATGTCATTTTTTAATTCATATTACCTGTCAGATCTGTAAACACAGAGTCAGGGGAGCGGCCCGCCCCATTTAACCATTCAGAAACGCTCTGTCTGTCAGTTTTGTCGCTTGTTTAAAACGTCTTTAAAATATAGGTCGTGTGATTGAACGGATGACAAGTCGCTGAAATCGCTTTTAACTTTCAATAAAAGCTGTCTGACCAACTGTTTTTCAAGAAACTCATTCCATCATCAGGCTTAAGGCTTCAACGCATCCCGGAAGAAAGAGGATTTCTCGTACTCCGATTGGTCGAGTATGAGTTTCTCCTGCTCTGATTGGTCAGAAGAGAGTCTCGTTTGCTCTGATTGGTGAAAAGCGTGCGCATGCAACATCATGCGCTTTTGTTGTCGTACAGTAGCCGACAGAAAGCAAATATGAATGCAAACAGCTTTTACTTGATCTAAACCCACTGGATATTTTGCGTTTTGATTTCTCCTTTTTTTAAGTATCAAAATCGCCGAGAGTTGAGGAGAACTGCATAACTGCTTCTGTATTCATTTAGCCTGAATGCATGTGCATCCTCTGTTCATCGAAGGAGTTTCGTTTCTTATAAACAAACATGAATCAGTATCTCGTTGTTCTTCTTTCTTTTGTGCATGTATTGGCGGATCCGGATTTTGCCAAACTTGATGGTGCCCCGCCTTCTAAAATAGGTAACGTTAGGCCAAATGTTCATGCTATTAATTATTCTCCAACTAAAGAGCCCATATTACAGTCTGATGTTATGTTTGCAGCTGTTGTTGGAGCTGGAATCGGAGGAACCGCCACGGCTCATTTCCTTAGGCAACATTTTGGACCGGAAGTGAGAATTGATGTGTTTGAGAAAGGGTCAGTCGGTGGTCGTTTGGCTACTGTCACTGTGAACCACCAGGACTACGAGTCCGGTGGATCCATCATTCATTCCCTCAACCTGCATATGCAAGACTTTGTCCAGCAACTGGGTTAGTTGGATTCATATTGCTAAAATGTACAATTTAGTAATTATTGATAGAGTTAATGCTAGGTAAAAGTCTTGGAAGACACTGCTTGGCCATATTTGTGACCCTGGACCACAAAACCAGTCATAAGTAGCACGGGTATATTTATAGCAATAGCCAAAAATACACCGTTTGGGTCAAAATTATAGATTTTTCTTTTATGCCAAAATCATTAGTATATTAAAGGAGAAGTCTACTTCCAAAACAACAATTTACAAATAATTTACTCACCCCCTTGTCATCCAAGATGTTCAGGTCTTTCTGTCTTCAGTTGTAAAGAAATTACAGTTTTTGAGGAAAGCATTTCAGGATTTTTCTTCATATAATGGCCCCCGATTTTGACCTTCCGAAATGTAGTTTAGTTTAAATGCAGCTTCAAAGGGCTCTAAACGATCCCAGCCGAGGAAGAAGGGTCTTATCTAGCGAAACGATCGGTCGTTTTTTCTAAAAATAAAAATTTGTATACTTTTTAAGCACAAAAGCTTGTGTAGCACAGGCTCTGGGATGCGCGTTCACGACATACTGTTAAATCACATCGAAAGGTCACGCGGAACGTAGGCGGATCTACAGACCCAGTGTTTACAAAGCGAATGCACAAAGAATAAGAAAGTGCAAGTAGGTCAAACGCTGTTTACAAACAAAAAGCTACAACGTGTCGGACAATTCTGAAGTTGTAGGAGAAAATAAGATGGAGTTTTTCGCCATGCTCTACCTTTTTGAGCCGGAGTACACAGATGATGAACTTAGACGTGATTCGTAGTAGTGATGGGAAGTTTGGATCATTTTACCGACTCTGACCTTTGAGTCTCGTTCAGCAAAATAAACTAATCTTTTTTCGAGTCATTTCGTTAATTTGAGCAAAATCAGCGTCACGTGACAGCCCCATAAGATGAACGAACGACTCGAAAAACCCGAAGACTCGAAACAGGTGAACTAATTCCACTACAGAACCTAACAGGATGTTGCGCATGCGCGACTGAACGAATCACTCCCCCGAGACGACTTGTTCTTCGCAAGTCACATTAAAGTAAATTTAACAAGAACGACCCATAATCGCGCATCCGAGAGCCTGTGCTATGCAAGCTTTTGTGCTTAAAAAGTATACAAATTTTTATTTTTCGAAAAAGAAAAAATTACAGATCGTTTCGCTAGATAAGACACTTCTTCTTCGGCTGGGATCATTTAGAGCCCTTTCATTTCATTTCAGAAGTTCAAAATCGGGGGCACAATTGAAGTCCATTATATCAAGAAAAATCCTGAAATGCTTTCCTCAAAAACCATAATTTCTTTACGACTGAAGACAGAAAGACATGAACATCTTGGATGACAAGGGGGTGAGTAAATTATTTGTAAATTGTTGTTTTGTAAGTGGACTTCTCCTTTAAGTAAAGATCATGTTCCGTGAAGATATTTTGTAAGTTTCCTACTGAAAATATATCAACATGTAATTTTTGATTAGTAATATGCATTGCTAAGAACTTCATTTGGACAAATTTAAAGGTGATTTTCTCTCTCTCTATATATATATATACATATATATAGTTGTATCTTGACCAAATATTGTCCTGTCCATACATCAATGGAAAGCTTATGCTGATATATAAATCTCAGTTTCAAAAAATTGATCCATATGACTGGTTGTGTGGTCCAGGGTCACATTTAGCATTCGGGGTTTGTTCTAAAATCATTATCTTCTCTTTAATCTTATGTTACCCGTCCACAGGGCTGAAGTACCGCAAGAGTGTGGCTGGGAAGACGGCAGTGTTTAATGGAGAGGAGTTTATTTTGGAGGAGACTGATTGGTACCTACTGGATTTGTTTCGCTTGTGGTGGCGCTATGGGATCAGCTTCATCCGCCTGCAGATGTGGGTGGAGGAGATCATGGAGAAGTTTATGAGGTGAGAGAAAAGATGCAGCTCATGCGTTCTGTTTTATGACACTTTTTGTGCAAAGTTTGTGCAAACCTGATGATCTGTGGTATCTAGCATAACTTAGAAATGTTCCAAATGTTGTCATTCAGGGAAAAGCAAGAAAATGTTTATCTTTTGTACGAAGGAGCTGTACAGGATCAATGTTACATGCATTTATAATTTGATCAACAGGAAACAAAATAAGCATGTAAATGCTTGAAATCGCCCATCTTACCAGTTGGATTTAAAAAAAAAAGTATGTATGTTTACATATAAGTAAAAATGACTAAAAAACAGAATCTGAAAATCATTCATTCATTCAGAATCTTATGCATTCTGACTGATTAAAATTAGTGCATGTAAATTTGTTTATTTGATTTTTTTTGACAGTGTAGAATATTTTTATTAATTTTATGCTGAGAATAAAAAAAGTTCAGCTTAGTCCTATGTGTGATTAAAAGACAAGATTTTTATTTAAAAAAATGTTATGCTCATCAAAGTTCCATTTATTTGATGAAAAACACAGAAAAAATTAATATTATGAAATAGTATTGCAATTTAAAATACATTTTCTATTTTAATTTACTTTAAAATAGAATTTCTTCCTGTGATGCAAAGCTGAATTTTCAGCATCATTACTCCAGTCTTCAGTTTCACAAGGTCTTTCAGAAATCATTCTAATGCGCTGATTTATTATCAATGTTGGAAACCATTGTGCTGCTTAATATTAGTTTGGAACCTATAATCCTTTTTCAGAATTCTTTGATGAATAAAAAGTTAAAAAGTACCAAATTTATTCCAAATAGGAATAGAAAAACTATTTTACTAGTTTACTATCACAATTTCTTATCAGTTGAACACATCCTTGCTGAATGAAAGTATTAATTTCTTTCAAAGAATGAAAGAAAAAATGGACTGACCCCAAACTTTGAACACAAAAGATAGAAAAAAAAAAATAGATTTCTATTTTAAATAAATGCTGTTCTTTTTACAGTTTTATTCATCAAAGTATCCTGAAAAAAGATCACAGGTTCCAAAAAAAATTAAGCAGCACAACCATTTCCAGCACTGATAATAAAACTCTGACACTGGACTGGAGTAATGATACTGAATATTCAGCTTGGCATCACAGAAATAAATTCTATTTTAAAGTATATTAACATAGAAAACCAATATTTTCAATTGTAATAATATTTTACAATATTAGCGTTTTTTTCTGTATTTTTAATCAAATAAATGTACAGGTTTTGTGGTTTTTAATTCACTCAAAATAAAAGTGTTGACAAAATTAACAAACTTATTGTCAAATAAAACTTTCCTGTAGCTCAAACAGTAGAGTATGCCACTTGCAATGGCGAGGTCTTTGGTTTGATTCCCGAGAAAAGAATGAACTGATAAATTATAAATGTGTACAGTACTTTGAATGCAATATTAGTTGCTCTGGATAAAAGCGTCTGGCAGTTGCATAAATCTAGTAAAACACATTTTCGAATGGGAATATCCCCTCCCTTGTCTTATAAATAACACCTGCCAAAGATTAGCAACAGCAAGTGGTTTTGGTTGACTGCAACATAAGACTGTTGCCGTTTTTTTTTTACATCCTTGGTTTATGTCCTGCTGCATCTAGGTTTAAAACATTTCTTAGTAACTAGTTTGCTCATTCTCGCCTATTTGAGAAACATAAAAACACAAAAGGTGTTTTATTTGATCATTAGGGAACCTTGAAATATGCAATTGTTCAGCTGCAGTCTGAGTAACACAAGCTTTTTGTATTTTTTTTAAATCATCCTCTTTTTCTCTTGTTTGCTTGTATTTTTGTGTTTATTTGATTTTGTTTTGTGTTTGTAACTCTATTATTCCAACTTAGTTTTTGCCATGAAGATAGCCTTAGATGCTGACTTGCCAATAAAAATCACTCCTGTCTTTTTCTTGTTTGCTTTAACACATTTTGCTGTCCTTTTTCTGTCAGAATCTATAAATACCAGGCCCATGGCTATGCCTTCAGTTCAGTAGAAGAGCTGCTGCACTCTCTTGGGGGTTCAGGATTTATCAACATGACCCGCCGCTCCCTTTCCGAGTCTCTGTTAGAACTGGGCGTCTCCCAGCGCTTCATCGATGAAGTCATAGCTCCGATCATGAGGGTCAACTACGGCCAGAACATCAGCATCCCTGCATTTGTTGGTATGCACAAAAAATTCTTCATAGTTTATTAGAATGATACACTAAGCTTTGTACTAGTATACACTATTCTATTCTAAATATAAACCCTAATTTGTTTAGTTTAATTCTTTTTTTTAACTCTCATCAATGAATTATGGATGAAATTATTCAGTGATGAATAATCAGTTAAATGGCATATATTTGAAGCATTAAGTGTAGTTATATGTAGTATGTATGATAATCCTCAAACATCAAAAAAAAAAAAAAAAATATATATATATATATATATACACTACCGTTCAAAAGGGTCAGTAAGACTTGTAATAGTCTTTAAAGAAGTCTCTTATGCTCATCAAGGCTGCATTTATTTGATTAAAAATATAGAAAAAAAAACAGTAATATTGCAAAATGTTTTTACAATATAAAATAATGTTTTTTATTTTAACATACTTTAAAATAGAATTTATTCCTGTGATGAAAAGCTGAATTTTTATCAGCTGTTACTCCAGTCTTAAGTGTCACATGATCCTTCAGAAATCATTCTAATATGCGGATTTATTATTAGAATGATCAGTGTTGGATATTATCAACAGTTGTGCTGCCAAATATTTTTTGGAACCTGTGATTTTTTTTTTTTCAGGATTCTTTCATGAATAACAAGTTTAAAAAGTACAGTGTTTATTCAAAATATAAATATTTTATAACAATGTAAATTATTTATTATTAACTTTTAATAAACTTTTAATTATTAACTTAATACATCCTTGGTGAATAAAAGTATTAATTTCTTAAAAAAAAAAAAAAAAGAAACAATAAAAATGTACTGACCCCAAACTTTTGAACGGTAGTGTGTATATATATATATATATATATATATATATATACAGTAAAGTAATATTAAATTAAATCTGTTCTTTTGAACTTTCTATTCATTAAATAATTTTAAAAAGACCATGGTTTCCACAAAAATGTTAAACAGCACAACAATTTTTAACATTGAGAAGCTGCTTTGAAGGCACTATATAAAAATAAAGTTTATTATTCTTATTATTATTATTTTGATAATTTTTATAATTATAATTAATGTATCTTGAGCACCAAAGCAGCATATTAGAATGATTTAAAAAAAAAAAAAAAAATCAATTATTTTTAAACCAATAAATGTAGCCTTGGTGAGGATTAAAGACTTTTTTTCAAAAACATAAAAATAAACTTAGTGACCCCAAACTTTTGAATGGTAGTGCATATTTTTTATATAATAGTTTATTTATAATAGTTTAATTTTGTGATAATTTTGTGACTTTTTTTTTTATAATTAAAAAAATGTTTTGTTGATTAGTTTTAATTAAGTTCTGTTTTACTTAAGAAAGAAAGGAAGAAAGAAAGAAAACAAAAAGACGTTTTTGTGATTTTATTTATCTTATAAGGCTACAAGGAGAAAAGAAAGTTCAGAATTATTCTTGAACAAAGTATGTAGTATAATAAACATAAAAAGTCATCTGGCAGTCTTAGTTGTGTTCTCGCCTCCCAGTTTCATGTCTGTTCTGAGTTGCCCACTTCTCTTTGACAGGTGCTGTGTCTCTAGCTGGTGCACAGGCCAATCTCTGGGCTGTGGAGGGAGGAAACAAACTGGTTTGCTCCGGACTGCTTAAACTAGCAAAAGCTAATCTCATCCAAAGTCCAGTTACGACCATTACCCTCCGATCAACAGGTATTGCACATAACCATCAGCTAAAAAACACTGTGAAACACTGTTCATCTAAATGGCTGTTCTAGTAGACTGTTTGTGGCTAATAGGCTTTCCTAGCTGACTGCAGTATCTAACAGATCTTCTCCCCCAGTGATAGTAGCCACAGGATGTTACTTAATCCCAATAGTCTCTGTCGCCTGTGGGTCGCTGACAAATAACAGTGTCCAACAGTAAAGAAAACAAAAAATGGTTCACTCATTCACCCTTTCAAATGAAAGTTTGTTAAAAAGGCCATCCAAGATGTACATCAGTTTGTTTCTTCATCTGAACAGATTTGGAGAAATGTAGCATTACACTGCAGTGAATGGGTGCCGTCAGAGTCCAAACAGCTGATTAAAAACATCACAATAATCCACAAGTTATCCACACCACTCAAGTCCATAAGTTAATGTTTTGTGAGTTGAAAAGCTGTATGTTTGTAAGAAACAAATAAATCAAGGCATTTTTTACTTCAATCTGTTGCTTCAGACTAAAATATGAGTCCTCTGTCCATAATAATGCCTTTTCTGTTGAAAAAGACATCATGTCTGAATCAAGACAGAAATATGCACTGTTTACAAGCGAAAACAGTCTAAAACATTCTAAACAAATACGTGGGTGGATTTCGATGTGAGAGGACAACAGATGGACTTTTTCACTGGAGGAAGTGGGCTAAGATAAAGGCCATAATTTTGTATTAGTTTCTAACATGCAGACTGGAGTGGTTTGGATTGCTTGTGGATTATGGTGATGTTTTTATTTATATAGTTATATTAAAAAATGTCTTGGCTCTTCCAAGCTTTATAATGGCAGTGAATGGGTGTTGAGATTTTGAAGCAAAGTAAAGTGCATCAATTCATCGTGAAAAGTGCATATTTAAAATGTAATGTTTTAAATATAAGTATTTTTCTTACACAAACACATTGATTTGCTTTAGAAAAATATTATTAACCCTTCTGGAGCCACGTGGAGCACTTTTTATGATGGACTGATGCACTTTATTTTGCCTCAAAATCTCAACAACTATTCACTGCCATTATAAAACGAGTCAGGACATTTTTAAAAATAACTCTGACTGTATTTGTCTGAGAGAAGAAAGCCATATACAGCTAGGATGCTGCCAGTATGAACACCTTAAAACAGTGGTGTACTTTTTGATTTATTTAGACCAATTTGGAGTCACAGTTATGTCAGTTGCAGCTGTGTGCGCATAGTGGTTGCAGAAAAACAATGGTAAAAAGTGGAGGCAAACGGGTAAAATTCATGGAATAAAAGAAAAAAGCTATTTTGTGCCTTTTGATGTCAAAATCGGAATGCAAATAATTTTTATAAAATACTGTCGTTAAAGACACCATTTGAAGCTAAACTCATACATAACCGTATGTACTATGGATGAAGACTGCTATGATTACTCTACTTTTAAAGAATAAATTTGATTTAAACAATAGATCTACATAATATTCACATATGGTGTTTATATATAAGGGGCGTATTAAATTAGCCTCACAGTTACAGCATGAAATATTATTTAAACCCTATTACTATTAACATTCTTGCATAATATTTATTTATTTTACTCACAGTTCTTACTTTTTTCTCGCAAATTCAAGTTTATATCTCCTAATTCGGACTTTACAACTTGATTTAACTCAAAAAAAGCGAGAATAGCGAGTCATTTTCTGTTGCTATTTCACCCCCATTTCCTTTAATACATCTATGTTGCACTAGGTATAAAAAATAGTTTCTATCAGCACCAAAAGTGTCTCCATTGAAACCCATTAAAACTGCTATTTTTAATCACAGTTCCATTTAACTGTAAAATGATGCAATTTTTGTTAATGGACTTTCATTCATGCAAGGCTTCAAAATTAAACTTTTTACAATTTTTTACCAGATGATGCCTTTTTTTTTTTAGATTTGGCCAATAAAGCAAACACTCGCTTCATTTCTGTTTTCTGCTTCTGCATATTATAGAGCCAACTGGATAAATAATGCAGCTATAATTGTGTGGGTTATTTTGGTATGTCAGAGTGTGGTTCGTATGCGTGTCATTCAAAAAAGTGTGTGTGCTTGTAATATTTGAGAGAGAAAAACTGCTGCAAATCACAAAGTTTTGCTGGCATCTAATGAGGAAAATCTGGTACTGCGCCCAAACAAATTCTTCCTGAAAGCTCATTTTTTGAGATATCAACCTCAAATTTGGAATACAACTTGTTTAGATTTATGGCTTTGATTTTCTAGCAGGTTTAGAGTTCAACATGTTTCATAAAATATATATTTTTATATAAAATAATGTTCATAAAGAATTTTAAACCTCTCTAACTTTTTTTTGTTTCACTTTTTAAACCTTTTCTACTTCAACAATAATCTGCCATGGGTCTTCTTTAAAATGAGATGAAACTTAAGTCATGAACATTTTTGTCCACTAAGGACCTATGTGTAACTTTTTTTATTGACGCACAAGGGTTAAATTTAACTATTTTGTATCATAGCCATGTAATTCTCTAGCCGTAAAGGCTATCTCTCCAGAGTTTTCTGCAACCTTGATGCACATGCATCCCGAATGTTTACAAATCTACAATTGGTCTATAGCATTACACTTCACTACACTTGTTAATTTATGTTAAAAAGACAGCATGGACAATTCACATTCATTTTTTTTCCCTCAGGAGATTACCAACAGTATGAGCTCACCTACGACTCTCAAAATGAAAAGTCATCCGAGCTCTATGACATTGTAGTAGTAGCGACGCCTCTCCAACAAAACGTCAACTCGGACATCTCATTCCAAGGCTTTGAGCCACAACTTCCTGATATATCGGGCTCCTACCACCAAACTGTGGCCTCCATCATCCACGGCTACCTGAACTGCACTTACTTTGGCTTTCCCGACCCAAAGCTGTTTCCATTTTCCAGCATCCTTACCACAGACACTCCCGGACTTTTCTTCAACAGCGCCGCCAGCGTCTGTCCGGTCAACATAACCTCCGGCTTCCGCCGAAAGCAGCCTCAAGAGGCTGGAGTCTACAAGGTCTTTTCACCAAAACCCCTGGAGAAGAATGAACTGAAGACACTTTTTAAGTCCTACTATTCCGTGCAGGTCACAGATTGGCTGGCGTACCCTCATTACGGAAGCACCCAGGGCTTGCCACCGGTGGTGCTGCACGAAAACCTGTACTTCCTGAATGGAATCGAGTGGGCTGGGAGTGCGATGGAGATGAGCTCGGTGGCAGCTAAGAATATAGCACTGTTGGCCTATCATCGTTGGAACAGACAATTGGAAATGATTGACCAGAAAGACCTCATGCACAAAGTGAAGACAGAATTGTGACACACCCCGTATGTCATTAGAAAGACACTGTGAAGTATGAGAAGACGGATTATACTTGTCAGACCTGTTTGAGACAGAAAAGTAAGCAACAGCGTGTTTTCGATTCCATGCAACACGGTTTAGGTTTTAGTTTTCCTTTTTTGATGCAAGATGCAAAAATGGTGAAAGCAGTGTGGTCTCAGGCTAAACGCTCGATCTGTATCAGACGGGTAATGCGTGGGATGAGTTCTCCATTACTGACCAACCTGATGCATCTGTAAGCTTACTTATTATGAGCTAATGTGTTAAAGTGAAAACTTTGCATGGAAAGATGTGAAGGTAATTTTCCATTTGTTTAGGGTTTTTTTCTTATGTTTGCTGAAGACATCTTATAGTTTTAAAAGTTCAGATCAATCTTGTGTTTTACATGCTACGTATGTGTAAATGTCACTGGGCTAGGAAAAGTATTAGCAGGATTTATAAGATTTAAAAACTAATTATTTATTATGATGGCTTGACTTTCTCATTTCAATAAATAATTGCTTATGGTCGTCTCACAATAAGAATTCTAAATTCCACCCCAAAATCTGGTCATTTTGCGCATTATTAATTGAGTGGTCCTGAAAAATTTCATTCATTCATTCATTCATTCATTCATTCATTCATTTGTTTGCTTGCTTATTTATTTATTTATTTATTTATTGGTTTGGGTTTTTTTGGTTTGTATTTCAAAGAGATCTCTTATGCTCACCAAGGCTGCATTTATATAAAATACTTGAATTTTAGCTAATATTTTGCAATATTATTTTATTTTCTACACCACATACTTGTTGTCTACTATAGTTTAAAAATATAATTTATTTATGTGATTCAAAGCTACATTTTCAGCATCATTATTCTAGTCTTCAGTGTCGTATGATCCTTCAAAAATCTTGTTGTATGATCCTTCAAATCAGTTTCTTGTTGAAACGGTGATTTATTTTTCTGGACTCTTTGATGGAACATTTTTTAAAAAAAGAAGAAAGAAAAAAAGAAAGAAGGAAATGTGTAACAATGTAAAATTCTTTAGTCAGTTTTTGATACATTTAATCCTTTATTTATGAACAAAAGTATACATTTTCTTGTTAATTTTAACAAACAAATAGAACATATTGACACTAGAATTTTTAAATGTGTTTTTGAAATCAGTATTCTTTTTTATGAAAATGCATGGGAAATATTGTTAATACGTCATTTTTTTGTTCATACTCTCTGTCTAAAGGCATTGTTACAATGTAACAAACACAAAACATTCCAAAAAAAAAAGTTTTTTATGTTTATGTTTCTTAAAGTTTTTTTTTACTGCTTAATATCAGAAATAACAGAAGAGGGCGCTGTTTCAAGAAATGAAGATTTTCTCCTCTGGTTTCTCTGCTTTAAGCTTGTGGAAAAGAAAGGCCTTGTGAAGATATGGGATTTTTTTTGAGCAGTGCTTTACTGAATTTGGATGGCACAGTGCTTTTAATATTTTTGAAAAATAGTAAACAGTTAAATGTAAAGCTTGGAGTCAAAGAAATAGGTTTATGGTGTTGATATGTTGCAAAATGCATGCAAATTTTATTTGTGTCTGAATGAGTTTTAATATACACGTCACATGTCAACCAAATGTACAGCATGCAATCAGGATAGCATTTTAATATCCTATCTTTAATACTAATACAGTCGTCAATACTCTAATCAACTATTCTGTTGTATTCTGTGCTGCACTGCTCTGATATCCAGAGCGCACTGATGCAGATAGCCATGCATCAAACTTATACTGCAAGCAGAAATCTTGCCAACTCTGACAGCTGAACTGATTAGTCCATCTAGCACACGCGGATCCAGGAAACAGCATAGACAAACAGAAAACCCTTTTTTTCCTGTTCAATTGTTTGCTGAATCTATTTACATAGTAACCCGCTCATAAATATTGAGCCCATTTCAGAAGCATATCTGCGTGTGACTGTGCTATTGTGTTCACAGACCACTTGAGAATAGCTCTAAGCCACAGACTGAAAACAGTCCAGTTTCAGGTCTTTGGTAAACTGAGGCTATTGAAGACAAAAAAAAGTGATGGTTATGTTTACAGGAGTAACTCTGGAAAATCCATCCATCCATTTTCCAAACTGCTTATCCTCTTTAAGGTCACAGGACTTTGGAAAATGTCTTCTATAAATAGATACTGTTTAAAAGGGCTCTCCAAATTATATGTGTCACACTTGATATTTGACCAGTGACACATGTCTCACAATTTAGGAAAAGTAAGCAATTAGGTTTTACAATGGAGCTCTTTTTACTAGATAGATAGATAGATAGGAAATTAACCAGAGCTTGTTAAAAATGCCAACAAAATGAACAAAAATGCACTCATACGTTCAAGACAAAGGGGCAAAATATGCCCCTGCACAATTAAACAACGTATTACGGCTGTCGCGATTTAAATGAAATGTAAAAATTATGATGCGCTCATCATAAACACAGTGCAGGTATGATGAAAATAAATGATTAATCTCGTAGCTTCATTGATTATAACGAGAGTTTTTGCATAACTTGTGGTAGACTTGGCTAAGGTTTGTCTGTGAAGCCAGACATGCCCAAAACGAAACCAAAACGTTTTATATTGTTTTCTGTATCGATTATTGCCATATAAAGAGCAATAATCTACAATAATGATTTGTGTCATAATAGTCAGCCCTGTGTGCTCATGTTTTTACATGTAGGCTTTAATTTAGATTCAATTTTAAACAGTCTAGTGTTATTGACAACAGTTGAACAGTTTAAAATAGTGATTTAAGTAATTGGGTAAATTTAAGTATTTTACATTTTATTATAATAAGGTGATTATAAAATGTGCCCTCACAAATGTAAAACATGCCCCTGGAAATCAAATATTACCACTTAATAGAAAAGTATGGAAATAAATAACAAATATATGTAACATTTTATATGTATATGTATATAAAGTAGTAAGTATACTGCTGATCATGCTGATTAAGTATTGTATTTGAGCATTTGTAGTGGGTATTTATTCATTCATTCATTTTGGATTTTAGGGTGAAATCTGAACTGTCAGATGTGCTGATCTGTTGCTCAGTTATCTGTTATTAATAATTTATTATTATCAATGTTGAAAACAGTTTTTGCCGCATAATAATTTTGTGGAAAGTGTGAAACAGAACTGTGAGTGGGGTAAGACTATGGAACTTTCCATAGCATGTAAAGTCATTTCCGTTTGTTTGCATTTTACACCTGGGTGCTTATTGATTTATCATTTGAAAATATGTGCTCACTGTGTGAATGGCTAAAATACCCTGAAGGATAGCTTTTTGTTTATGCATTGAAACTCAATACTAATCACATTGTACATCTTGTCCTTTCATTTTTGTTTGTGTAGAATGTGTTACCATGACGAAGTGGGCCATTCACTCTCCCGGAATCCCGAAGAATGCAAAGTTTGGCACAAAAAAAAAAAAAAAAAAAATGTGAGAAAGAGCATTTGGATTTATTCTGACATCACTGTTCTTGTTCTTTCACAGCTGGCCCAGTTGATCCCCTTATTTGGATCGGCACTAAGCAACAGCACCATTTTATACCTGCAGATTCATACACTAGAAGTACAAAACCATCTTGCAGAGACATGGAATACTATTAGTACATAACAACTGCTTAAATTTGCATCACATTATGATAGAGATTTAGGCTTTTCACAACATTTTAAGGATATGTGATGTTAAATTTGTCTTGTAAATATTATATAACATGCTCTGTTTCTTTTTAACAATAGTTACACTAGCAGTAAGCGCTGAAACAACACAAAACCTCTTTCATCTTGTAAGTTTAGGTTTTGTTTCCTTCTTGTGAGTAATAGATGCTTTTATTGAGTAAAAGGATTGGCATGGAGCCCGGGGCCTTGGGAAGATTCCTGCTGACGGACCGAGGGTCATGCACACTGTCCTACACAAGCAAACACAGGCCCTTCCCTCCGATGGAATCTTGTACTCGTTCCACTTGGAATCACTGAGATGTCTTAAACACATTAAATGCTGAAGCTACTGAAATTTTGTATGAATTTTGGTTTAATCTTAAAGAAGTCCACTTCCAGAACAACAATTTACAAATAATTTACTCACCCCCTTGTCATCCAAGATGTTCGTGTCTTTCTGTCTTCAGTCGTAAAGAAATTATGGTTTTTAAGGAAAGCATTTCAGGAATTTTCTGCATATAATGGACTTCATTGGTTCCCCCGAATTTGAACTTCCAAAGAGCAGTTTAAATGCAGCTTCAAAGGGCTCTAAATGATCCCAGCCGAGGAAGAAGGGTCTTATCTAGCGAAACGATTGGTCATTGTTTTTGAAAATTAAAAAATTTGTATACTTTTTAAGCACAAAAGCTCGTGTAGCACAGGCTCTGGGATGCGCGTTCATGGGTCGTTCTTGAATGATTTGTTCATTTTGAATGAATCTTTAATGTGGCTCGAGAAGAACGAGTTGTTTTGGGGACTGATTTGTTCAGCTGCGCATGTGCAACATCCTATTAGGTTCTGTACTGGAATTAGTTCACCTGTTTAGAGTCTTTGGGTTTTTCGAGTCGTTCGTTCATCTTATGGGGCTGTTATGTGACGCTGATTTTGCTAAAATGAATGAAATGACTCGAAAAAAGATTTGTTCATTTTGCTGAACGATACTCAAAGGTCAGAGTCGGTAAAATGATCCGAACTTCCCATCACTACTACGAATCACATCTTCAAATCACCACAAGTTCATTATATGTGTACTCCGGCTCAGAAAGGTAGAATATGTCGAAAAACTCCATGTTATTTTTTCCTACAACTTCAGAATCATCCGACATCGTTGTACCTTTTTGTTTGTAAACAGTGTTTGACTTACTTGCACTTTCTTAGTCTTTGTGCATTCGCTTTGTAAACACTGGGTCCATAGTTCTGCCTACGTTCTGCGTGACCTTTCGACGTGATTCAATAGTACGTGAACGTGCATCCCAGAGCCTGTGAGAGGGAGAAATCAACAAAACAGTCCAACAGAGGTCTGACAGTCTTGGTGAGCATATAAATATATTAAAAATATGATTTACATTTGTGAAAGAATGGGTCGCTCTCAGGAGCTGTGGAACTGTGATAGGATGCCACCTGTGTAACAAGTCCAGTCGTGAAATTTCCTCGCTCCTAAATATTCCACAGTCAACTATCAGCTGTATTATAAGAACATGGAAGCGTTTGGGAACGACAGCAACTCAGCCACGAAAGTGGTAGGTCACGTAAACTGACGGAGCGGGGTCAGCGGATGCTGAGGTGCATAGTGCGAAGAGGTCGCCAACTTTCTGCAGAGTCAATCGCTACAGACCTCCAAACTTCATGTGGCCTTCAGATTAGCTCAAGAACAGTGCGCAGAGATCTTCATGGAATGGATTTCCATGGCCGAGCAGCTGCATCTAAGCCATACATCACAAAGTGCAATGCAAAGCGTCGGATGCAGTGGTGTAAAGCATGCCGCCACTGGACTCTAGAGCTGTGGAGACGCGTTCTCTGGAGTGACGAATCGCGTTTCTCCATCTGGCAATCTGATGGACGAGTCTGGGTTTGGCGGTTGCCGGGAGAACGGTACTTCTCTGACTTCATTGTGCCAAGTGTAAAGTTTGGTAGAGGGGGGATTATGGTGTGGGGTTGTTTTTCAGGAGCTGGGCTTGGCCCCTTAGTTCCAGTGAAAGGAACTCTGAATGCTTCAGCATACCAAGACATTTTGGACAATTTCATGCTCCCAACTCTGTGGAAACAGTTTGGAGCTGGCCCCTTCCTCTTCCAACATGACTGTGCACCAGTGCACAAAGCAAGGTCCATAAAGACATGGATGACAGAGTCTGGTGTGGATGAACTTGACTGGCCTGCACAGAGTTCTGACCTCAACCCGACAGAACACCTTTGGGATGAGTTAGAGCAGAGGCTT
Organism: Labeo rohita; assembly: GCF_022985175.1. Taxonomy (NCBI): domain Eukaryota; kingdom Metazoa; phylum Chordata; class Actinopteri; order Cypriniformes; family Cyprinidae; genus Labeo; species Labeo rohita. Next base: position 4,589,572 of record NC_066889.1, on the reverse strand, counting down.
AGAGCAGAGGCTTAGAGCCAGGCCTTCTCGTGCAACATCAGTGTGTGACCTCACAAATGTGCTTCTGGAAGAATGGTCAAAAATTCACATAAACACTAGGGATGACACAATACTCAATATAATATTGACCTGTTCGGTACGACATCCACGGTTCAATACGCGCTTGTGAATTGCAGTTTTTCGGTATTAGAGAAACTGGAACGGAATTTAATCGGTGCTACTTCTGTGACGCATATGTCTATTCTCTGTTCGAGGGGCGCCCTCTGGCGTCCAGTATGAATGAAACCCATCCTATTTTGCGTAAAAATTGGAAAAATAATACCTCACTCAAAAGAATATTAAGCAGACATATAATAATATACGCTTTTTCCAGTGTACAGAGGTTTACATAAGTATTTTGTTGTTAATTAGATGCAAAAAAAAAAAAACACTCTTGATGTGGCAAGTTATCAGAACCAAACCAAACCGAAAACCGTGGTTAAAAAGCGAGGTATGTATTGAACCGTGGACTAACTGTATTGTTACATCCCTATTAAACACACTCCTAAACCTTGTGGACAGCCTTCCCAGAAGAGTTGAAGCTGTTATAGCTGCAAAGGGTGGACCGACGTCATATTGAACCCTGTGGATTAGGAATGGGATGTCACTTAAGTTCATATGCGAGTCAAGGCAGGTGAACGAATACTTTTGCCTATATATATATATATGTGTGTGTGTGTGTGTGTGAGTGTATGTATATGTTATGTTGTGTTATGTTATATATGAAATCTGTTTTACTCGTCAAGGCTGTGTTTATTTGATTAAAAATACAGAAAAAAACAGTAATAATATTAAATATTATTACAATTTAAACTAGTGGTTTTCTAATTTAGTGTACTTTAAAATAGAATTTATTCCTGTGATGCAAAGCTGAATTTTCAGCATCATTATTGCAGTCTTCAGTGTCACGTGGTCCTTTAGAAATCATTGTAATATGCTGATTTATTATCAGTGTTGGAAACAGTTTTATTTTAATTATTATTTATTTATTTGGAACCTGTGATACTTTTTCCAGGATTCTTTGATAAATAAAACACTACAAATAACAGCATTTATTTAAAATACAAATCTTTTGTAATTGCCGTTCAAAGTTTGGGGTCATTCATTTTTTTCCTTTTCTTTCTTTTTTTTTTTTTTGAAAGAAATACATACTTTTATTCAGCAAGGATGTGTTAAATCAATAATAATAAAAAATAGTAAACACTTATATTGTTAGAAAAGATTCCTATTTTGAAAAAATGCTGTTCTTTTTAACTTTTGCACATAAAAACACTACAAACTGGCAGGAAAAGACAAATAAATCAGGAGTGAGGGAAGAGCAAATACCAAATGGTAAACATGGTTACTTTACTATTCATAATTACTATTTATTTGTAAATGTGCATTTTTATTTTAAGGCTATGCATGCATATTACATATGTTGCGTAACAAGACTAATGTGTAAATTAAATTTAAAAAGCTGATCACAAAAAAAAAAAAAAAAAACGCCACTCTTCACCTAGATTCCAGCTCTAAACACTCTGGGCATTCAATCAAACAACTTGAACTACATCCTGAGATTCTTCTCCATCATTCCTGAATGGACTACATGTTGGCTGCTTTTCCATCATAACCAGGTCAAAAAGGTCAGTTTTGTAATAACATTCATACAATGGCACAACAAAGCTAACACTAATTTATTAAAATGCCTTTAAGATCATGATATATAAATTCCTTCATATTAATATAACATAATACAAGCACATGTATAATATAATTTACTATAGCTGTGTATTGTATAAAAACTACACACAGGTCAGGCTAAGGTATTTAAATAGCTTGTTTTGGGTCAAGAACGAACGCTCGCTTTGATTGGCCAGTGGAAAAGCACGTGACGAAGCAGTCACGCGCTTTCCAGGAACCCGTCAGGAAGAAGATAAACAAAACAAACCAGAGAGGAAGACGGCGTGGATTGAGAAGATATGACATTAAGTTTGCCTAAAGACGGAGAAAATTGGAATTACAACCATTTTTTGTACTAGTATATGGGTAGCTTAAAGGTGAGTCATCTTTTTGACTATGACAACGCTGTGAAGTTTGTGAGCATAGTTGTTTGAGGATGATCAAAACATTGTCTCTTGGAGTTAGCTCACTGGCTAAGTTTCGCTAGCAGAGGGGAGGGACACGGAGGCCATAGTGTGAAAGCAGCGATGTAGTTCCTCTTTAAACCCTAACCTGTTTTCGGCTCTTTCCCTCACTGATACAGCGATACGCTGTGTGTTTTTGCAGTTCGAGGTGCCCGTTTGTCCTTTCAGATCAATATTTTTCCTGTGGTTGCTTAGCTGGCCAGTCATTGGTGCTGAGTAAGGGTAGTAGATAGGTTGTTAGCTTTCAATTACACGAGAACTTCTAGAACATTACTTGGACCCCAGCACTGCACCTTTTGGACATCTTGTCCATTTGACACACCCAGGTCATTTATTAATAATCTGATGCTAAAAATCAGATGTAGTAAGGAAAGGTTTTCGTGATTGAAACGTTACTGTTCGAAAACAATCAGTATTTGCTGATGGAGCTGTGCTTTATTTAGTGTACGTAAATTATTAGGCTAGATTTCTTTGATTTTATGAAACGCACTGGTTGAACTTGGAAAGCCTTGCGTTAACATTAGCTTTGAATTTACAGCATTCGGTGACATTTTAGACCTTGTTTGAAAGTTGTGCATATCTGTTTATCAAAAATATATTAGGGTAAGGTGATCTGATACATATTTATATCAGTCGAGGTGATCAAACTTTTTTTCCTTTGTGTTCATAGACGATTTTACGATGTCTTACTAGAATTAACCCCACAAAGTCTGTAAGGGTACACGCCCCCCATCAGCACGATGCGAAGTGTAATGGAAACACGATAGTCTCTGCCGTGTCTAGACTGCATTTGGCACAAGGATAACTATCCGAAACGATTTTAACGTGTTCTGACCGTGTATCAAATGAAACTCGAATGTTTTAAAACGCAATTTGTTATTCACTTAAACGAGCCGTTTTATCGCCAAACGATGTTCGTTTGCCAGCTGCGTTGTAAAAACTTCAAAATTGAGTGTTTGTGTGTAAACTAAAAGTTTATGAGGAGATAATGTTTTGCATTCCATCTGTTTACGTAACATGAGGGAGGCCTGCAATATTGTTTGTTGCTCGTCGGCTCAACCTAGCGCTGGGAGGCGGGGTGTTTATGCGTAATTGCGCTTGATTGACATCGAGAACGTGCAATCGTTTGCCTGCAGAGGCGGGTTGTGAATTTGCATGCAGCCAATCAGAAAGCCCCACTACGTGGGCGTTGGCGCAGAATCGCGACGGGTTAGGTTGACGCTGTTTGTTTTTGAAGGGGGCCATGTTGAGTTCATGGTGTTGTGAAGTGTTAGTAGGTCAGAATAAAATATGATCTTGGCCATAATGCGCAAATTACGCTAAGCGTTTAAGTGCCATTCATTTTATTTGTTTAATGCAGGTGTGATTACTCGGTGAGGTCTCAAGTGTAGAAATGTGAGCACTGTTTAGTAGGTCATTCTGTCTTCATGTAAACATTGCAGGGGTGGTCATCTTCAGTGAGGATGGCATTACATCTGCAAGCCTTTGAGCTTGCTATATTTGCAGTTTTTAATACAAATGCATGTTAAGCCTGGTGAACAGACAAAAAAGTGAGCAAACACTGACGTTTTGAGTGCAATATCATGACAACAGGCCTGTTCTGATAGTAGATGCACATGTATTATGGCTGGATTTGACTTTCCTTGTCATGAAATATTAAAGCTCTAAAAGTAGAACAGTCAGCTCTAAAGTGGAGCTTGTATTTGTTAATTTTCTAAAAGTTCATCCTAATTTGAATAAGTGAGCAATTATGTGTTTTACACACCCTTGAACTTCTCAGGTGCCTGTTGTGAAATAAAGAAATTAGTTTACTTCAAAATGTACATTTAGTCACACTCATATTGTTTGGATATTTTTGCATGAGAGCTGAACTTTAATGTAAAATTAGTGATATATAATAATGACTTAACATAAGAATATTTTGTAATTATTATAATAAAAAAAACATAAAAAGAGCTTCACCACTATTGACTATTTTATATATATATATATATATATATATACATAGCACTCTGTATTATATACCCACGTTATAATGTATGTATTTTACTTTACTCTTGCGTGTCTTTTGCACGTAACTATTTCATAACATTTATTTTGTAAGAACAGAAAAACACTTGGAAAAATTCAAAACACAAAACAAGCTATTGCTTTGCACTCGTTGCGCTTTTTATGCAGTATATGCACAGTATGTCTTCTGAAGCAATTTTAGCATTTTTCGCATAACATAGTCGTAACAAACTCCATGTGCAGTCCGTTGCCTGTTACATGTACCTCAGAAAAGCTATTCAGTGCACATAGCTTGTTTATTACTCAACGAGAAAATAACTCTAGAAAGCAGCATTTTGCTTAATATATGCACTATTGCGCTTGTTTTTCAAAGCGCTTGAGTTGTCCTTGAGTGCATTGAGAGCCAGGCGTTTGACTTTGTGTAAGGAGTGCTGCTGCCATCTCAGCGCGCAGAGACCTCTGACATTTGTGTTGAAGTTTGTGCATTTGAAGGCTGGACTGCAAAATGCAAGCTTGTTTGTAATTAGCTCAGACAGTCCTTTTAAGATGCAGACAAACCTCAGAGTTAAATGGGACATGTTTAAACTTCAGTCTAAGTTAAATATGAATCGTAATAAGCACTAGACTGTCTTCTGACATACTTCCTGTGTATTAGCCACAGTGTGTCTGTAGCTTTAGCACAAAGGCCACCAATTTGATCGCAGCACGCCTACGCTTAAGATTCCTCAGCTTGTGCATAACAGAGCAGTGGCCTGTAAGTGCACACTTCAGAAAACTAGTAAGGGAAAGTTTAGTTTTAGTTTTTGAACATCCACCCTCTTTTAACCGACAAAATTTGAATTTCGCGGATAGTTGGCATGATAAAATAAATTTAATGAATATTTTATTTAGAACTCTATGGTTTTGTTTTTTAGTGGTTTCAAACATTTCACAACTACTGCATTTCTGGTAATAGCTTTCAGTGCACCTCCTTACATGTTATTCTACTTTTTATGGCTTTGAGTTATTGTTACTTATCTAAAATTTTGATTTAGCTAAATTTTGCATTGAAAAAGTGCATGCATGATGCACAAGAAACAAACCTCATTGGTTTTTGCACATAATGCGCGAATGTTTGAGATTCTGTTTACCATAATTAATGTGGTTTATGTATGTGGATTGATCAAATTAAATTGGTTCTTCATACAAGTGATCATGGATAAAATTAAATAGGTCAATTCATATGGATTTCTTTTATTATGTCATAAAAGACATTTAATAGATAAAAGATTAGTTTTCCAAAGATAAACGATCTTGTGAGTAAAACTTTTGGTAGATTGTCATTGAAGGAAAGGTAATGGAAAAGCATAAATTTAATAAAAAATATATAAAGGGATAATTTTGTTAGTATATTAATCAATCTTTTGATCAATCAGTGATTCCAAGCTGGTTAGAAAAGCGAAATAAATGAACCTTTGAATAACAAACTAGGCATATATCGACATGGACAGGTTGCGTGACGTGCCCTTGTCTTCGTACAAGACCTGAACAAGGAAAACAAAAGGACAGACCAGACTACATTAAATTCAAGTTCACTTGCACTCAGAATAAATATGTTTTTTTGCTGACCATAAGGTCTTTTGTGCGGTGAATGATTGGCTGCCAAGAGCATCAAACCAACTGAATTCAAGAGACGTTTAGAAAGCAAAGACTCAAACTCAAGCTTTTCATTTTTTTTTAATGATAAAGACTTTTACTAGTACGTTTCAGAGTTTTATTGCAATGACATTTTTGATATTCACACGGTGGAGCATTGCTGTATTTGAAGTGTATTTGTTTCACTCAAGGTGCACTGGACAGGTAATAAACTCTTTACTAGTGTCCTTTGACCCACAGTGATGTGTCCTATGCTTTGTTTGAAGCCTATGTTTCCGAGCCACTGTGTTTGGCTTTTCAGGAACTAGGCGACTACGGTAGATTGTAAACACACTTGACCAGAAACAAGTGACCTATATTATTTTAAATCAGAAGTATGTCAAGATGCTTAGTTGCAATTAGTCCAAAGGACTGAATTTGAAATCAAGAGATACTACAAGTACATCCACAGGCTTATATGTGATCCATCATGGTTTTCTTTACAGGTGTGTTTTATAATATCTGAGGTTAATTTTGGTTTTGGTTTTGGTTTGATTTGTGTCATACAGATTAAATTGCTGGATATATCTGCAGACTTGGGGAAGTCAGTTTAGGCAGCATTGACAATCGTTCATAAAAGTAAGTGTTGTATGAAAAAATAAGTGGACATTCAGAATAGAAAGTGCATAATAATTAGTGCTAACAAGTAGCTGCCAGTGAATGTGATCTGAGAGAGTATACGTTTTAAGTTTTAATGGCTGAAAGTAACTTCCTTTTCAACTCGTCAACCAAATCTTTGCTTTACTCCAGATGTTCTTAGATTGGTTGTTGAGCTCTTGGAATATGGATAGTGAGCACTTAACCTGGGTCCTTACTAGTGTTGTCACAATACCAACATTTTGACTTCGATGCAATACCTGACTAAAATATCACGATACTACTACTGAATCGATATTACGAAAGAAAAATAGAACAACAGGAAAGGTAATATAATAATAGATGATCCAAATGGAGATCATAGTCATTTTATCTATTAAAACAAAGCATTTAATCCCCCCTTTAAAATTATGGTGAACAACTACCGAGCCTACAGGTATGTAGAGATCTTTGCTATATTGGCAAATTAGCTTAAAGGATAAAGCCAAATCTTATTATTTTCATGATATAGTAATCTCAAAAGCATGTCTATTTAATTGAAAACATGAAACTTGCATACTTTACAGAAATTTATTAAAAGTTTAACAAAAATTACATTTTTAAGGCCCTATTAAATACGTGTTATTATTTTTCTCATTCAGTTGTTTGTGAATCTGTGTTTTCCATTCATTTCCATTCACTGTGTTGTGTATTTACAATTTTCTGGTAAATAAATTGGTAATATCTGGTAAATATTATGTTTTTCTGGTAAATATGTTTTAATGTTTTAATAATATATTTTTTATTATTATTAGTAGTAGTACTATCTTTACATTAAGTAATATATTAATATATTTCTGACTGTCACGTTACACCAAACTTTTATTTTGACGGGTTGCTGTGAAGACCTTAGGGTCTTTATTATATGATGGTAGTTTTCCACAAAAGAAACAGTAAAATGCTCATGAAGTGACTCTCAGAGCAGTTCTAGAGATTATGTTCATGTGTTCATGTACTCATATATTGTTGCCAAGTCCGCGATTTTCCCGCAGAATTGGGCTACTTTAAGACTGTTGCCGCAGGTTGTTTTTGATGTCCGCGGGTTGAAGTGACCCCAATAACATCATATTTAGCCACTGAAATACGAATTTACCAGGAGAACCCAGACAAAAAAACGTTTATTTTATCACCCGGAACGCCGATTTTTAATGGTGGACCCCCCTCGAAACGCGTTTGGGCTAGTTTTGAATAGCAATTAGGTGGGTTTTGTTGTGAAAACCTGGCAACCCTGACATTGAGGCAGCAGAGACTGAAAACACGCGTCACGCTAGCATCACGTGTATGTGTGTAGTAAACTGCGAGTATAGTAAAATGTGGAATCTTACTGTTTTTAAAAGCAGGGTATCACAATACTTTTTAAGTACCAGTATATCATGCAACACTAGTCCTTACCTGTTGGATGTGTTTGTTTTCAGTCTGATTCATGGATGAATCATTCAGACCAGTTTTGTGAACCTTGTCTATCCTCAATAGATTTGTTTATGAATCTAATTGTTAATTATATATGCGCTACCAGTTAAGCAGCAAGTTTTTTTTAACATTGATGATGATAAAAATGTTTCTTGTGCAGCAAATCAGCATATTTGATGATGATTTCTGAATGATCATGTGACACTGAATATTTCTACCTGGTCTCTCAACTTTTTCGCAAGACGCGAAATATGTGCCAGTAAGTACATATCACTACAGTTTCCAACAGAAATAAAAACTAGAGACAGTAAAACAGCAAGTACTTGTAATCGTTTTTGTACACAGTTATGAGTTAATCAATTATCAGTTACAGCTAAATATGTTTCGCTTTCCGGATGTAACAAGCTTGCTCATTAGCTCAGCCGGCACGGAATTAGACTTCGGATGTGGAGTCCTTGGGTACGAATCCTGTGAAAAACATGACTCATGATGAAAAAGCTGAAAGACGAGAGATTGAAAAACAAGCTAAAACGGTATGCTTGCACTTGCGTTTTACATCACAATTGCTATTTATTCATACTGTCGGGTATGTTTATGCAGATGGTACATTATTTTAAAACGTCACGGAGCAATAGACTTATAGCGCCACTCAATGGAGATGTCAAGTCAGAACTGCGGTGACACGTACAAATCCAACGTCACATAAAGTGTACCATATGTACGTTCATCTGTTCTGGGGAAAAAAAATACTCTTTTAGCACCACCCGGTGACATTTCACATTGTATATATCATGATATGTACATGGCATAGCATTTTGCATCTTGCGAAAAAGTTCCAAGAGGTCCGTTTTCGTCATGAGACCAGGTTGGAATATTTACAACTGAATATTTTTAAAACAGCACTGTTTTAACTATATTTGTATCAAATAAATGCTGCCTTGGTGAGCATAAGAGTCTTCTTTAAAAATCATTAATGATCCCAAACTCAGTAACGATAGTGTGCATAATTGTGTATATATATTACAGTAATGAAAAATCTTTTTTTTTTGTTTTAAAAAAAAAAAACTAAATCGACAGTGTTGATTTTGTGATATTCACCCTCTGAGGTGAAACCTTTGCAAAACCAAACTGGGATTAACTTGCTAACCTCATACTTCATCAAGTGTCATTCTGAAATTACATTTTCCAGCAAGGTTATTCAGTGCAAAACCATCATTTGAAAAGCACTGGTATCATGTTTCCTCTGATCTATAGCCTGTTACTCCCGGATCCTATTGAGAGACCTTTCATTTTAGCCGCTCAGGGACTTGTATTCATGAGAACAATGCTTGTTTACTACAAAATAATCAGTATCAGCTGCTCTCTCTTTCTCTTGGTTCTATCCTTCTGTAATTTCACATTATCAAACACATTGCTGTTAGTCGTTGGTAGGCTAGCATATCAAAATTAGTATTGATAAGTAACATGTAAATCTTGATCTCTTCTGTGATACTGTACTGTGAATGTAAGTCTGCTGGCAAGACGTTCCTTCACATTGCCCTCCTTATAGCGACCATGCTGAGATGAGTTATCACAACAGGTGGATATATATTTTGGCAGGATTGCTCATACAGAGAGCCTGTGTCTCTTGCTCGTTTCGGTTTCCATATGTGGATGTCTGATCACTCCTCCAGACAGAATTGCGCCATGAAGTCCATTAACAGTTGATGCACATGGTGTTGACTGATGCACATGGTGAATGTTGTAGGAGGGCTCAATGCAAATCCCTTTTATAGCTGCTCACACTGACAGCAGTGTTGTCACTGGAGCCCGCCAGGTCAGTGTAGCTTTCTCTAGGTTTACGCTCCTATGTTCCTATTCCTGGAATACACAAATCCAAAGATTTTTTATTTCCCCCATATACTTCTTCCTCCCCAAAGCTATAAAGTGCTGCAGGGATGACGCATTAAAATCTAGAAACAAGTTAGCAATGGTTCCAAAATCAAAGGGTTTGTAGGGTTCAAGCGCATAGTGCTGAAACCCTATTGTAATTGTTAGAATGGCCAGGTATCAGCAATCTCCAAGTAAAACAGATCAAAGACCAAACTGTAAGTGAAACTTGGAGGGACGGTAGTACTTACACCGTCACCAAGGTTCGCACGTACGATCGAAAGTACGAAGTCGCTCATAACTAAACCGTATGTTGTAGGCTCAAGTATCTTATGTCTTTGAACAAAACTCAGATTTGATCGCGAGAATCGAGTGTTTTGGTTTTTTTGAAAAACCTACTTTTGCAAACTAGTCCTAGGTTTATCACCCAATTTTTTTGCAACAGTGCAAAAAGTGCAACAGTGCAAAAAGATTCTCTGGAGAGTGAATATTAATAATTATCAAAAAAAAATTAACTTTCGACTCGCTATTGCAAGGGACACCAAAACCTTTGAAAGGGGCAGGGACACTTTTAGTAAAATGCCTAAACTCCTGAACGGAATGGGATATCTTCGCCAAATTCAGAACACCTATGTAAGAGCTCAGTCTGAGATCACAGGGAAAAAATGGCCAGTTTGGCCACTTGGTGGCATTAGAAGAGGAAAAAACCATAAAAATGGCTATAACTGTGCAACCATTTGTACTATCAACATGAAAATCACTGTGCATCATTGAAGTTTGAGCACCTATTAGACAGGAATAACAGAGGCTGATTGGAATGAAACTCATTGGGCCTGTTTGACTCACGGCCCCAAAGGTGTATGAGAAATTTGAATGAAATCGCATTTTTCAAGGGCGTAAATGATTGTACATTGCGCAGTTTTTTTTTTTGTACATACATGTGATTTTGTATCATATGATAGAACTCCTCATTCCGGACAACTTTGCCTCTAGAACCACTGCTGTCTATCAAATAGTTTTTTAAATGATTGAGAAGATGTAAAAAAAACTACTTTTGTGAACTAGTCCAAGGTATCTGGAAAAAAAACACTGTGGGACAATTCTCTGGACACTCTAGGTCAATAATTTAAAAAAAAAAGTTGAAATTTACCCTTCAGGAAGCTATAACAGGGTCCTTTAGAAAAGGGGCCTGTCCAAATTTACCCAAAATCCTATAAAGCCTAAAGGAAAACTTCATGAAACCTGGTAAGCACATGTGACAGCTGATTTTTAAACAAGCATGTAATGTTTTAAGGAGTTCGGACCATAGCTGGAGCTATAACAGTCATACATGTTAAAAAAAAACATAATATTTCAATGGTAAATTACATGGTTTTTCTTAAAATGTTTTTTTTTTTTTAAATAATTGATTTAGCTGGTTATAGGCTTGCAAAACAGTGTTATATATGCTTAAATGCCTTAAAGCACTTGAACCCCAGTAATCGCTGCTAGCAGCTATATTTTGAATTAGTTTTTGGGTAAATGTTTGAAAGTAAAGTCTATTTTTGTGGGGTTTTTTTATGTTCAGAAATGTGCGTTTTAAGTGGTTTAAGTGTTTGCTTGTCTTGAAAAAGACTAAATGGGACTAACAGAATTCTGGGAAATGAAAAGTTAAACCGTAGACTCATCTACTCACCAGTCCGCTTTTACAACTTCATTGTGTTTATAAAAGTGCTCTTGCAAACTAATCTAACTCAAATTTTCAGAGAGGGAGTTTTTTTTATTTTTTTTTTATTAAGTTCTACAAAGTTGTTGGAAGCTTAATGTTGGCGACATTGATGTCATGTGACTGATGTAGTTTGTTTATATCCTAGGCTTTAAAATTCATAAAAGTTGTGACGATTAGCATGAAAAACAGTAAAAGCATGACTTTTAAAATCTGAAGAGTAACAGTTTTTCATGAAATCTGTCAAACTCAAATTGCAGACTGGCTCTGGCTTTCGACAGCTAGCGTCAGCTTGTCCAAATTGTAATTTGGGGCAAAAATCTTGGCAAAAGTTGTGTAGTCTATTCCAGCTTCAAGAATCATAACCTTTTGTTGGTCACAGACCTTATTTTCTGCAGTAATCTAGAAGCCAATGGAAAAATCCTGTTGGGTTTTGGTAGAGGGAAGAAGGTTATGTTATCTTCTGGTTTGACCTACAAAATACATCTTTACTGTAAGCACTCTATTCAGTTGGCTAAGACAGTGGGTTTTATGAGTATTCAGTTCAGTGCCTGATTAGTATCAAGTTGAAAATATGTTACCTACCAGCTTTGCCTACTATCTTAGCATGGAACAAGATATCTCATGGTGCATCTGAAGTCTAAGTAACGAGTGACAAACTCCATGACCACTAAAAAAAGTAGTTCATCTTTTTTTGACATGAATGCACCATATGAATCTGGAAGTGGGCATTTTCATATGCAGGGGCAGTTATTTTTGCTACAAATTTGCAATACAAAGAAAGCTTTTGTATGTAAATTACAGCGGTACAATTTTTCGATTCAGTGCTTGAATTGAACTCTCAGTATCTCGCTGAGACTTTGCTCCATTTGGTACTATTTGTTCCAATGAGTCGCTGTTTATTTGCATGAAGTTAAATTTAAGTTAAACTCCCACATCCTGTTGTCAGTGGTTACTGTTGCTGATGTTGTCGGAAACTGGGAGCTCTCATTGAAAATGAATGACTACAGGTCACTTTGTCGCTGTAGATCGCTTTCAACTCCCCGTTCGGGCTAGTGAAAATTTTCATATAGTTTCAAATAGTTCAGATCGTGTGGCTTGTTGAGGAGACCCTAGCAACTCCTTAGAAATCACCTAGAACACCATAGATGCCTCTTAGCACTGAACGCCAACCAGAACGCTCTAACAACCAAAACAAGCTTTGCACGGCTCACATTTTCTTTGAAACGTTGAAAAATCTAGTTTAGGTTCGTAGGCTGTAAGCGGTAGAATGGTGGAGTGCTGAAGGGAAATGTTTTTTTTCTCACTCTGGTTCTGTGGGCTGTATGCAAACCCTGCCGTGCACAAAGCCAAAGGGTGATAAGACGCTTATTTGACTCGCTCGGTGCACCAGGAGGAAATGATGTCATCAAGCACAAGAGAGACAGGATTGTTTTGCTCAGCGCTGAAGCTGTCCAGCACAAGCCTCACATGCTCCGGCGTATTTCAGTTGATTTGTTATGCAAAGAGTGTCCAGCGTTTCGGCTCTCGCCGCCTATGGCTGTCTGTCTGTCGAGGGGAAAGGGCTCCGGCGATGTCGTTTTAAAAATAGCCCTAGTGTTCGATGCTCCTGCTCTATTGCCGCCCAACAATCTGACACGATTTAGGGCTCCCATGGATCTCAGGCAACCTCCCTAACTTTTTCGACCATAGCTGGACCTAAACCCCAGTGTTTCTGCAGATGGTTGCAGATGCAAAAAAAGCACTGATGTCTATGAGGCGAACCTGTATTAAGATCAGCACACAGTTGTTTTTGACAGCTGTTTCCTCTCAGTGTTTCATAGTCTGTGCCAGTTCGCAGCTTGTAAGTGACATTTTGTTTATAGACTCGCTTTACCAGACTGCGCAGGCCGAGTGTCCTGTTTTGTACGCCGATGTTTGTGCAGATAATGTGTGTTATTGTAACGTCTGTGCTAGCTAACCTCTCTCCCGTTCTGTTTTCTTTCCACAGACAACAGTCAAGTGAGGAGGACAACTCAGGCATACTTAAATGTGCCGCTGAAGCCTCCATATTAAAAAAAAACAAAAAAAAAAACAAGAACTTTTTTTTTTTTTTTTCTTTTTACGCTTAAAATCAAATTTCCTCCAGAGATTGACGAAAAGATAGGGCGACTGAGACAGGGGAGGTGGCAGAACAGTTTCCGTCAAGGAACTGAAGATCTGTGCTCTGCAATGCCTCAGGTATGAGCCCTGTTGTTCAATCTTGGGTGCCCGGTGAGGTATTTTGAAATGGGTGTCATGGTATGCTTCTCTTGCTTTCATCTTACAGCCCAGCATTAGCGGAATGGACCCTCCCTTTGGGGATGCCTTTCAAAACTGCTCTTTTACTGACCAGGCGCTAACCAGCACAGACCTGTTGGCTAACAGTTCTGACCCAGATTTCATGTATGAACTGGTGAGTTCATACCTACAGTATTACTCTTTTATTCATACCTAGAGGCTTTTTTACACTACACAACCTACGCACATGGAAAAACAAGATAGTTTGGCATTGTGCTATTTTTTTTCTTTGTTTCAGTTAAAATTGTAGCAAAATTTCACTAAGGGAATGAAATGTGACTTCATTGATTTTACTCACAGTTTCTGCCTAATAAAATATTTTAGAGCTTAGCATAACTAGAAAAATGTACGTTCTTCATCTACCCATGGTGTTTTAAAATGTTATTAAATTGCATGATTTTTCCAGGTCTAGAAGTCATCTTGGGGCCCACTTGGACATTTGCTGAGGCCCCCTATAGGTGCCTTTATACAGTGATTACACAGTGTTATGTATAGAGTGACAAACTGACAGTATTATTTTTGCATAGTGTTTCTTAAGTAGTAGCGGCAACGTTTCCACAAATGGAGTCTTTAAACCAGATTGTATACTGGTCTTGTCCAGTAAAAGTTACTAACCTTGCAAATATGCAAACAATGTGTTAACACAGGGCTTACAAAAGAGCAGTGTGAAATCTTGAAACCTAACAGCCCTGAATTAATTACAACCCAAGGTAAAGTCTAGACAGTGTAAAACATGAAACAAGATTACGCAGGGTCATGTTAACGACACAGGGGTTATTAAAGTGCCCCTATTATGGATTATGAAAGGTTCATATTTTGGTTTTGGGAGTCCCCAACAAGTTGACAAGCATGCAAGGCCAAAAAACACTTTTATTTACTTTTACCTTATTTGCTTAACGACTGCAAACCCCTCCTTTGTGTGACGCTAATTTGCGGTGATTGGTTTGATGACACAGTCTGTTGTGATCGGTCTATTGCGTGCAGCGCATGTTGGAAACGGAATGCCATCACCATTACTAGTAAACACCCAAACAGCCATGGTATATGTATTAGCCCAATGCAGAAACTTTTTGATGGAGCACTGAAGTTTGTACACCAACGTATTGCTCTATTCTTTATCATAACTCCAAGTAATAACAATGACAAACATTCACTATTCATCAACACATTTCTAGACAATTGTGAGCGAACAGATATTGCTATTAGCCGGTTAACCAGAGACCTATGAGCTGCATGGAGCGAACGCAACGCACAACTAAATACGTATTTTGCATGCTACACAGTACATCAGAGCAACAATTTTCAAAGGATTACTCCACTATTAAAATAAAAATTTCCTGATAATTTACTCATCCTCATGTCATCCAAGATATTTATGTCTTTCTTTCTTCAGGTGCAAAGAATTTAAGGTTTTTTAGGAAAACATTCCAGGATTTTTCCCCATATAGTGGACTTCAACAGATTGAAGGTTAAAAATGCAGTTTCAATGCAGCTTCAAAGGACTCTAAATGATCCCAGCTGTGGAGTAAGGGTCTTATCTAATCTAGCGAATCAATCTGTTATTTTCTTAAAAAAAAAAATAAAAGTTTTTCGACATACCCTAACTGTACCCAAATGGATTTACCCTCACAGTGCAGAGCACAGTGTCTGCTCGACAAGATGCTATCTACACGAATCCGCTACGGTGTTCGGGGGGGGGGGGAGGTGCTGTGCACGTAGCAAGTGGCGGGCAATATGCTAATGTATATTAAAAATGACTCGTTTAAATGTCTCAGAATCGACTCTTTCTTTTGAGAGACAAAAACTTTATACACGGTGCACTTTTAGATTTAAAACTTTGCAGGATGTATTCATTTACTTAGAGCTGTGTTAGTAATAAAAGGTAAATTTCAAAAATCCATAGTAGGGGCACTTTAAAGAGTTAGTTCACCCAAAAATGAAAATTCCATCAATTACTCACCCTCGTGCCGTTCCAAAACCGTAAGACCTTCTTTCATCTTCAAAACACAGATTAAGATATTTTTGATGACTTTATTCAACAATTTATTCTCATCCATGTCAGTCTTTGCCGCATCTTCAGGAAAGTACCATGACTTTATAGCTTCCTAACATTATGATTGAACCACTGATGTAACATGGACTATTTTATCGTTGTCCTTACTACCTTTCTGGGCCTTGAACATGGTAGTTGCAGTTCTGTCTATGCAGGGTCAGAAAGCTCTCGAATTTCATTAAAAATATCTTAATTTTCTTCTGAAGATGAAAGAAGGTCTTACGGGTAATAACAGAATTTTCATATTTGGGTGAACTAACCTTTATTTCAACGGTGAAAACCCCCCAGTTTCTTTAGTCTGCTATACAAAGTTGATTTACATTTTTGAATTTTTGCAGGATCGGGACATGACTTGTCGCCAGAGCCCTAGAGGAGATATTTTCGCAGGCGGTGACTGCAAAGACTTGGACAGCATGGATCATTTACCTGAGCTAGTAGACAACGACCCTGCCTACAGCTCAAACTTTGAGCAGTGGGACACATACTGGGAGGACTTGACAAAGTACACTCGCCTCACCAGTTGCGATATCTGGGGCACCAAGGAAGTTGATTTCTTGGGCCTTGATGACTTTTCCAGCCCTTACCAGGATGAAGAGGTGATAGGTCGGACACCCACCTTGGCCCAACTCAACAGTGAGGACTCGCAGCCAGTTTGTGACACTCTTTACCATCCGGACTTGCTAGTGGGTCAAAAGCAGCTTTTGTTTCCACCTCCTACCATGGCCAAGAAGACCAACAAACTCAGCAACTCTGCAACCGGCGCCTCGTCGAGTCGCAACCCTCTGCCGGACTTTGCCGAGGGATCGCAGAAAGCTACCTGGCCTGTTCCCTCCAGCACTGACACAATGGCCAAGGCCCAGTTTCAGGGCCCTAGCAAAGCCTCACCTGCACTTCTGGACAACATGGATTACGTTCGCAAAGCCAAGGTACGCATCAGCGTACCACGCAAGCCTTCAGTAGAGTGCTCTGCGCAGTTAAGCATTTCTGCCTCACCTCTTATCCAGGAGCACGAGTCGTCAGCCTCGCAGGTCAGCGAGGACCCAGCCGTCGTCGCTGCTAACACAGCATCCTCCATCAGCTGCGAAAAGAGAGTGGAGACTCCTAAACGAGAGGTACCGAGCAGTCCCGGTCCAGAAATAGGGACCCTGAGGACGGTGCAACACAAGCTCCACTTCCCCGTAGCCGCCGGCAGTGAAACCTTGCTCACCGTGAGTGCCCTTGGAGCCGACGCTTCTGCCGCAGACAAAAAGAAAGAGGAAGAGCACAACTACTCGTTATTCTTAACCAGGGCCAGGCTGGCGGCGAAGGCGAGTACTGACATGGAAGAAGAGGAAGAGGAGGAGGAAGAAGGCGAGGAAGAGGAAGAAGAGGAGGAGGCAGAGGGATTGGATCTAGATGATGAAGATCATGATGAAGGGTTTGGCAGTGAACATGAGCTCTCAGAGAACGAAGAGGAGGAGGAAGAGGAAGATGAGGACTATGAGGGCGACAAAGACGACTACGTTAGTGATGCATTCTCAGAGCCAGGTGAGATATTACATGTTTTTCTTAATGCTGTTGTAGCTAAATGCATAAACACTAGGGATGCATTGATAATGATACTGCGATCAATACATGCTGTGCTCTATGTTCGAAACACAAAGCATCAGACTTTTGGAGGTACAAAATTCAGTGCCACCAAGCGAGTGCACAGTACATTTAGCACGAATAGTCTTACAACTGAGTGAACAGGAAGAGAGAGTATAGTGTTAATTTTCCTAGAATGTCATTGCTCTCGAGTAGCATTGGGAAATTCAGTTCATTTTAGGACTTTACTACTTGGAAAGTGTATTGTAAAGTTGTGTGCAGATAACCCAAGGGAAGTGAAAGTAACAGATGATCTTACCCAATACTTCGCTACACATAAAAATTATATAATATGCAATAAATTATTGTGATGCCACCCAGAACAAATACATTTTGGAATTGTGTGTGTGTGTGCACTTAAAGGCGTAGTTCATCAAAAAATGAAATTTCTGCCATGTGCTCACCCTCAGTTGTTCCAAACCTGTATGCGTTTCTATCTTCTGTTAAGATTTTTGAAGAATGTGCTGGTCCTCAGTGACTTCCATAACTATTCTATGGAAGTCAATGGGGACCAAAAGCTGGTTGGTTACCTGCATTCTTCCGTTTAAAGTGATAGGTCATCCAGGAATAAAAATTCTGTCATTAATTGTTCACCCTTATGTTGTTCCAGAACCATAAACCATACCCTGGACCACAAAACCAGTTTTAAGTAGCATGGGTATGTTTGTAGCAGTAGCCAACAATATGGGTCAAAATGATCAATTTTTCTTTCATGCCAAAAATCTTTAGGATATTAAGTAAAGATCATGTTCCATGAAAATATTTCGTAAGTTTCCTACTGCAAATGTATCAAAACTTAATTTTTAATTAATAATATGCATTGCTAAGAACTTCATTTGATCAACTTTAAAGGCGATTTTCTCAATATTTTGATTTTTTTTTGCACCCCTTAGATTCCAGATTTTCAAATAGTTGTATGTCGAACAAATAGTCTCCTATCTTAACAAAGCATACATCAACGGAAAGCTTATGTATAAATCTAAATTTTAAAAAATTGACCCATATGACTGGTTTCGTGGTCCTGGGTCATGACTATAATTCATTTCATTAAGATATTTTAATTAAACCTCAGAGATTTCTGTTCTTCCATTAAAAGGGACAATTTTTTTTTTTATATTTTAGAAACACATTGCGAAGGTAATCCATATGGATAGTGTGGTTTAATCCAAATCTTTTAAAGTGACAGGATATTTGATTTAGGTTTTCATTCACATATGTGACCTTTACAAAATATCTTCATGGAACATGATCTTTACTTAATATCCTAATGATTTTTGGCATAAAAGAAAAATCGGTCATTTTGACCCTTACAATGTATTGTTGGCTATTGCTACAAATATATACAAATATATCCGTGCTACTTATCACTGGTTTTGTGGTCCATGGTCACATATAAACATTGATCACCTCACATACATAAAGCACATCAAATATGGTGAACAGAATTTTAGCCGTACTTCTTTCTAGTTCAATAACCCTGATTGGTTCTCATGCGTCATACGCATGTTTGAGTTTCCGTTTACAATATTTGATGCCTATGCAATGTCCCCATTTAGATAGCCTAGTAAACGTGTATTTATTTATTTAATCAATTGCAGTATGCATATTTTACTTTTATGAAACTTTTATCCAGTGCATATGATTAATTGCAGCAGTTTGAAATTTCAGGTTTGGATATGTTAAATAGTGCAGACCTAGTGACGCCAGCTTAGATGACAGAAAATGTTTAGATAGGGATCTTTGAAGTATGATAATTTGTGTCAAACTCAAAGTGTGTCCTCCTCCACCCATCCTGTAACTGAAGAGACCCAAATTTCCACCTGTCAAAAACAAGAATTGGAAATGCCACTCACAGGACTTTTTTTTTTTTTTTTTTTAAACTTGCAGTGTTTTGTTAGCTAGCCAGCTTAAAGGAAGCCTGAAATGAAAAAGCTTTTTTTTCCCATGTTGGTCTAAAGGAAGTGTTGCAAAAGTTTGGTTGTAAACATTGTAATTGTGTCTATTGCGTTATGCTTCTGTAGTCTACTGTATTTGCTGTATAAGTTAATATGTGATGAAAATAATAATTACTAGTCACACTGGACTGTGAAAAAAAAAAAAAAAAAATCTGTCATACATAACAGCAAATACCAAAAGAGAAGTATTAGCACTCGTATTTAATATTATATGCATCCCCAGTGAAACCTCTGTGCACTTTTTTAATTTGAAACTATGAAGCTGCTAGTATCTTGAACGAGCCCTTGTGACTTGTTATGGTTGAATTAAGAAATATAATGTGCATTTACAGGATTATAATGGTTAGTGATTATGTCAATGCAGGACAGAAAATGATAATTGTTCTTTTCTCTCTTTACCTCATTACCATCCTATCTTTCAAACAGGATGTGACACTGATATGGTTGATGATGTCAAAGGCCTGACAGCTGGAATTTCCAGGAAGAGGGGAAAGCGTAGATACTTTTGGGAGTATAGCGAGCAGCTCATCCCATCCAAACAGGAGCGCATGCTGAAACCCTCCGAATGGGACAGAGACACACTTCCCAGCAACATGTACCAAAAGAATGGACTACACCATGGTGAGACATTCACTGTCCATCTTATGTTATAAATTATAATTACAGCACATCAGCTGTAAATTTCCTTTAAGCCTGATGTAGTTAACGCTAGTGTTTGTCTGAATTGTTTAGGAAAATACACGCTGAAGAAGTCGCGGCGGACGGATGTGGAAGATCTTACTCCAAACCCTCGAAAACTTCTTCAGATTGGCAATGAACTCCGGAAACTCAATAAAGTTATCAGTGACCTGACGCCGGTTAGCGAGTTACCACTAACCGCTCGGCCTCGATCTCGGAAGGAGAAAAACAAGCTTGCATCCAGGTAAAGCCATAGCAAGATCATGTTATTCCTAAACTACTACTGCTTTTATTTCTTAAAGCTCACATCCTAATGTTTTCCCTTAAACTTAAAATCCTATGAAGCAGTACCACTATAGATAGACTGGTTAAACTACATTGTGTGCTGTTAGTGATTTAAAATGTTGAAATACAGTGCACCAAATGACTTTTTTAGTGAAATACTCTTCTTTTTGTGTTTTTTTCTTCCTTAGGGCCTGCAGGCTGAAAAAGAAAGCTCAGTATGAAGCCAACAAAGTCAAGTTGTGGGGCCTTGGAACTGAATATGGTACGTTGTTTAGACGTGGAAATTATATATTAAAGGAAGCATTTCAGATTGTTTATTGCAGAATGTCTTCACCAGATTGAGTGTAACCACTTTGCTTACCTTTTTTTGATTTTTGGTGCATACTCTAAACCGAGTAAATGAGCCAGGTATGTCAAGAATGAGACAAATATGATTATCTGATTATCTTTTTCAGATCGTTTGCTGTTCGTTATCAATGCAATCAAAGAAGAGATAGTCAGCAGAGTTCAGGATATCTCGCATGACAAAGGAACAAGCATGACGGACAAGCTGGATAAACTCATTGAGGATACCTTAGGTAAGAAAATGTGCTACGTTGCATTAATATTAACACCTGTAAAAGTGCTTTTAGCATTAACATTGCGAATGCAAAATACGTGTGATCTCGTACAAGCTGTCTTCAAGTTTCTCCTCGAGCACACTACTAACATCTCGATATATCTTACAAGCTGAGTTGCAAGAAATCTGCATTTTACAAGCATGATCAAGCTGCATCTTCTCCAACAGCTGCTATCCTTGTGTCGTCAAGAATTTTAAGAGCCTTCACACTGCTTCGCTCCGTGCTGTGACCTCTGTTGTATTTTGTGAAGAAATTTTTGTTAACATATCACAATCATCACATGACATGACCTCATCCGACTCTTATATAAGTTACAAAAGCAGCTTTAAACGAACATGAATATTTTGGAATATGTTTTCACCATGTTGTAAGCTCATGATCTCAGCATAGTTTCCTAGCGCTGGGAAGTGAACAGCATGTAACTAACAACAAAACTGTATTAAAACACTTTGGTAGTGTCTGTAATTTTTTTTTTTAGAAATGGTTATCTTGTCTGTCCAGTTACTTAATTTTTGAAATCGTATAGACCTTTAAATTAAAGACATTTAAAGGGTTAGTGAATCCAAAATGAAAATTCTGTCATTTACTCACCCACATTTTGCCTTCCATACCTACCAAACGTTTTCATGAAACACAAGAAATACAAAAGTGATTTTTGTCATTTTGAAACGTGACAGTCCAGATTTCTGATCACATTGGCTATATAGAAAAGTGTGGCCTTCAGCATTTCTGGCCGTGCTGGTTTGCCACAATATTTATGTGCAAATTTTAAATTTTAATGAACTACACTACCTGTCAAAAGTTTTTGAACAGTAAGATTTTTAGCATTTATATGATCCAAAGTACAGCAAAAACAGTACAATTTTGGGAAATATTTTTACTATTTAAAATAGCTGTTTTCTATTTAAATATATTTTAACGTGTAATTTATTCCTGTGATTTCAAAGCTGAATTTTTAGCATCATTACTCCAGTCACATGATCTTTAAGAAATCATTCTAATATTCTGATTTGCTGTTAAAAACAAACAAACAAAAAAATCATTTCTTAGTAGTAGTAGTATGTTAAAAAACAGCTGAGTAGATTTTTTTAGGTTTCTTTGGTGAATAGAAAGTTCAGAAGAACAGCATTTTTCTGAAATAGAAATCATTTGTAACATTATAAATGTCTTTATAATCAAGCATCTTTGCTAAACAAAAGTATTGTTTATTTGAACAGAAAAATTGAACAGCAAATCAGCATATTAGATTGATTTCTAGAGGATCACAGAAGACTAGAGTAATGATGCTGAAAATGTAGCTTTGATAACTGGAATAAATTGCATTCTAAAATATCTTCCAATAGTAAACCGTTATTTAAAATAGTAAAAATATTTCAAAACGTTACTGTTTTTGCTGTGCTTTTAATCATGTACATTGGACATAAAAAAATTCTACTGTTCAAAAACTTTTGACTGGTGTCGTATTCCTTTAAGATCAAGGTAGGCTGCTCTGTTTAGTCTTAGTTCCTGGTCTGAAAACATACACATGACCATTGTGGCAACATTTTTGCAGTTTTATCATATCACTTATGTTTCATTAGTTTCATTAATACCTTTTCTTTTGTCCACACAGTGCAGCCACCAGTGGCCGGCCAGACTTCAGACTTTGTGAATCAGATCCTGGAGAACACTGGGAAAGGAGATCCCACCGGAGGGCTGGTGGGGTTGCGTGTGCCCACCTCGAAGGTGTAAAGAGTCCCGCCGACCATCACCTGGGAGCACACCCGAAGCCATCCGCGCCATTCTTGTCCCACACTGTAACGGCCCAACACTCTGCATGCCCATTTCACTTGGAGACGCATCCTCACGTTTAAAGTGAATACATGCATACGATACCCGCTTGTCCGTGCATACGTATGTATATATTCACCTCGTGCGCACCAATGGAAATGAAACTCGTAGTTAACCTTTGCACTCAGTAGTCTGTTTCCTACCATGTGTGCATGTGGCTGGTATCGATCAACAGGCCGCCATGTCGCAAACATTAAAAGCCAATATACGAGATACCTCCAACAAATGAGAAAAAGAGAGAGAAAAAAGCTAAACAATGAGCACCAGTTCTTGCTGTAGCCATTTTCCTCTTGCGTCCAGCTAAATCTGTCAAATGCCCATTAAGAGTTTTGGAAAGCAGAGGCGCACTCTGCAGAAAAACTGCGAAGGCATTAGATCCTTTGATTTAGCCGTCAAAAAGGTGTAAATGCAGACTTTCCGAGTTTTTGAACACGGCATGTACGATTTTACCCTGGTTAGGCCTCTCGACTGAGGGCATAAGCGCCCAGCGGGGATTCCTGTTCGAAGTATTTTTTTCGACGATCAATTGAGATACACCAACTACGACAAGGCAAAAGAACGCAAAGTTACTGATGTTCGGTGTATATATGTACAACAGGGATGTTTCAAGAGAGTAGCAAGTGAGGAAACAGGCCTCAAAAGCCCTTTTCCATAGAGTTGCGATCGTCTCAGGTTGGAAAGAGAGAGAGAGAGTGTGTGTGTGTGTGTTGTTTTTTTCTTCTCCTTTCTTTGACTTGAGCAGATGGTCAGTTAAATCCCTTATTGTAAATAGGCAAGTTGATTATTATCCACTGGTGAAATCTTTTCCTTTCTACACTTTGGTTGAAGTGCCCTCACGTCAAATCACCTTTGATGTTGTTTTGCAAATTCTCAGCGAACGGGGCTTAAAAAGCTGATTCCCAGATCGGGTTTTGTTTATATTTGTATTTTATACAAGTAAGATTCATTGTGCCTTGTAATCGTGGAGTTGAGGAAAAATACAACTCGGTAGAGAGCGCAAATGGACCATTTTGCAGAAAGCAAGAAGTGGAGTCAGTCGGGAGGAGGTTTGTAATGTATTTCAGCTCTTTAAAGATACTCTGAATGTACATAGGAACATGGAAAATATAGATATATGCCACAGAGTCTGTGCTTTGTATCATAAGATGGCTCTGGCAAACGTACTTTTTTCGGTACTTCGTTTAAGAGGGGATGGGGGGTGGGCGGTGTCGTAATATAAGAAATATTCACATATATATATATATAAAAAAAACAAGAAATGATATTTGCACACTATATTTTGATTGTTTTGTTTTTTGTACCAAAGACACATGCAACTTAAAATGGCAACTAGCCTGTCTAAGTAAGGTTTTGCACAGCTTACCTGACACCGTATTGAATGTAGGAAAAATGGTAGGGTCAGGGATTTCTAATGAACTGTGAAATTTGCTTGGGTCCAATTCTCTGCAGAAAGAAGCGTTCATTTGCATCCTCGTCGAATTTTGTACTGTTCTTTTTGTTCTCATTCGTACCACCATTCGGTTTTCCTCCGCCGAAGTTTCGTTGCGTATTTAAAAGATGAGCTATAAAGTTAATGGAGATGCTTCTATTTTGCCCGTAGAAGATATTAACACCAAACCAAAAGGTTTACTTCTTTTTTTTTTTCCTTTTTTTTTTCCCTATAGTTGTAGAGGAGAGTGCATATACAAAAATGATACGTTTATATAAGTTTGAATATGCATTCATCCGTGCACACGTTAAGACGCCACCTTCTGAAATGATATGTTACTCGGCATGAAACATTTCTATGCTTGTCTTCTTGTTGAAATATTGAACGAAAAATTGAATTGCGTATATTTTTGTAGAGATTGCCTTTATATTTCCTTTTTGCGCTACCCACAGATTTCTTGCGGAAAAATTCTGAAATGTTTTCGAAAGCACTTATCTTGCTAAGGGAAATCAGATGATCCTTTGCAAATTGTTTATTTAAAGATAGAAAATCCTGATTTAAAATTGTGTGTAAAACAATCTTATATATATATATAGCTTATATATACTTCACCGGCTGAATCTCACAGTAAAAAGTCCAGGTTGTTTAAACCCCAGTATTGAAATTGCATAAACAAATCATTAAGAAAAACAAAATTAAGCACACTTTACACCCAAATTCTCAATACAGAAATTCAAACAATTCTAAGTGGCATAAAAATAAACATTTGATACACTGAAGAACTGAAATGGATAATAAAAACTGTCCTAAAATTAGGACTATTATGAAATTATTTGAATCGACCCAAACCGTTTTTGTGAGATTTTTCCTGCCACCACAATCTGCTGCAAATTTGTTCGCTCTGAAAAAAACTTCCGGGTGGAATTGTTAATAGTTTTGCTAAAGGCCTTTTAAAAGTGACTTTATTCTTGATGCTGAAGCTTGTAGAGAAGGTTGTTTCTCAAATATCATCTTGATCAAAGAAGGGAGAATATTTTTTCCTTTAAAATCTAAACTAAGAGTTTTGTAAAGCTATTTTTCTTTATTTGCTTTTGGTAGCATAGTAAAGATTCTATATACCGTCCATTATGTGTTGTAACCTCTTTATTTTTTCCTTTTTTTGTACATAGACATGAATTTAGATTCATTCTAAATGTGGAAAATATATACAGTATATTATATATCTAGAAATGTATAGTAAGTTCTATATTACATGTAAGAAAGCAAAAGCACTTTGTCTAGACAAAAAGATAAAAAAAACAAAAAAAAATAAGCTTTCCCCCTCCCATTTGCTGCTAAACCGACCTCGTTTGAATGCTGCGGCGTGTACTTGACTTTTGCCATCTTGACCAGGGCAGTGTGACAGAGAGGTCTTGAGCGGAGACAGACATTCGTATGCGTCTCATTGAGTAGTGAGGACTCTGATGTCACAATCTTCATTTGCCTTCAGTAGACATTTCCTATGGAAAAATACAAATTCTGCTTTGGATTTTTCTTCAGGTCGATGTACAGTGTTGACATTCTCTCTGGCCAGAGATAGGTATTGTTGTCGTGGATTTAATTTTTTACTTACAGGGGGAAATCTGAGCTCTTCGAGAAAGTAGCTCAAAAAAAAAAAATTAATATATAAATATATATATCGCTGTACTGTAAGGCAGTTCCATTTGCCATGGGGAATCAATTGGACGAAGTTTTTATTTTGCTTTTTTTTTTTCCTCTTTAAGAACCCATTAATTTTCAAAAGACAGCAAAGCCATTTGGCGGCAAAAACCGGCCTTTCTTGTGCCACCCACAGCTCAAAACTTCTCAAAAGTGGCATTAGCTCCAAATAATGATTGTTCTGTAAAATAAGCTTGATGGCAAGTGACAATGAGCATACGGAGATGGAAATGCATGTTGTCCTTCTGTCGACGGCCTGCTGTTTTGAGAGCGTCTGGTAGTCATCGTAGTGTGCTGTCGCAAGCTCTCGCATTCAACATGATGTTGTGAGCTGTGCAGTTTAGTGTTTTAACCAGGGGACTCTGTGGCATTCAAACAGTTAAGGAAAAGGTTGCTATTTAAAGCCAGTATTTTATCTTTCTTTCTTTCTTTCTTTCCGATCATGTTTTATATAAAGAACGATATTTAAAAAAACACATACGCATATATACACACGCACACATGTATATGTGTGTTTGTTTTGCTTCATAGTGTTTTTTTTTTTGTTTGTTTGTTTTTTAATATTAACATTCATAATGGGCTGTCACATACCAATTAGTTCTTTTATAATCTTAGGGAAATAATTTTTGCCTTCGAAAACAGATATATGCATCAAAAACAAAAAATAGTAATACCAGTTCACAAAAAGTCAATATAATTCGTTATTTATACAGCATTTAATATATTTTGCAGTTATTTAGCATCATATTACTTTTTCAAAGGGAAATAATGTAGCTTATACAATTTGCGTGGTCTTTTAGTTTGCTTGTTTTTATTTTGAAATCACCCATGCTAATGTATCCTGAAAAAGAGTAAGCTAGCTATACATCCAGTCTTTGATTGATTGTTTTTATTGTCTGCATATTGTTGATGATTCAATAATTTTGGACGCAAAGCTGCTAAATCATGTTGTAAAATTGTGTAGAGAATCAAAGATCATTCCCTGTTACATTCAAGCTAGGAGCAATGACTTTTATATTGTAAACTAGAATTATTTATCGAGAGACGGATCTTATGCCACTATCTTTATAAACCGCGGATTAAGTTCGATTCTAAAATGGCTACAGTATATACTCAAGAGCATTCAAACAAGCATTTACACCTTTCCTTTTCAATGGTTTGTGTAGATATGTGTTTGCTATATACAAGAAAGAAGACTCTTATTGGTGCACTATGCAGGTTTTACTCTGTAGAAAGACAGGATGTTGTTAGTTTACAGCACTTGTATTTTTTTTTTTAAACAACTGTGTCTGATCGATGAGTGTTGTAAAATGGTAAACAACATGGTGACTAAGCCGAGAAGTCTTTTTGATGAGCATTTCACGGAAGGCGGCCTGTCTTATTGTTGCTAAATAAACATGCTCTTTCCAATGTATTTAACCTATTGAATGTTGTAGTTTTGGTTGTTTTATTATGATTTTTTTTTGTTGTTGTTGTTCGCTTTCCTTTGTGCTGTTGTTTAATGGACCTTGATGAATCATTTTACCATTTTGTGCATTTTGTTACTCTGTATCTTGTGTAATCGTTTGGAAAGCAAGAAAGACCTTCACGCTTTTAGATGATAGTGCTCGAACGTGCATTCCTACATATCATGACTCCAGCTGCTTGTATAAATGTTCCATTAACAAATCTGTATGCTACACTCGATCCCTTTAGATATGATATTCGAAACCATGGATGTGTTTGCATATACAGGCATGACTATCGTGCATGCTGACCTTGCTAAATTGATATTCATGGAGGAGAAGAACAGTCTCGCTGTCTTTATTCGAACCAATGAGCACAAGTGGAGAAAAGAAACTCTGATACTTTGATGTAAAATCGCCTCCACTGGCTTTCCGAGCTGAAAAGACCCACATTGCACTTGGTTTTACAGAATTTCCGATGTTATTTTTTTGAAATGATGCCTGCAAAATCAGGTGCCTTACTCAAACGTGAAAACCCAAACTTGATCTATTGACATTTTCTACAGAAACGAGATTTTGCCCATTATGCCAAGAATTAAATCACAAGTTTCCTCTGAAATTCTCTTTTTTTTGTGTTTTGTTTTGGGTTTTTTTTTTGTCTGCTGTGTCGAGCAGTAAGCTTGCTTCAGATGAGAACTGTTGCTGCTTTGCCCTCATACAGTTTTCATTGAAAGATGAATGTAGTCTTCCTTCAGTGGAGTCCAATATGATTAAACGTAAAGACTGTGTCCCATATGTTTTTGGTTGAGAGACTATCCAAAGAGTGCTGCAATCATAGACTCATTTTTTTAAATGTTTATATCATTATATATATAAACCATGTGAGATTTTTTTCTGTTTAGGTTCTTGGTTTGGAATTGTCTCTGCCTTCGTTTTAACCTTGGTAGAACGCGTCCGTACGTGACACATTGTAACTTTTATATATATATATAAATATACGTTGGACGTACGCAGTGGTGGATTCCTCCGAAGCCCTCTGAGTGGAAGAAGCTTTGCAAAGACAATGTCAAACCTTGTGTCCCCACACCAATGCTCGAGATTATTGTGCCTCCCGATTCTTCTGGTTCTACTGTTCCTCAGATCGCCGGCTATGACCTTGGAGCAGAGTCACTCACCAACGAACAGAAATGGCCTTCAGCAGTTGTTCTCCAACGAACAGAATCAAGGTTTTCCACAAACACAAAGACGACACAAACAGAGGTGCGCATTGATCGTCCCGTGACGGAATTTCGGAGTCGGGAAGTCTCGGTGGACCAGGGCGCTTTCCTTGCACTCAGTCACTCCCTCAGAGAAAAGTTGAGTCTTCTTTTGGTGGTTTCCGCTGCATGGCTCCCTTCACGGCGATGGGGGGTGGAAAGAAGCTCTTCGTTTTATTGGGTTCAAAAAACTTGGACATTGGGTAGGAGTCCTGTCTCGCCACCCATGGTGCTGAATTTCAAAATATGTACTTGAACACCCTCAGTGACATGAGAGCTGCGACTTGGCACGCGTGCTGTCAGGTCTGTGAACTCTTCTCCTTCCCCGATCTTACGCTAGAAACCGTTCCGAAATCAAGTTGCTCTTACGACATCTGCTCACACCACTGCAACACCTGTGCCAAGACCTGACCCCGCAGCGGGCTCTCATATTGGACTTGGACCGAACCAGTGGTCGGGCGGGAAAAGGGCCGTGTTGATGTAGCGGTGATAGCTTATTTTGATTGTCTGTTTGCTCGTTTGTTTCTTTCTTTTTCTGTTGAGGAAGACATGGAGAGCTAGTAGGGTCACTTGGACTGTTGGGCCCAAGATCTCTTGCACCGGACTCACTCGAATCACTACTCTAAAACCGACGTTACCAAAAAGGTCGCACCTGTCCGATCGCATACTTTTCTACACTGCAGTGATTTACATTCCCTTCCGACCTTTGCCAAATTTGCATCCAGCGACTAAATTGACCTTCAACATTGGAAGCGGGTTTGCGAAAACGTAAACAGGGCCACCAAAACCTTTTTTGTTTCGATTCTTTTTGTTGTTTTCAGTTTCGAAAATCCATACAACATTCAATTTACAACAATTGACTTGAAGTGTCAATTATTAAGAGAAGAAGAGAGAAAAAAAAAAAAAAAAAACTTAAAAAAGAAGAAAAAAATACACAATACGTGAACTTGTGCTTCTAATGTTGTATGGTATTCTACTTGATAATTTAGCATGGGATCCTTAAGTAGCTAGTACTGTGTGTGTACTCCCCAAATGTGTAAAATCTTTCTCCTTTTTTTATTATTTTGATTTTCTTTGTTCTAGTCACAGTAGGAAGGCTGTATTTCATTGCTAAGTGCTCTGTCATAGATCTCTTGGTGATATTCTTAAGCAAAACTCTGCAGAAGTGTATCCTACTGAAACTAACAGTTACTTGATCCTATTAGCAATGTCTATATTTGTAGTTCACATATATGCCTGTTCAAATACAATATCTTGACAGTTGTTCTATTTATGTTTCAGTGTTGTGCTGAGTTTTGACATACTTGGACATTTTCTTTCACTTTTATTTCTTTCTGTTTTTTCGTTTTTCGGCACAACTAGTTGGAGAACAGCTTGGTTTATCGAGCCTTGTTAGTGTACAGATGTGAAGTAGGCTTAAAAGCAGTTGTGATTGATCTTCAAAATGTGTCTGTTTGTGTTATTGTGCCTCTTATTATTTGATTTCAGTTTTTTGTATTATCCTTAATTATGTCACTGCATTGTATCAGCCCGGAGTTGGTACCACAATTCTGCTTGTAACCATGATAGTCTAATTCTACTATTGATTTTACTATCAAAATAAACATTAGAAACTGCAGCACTTCATCTCTTGTGCGTTTTTACTAGATTGCATTCATAAATGCATTAACTCCATGTCCTGTAAATGGAAATTCAGCAGGCAGTAGATTTGCTCACATGCTTTGTAAATGACATGATCGGCCCAATCACCCAGCTACCTCATTCTGTTCTTCCTTTCTTCTCTTCCTCCAATTCTTTCTCTCTTCCTCACTCAGTTCTTGGATGCCTAGCACTTCTGGCAGCAGTCATGCATTTCCAAGTCAAAACGAAACTGCAAACTTTCCACTATTATTCTGTCATTAGTTCTGAGGTTATGTTCTCTTTCACAGGATTTTTTGAAGGTTTAGAACTTGTTTGACTTGTTTTAAATGGTGAAAATCCGTCCCAAAAACAGAAATGCTACAAATAATCACATTGCAGCTGAATCCTATTACATACATCATAACGACATGTTTAGCCAAATAACTGGATTGACATTTTGTGGTATTTATTTATAAATCTATATATCTTAAACGATTTTTATAATGTAAGAATAACTTTCATACTCATCAATATTTCATTGTGAACGTTTACTTGTTTTGTGAAAACCGCGGTATATTTTGTTTAGGATTATATAGAAAGTTAACAGCATGTGGGATGTTTTAAAGAATTAAACATATATTTTCTGTCAATTATACATCATATGTATTCTTAAGAAAGGAGTATTACTGCTCTCAGAACAGCTTTGAAGGGCACGTCAAAAACGCGTTCGGAAAATGCGCTGAAGTTTGGACGTTCTGACGTGTCGTATAACAACAAACATGGCGTCCTCCTCTGATGTACATGTCCGAATATGTGGCCAAGAGATTATCAAATATGATCTGGAAATCAAAGCTCTTATCCAGGTAGGCGTAATTCCTTATATTAACCTATCTGCTATGGTCTTACTGTCAGTTTTGTCCGATAAGCCTGCCGTAGAAATACAAAGATGCGGCCGTAATTGTCGTGTCTGTCAGTCAGGATGAAATGGAAACTATAAATTCTTCTTTCAAGAAGTCTTTTCTTTTCGTGTCAGGACATAAGAGAGTGCTGTGGACCACAGGCAGTGCTTATGGATTTGAACTCTACAGTGAAGGAAAAGTTCAATCAGTTAAGACAAAGGATTCAGGTATATTCGTCGTTTCATATAACCACACAGATACAAATGTCAGGGTTTCTGTCACTACTGTAAATATATAATGATATGGGATCAAATTCAACATCTAAGAAGCTTCCAGGATTCATGTCATTTTGGTCTTAATGCATGTTGTTTATCTGTATTTAATTTTGTTAGTTTGCTTATTTGGTAGTTATTGCAAACTTACTACGATTTTATTGCAGTTACTATTGTGGCTAAAACTAAACTGTGTTAAGATTTGTGACAGTTGGATAACATCCATCATAAAGGTATAATAATTTTAATTGGATTACTGACGTATCTATAATTATATACATCTTTAACGATTTTTATAATGTAAGAATGATAGTATGAAAATACTTGATTATCCAATCATATATATATATATATATATATATAGACAAATCATGTTAAAATGTAAGCATCATATGATGCAAGTCTACTGAGGAATATTTATTTGTACATCAGTCATCATTGCATTTCATTGCATTATATTTTGAGATAAAGAGTGACAACTGATATTTATAAGCCTTTTTTTCAGTTACTTTTATATTTTTTTCTAAAGGTTCAATAAACTCTTCTGTTAAAAGAGTAGTTCAACCAAAAATGAAAATCCTATTATCAATTACTCACTCATGTAAAGACTGTAAGACCTTCGTTTGTCTTCAGAACACAAATTAAGATATTTTTGATGAAAGTTTTCTGACCCTCTTATTGCAAACTAACTGAAAGGAACACATTTTTTGTTTGTTTTTCTTTATTTCTGTCTTTCTCTTGTTATTGAAGAAAAATGTTTGTAATGTTTGTTTATACAACATATGTTTTGCTTCACATTGCATTTGAAATTAAAACTATTAAAATTAAATTAAAACTAAAAAAAAAGTTTTCTGACCCTGCATAGACAGCAACACAACTACCATGTTCGAGGCCCAGAAAGGTAGTAAGGACATTTTTAAAATAGTCCATGTGACATCAGTGGTTCAACTGTAATTTTATGAAGCTACGAATGCTTTTTGTTGTGCAAAAAAACCCCTAAAATAACAGCTTTTTTCAACTATTCTCCTTTTATCAAAAATATCTAAATTTGTGTTCCGAAGATGAACAAAGTTCTTACGTGTTTGGAATGACATGAGGGTGAGTAATTAATGACAGGATTTTCATTTTTGGGTGAACTGTTGCTTTAAAAAAGGCTTTACAGGGGTAACACCGCAGATAATAGCTAAACCAAACTTTTTGATAGGACATGGAACAGATGGCAAAAGAACAAGACCGAGAGACTGATAAGCAAGCTATCCTGAGTGAAATGGAAGGCCATCGGAAGCAGATGTTGAGGTTAGAAAACATTTTTTGTTGTCTAATCTTCTTTCTGATTATTACAATATTATCACTACCCCTGTGTTTCAGTAACCAGATGGCGTGGAGGAAAGCAAATCTGGCCTGCAAGCAGGCCATTGACAACCTGGAGAAGGACGAACTGCTTCAAGGTGGTGATTTAGTTAGGCAAAGGTAAATCATGCTGCTCAAGGCTGCGCTTTTCAAATCAGTGCGTTTGACATTTAAACTTTTCTAGGATTTGTGAAAAACAAAACTATTGCACATTTATGTGGTATTTAAACGGATTGTGTTTTAACTTGTCAACACCTAAGCCATATTTACTAAATTCATCTTCTTGTTGTGGCTTTAGGAAGGCGACTAAAGAGAGTTTGGTGCAGACCTCCAGTGACATCACAGAGAGTCTGATGAGCATCAGCCGTATGATGGCACAGCAGGTGCAGCAGAGCGAGGAGACCATCGGATCTCTGGGTAAAAAAAAAATACTATGTGCTAATTGGGCCTGATATCATAACCATCATAATATAAGGATGTAAATCAATTAAAAGAATAGTTCGGTGACTAATGAGTAGAAATTTAACATAATTGTAATATATAGGTGATCTATTGCTATCGCTACAAGGTTTTACACCTAAAGAAACATCGTTAGTCTTGGTTGATTTATTCTGGTTGGTTTATTCTGCACAGTGACATCACATTATTAGATGTGTCATGTGCGGAGTTACTAATAGCAATAAACATAACAACAAATAGTGCTCAGAACAGTTTAGAAAGCATAAATGAATAAATACATCTAAACAAAGCAAGCAAACCAAACACACTATTTTATAAACATTATTGTTCAAATATTTGGGGTTGCTAAGTGAAGATTTTATAATGTTTATTTTATAATGTTTTTATGACATTGATCAAAACTCACAAAAATACAGCAAAAATATTAATGCTGTGAAATATGATTTTTTTTTTTAAACTATATTTTCAAATTGAATTCCCGTGATGCAAAAAAAAAAAAAAAAAAATCAGCATCATTACATCATTATTAGTCTTCAGTCTCACATGATCCTTCAGAAATAATTCTAATATGCTGATTTAGCTCCCAAGAAACGTTTCTTATTACTATCTATCCTCCCATCCATCAGTCAACCCATCTATAAAAAGTGTATAAATATTTTTTTCATGAATTAATTTGGGAGAAAAACCGCTAGTGAAAATGTGTATTTAATGAAGGTAAAATAATCTATGATACAAGATTTTGTTTAGAGATTTAAAATGCAAATTTGTATATAAAAACTTTGTAGCAATTTTGTAAACATGAACATGGAGCACTGCTTCTGAACAACCATCTGCATCATGCAATTCTGAAATGTGATGACTATATAC
The DNA here is from genome assembly GCF_022985175.1 of Labeo rohita. Lineage (NCBI taxonomy): Eukaryota > Metazoa > Chordata > Actinopteri > Cypriniformes > Cyprinidae > Labeo > Labeo rohita. The sequence goes on along the minus strand of NC_066889.1, from coordinate 4,555,442 downwards.
AGTCTAATATTATTATTTTTTTAAGAATAAATAAACTAAAAGACATATTTTGACCCCAAAATGTAATGGCAGTGTACATATTACAGATACAACAGACTTGCAGAGTCTTGACTGATGGTTTCGCATTATCCACCAGTCCAAACTAGATAATTATGAGTGGAAAAATAATATTTCCAAACAGCAATGACCACGTCAGCATGTTTTTTTCCGCCATTCTGTTATGAATATTTCAAGTTCTTAAGTTTTGTGTATTTTCTCCACTTGCTCTGTTTCCAGCTTCATCCTCAAGGACTGTGCAAGAGACAAATGAAGAGTTTAAGGCCATGACGGGAACCATTCACTTGGGGCGAAAACTTATCCTGAAATATAATCGCCGTGAACTGACCGACAAACTGCTGATCTTTTTAGCTCTCGCTCTGTTTCTGGCTACAGTGCTCTACATCCTGAAAAAGAGACTCTTCCCCTTCATTTAGTGGAAAAAAGAACTGTGTCAGCTTAACACTGCTTTCCAGAAATCATTCTGTGAATGTTATGACCCAAATGAGACACGCAGTTCTTAAACCAGTAGTTCTTTCAAAATGAGAATTTTGTCATCATTTACTCTCCATAAAGTGAGAGCAAATGATGACAAGCTTCAGAATTCTCTGGGGACACAATAAGGAAGAATACTGAAGTGCTATTACAAAATCTTAATTATCAGGATCACTAAACAGCTATTCAGGAAGGAATGAAATGCACTTTGCTGTCTTATACATTTTGCTACATTAATCTTACTGATTGCATTTGCATATTCTGTCGTGTATTTTATAATCAGTGTAGTTGTTTGTACAATAATAAAATGTTTTTCGTTCTCAGGTTAGTACAGTAATATTCCAATAACCTGATGGACAATGTCTGCTTAAAATTTAAAACAACCTTAAAGATGTTTGTGCCTTATGAACTACTGTAATAATAAATAATAGTGGCTCAGTATGCTTCATATACACTACAGATCAAAAGATTAGAATAACTTATGATTTTTTTTTAAAACAAAGTAGTCTCTTATGTTGCTCTAAGGTTGCACTTATTTGCTCAAAAATACAGTAAATATTTTTTACTGTATATGTTTTTATTTATTTATTTTATTTTTAAAGAAAGTAATAATTTTTTTTTAAAGCAAGGATGCATTAAATTGATCAAAAGTGACCGTATATGCATCATTTCTGGAAAAAAATAATAAATAAAATTTCAACTGATAATAAATGTTTCTTGAGCAGCAAATCGGCATTTTAGAAAGATTTCTGAAGGATCATGTGACTGAAGACTGGAGTAATGATGCTAAAAATTCGTCTTTGATCATGGGAATAAATTACTTTTTAAAATGTGTTATAACAAAACAGTTCTTTTAAATTACAATGACTACTTCACATAGTAGAGTTTACTGTATTCGTGATTAAATAAATGCAGCCTTAATCGATGAACATAAGAGACTTGGAATAATTAAAAATCGTATTTATTCCAAACTTTTGATTGCAGGTTAATTATCTGGAATATTTCATATTGTTTACAGCATCAGCATTGACTCTGATTGATTGCCATTCTAGTCATTCCAGTGAAGCCAGAGTTTCCTGAGTTGAAACCACCTGATTTAACTTGATTACATGATTCTGCATTAAAGATCTCAGAGCATGATTTTAGGCTGTTCACAACATGGAAGACGTTTGGGGCTGTTATGGTCTTGCATGTTCTTCAGTGGAATGAACCACTAGGGGGTGTAATATATCTGTTTTACCTTACTCTAGTACAGTATGTGTCTGGGTTTGTCTTACAAAGTAGGTTACTTGATTCAGAACTGATCAGATTTGTCCCTTATTCATTTACACTACTGTTCAAATGATGCTTAGAATGCTGCATGTATCATTTATTTGATCAAAAATACAGTAAAAACAATAATATTCTTTTTGAAATATCATGTGACACTGAAGACTGGAGTAATGGCTACTGAAAGTTGGGTTCTGCTGTCACAGGAATAAATTTGTGTTTTAAAATATATCAAAATAGAGATTTTAAGCAATAATATTTTTATACTTTATATTTTTATGCAATAATATTTCACTTTTTTTTTTTTTTTTTTAAATAAAAGCACCCTTAGTAAGCATAAGAGACTTCCAAAACATAAAAAAATTTTAATTATTCCAGATTTTGACTGGTAGTGTATTGCCAAAATTACTCGTCTCAGACAAGCTCCATCCATTTAAATCACCACATGTGCACAAAGTGTTGCACAAAGCAAACGTTGTGGTCTTGCCGCACTTGGTTTCTGAGGGTAAAAAGTTACCCAAGTGCCAGGTGCCATTATAGTTTCTTTATAACCTTTCAGAAGCTGTGATGATTCATGCATGTTTTAAATCCACAAAAGGCTAAAAATTGGATACAAGGTTAATTTATTGTGGGAAAAAAAAAACTTTTTTTCAGTGAATACATTTGATTACTTTGTTACAGATCCCAAATAAAAAAAACGTAAATACTTGATAAAATAACTAAAAGAAAATAAAAAATAAATAGTACAAGCATGTATATAAAATGACTTACCAGCACTCTATAGTGGCTGAAATGAACCTGACTTGAAAATAAAAATCCACAAGATACACTTCATGCATAAATTTGAAGAAATTAATTTAAATTAAAAAATAATGTAAAATATCTACAAGACACACACTGAAACAGAGGGGAGTGAGTTTAGGCATTGACCAGTTTGCCTTTTGAAAATATGGGACACATTCTAACATGTTTTATGCAATATATTATACAGTATATCAGTACAGGTGCATGTTACAGAGATGAGGTAGGTCCAAAATCAATGATCTGCATATTCTGTCATATTGTGTATGTAACTGTAATCTATCTAGGAAGAAGGCATAGGTTTTTTTTTTTTTTTATCACATATGAAAAATGTCTACTCTAAATTCTATGCAAGAAAAATATGAAATCTGATATTACATATTAGATATGTCACATTGCCTTGGCAACAGCAACACTGCAGTGGACACATCTGAGTGTACCGCATGAAGCATGTGGCATATAAGAGCTTATATCTGCTGCTGAGGCTTTACTTGTGCTCAAAAACAGTCCAAATAGATAAATCTGGAACACGTACAGATCCATATTTCACCCGAAATCAAAAGAAAGAGATAAGAAGAGAGCAGAAAACACTAGATTATTAAATGTATTTAAAGCATGGTAGTATGTCATGTAGTGCCTTAATGTTAATTTTAAAGATTTGCAGTAATTATTTACTGAAACGCAGCAAAAAGAACTATTACTACTTAAAATACTACTACTAATGATAAAGTAAATACATCAAGGCCAAATTCCTTGAAATAATGCCACAATTCAACAATTTAAATGGTCCTAAACATAGATTGATTATATTAATATAAAATATATACACTATTATTCAAATGATTGGGATCTGTAAGCTTTTAAAATGTTTTTGAAGTCTCTTAGGCTCACCAGGGCTGCATTTATTTGATCAGAAATACAGTAAAAATAATAAAAATGTGAAATATTATTCCCATTTAAAAGAACTATTTACTATTCTAACATGTTTTAAAATATAATTTATTCCTGTAATGCAAAGTTGAATTTTTAGCATCGTTACTCCAGTCTTCAATGTCACATGAGCGTCCAGAAATCATTCTAATATGCAGTTTTTGCAGCTTTTAATATTATTATATACTATTTTTGTGTAAACCATGATACACTACAATTCAAAAGTTTACAGTTGAAAAGATGACATTTAAGAAATGTACAATATTGCAAAAATTCTAAATTTTAATGTTATTTTGAATTTTCTATTCATCAAAGAATCCTGAAAAACAAAATATTAAGCAGCAAAAAAATTCAACACTGATAATAATGATGAACAATGATAATTACAAGAGGCATTCTTATTGTGCTTATTTTTGTGGAAATCATTTTTTAAGGATTCTTTGATGACTACAAAGTTCGAAAAAGCAGCATGTATTTGAAATAGACTTTTTGTAATATTATAAATATCTTTAATGCCACTAGCATGCTAAATAAAAAAAATAATTATATTAAGTTTTTTTTTTTTTTTTTTAAGCATACTTAACCCCAAACTTTTGAACGAAAGTGTAATCCTGTGTTTGAATTATTTTTCGTTATTTCTTTTTTTAAATGAACATCATTTATTAATATTTATATTTCCTTTCTTTCTTTTGGGGTGAAATGTGACCCAGACATGTTTCCGTGATGTTCACCCAAATGGCGTTGCTTCAAAGCAGACAAATACTGAGCAGATGGAATGATGTCATCACAAAACACAAGGCCCAGTTTTTGTAATAATGCTATTCAGAATTGCAGCCTGACAGACTCCCTCTAAGCATTCTGAGGAGTCTGCAGTCTGAGGAATGTCCACAATCTACAAATACATCTACAAGGGTGAAACGCCACTGCAATATTGCGAAATAGTTGAGACTCCTATTAAATATTGTACCAGTCCATGTTCTCACAGAATGACCTACAAAACGAACACAATGACCGACGGCAGCTCTAAATGTAACATCACATCGAAATACCCTGTCGTCGATGGTGCTCTTATAGAACCACTGGAGACTGCAGCTTATTTGTCCTTGAGCGAGGCAGGGAAGGAGAGCAGTGAACAAGCCTTTTTGGACATGTGGGCTAAAGGCACTGAGAACCCCCCTTCCCTTCACCTTCTTTTGGTGGCATTCAGAGACCTCTTTAGCTCTTTTTCGGTATTAGAGGCGTTGTCTTGTGGACCTGAGGACTGATTTTCTTCATCTCCTTCTGTGAGTGTCCAAACCGTTTCCCCGTCAGCCTCAGGGATAAGCAGGTTCGCGGGAGGGAGGGAGTTGCCGCTGGCTCCCGATGAGGTGGTGGTATCTGGGACGGGAGCGAGGGTGGAACCGGCCTGGTTCTCCACCTTTCCGAGGGCACAGAGACTCAGGCTCCCGCACAGAGCTCCCCAGTTCTGCTCGCACTGAGTTCGTATTCGGCGGGCGATGGCGACGCGCACCTCCTCGCCGCATCCCAACAGGATGTTTACTAACTCCACATGGGGCCTTTTGGTGAGAAGAGGAGACAGTTAGGAACAGGAGTAAAACCGCAGTTAAGGCCCATTACACATGATATACTTTTGAGCAGTATGTGATATTGACAGCTAGTGGTTGAAATAGGTACTTCAGTCCAAATTCAAAATATTGGAGAGCACTGTTTCTTCCTTCCCCCTCATACTGAGACTCAGTTCTCACGTTGGTTGCCAGATTGAAGACAGGAATGAGAGCAACTGACCCCTCGCAAACAGCTTGACTGACAGGCGATCTGACCAGTCATGATGCCAAATCCGCCATTTTGTAGACAAACAAATCAGACAGGAGAGTAGATGAACTTCAGTGGACTTAAACTTGAAAAATTGGGTGTATTGATGTCTTTCCGCAGTTGAAAAGAAATACGTTCTGATGTTCATTCATGTTTATTTCATGCTTTTAATTAAATAAGAAAAGACGATCAGTTCATGTGTCGATTTATCTAATAATGCAATACAGAGATCTGTCACGATACATTAAAAAGCCTTAAAATAGTACTGTCTGAACTTCTTTAAAAAATGACAACAATTTAAAGCTGAGACCTTGCTTTATACCAGTCGTAACCTGCTCTGTCTTGCCTGTCGGCATGTGGTCAGTTTCCTCTTTGTTCCACAATGTATTTTTCACTGCGTGAAATTGACAATGGAAACGATTTATGCATGTTTTAATATTCTTCTGGTCATAGAGCTTTTTCTGACGGATGCCGAGGCTTTTTTAGGTCGAGCAGAATCTGCTATCACTGACCCATTTTTTTGTTGGCTTCTATGGTTGCAATATGCTGTGTTTTCCATTAACTGGCAACCCTGGGTGTCAAAATACTATTGGTAAACTATTGGGCAGTGGGCGGAGTCACACAGACCAAAACAAACCAGACATTCCGACACGGAACACTTATTTCAAAGTGGAATAATCTGATATCGAAGCACATCTGATATGCACATCTGATATCGAAGTGGAATATTTATCATCTACAACAATATCTCAGTTGTTGTTTTAACAATGTGGGTTTTAACTTTGCAAAAGTGTGTAGCATTTTTTTGTCTAATATCATCACAATTGCAAGTGTGGTATTGAAATTTATTGCAGCCCTATCCAACACTGAACTGACTTAAGCTGAATAATGACGTTGTTGTCTTTTAGAGCTGCTTCACAGCAGAATCAGAATTGTTTTCATAATTGAGTTTCCCTAATTAATTCAGATGTTTTCTTGTTTAACAGTGTAGCTGCTTTGACACAGTCTGTACTGTATAAAGCACTATAGAAATAAAGGTTGACTTGTTGAAATTGACTTGTTTTTGCTCTATATCACCAATGGAAATGGTTCAAACTAAGCCACAGCAGAACAATTGAGTGTCTCTGTAGTGTTTCGCTCCTGAATGAATCAGCACTTTTGAACAAATCAGTTGAGTGAATGACTCAATACCTCACCCATTAAGACAGTCACATTAATAGTATCATTTAATCTTTTTTTTATATTATTATCTCAAAGCATTTTATGCAATAATAATTGCAGTGTAAATACATCTGAATGCTGCTTTAGATTTAGCTTCTGTGCACTTCTGCTGTGCAAAAATGATTTTGTTGATTGGTAACAAACTATGGTATTTTATTTTAATTGAGTTTAAGAATTTGATATAAAAGATGAGTCATACATATCACAAAAATGCTCTTATAAAGGTAGAAATGCTCCTGGAAATCAATTTAAGGTGATAAATGCAGTATCACCCCATACTGACAAAATCAAAAGTCAATTTCTGCTGTGAATTAAATACTGCATAGAATATGGGAAATACGAAAGGCCTAAACTAGTCCACCTACCAGCACAAAAACACACTCAGCAAAAAGATCATTTTTGACAAAATCCCAGAAAATATCAGGATATCCTTTGTTCCCTGTTGAAAAAAACAGCAATATGCTGGCTAGGTTTTGAAACATGGTAGCTGGTTTGAGCTGGTTTAAGCTGGTCGTGAGCAACTAGTCCCAACTAAGGACCAGATAAAAACCAGCTCAAACCAGCTGCAATGCTTCAAAACATACCTAACCAGCATGTGCTGTGTTTTTTCAACAGGGCTGTCAATATCGCACACCTTTCATATTGAAGGACTCACCCTTTAGGAAACAGGTCTTTGAAGTGGATCATCTCCACCATGACGTTGACGTTCTCCCTCACGGCAGAGCAGAGGTTGTGTTTGACGTAACACTCGCGCTGTAGCTGAAACACCATCTCTTTCACAGCCAGACACTTGCGGCTGACGCAGCTGAACTTGTGGCGAAGTCCATGGGCCATGCATTTCAGCGCATCTTTGATGAATGATTTTCCCTGCGGTGATGCATAAGTCGTTCATCAAATCAGAGCTGTTAGCACATGCAGTTAATGGCAAGTTAATATCAGCTGAAGTATGTCTAATGATAAGGACATAGTGAACAAACTGGCAGCTCTTGATGATGAGGTACTGTAGATCGCAGTGGAAAGCATGCAAGATGCGAATCCAACCTCAGACTAAGTATTAAATAACATTATAGTGTACATGTTACGCACACTGTGATTCAAATACAGAAGTAAAGCAGTCAGCAGTCAGGATCATACCTGGGAGTCAAATTTGCCAGCGTTGTGGAGGAACGTCATGCAGATGTCATGTAGTCCACGGATCTCGCAAGAGTTGTTGTTGAAGCACTCAAACATCCCGCATCCCACATCACCTGCGTTCACCAGACACTGCTGAATCTCCGCTGGAGAATGGTCAAGGGAGAGAGAACTTTTGAGTAGTCACATTACAGATCTTACAATAATTACACATTGCTCTTTCTATAGTAACACTGCGAAATATATCCTGTTAAATGTAATGAAAAAATACTGTTTCAGATTTTTAGGGATACCTGCATATTTTATAGCTTATAATGTCAATATACCAAATTTAGCTACCAAAATCGGCTTTTCTATCCTACCGATAAGCATTATAATAACACAGGTGGCACAATAGAAAATGATGAGTTAATCGTAAGTGGCCTGTCCATAAAACATGCAGTTTAAAACAAACTGCATAACATTTATGGTAAAAACGCATTAATTTAACAACAGTAGATGTAACATGCAACCCTAATGAACATAACTGATAAGAAAAAAAACTAAAAATAAACACAGATAAACATATATATCAATGTAAAAACAAAATGCAATGCAATTAAATGTAACAAAAAAAAAACATGAAACGTAACACAGGGAACATCTGGGAATCTCAATTTACGTATTTTCATTGTAAACTATGTTCTTTTTCACTTCCAAAAACTGTATTTTACCGTATATAGTAAGGGAAGTTACCATTAACCAATTCATAGGTTTTTACTGTAGCATTTTTACAGTGTTAATAGTTGTGCACAGGGTCATGCTCACAAAGACAAAACACTATCAGGGTAACACACGACACTAAAATAATGCAATGAACAATCCTTAAATAACAGACAGTGTATCACAAGACACTTTAATGTACATTACTGATAACAAGAGTAAAAAAGAAACAAAATGATTTATGCAAAATTGAACCATGATGTTTCACGAAATGTATTTACTTGACAGTATTTTATAGTAAAATTACATATAATGTGTTTATCCATTAACAGTTTTTCCACCATACATGGTGGAAACATGATAAGCTAACTAGTTACTGTAGCATTTTACTGTATTTAAACAAGGTTTATATAGTTTTATAAAATATATTTATAAAATAATTCAACAAGTAAGCCACAATGGGTAACATGGACATTGTTTGAAAGACTGCGAATGAGAACACTCAGATTATTCTAAAGGTTCCATATCCGTTAAGTTTGCCGCAAAGAACTTTGTTTGCGACACACTGTCTCTTTGTGGACTTTGAAATGCAGTGTTCTAAATTTATGTTCACGTGTGTAATTTGCTGCCTTATGACTGTAAATATTCTTAGTCTTTTGACAATAGCAGTTAGATCACTATTATAAATGTTCTAGAAGCCATGCCACAATTACAGTTAAATAATTATGCAACCAAAATACAATATTTAAGAAGTGTTCTGAATATACCAGTTTTTACTACCACAATGAAGCCAGAACCTAAATTTACATTAATTAAATGTTTTTACTTCATTTGAATTTAAAAAAGGCAGCATTGAAGCATTTGGAAGGTTGTCTATTTTTTAAACTAAAAACAGAACTCAGTGGCTATAAAAAAGTTCTAAAAGTAGACAAATAACGTTCCAAATGTATTATTTTAAACCTGGCCAGCTGAAGAGACATTTTGAATTTTTCGCGCGAAAAGCTTTAACTGACAGAGCAGCGCGTGCACATGGATTCTGACAGGAGGACATATTTTCTGAGGCAAGTAGCTACATTTTAAAAGGGGGGAAGGGGGGAAACCATAATAACATTTACATGTAGTTTAAAGTTACAGTTAAAATAGGAGTATAGCGATCGTAATATGACGGTTACATATAGCCTTGTCAGAACACTAATTATCATTAAAAAAAAGTCAACACTCAAGTATCACCTTTTAAAATGTCTACATTTATTTCTATTTTGCTATTTTAATGACAGTACGAGTTTGGAAAAAAAATGTACCAGTTTGGACGTGGTAATGAGGTTCCCAGAACGTCGCGACGTGACAACGTCATAACGTTTCTGCAACGGTGTGAAAATCCATGTTTATTATATTTATTGCACTGAGGGAACCCTGACATCTGATATATTAAGTAGGTAAGACAGAACCGTTTTAGAAAACGCATTTTAACGTGCTAACCAGGATGACATAATTTGGAAATAAGTTGTTTGATAGAACATCTAAAAGTTTGATACAGCTTTAATCATGCGTTTACGAGATGTGGTTGATTTTCTGTGCATGCACTGCGCAGAACCTACCTGTGTTCTGCAGAGAGAGTCTTCTCTTCTGGATGTTCAGTGATCTCTCATGTGAGGTGTCATGAGCGCTGCTGGAATCAGTCGCGTGTGTTTGCCGCACCGCCAAAAAGAAGATAAACACTCCTATAGTCAGTTGCACACGCATGTCTCGTGATGATGATGATAACGCTGTGTAAAACTGAGAAGGGCTTCCGATCACTGTAGCATTACCATAGAGAATGAAGCACATGCGGCGGAGGGAGCAGCGCAGACGCGTAGTGAGGATCGGGGGGATGGATGCTGCCTATATTTCCTCCAACTCATGTCAGTTTGGATGAAGGAGGTGAGCAGGTGCTGACCAATCACAGTCACCGGCGAGACGACAGCACCGTGCGTACATTTGAAGTTCATACAGCACGTATAGCGGAGACCGGGGCTAGTTGTCACAAGGGTTGAGTCACTGTAAGGTTTGAGTCAAAAGTCCTAATGCATTTTTTTTTTTTAATTAACTAAGATTTATACATTATATTTTTGCTATAGTTTTTCATATATATCATGTGGGGGCAAGTTGTCACACGAGATACAGGCTAAAATTCATTCATTGAATTTCCTATCTTTGTATGCATCCTTTTCAGTTTCCTGTTTTGATGATTTTTGCTGCTGTAATTCTTTTGTGTTTTCCTTTTTACTGTTTAAATTTTCCTTAAAGCGACATCAGTTAACACATTTTTATGCATGGAATAAAAAGTGTGACAACTAGCCCCGACTAGCTTCAGCTATATTAAATTATAAAATTAATAGTTCCGGTTTTGTCGCCTGATTCGTCAAATACAATGTTCTGTTCGTGCTAAAAATGTATAGAATGAAACACCTGCTTATCTTACTGCAGTAACTGATATGAGAAATTTTAAGAAGAGTTTCCTTATGTAAATACATTTCTATGTTGTGTGCATGCACCTTTTGATTGAATGCACTCAGTTTGGCACACTCAGGCAATGTGACCCATTTTTCTTGCTGCATGAAATGATATACTGCTGATATGTTTCATTCAGACAGAGCTGTGGACACTAGAATTGAAAATGTTTATGTACTCCCAGCCCCAACCTTTTGTCTTGACTTACTCTGGAGGGGGTCATAACCCCCAACCCCCCATCCTGTAATTCGCACCATAGTCATATGATCGTACAGTAATGCAGCCTCCAGCTATCAGGTGGCGAGTACACATGTTAAATCTATTAGATGGACCTAATGGGATGTTCACATTCAACCTCAATTAGTTGGATGTATAACCCAACAGCGCTCCAAGATAACCTCCTGAGACCCCGTACAAGGAATCGCATTTACTTTTTGAGTTATTTTTATTTAATATGAGGTTTTGTCTTGAACATATTACATTAAAATATTTGTTAAATATTTTAACATTTAAAATGTATGTACTTATTACTTATTATAATACTATAATTTAATAGTATTTTTATATCCTGTAGCATTATCTTGTCACATTAAATCAAATAGAAGTTCTTAATATTCTGGCCACACTGGCAAGTTTTTAGACAGACCATTCCCACAGATATAAATAAAATATATGACCATTATTATGGACAAAATGGGCAAAAATGCTTCTGTTAAGTAGCTTTCTGTGGAAACCATATCAACCAATCAGAAAATGAGTTGTGCATGTGTGCAATATTTTTTATGACAGAACAGAAAAAACAACTTTCTGCAAAAGTAATCTCTTAAATTTAAGTTTATTATCACTTTTCACAATATAAACAGTTTCAAAGCAGCTTCACAGAAAATGTTATTGGTCAGAGATAAGTACGTCAAACAGCTATGAGATCATATAAGTTATAATATTTCGTAAACATCATGCAGTTAGGAAGGCTCCATTAACATGTTAGGCAATGATTACAACTTGCTCATAATTATTGCAATATAAGTATAATATGTGAGTTTTGTGAAGATTTTTTTTTTTAATGTCAATCCAAATTTGCAGACAAAATTGTAAACAATTACTGCTTTTAATTGAATTATGGCTCATTGCAACAGCGCAAAACTTGCATTAATCTGATTAACTGTTTATTTGCTATTTACAAATAGTGTCTCTTTGAAACACTTTGACAATAAATCATTGCATTAAAATAGTTATGGAGAAATGCTAACTGGATGCAGTTTTATACAGTGAATCAAAGTTATTTCCCCCATCAAAGGCAACGCAAAGGGAGTCACCACACTGTTTTGCTTGAGGTGTATAACGAATGATCTGTTTACCGTGATCTATTTATTCATTCTGTTGGAGCAGTGGAGGAACACGAGGTGAGAGGCAGTTGAATGCTTTCGCTGGGGCCTCTTGCCAAACCAAACATATCCCCTTGGCATCCTTACATTAGTGTCAATGGCCTACATCCATAATATGTTAGTGCAGCAGCTTTGGAAATGAGACCCCAGCTGAGGAGGAATGGCGAGCTTATTATGGGCTAAATTTGGCATAGAAATGCACTCCTTGCAGGCTGAAATTATTCTAATTGTAACCACATATGATTTACTAAATGTCAGTTATTTTAGAGACTTCATTTAACACTGTGGTTGACTATTGCAGCATCGCTGGGAGTCATGAATACAATGAATAGCTTATAATTATCAGATAATAAATATACATTCACAGGAACTATAAAACAACATTGCATGTTTCCAGAAAAATGACATGGGAATGAATAAATGAAACCCTATAAAAAAAATGTGTTTAAGCTGTTTAAACTGTGGCAATTTTGTGGCAAGTACAGTACCCAGGTTTAAAATGAAATATTCACTTTCTGTTCACCCAGTTACTTTTTTTGTGATGCATAATCATAGTGAGTTTGGAGAATATAATGCTAATGGTGCAACTTCTGAATATTCACAATTTTTACACTCTGAGGTGGAAATGGATTCCACAAAAAGGGACGCATTACCATAAATCTGTATTTATTGCAACTATGCCTTTATTAGTATGTTAATCATGTTTTCTTCCCTTTAAAACCAGTATAAAACATCAGCCATTCATTACTCTCCATACAAGTGGCTAGGCAATGGAAAACAGCCTTTGCCAATAGCAAAGAGGCTCTGCTCAGCCCCTGTGTGTTTAGTTAAGATAATATTACTGCATTTTCCCACAAATTTCCCTTAATATGTGACAGGTTAGTTACCGCAAAGGGTCATGGAAAACATATTTTAAGTTGTTCCTCCAATCAGTTTGTGTGATGGATTTTCTCTCAATGTTGTGAAAACAAAAACAAAGCACACTTCACTGGTTGTACCATTCTTGTAACATAATGTGATACATTTTTTATGAGGTAATTTAGCACAGATGATGAATTTGCTGTTTTTCGCTGTCCGATCCCCTCTTTCGGCTCGGTGACACATGTTTAAGTTATTAGAAATATGTAAATGTTTACTATATTCGCTATGGGGTGTTCTCTTGTGTTTATCATTTGGGTACATGCTATCCTTCTGACACAGAGAAAGCATTGTGCGTCTGAACAAGTACACAATCAGGACAAGGGTACTTGTGTTCCGAACACTCCATAACAGCTTAAAAAGCGCTGCAGTGCTTTAAATGGAGAGGTTTCCTTGGATTCTTTTCCCCTGGATAACCTTGGATATATTTGCACTGGCAGACATGTATTAATTGCATTAATGCATTACTGGTTCCCTAATGCAACAGTTTATCAGAGGTGTGAAGAGTACCTGAAAACTGTAAAAGTTTTACAGATACCTTACAGTGAAAATGACTCCATTACCAACATGTTTTCCCAACTCGTCACATATTGACGCTTGGTTAGGACCCCTTGCCGTCACTTTTTGACGCTCGGTACCTTTAGCTTCACTTTTGGACATGCAGGGTCCTCCGTTTATTTTAGTTGTTTGCATTATGCAACACATTTAATGGTTTGCATGCATTTGCAAAAATAGAAATCATTTTATATAAATGTATAGCACCTAACCCCACTGCTACCCATACCCAAAACCTACTCTCTCCTGAACAACATAAAACACGCAACAGGCAAATAAAACTACAGTGGCAGGTATTTATTGCAAAGACTGATCATAAAAAGCAGTATAAAAGTATTACAAACAAGTCGCGTTGCATTCCAAGTCCTCCGATATTTTATGCGAAGAAAAGAGTAAATCATAAGGTTTTAATGGCTGAAAATGATCTAGCTCTGGCACATATCACATTCAAAAATATACTCCTGAGCTTGTTTAGCATGATGCAATCAGTCATGAGACACACAAGAGCCAATGGCATTGCACAACCAAAGCTGACGTGACACTTCTTCTAGCGGCATTTTTTGAATTTGTGCACAGACTGCACACAGCGTATAGCTTTACGGCAAATAGAGACGGCGATCGTGTCTGTTCCTCTCAGAAATCAATCGATTTGCCTCGGAAGACTTACATAAAATGAATTGTAACTGTAGTTGTATCTGCCTGTTATATCCTGTGTTTTATATTGACAAATGGTTAGGTTTAGGAGTATTGTTGGGTTATGTGCTCATACATAAATGTGTAAATAGTGTAATGTACAAAAAAATAAATATTTTGACTGTTTACACTGAAAAAACACACCCCAACATAAATGAAATAGTGTCAAAATTATTACCCAAAATGTAATTTAATCATGACAGTAAAATTCCCAGTGCCTTTCGCGTCAGCATATTGATGCCAAAGGTTTCTTATTTAAAGCAATGGACGACCCTGCATGTCACGCTAAAGGGGTACCCTGTGCATCAAAAAGTGACGCCAAGGGCTCCTGACCAAGCGTCAATATGTGATGAGTTGGAAGTGAGAATGAGAATACTTTTGAATGAGAATACTTTTGGGAGCAAAGAAAACTAAAATAATAACTTTATTCAACAATTTCTTCTCTTCTGTGCCATTCTTCGACAAGCGTTAAAGGGGTCATCGGATGCCCATTTTCCACAAGTTGACATGATTCTTTAGGGTCTTAATGAAAAGTCTATAATATACTTTGGTTAAAAATTCTCAATGGTAGTGCAAAACAACACCCTTTTTTACCTTGCCAAAATCAGCTCTGCAAAAATCATCCCATTTTGGTCGAGGCTGCTTTAAAGGCAAATGAGCTCTGCTCGCCCCACCCCTCTCTTCTCTCTGTGGAGTGACGAGCCTGTTTACTTTAGCCACATTTAGCCGTGTTTAGCCGCTAAACTTGCCACTAAACTTGCATTATTAGGAAAGGCGATCGTAAAGATTCATAAAAAAAAAACCTTATACTCACTTCTGCTGTAAGTGAAGATGGGTCACAGATTATTTGCGTGAACATAGACAGATATATGTAGATCGGGAGGCGCGTTCCCTTCACAAACAAACGTAATCCACTGCATCTTCAGCAGCTCAGATGTTGGGAGTAAATGACAACCACTACGTTCATTATTACATCCAGCAACACAACACCTCAATCGCTCAATTCTTGTCTAACTGCCCTGCTCTGGCATCAAAACATGGAGGTTGGACTGTTACAACTGATCTGGGGTAAAACTCATGTCAATCAACTATGGTGGGAGCGGCCTCTGTGGGTGTGACGCCACAATGACAGGCATCTGAGAATGGCTTGATTTGAAAAAGGGAATATTACTTTTTACAGATTATTTAAAAACCACTGCATGGATTTTTATCATTATAGGGTAGATGTGTACGTACACTGCCAACACACATTAATGTTCAAACAACATGTAAAAGTGAACTTAGCATCTGATGACCCCTTTAATGAGAATGTTTACAAGTCACCAAATCCAGTATGGCTTGAACAAAAATTACTCACTCTCATCGTTTCAAATCTGTAAAACTTTCGTTCATCTTCGGAGCACAAATTAAGATATTTTTGATGAAATCCAAAAGCTTTCTGACCCTTCATAGACAGTAACGCAACTGGTACATTCAAGGCCCAAGAAGGTAGAAAGGACATTGTTAAAATAGTCCATGTGACATCAGTGGTTCAGCTGTAATGTTATGAAGTTATGAGAATACTTTTGGGAGCAAATAAAACTAAAATTATAACTTTATCCAACAATTTCTTCTCTTCTCCTGTGTCAGCAGCACCATACATGTGTGTCATGGTACTCTTGTATAGAAATTGTTGAATAAAATCATTATTAGGGCCCTACTGGAATTGCTCAGTTTCTTCTTCTCCAAAATGAATTGCATTTTTGAGGGCCTAAACGTGCTCGAAAACTCTTGAAACTCTGCACACACACCAGAAGTGGTGAAAATTTACATCTGAAATTGGTTCCAGAAGTGGGTGTGGCAAAATGTGAAGTGCCCCTTGTACAAAATTTGGTAGACACATGTAACACACCACCAACTACAAAAAAGTCCCTTGGTACGAAGTCAAAAACCAAACAGGAAGTCTGTTATTTTAAATATTCTTCAGTAGGTTTGTGCCGTTTTTGTCATTTTCAGGCGTTATATTTGAACAAACTCCTCCTAGAGATTTAAAAATATCAATACCAAAATTGGTCAATGTAATTTAAAACGCTTTGTGACATTAAATCACAAAGATATTGAGTTTTCGCGTGTCCATGGCGGCCTGACAAATTTTGATGTTTCAATGTGAGCCAGTGGGTTGAAGGTCCAAATGGCAGTTTCAATGCAGCTTCAAAGGGCATTACACCAGTGGTTCCCAACCATGTTCCTGGAGGCCCCCCAACACTGCACATTTTGCATCTCTCCTTTATCTGACACACCGATTTCAGGTCTTGGAGTCTCTACTAATGAGATGATGATCTGAATCAGGTGTATTTTATTAAGGATACATGGAAAACATGCAGTGTTGGGGCGCCTCAAGGAACATGGTTGGGAACCACTGCTCTACACAATCCCAGCTGAGGAATAAGGATCTAATGCAGCTAAATGATCGGCCATTAAAAAAAAAAAATATATATATATATATATATACATATATATATATATACATTTTTAACCACAAATGCTTGTCTTGCACTAGCTCAGCTTTACTATCTGCACCAAAATCCACATGTTTGATAGGAGTCCTGTCCTGAACACATGCCCTTGCCCATACTCAGTTATAGTCATAGCGCCACCTGCTGGCAACAGGAAGTGGCATGTTTCATGCTCAACAAACTCGTCCTAGAGATTTAATGACATTAACATTATATTTGGTCAGTCTAATCTAAAGGCCTTTGCAATGTTAAATCGTAAAGATCTTGATTTTTCGTTGAAGGGCGTGTCCTTGGCGGCCTGTCAAAGTTTGATGTTTCACCATGAAAAAGGATGTTATAGTCAATGCGCAACCAGCTGGCAGCAGGAAGTTTGGCACGTATAATTGACTTATGACATATTCTTCCTATATTTAGCACTTTAAATGCATGTTGCTCACTGTTCGCTGTTTTTGTACAGCAACCAGGTGGCGGTGAGCCCGGTTGCGAGGGTCCTGCTTGCAGCTTTAATTTTTGTTTTCCTTTGCGTACAAAAAGTATTCTATTAGCGTCATAAAGTTAGGGTTGAACCACTAGTGTTGAACTATTTTAACGTTGTCCTTTCTGAACACTTAAGTTGCATTGTAGATTTCATCAAAAATATCTTCATTTGTGTTCCAAAGATGAACAAAGGTCTTATGGATTTAGAATGATGTAAGGGTGAGTAACTAATGACAGAATTTTCATTCTGGAGTGAACTAACCCTTTAAACATCTATAAACACTGAAGTCTCAGTTAAGCTCAAGTGCTCAAAAAGGGCAAAAGTAAACCAATATGCCTCAGAAAGGTCACAGCCATGTTCTCATTGCATGAGTCAAAATCTGCTAAAGGGAACAAGTTATTAAAAAGTTATTTGTTTTTTAGTGTTATTTACAACAAGATCTGCATTTTAATGGGTTTAAATGTTTTATTTTTAAATAAGAGGTAATAAAAACAACTTCCACTCTCAAAATTAAAACCACTCTTTTACTGGTAAGAAAAAAAAAAGATCGTGGCAAATACAGTTTCTGGATGGAAACTGAAACTTTCCGGAGACAGAATGTGTGACATAATGGTTTACCACAAAATCATTTAAACTTCTTTTCTCTGCACAAGCAAAAATTTGGGTTATTCTGAAGCATTACAATAGAAGTGAATAAGGTCTTCTGTTCACTTCAACTGAACTTCAAATCCGTAAACATTAAGATACTCATAACCCCAAAAAGTGTCTTACTTCATCCTCCATATTTGCTAACTAAACACTTTACCTTACTGAAAAAACACACATGGCCGTCAAGTACACCAGGATATTACTTGCCTCCGATGTTTGTGATACTTGGGATGTCTCTTTTATTAGCTTTCTTCTCCTTATTGAATTACAAAATTATTAAACTGCACAGTAAGGGTACTGTAGTTATAAACTGGCACTCTGAGGCTCACTGAATTGAACAGCACATTTTTTGTTTTGCTCCTTGATGAATCGTTGACTATGAAGACTATTCTGATCTAAATTGTCCAGTGTGTTCACAAATTAAATAAATATGAACTGAATTTGCAGGACATAGAAAAACAATCATGCATATGCTGGATCCAGAGGTTTAGACATTAAGTTTAAATACAGACATTTCATAAATATAGGACCTTCTTTATCATAATTGTTACATCAGATCAGAGGAGCAGTCTGTATGATAACAGATGATAACTCCCGTAGTAAATATTTCGAACACTGTCCGTGAATTTACGGTTATTTCTTAACACGCTTCTACTCATAAATCAGAATGGGGGAATTGAGTACTGACTTGTTTCCAGCATCACAAATAATGTACGTCATTCCATTACAGTCATTCCATTACTGTCGTTCCACACCAGACCACCTTACACAACAGAACTTCTTACCTTTCAAGGATAATGACCATGATGTGGGTGAGGAGTGGTTTTGCTGAAGAGTTTCAAGTCATCATTCACTCACCCTCATGTTGTTCCTGTGACGGTCTTTTTTCTCTGGCACACATTCACTGATAGTATTTAGCTCCAGTGAGCTGTTACCTGCTGCTATTGGATCAGTGAATCAGAATTGAACTTGAGAACCAGATCAGTCTGATTTCTGAATGAAATATTCAGAGCAGTTTTGCAAACTGGATTAAATGATTCATTGAAAAGATCTGACTGAAAAGAACGCTTCGTTCATGAACTGGACATCGTTATTTCCTTTGTGAACATGCCAAGGAGAGCTAGGCTGGATGTCAAGATCTAAGAGCCATTCATGCAAAGAATAAAAACTATAGACCAATTATCTGTTTGTAAACATTCGGGATGCGTGCACAACATGGTTGCAGAAAACCCAGGAGAGAATTACAGGGTATCGTGCAAAACACTTAGATTTAAAAAGAGTATAGATTATATTGATTAGATGTCATTTTCAAAATATTATTCGCATATTATAAGAGCTTGTCTCCCAGCGATAAGCACTGTTATTCAGTAAAACTGACGTGGGATAGTCTTCTATCCGAAACAGGGATGATGTTTTTTTGTGGGTGGTTCAAGTGGCAGTCTGTGGAGCCATGGAATAAAAGAATAAAGGTAAATTTGATTTTATATTCAAAATTCTGACTTTATTTTTGCAATTCCGAGATTATATCCCAAAACTCTAGAGGAAAAACAACTCGTCATTGTCTCTTTTCCCCTCGGCTCAGAGTTTATATCCCACACTTTTGCCTTTTTTGTCAGAATTAACAATCTCACTAGTTTTGTCAAATCGAGTTATAAAGTCAGAATTAGGGGAGATATAAACTTGCATTCGTAATAAAAATGTTATGTAAAAATGTTAATAGTAATAAGTTTAAATAATATTTCATGCTGCAACTGTAGGGCTAATACAATACGTCCCCTGTGAACAGCATGTGTAAATACTATGTAGACCTGTTGTTTCAATCAAATTTATGCTTTAAAAGTAGAGTAATCATAGCAGTTTTCATCCATAGTATGTCCGTTTAAAGTCTGCGTTTTGCTTCAAATGGCGTCTTTGACTACAGTATTCTGTAAAAATTATTTGCATTCTAATTTTGACATCAAAAGGCACAAAAATATGTTTTCTCTTATTCCATGGATTTTTCCCATTTACCTCCACTTATTACCAGTGTTTTTCTGCAGCCTCTATGCGTGTGACATCTACTCAAAATTGGTCTATAACAATAAAGTAGCATTTAAAGGATTAGTTCTCTTACCTGATAATGTACTCACCCCTATGTCATCCAAGATATTCATAGCTTTCTTCAGTCAAAAAGCAAAAAAAAAAAATTGTGTACTACAAATGCTCATCTTGCCTAGCTCGTTTATACACATTACGTAATCACATTGGAAAGGTTGTAACCTATGGTGCGCCGGGAAAGAACCACACGAGGCATCAACTTGTGTATTATTACTGAAGGAAATAGTGCAACAATGAAAGATAACTCACTGTGTTCTTCCAGCATATACACATGAGTGCAGAGGCAGGGAAACCCGAGTCTTAAAGGGAACAACACCCAGACCGTTACAAGGTGCCTGTGTAGTTCGGTTAAATATGGTAGGGCAGGCCAAAAAAAATCCATCTCATTTTCTCTTCCAACTTCAAAATGGTCCAACATCATTGTTTTACCATTGTTTTACCTTTGTTAAGGGCGTTTGACTTTCTTTACACGTTTTCTTTGTGAACACTGGGTCGGTACTTCCGTCTACGTCATACATGACCTTTCCAACATGACTATGTAATGTGTGAAGTTGAGTTAGTCCAAGGCGAGCATTTATGGTTTAAAAGTTTATAAATGTACTTTTTTTTAGCTACATTAGACCCTTATTCCTCAGCTGGGAAATGTGTAGAGCAGTGGTTCCCAACCATGTTCCATGAGGCCCTCCAACACTGCATGTTTTCCATGTCTCCTTAATAAAATACACCTGATTCAGATCATCAGCTTATTAGTAGAGACTCCAAGACATGAAATAGGTGTGTCAGATAAAGGAGAGATGCAAAATGTGCAGTGCTAGGGGGCCTCCGGGAACGTGGTTGGGAACCACTGGTGTAGAGACCTTTGAAGCTGAATTGAAACTGCAATTTAGACCTTCAACCCACTGGCTTACATTGAAGTCCACTATATGGAGAAAAATCCTGGAATGTTTTGCTCAAAAACCTTAAAACATGGAAAGCATGCAGTGTTGGGGGGCCTCAAGGAACATGGTTGGGTAGCCTAATGGTTAGGGAGTTGGGCTTGTAACTCAAAGGTTGTGGGTTTGAGTCCCAGGTCTGGTAACCCATGCTCTCTCCACCCTCAATACCATGATTGAGGTGATGGCTGCCCACTGCTGTCTGTGTGTGTGTGTTCACTACTCACTACTGTGTGTGTGCACTTGGATGGGTTAAATGCAGAGCACAAATTCTGAGTATGGGTCACAAGATTTGGAAAGTAAATAATGATAAAAACAGCATTTTTGTGGGGCATTCTAGACTTGTGACCAAACAAAAGGTCAAGGTCAAAAAAAAAAAGCATATTTTCTTAGTGACAGATGTTTATTACATTAAGTGCAAATAGCAGTATTTTCTTAGCAAGAGTTGCCAACCTAGCAACTTTTCAGACCCTGTTAGAGACTTTCAAAAATTGCCTAGCGACTTCTTGAACAAAACTTATTTAGTTTCTGAAACTCTTCTGTACTGCCGCACAAGTGCGAGGTCTTGCTTTCCCAGCATGCACACATCTCTATCTGCGTCTGCTCTGTTCAGCGAGTGCCAGAGAGGAGCAGCACTTTGAGTTAAAATAGATATTTTGTTGCTCAACCATTGTCTTTTTTTATGTGTAAAGTTATTTGATTTGTCAGATGACAGCTCCAGTATAAATCAGGATTTTAGTGCAGATTACCATCTTGGAAGGGAGACCTGCTTATGTAGTCTTAACTGGCCACGTTTCAGTCACTATTTTATATTCATCCCATTGTCTGACAACAGAAACAGAAAAATATATCAGAGGAAACTGATTTATTGACATTTTATTGATTTATTGATTTAATTTGACTGCACAGAGAGGCAAGGCAGTATGACACAATGATGTTGTGAATATGCCAGTTAGTGAATGGTGTAATTTAGTGACTTTTCAAGTGGGCTTTAGCTACTTTCCATTGAAAAAAGTTGGCAACTGCTCAACTGCAATATGCTATTCACACTAAGTACAAACAGCAAAATAGCAGTATTTTCTTTGCAAGTGTTTATGCTGTTTAAACTACTTAGTAGCATATATTTGCACTTCAGTATTGTAGTAAATTATAAAACAGTATGCAATAATAACATATTGAGTGTAAATTAACATTTATATTAAAATTATTAAATGGATGCTGCTTTACTGGGACAACCCTCCCCTACCCCTAACCCTACCCAAGAAACACCCATGAGACACTTTATTTTCCACTTTTTGATATTTCCTTAAATTTTATTAAAAAATAAATCCTTTTCTAATGTGATATATGTGATGTGCAAAGAAACAAGAACAAGTTTGGCAAAAAGCAGATTTGAAATCGGGTCGAATGTGTCAAAAAGTACAGTGCTATGCACTTTACTACCTACGGCAATAGAGCAGTTATTCAGCAGCTGTTTTTTCTAATGTTGTCTATCCCAATCACACATTGGTGGGCGGAGTTCGTGTAAATAGCCTCTGCCAACAAGGTGGGCTATTTACACTTAGCGTAAATAGACACTCCGGAAAGTGGCAAGGGCACATCTATGTCTATGCCAGGGGTGTTCTTGAAGGGCCACTGTCCTGAAATGTTTAGACCCAACCCTACCCAACACCGGAACCAAAATAATCAAGGTCTTCAGACTCACCAGAAACTGACAGGCAAGTGTGTTGGAGCTGGCTGTAGCTAAACTCTGCAAGTTACTGGCCGTCCAGGTGCAGGATTGGACATCCCTGGTCTACGCTCCCCTGTCAGGTGACATTTTTGGGGGGAGTCATGTTTATGCTCTTTGTTTGTGCTGCTGAGTGTCTGATCTTTTGCCTACACACCGTTTTGAGAAGATTTACACAACTTGTTGGCGTTAACCTCGGTTAACCCCACTGTTGATCACAAGATGACCCCTGTCCTACAAACACATTCTTACAAATACGTGTACCCATGAACTCTTGTACTCTACTATGTTATGACCAGAGCAGCTGTGGCAAACATGCAGCACGTAGATCATGTACAGGGGGCTTGAAGACCGTTGCGCACAAATAAACTACTGTATTTCAGCATGATGATGTTGAAAGGGAGGAATTTTGGTTTGATAAGACCTTTTGCTGAATGAGATATGGTTCAACTGGATATAATTATTACCATTTTTTAAATTCTTCTGTATGGAAAAGACTTTCTTAATTCCAGGTGTTAGGTAGGAATGCAAAATACCATGTGCATGTACACTAAGTATTCTGTTGGTCACGCTATTCAAACGTCACTTCGCTGCCATGACTACAGCTTGTATATTGTACAAACATTACGGTAAGGTACGATGATTGTTATGTTGAAGAACATAAACATAATGGAGTATGTTCCAGGAAGAAGCAGGTCAAGGCTGTGAGTGGGCATTTGTGTATTTAGCATATGTTGGTTTTTTTACAGTGTACATACCGTACACACACGTATTTGGGTGTGTACAGAATGTTCATTAGCACAGGAGTCTCTCAACTTTTCATGTTTCACACATTCCAGAGGTCTACAACACAAAAAAATTAGGTTAAACATAGTTAGAAGTACAATGAAGTATTACTTTGAAGTGTGGTTGGATTAAGTAGTAGATAAAAAGAACTGTGTTTATAAATGAGGCATCAGACAGTATATACAATTTTAAAATTGTATTTATGATAAAATAAATAAGATACTGTATATTTATTTTGTTCTCAACTGAAAAAGCATCAGAATAAAATACAAAAAAGCTATGATTGATAATGGTTGCTTGGGAAAAGCCTGTTATGTCTGGATAGCTATGGATCTGGCACACATGGGGTTTTATAAATCTGAAAATGTTTGTTGCGTTTCATACATGAGGCTCTTGAGCTTGTAAGCCAAAGGTTAAAATCCTAGAAGAGGTCGATACACAACTGGCGAATTCCACAGTCACCATGAGTTCACATCTGTACAGCTGAACCAGTTGCAGAAATAGTTTATATTTAAAGGGTTAGTTCATCCAAAAATGAAATTCTGTCATTAATTACTCACCCTCATGTCGTTCCAAACCCATAGTACCTTCGTTCATCTTCAGAACACAAATTAAGATATTTTATGTTTTTTATGTTTCTGTCCCTGCATCATCTGTATATTCTAGTTCAAGTAAGTAAGTCATCCTCTGTTGAAATCTTCAAGCATGTTTACGAACACTGTTTTATGTACAGCGTGTGTCTTCTTCTGCTTGTAAACAAAACGCAGCTCATCTGGGTTCTATGTCAGAATGCTGGCACCTGCATCAGCAGCAGCACACACATGCGTCGTGGTACTCTCGTGAATGGCGACGTGGATGGCGAGACTGACAGAAGAGAAGAAATTGTTGAATAAACTTTGTTGTCTTTGCACACCGAAAGTATTCTTGCAGCTTCATAAAAATTACGGTTAAACCGCTGATGTCACATGGACTATTTTAACAATGTCTTTACTACCTTTCTGGACTCTGAACGTAGTAGTTGCTGTCTATGCAGTCAAAAAGCTCTCGAATTTTATTAAAAATATCTTAATTTGTGTACCGAAGATGAGCTAAGGTCTTACGGGTTTGGAACAACATGATTAATTAATGTAATTACTGACAGCATTTTTTTTTTTTTTTGGTGAACTATCCCTTTAATACTCTATATTTTGAATAACAAAGTGGATAAGTAGAGTCTCTGTGTTTTTTGTTTTTTTTTTTTAGTCTGTGTATGAGTTTTCAGTGCCTTATTCTGTAGACTACATTGTTGTGCAACAGCAGACAAGTGAGTCATTTGAATCATTTACTCAACTGTTTTGTTCAAAAACAGATTAATTCTGTCAAGTCACATACAAAGTTCTGGCATGAAAGTCTAGATCGCAGTCCGATAGGTCTAACTTAATGACATAATGACATCATTATCACATGGCACATTATCACATGGATTGTTGTTTTCCTGTATTGGTAGCCAATGAGCTTGCTACTCAACATTCAAATATATGACTAGTGCTTGCTGTAGCAGTTTTACAGCTTGCTTCAGAAACCCTCCCCCTTCCCAGCTCCACCTGTATCTGCTACGAGGTGATTCATGTATGTTATATGGGGGTTATTTCATGTATGTTAAAAGTGCAGCAGCAATATTACTTACATGATCACAGCAACATGTTTTGGATGTATTGGCAGAAGCAAGTCTCAGTACTTGCTCTGCTGCCACAGCAGCGTAGCAGATCTATTACGCCAAGACCAAATACATTAACATTGTCATGTACACTACTATGCCAATCCCTCCGAGAGTCGTCATGACAGAATTTTATTTTTATGGTGCTTTATTGTTTCAAAGCAGCTTCACAGTATTAAACAGGAATGTAACGATGCCAACTTCAAAAATGAGTCAGTTCAATTAAGTTCAAGCTTTTTCTCACTCAATAGTGTCAGTATCATCAAATCAACGATATTACTGAATATTAGGTGTCTTTTAGACCCTGATTAACAAGCCAAAGTCAGTAATAACAAGGAACCCAAATTCGATCACTGAATCATTCACTCAAACAGTTTGTTCAAAACACTGATTCATTCAGGATCAAAGTGTTGCCACTGCGCCACTTGCTAGACTGAACAAATGATTTTGCTTTGCATTTGTTTAGAACTGTTTTCACTGGTGGCACAAAAACATATAAAATATTGTGTACAAAATGTTTGAGTTACAAAACATTAACTCAAACTGTTGCATTTACATTTACTAGGGATGGTAAGATTCCCTTATTTGCATCGGTGCATTGGCATAGAAGTAAACAATGTGATGCATGAATTTAAAAAAGTGTGCATTGGATACAAGTTGGCATTTGCATCGCGATGCATCATATTTTTAACATATTTGCATCTGTAGAAAATTATTTATTTACATATATAATTATTAGTAGATGCACTATATACTTGATTTATTTCTCAAGCGCCCTCGTTGTCTCATCACCACTGCTACTACATGAATATAATGTATCACAACACTACAGAGACTGAGGCATCCTGAAAGTCACATAGAATATACACTGACCAAAATTATAAATGCAACACTGTCTAAATTTGTGTTAGTGAGCACTTCTCCTTTGCTGAGATAATCCATCCACCTCACAGGTGTGGCATATCAAGATGCATAGAGTTGATCAGGTTATTGATTGTGGCCTGTGGAATGTTGGTCCACTCCTCTTCAATGGCTGTGCGAAGTTGCTGGATACTGGCAAGAACTGGAACACGCTGTCGTATACTCCGATCCAGAGCAGTCCCAAACATGCTTAATGGGTGTCATGTCCGGTGAGTATGCTGGCCATACAAGAACTGGGATGTTTTCAGCTTCCAGGAATTGTGAACAGATCCTTGTAACATGGGGCCGTGCATTATCATGCTGCAACATGAGGTGATAGTCGTGGATGAAAGGCACAACAATGGGCCTCAGAATCTCGTCACGGTATCTCTGTGCATTCAAAATGCCATTAATAAAATTCACCTGTGTTTGTTGTCCATAACATACGCCTGCCCATACCATAACCCCACCGCCACCATGGGCCACTCGATCCACAACGCTGACATCAGCAAACCGCTCACCCACACAACACCATACATGCTGTCTGTCATCTGCCCTGTACAGTGAAAACTGGGATTCATCCGTGAAGAGAACACCTCTCCAAAGTGCCAGACGCCATCGAATGTGAGCAATTGCCCACTCAAGTCGGTTATGACGACAAACTGCAGTCGGTCGAGACCCCAATGAGGACAACGAGCATGCAGATGAGCTTCCCTGAGATGGTTTCTGACAGTTTGTGCAGAAATTTTTTGGTTATGCAAACCGATTGTTGCAGCAGCTGTCCGGGTGGCTGGTCTCAGACGATCTTGGAGGTCATGGGCTGGTGTGGTTACATGTGGTCTGTGGTTGTGAGGCCGGTTGGATGTACTGCCAAATTCTCTGAAACGCCTTTGGAGACGGCTTATGGTAAAGAAATGAACATTCAATTCACGGGCAACAGCTCTGGTGGACATTCCTGCAGTCAGCATACCAATTGCACGCTCCCTCAAAACTTGCAACATCTGTGGCATTGTGCTGTGTGATAAAACTGGACATTTTGGAGTGGCCTTTTATTGTGGCCAGCCTAAGGCACACCTGTGCAATAATCATGCTGTCTAATCAACATCTTGATATGCCACACCTGTGAGGTTAATGGATTATCTCAGCAAAGGAGAAGTGCTCACTAACACAGATTTAGACAGATTTGTGAACAATATTTGAGAGAAATAGGCCTTTTGTGTACATAGACAAAGTCTTAGATCTTTGAGTTCAGATCATTAAAAATGGGGGCAAAAACAAAAGTGTTGCGTTTATAATTTTGGTCAGTGTAGATTAACATAGCAGAGGTAGAGCGGCATCTTCCACTAAATAATTAATGAATTAATGAACCAAAGAAATAAAAGCAAACTACCTGTACCATGTTGAATTGCATTGAAATCAGATTGCACGGCATTATAATACGGGTGAATTGTATCGCATCGGATCGGTAGCTGCTTCATATGTATCTTTAATGCATTGTATCGTTGGCTATTCATTGAGATGCACATTGCACCAGCCTCAGTTATGGAGATGCACGTTTCAAATATTTATGCATTTGCCAGACACTTTTATCACTTTCTGTTGGTCAGTGCAAATGCATGTGACTAACTTGAACATAAGTGAAATGTGCGTGGGGAACTTTTACACCCTTACATAAAACTCTTGATTGCATGGAACTGTGAATGTGACCATTGCATTCAAGTTATCAGTTCATGAATTCTGCATGAATCAACCCATGACCTTGGCATTACTAGTGCCATGCTCTAGCATTTTGGAGCTTCAGGAGTGCACACATCTACAATCACATTTTTGGTCTGAATATCAAAAGAGCACTTTTGCTTATATGTCATGGTTGACCCGTCAGAATCAGGATTTCCAGAGAGCTGTGTAATTAGAGTACAGTAACACTAAGATGTTACACAATGAAGCATCCTGGGAAACTATTTAGGCCACAGTGACAACCTTCAGCCACGTTTGACTCCTGTGCTGCTCTGTTCCTACAAATAGCTGCATTGGAAATGACCTTTCCTGTTCAGTGTGACAATTCACTTGGGCTTCCTTCAACATCTGGGCAGAAAAAGTGAGTATGGGGCCGATCTAGTTTGCCACTGTAATGAATCTCCTCCACCATGGGGTGAGAAAATTTGAAGAGCAATTAAACTCAACAGATGCAGCAGGACTTTTTGAGGAATGGGGATTTCATTGTTGTGGCTTGAGCTTTGGAAGGCCAACTCGAGAGCGACCAGCAGCTGTGTTTCGGGAGAGGCTGGGGGTGGATGGGCGGTTGGATTTTCTCCCTCCCGTCCCCACTCGGTAATTACTCTGGTGATTTATAATGTCCAGAAGACAAATGCAATGTCAGCTGAGACGTCCCCCCAACCGATGCCCTAAACATACAATTTCACACTACATTACCGACCCTCTCCAAGGGCAGCGGGATTTAATTGCTGCATATCCGAGGCCAAAAATGCTGTGTCACTTGTTTCCTCACACAGTGCAAGTTTTCAACATTGGACAACTTCTTTCGACACTTTGAGAGCTGATGGGGGATGAAATCGGAGACCGTAATTCATCTGCACAGTAATCTACACATAATTCTTGGAATAACACAAGAGCTGCTAACATAGCTGGATCTTCAAAATTCGTCCTTATGACCCCTTGTACATTCGGGTATACAATAGAAAGGGTAAAATGATAAACTAATATAACAATTACACATTTTCAGGTGGGGTATATTAATAAAATAATCTCTGATGTTACTTTAAAATATTACTTTAGTGAAGAAATACTTGACAAAAAAGATTATTTTGTTGTCATTTACTCACCCTTGTGTTTTTCCAGACCCATTTGGCTTTCTTTCTTATAGGTGCAATTCAGTGGTGTGCAGTTGTGTTCACACCAAGACTATACAGTTGATAACTATGAAGATAACTGTATTAGCATCCACACCAGGGGACTGTTTATTCACACACTCGTTTGCCGCTTTAATTTCTCGAACTTGTGACAGCAGGATTGATTCTGATTGGCTGTCAATGTTTTTATTGTTCATCAGCTGGAAAAAAATCATTCTGAAGGTGATTCCAACGATATCGTTTCTCTGTGCCTTTATCGTTATAGCTGTGGTGTAGACTCCGCTATTCTTTAATAGACCAATTATCTGTTTGTAAACATTCGGGATGCGCGCGCAGCATGGTTGCAGAAAACCTGAAAGAGATAGCCTTTACGGCTAGAGAATTACACAGATACGGTACAAAATACTTTGATTTAAAAAGAGTATAGATTATATTGAATAGATGTCATTTTCAAAATGTTATTTGCATTATATTACAAGAGCTTGTCACTCAGCGATAAGCACTGTTATTCAACGAAATTGACGTTAGATGGTGGGATAGTCTTACAGATCCGAAACAGGGATGACGTTTTTTGTAGGCGGTTCAAGTGGCAGTCTATGGAGCCATGGAATAAAAGAATAAAAAAAGGTAAATTTGATTGTATATTTAAAATTCTGACTTTATTTTCGCAATTCCGAGATTATATCCCACAACTCTAGAGGAAAAACAACTCGTCATTCTCTCTTTTCCCCTTGGCTCGGAGTTTATATCCCACACTCCTGGCTTTTTTCCCCCTCAGAATTACCAAACTCATTAGTTTTGTTAAATCGAGTTATAAAGTCTGAATTAGGAGATATAAACTTGCATTTGTGAGAAAAAAGTCAGAATTGTCAGATAAAATAATTTAAAAAAATGATACGTAAAAATGTTACTAGTAATAGGTTTAAATAATATTTCATGCTATGAACAGCATATGTGAATATTATGTAGACCTATTGTTTCAATCAAATATATGCTTTAAAAGTAATCATAGCAGTTTTCCTCCATAGTATGTCAGTTTAAACGTCTGCGTTTTCCTTCAAACGGCGTCTTTGACTACAGTATTCTGTAAAAATTATTTGCATTCCAATTTTGACAAAAAGCACAAAAATATATTTTTCTCTTATTCCATGGATTTTACCCGTTTACCTCCACTTATTACCAGTGTTTCTGCAACCACTATGCACACACAGCTGCAAGTGACGTCGCTGTGACGTCTACTCAAAATTGGTCTATATTGAGAACGTTATTTCTTTGTTTATTATCTTTATAGTTATTGTCCTTAATGTTTTTCTTTTTTTTTTTTTAAGGAGAAGTCCACTTCCAGAACAAAAATTTACAGATAATGTACTCACCCCCTTGTCATCCATTCTTTCTTTCTTCAGCCGTAAAGAAATTATGTTTTTTGAGGGAAATATTTCAGGATTTTTCTCCATATAATGGACTGCTATGGTGCCCCGATTTTGAACTTCCAAAATGCAGTTTAAATGCGGCTTCAAACGATCCCAAATGCATTTGTAAACGATCCCAGCCGAGGAAGAAGGGTCTACTGATCTAGCGAAACGATCGGTTATTTTCATTTAAAAAAAACACACTTTAAATACTTTTTAATCTCAAACGCTCGTCTTGTCTTGCTCTCCTTGAACTCTGTGTATTCTGGTTCAAGACAGTTAGGGTATGTCGAAAAACTCCAATCGTATTTTCTCCCTCAACTTCAAAAATCATTTCAAAATCATCCTACAACGCTGCAGAAGTACGGACCCAGTCTTTGCAAAGTGAACATGTAAAGAAGATCAAACACCCTCAACAAAAAAGGTAAAACAGCGATATAGGATGATTTTGAAGTTGAGGGAGAACATGAGATAACCTGAAAAAAAAACAGTTCAGGCAGAGCAAGATAAGACAAGCGTTTGACATTAAAAATTATATAAATTGTATTATTTTTATGAAAATAACCGATTGTTCTGCTAGATAATACCCTTCTTTCTTGGCTGGGATCGTTTACAACTGCATTTGGGATCATTTGAAGCCACATTTAAAAAAGCTAAATATTGGTCACAGACCCAGAATTTTTCTTTAAATTTCACCAAACTGATTACCAGTGGACAGGGCTTGGTTGTCCATCATCCAAGGTCAGCAGCAAAGACACTGGTTAATAAAATAGGATTAAATGAATACTTAAAGGATATTTGTATTATTTAACATACTTATTTAATGCAGGTTTGCGTCATATTCTGAGTTGAATTTCACTGTTTTTATTCATTTTGAGGCATAGTGAATCTGTTTTTTTGTGAGTGAGATGAATTAATGCATGTTCTCATGTATTCTAGATGTAAAGTAACATCTTACTTTTGATTTCTCTCAACATGGGGACAGGCAAACTTTCAATCAATAAATGCGAGAAAAAAGTAGCTGGCGTTACTTATTTGAAAAACTGATATATTTTCTAGTAAGTTAAAAAGTAAGGCATTACTTTACTAGTTACTTGAAAAGAAATTTATCTGATTACGTAACCGCATTACTTGCAATGCATTAGCCCTAATGCTGCTGATTACTCACTAAAAACTCCCAGAGAGCATGCCATTTTAAGTGTTATTTTGACGTAAGAAAGTGGTTATGTCTAAGTGTGTGAGTTTACTTTCCTTAAATTACTCTTCCCATTAACAGTTACAGTATGTTGTTCATTCAGACTGATTCGCAAACGCAGAACAAGCAAAATTACAAGAGGCGAGATTTATTGAATGAACCAATCACAGCCCAATATAACCAGTCATATCCAATCATATTGTGATGGAGGCATTGCCTCCTCTCACGTGACTTTCCCCCATTCATTCTCAATTACCCCCCAGCAAACTCACTGCATGCTTTAGTGAGGACTGTTAAAAGTCAGTGGGCTCAGCGATGTAGGATGATTTTGAAATGTTTTTTGAAGTTTTTCAATATACGATTGGAGCTTTTCGACATACCCTAATTGTCTTGAGCCAGAATACGCAAGAGTTCCATCAGAACAAGACAAGATGAGCGTTTGAGATTAAAAAGTATTTAAATTGTATTTTTTAATGAAAATATCTGATCATTTCGCTAGATTTACAACCACATTTGGGATAATTTGAAGCTGCATTTTGGAAGTTCAAACTCATGGCACCATATCAGTCCATTATATGGAGAAAAATGCTTTCCTCAAAAAAACATTATTTCTTTACAGCTGAAGAAAGGAAGACATGAACATCTTGGATGACAAGGGGGTAAATACATTATCCATACATTTTTGTTCTGGAAGTGGACTTCTTTAAGTACATGGGCCACTTTTATAGTGCATTCTGTTTTTTTGGAACTTAACAGGCCCAGGCTCCATTCTACTTCATTGCATGGAAAAAGTGTCCAGAACATGCTTCAAAAATTCACATTACGTGTTTCACAGAAACAAAAAGGCGAGTAAATAATGATTTTTATTTTTTAATAAACTTTCTCCTTAATGAACATCATCAAACACAGTAAAACCACACCCCCTACTGGCCTTAATCTTACGCTTCTCAGAAACATAGAACACATGGGTTTGGAAGGTTGGTAGGCTCCACTAGGAGCTTGTTGACAGCTCAGCACAGTCCCTCAATTCCCATTGTGGCTTTCAAATGAGAACAGGATCAGATTTCATCAGATGGGGAGGAACTACAGCAAAGCATCTTAATAGGCATGAGTGGACGCTGGGTTCAGGACAGAGTTGGCGGTAACACTGCCAAGATCAGCGCTGGAAATATGAGCTTGCACCTGGGCTATTATGGAGAACATTTTGCTATCAAGTACAGCGATTAAGAATCCAAAGTCTGTGGATGTGACATTACCAACAATGTACTATGCATCCCATTACGGACCATTTACAACAGAATCATAACTTATATAATACACAATTGTAAAACAGTGCCTAATACCTACTGGCAAAGAGCTTTACTGCAACAAGCAGCGAATGTCAAAAGACACGTGACCGCAGCTCTTTAGCAATCCGACCGAGCATCTGACTGTACAGCACATTCTCAGAGCAGAGGTGCTGAAAGACAGACACAAGCTGGAGCAGTCGACCTTTGTCCCAAGCCGGGACATGACACCTCTCTAGAGGCTCTTCTATTACCAAAAAGCTCTTCTCTGGAAGTTCATGCCATGAGGCTGCTGGAGATTTAAATGCGGTCTCGGGGTCGACAAGCTTTTAGCCCCAAATGGTTTCAATCACGTAACACTGTGTCTGCGTGGTACGGCACATGGTGAACTCTTGAGGGTACTCGCTCTAGTTAATGTCCAGATGGAATCATAAAAATGCTGGTGAAGACCTCCTGTCAAAAATGCCATCGCTAAAAGGAGTCTAGGAGGATATTGTTATGTAGCATGTTTCCCACAACAAACTAACCTCTTGCAAGAGAATTCAGAGGTTTTACAATACCAAAAATGATGCAACCAGACTTGGCTTTTGTTAAAAAGTTACATTTATTGTAGAAACGTTGCTATGAGTCCCATTAGAATATCGCAAGAAAAAATTGTAAAGCATTTCACAAATCCAGCTGTGTAAAAGAGCCATTTCAGTCTGGCTTCAGTCCAGCTAACAATTATGTAATTCATATTAATGTTATTTTGAGATGCGTTTATTTTACTTTAGACAAATCAGCTTCAGTTGTTCTGTAGTGCTGAGAGAACTAAACCAGATATCAAAAGCAAGGGCTGGACAACCTGCTTTTATGTAACATGCTAAACACATACTGTCAAAAAAATAAAAACAATCCAACCACCTCAAATTAGTGCAAACTTCCAATATTCCAGTGCTCAGCAATCGTTCATCCACTGTAGTCAAGCACTGAACGACTACTTTCGGCGATCTTCATGTGAAAGAAAAAATGTATCCTTGTACCTGGAAAATGACAACACATTGTTTTTGGCATTAATAATTTCAATATTAGATGTGCACCTATTTATGTTTTTAGTTTTTGTTTGATTCAACTACTATATAAGTATCTTATTTCAACATTTCTTGGTATACACTACCAGTCAAAAGTTTTTGAACAGTAAGATTTTAAAAGTTTTTTAAAGTCTCTTCTGCTCACCAAGCCTGCATTTATGTGATCCGAAGTACAGCAAAAAGAAATGTTGAAACCAGGGCTCGACAATAAGGAGTGCCCGATGGCCCGGGGCCAGCGTGAAAGACGTTCGGGACCGTTGACAAATTTGTCACTGGCCTGATAGGGCCACTGCTGCGTCGTCACGAATGTTTATCATTTGCACGTGTTTTTAAGCCTTGTTAATTTAAACATTTAAGCGATCACAGAGAGAGGCGTCTCTGACGGACAAATACCCTACAAAAGTATGTCAAAATATCCATCTTGACAATTAGCTTTGTAGCTTTAAGAATGATCAATCCATATTTAATTTATACAGTGGAATACAGATGCACCAATCGACTGGACATATTTCAACCCATCTCTAAAATGTCATGTGTGTGGAAATATTACAAACTCTTTAGACATCCGTTAACAGAGGCTAGAGACGCTGAAGAAGGCGGCAAAGAGGAAAAAATACTGTAGCAGGCAGAGCAAGATCACGGTTCACAATTCGCAAAATATTGGAAATATTGTCCAAAATATTGAAATGGGGGTTTATAGGAATGCATCTCTGAGGGGAATTGCCTGTTTTAAGAAGAATTTACATGCCGTTTTCTTTTCACTTCCCCTTATATAATGCATTTAAAGTAGCGTTCATAACCACGGTGCTGCTTTGTTTACAGTGGTAACCAAAGGAAGATAATATCACTGTTATTCCTTAAGCGCTGGCAGTGCTGGCAGAGACTGAGTTTGCGTTCTTTCAGTCTGTCTGCTGTTTTTCCCTAAAGCATCTTTTCACTTGTAATAAAATATTAATAATAATATATAATTTTTGAACAAACAAATAATGTTTGAACTTTATATTTGTTAGGCTAGTGGGTTTTGCTATGGTATTGAAATTGAAATCAAGAATTGTACAATTTAAGTGGTATGTAAAAGTTTGGTGTCATGTAAGCTTATTTATTAAAATAAAAGATAACATGAGTCAAAAACAACTATTTTTTTTTTTTTTTTGTGGCAGGGCCAGTAAAAATAAAAATCCTTAGCGCTGAGCCCTGGAAACATTTTTATTATTTAAAATAACTGTTTTCTATTAGAATATTTTAAAAATGTAATGTATTCCTGTGATCTCAAAGTTGAATTTTAAGCATCATTACTCCAGTCACATGATCCTTCAGAAATCATTCTAATATTCTGATTTGATGCTCAAAAACATTTATTATTATTATTATTATTATTATTATTATTATGCTGAAAACAGCAGAGTAGATTCTTTTCAGGTTTCTTTGATGAATAGAATGTTCAGAAGAACAGCATTTATCTGAAATAATCTGAAATTGTAACATTATAAATGTCTTTATCATCACTTTTGATCAATTAAAAGTATTAATTTCTATAATCCCTTGCCCCCCCTAGCTTTTGAATGGCATACTGTATATAATGTTACAAAGCTTTTCATTTCAGATAAATGCTGATCTTTTGATTTTTCTATTCATCAAAGAATCCTAAAAAAAAAAAAAATGTACTCAGCTGTTTTAAATATTGATAATAATTATAGAAAAAAAATCAAATCAGCAAATCAGCATACTAGAATGATTTCTGAAGGATCATGTGACTGGAGTAATTATACTAAAAATGTAGCTTTGAAATCACAGGTATAAATTCGATTTTAAAACATATTCATATAGAAAACTGTTATTTTAAATAGTACAAATATTTCAGAATTAAACTGTTATGCCGTACTTTGGATCAAATAAATGCAGGCTTGCTGAGCAGAAGAGACTTCTTTAAAAAGCATTAAAAATCTTACTGTTCAAAAACTTTTGACTGGTAGAGTACATTTATTGTACCTCATTGTGTTTTGGCTGCTGTGTTGCTAGTTGTTTCCTGTTGTTCAGCATCAGGGGCTGAATTTGACGCGCCCTCTTCTTTCTTCTCTGCGGCTAAGAAATCATGAATGGCGTCCTCGATGTGTGGCCTGAAGATATGGTTCAGTTTAGGGTCCACCACCTGAGTAATGATACGGTCCACCCCAGATTCCAACATCCCTGACCTGTGAGGAAAAGCAAATGTTTTCAATCAAAATGCAAACTGTTATTTTATTTAATACACTTGCGTGAATACACTCTACCTACCCCTTTGCCATAACAAAAACTCTCTAAAACATCACAAAAATCACACTGTGCCAAAAAGGCCCAGTGTATATAATTCAACACATTTAAAACAAAACTTACAGTTCAAACATACGGTATAGCCAGCGGAGGTGATACATACTGAATTACGCTTTGTCTCAAGCCATTCCTCACTTGGTTCTTGTTGATGGACGGATTCCATTCTTGAGTACTGAGATGATTGGACACAAAGTTGTCCACCTTCTGTCGCAGATTTTGATAAGCTGGCTAGAGAGAGAGATGAATTCATGCCAGTTTACACAAGATAGGTAGGTAGATGACAGAGACATAAATAAAAGACAAAAACAGACAGAGAGATAGATACAAGAAGAGAGACACGTGGTGTTCCAAAACCGACCGAGCTGCCTAAATTGACAGGTAACGTCATTTATGGGCGTGTTTGAGCGTTCAGAAGCGCCTAAGATGCCCAGATATGCTGTCTATGTGGGCAGCTCACCAGGTTTTGAGACACAGCCTCGATTGTTCATATCTAGATTTCACCTTCGTGTCCACGTCTGCCAGACAGTCTCGTCTGAACTCATCAAACAGGCCTCTGTTCTTTAGGTGCTCCACTATGAGCGCGATGAGCCGCGGGTCTCCTGGAGGAGCATTGCTCAGATTGCTGCTGCCCTCTGCCATGAATTATTATCTGCTAGCCACTGCCCTCAGTAACAGAGGAACACAAAGAGCTCTTTCAGCTTTAGAACAGATTCCGTCGTGATTTAAAAGTAATATATGATCCTTGAAATAAAAAAACAACAACAACCTAAGTTCTAAGGTGACAACAGAAGTAAATAAAAGCGCTTCCTCGTCTTCTTCTGTGTTGCTGTGTGTAGATGCGTTCGAGCAGACATACCGCCATCTACCGGACACAAGGACAACAGCACCTCAGTATAACTCACTATCACTATCATATAAAACAAATAGATGATACAAATAATCCAAAGCCATTTCTATTAACATTTGAATAAAACAAACAAAATAAAAATAAAGTTACAAATGTAAAAATACTATATACCCCAGCTAAAAGCACCCTGGTTGGCTGGTCTTAGCTGGTTTAAGCTTTAAAGGGGTCATTGGATGCCCATTTTCCACAAGCTGATATGATATGAGTCTTAATGAAAAGTCTATAATATACTTTGATTAAAAATACTCAATGGTTGTGTAACATAACACAATTTTTACCTTGTCAAAATGAGCTCTGCAAAAATCATCCCTTTCTCAGGGATTGTTCCTTTATATGCAGATGAGCTCTGCTAGCCCCGCCCCTCTCTACTCTCTGTGGAGTTACCAGCTGAGCTCTGAGAGATTGGCTGCGTCCGAAAGCTCTAAAATGCTGCCTTCGGAGGCAGCATTCCAAGGCAGGAAGGCATCAAGGCACGTCCGAATTCTAATTCTGCTTCACTTCCTGTCTCCGGAGGTACCTTTTGGAATTTTGAAGGCAGCACAGATGTATCCTTCGCTGCCTTCGATTTCCCACAATCCTGTGCGTGTGCGTCATATAGGCTATATAAATAAAGATATTCTGGTGAAATTAGATTTGTTACTTTATATAATAGATGAGATCTTGACCATGATATACTTTATGAATCGTAATAGTGTAAAAAGCATAATAAATAATATTGTTTATAATAATAGTAATTAATAAAATGTTAAAAGGGTTCAAGTGAGTAGTGAATAAGAATAATATTTACAATATACTACTAATAATAACGAAACAGCCACTAATAACAATGACCTGTTCTGCAATATTACTTGCATCAGTACTTTTATTTGTTTAAGCAAAAAGTAGCTGCCATTCTCAGTCGTCTTCTCCGATGCACAGACCTTCGGTGGGTAATCACACTGAGGTCTATGTATTAAAGCATTTATATATAACTGTATAAGATCGTTTTTCTACAAAATCTACAACTTAACCGTTAGGTAACCTAGCAACGGCGTCACGTTCTGCTGCCTCTGAAGTCTGTCCGAAACTGTTTCTAGAGTTGCCTTTGCAGCCTTCGAAGTCACTGCCTCATAAGGTAGCGAGGCAGCAAGTCAGCTGACTAGGTTTTTGGACGCAGCCATTGTTTACTTTAGCCGCATTTAGCTGGTTTAGCTTAACTTGTTAACTGGCACATTATTAGGAAAGGTGATTGCAGAGATTCATAAAAAAACTTTTATACTTACTTCTGCTGTAAGTGAAGCTGGATCATGAATGATTTACGCAAACATAGACGCATTTATGTAGATCGGGAGGCGCAAACAAACTTAATCCACTGCATCTTCAGCAGCTCAGATGTCGGGAGTAAATGACGACCACTATGTTCATTATTACGTCCAGCAACACAACACCTCATTTGCACAATTAGAGATATTCTTGTCTAACTTAGATCGAAACAATGGAGGTCTGAGTGTTACAGCTGATCTGAGGTAAGAGGCTTATGTCAATCAAGTATCGTGGGAGGGGCCTCTGTCGGTGTGATGCCACAGTCTCCCAGCCTGGCTAGGCTGGTCAAAGTGGTTTTAGCTGGTTGTTCCAGCTGGTCTCCCAGCCTGACCAGCTAAGGAAGTGACCAAAACCCCTCTAAAACTAGCTAACTGACCAGCTAAGACCAGGCTGGATGACCAGCCAACCAACCAGTTTAGGCTGGTTTTAGCTATTTTTTTGTTTTTTGTTTTTTCAACAGGGACATAAAACAAGGCCTTTCAATTTAAAAAAAAACATATCAGACAGTGTGTGTGTTAAACTCTCACAACTGCATTCATTACAGGCCTGTACCATTTGTTTTATGTTTGTTTATCTAGATGTATATTAGAAGGTTTTAGAAGCTCAGTGATGATTCTATTTTTGAAAAGCTTCTGTTATGTTATTATTACAAATTGTTGTCTGTTACGGATTACAAACTACATGTTGAAAATTGTAGTCAGTAATGTAATCAAGTTTACTCATTTTTGGTAATGTATTCTGACTATTAGATGACTTTTGATATAACTTCTCAAAAGAGAATAAAAGAGATTAAAACAACCATGACCTCACGAATGTGTTATACATTTATTAAAACATGACCCTGGACCACAAAACCACTCATAAGGGCCATTTTTTTTAAATTGAGATTTATACATCATATAAAAAGCTGAATAAATAAGATTCCATTAATGTATAGTTTGTTAGGATAGGACAATATTTTGCCAAGATACAACTATTAGAGAATCTGAGAGGGAAATCGCCTTTAAAGTTGTCCAAATGAAGTTCTTAGCAATGCATATTGCTAATCAAATATTAAGTTTTGGTATATTTACAGTAGGAAATTTACAAAATATCTTCATGGAACATGATCTTTACTTAATATCCTACTGATTTTTGGCATGAAAGAAAAATTGACAATTCTGGATATTGCTGCAAATATACCCATGCTAATTATGACTGGTTTTGTGGTCCAGGATCACATATTAATTTTAAATCTTAGGGGGATTTCAAGTATTTTAGGTCAAAGGGGTTTGACTGACAAAACATTTGAATAGAATATTGAATTTGAATCACATGAACAAAAAAAATTGAAAAGAGGAAAATAAATTAGGGAGAATCAGTAAATAATGAGCAATTTACTGTCACTGTGTGAATAATTTGTAATCATGTAATCCACAAAAACGTCACTGTAATCTGATTATGAGTATTTTAAAATGTATTATAATCCAATTACAAGTACTTAATTTTTGGAATCTAATTGCATAATCCAGATTACATGCACAATCTGTTACAACCCAGCACTATATTTTTTAAAATTAAACAAGATAACCTGGGATTCAGATGATACCAGTAATGTAAAGCTCATTTAACATTAATCACAAATCAAATCAGTAAACCAGGCATTTTTTTTCTTTTATACATCTAAACAGATTTATAACTTCTGCTGCCATCTCAAGAGTCTGGTAGTCTTGTATGATTTTTATTCTGCCCCTGTAGGTCATTTCTGAGTGGTTAAAGTGACATTGTTATCCCCTGTATTGTAGGCAACTATGGTGACCATGAAACATTTGTGAAAGGGCAAATTGTCCTGGCTATTTGAAGGATCGTCTGAGTTGCTTTTGATTACAATGGATTAATTGTGATAACAAAATGGAATAATGAAAGGCTATCACGTAATATTTCATCTCAAATTATCCCATTGTGTAATTGGGTGATTTTAAATCATGGAGTCTTTGATGTTTGCTTCAATTGCAGGATGAAACGGTTGCCAAGCAACAACAGAGAGGAACCATGGTGACACTGATGAGGGGAAATGTAACAAATATGTCCCCTGTGGCCCCTCATTAGTGGATGACCATGTGTCTATATCACTCATAATATTAACAGTGTTAATATTAATAATAGCAGCAGATATGTAACACTTGAAGCGCATCCACATATTCATGTTTTATTTCAGAATATATTAAGTGTTGCATTCTGTCTCCATGGGGAATAAGCATTGGATTTAGAGCTAGTTCTCTCAAATGATCTAGTTTAAATCTAGTTGCCTTTTTGCCATTATTTGTACCTTATTAAGCTTGTCATCTGACCTGAGAGGTACCAAAATATATTACGCCACAAGATGGCGACATATTATAAATCAGTGCCATCACAAGATCAGTTTCTTTTTTTTCTTTTTTTTCTTTCTTTCTTTTTTTTTTTTACCTTGCCATTGTGTGACAAGGTTAAATATGTATTATAATATATAATACAACAAATTAACCTTTCTTTTTTCTTTTTTCTTTTGAAACTGGTGTCTACACTCCACAATTTCCCAGTTTGGTATGTCGCTTAGTTTTCTCTTACTAGTCTCTTAGAAATAGTTTCTCCCACACATTAATTTTGGTTCAAAACAAAACAGAATAAAAAACAAAACAAAGCAGGAAACAAAAAACAAAACAAGAAAGAAAAAAAAAACAAGGAAAAAAAAAACAAACA
Organism: Labeo rohita; assembly: GCF_022985175.1. Classification (NCBI taxonomy): domain Eukaryota; kingdom Metazoa; phylum Chordata; class Actinopteri; order Cypriniformes; family Cyprinidae; genus Labeo; species Labeo rohita. The sequence goes on along the minus strand of NC_066889.1, from coordinate 4,514,176 downwards.
AACAAAAAACAAAACAAAACAAAGCAAGAAACAAAAAACAAAACAAGAAACAAAACAAAAACCAGTGACACAAAACAAAAAACAAAACAAGAAACAAACAAAACAAAAGAAATAATACAAACCAAGAAACAAAACTAAACAACAAAACAAGTAACAAAACAAAACAACAAAACAAAAACAAAACAAGAAACAAAAGCTTGAACATCTTAAGGAAAAAAGCATACGAACACAAATTATCATTGGACAGGTCCAACTGGACAAGTCATTAATTCATACAAGCATAAACTAAAATAATAAAAATATTTGGGCCACCATTATAATTCATAAAAATAACAGTTGCAATAATAATGATAATACAATACAAAAACTTAAAAGGAATAGTTGATTACCATAATTTGTCATTATTTATTTGTACTTGTTCCAAACCTGTTTGTCTTTATTGTTTATTGTTTACAAAAAAAATGATGACCTAAAATATAATATTAAAAAATAAAATAATAAATAAGATAATAAATAATGAAATATCAAATAAAATTAAAATATAAATAATAGAAAAAGGAGCAGTGTGAACATTCTGCTAAACATCTGTTTTTTCAATGAGAAAAGAAAATTATACAGGTTGAGTTAAAAATAAACAAATGAATAAAAAAAAAAATCACGGAAGCACAGAATTATTTTTTAATTCCCTATTCCCCTCTGTAAAAGCAGAGTATGTAAATCCTATATAAAATGAAAGAAAGGCAATAAAGCATTTGTAAAAAGCATAATTGCATGTAAAATGCGGTTTAGAGGACATATCCAAAGAAATATGTCAGATTAAATTTTCAAAAACAAGTCTCACAAGCTTCATCCTTATATTAGAGTGTCAATCAAATTCTGAAGGTGATTAATCAGATTATGACCTTTGAAAACATTCAATGGCTTTAAGCTTCCATGCCATCATTCAGACGTAAGCACACATGATGTCAAGTAGCTCCCTTTTGCACAAACCAGGCATAATTAAGCAATTTAGCTTGAGTTCAAAGCAAATGGACAAACAGCACCTTATATAATCTGTAACATAACAGGCTTCATTTGTATACCAAGGCTTTAACAGGATTCCAACATCATGTGAATTATTGGATTCTGCCTGGTTTGTGTGGACACCATTTGTGGCTCCTGCTCTTATTGTTCAGTCCATCGGAGCCTGTGAACAGATGAAAGTGGATACAAGATTATCAAGATTGACAAATATAGAACATTCCCTGTCTTTCTCTATTCAGGCCACACAAAGTCACAGGGCTTCTGTATTGGATTTCCTTTTGACATCTCAAAAGATATTGAACAAGCAGTAATAGAAGCTCATCAGCTGGTGAAGTCTGTGCAAACGAACCCAGTTGGCCACAAAAATCTAATTTGCCGCTTTGAATGAGCATACAAGTCTTTTCGGTTGCCAAGGCAACTTGCTCCTTGTTCACTCTCTCCCCAAGCAGTAAGACGGCAACAGATTTTTATATCACGTTCATACTTGTTCTCACAGACTGAGATAATTACTATTCAAAATGTTTGCAGCACTGTATTTGCAGAGAAAAAAAAAATCCACTCTGCCACCTCGCATCAAGACAAACCAGTGGAAAGAGCAATGAAATAAGTTGATGCAGGTGCCATAAATACATACATTACACCTTATAACCCTAAACAACACTAGAATGAATTCTAAGTTGATGGTGTTTATTTTTGTCACATCTGAAAAGATGTTGGTGTTTATATGTGTGTGTGGATGTCTCAAGATTCCTTGCTCAACATTTAAATCTGATTCAGTGTTCGCTGTAAACTGCAGTGCGCTATCAGAGTTCTTCTGAAAACCTCCACCTCCCCAAGATCCACCTGTCTACATCTACAGTGAGATTTATGTATGTCTATTCATACGGCAGCATCTTATCTTACATGTTCACAGCAGCGTGTCTGTGTATCTGTTGGCAGTAGCGAGTCTATAGAGGAGCACGGGGCACAACCCAACACTTTTTTAATTTCTCAGTTTGTGTAAGTCCACGTGGGGTTCAGAGTATATTTTTTTTATCCACGATAATTTCACACTTGTCTAGGACAAATATGTCGCTTTGTTTCATAGTTACAGTGTATACGTTTTTCGTTATTTACCTCAAAAGAAAGGAAGTAAAAAGTGACATTTCCTTTTACGCGTTTTACAGTATTGCACATTATAACGAATCACACACGATTCTGATGAGCTTAGGAATACTATGGCCAGTCAGAGGTGTTCAGATGAGTCATCGCTGTTTTGTGGAGTGTGTACGCTTGCTGACTGAATTCTATGAGGAAGCGAATTCTCTCATCCTAAACAAGACAAAACAGATGTACGTACAATGAACAGTAAGTAAGAGATTTATTTCACAGTGTATAGACAGCTTCAGTGATTGTAACCATAGTTATGTTTTTTTAGAGTGCTTAAACTTGTGATAGACCGAAGTTAGTGATATGGTTTTTCCCTCCCTTTCTGTATTAATTTGCTGTTTAAATAGCCATGGAAATGAAAACGTTATAATTAGCAACTTACTATGTTTTTATTAAATTGTGATCCCGTAAATTACAAATTCAGTCGTTAAAAATATTTTATTAGCCTACATGACAACCATAACTGGTACTTGCCTAAAAAGACGGGTTTATGATGTTTGGCTGATTTTAGCCTTAGTTCACCCTCTGCCTGTGATTACCCATAATTCTAATTATGTGTTACTGTTTGCACAGTATCAGTATTTAAACCAGTAGATTACAGAAACCCGTTTCCAGAAACTGGGTATTTGCAAACATTTATCTCAGAGTTTGTTTGTTTTTTCAAAATTCTGACTTTTTTTCTCAGAATTCCGTGATACAAACTCGCAATTCTGACTTAGGATAAACTCACAATTGCGTGAAAGTCAGAATTTCAAGATATAAACTCAGAATTCTGATATTTTTTCCCAGAATTGCGTGTTGTAAATTGCGAGGTGTAAAGTCAGAATTGCATGAATTCACAATTGCGAGTTTTAAAGTTTATATCTTGGAATTCTGACTTTATTTCTTAGAATTGCAATAAAGTTGCAATAAATTCTGACTTTTTTTTCTTATAAGTCAGAATTGTGAGATATAAACTTGCAATTCTAAAAACATATGAGTCTTTTTTTCCCCTCAAAACTGGACTTTGTAACTCGCAATTGCAAGCTTATATTTCACAATTCTGAGAAAAAGGTCAGAACTGCAAAATATAAACTCGCAATTGCGAGAATAAAGTCAGAATTGTAACTTTATATCTTTATTTCTTGCAATTCTGAAAAAAAAAAAGTCAGAATAATGAGCTCATATCATGCAGTTTTGAGAAAAAAGTCAGAATTGTGAGATAATTAATTCAATAATCTTTAATTTTTTTTTGTTCAATGGTGGAAACAGGCTTCCATAATAGATTGTTATTAACCATAATTCTAAATCACTTTAAGCTAAAACTCAAATGGCATTTAAACTGATGATAAAGTTATGATTTGACTGAAGTAGTGACAGAGCTTTTCTTCCCTATTGTGATGTACGTCTAAGAGAAACAGATTATTAAAAAAGTATTGGATGGAAGCAGAGTCTATATATGCAGCTGATTTTAACAAAGAGGCAAAAAAAGGAAGGTTAAAAAAAAATTAAAATATGCATGGATGACCCTGTCACAATAAGATTAATTACATGCATTTAGAAAATAGGGAGAACTTCCATTTAATGCTGACATTAAAATAAAATTGTAGAATTTCTTTTGCGTTAAAATGCATTAAATAATGTGACTACATAAAATAACGTTGATTATAACAGTACTAGATGATCAATCAGAAATCCATTTATATGTCCATCTATTCATCCTATGTTCAAGGGAAGCAGAAAAAACAGAAACACTCTAGAAATAAATGTAGATTTAACATGAAGCCAGCGGCAACACTGAAATTCTCATTATCACAGCAGATTGTAGTGTGACGTGAACTGGCACACAGTTTTCCTAGAGGTCATCATTCAGACGTACACAAAACTATCACATATTCACACGGATGAGAGAGGTTGTTCGCAAGATCTAGGGGCCTTTTCAGGCATGACCTCCAGATGCTGTGAGGTCGTGTTTCACTGCGGAGAGCCACCTGGACGTCCAATGAGAGCCTTGCAGATAGGAGCTTCATCAAGCCAGATGATTATGAGAGCTCAGCTGATGATGGCTTTGCTGAGAGATTGATGTGGCTCCGGGGTTGTCGGCTATTAATAATTCCTTGCAAGAGTGGCGGAGGCCACTGCTCTGATTGGAATAGATTGGATTGGCCATCTGTGTGGTTGGCATGGTTACCAGAGTGACACAGCAGCAGGAAATGCATCCTAGGTGTGACGATGCTTCTTTGTTTGAAGGGTTTGTGTCTGGCTAACCTAGCCGTGTTAATTGGATAGCTCACTCAAACTAGAAAATTCATCACTACCTTGTTGTTTTGAACCTGTGTGGCTTTGCTGCTTCTATGGAACATAAATGAAGAGATTTTGAGAAATGTTGATGCGACCATGTGCTTTAGTGGCACACCTCTGTCAGGAAAGGGTGAGGTATAGGTGCATCTCAATATTAGAATGTTAGAGTCTCGTGGAAAAATTAATTCATTTCAGTAATTCAACTCAAATTGTGAAACTTGTGTATTAAATAAATTCAAAGCACACAGTAGTTTAAGTCTTTGGTTCTTTTAATTGTGATAATTTTGGCTCACATTTAACAAAAACCCACCAATTCACTATCTCAACAAATTAGAATACTTCATAAGACCGATAAAAAAGCATTGTTGGTGAATTATTGGCCTTCTGGAAAGTATGTTAATTTACTGTATATGTACTCAATACTTGGTAGGGGCTCCTTTTGCTTTAATTACTGCCTCAATTCAGTGTGGCATGGAGGTGATCAGTCTGTGGCACTGCTGAGGTGATATGGAAGCCCAGGTTTCTTTGACAGTGGCCTTTAGCTCATCTGCATTTCTGGTCTCTTGTTTCTCATTTTCCTCTTGACAATACCCCATAGATTCTCTATGGGGTTCAGGTCTGGTGAGTTTGCTGGCCAGTCAAGCACACCAGAACCATGGTCATTTAACCAACTTTTGGTGCTTTTGGCAGTGTGGGCAGGTGCCAAATCCTGCTGGAAAATGAAATCAGCATCTTTAAAAAGCTGGTCAGCAGAAGGAAGCATGAAGTGCTCTAAAATTTGGGTGCAGTGACTTTGGTTTTTTAAAAAACACAGTGGACCAACACCAGCAGATGACATTGCACCCCAAATCATCACAGACTGTGTAAACTTAACACTGGACTTCAAGCAACTTGGGCTATGAGCTTCTCCACCCTTCCTGCAGACTCTAGGACCTTGGTTTCCAAATAAAATGCAAAACTTGCTCTCATCTGAAAAGAGGACTTTGGACCACTGGGCAACAGTCCATTTCTTCTTCTCCTTAGCCCAGGTAAGACGCCTCTGACATTGTCTGTGGTTCAGGAGTGGCTTAACAAGAGGAATACGACAACTGTAGCCAAATTCCTTGACACATCTGTGTGTGGTGGCTCTTGATGCCTTGACCCCCGCCTCAGTCCATTCTTTGTGATGTTCACCCAAATTCTTGAATCGATTTTGCTTGACAAGGCTGTGGTTCTCTCGGTTGGTTGTGCATCTTTTTCTTCCACACTTTTTCCTTCCACTCAACTTTCTGTTAACATGCTTGGGTACAGCACTCTGTGAACAGCCAGCTTCTGTGGCAATGAATGTTTGTGGCTTACCCTCCTTGTGAAGGGTGTCAATAATTGTCTTCTGGACAACTGTCAGATCAGCAGTCTTCTCCATGATTGTGTAGCCTAGCGAACCAAACTGAGAGACCATTTTGAAGGCTCGGGAGGTGTTTTGCGTTGATTAGCTGATTGGCATGTCACCATATTATAATTTGTTGAGATTTGTTATATTGTTATATTGACTTGTACAATTTGTTGTGAATTGGTGGGTTTTTGTTAAATGTGAGCCAAAATCATCACAATTAAAAGAACAAAAGACTTGAACTACTTCAGTCTGTGTGCACTGAATGAAGTTTCACAATTTGAGTTGAACTGCTGAAATAAATGAACTTTTCCATGACATTCAAATGTATTGAGATGCACCTGTATGTATGTGTGTATATATATATATATAGTGGGTACGGAAAGTATTCAGACCCCCTTAAATTTTTCACTCTTTTTATATTGCAGCCATTTGCTAAAATCATTTAAGTTCTTTTTTTTTTCTCATTAATGTACACACAGCACCCCATATTGACAGAAAAACACAGAATTGTTGACATTTTTGCAGATTTATTAAAAAAGAAAAACTGAAATATCACATGGTCCTAAGTATTCAGACCCTTTGCTGTGACACTCATATATTTAACTCAGGTGCTGTCCATTTCTTCTGATCATTCTTGAGATGGTTCTACACCTTCATTTGAGTCCAGCTGTGTTTGATTATACTGATTTGACTTGATTAGGAAAGCCACACACCTGTCTATATAAGACCTTACAGCTCACAGTGCATGTCAGAGCAAATGAGAATCATGAGGTCAAAGGAACTGCCTGAAGAGCTCAGAGACAGAATTGTGGCAAGGCACAGATCTGGCCAAGGCTACAAAAAAAATTCTGCTGCACTTAAGGTTCCTAAGAGCACAGTGGCCTCCATAATCCTTAAATGGAAGATGTTTGGGATGACCAGAACCCTTCCTAGAGCTGGCCGTCCGGCCAAACTGAGCTATCGGGGGAGAAGAGCCTTGGTGAGAGAGGTAAAGAAGAACCCAAAGATCACTGTGGCTGAGCTCCAGAGATGCAGTCGGGAGATGGGAGAAAGTTGTAGAAAGTCAACCATCACTGCAGCCCTCCACCAGTCGGGGCTTTATGGCGGAGTGGCCTGACGGAAGCCTCTCCTCAGTGCAAGACACATGAAAGCCCGCATGGAGTTTGCTAAAAAACACCTGAAGGACTCCAAGATTGTGAGAAATAAGATTCTCTGGTCTGATGAGACCAAGATAGAACTTTTTGGCCTTAATTCTAAGCGGTATGTGTGGAGAAAACCAGACACTGCTCATCACCTGTCCAATACAGTCCCAACAGTGAAGCATGGTGGTAGCAGCATCATGCTGTGGGGGTGTTTTTCAGCTGCAGGGACAGGACGACCGGTTGCAATCGAGGGAAAGATGAATGCGGCCAAGTACAGGGATATCCTAGACGAAAACCTTCTCCAGAGTGCTCAGGACCTCAGACTGAGCCGAAGGTTTACCTTCCAACAAGACAATGACACTAAGCACACAGCTAAAATAACGAAGGAGTGGCTTCACAACAACTCTGTGACTGTTCTTGAATGGCCCAGTCAGAGCTCTGACTTAAACCCAATTGAGCATCTCTGGAGAGACCTAAAAATGGCTGTCCACCAATGTTTATCATCCAACCTGACAGAACTGGAGAAGATCTGCAAGGAGGAATGGCAGAGGATCCCCAAATCCAGGTGTGAAAAACTTGTTGCATTTTTCCCAAAAAGACTCATGGCTGTATTAGATCAAAAGGGTGCTTCTACTAAATACTGAGCAAAGGGTCTGAATACTTAGGACCATGTGATATTTCAGTTTTTCTTTTTTAATAAATCTGCAAAAATGTCAACAATTCTGTGTTTTTCTGTCAATATGGGGTGCTGAGTGTACATTAATGAGGAAAAAAATGAACTTAAATGATTTTAGCAAATGGCTGCAATATAACAAAGAGTGAAAAATTTAAGGGGGTCTGAATACTTTCCGTACCCACTGTATAAATATACACATATATATATATACTAGAACAAGAGAGACAAGATATACTACAACAAGAACAGACTGAATTAACAGAAATTAACAATATAATCAATAATAAAAACATAATTTAATATGTATGGTAATTTATGTAATTACATACTACACACACACACGTAAAAAAGTGTAAAATGTTAAAAATTAAATACGATTTTATGAAAAATATAGTTGAAAATCCCAGTCAAGAATAGTGTTGCCAAATCTGTGGTTTTCCTGCAGAATTGGGGTACTTTCATGTTTGTTGGTCTGCAACGATTTGATTTGCAACAATCTTGATAGCCAAGTTGCCCCAGAATGCAACTGTGCTTGTTTTGGTTGTGATTAGGCTTGTTTTGAGTAGCAATTTGTCTGGTTTTGTTACGCAGACCTGGCAACCCTAATCAACATTATCAGAAAAATTTAACATTTATTCTTGGTGATCTCCTTTTCATAATCCTAAGAAGCCAGAATCATAATTGAAAGTGAAACTTAATTATTTGCCAGTCCTAGGTGGTTTCATATGAAGCATGAAGTTTTACATCCAATCACAGAAAATTATGAGTAATGACCACTTCTAAAAGTCATTTATTGTAACCCCATTTAGGTCTCAATATTGTAGTCTCAAGCAATGTTACTGGAAATCACTGAAAGAGTATATCTGGGAAAACATTTAGCTGTATCATATTATGTGATTTCACTGGACCAGAGACTGAGTCACAGATAACTGATAGAGAACAGATCACTTTTGCACACTGACACCTGAGCTACTCTGAGATAAATGATGGGAGCTTTAATAGTGTCTAGAATCACATGTGATTCAAACTTTCAAAGTTTGGCATCTACAAATAATAATAAGTACCACAGATATTTTACACAGATATTTTTGTGATTTTACATTGAGTTCATAAGTTTACATACACCTTGCAGAATCTGCAAAATGTTATTTTATCAAAATAAGAGGGATCATACAAAATGCATGTAATTTTTATTTTAGTGCTGACCTGAATAAGATATTTCACGTAAAAGATGTTTACATATAGTCCACAAGAGAAAATAAGAGTTGATTTTATGAAAATGACCCAGTTCAAAAGTTTACATACACTTGATTTTAAATATTAAAAAATGTGCACATCTTCATTCTGTTCAAAAGTTTACACCCCTGGCTCTTAATGCCTTGTTTTTCCTTCTGGAGCATCAGTGAGCGTTTGAACCTTCTGTAATAGTTGAATATGAGTCCCTCAGTTGTCCGCAGTGTGAAAATATGGATCTCAAAGTCATACAACATTGTTGGAAAGGGTTCAAACATACAAAAATGCTGAAAAAGCAAAGAATTTGTGGGACCTGAATGGTTTTTCTGAAGAACAGCGGGCAGTTTAACTGTTTAGGACAAACAACGGACTCATAAACAACCATCACTAAACAAAAAGGAAAACACCATATTATTATTCACATTTTGCAGATTTTGCAAAGTCTATGTAAACTTATGACCTCAAATGTAAATGCTACATTAAATTTCTTCTTCTGACTATCTGTTCTGTGTGGGGAAAATTGCTGTTTGTACTTATGAGATTAACCTAATCGGTGACCACTGATTTACATTAAACGTGTGGAATTATGTTTTATATCTGCAGGGACACTGAAATTAAGTTTGCACATCACATCTCACTCATACAAACATTAAAAATGTAGATTTGGATAAATACCACCTCCACACTAACACTCTCAGGTCAAGAACAGGCAGAATCATGTCTTCATGAATAAGTAAACAGCGTTGCATGCCAGCAGGATAAGTAAATGTAGGTTAAAAAGCCTGCTAAAGCCACACACAGAAGTTAATCCAGTCTACTGTAATAATGTTTCAACATTCAATTTTAAAACTCTCAGTCTGATCTCAATTTATGGTCAAAGCTAGAGCTGGTTTATGAAGAATACTTGCTACTGATAAATGGGTCAATGAAATATAAGTGTTTACACATTTACCAGGTTTTTTTAAAACATTTTTGAATTCACTTTTTATTGTTTATTTAATTTAATGCCTTTCAAGACAGTTGTACATTGATATTTTTGACTTTATGCCACTTCAGGAATTTGAGTTCAGAAATTAACATGTGGTTATCACAGAAGAGGTGTACTCGAGTGACAAAAATGACTGACCACTGTCAGCGTCACCCAGCCAAATGAGGTGCCAAAGTCACCATGCATATGGAAAAACAATAATGCTTCCAACCCATTTGAATCTAATTTAGCCTGCAAATAAGGAGGGAGCTTTTCAGCACAGGAAACAAGCATGTTTTCTTTGCAAACCAACCTTTTTGCTGTTCTCTTTCACTATATGATCTGCACTGCTTTCATTGAGTTGCAGGCTTTACAGAGCCAGCTTTACATGTCATTTACTGAGGATATATCATGGTGTGCACAGCTGCTGTTCTGTGGCTAGTGTATATAATGGCTGTGCAGCTGCTTGTAATTCGCTGTGATCAGGACACGCAGACAGAAGTAAAGACAGCTGAACCTGCTCATCTTACCTAGAGCTATAAAAGTGTGCAGGATGAAATAAGCATACACGGGTGATGTGATAAGGACTTCTTATTTGGACAATGAAATGTCAGATGCTTAAAGCTGTAGATAGTGAATGAATGAAATTATTGCTCTGTGTGTAGAGATGTGTATATCTCTTTTGATTCCAATGGCTTATGAGAATCACTCAGTAGTGAAGGAAAACAGCAGAGTCAGACCAGTGACTCAGAAAAACAATGTCATGACAACACTTGATTGCGTCAGTCCATCACACAAGTCCTTCATTAGTGACTATCAGTGAGCTGTGACATGAAAAAAAGCAGCAGTGCCTCAACTTACAGTTCAAAACTGCAAAAATGTACTCAAAAATCATGACATTTTTCAGTTGAAATGAACACTAGTGGCAATAAAATGCTAACAATATTATTCCTTTTCACACAAATTATGATTATTTTCACATGGTTCCCAATGTAATACTATGTTATGACCTCAGAACGATTTATAAACTAAAGTATTTTTGAACAATACCAGCAACCCTTATGAAATGGAAGAAGTCAAAACAATCAGAAAGTGGAACTGCTAGTAATAGTACTGTTTATTTTGGCAATGTATTTCTGTGCATAGGTCTTCATCGGGGCTGAAGGTAATATGAAGGTTTGCCAACATCAAGAAGATCAAACGCCCTTTACAAAAAAGATTTTTCAACATACCCTAACTGTATTGACCCAGATTACACAAAGTACGCATACGCACCGCAGAGACGAGACAAGACGAGCATTTGAGGTTAAAAAGTATATAAATTATCAATTTGTTTCGAAAATGACCGATCGTATCATTTAGAAGAGACCCTTCTTTCTTGACAGGGATTATTTAGAGCCATTTGAAGCTGCATTTAAACTGCATTTTGGAAGTTCAAACTTGGGGACACCACTGAAGTCCACTATATGGAGATCATTCCTGAAATGCTTTCCTCAAGAATAATTGAGAATAATTTCTTATCAACTGGAAAGTCATGAACATCTTGGATGACAAGGGGGTGAGTACATTTTCTGTCATTTTTGTTCTGGAAGTGAACTAATCCTTTAAGCCTAAACTTTATTAGACACAGAATTAGCTTGAGCTGTTGCACATACATACAGTTAGCTTATGTATGCGCTGAAGTTTGAATTGCAAATATGGCAAGTCTACAGAGCTATCACAAAAGTTATAGAGAAGCTATAGAGAAGAAATAATTTTAGTACGTTAGAAAGTCTAGGCCAATATGAAGATTTTCAAGACATTAAAAGTTTCTAGAGACACAGCTGGCAGCCTTACTCCTTAGTTTAAAATGAGTTGTAAAACCTTTGAAAACCTTTGAGGGTGTTGAACAAAAAAAGCACAATGTCATAAAAGGTTTGAAGAACAACTGAGGAAAAACCTGCAATGTACAGCCAGAGACTTGCAAGATGACCCGACGAAAGGACGAAAGGATTCTTGCCGAATGCCACTCTTGACTAAAAACAACAAAAAGGCCGACTTGAACATGCTAAAATTCATTTGGATAGACCTGTGTAGTTCTGTAAGAATGTTTTATGGGGTGATGTGACCAAACTGGAACTTTTTTAGACCTATGGATCAGCAGAATATCTGGTGCAAAAAAGGCAAAGCTTATAAGCAGAAGAACATCATCTCCACTGTCAAACTTAGAGGTGGGCCAGTCCTGTTATGGGGGCATTTTACTGTTGGAAATCGTGACTGTATGAAGGACATTTTGGATTCTTTGAAGTATCAGGGAGTTTGGCAAAAATTGTGATGCCTTTGGTGCAAAGACTGAAGCTAATGATCAATGGATTTTCCTGCAGGACAATCATCCCAAAGTATACATCCAAATCTACTTACGCTTGGTTCAGGGATCAGTCATAGAATGTTCTTGAGTGGCCTGTTCAGTCTCCAGATTTAATTCTCATTGAAAATTTTTGGTTGAATTTGAAGAAAGCAGTGGCAATGTGAAAACCAAAGATTATCAGTGATCTGGAAGCTTTATCAGGCGAGGAATGGGCCTTTCCAAGCAGTGTTTATTGGTGGTTTTAAGGAATAAAAGATTCTACACCAAATTTGACTTTTGGGGGTTGAACAATTTTGAGCATGAACGTTGAGAGCCAATTTGGTTGTTTTTCATTATTCATCAACTTACGTTCTCAGAATTACTCAAATGTGTATTAATAAACTTTCACACTTATTTATGCAGCGCTTTTTAACAAAACAGTTTGTGTCAAAGCAACTTTTCAGTATTAAATAGGACAATAGTGTGTCAATAATGCAAAAGTTCCATGTTGCAGCAAACCAGATTGCAGAGGACTCATCTGGTTCCCGTGGTCTTGTGCCGACTGCCGTCTAGGTGACTTTCTCTGATAGTGTACTGATGCCTTTGAATTGTTTTTACAAAATTTTGTTCTCTGCAGCAAAAAGTCTTGCAGGTCAAGGGTGTTGAATAATTTTAATTGCAACTGTACATCATGAGATCAGGTAGCATTTTGCAGAGATGTCACTACAGGCACATTTTTACAGTGAGCCTGGGTTAAAAATTTCTGGGTTGAAAAACTCTTCTGTCAGCGGCAACACAGTGTAAGAAAAATGTGTTACTGTCACTTTAAAATTTTTATTGTTAATAATAAAACATTGGTTTAGTATAGATAAATTGTGACTCTGGACCACAAAACCATTCATAAGGGTCAATTTTTGGAATCTAAGGGTGCAAAAAAAATCTAAATATTGAGAAAATCACCTTTAAAGTTGTCCGAATGAAGTTCTTAGCAATGCATATTACTAATACAAAATTAAGTTTTGATATAGTTACGGTAGGAAATTTAAAAAATATCTTCATGGAACATGATCTTTACTTATATCCTAATGACTTTTGGCATAAAAGAAAAATAAGATAAAAAAGATCATTTTGACCATTACAATGCATTTTTGGCTATTGCTACAAATATACCTGTGCTACTTAAGACTTAAGGTTTTGTGGTCCAGAGTCATAAATTGTATTGATTTTTAAAGATATTTTGTTTTTGCAAGGATGGATTATTCTAGAAGTTTCTGTAACATTCTGTAATATTCTATTTGTAATATTCTAGCTTTCTGGAACATTCCAGAACATCCAGATCAGCCAACACACACATCTGTAGGCTTGGACGACTCACTTTTGGTGACTGTTTATATTAATCTGTTGTTAGTTCAGTATTATGCATGTACCATGTCATTTTTATGCATGAGTGAAAACAGATTAACAAGCTGTTGACATTTTTTAGTTTTCAGGAGCACTGAAAAAATAATGTGATTTTAGTATTCAACATGTGAAACTTCATAAAGAAGCATAAAAAATAAAAGCAAAACAAAACTTTTAGTATAAAAACAAAACTTTGTTTCAATCTTTCTAATATTTTTCCTCTTTTGGAGGGTAATGCTGTAGTGAATGCTATAGTGAATTTCTCCTTTTTATTTGCTGCAGTCTCCCAGTCATCACTACAGAAGTTTAGCCATCTATGATGACTTCGGGGACAGGTGGTATTAGCAGGAGAAACATTCGCCATTAATCAAACAACTATTTATATATGCCCTTGAATGCATGGTGAGATATTAAAAATGTATATTTGTGCTAAATTTTAATGTTGACTTCACTAGAAGCCACAAAAGCCCAGTTTTGATGGGATTTTTAATAGGATGTTGCCATGGTCACAGAATCCCACCATCTCATCACTCACTACTGTGGCACACCAACCAATCTGTCCAGGAGTGTTTCTGTTTGTGGAATGCACTGTGGATGATGTTCAAACCAACCAGACCTGGAGTCATTTTGTGTGCGATTTACATTCTCTGCATGACTTTGACGTGCTAGATTGAATTCCGACGGGGCTCTATCCGTGTCTCTCGAGGATGTTTTCCATTTGTTTTCTTCCAAAGACGCCACACCGCTCTGCATGAGATGTAGACATGAGAGTGGTGAAAGATAATCACTCTTCAGCATCTGAAAGCCTGGTTCATCTCTACTTCACGTGTATCCGCAGGTCTCTTTGACAAAGTCAAGAGGATTGGCTTTCATTTTAGATAGAAATCACTCATAGCAGGAATAAAGTCAGATATGAAGGCATGATATGGAAAGAAGTCGATTCTGAAATTTTGATTTGGGGAAACGTAAGACGACCAGAAGATAAAATCCTCCTGCAAAGAAATTGAAAACATAAAGAGTTTATTTGTCTTTATGCCATGCTGGTGCAGGATGAGAGGAAACAAGCATGCTTTAAAACTCTGATAATCAAAATATGCTGCGTGTATGTGTCTTTTCCATTGTATTGATAACAAAGCTACAGAGTTGCACCCTAACCAGGGTATCGAGGATTGCATTAATGATTTTTTTGTAGGCCAGTCTGGAAGTTGGTATCACCCTGGTTGTTTCAGCAAAAACCCAGTAGGATTCTTCCATTGGCTTTTGGATTAAGACCAACAAAAGTTTATGATCATATATCATCATGAAAACATATGATGAACATAATCATGAATTTTGAAACCTAAATACATTCAGCAGAGGTAAAAAGCTAAATGTCACCAACTTTACAACTTTAACGTCACTGACATTAGGCTTCTGATAACTTTTTCAGTCTATTTTTAGGTAACATGTCATGAAAATATGACTTTTTCCGTGTTTAAGTGCTATAATTGGGTCCCCAGTGCATCTACCAACCCAGAAAACATAAAAAAGGACAACCCGGTAAGATTTCGCTTCCCTTCTAGACGTAGTGAACTGATCTGATTATAAAATTACCGCCACTTAATCCGCACAATTCCATCCCAAACGAAGATGTACAAGTACGAAAAGTTCGAGCAAAGCATGCTGACTGTTCTGTCTTTGACTGCACAGAACATTATTTCGAGTCCCACCCTCAGAGGAGACTGTTTTTGTAACTCATGTGTGTTTTAACATGAACTTGTGTGTATTTGACTTTTAAAGCGCAATAAGACATGAAAGAGAACTTAGTTTAGTACTTGCATGCCGTGTGACAGCTGCCTTCTGTGTGTGCTCAGAAAACCGTATATCAGAAGCTTAAACTAATATGGTTTAAAATGCAAGATTTCAACATGATAGACATGATAATCAATACCAAACAGATGTTTTTTTAACAGAGTATCTGAGGTAGAAGCTGTAAAGGCACAGTGCTATTCTGGAAAAGGGGGCGGAGAGCAGCAGCTCATTTGCATTTAAAGAAACATGCACGAAAACAGCGTGTTTCTGCTTCCACTCAAAGTAATTAAAGTAATTATCTGTGGGGTATTTTGAGCTGAAACTTCACAGACACTTTCTGGGGACACCTGAGACTTATATTACATATTGTAAAAAAAAAGGAGCATAAGTTTCCTTTAAAAAAAAAAAGTTTGAGTTAGATTAGTGAGTGGATGATTTTTCCTGTTCAGTGTGACTTTTAATGTTCCTGACAAGCTCTGTAGTCTCATTTAGCCACTTGCTAGCAACCATCTTTTTCAATACAAGTAAAGCTTTACAATCAAAAGGGAGTATTACTGATGCTTTTATGCTGAGCTTTTTGAGTCTTAACCACAGACTTTATTTCAGGCATTTACCAAAAAACCCTTTTAAAAATCACATTGACATCAGGATGATGGAACCGGAGGTGCTCATTTCTGGGTTTTGGCCTACAGAAATATGTCATCTCGATTCAATCACCCTCCTAAAACCAAGCAGTATATAAAAACTGAATAGGATTTGTTCACATGGCACACAATTCCAGCTTGCTTTAGGACCTACTGTCCACACTGTCATATTGTAAGCAATGAAATCTGATCTAATTGTTCAGACAGTGTCATCAATATCTGCTGTATCTATATCAGTAGCCATAGTAATATGACACCAGATACCTCCTTCTAATATACATTCGTATGCTTGCATACTCCTTAAATCAACGACTTCCTTCTAAAAGTGTGGAAGAAGTGGATGGAAAACAGCATTTTTTGTTTACTGAGGTCATTAAGGCAACAACCCACTTGAGGCCTTGTGATTCACTGATGTTACAATTTTAATATAATATTAATTGTACTATTTTTTCATCAACCAAATAATATAGTTTATTAGTTTAATAACTGTAGGGTGTTTACAGTTGCCAGGCAGTGATCACAATTGTGTGTTTATCACTAAGGGCAGTAATGCAAGCAGTCGCTGCACCAAAACACCTTTGGCTGGAATCATGAGCCCAACCACTAGAGGGCGTTTTTCCCCTCTCATGTCAGTTAGCCTTTTGGTCAGCTGAGGGAACATCTGCCTCTCAGGACAGACAGCAGCATTCTTAACTCATTCAGTGGCACAATTAGGCTTAAGGTAAAGCAATAAAGTTGCGCTAAAGAAACATCCAGAAGACAGTAAGTGTGCCAAGCATCGTATATAATCCTTTTTTGGGTACATTGCAGAAGAAGGTACAATATGGTCTTTTTCTTATTTCTGACTCTTAAGCAGTTGTATGATGTCTATTTTCAAATTAAAGCATGTTGGTAATCCTGAAGAAACATATGAAGTTTAATCTATATCATTGTCCAAACAAGATGCGTGCATTCTAATGCAAACTTCATATTGCACAAATACAGTTTGATGTTTTTGTTTTTAAGTATTAGAGGCATAAATGCAATCTTTCTTGATGTAAGAACTATTAGATATATTAGATAAACTGTAAACTAACATAAAATTAGAATTTTGTACAGATCAAATGTCTGTCTCTTTAAAACTGTTTTCTATTCCACAACTGATGTTTTGACAATCAAAATTAAATGTTTTATTAAATTATTATTATATTACACATATTTTTATGACTTTTAATTATTAATTTTTAACTGTTAACTAATTTGAATATTCAAACATATGATATACACTACCAGTCAAACATTTTTGAACAGTAAGATTTTTAATGCTTTTTAAAGAAGTCTCTTCTGCTCACCAAGCCTGCATTTATTTGATCCAAAATACAGCAAAAGCAGTAATATTGTGAAATATTTTTACTATTTAAAATAACTGCTTTCTATTTGAATATATTTTAAAATGTACTTTATTCCTGTGATCAAAGTTGAACTTATCTGAAATAAAAAGATTTTGTAACATTATATACTATACCATTCAAAAGCTTGGAGTCAGTATCATTTTTTATTTCATTTTATTTTATTTTATTTTATTTTATTTTATTTTATTTTATTTTATTTTATTTTATTTTCCCAGAAAGAAAGAAACTTTATAAATTAATAATTTCATTTAGCAAGGATGCTTTAAATTGATCAAAAATTATGATAAAGTCATTTAAAATGTTAAAATAATTTATATTTTTATAAATGCTGTTGTTCTGAACTTTCTATTCATAAAAAAAAAAAAAAAAAAAAAAAAAAAAAAAAAAAAAACATGAAAATAATAATAATAAACCTTTCTTTTTGAAAATCTGAATATTAGAATGATTTCTGAAGGATCAGAATGATGGTGACGATGCTAAAGATTCAGGTTTGAAATCACAGGAATAAGTTACATTTTAAAACATTCAAATAGAAGCAGTTATTTTAAATAGTAAAAACATTTCAAAATTTTACTGCTTTTGCTGTACTTTAATCAAATAAATGCAGACTTAGTGAGCAGAAGAGACTTTATTTAAAAAAACAAAAACAAAACATAACATTAAAAATCTTACTGTTCACAGGTAGTGTATATTGTCTCCATCTCCAAAAATGTTAAAATATATCTATAATATTTAAAATAATTATATATATAATTATGTTTTAAATAATATATAATAGTTGTCTTTAATTCAATTACATTATTCAGTTACAGTTTATTTTAGGCTGTGTTTGCAACCCTGTTACCCATTTAATAGTTTTTATTTTATTTTGTTGATTTATTTTTTAGGGTTTATTATTTATTGCTAGATAATTACAAAATCACACATGAGGGATTCAAATTGCATTTAGAAAATGCTAATTAAAAAATACAATTAAAAAATACAATTAAAATCCAGTTCGTTGAAAAAAAAAAAACGTTTTATTATTCTCTTCGTTTATTAGGTGGTTACGGCTTTATTTTGTACCTAATTCATGGTAAAAGCAAAATGCGCAATCTTTCAGACGGATGTTTTTTTGGAAATATTCCTAATGCTGTTCATCTCTCTCCTATTCTTCTCTCTCCTGCCTCCATTTCCTGTCTCACCTCCTTTATATTCTTCTTTCACCTCTTTTCATGTAGTGTTGTGCCCATCAATCATATCCACGTATTTCTCACCTTCTCTGCCTAACCTCGTTCTCAAGTTCTCACTCTGTGAGTTTCAGCAATCTACCTTTTTTTCCACCCCTCCCACTGCAGCTACTCTCTTTCTTCAGCACAAGTGTGTATGTATGTGTGTGTGCTGTTTCAGATGGGAGTCTTTCTCTGCTCCTGGGAAGCTCTATAAATAGCGGCATGCAGTGATAAGCAAGAACAGTGCTGCAGAAGCATAACGTGTCATACGGCCAATTTTAACATGAAATTTGCAAAATCGCCCTGCTGCAATGCAGGGAATAAACATGGCTATGCGATTGAAACATTTAGTGTGCTGTTTTATCCTATTTTGCATGCTTATTTTTATATACATAATACAGCCCTCATTCTGATTGGTCAGTCACAGCATTCTGTGGTTAAACATTTCTGTGTAATGACCACTGAACTATCTATAATTATATTGAATAAGATCATTGCACTGTATTTTTGTCTTATTTTCAAGTGTAAATGTCTAAACATACTTAAATTAACATACATTTACTTAAAGGAGAAGTTTACTTTCAGAACAAAAATTTACAGATAATTTACTCATCCCTTTATCATCCAAGAAGTTCATGTCTTTATTTCTTCAGTTGTAAAGAAATTTTTGAGGAAAACATTTTAGGAATGTTCTCCATATAGTGGACTTCGTGAGTTTGAACTTCTAAAACGCAGTTCTTCCAGCTGAGGAAGAAGGGTACAAAATGCAATTTATACCCTTTTTAACCTCAAATGCTCGTTTTGACTAGGTCTGCGATGTGCATGTGAACTCTGTGTAATCCGGGTCAGTACAGTTAGGGTATGTCGAAAAACTCCCATCTCATTTTCGCCTCCAACTTTCAAAATCATCCTACATCGCTGTTTTACCTTTTTTGTGCAGGGCGTTTGACCCTCCTTGCACGTTCACTTTGTAAACACTGAGTCGGTACTTTTTAGTACTTTTTACGGACGATTTTGAAGTTGGAGGAGAAAATGAGATTGGAGTTTTTCGACATACCCTAACTGTATTGACCCGGAATGCACAGAGTTCACGCAGAGCTAGACAAGATGAGCATTTGAGGTTAAAAAGTATATAAATTTAGAAAATAACTGATTGTTTTGCTAGATAAAACCCTTCTTTCTCGGCTGTGATCATTTAGAGCCCTTTGAAGATGCGTTTAAACTGCATTTTGGAAGTTCAAACTCACGGGCACCATAGAAGTTCTAAAATATATTTTAATTTTCCTACTTCAAAGTGTAATGTTTAATGCAACTTGCCTTTTCTTTGTAATTATTTGAAAAATTTACTAGCAATTTCTCAGTCAAAAACTGATTCTACACTAATTTTTATAGTGTAGTTTATCCACGTCTATAAGCTGCATTTAGTTCACACACATCTTCATGGTGTATATGAGCACTAATAGCATTTCTTTGCTGTTACAGAAGCATATGGATTCTATGTGTGTGTGTGTGTGTGTGTGTAAGTGGAGCTCTCTGCTGAGACGCAGAACTCTGCATCATGAATCTTTAAACATGGGCTGGAGGCTCAGCTTTCTCACGCCACACACCACTGAAGGAGAAACGAGAGAGAGAGAGAGATAGATAGAGGTTTTACATTTGACAGCGTTTCTTCATCCTACACCCACACACCCACTCTGTCTCTCTTCATGAGGGTATTCCCTGACTCCTCACGCCTCCCGCGCTACGTCATGCTCCCTCCCTCCCTCCGCCAACATCATCAGAGCAATTATTCACTCTCGGGAACGGGAGGTGTGAGCGTCTGCCTCTCTCCTCTTCCTCCTCCTACTCTTCTGTAATCTGCCCTTCATTCTCCTCGGTGATATACATATCTACTACGTAAAAAGAAAGCTGCTAAATCAAATATTATTATAGGAGGACAGTGAGAGAGCAAGAGAGCAACAAAATCAGATAAAGAAGAAGGTGGCAGAGATTGGCACGACGTTCAACTCAGGATCCTTGAGGACAATAAAGATGCGTGTGAGAGATGACGAAAATAAACTGAAAGAGATATAAATCCCTAGAAGAAAAAAGATAAGAATAATAGCAAGATATCGCAGAACTGGCCGTGTGGGAACAGCAAACCAGCATACTACTCTACTATTTCTGCAGTATGTGATGTGGAAATGTAATATATTAAAATTGATCTGTTTATTGATGTAGAAATATTTGCTCCATGCTAGTTTTTAAAAATAGTAAGTGAAGTAGTAGGCTTTATTCCTCAACAAATATTTTGGAGTTAGAATTCAGGAAAAAGGCTTGTTTAAAAAGACATGGAATTCTTAGTATTTTACATAGTGAGGTCACGTGACATCAGTGTAGCATAATATTATCTGAATCGTTTATCATAATGTATGGAGCCTCACACATGCAATGCATTAAGAATTTGTGGACATGGTTTAACTAAATTAAAACAATGAATTAGTACAACATGGCAATGATCAAATCAAACAAGGGAACATTAGGTCATTAGGCCAAGAATTAAGTTATTGTAGTAATTTGTTTAAGAATTCATTATTATATTTAGAGGACGTGAGAATAGATTTTTAGTGTGTGGCCACAAAAAAAAGTATGTATGTATGTATAAATAAATAAATACTGTACAGTTGAGATCATTGTTGTTCTGGAAGCAGACTTCTCCTTTAAGAGCCGGGGGGTGAAAACTTTTGAATCGAATGAAGATGGGTACATTTTTCTTATTATGATTTTAAACATCATATTTTTTTCATTTAGTACTGCCCTTCAGAAGCTACAGAAGATACATGTTTCCCATAAGACAAAATAAGTATAGTTTGCCCTGATTTTCAAATTCAAAAAAAGTTTGATTTTCAACTTTTAGTTCTCCAATCAAATGAGTCAAGAAGGAGATCTAAAAATCAGTTCATTTGCCACATGAGAAATGGAAGGTCAAGAGTGCATTCCAATGTGGGATATGGTACCCAGCGCAGTGTGCTCTGTTGCATACTTGTCATTTTAGCATATGTAGAAAGTCACCTGTTATGCAAACAGAATATTTACATGCTGTGCACATTATTCATCCTGCATGCTGCATAAATAGCAGGAGTTGTATGGTCAGCCCAGAAAACAAGGGTCTGTGGCGACATTTCTGCACAATTACATTACATTGCTTCTTGCATGTTTTGCGACACTTTCAAAGTAGGTGGCATGGAAACCGAGTTTAGTTTTATTCAAAACAGGTTCTTTATTACATTGCATGTTGTCAAACCAACCGTGCCATTTTTTTTTCTTTTTAGTGACTCGTACCTGAGCGCTCTGCAATGCTGTGCCAGGTGTGACCAGGTGCAAGTACAAATAATGCACAATGTTAAAATGTTTTAAGGTTATAACATAGTATTGTGCAAGGAAATGTGTGAAAATAGTGCTTATTAAGTGATAACCTGCCCCTGTAATCATAATTTGTTTAAAAGGCAATTGTTGGTGTTTTACTGTCACTAGTGTTCATTTTAACTGGAAACTGCAGTAAATTGTATATGTAGGTAAGTTTTTGGACTTTTGCAAAAATGTCAGTGAAGACATTTTCGAATGAGGTTGAGTATGGTAGTATGCTGTTCAAAACAATCAGTGTAGGATACTTTCTGGCATGCGACAAACCATGCACATTCTCCATTTGATGGGAAATTGCTGCCTGGAAAAAAAATATACATGTGCATTTTGCTCTCCATCACTCACCTTCACGGTTTCATATATTCAGATTTGCTCCATTCCTGCCTGCCTTCTGCCCTCCTGTTTTTCTGTTTTTCTTTTCCTCTTGACTTTTCTTCTTGGCTATGCCAGCAGCTCTCAGCCTGAGAAAATCAATGAGAAGGGTCTGTTTGTTTGTGAGTATTGTGTTTGTGTGTGCTTGTAGGTTAGTATACAATCTGTGAATAGTCTGTGTACGATGTTATTTATTATAAGTGTGTGTATGGAGTGAGTCACAGCTGGAGAGGGAATCGATACTGGCTGTAAGTGATTGGGTGGAACAGAGAGAGGTAGCAACAGACATAACACTTTATTTTGACAGTCCATTTTAGACATTCTACTACCTATAAGTAACTTTGCAACTACATGTCAACTAGCAGTCTCCTAACACTTTATTTGGTTGCTCAACAGACGGTCAATATCACTGCAGTTTCTATTGTTTTCAATTGATTTTTTTTTTTTTAATACATTTACTACTGTAATTATTCTGTCATCTGCTCTAAATTACATTCAATCTGAGATCTGCACTGCACTAAATAAATCAATAATAATATGCATAATCTAAAAATAGGTTGCATAGATCTAATGTAGTAAACTAAAGGGAAATAAAATCTATAGAGCAGTTTTATTCTATATATATATAGTACTACACACTGTCCTACTATGCACCATTTGTTTGACATCTGACATTTATTTAGCAACCATCCACGAAACCAGTACCCTAGTAACCACACTCAATATGCAAAAAACAAAAAACAAAAAAACAATACCAACTGTAATGCAACTGTGCAAGGCCTGGCAACTGCTCAGACCAACAGTGCAATGCTAGTTTTGCTTGTGCAAAACATTTTTTTTTTTCCACCAGAAATTGTGAGCTGACTTTTATAATTCTCAAAATAAGCTGATTATAATACTTTTTTCCAGTTTAAATGTGATTTTATGAAATCATTATTTGGCCTGTTTTATTAACTGCCCTATTTAAAAGTGTGATTATATATGTGAGAACATTTCTATAAATGTGTCCCTCACAGGTATAGCGAGCACACACACATCCCAGTAGAGCAGAATGAGTTCATTCTCTCAGTTCACTGGGTCTTTACACTCTCCCACACTTAATAAATTAATCCAGGACTAATTAAGATCTAAACTGCTGCTCACAGTGTTAGCCCTCGCTGTGCCCCTGAAGGGAGGTCTGGATATATTAGGGTGTGTGTGTGGATCTTGGCATGGGCATGTTTTTGGGGTGTTTCAGTAATATTTAATATGGTGTAAGGCTGTGTGTACTCTTATAGGCAGCCTGTTAGCAGTGTTCTGTTTGTGAACTCCATGCTGTGCTAGCAGACACAGATTATGTACAAAAGACGTACTGTGCTGGTGGCATGGTATCAAATGGTAATATATTCCAATGATACATACCCTGGAAGTAAACGATTATCATATTATTGCACCCTTATTATCGTACCTATTCTGTTCTATTCTATCCTATTCTATTCTATTCTATTCTATTCTATTCTATTCTATTCTATTCTAAACTTTTTGATCAGTAAAATGCATCAAAGCATTTTTTGTTAGTGCACTTTTAGTTTCTGTTCTATTTATTCAAGAATTTGTCAGTAATATTTCAATACATTTTTAGTTATTGCAGTTATACATGTTTTATTATATTCTGTTAATCTCAAATATTTAATATTTATCTAAATATTTAAAGATTTTTGTTAGTGTTTATAGAATTTATATCTAATTAAACTTTAATGTTAAATTCATATTTAAATATTTAAATTGAATTATTTGTGTTCTTATAGTATTTCTATTCTATTCAATTCTTTTCTATTCTATTCTATTCTATTCTATTCTATTCTATTCTATTGTCTAAAATGTTTAATCAGTCAAGAATACAAGAATTTCTCACTAGGTAAAAGATTTTTGTTGTTGTTTTTATTGTACATCTGTGTAGGGTATAGTATTTCTATTCTATTCTATTCTATTCTATTCTATTCTATTCTATTCTATTCTATTTCCTAAGTATTTCGTTGCTTTATTATATGATTTTTGTCAGTGCACTTTCTATTCTATTCTATTCTATTCTATTCTATTCTATTCTATTCTATTCTATTCTATTCTATTCTATTCTTTTTTATTCTACTCTGTCTAAAATTTTAAGCAGTTAAATACATGAATGGAATTTCTGTTCTTTTTTATTCAGGAATTTGTCACTAGATGCAACATTTTTGTTATTATACGTTTTTGTACAGTGTAATATTTCTATTCTGTTCTATTTTTTTCAGCTTTTTGTAATTTTAGTAGAAAAATATATAAGTACACTATAAAATGTCATATCTAAGCATTTAGTTGTTTAATTATATGATTTTTGTTAGTGCACTTTCTATTCTATTCTATTCTATTTTAAACTAGTAAAATGATTTTGTTAATGCACAAATTTCTGTTTCATAAACATTTTACCAGTCAAATATTCAAATGTAAATTTTTTTTGTTTGTTTTCTTGTAGTATTTCTAGTATTTTCTATTCTATTTTGTTCTTTTTTATATTTTTAAATCCATTTAAATTATTTTCAGTAAAACATTTGAGATTTAAATAAAATAGAAATTCTTGTTTTATATATATTATTTCTATTACATTCTGAAATTTGTTTTTCACCAGAAATATTAAAAGACAACTGTTTTTTAAAAGTTCAGATTTCCATAAGCTCTTATCACACTTTTTCTCCCACTGGCTCATTTCCGATGCTCCTATTATTGTCGTGGGCTCTATGCGAGAGCTGGCACTTTATCTTTGCAGAAACATGCTTCTCTCTTTCACCCTCTATCTCTCTTTCTCACACACCCTCACACTGTCTTACACAGGGATGTTGATTAGAGCAATATCTGTAACTTTCCTCTAGCTACACGTCACAATCTCATTCACACACACACACGCTTTTCATTTCACACCTCTCATTCAGTTGCTTCACTGTGAACATTGCTTTTTCTGTTGAAAGCAAGCAGCCTAGTATAATGACATTGGCTATGTGCAAACTCCACTGGCATACAGTCATACTGTATATAGGCTACACAGTCACAGAAGGAAGCTTCTAAGCTGGCGTTTTAGGTCATGATTTCATGGCTCTATAAGGCAGCACGTTCATGTTTGTATTTGTGTGGGTGAGATTGAAGATTAAAAGCATTATCAGTACTTTAAATTCTCATAAGCTACCACACTCCCGTACCTAACCTTGAGTGTTTCAGCACACAAACACCCACACATGCCGTTCACAGTATGCTGTCTATGGACCAGCCAGTCTTTACACATGATCACCTGCACATTAAAAGACTCTTGCAGGTGTCGTTTCTGCTGTTGTTATAGGCATGCTGCTATTTATGGTAGCCACATGTACCTATCAGGCCATAAACTTGCTGGGTAGGATTCGCCACAGTAACAGCCCAGCTGTAATATTCGCAACAGCTTCAGAAAAAAAGCACAGACTTCTCCCTACTGCAGTCTGGAACCTGATTAAAGAATATTTTTGAGTTTTATGGCTTGTAGTCCATATATGTTATGTTGCCTTCAATGTTGAAAGGATTGTGCTTACGTAGAGGTTAACACTGATTTTCTAGCGTACTACTAAAAGCTGACAAAATATAAGTTTAAGCTGATAAACACATTTAAAATGTACAATCTTTCTTTTTCTGGGCAAATCAATGATTAATGTTGTAGGCAAGGGCAAAAACGTAGAAAAAAAAAGCTGCCTCGAGCATATCTTAGCTATTAGTTAAATTAAAAAAAGTACAGTACAAGCCTTTCGATATGTTCCATCCTACTTCCTGTTTTAATAGGAAATACCTAAACAAAGCAGGGGCCTTTACACTTGGGGTCTAACGCTCTGTGCCGAGAGCTTATTCAAAAACCTTTGTATAATAGATCTAAGTGTGCTTTGTTCTAAGAGCTTTACATTGGAAGCTGTGGCTGAAAGGAAGCATTTAAAAGGCTAATTCGACTTCAGTGGGTGAATCACGTGTATAAAAAAGCGTATCGGTAACATTCAGTGTGTTTATATTGTTAGATGTCTGTATGGATTTTAAACAGGAAGGTGGGGGTGGATTCCAGAAGCACGCTTTTACTGAACCAGTCAGACAGAGAGATCTGTGCTGGAATGTGTGGAGAAAGAAGAATCAGCATTTTTAGGATAGGAAGGAAGAGACGGGTGGGAGCAAGAGAGTAAAAATGGCCAAACAGTGAGCATCTCCCTCATGCTGTCTAGAATTAACCAATCAGAATGCTGCACCAGTTTATTGTCAGCCAATTGGAGCACTGTTACTGTCTATGACTAACCAATTAGAGCACTTTTAACATCTATGACCAATCGGAACACTGCATAGAAAACTTTTGAGTAAAATTTAAAGCTAGGAAATCAATGAAATATACAATATACACAAATTTAGTATAAAATGGGAATAGACCCAACAAGATAATCTAACTCAAACATTTGAGTAAGCCCATTTTAAATGTAAATATGTGAATATTAAATAAAATATTCATGAACAATGTGAACTTGTTTCTTTTGAATCCTCTAAAAACAGCAGGTACCTATTAAAACACTAACAGATATCCTCCTATATCAGACTGACACAATATTAGAATAACGTCTGAAGGATGAAGAATATATGGAATGAATGAGTAATGGTTGTTGTTCAATCAATAAATCATTTAGGACACTCTCCATGTCTTTAACTGACCAGTCAATACCTGTTTATTATGAACCAGTCAGAGCACTGTTACTGTCTATAACTAACCAATCAGAGCACTGTTATCATCTGTTATCAGTGGACCAACTGGAGCAGTCACTATGTCTTCAAATGACCAATCAGAACACTGTTAAGGTTTAGAACTGATCAATCAGAGCACTGTTACTGTCTATAAATGACAAATTAGACCACTGTTAAACTGTAAAACTAAGCAATCAGAGCACTGTTGCTATCTATAATCGACCAGTCCGAGAATTTTTACTGTCTGCAACTGACCAATTAGAGTGCTGCCTCGCCCCAGCACACTATTTACTTGTTGCCAGCTCTGGGAAAGGTGGTTTTAATAATTTGAATGACTGCAAGTGATCTGTCTCAATCAATCTGAGCTTACAAGGAGGCTTGTGTTAACCACCAGCCCTTCCACTTTCTCCAAACACACACACACACACACACACAAACTCCCCCTGGAGCACACACAGGTTTCAGCCAATCATAGATGCCAAACAGGAGGAGTGGATATTCACAGTCCTCTGAACTACTGAGCCTTGTTAGAGTAAACAGTTTTTTTATTCACTGTTTTTTCCCTGTGTATGTGTGTGTGTGAGAGAGAAAGTTCGTCCTCACACACCTAAGAACACAGTACATACCAGCTCAGTGCTGATAACACCTACTTTTGTAGTACTGCATACTTGGTTAGACTTTGCCTCAATGATATTCAAAGAATGCTGTTTGTTCATGTGCATTCATAATGTAAGAGTTATGTATTCAATACACAACTACTGCCTATAGCACTCATAAAATCCAATGTACTGCTTTAAACACAGGGCTATGCTGCCACAGGCGGAATAAGATACTAAAAAAAAACACAAATAAAACTACAAGCTACTCTTTTACATACAAAGGATGCAGTAACCAGCAGCAGTCAACACCAAGATTATGACTAACTGAAAATCCTCCCAAACCTTGTGCATCAAGATAGGTTGCACCAGGTTTGAAAACAAATGGCATTGGTTCAGATGTGTATTGTGACTTATTTACACATTAAATTTACTCTCACATGTATGACTTTTTTGTTCTTCACAGGACATTAAATAAGTAGGACTGTCAGTGATTACAATTTTTAATAGAAATAAATACATGATGTTTTGATTAATTAATTTAATTAATCACAAAATAAATTTGACTGTGAAAATACCCACAAAAGATTATTTAAAGCCATTATTGTATTAAATGAGAAAGTATCAAGGAGAAATTACAAATTGTAACTTTAGAATAAAATATTTTATTTGATTCAGCATTTAATTTTATTACACATAAACATTTAGACTGTAACGGCCTAACGTAAATTATGGAACACAAAAGATAATTTGAGAAACATCTCAGTATGTTTTGTTCATACAGTGAAAATCATTGGTAGCCAAAACAGCTTTGTTACCAACAGTCTTCAAAATACTTTCTTTTATGTTCCACAAAAGAAAGGTTTAAAATGACATCAGGGTGAGTAAATGGTGACAGAATTTAATTTTTTTGGGTGAACTATCCCTTTAATGTTAATCCCTTTAATATGTATATATATATATATATATATATATATATATTGTTCAAACGGCTGTTTCCATCAGCAATGAAGTAAATAGCTCTCTTTATGAATGGGCCTTTGAATCACTTCTTCACACGATTCGTTCAAAACGCGGATTCATTCAGAAAGTAAACACTGCTGTGTTACTCGGAGACGCGCAACATTATGCTGTGGCTTCAATATGTTTTCTGTAAAATTGAGCAAAAAACATAATATTCTGTATATTCACAATATCAAATTTATTATTTACTAAACTGTTGTATAAAGTCACATTTAAGCTTGTGATACTTTGGGACAAAATCAGCATTAGTGTCATATTGCTCTTGCTGCCAGTGTGATATCGTGACATATATATATATATATATATACGAGACAAAACCCATACAGGGGCATTTTTTGCACAAATAGGGAATTTTAGGGCATAACTGCATTTGTACCTGTTGCCTTGCATCATATTTGTCAACAGTCAACTGTATGAAATATAAGCTGACATACAGGATTGGGGGCGGGGCCAGCGCGTTAACTGCGTTAAATTATTTAAATCACGTTATTTTTTCCATAACTAATTAATTAAGTTAACGCATTAAACTGACAGCCCTAAAAATAAGATATTTTGAGAATTTTTTCATACAGTGGAAGCCAATGTGCTTCAATATTTTAATTTCTAGTGTTCTTGAAAATATCTCATTTTGCATTCTATTTTTTCATTTTTGGGCACTGTTTGTGGCTCAAAACACTGGGATGGACTAATTTACTTACCCCCATGTCATCCAAGATGTTTGTGTCTTTCTTTCTTCAGACAAAAAGAAATTAAAGTTTTTGATGAACACATTTCATGTTTTTTTTCCATATAGTCGACTTCAATGGGAGCCAACGGGTTGAAGATCCAACTGGTTTCAATGCAGCTTCAAAGGGCTGTACACAATCCCAGCCAAGGAATAAGGGTCTTTGTAGTGAAACAATCAGTAATTTTCTAAAAAAAAAAAAAAAATAATAAAAAAAACACAATATACTTTTTAATCACAAATGCTCATCTTGCACTAACATCGTAATCATGATGAAAAGGTCACGAGTGATGTAGGCGGAAGTGCCGACCCAGTTTTTACAAAGTGAACGTGCAAAGAAAGTAAAACACCCTTTACACAAAAGGTAAAACAACGATGTTGGACTCTTTTTGAACCAAAGTACACAGATGAAGAACCTGGAATGTTTTCCTCAAAAACCTTAATTTCTTTTTGACTGAAGAAAGAAAGACTTGAACGTCTTGGATGACAGGGTGGTGAGAAAGTTATCAGCTAATTTTTTTATTCTGGAAATGAACTAATCCTTTAATTATTAGTCAAGAAATGCTGGAAGAATTGGCAGGTTGTTTGTATATCAAAGAGATATTATTAAAACATGCTTTTTTTGAACCTTCAGAACTTAATGTAAAAACATATAATTTCCCAGATTTTTGGTTTATCATTATACTGTAGGAGGACAGCAAAGTGGGACAGGGCTTTGCATTCACACAAACATACAGCTGTAGGGTGTGATCCTAATTCATTATTCCACGGCCATGTGAGAGAAACACAGCCTATCACACGCTGATCATGTGATGAAAGCCAGTATATGCTCACACACACATCTGACCCACTTCTCTCATGTAAACAGACATAAGATGCACACTTTTATTTAATCACTAAATCTAATATTAACAAGAATTTGAAACAACAAAAAAATAGTTTTGATTCCATATTGCAGAAAATTGATAAAAAAAATAATACAAAAAATGAATGAATTAAATTAAAACACATTTAAAAAAAAACTGCAAATGCAAACTTATGCAGCATTTAGATGAAGGCTTTCTGTAGTGCACTGGTGCTACTGTCACAATTTTGATATACATATTGTAGAGTATATAAATCTCTTATATTAAATTACAGTTTGCTTTACTAATCTAGACAGTCTAAAATACCAAAACAAATATTAACTCAGTTGATCCCATAAATGTGTTATAAAGTCAGCTTCCAGCAAATGTGATGGGTTTATAAGCAAACTCATAAATTTACCTTTGCACTCTGGATTAAACACTGACTGCTGCGCTCTGTCCAATCACTGTCCAGAAAGCTCTGACACCTGATCCTGATGACATGTGTCATCCCACTAGCCACCCCCTTGTGTTTGTATAAAGGGAAATACATCTTTAAGCAGGTCCTGGTTAGTGACTTCATGGGTGTGGGATTCCTTGATGGTGTGTGAACAGGTCTGACAGATGTGCTGAAGTCCATCGTCACAGTTTAACACCCGGGTGTGACTGATTGTGAGACATTCCATCTGCAAAGTGAATTAAAACGGAAGCTTTCTAAGCTGTTTTGTAGAAAAGCAGGCTGCACGTGAAGCCGAGGGCTGGTGATGTGATGCAATAGAGTGAAATCATGAGTGGTGGATAAACTTCATTATTAAATTCAGCTCACTGTGGCCTTAAATTGTTTTGGTAGTTGACGAAATTGTTTGTATGTGTTGTGCTTGATCAAATATTGTTTGCAAGTTGAGTTTTATTGCTCATTAGCAAGATATATGTTGTTTCTAAACCTAGTGAGCTGCCTATGCAGGCAGCATCATAAGTGTGCAAAAAGATATGCAGCATAATTTAGATGGTCTTTAAGCCATATTCTAGGGAGCTGCATGTGTTTTTAATAGAGCAGGCAGTGCCACAATGTATTGCGATATCCGTTCAAGGTAGTAGATGAATTTAATTCAATAGCAAAAAACATTCAGGCTTAATAACTTTTATTATTTAGTCAATTCAAAATTTACTTTTTGCATAAGCAGTTTATATATATGAATACTGTGTGCGTACTGTGAATGCATATCATAACATTATTATTGCATAATTACAAAGATAGCTGCAGAAACAGCCTTCTGATTTATTAGTGGCAAGATATTAGTGAAGCCACATAGTGTGAAAGCTAGCTAGAATGCATAGCTTCTACGAACAGATATTCTGCACACAGGAACAGTGAACACTACGTAGGGATCCTGTCAATTGGAATGCAATCTTTGACTTGAATGACTTGAAAGATTATTCCAACTGGTTAGAAACTCATCAAAATCAAACTCACCAAATTTTTATTCGCATTGTTTTTCAAAATGCCACATGATTTTCCAAAATACTTACAAAAACTCTCTATATTTTTAATATTTTTAAGGTGTCTTACATAACTCCCACCGCTACCATTTCCACACTACCCAGATTTTCCTATCTAATAAAACAGGCAGCAGGGAACACTGTGTTCCCTTGTAGAGGTCAGCTGCTGTGATAGAACAGGCTAGGGCTGCCCTCATGTAATCCTTTCCTCTGCCTGGCATGGATGAACAAGCGTATTAGCAACTAACTGCGGTTTGTGTTGTGCAACTCTGGCACAGGAAAGGAAGACACAGTGAATTGAAGTGTGTTTACTCGATATAGATAGTAAAATACAGTCAAAAAGACGTAATTACGAAAAGAAGAAATATGTCAATCTGATCTTATGAGAAAAGAAAAGGTGAGGTGGGGAATTTTTTCAAAAACATTTTTGTTATACCAGTTGAAAGTGTCTTCACATTCTGAGAGCAATCAAAAATTAAAGTGGTTTAAATATAAAAATATATCTGTCTGTGGAAGGCTCAGGACCATTAAATGTTTGTCCAATCATTTCATTGTGTATTTGCATATCTCTGTGCAGCCAATAGTGAGAGTTTGGGGCGTGGCTACTGTAGCAGACTTGAGCCAAAGGGTGTTTTGTAAGTGTGGAAAAAAGAAATTCTGATTACATTACACAAGTGCAAGCCAAAATTCACAGAGAAAGACAACAGGAACAGGGTAAACACTGGCAGTCTTTAACAAGATGGAAGAATTTGATGGAATGTTTGTTCTCGAGTTTCTTCTTGACATTTGATCAAAAATTTAAGTTAAAGGGGTCATCAGATGCCCATTTTTCACAAGCTGATATAATTCATTAGGGTCTTAATGAAAAGTCTATAATATACTATAATTATATAATATATTATATATATATAATATAAAAAATTCTCAATTGTTGTGTAAAACACCACCCTTTTTACCTTGTCAAAGATCCTTTAAATGCAAATGAACTCTGCTCGCCCTGTCCCTCTCTTCTCTCTGTGGGCTGCTCTGAGAGATTGTTTACTTTAGCCGCATTTAGCATGTTTGGCCGTGAAACTTGCTAACTAGGACGTTATTAGGAAAAGTGATTGCAGAGGTTCATAAAAAACCCTTCATACTCACTTCTGCTGTAGATGAAGCTGGATCACAAATGATTTGCGCGAACATAGACGCATTTATGTAGATTGGGAGGTGTGTTCCCTTCACAAACAAAGGTCATCCACTGCATCTTCAGCGGCTCAGATGTCGGGAGTAAATGACGACCACTATGTTCATTATTACATCCAGCAACACAACAACTCAGTCGCTCAAAGTATTGCTAAATGTTGGGCCTTTTATTGAAAGTATAGCCTAGTTTTACCTGTTGAAAAATGCTCTTTTTTTCATAAACACATAAGAATTGTGTTTTTGATGTTTGAGTCATGAAGCACAAAAGGCTTTTTGAAACATGCTTCATTTTTGTAGTTTTGTTAGATGATGATAGTACCGCAGAAATCGTCTACCCTACCTTTACCGTAAAAAATCTCTGCATCCATCTAAAAAGTTCTATGAACAAAGGCATATTAAAATGCAAATTAATCAGCTCTTCTACTTTCAGTGTAAGGTTCATTGCTTTCCATTTCCATTTTCCATTCATTAAAAAAATACAATTGAAATACTTTTAATGTCAAACGCTCATCTTGTCTTGCTCTCCCTGAACTCTGTGTATTCTTCCTCAAGACAGTTGACTAAAAACTCCAGTTGTATTTTCTCCCTCAACAAATCATTTCAAAATCATCCTACATAGCTGGAGAAGTACCGACCCAGTCTTTGCAAAGTGAACATGCAAAGAAGATCAAACACCCTTAACATAAAAGGTAAAACAGCAATTTTGAAGTTGAGGGGAAAAAAAAAATAAAAGGTTAAACAGCGATATAGGGCGATTTTGAATTTGAGGGAGAACATGAGATGGGAGTTTTTCGACATACCCTAACTGTCATGAACCGGAAAAAACAGTCCAGGCAGAGTAAGACAAGAAGAGCGTTTGACATTAAAAAGTATATTAATTGCATTATTTTTATGAAAATAACCGATCGTTACACTAGATAAGACCCTTCTTTCTTGGCTGCGAAAATCCCAAACTGCCTTTGGGATCGTTTGAAGCCGCATTTAAACTGCATTTTGGAAGTTCAAACTCGGGGCACCATATCAGTCCATTATATGGAGAAAAATGCTAAAATGTTTTCCTCAAAAAACATAATTTCTTTATGACTGTAGAAAGAAAGACATGAACATCTTGGATGACAAGGGGTTGAGTACTTTATATGTGAATCTTTGTTTTGAAAGTGGACTTCTCCTTTAAGATCCCACCCCTAAACTTAAAAGGTTAGTTCACCCAAAAATGAAAATTCTGTCATTTTCTTTTTTTTTTTTTTTGTATTGGTATTTGGTATGATTGTATAAATTCATATGAATTAGCCATCAGTTAAAAGGTAAAATAGTGAAATAGTTACGAATTGCCATGAAAGCGTGTTGAATATGTTACCTCTGTGTGAGTGCATGTGGGTTATCCCTGATCCCTTTTGCGCGTCATAATGCAGACAGAGGTTGAGAAAGACTCACATGGCCTGAGAGTATGGTCACATGGGTTTACCATGTGCAGCTACTGAGTATGTGTGTTTAGCTGAGTCTCTTTACCTTACACATCAACAACCGTCTGTATTATTGCAGTCAGTAGGTAAAAAGCTACTGTAGGTAAAACAATGATAACAGAAAGACACAGTTTGTGGATATTCTGTGAAATAGATTATAGACCTTTACAGTGCACTGCGTCATACGAATAAAGTAGATTTTTACATTTTCTTGAGTAAATGTTTTTGTGGCTTGCGGTTGCTAGTGTGTTTTGGTGGCTACCTACTTGTTTAAGTCAAAAGAGCCTGTCTTTAAGTCTCTACGACATTCCAGTTTCTATATATGGCCCAGATTCCTTTTGACAAGCCACATGACTTTAAGGCATCATTCATGTCTGCTGCAAAACAGTGTGGGGCGACTTATGCTTTGCACCACCAAAAATATAAGATTAATAATTAAATGTTAGAATAGTAATAGTTTAATGCTACTATAACATAATACAAATGCTGAAACCCAGTTAAACATTGAGTAAAAAGGGAATTTTTTTTTTGAGGAAGAACATGCTCTTAGAGGAAATAAGTCTGCGTGTTTCCTTTTCAGGGAAAAGGTGCTGGTCTTATAAGTTACCTCTGTTACTTCTGTGTGTGAGTGCATATAAATGCAAGGCGGATACGGTGGAAGGGAAAATAAACAACATAGGCGACTGTAAACAGCAACTGTCAAAGGGCTTTTCTCTAAGCACTGAGAGCTGGATGCTGTGATGTTGTCTTTCTTAAGGAGGTGTGTCCTCTAACTTACAAAACCTGTATTGATCAATCATACGGATATACTTTCATTCACTCTGAAATCCAGATCCTGTTGCAAGTGTACAGTTGAGGTCAGAAGTTTACATACACCTTGCAGAACCTGAAAAATGGTAATTGCTTTACCAAAATAAGAGGGATCATACATAATGTCATTTTTTATTTAGTATTGACCTGAATAAGATTTCATAAGATGTTTAAATATAGCTCACAAGAAAAAAATAATAGTTGAATTATTAAAAATGACGCTGTCCAAAAGTTTACATACACTTGATTCTTAATACTGTGATGTTACCTGAATGATTCACAGTGGTGTTTTTTTCATTTAGTGATAGTTGTTCATGAGTCCCTTGTTTGTCTTAAGCAGTTAAGCAGTGCGCTGTTCTTCAAAATAAACCTTCAGGTCCCACAATTTGTTTTTGGTTTGTCAGCATTTCTGTGTATTTGAACCCTTTCCAACAATGACTGTATGATTTAGAGATCCATCTTTTGACACTGAGGACAACTGAGGGACTCCAGAAGGAAAAACGATGTATTAAGAGCCAAGGGTTGAAAACTTTTGAACAGAATGAAAATGTTGAGAATATGTAAGACCCTAAAGGATTTTTAAGAACAGTGGGCAGTTTAACTGTTCAGTTTAACTGATCCCTCTTATTTTGGTAAAAAAATTAACATTTTTGTTCTGCAATGTGTGCGTAATCTTTTGACTTTAACTGTATGTGTGTTCATGTGTGTATTTTTGCATGTGTGTATTGTATTATCATTTTGTATTGTATTAAATCAATTAGAAAGATGAAAGTTGAACACACCCCTCTATAATTAACTGCATGATTTTAGATATTATTCATGATCTGTGGTCTGGGCTGAGTTACCTGCTAGCAAGCTCTATTATTACAGCACTTAATACTGTTTTGCTCAACATGTCTCCTTGCACCATAAATGTAAAGGTTAAATATAAATGTTCTTTACTGAAATCTATATTGTTCTATATAATAAAACAAACAAACAAACAAACAAAAAAGGTTAGTTAGATTATTAAAATGTTCTTTACACTGAGAAAAAAAAAAGGTTCTTTGGGGAAATGCTTCTTCTATGGCATAGATGTAAAACCCCACTTTTCGAACTTTATTTTTAAGAGCATAGGGTAATTATGAACTTTTGTCTGTGTGTGTGTGTGTGGGAGCACTCGTAAGAGAAGCCTGAAGTGAAGGGATCCATTCAGAAGTAATCCCAAGTCAAGTACCCTTCATCTCAATGAGGTCAAATAAGTGTATGTTGTGCTAGAGGAGCCACAAAGTGTGTATCACATTTAATAGTCTGTCCTTGTGTTACACTCATCCACTCCGCAAGCGAGCGAAACTAGACGACTCCCATTATAATCAACAAATCTTGATTTGATTTGAATCTTGACAGGTAGGCATGAAATTCTAATAAATGCAAAAAATGGTGAAATCCTTAAATGAAACAGTGATTAGCTACAGTACCTCAGACATACACATTCACTGATTTAAATCTTAACCTAAAATCTTATTTTTATTTTTTAAATAAAATTCTGTTGAAGCAAATGTGCCAACAACCCAGCTTGATTTAGAAGAAAAGAATGAAAGAGTGAAAAACAAGACGGGCCCGAAACAGAACCCTAAGGAACGTCCTGTGTGACCATGATGCTGAAACATGTACCTCAGGGGCGAGCGAGTGTGGCCTCTGTATGGAGCTCATTGTTCGTAATCCGGTCATGAGAGCCGCCAGATCACATGAAGCAGTAGGATTCTCACACAGACACCGGCACACACACACGCACCACTAAACAGTGTTTCCAGACTCTCTGGTACACCATTGTTGCTGAAAAATATTTTTTACCCAAATGCAGATGCACATGCAGATGACCAATATGAATATACATTTAAAATCTTTTCAGAGTATAATCTTAAACCATTATTATATCACATCTATACATGTTTTAAAATCTGATTAAAATTATGTATTAGTATTAACAATATACTAGTATCAATACCGGGCAAGCTACTCAAAAATGTAGCTTGATAAATTATGCATTACGGCTAGTTATGCTGCAGGCTAAATAGCAAAAGTATACAGTAGATTGTTACATTTAAGATACCTGCCTAGATACAAATATCATACTACTTTGATATATTTACAATATAAAATGTGTACCAAATTCATGTAACCCTGTCCAAAAAAATTCTTGTTTCATGGCAATATATTTAAATATTCTGTCTTATACAAGACTCTTTATGGTCTCTGAATTCCAAAGTATAATGTTATTGTTGTACAGGGAAACCACACCAAATGATTTAGGGCATAAGCAATGTTAAAGGAGAAGTCCACTTCCAGAACAAAAATTTACAGATAATGTACTCACCCCCTTGTCATCCAAGATGTTCATGTCTTTCTTTCTTCAGTCGTAAAGAAATTATGTTTTTTGGGGAAAACATTTCAGAATTTTTTTTAATACAATGGACTTCTATGGTGCTCCGAGTTTGAACTTCCAAAATGGAGTTTAAATGCAGCTTCAAATGATCCCAAATGCAAAAAGTATATAAATTCTATTATTTTGATGAAAATAACCGATCGTTTTGCTTTCTTGGCTGGAATCGTTTACATCCGTATTTGGGATCGTTTGAAGCCGCATTTAAGCTGCATTTTGGAAGTTCAAACTGAGGGCACCATAGCAGCCCATTATATGGAGAAAAATGCTGAAATGTTTTCCTCAAAAAACATAATTTCTTTACGACTGAAGAAAGAAAGATGTGAACATCTTGGATGACGGGGGGTGAGTACATTATCTGTAAATTTTTGTTCTGGAAGTTGACTTCTTCTTTTATTTTGAAAAATGTGAAGATAATTTAGCCTGTACAGAAAAAGTTCAAAAGTGTGATTCACTGGCAAATCACTCATGACTGTCATTCAAGACAGCTAAAAGAAAACACAACCTGATTGGTTAAAAATCATCAGGAAAGTATAACCCTGCTACTTAAAGGAGAAGTTCACTTCCAGAACAAAAATGTACAGAAAATTTACTCAACCCTTTTGTCATCCAAGTTTTTCACATCTTTCTTTCTTCAGTCGTAAAGAAATTATGTTTCTCGACAAAAAAAAAAAAAAAAACATTTCAGGAAATTTCATCTCCATATAGTGGACTTCTATGGTGCCCCCAAGTTTGAACTTCCAAAATGCAGTTTAAATGCAACTTTAAAGGGCTTTAAATGATCCCAGATGAGGAAGAAGGGTCTTATCTAGTCTTTTTCAAAACAAATTGACAATTTATATACTTTTATCCTCAAATGCTCATCTTGTGTCATCTCTTGCATGCGTAGTCTGTGTAATCCAGGTCAATACAGTTAGGGTATGTGGAAAATCTCCCAACTCGTTTTCTTCTTCAACTTCAAAATCATCCTACTTCACTGTTCTCTTTTTGCAAAGAGCATTTGATTTTCTTTGCATGTTTACTTTGTAAACACTGGGTCGGTACTTCTGCAGCGATGTAGGACAATTTTGAAGTTTTAGGATTAGGGAAGAAAATGTGATGGGGGTTTTCCGACATACCCTAACTGTTCATGCAGACATAGACAAGACGAGCGTTTGAGGTTAAAAAGTATATAAATTGTCAATTTGTTTAGAAAATGACTGATCGTTTTGCTAGATAAGACCCTTCTTCCTCAGCTGGGATCATTTAGAGCTCTTTGAAGCTGCATTTAAACTACATTTTGGAAGTTCAAACTTGGGGGCACCATTGAAGTCCACTATATGGAGATCATTCCTAAAATGTTTTACTCAAGAAACATCATTTCTTATTGATTGAAGAAACAAAGACATGAACATCTTGGATGACAAGGGGGTGAGTATATAATCTGTAAATTTTTGTTCTGGAAGTGAACTTTTCCTTTAAAGGGATCATGACATGGATTTTTTAATTATTATTATTTTAATACGTTCCCTGAAGTTTACTTATAATGTTAATACATTTTTTGCACACAAAACAAATAAATATGTAGAAAAAAAATATTTTCAACCCTCATTCTGAGCCTCTGCTAAAAACTACCTGTTTTAAGGGGCGTGTCCTTCAAGGCTTCTCAGTAATTTGCCACTGTTATGATTGGCTAACGTCATTGCATACCAAACAGTATTAACGTCCCCTCACTACTGCATGTGAGAGTTTTAACAACATGATCAAAATAAAACTGTCATTTCCAGACAAAGCATTATGAAACCATTTACTTACCAT
Organism: Labeo rohita; assembly: GCF_022985175.1. NCBI lineage: Eukaryota > Metazoa > Chordata > Actinopteri > Cypriniformes > Cyprinidae > Labeo > Labeo rohita. The sequence goes on along the minus strand of NC_066889.1, from coordinate 4,474,685 downwards.
TTGTAATGCAGCTGCAGTCAGATCTACCGCTTCATCTTTCAACAAATGTTTCTTTGTGAACTCTCCATGACATTGCGCATCGTTTACAAAACAACATTACGAATTCCGAGCAATCCTCTGACACGATCCAGGGTGGCATTAAAAATTAAACGATCCACTTGTTCCTTACGCTGGGATCCTTCTGATATTTGTACAAAGATGTGAATGAGCTGTTTAAACCAAACGCGTCAAAGCAAACGTTTTTTCACTCCATTTGTCCAACTGATGACAGACTCAAGCGCGTAGACTGTCAGAAAGCGAATGAGCATCTGTAGACTGTATCAACTGTAGACGATAGCGGTGATTGTAATTTCTATTTGCTTTTGACGCAACTCCATTAAGCGACTAAACGCCAGTGGGCGGGGCCTATGGTAAAAAAGATGATTATTCATCAATGCCTTGCTCTGGAGGCGGTGTTTATGCAAACAACTGCGCCCGGGTGATGTCACCCTGCCACCTCGGATCCAAACGAGCCGTTTTTGGAGTTTGATTAAATAAATGCTTTGTTTACAACGAGGAGGTTTTAAGACCTCTTGACCCCGTTAATGCACCTACAGTACCATAGGTTTGTGGCAACGTCTTTTGCATGCTTATGCACGCCTCACATTCTTTGCAGAAAATGAAAAAAAAAAAAAAAATATATTTTTCATGTTCATCAGAGGAACATTATGCAGAATAATAATGTTGTGGTATTACCACAAAAAACAATTGCCTGCACCGAACCTTCTCACATCCGACTCAGCACAGGTCACTAGAAAGGCTCTGTCTCTTTTCCTTCATCCTCCCCCACTGCCAGATGTGACCTATCACATGCCCCATCTGCTCAGAAAATCTGCATCATCGCTGCCATCTCTAGAACACAATCCAGGATACTGCTCTCTGAAGACACACACTTCAGAGAATACAGACACACACGCCCACCAAAGCCAAGACGTTTAGAGGTAGTCTGATCTGCATATGTTTAACAGACCTCTTTGAATTATAATGCATCCATTTTAGGACTTATTTATTTGATTTATCCATTAATCAGCAATGGGATATTCCACACTGTACCCAAACACTCTGCATATACATTTTACACAAACATACTATGAAGATTATAATTTAAATTGATGATAATGATAAATGATAAAGGGCCACTCTTTATTTTTCATTAATATGTTGTTGTACGTATAAAATATTTTTATATGAAACTACATTTTTTTGTGTTGAACAGCAAATACTGTTTTGATCAAAATGACTGTGCTACATTTCTTTTGCGCTCTGTTAGTTTGACATGCATGTGTACGCTCAATTAAGTTTTTGATGTTTGACTATTTAATTACTCACTTGAAATAAGGACATGCTGTGGAAATGAAAATTCATTCAAATAACATGTAAGTAAATGTATGTGTGCTACCACAAGAATGTAAGTTTACATGCTTTAGAAATCAGACTACCATTATAGTCAACTGTTGTAATGTAAACCACAAGCCTTACTTTACTCATAAATTAATATAACGCTATCTAAAAACCTTTTGGACATTCCTGAGGGAGTCCATGGTGAATTAGCCTTCCGGGTTCACTGACAAATTGACATCGTGACTGAAAAGCATTATAGAAATGCTCTTGTATTAGCTATAACTACATTTGGTGCTGTAGTTATTAATGTGGTCATTAGATACGATCATGAATCCAACCATTAGTTGTTCCATACTCAGAGTTGACGTCATATTTTCAATGGGACAGTGCGTACCTTGATGTTGTTCATTAATTTATATTTTGGCAGATGCGTTTAGTTGACTTACAGTACAGTGCATTCAAGCTAAACATTCTGGGAACTGAACCCGTGACCTGTGTTGTTAGTGCCAAGCTTTGCCATTTGATCTGTGGGGAACTTGGTGCAGCCGACAAAACATTAAAAATACATTTACACTTTTTCCAATTGAGAACAACCCTTTACTTGCAGTATGTGTTGGCTGAACCTATCACAGATCATTTTTGGTTGCATTAAGTAAAATCTCGTTAAGTAAATCATTAAGGAAAATTTGCCATCCAAATCTCAATAGAAGATACAACAGCCCTCGGTTTTTAAATGGAATGTCACATAAGAAGCGTATTGATGTTTTGTCTTTCTGCCTACATCTCGCTTACCCCGAAGCCTGTATGCTGGCTGCCATGCCACCGTTCACTGTTGCCATGGCAAGCAAATGGGGACGACACTCGAGCACACTCCCAATGATCTGACCTTGTGAGCGAGCATCCAGCTGTGGAACAGTGTTTCTAAATGTGACGCCATTGGATGATGAATCACATCGAGGTCATCGCCATAAATACGCCCCCTCCTACCAGGTTGCCTTTGTAATTATTGCTTTAGTAGTAACCTTAAGCACATCTAATGCATTATTGATGCATCAGAACGAAGGAAGTATGAACAATGGGTCAATGATGTGTAAGAGTGTCCTGGATATAAAGGGGGGGGTATTAGCCATGTTGGTTTCATATGGTAAGATTTTTTTAAGAAAAAAAAAGCTCTAAAAATGGCATATAAATGTATCATTAATTTGTAATTTTTTCATCAGTTTTTTTGGGAGTCGCACCACATGACACTTTACAACCTGAAATAACCTTGCCTTGTCATCCAGTAGATTTAATTTCCTGTTTTCTTTTAATGAAGCTCATTTTTTAATTATAAAATAGACGACTGAGGTGTTGTGTTGCTGGATGTAATAATGAACATAGTGGTCGTCATTTACTCCCGACATCTGAGCCGCTGAAGATGCAGTGGATTATATCGGTCTATGTTTGCGCAAATCATTCGTGATCCAGCTTCACTTACAGCAGAAGTGCGTATAAGGTTTTTTTTTTACGAATCTTTCCTCATAACGTGGTAGTTGGGAAGTTTAGCAGCTAAACATGGCTAAATGTGGCTAAAGTAAACAGGCTCATCACTCCACAGAGAGCAGAGAGGGGCGGGGTGAGCAGAGCTCATTTGCATTTAAAGAAACAACCCCTTAGAATGAGATGATTTTAGCAGAGCTCATTTTGACAAGGTAAAAAGGGTGTTGTTTTACACAACCACTGAGAATTTTTAACCAAAGTATATTATAGACTTTTCATTAAGACCCTAAAGAATCATATCAACTTGTGGAAAATGGGCATCCGATGACCCCTTTAAAAAAAAGTCCTCCTCGTGAGGTAATGTTCCCATTATCTTGACATATTACCCCAACAGGGATAGTTTCCAGAGATAAAACTGGCCTGGTGTTGAGGACGACTTGTTTGTAAACTGGGTTTCGAGAGTTATAGGTGTCTGAATTCTGTAGTTCTGTTATATTAGGAAAAATGTTCAGGGTCTATTGGGATCTAAAACTTTGAAACATCGCATTCAGTAAAGAGAAGTTATGAATGTGTAAGATGTGAAGAGTTCTCAGGGTTTCTAGGACAGAATTGGGGACAGGGCTTTAAGGATGATTACTTTTGCAGGAAGTGGCTATAGGGCCTTAACACTGTTCCTGTTGGATGGCTATTTAGGGCAGGCCCCCATGGTGCATCTTGGGTGATGACTTTCCCCTGGTGTGGCAGGAGCAGTCCATTTTCACAGAACATACATTTACAATTCTTGTCTGAGGCACCAGTGATTTCAAAAGTATTGACTGTGATAGAGTGCTGGAGCAATTTTCCACAAGTATAGACCAATTTACAGTCCTCAACTTGGCAAACATCACAGTACAAGTGAGAAAAAACCCACGCTATTCCATAAGACACTCCATAACATCTTCAGCATACTAGCATTGGGCTTACATTTAGCATGCTATGCTAGCACCATTATAGTTGCAGCCAAAATTGCATACTGTTCAGTAAGTGCTTACTTTGCGAGAAAGTATGTTCTATATAATTCAAATATGAAATTTGCACATAGCTTCGCCATTATGTTACTGTCACATGACTTACCAGCGTCAGTTGCTTCGCCTCACCGTCATTCACAAATCCTCACCGTGGCCTAATTGGATAATAAAGTGTCCATCAGAAGCACACTTCAGAATCCCAAAGTAGTAGGTAGTAGTGGGTCATCCAAATACTAAGAAATTGGACATACTACGCGTCCTTTTTTGTCTAAATGGTTCCATAAAGAATCTTTAACACCTGAAGAACCTTTCTGTTTCACAAAAGGTTCTTTGTTCTTCAGAATATAAAAAGGTAAGAAAGGTAAGAAAGAGATGGTTCTTTAAAGAACTCTTGACTGAATGTTTTTTTGTGGAACCAAAAATGGTACTTTTATGGCATTGCTGTGAAGAACTGTGTATACTGTTTTCACCTACTATATAAAAAAAGTAGGCATATTCATGCACTGGTTATGTGAACAAGGATAATCATCGTCAAGTTTTTCTTGACATGCTTTGTATACTGATATCCCCCATTAAAAAATGAATCTTAAAATATTTTAAAGGGGTTTGCTGGTTTCACTGCTATACCAAGTGGATTACACTGGTCTGTTTTTAGGGTTTCAGCTGGGTTTTGGGCATTGAATTCCAGATTGGTCATGCTGGGAGATGAGCCAAGTCAGGCAAACTTAGGCTGGTTTTTCAGCATGCGTTTGAAATGGCTTGATGTTACTGTTGTTACTTTTGAAAGTATGTTCACAGAAAAGAGCAGAGCCTATATTTTAATAATGGATAGCTAGTCTTTGGTGATTTTAGAGGGGTTTTGAGAACATTTCAGCTGGTCAGGCTGGTAAACCAAATGGCCTGCAGACCAGCAAACATCCTTAGGCTGGTTTAAGGTGTTCTTTTTATTTCACCAGGGAAGATACTCCTCTTAAAATCAAAACTATATCATAACTAGCACTCTTGTTTCTTGCTAACAGCCTCCGCAATCACATTTGCACTGAGATTAGAACACTAGTTGACTCTTTAGAAACTCTTTTATGACCTGATATAGCACTTGCTCAGTTTTGGCACTGTTTGCCATTGTGTTCTTGGAGTTTTTCTTGGCGCTGAAGCACCACATTAGCACTTCACTTGTATTTTTATCTACCTGTTTTGGTAATTGCCACTTACACAATATGTGCAAAGTCGCTTTGGTTAAAAAGCATCTGCTAAGAGCATAAATGACTTATGCAAGTCTTTGAGCCAAACATTTTAGTGACAATGACACACTTAACAGAACATTTGTTTGACCATTTTTAGTGCCGTTATCATGAAATTATTTGGATTTAGATATCATGAACATTACGCCTTTTCCAAGCACCATTGTACAGAGCTCAACGCAACATGTTTTTGTGGATGTGGCATTGAGCAGCATTAGCCATGTTAGCATAACATATGAGAACAATGCGGAGGCCTTATTTCACCGTAGCTGGACTGGCGGTGTGCTGGTTTGCTGCTGCTTTGAGCACAGGAGCTGAACTAATTACCCTCTGTCAGGAATTTGATTACGGTGCATTTGCCGGGCATCCGTTTGACGTGATAAGAGCCGTACTTGGAAAAAGCCAGTAACCCTTGGTAACGCAAGCCTTTTGTCATAGAAATGGATCCCTGTAGCTCACATTTCTCCTCATCCATTTTCTTCTGTGTGATGTCAATGAGGCTAGTTATATAATGCATGAAAGGTCAAAGGATATAGATTATGTTTAAAATAACATATTTCAGGATGTACCTGAAAATGATTCACAAAATGATGCACATCCTGGCTTTTGTAACTTAATGTTAATCATCTGTTTGGTGATTCATAATGATTTCATTCACAGAACGCAACTGGGTCATTCTCGTCTCACTTAATACGTCTGTATTTCTATAACATGTATACCAGACTTTCAGAAATAAGCTCTTGTCAAGTTCTAGTACTTAAAGGACATATCATGAAAATCTGACTTTTTCCGTGTTTAACTGCTATAAATGGGTCCCCAGTGCATCCACCAACCCAGAAAACATGAAAGGACAACTCAGCAACTTTGTTTTGGTAAGCCTTTTTCTGCAAGCATGTGAAAAAATTAGCTGCTCAGATTTTGCTTGCCCCGTGGATTAATCTGCACGTTTCCACCCATGGGCCTCCATTCTGTTTTTGCAAGTGACAACGGTGTAGCAGTTCTAACATCCTGGCAAATGTTCGAGCAAAGCATGCTAAGTGTTCTGTCGTTGGCTGCACAGACGAACACAGAACACTATTTAGAGTCCCAGCCTTAGAGGAGACAATAGAGCAGTGGATTTATTGATTTATTTACTGTATGTTACGCTGCTGCCACACAGATCTAATATAAACATGCGATTTCTTTCCCAGCTGTTTACCTTCACAGGCATAGTGTTTTTGCAACTCCTGTGTGTTTTTAACATAAGCTTGTGTGTATTTGACAGCTATAATGCAATAAGACATGAAAGAGAACTTTCTGTGTAACAGCCACTTTCTGTGTGCGTACATGCTTCGGATGTATGCGCTCAGAAAACCCTATATCAGAAGTTTAAACTGATATGCTTTAAAACACATTATTTCAGGGCGATAGATATGATAATCAAAACCAAACAGATTTTTTTTTTTTTGGAATATCTGACATACCAGCTGTAAAGGGACAGCCCTATTCTGTAAAAGGGGGCGGGGAGCAGCAGCTCATTTGCATTTAAAGAGCCATGCACAGAAACAGTGTGTTTCTGCTTCCACTCAAAATAGGCATTTTCAAAATTATGTAATAAATGATTTGTGAGGTATTTTGAGATGAAACTTCACAGTCACATTCTGGAGACACTTGAGACTTACATTAGGTATTGTAAAAGGGGGGCATAATAGGTCACCTTTAAACTTGATAATTTACACAATGGATATAAATAAAAGGCAGGGTTAGCCAAGTTAAACTGTTATTTTTTAACAATCTGTTGCAACTTTGATATTATCACACTGATTAATGTAATTTTATTAAACAGAATGAAATGATTTAGAATCAAACAAACCCACTAATACCACAAAACATCACAGACTTCGTAAATCCCACTGGTGATGGTTACTGATATATTGGATTTTGAATTTTAAAGGGGTGCTGTTATGCTTTTTCACTTTTTGAACTAGTCAGTGTGTGGTGTGTATCTTTGGGCATAAAAAAGATCTACAAAGTTACAAATCTCAAAGTCCACTCCAAAAGGAGCTATTTTGTTTTTTTAAAAAATCCCTTTTTTAAGAACTACAACGAACAACTCCTTTGGACTAAAACGTTTGTTTTCCACATGCAATGATGTCACAACACGGTCCATTAGAATATCATTAAATTAAATCCCGCCTACGGAAATTTAAATTGTTCGGTGGTGGGTGGGCAGCGCGGCAGGTATAAACACAAGCATTGACTTGAGTGGCCACTTCAGAGCAGTAACGTGGTGCAGACGTGTGCAGTACAGGTTGTCGAAACACATGCTGAAGCCACGATCTACTCCGCTTGCCGCGTCGGAGCCGCAATGCGCTGCAGGCGTGTGCAGTGTGTGATAAGACATTTATTCATCATACAGTGTAGATAGCTTCACTTATAATGCGAGTGTTTTTTAAAATGCATAAACTTGCACTAGAATAGGCTAGGCTGATCAGTGATGATGTTCTTTGATAATGTTAGGCTGCTTTTAGCCTTATGCTGGAGCTGGTTTCGGGCAATGAAACTAAGTATGTAAATATTTTAATACATTAGCACGATAATATCATGTATCGGTGATCTCGCAGGCTGACGATAGGACCCAACACTACTGTAGTATATTATTTACTCACCCTCCATACATCCTACGTGTATATGACTTCTTTCTTTCAGACAAATTCAATCGAAGTTATATTAAAATTTATCCTGGCACTCCCAAGCTATAGAATGGCATAGAAGGGTGATTCTCCTCATCAGTCCAAAACAAGTCCAATAATATACATCCATCCATAATAAAAAGTGCCTCACACAACTCCGGGGGGGTTAATAAAGGCCTCCTGTAGCGAATCAATGCATTTTTGTAAGAAAAATATCCATATTTAAAATGTAAGAATCACATTAATCTAGCTTGCGCTAACAGTTGTACACGGAACTTGTTTCTTTGACAAGGGTCAAAAAACACCGTCCAAGCTGTTCGCCAATCACAACGCATTGGGACAGCTAACCAATCACAACACATTTCGTTTTTCGGAAGGCGGGCCTTCATTAAACCCTGAACTAATCGAGTCATGTGTGCCAGGCTGGGAGAAATGTATTGTAATAATGTAAATTATGTTACAATAATGCGTTTTTTTTGAACCACCAAGCATGAAAACATGTTCTAGCATACCCCCAAAACAAAATCAAGACTTTGTAAAAGAGCATAATAGGACCCCTTTAAAATGTTGTCTACCTTTTTCTTCCCATAAGAGTGGATGCAGCCATTTGTAAATTTAATGGGTCTCGTTTTGCTGCATAATATTGCAAATTGGTGTGTCTTACCATATTATTTGAATGTATTATCTTAATTATGAACACACTGGTTTGTAGTGCAAACAGTTTTACTGTTTACTGCACGTTGTTATTCTTTTCATTGTTTCCCTATAGCAGATAATGAACCAGAAGTCTCACCCATAGGTTTACTTCTGCGTTAAAGAAAAAGGTGGATACTGCAGGGGTGTTGAATGCTTGATTCTGATTGGTTGACGAACGTTCTAAAGTGTGCAATTATTTTAAGGCAAATGCACGGCTAAAGTAGTTTCAAGCAAGTGCTGTGTCACTTCGCCAAATGATTTTTGGTTGTGTCCGAAACCTTAGGCTGCTGACTTCTTGTTATCAGGCAATCACTTTGCAGGTGGTGTTTGCACACAAAGGCACCTCACAAAATGATTTCAGACAGGCTTCCGAGGCAGCAAAATGGTTTAATGGTCTACAGCAAAATAGAAATCTAAGCAAATATTTAATTACTATAAAACTGAGTTCTTGCTAAGGGTAAAATCAAAAGTGGAAGAAGTTGGTCAGAAACATACATTTGCACACAAACTGACCAGAAGCAACTTCAGATGCCATCTTTATTTTTTAGCTTAACTGTCACGGAATAGAATGCACAGGATTGTGGGATGTCAAAGGCAGTGAAGGTTACATCTATGTTGCCTTTAAAAATCAATCAGATGAAGGTATCTCAGGAGAGAGTAAGTGAAGCTGACATTGGATTTGGGTGTGCCTTGATGCCTTTCTTGGAATTCATCAGTTATTTCTTAATGTACTGAAAATATAAAAATGAATACAATACTAAACATACAATTCTGGCAGTAGGAAAAAAGGTAACAATCTCTATGTCTGTGACATAGCGCTGGCAAAATACTCCTTTCTACAAGGATGCAATGGCTACATATACCATAATTATCTAGATTACGTTGAGTCACTGAATCGTTCATCCACAACCAGTCCAACTGCCCTTATTTTGGATCAGCGTCGTGTCTGTCTGCAGATGGCCCAGGGGACGAGCCTGTGTGTTCATGCTGTGGCTCTGTGTGTCTGCCCCGCTGAATGCATCAGTGCCTCTAACTGTGACACTCTCGCTCTGTTCTGCACGCAGCCGAGTGAACGTTGCCCACGTAGCCCCGGCAGCCGCCGCATGCCACCCCACACAAGGACAGCGGACCTTCACACCGCGCATCACTGCATCCCACGCCTCACTCCCACTGCAGCCCAGGAGACAACACGCTTAACCAACACAGCAATTTGTCACTAGATAGTTGTCCTCTTATTTTGAATGGAATGCACTTGCATATTAATAAAAATGATTCAGAGAAGCTACATTTTAAGCATGCTAATGAAAGGATTCTTTATGAGACAATGTATGGCCATTGTAATGTGGAAATGTCACTGCACTGCACTGGTGCTCTACTGTAGGTAGTAATGTATTCCGGTAATTAATGTTTAAAACAAGAAGATTTAATTTAATGAAAATTATGTAAATAAATAAATAAATATAAGATCTTACACCTATACCTTATCTAAATATGTAAAATGTTTAGTACATACATTACCAGTCAGTTTCTGAACAGTAAAGTTCTATGTTTTAAAGAAGTGTCTTCTGCTCACCAAGCCTGCATTTATTTGAAGTACAGAAGAACAGTAACATTTTTAAAATATTTTCACTATTTAAAATAACTGTAACTTTGAATATATTTTAAAATGCAAATTGTTCCTGTGACTTCAAAGCTGAATTTTACTGCAGTCACATCTTTCAAAAAATATTATAATATTTATTATTATTATTATTATTATTATTATTATTATTATCATTAAGTTGAAAACAGCTAAGTAGATTTTTTCAGGTTTCTTTGATGAATAGAAAGTTCAGAAAAAAAAAAATCTTTTGTAACACTGTAAATGTCTTTATCATCACTTTTGATCAATTTAAAGCATCCTTGCTAAATAAAAGTATTAATTTCTATAATTTAATTTCTATAATTATTTTTCTAAAAAAAAAAAAAAATCTACAAAAGCTTTTATTTCAGATAAATCTCCTCAACAAAACAAAATGTACTCAACTGTTTTAAATATTGATAATAACGATAATACAAAATGTCACTTGAACAGCATGTTATAATGATTTCTGAAGGATCATGTGACACTGAAGACTGGAGTAATGATGCTGAAAATTTAGTTTTAATCACAGGAATAATTACATTTTTAAAAAAAATTCAAATAGATATTTAAATAGTAAAAATATTTCAAAATTTTACTGTTTTTGCTATACTTTGGATCAAATAAATGCAGGCTTGGTGAGCAGAAGGGAATTCTTTAAAAATAATATAAAAATTAAAAATATATTATTAATATGTATTGTATAATGACCACATAAACATTTATTTATTTATTTATTTAGCCAATATTGCTGTTATGGGGAACTTGACAAGGAAATTACTGTAAATAAATAGAGCAATGATATAAAGAAGGGAAAACCTGTTCTCAAATACTTAAATACAAATAACTATAAAATATATAGTGCAAGAATATTCAGTCTATTTAACAATCAGCACAGAGAATTATTGGGTCTGTTCACAGATTTCAATAAATGACACCAAATGAAGCTTAGTTGTTTCTCTTAGCATGCTTGACAAGCATAGCCCAACGGTATAGATCAGCCAGTCTAATGACACGTGGTTATATGTATTAATTTGATTGGACCACGTGTTGGTCTGTTGATGATGGCCTCTCAATGACCCATTCAGGACAGCTCCCACATGGGGGAGTCTTGAAACACTGCACCACTGAGCTTCCAGGGAGCTTTTTCAGGAGCAGGGAGTGGGCATGAAAGCTGGGGGAAGGGAAAATCCACTGAAATCCAGAGTTAAGTGAGAAGAGGACTGGGATAGACAGTGCACTTTACTAGGATAGTGTGTGTGTGTGTGTGTGTGTGTGTGTGTGTGTTCTGCAGAAAGGGAGGTGAAAATGTGTAAATGTTTGATGGGAGTGCAGATTGCTGCTCTGATATATGGCATCACACCATCTGTCTCTAGCCGGGGCCTACAAATTGTAGAGAGAAAAATTGTGTGTAAGGTGGAATGAGAATAGCACTAAAAACACATCACTTATTTTACTGTGTGGAAATTTATTAAAGCACAGAATATTTTAGTAGTCATGTTTTTAGTGTTGCACTAATGCCTATTCTCCCAGCCTTTTTTTATTCTAATAATTGTGCCTCTATCTGGAATACATTTACATCTAGAAACAGAAAAGAAAGTGCATTAACAAAAATGTATTCAAAACCATTTTTCGGTATCATGTTTTTCAATGGTAATACCTTTTTTTTTTTTTGGTAACATTGTAAAAGTCTTTGCTTGTGCTTTTAATCAATTTAATGTGTCCTTGCTAAAAAAAAAAAAAATAGAAATTACTTTCACAAAATAAAATCTAACTGACTCCAAACTTAACAGTAGTGTATATGTGACCCTGAACCAAAAAACAAAATGGTCAAAATGGTCAAAATTCTTAAATTGAGATTTATACATTATCTGAAAGCTGAACAATAAGCTTTACATTGATGTATAGTTTGTTAGGATGTGACAAAGTTTGGAATCTGAGGTTGCAAAAAAAAAAAAAAAATCTAAATATTGAGAAAATAGCCTTTAAATGTGTCCAAATTAAGTTCTTATCAATGCATATTACTAATAAAAAATTAGGCTATTGCTACAAATATACCCATGCTACCCATCACTGGTTTTGTGGTCAAGGGTCACATATGTGGTCCATGGTGCTATAACATAATAATTCCTAATTCTGCATAATGTATTTTTCATATCCCCACTGCAATTTATTGATTACAGAGTGTGACCTTTTCATTGTTATCAGGGCTTGGGTAAAGAGATTGATTTTCCACCCGGCAATGTTCATAGGCCTCAGTTCACAGAGTTCACAATAAGGACGGGCCGATGGTTAGCTGGATTAGCTAAGATATGGGACATGGGTCATGAATCAGCTTTAGTAGTACATTCACTGCAATAATATGTCTGTGAAGACTAGCATGCTCAAAGATCTCTTCCCATCCTTCTCAACAAGACTCACATTTGGAGGCTTTTCCATGAAAATGGATTTTTGCATTGCTGCCTTGTTGGACATTTTTGTGTTTGTTTACATGAGAAATAAAGAGATTTATATCTTCAAAATAAATAGCCTGCTGCTGTGGGATTTGAGCGATTTTTATGGTCTAGTTTTTGCTTTTTCTCGCTCTACTTTTTGCAAGATGGTCCTCACTGCAGAACACAAGATCCATGGGGCGAGGTTGGATCCAGATCCAGCTCCTCCCACCTTACATATCCCTAAACCTATCCGTCTCCACCCCCAATCCCTAAACCCACCCATCCCCACCCCTAAACCTACCCATCTCCACCTCCTAGATGTGGATTGAACCTTACCCCCTTGGATCTTGTGTTCTGCAGTGAGGGGCTACTGCTTTTTGCAGGGACTTTTTTGGGGGGCCAAAGAAACAACACTAAAATCAGTTAAGACAGAGGCTTCCAGAATTTTCAATCAAATCAATTGGAGGTTTGGGGGGGAGGGGGTGGGGGTGGGGGTGGGGTTTAACTATATATGTAGTGCCTTCAAACCCCTTCATTTTTTTTCCACATTTTGTTATGTTGCTGCCTTATGTTAAACTGCTTTAAATGACTTTTCCCCCACATCAGTCTGCACTCGATATACCATGATGACAAAGCAAAAACAGAATTGTCAAAATAAAACACTGAAATAAGTACATTGCATATGTATTCATACCCTTAAAGGAGTAGTTCACTTCCAGAACAAAAATTTACAGATAATGTACTCATCCCCAAGATCTTCATGTCTTTTTTCTTTAGTTGTAAAGGTATGTTTTTTGCGGAAAACATTTCTGTATTCCTCTCCATATAATGGACTTCTATGGTGCTCCTGAGTTTGAACTTCCACAGTGCAGTTTAAATTCTGCTTCAAATGGCTCTATATGGTCCCAGTTAAGGAAGAAGGGTCTTATCTTGCGTATCGATCGGTTATTTTCTAAAAAAACTACAGTTTATATACTTTTTAACCTCAAACGCTCATCTTGTCTAGCTCTGCATGAACTCTACATGTATTCCGGTTCAAGACAGTTATCGTATGTCGAGAAACTCCCATCTCATTTTCTCCTCCAACTTCAAAATCGTCCTACATTGCTGCAGAAGTACCGACCCAGTGTTTACAAAGTGAACATGCAAAGAAGGTTAAACGCCCTTTAAAAAGGTAGAACAGTGACGTAAGACAATAGTATACACATAGTTTACGCAGAGCTAGACAAGATGAGGTTAAAAAGTATATAAACTGTAAATTGTTTTTAGAATATAGCCAATTGTTTCACTAGATAAGACTCTTCTTCCTCAGCTGGGATCATTTAAAGCCTTTTGAAGCTGCATTTAAACTACATTTTGGAAGTTCAAATACGGGGCACCATATCAGTCCATTATATAGAGAGAAATCCTGAAATGTTTTCCTCAGAAAACATAATTTCTTTACGACTAAATAAAGAAAGACATGAACATAATGGATGACAAGGGGGTGAGTATATTATTTGTGCATTTTTGTTCTGGAAGTGAACTAAACCTTTAACTCAGTACTTAACTGAAGCACTTTTACAGACTCAATCTTTTTGGGTATGGTGTGACAGGCTTTGCACATCAGCATTTGGCAATTCTCTGCCATTCTTCTCCTCATCTCTCAAGCTCTGTCAGGTTGGATGGGGGCAGACACACATTTTCAGGTTTCTCCAGAAATTGATTGGATTCAAGCCAAGGCTGTGGCTGGGCCACTCAAGGACATTCACAGAGTTGTCTATAAGCCACTCTTGCTGTGTCCTTAGGGTCATTGTCCTTTTGGAAGGTGAACCATCTGCCCAGTCTGAGTTTCTGAATGCTCTGGACTGGGTTTTCATTAAGGCTATCTCAATAATTTGGTGCATTGAGGTTTCCGTCTACTCTGACGAGTCCCTCAGTCCCTGCCGCTGAAAAACAGCCCCACAGCATGAGGCTGCTATCACCACACTTTACTTTTGGGATGGTACTCTGCAGGTAAGGAGCAGTGTTTGGTTTCCTTCAAACATGCTTGGAATTTTTTTCCATATAATGGACTGATATGGTGCCCAGATTTAGAACTTCCGAAATGTAGTTTAAATGCGTCTTCAAACAATCCCAAATGCGGTTGTAAATAATCCCAGTCGAGGAATTAAGGTCTTATCTAGCAAAACGATCGGTTATTTTTAATAAAAAATAATACAATTTATATTTTTTTAATGTCAAACGTTCCTTTTGTCTTACTCTGCCTGAACTGTTTTTGTTCCGGTTCATAACAGTTGGGGAAGGTCAAAAAACTCCCATCTCATGTTCTCCCTCAAATTCAAAATCACCTTAATCGCTGTTTTACCTTTTGTTGAGGGTTTTTGATCTTCTTTCAATGTTCACTTTGCAAAGACTGGGTCGGTACTTCTGCAGTGATGTAGGATGATTTTGAAATGATTTTTGAAGTTGAGGGAGAAAATACGATTGGAGTTTTTCGACATACCCTAACTGTCTTGAGTCAGAATACACAGAGCTCAGGGAGAGTAAGACAAGACGAGCGTTTGAGATAAAAAGTATTTAAATTGTGTTTTTTTTTTTAGTTTTGCTATATAAGACCATTCTTCCTCAGCTGGGATCGTTTGTTTTGGGATTGTTTGAAGCTGCATTTTGGAAGTTCAAAATCAGGGCACCATAGCAGAGCATTATATGGAGAAAAATGCTGAAATGTTTAACTCAAAAAACATAATTTCTTTACGACGGATGAAAAAAAGACATGAACATCTTGGATGACAAGGGGGTTTGAATACTTATGCAATGGAATCATTTAAGTTTTTTATTTTTAATAAATTTGCAAAGATGTTTTTTTTTTTTTTTTTTTTTTTTTTGCTTTGCCATTATGGTGTGTGGAGTGTAGATTGATGTGGAAAAAAGTAATTTAAAACATAAGGCAGCAACATGAATGAAAAAAAAAATGAAAGGGTATGAAAACTTTTGCCAGGCACTATGTTTGTGTGTATGTGTGTGTGTGTGCATTTACACACATTTATATTTAATAAAAATGGTTACACAAATACAGGTAGGGGATGATACAATAATCTAAGAATTAACCTTTAAAAAAAAACATAATGGTTGACAACATTAATCGTATTGCTAGGTAAACATCCATAATGGTTGTCTATAATGGTTACACTGTAGATAATGCCTTCATTCTGAGGTCACAGGCTGCCATTGGTGAGTGCTAACATTTAAAAGGTTTTGTAGGTGAACTTCTCACCGTCTCTTTGTAATTTAATGCTGTTTACTTCATTCAAAGCAGACACAGTTAGGAACACCCATGTTTAAGTAGGGCAGCAACAAACTTGTAGAGGAAATTAGGCTGTATGAAGCCCGGGGGAAACCACCTTGTTTTGCAGCTATTTGTACAGAAATTTTTGAGCAGCATATAAGGGATGGGAACATCTGGAACAATATTAACTTACATGGTAGGAGTTTGTCATTGATATTATGATGCCGAGTAACAGTTTTAATTATTCCAGTCCCAAAATGCCCGGGGCCATCCCGTGCATCAGCCTTCTGTTATAGCCCACATGCATTATCTCGCCTTCGCTGACACCCGACTGATATTGGAGCCACTGCAGTGTGTGATGAGTTGCTCTTCAGAAGCTTCACGACTCAGATGCAGAGACCTGAGCTCTGGCTTTGGCTCTCGACAGGCTGAGGGAACGTTTCATTATTGATGAGGCCACATTCGAAGCGTCTCTGCTGTGGAGGAGGACAGTGCAGCCCAGGCTGACTCAGCGTTTTTCGTCCGCCAGTCAGACCGATCAGCCGTGTCAGCGTTTCATGGGGCTGGGAGCGCTTTGGAGGGAGAGAAAGAATGAGTTATTTCCGTTTGGAGGCCAGCCCCTATAATTGCTATTGTGTTTTGACACGCAGACATATGCGTGTTGGTATGACTTTGACGTCGAAAGTTCATATTAAAGAATTAGATCACACAGGAGAGAAATGAATGCCATTACTCACTCAGCCTCACATTGTTCTAAACCCATTCTTTCTTCAAGTGGAATGTAAAAGGAAACATTTTGAATATAGTACTGGTCATCCTTTTCCATATTACAATAAAATAGAAAATTAGGCTTGTTAAGCTCCAGAAAGGACTCAAAAGCACCAAAACAGTATCATACTTTTATACATTCATACTTCATTAGTGTAAAGGCATATGATTTTATCTGCCCTAGCTGCCCTTGGTGAAAGAGACTTCATAAAAACACAAGGTTATTACCGTAAAATAAAATAAAATAAAATAACAATGAAATTCGATTAAACTAAAAAATAAAATAAAATAAAATAAAAATAAATAAATACCACTTGAAACAAAATAAACATTAACTGAAATATTTAAAAATTAAACATTTTATTTTAGCTAGATGCAAAGGCAACATTTTTCATTTTCGTTTAGTTTAACCTAAACTAACTAAATCTAAATAATTACTAACTAACACTAACACTAAGTCAACAGTCAAGATTTTAATGTTTTTAAAGAAGTCTCTTCTGCCTGCATCTATTTGATCCAAATTACAGTAAAAACAGTAAAATTGTAAAATATTTTTACTATTTTAAATAACTGTTTTCTATTTGAATATATTTTAAAAGATAATTTATTCCTGTGATTTCATAGCTGAATTTTTAGCATCATGACTCCAGTCATATGATCCTTCAAAAATTATTCTAATATTCTGATTTGCTGCTTAAAAAATTTTTATTATTATTATTATTATTATTATTATGATGATGATGATGATGATGATGATGAAAACAGATTAGTAGATTTTTTCATTATTTATGTATGTATTTATTTATTTGAAATAGAAATCTCTTGTAACATTATAAATGTCTTTATCATCACTTTTGATCAATTATAAAGCATCCTTGCTAAATGAAAGTATAGTTTTTTTTATCATTTCTTTCTCAAAAAAATTACAACAGGAATACATTACATTTTAAAATATATTCAAATTGATGGCAGTTATTTTAAATAGTAAAAATATTTCAAAATATTACTGCTTTTGCTGTATTTTGGATCAAATTAATGCAGGCTTGGTGAGCAGAAGAGAATTCTTTAAAAACATAAAAAATCAGATCAAACAAATTAAAGAATAATTTTTTGACTAGTTGTGTAAATACACATATTTTAAAATGTAAAAAAAAAAAAAAAAAAAAAAAAAAAAAAAAAAAAAACAACTTACAAAACCTAAAACTAAAATTAAAGTGAAAACAGAAAATATACAAATAAAAATCAAAATATTAAAGAACAAAACAAAACAAAACAAAACAAAAAAATATTACTGGAACTAAATTTGACACTGCATGAGAGACATTTGATGTTCTTTTAAATGAAGGCTAATGAAAATCACAAAACCTACTCACAATTTACACTGATTCAGTTCTTGAGTTCAGCTCACTTGATTCAGTATAGTTTCAGTGAATAACAGCTCACTGGACCAGAAGATTAATTTGAGAATAACAAACACATTTCTATCCATATCTCATGCAAAGCTACTGCATCACTTCAGATGACCTAGAAAATACTACACAAGTTGGACTACTTCTGTGACTCTTTCATTGTGCTTTTATATCTTTTTTGAGTCTTAAAAACCTCAGTCCCATCCATTGTAAGCACCGGGATGTCTGAGGCAAGTTAACATCATAATCACATGACAATGCATAATTGCAAACTGTCAGTCAATGCACACTTTCTGTCCCTTACTCATACATATGCACACACCAATAGGCATACATATGCTGAGCTGATTGTCTATAATTTATTCCTCTCAGGACCCAGAGGACTAATGAAATCGCAAAAGCCTTTCTGACGTGAACGGCCGCCCGGCCGCATTCCTTCCAACAAGCAGGGGTGATGTGCTACTGACTGCTCGGCCCCTTCAGCTTAATTAGGATTTTATCCCTCAGGGATCCCAGCAAGAACAAATAGATGGCGAGCGGTATATGCACAAGCTTTGGCCCAATGCAAAGAACGCCACAGCAGACTGATAAATTACGTAACATTTGCATGCTGAGCTCTATAGCAGGGTATCAAGAGAATATATAACGTCTAAACTACATCCAGGTGTAGGTGATTGAATGAAATGACTATATAAAATGACTTTACAAATTTGCTTGAGTATGCGAATGTGTATGCAGGGCAGCCATTTTGGCTCAACCTTCCTGATGGTTTAAATGCAGTCAGATCATTCTTCTTTCGAGCTCTTTAACATTAAAAAAAATGGAATGTACTTGTGTAATGAAAGTATTTCTGTAAAGCACGTAAACTTAAAATAAGCACTTAAAACATAAACGATAACTATAAATGATAACTTGACTGTTTACACAATGACACAAATAAATAAATAAAGTTACTTTAATTTTAAATTAATTTATAAATTTTAATGTTATATATCATTTCATGAATAAATAAATAAAGTTGCTTAAATTTTAAACAATATTTATACATTTTAATGTTATATATAATTTTATAAATAAATAAATAAAGTTACTTTAATTTTAAACTAAATTTACAAATTTTAATTTTGTATATTTTTTTAAAGTGAGACAAATTAATTCTATAAAACATAAGCAGAATCTCCAACCCTATGGCTAATACTTTTTTTCCACCAAAACATGTCACTTTCTTTAATTAAATGATTAATTAAAAATATATTTTTTAAAAAATATAAAAAAATAATAAGAGAACAATAAGATTTTTAATTAATAATATAGTATAGGATAAGGCATAATATGTAAAAAAAAAAAAAGCCTTTAAAAAAATGTCAAATTCACCTCAATGTTCATTAAATGAGTTTAATATTTTATCCATATATTGACATGATGGGGACGATGAAAATGCACTGTAAAACAAAAATGGTGCAGTTTCTCGCTGCTGCGACAAGAATACGATCCCTGTTGCGTGTTCAGCTTACATCGCTTTGTTTAGGCCTGTGTACACTAGCTAAATATTTCATGACACACAAAATAAGCAGTATTACACAACACAATGCATCTTCATTACAACTTCATTCTCTTCTCTTGAGGAAAGTATTGTACCATAATTATGCCTCAGGTAGGGGTGATTAATTTTTCAATAGATTCAATGTTTTATTCATAGTCTTGCTGGCTCTTTGGCGAATGAAACCGGAGACTGAACCAGGGTCGCGTCTGCAGTGAATCTTTACAGCGAGACACGAGTGCACATCTGCTTGTTCAAATGCACCAACCTCATTCAAATTGCCTTAATGCATGTAAATGCGCTTGAGTGACTGAATAATTTTGCATGGAGGTTATTTGAGCTCTGATGCAAAGGTGTGTTTCCTTTAAAGCCAGTCTGACTGGTTTTGTCTCTGCTTTTTAATCTCTTTAACAACATGGTGGCATCTTCATTCTACATTAAGAGAGAGAAGTGTAGATGCCAAACAGATTTCCCAATTCCCCTTTGAGTCGTCAGAATGAACATCTGAACATCTGAGACTCTGCTGGAGAGGAAATCAGAGATTGAGGGGTTAGGTATACAGTGACATCATTAATAGCCAATTTCACTGGGGTTGCTATTAAACTTTTCTAATTAATGTTAGATGAGTGGTTAATAAAGGAGTTTAACGAAGAGAATCGTCTACTGGTACTTAATTAGATGCCAATCAAAGTACTTTGGCTGATGTTTGACCCAAGTAAAAATTAGGTCTGTGGAAGAAATGATTCTGAAGTTCGTGTCTTTTATTTATAAAATCAGACTGTTAGAAAAAGCAAATGCTATAAATAGATTTAGAGTCTACAGTGATGCAGTGACTGGCGTCATTTTGTAGGCCAGTTCTAAAGTTAGCATCACCCTGGTTCCCAAGACAAAAACCCAATAGGATTTCTCCATCAGCTTTTGGATTATTGCAGAAAACAAGACCTGTAAGCAACAAACGTTTATGATTTCGGTTTTGATTATCATGATAATCTTCACAAATGAACACAATTTGAATGAATTCTGAAACTTAAACACAACTGACCCTTCGCAAAAACCTACCCTCTTTGCTGTTACTGTTGCTATCCCTGCTGAAAAAATAACTAAAACCAGCCTAAGGTGGTTGGCTGGTCTTATCTGGAAGCTGGAAGTAACTGGTTTTAGCTGGTCTCCCAGCCTGACCAGGTAAGACCAGTCTGACCAACTAAGGAAGTGGCCAAAACCCCTCTAAAACCAGCCTGCTGACCAGCTAAGAGCAGGATGGAGGATCAGCTAAACCAGCTAAACAGCTTAGGCTGGTTTTAGCTCTATTTTTTTCAGCAGGGATGTCCGACAAACAATGCTGCTCTCACAGTACACATCACGTTCTCATGCAGTGAAAAATTCATCACAGAACGAAGAGGAAACTGACAACATGCTGACACACAAGACAGAGCAGATTACTTCTGGTAAGAATCAAGGTCTTAGCTTTAAAATGTCATTTTTTTAAAGAAATTCAAACAATAAATACAGTTTTGTGGCTCTTTAATGTGTCGTGACAGATCACTCTACTGCCTATTAGATCAATCAAAATGTGAACTGTCTTTTTTTTCTTTACTCAAAGAATGAAAAAAACATGAATGAATGTATTTTATTTCAACCGCGGAAAGACATCAATACACAAATTGTTTTCAAGTTTAAGTCCAGCGAAGTTAATTTACACTCCTGTCTGATTTTTTTGTTGGACAGAATGGCAGGTTCTGCGTTATGATTGGTCAGATCACCTGTCCATCAAGCTATTTGCAGCGGGTCAGTTGTCAGAAGTGCAAAGCTAATCACAGGCTATAAATGAACTATAACAAAGTTTTAAATACAGTGAAACTGTGAAAGCAGACTAGTGCTTGCTGTTTTTAAGACAAGTAAATGGTTTTAAAAGTGCACAATGGGGAATTACTGATGTATTTTATGTTTTAGAATAAAACATGAAAACACAGTTGAGGTCAAAAATACAGCGAGGTCAAAATTAAAAGCCGAGAGGTGAAAACTTTTTTCATTTTGAAGATCAGGGTAAATTTAACTTATTATGTCTTCTGGGAAACAAGTAAGGACAGTACTAAATGAAAAAAAAAATTATGTTTATCAAAATAAGAAAAATGTACACATTTTCATTCTGTTCAAAAGTTTACACCCCTGGCTCATAATGCATTGTTTTTCCTTCTGAAGTGTCAGTGAGTGTTTGAACCTTCTGTAATAGCTGAGTCCCTCAGTTGTCCTCAGTGTCAAAAGGTGGATCTCATAATCATAAAATAATTGCTGGAAAGGATTCAAATACACACACACAAAAAAGGATTTTTCTGAAGAACAGCGGGCAGTTTAACTGTTCAGAACAAACTAAGGACCTATAAACAACTAAAAAAAAAAAAAAAAAAAAAAAAACAGTTGTGGATCATTCAGGTAACAACACAGTAATAAGAATCAAGTGTATGTAAACTTTTGAATGGTGTCATTTCTATAAGTTCAACTATTATTTTCTCTTTAGGACTATATGTAAATGTCTTTCAAAGGAACCGGAAGTGCTAAAATGCTAACTGGGTGTAGGTTTACGTTAAAATACGTTATCCCAGCACTCTATACTTCCAGCATTTTCAATTTGAATATGTCATTGGCAATGTTTCATGGGATTGTAGTTTTTCCCTCACTAAAACGCTCAAGTACGGTCCAGTACTTCTGTCTTTTTGTCTGCAATGTTCACCTCTGATTCACCTCTGGTTGGTTTGGTGGTTGATACCTCTTAAACTAAGATTTGTTTTCTGAGTCAAACATATTTGAAGTGTAGGCTGTGTCCGAAATCGCATAATCTCATAAGTACTTTTTTTTTTTTTAATAAGTGCGTGCTTCACAAATGCAAAAAGAGAGTATGTTCTATATAGTATAAATGTGTGTACACTCTTAAAAATAAAGGTGCTTCACGATGCCATAGAAGAACCTTTTTTGTCTACATGGTTCCATAAAGAACCTTTAACATCCAAAGAACCTTTCACAAAAGGTTCTTTGTGGCGAAAGAAGGTTCTTCAGATTATAAAAAGGTAAGAAAGAGATGGTTCTGTAAAGATCCTTTAACTGAATGGTTCTTTGTGGAACCAAAAATGGTTCTTCTATGGCATCGCTAAGAAGAACCTTTTACAGCACCTTTATTTTTAAGAGTGTAGTATGAATATACCCTGGACATACTATATTTGCCATGTTATCATTATCATGTGACCTACAAGCGTTAGTTGCATCACATAACTTCCTTTCATAAGTCTTCTCCCATGGTGTGCACACTTCAGAATCAAGCCAGAAGTAGTAGGTCATCCAGGTACTTTTTGCCTGTTCTTTTATTAGTAGGCCTACTGTGAATTTAAACATACTTCTTTTGTCACATACTGTAGGGAAATATGCAATTTCGGATGCAGCCATATACTCATCTGCAGCTGGATTTTAGTGTGGATGTGAAAGGTCAGACTGTGTTCAAATATTTCAATTTATTTTTATTATTTACTGTGTTTACTGTACTGTATATTGTCTGGACCATTCTGATTGGTCAAATATTTGAGTATATTACCTTATTTTTCCCTTGTATATCCTGCCAGTCCATTCTTATGTATCTTTCTTTGAATGTCATTTTAGTTCATACTTTGAAATGTTATATGATATTTTTTAATGTATTTGTAATCATGTCATAATGACATATAAAACATGTTGTCTTATACCTAAGATGTCACCCACAGAAGCTGATTTTTTACAATCTGGCTTCACTGTTGGTAGACCTAGTATTATGAGAGGTCCAAGACCAAATAATGATGGTGGAGGAGCTCCATTATGGAGTGAAAACCACGACAATGTCAGCAGCAGGCCTTAATGAGACCTCTGTCTAAGGGCACAGCTGTCATATTCAGAACCAGTCTCCTCCCTGCTCTCTGAACCATTCGTTTGCAGGAACACTGGTAATGAGATTGATCCCGGTTGCTTAAAACAGGGAAGAAGGGCACAAGCAGGTGTCATCACAACTGAGAAGAGCCAACCCCTGCTGATTCCAATTCCTTCTAGTGTCTTAAGAAAGGACACACATTTGCACATGCGGCAGAATTCGGTCACCAGGGGACAGGAGAAATCTCAGGAAAATTGCATGAGGGTATACACATTTAAACATAGCTATACATGTATAGCATTTTGTAGTGGTACATATATATTCCATCGAGACGTCCGCTTTCAACACTAATCACACTTACACTATTTTTCAACATAAAACTATAAAAGAAAAAAATAATGATCATATATAAAACATGCAATAAATGCATGTATTTCACATGGCTACACTTGTTGTTATATATTAAAAAATGATGCAAATATTTTTAAACCTTGTTGACCTTACAGGGAGGAGATATTAACACGTAAAGGGTAAAGGCGGAACTTTGTTACTCAAATGACCTTAAAGGGCAGTCACATATTTATGAATCGCATCCAAATTAGGACAACGTGGGCGGGAATACCTTACATTCTGACCAATTACAGCCCGTGTCCTCAACCAGCGTGGGAGGAACAGACGCCTAGTGAGGTTCCCGTGGGCGTGGCCTGACGCGGCGGAGGCGGAGCTTTAGCCGGAAGTGTGTGTGGACTGGGTCTCCTTGTCATTTGGCTTCAGTAGATTGTGCCGTGGAGAGGAGAAGGACAGCAGCGGCAGCGCAGCGAAGGGAGCAGCAGTGCGCTGGTGAAAAAAAAAAGACAAGAGAAACGAAAATCTAACA
Source organism: Labeo rohita (assembly GCF_022985175.1). Classification (NCBI taxonomy): domain Eukaryota; kingdom Metazoa; phylum Chordata; class Actinopteri; order Cypriniformes; family Cyprinidae; genus Labeo; species Labeo rohita. Next base: position 4,450,406 of record NC_066889.1, on the reverse strand, counting down.
ATGAAAAGGACGCATGAACGCATTGCAGTTCACCAGTAGCTAAACTAGTCTTTTTATATTGAAGTCAATGACGTAGAATCGTCTAAGCAAGTGATTTAAAGGTTAGCAGCTGGCTAAAGCGAGACAGGGCTGTGTCATTGAGAAGGCAGGACACGTCAAGACGAGGAAGGGAGAAAAAATAGACACTCCTGTCGGATTAAAGATCCCCACTTTATAATATCAGATCACCAGTTTATTCGATCTTCTGCGTTAGTTTGCGTTGTGATAATATCTGGAACGAGTGTCTGTCCTCAGTCATCGCTTGGATCAGCCACTAAGGTGAAAAGTACATTTATTTATTACATTTTGTGAACGTATTTATAATAAATCCCTCATATCAGATGTGAATTGTGCTTTTATGTGTGTTAAATCGTGCAGTATTGTGAGTATTGTAGAGCGAGAGTAGAAGACGTCATCATTTTTCAGACCGAGCATTCGTTCGTTGAAAAGGAAAGGGAATGCTAAAGATGTTTTTTTCCCCTTACATGATATTTAAATGATAGCAACAGCGGTGCTTTGTCGTGTAAGCTAGCTTTCTGTATTATTTCTGCGTCAGAAAAACACGGCCTTTCGGTTGAAATGAAGCCTTTTAGCAGTTCCTGTTGAATAAGCCGGTAGCCTGTTAGCTGCTAGCTGAAGAGACGTCACGAATCTATAATTAGAGCCTGAAAGACCTTTATAACTTGTGCTGTAGCCAGTATGCTATAGTGCTTGACAACGTAAACTTGTCATATCGTACATTTCCTGGCGATGTTGAGCACATTTATCTGTCCTGTCAGTGTTTGTGACGTCTGGTGGCGTAGTGCCACATAGTCTCTCACCAAAGGGTGTCCTCAGTGTTTCCAGTATGTCATGAATTATGTTGTGCAACTGCGTCATGGAGTGTTTTAACCGATATGCGTTCTTTTTCAGGGCTTAGGAAGCAAGAACAACTGTGTTGGAGCCAGGTTGAACTGGAGAACATAAATGGGGGATTACGGGTTTGGAGTCTTAGTGCAGAACAACACTGGCAACAAGTCTGCTTTCCCAGTACGAATCCACCCTCACCTGCAACCGCCACACCATCACCAGAATGCGACCGCCAGCCCCGCCGCTTTCATAAACAGCACCCCGGCTGGAAATGGCAGCAGCAGCGGTTCGACCTGGCTGTTCCCGGCGGCCGGCGCTCACAGCAACATGCAAGATGAAATTCTGGGATCCGAGAAGCCCAAAGCCCAGCAGCAAGAGCTGCAGGACAACCAGGAGAAGCAACAGCAGCAGCAGCTCTCCCCTGGACACCAGGAGAGTGGCATCATCTCCGAGCTGGAAAAGGCTCGTGCCGAAGAGAGCAAGGTGGAGAGCGGGTCATCCGACGGGACCAACGGCAAGGAAAAGCTGCGTTTGGAGTCCCCCGTGCTGACGCCCTTTGACTATCAGGAGCCCTCGGGACTGGGTACGGCTGCCCAATCCAGCACCTCCTCCTCACTGACCAGCTTCAACAACTGGTCGGCTGCTATCCCCGCCACCCCCTCCACCATCATCAACGAGGACATCAGCTTCTTCAACCCGGCCGCCTCGGCCAACAACGGCCCTCTGCTGTTCCAGAATTTCTCCCACCACGTCAGCCCAGGCTTCGGGGCCAACTTCTCCCCTCAGATTGGTCCCATCTCTCAGCACCACCCACCTCACCCCCACTTCCAGCACCCTCACAGCCAGCACCAGCAGCATCGCCGCTCTCCGGCCAGTCCCCATCCGCCGCCGTTCCCCCACCGCAGCGCCCCCTTCGGCCAGCTGCCGCATCTCTCCAACAACCTGAGCAAGCCTCCCTCACCCTGGGGCAGCTACCAGAGCCCCTCTCCCTCTCCTTCTTCCACTTCGTGGAGCCCAGGTGGGGGTTACGGCGGTTGGGGTGGCTCCCAGGGCCGTGAGTACCGCCGTGGCTTGAATGGCGGAATGACGCCTCTCAACTCCATCTCCCCGCTGAAGAAGACCTTCCCCAACAACCACATGCCCCAGCAGAAGTACTCCCGTGCAAGCCCCGGCTTCAACCCCAAGTCCTGGATGGATGACAGCAGGAGCGAGAACATCTTCCCTTTCCAGGTGTGTATATTATATAGGCACAATGATCTGCTTCACGAATAGGTAACAATAACCAGTAACTGACCAATGTTGGCCAGGCCAATAGAAACCTTTTCACATCAAGGATGATGACTAGAAATATGTTTAATGGGGTAATTCATCATTTGCAAGAAGGACTTTTATTAAAACTTGGTTGTCTATGCAGTAGAGAGGTGTTTTTCCCCGATATGACTGAAGAAAAAGGTCTGTGGTGTCCTGTTTTGCCAAAAAGGTATGAAAATGTGAACGCCCATAATGCACAGAGCTCGTTCTGTCTTTTTGTGAGCGAGGATATAAAAATGCATGAGTACGATATGTGACTTTCACAAAATCCCTGGAGCTGTCTAATAAATGGGGAAATCTTGATGTATGCAACATCCCACTTCCAATTTTCAGCTAAATTTTGTGTGAAAATGGGCCATGAGCAAAATCTGTATGGGGAAATATTTCTTTATCACGTTTCCACAGATTCATATTGACCAATTATAAGTTTGTTAACATTCGGGATGCATGTGCATCATGGTTGCAGAAAACCCTGGAGAGACAGCCTTTACGCCTAGAGAATTACACGAATACGGTACAAAATGGTTAAATAAAAAAAAAAAAAATAGATTGTGTTGATTAGATGTAATTTTCAATATGTTCTCTGTATATTACAAGAGCTTATAAGCAATAAGCATTGTTATTCAACGAGTAGTGGGATAGTCTTACAGATCTGAAACAGGGATGATGTTTTTTTTGTGGGCGGAGCCTATGTAAAATGACGGTTTTCAAGTGGCAGTCTATAGAGCCATGGAATAAAAGAATAAAAAAAGGATTTTCTATTTCAAAATTCTGACTTTATTCTTGCAATTCCAAAATTATATCCCACAATTCTAATAAGGAAAAACAACTCGCCATTCTCTCTTTTCCCCACGGCTCAGAATAGGAGTTTATATCCTACAGTTCTGGCTTTTTTCCCCTCAGAATTGACAAACTCACTATTTTTGAGTTAAAATGAGTTATAAATTCAGAATTAGGAGATATAGAAGAAAACTATGTAAAAGTATTAATAGTAATAGGTTTAATATTTCACACTGTAACTGTAGGGTTAATACAGTATGTCCCCTGCGAACACCATATGTGAATATTATGTAGACCTATTGTTTAAATCAAATGTATGCTTTGAAAGTAGAGTAATCATAGCAGTTTTCATCCACAGAATGTAGCAGTTTTCATTCAAATGTCGTCTTGGACGACAGTATTGTATAAAAATTTGCATTCTGATATTGACATCAGAAGGCACAGTTTTTTTCTCTTATTCCATGGATTTTACCCATTTACCTCCACTTGTTATCAGTGTTTTTCTGCAACCACTATACGTGCAGCTGCAAGTGACATAACTGTGGCATCTACTTCAAATTGGTCTATTGGAATGACTGGATTTCGCACCTGAAATTTCACAGAGCAGTTGTGAATGTGACCACACCTACGAGAATACAGAAATCCACACTACAACTGTAACTATAATGAGAAATCACTTTCAGAATATTCTTTTTCCAACTAATGAATGAAAAAATAATTGTCAGCCAATCAGAAAATCCAACTGACTTTAAAGAGCTTTGAGCATTTAAAGCTGCAGGCGACATAAATGCAATGGTTATAATAAACCGAGTGGTATCGACCGTTCGTGTAGATGCTAATGTTGTTATCATTGTGGTTGTGTCTATAATTATCGTTCTTGGTGTGAACAGGCTCTAGGTACTTCAAAATCTACTCAAAACTTTATCAAATGCTATTTTTCATCTTTCTTAGTTAAAGAATGTCAATAATATGGGTAATAATATGGTGTTAATCTCTTTGCTGGTTGTAAATGTATCAATTTAATTACAGCTACAACTACATAATTCACGGCCCCCCTGCTCTTTATATAAAAGGTGTTGTATGTCTCTGTGCCCTCCCATTGGTTGTCGCCCCAACGTGTCACTGCTCATTTGCTTTTAAGCTCAGCTCAACTTTCTCACGTCGTCAATGGTATCGTTTCGCTTTTGTCATCAGAAACTGCCAGTTTACATGAAAATGAATGATTCCCGGTGGCTTTGATGCTGCAGTCGCTGTCAGTGTGAACCTCGTAACATGAGGATCATTGTTCTGTGCATTTGCACAGCTCTAATTTGCCTGTTTCTGCTCTCTCATGGCACATTTTGACAAATTCTGCTTGAGTTGGGCCCAAAGAAACATGTGCCAGAGGCTTGGATGACTAACTTTGCCCTGCCTGTTTTGTTTTCCAAACAGCTCTGTGAGATTTTAGGAACTGACAGTTGCCTACCGTCTGGGTTGGTTTGATGGTAATCTTGCAGAGCGAATAATTGTAATGTAGACATTGTCTTTTTGACCCATTTGATTACATTTACATAAGCCATTACATAAATCATAAGAGCACAGGTTTTAAAATGTCGGCCAACCTGTTTTATTTCTGGTAGTATATTTTTGGCCTTGTCATACTTAACTGGAGCTAGACAGATTAATGGGATCTTTAGGTCTGTTAAGGTGGTATACAACACATAAATATAAAATTAATTTACACTAGTGCAGCAGTAGTATGACACAGTCGTAAGTGTTTATAAGCTCTACTAGAAGCACTCCTGTTTGTTTGGAACGCGTGTCTGTGTACATGTGATGGAGGGGTGGAGTGATGATGGTAAAAAGATAGGACATGGATACTTTGACAGTATATTTGTGCTTCTTTCTAGATTAAAAAATATTGTGAATGTTGTCAGTGATAAAGGGTGTTGTTAGGCATGACACAGTGCAGTGCCTTATGTTCTTTTATAAAAAGGTAACAACATAATTAAATTATTAAGGACACAATTTAGCTATAATTTTTCTTTCCTTTTTTTTTCCCCAAAACATTTTATCAAGCAAAATTGAGTTTAATATAAAATATGGACCCTGTCAGAGGTCCTTCACCGCTCTTCTTATCACTGCTGTTTGTCTAATAAAGGCAAATTTATTAATAAAAAATGTGCTATGGATACTTCAGTCAGTTAGTATAATACTAATACTATAATATGCTACCGTAAAAAACTGTTGTTTAACAACAATTTCCCTTACCACATACGAAAGAAAATTGTAATCTAATGAGACCTTTTTAATAATTTAACCGTAACATACTGTAAAATGTACAGACTTTGGACATTCATCTTATGATAATCTTATCATTTGCAGCAAACAAATGTAAACTGGTATTCTCATAATTTCCTTTGTGGTATTTTGTTTAAACAATTTCTTATTAGTTTTTGTTATCAGTTATATCTATTAGGATTTTATGTTACGTCTTATGTTCTTTAATTAACATTTAGTGCACTGTTTATGTACAGTGTGTTACCATGATGGTGTTTTGGATTTGTGTGCACCTTCAGTATATTAATATATACTTCAGCTTGTGGATACTTGTGATTAATTTATCATGTCTATTTTACCACATGTTTTAGGTACTTAATGGAATATTAACATTATACCAGTTAATGAAAAAAAAAAAAAAAAAAAAAAAAAAAAAAATTATATATATATATATATATATATATATATATATATATATAGAGAGAGAGAGAGAGAGAGAGAGAGAGAGAGAGAGAGTTTTTTACACTGAAAATTTAATTTCAGTCTCATGAAACCTAAAATGATGCTACTGTATATTATACAGTACAACTTTGGGAAAGAGTGAACTGCAGCTGCCAATTTTACAGATTAATTTTTGGGTGAACAGGATTTGTCATAGGTCACTAGATTGAGAATTTCAGCACCAGGACAGGAAGCATGCTTTTTATATATTAAGTATAAAAAAGACCAAAGACCATTTTCTACATAAAGAATAAGCATCAGATGTGCTTTTGCTTTTTTGTGATTTTATTCAATTTAGGTGCTGTAAACTCAATCGTTATATCTTTGTAATATTATAATATTGGATTTTGCACATGATGTACCTTGCCTAGTTTTATTATGAATAAAAAAAAAAATTCATTGCAACAAATTTAGCACCAGTACAAAACCTGCATCTGTTGTGCCTGTAATGTTTTATAACTGAAGCACCCCAATTTAGATTTAATTTAGAACCAATTTAGAAAGTTACAGTCCTGCATCATGTGCATTTAACTCGTAAATGCAATATTTCCAACATGACCTGAACACACCATTGCCTCTCAAGGTTTTGTCCTTATACAAATGCATTGCTTTTAACCTCCTTTTTGTTTGTTAGAAGAATCAAAAAAATGTTGTTACTTGCTATAATTTAATTGCTAAAAATAGTCTGTTAGCTTTAAATTTAGCGTTATAGAATGCAGCATCAATTCTGTGGGCCATCAGCCCTCATTTGTCTCAGTGTATCTCCATTTCAGCTTGATTCAAGTGAACAGGTGCTTTCCAGATCCTCTTATCAGGCCGTTTGCACGCAGAGGTCATCATCTGGTATAGGAACTTGGGTCAGCCTGCAGTTTTGTGATCTAGATGGGTTCTGTTCTTTGTAAAACTAACAAACTAAAGGTATTTGATAGCGCTTGGAACCTGTGGCTTCCACCGCTGAGAACAGGCAGCTCTTATTCGCAGCTATTTGCTCCAGCTGGTTGAATACGTGATGTGATTCCCAGCACTGCATAATGTCGCTGGAAGTTTCCACAGGCTCTGTGTACTCTCAGCCAAGAATATCTGATGTTTGGTGTGAAAGCAAAGGCTGTCTCCGGAGGGGGGGGCAGGACACACACGTATATACACACGCACACACACACGTTGACAGACTCACACATGAACAGGCGCTGCCGAGATGTGTAATTAAGCAGTTGCTCAGAGAGAAAATGAGAAATGGGACACGCAATTCATGATGGTGAAGATGGTTCTCATGACAAGGTTAGATGATTGAAGACACTGTAAAGAAAACAGAAAAACAAATATGGCTGTTGGGAAGTGCCCTTTTTTTTTTTTTTACCCAGTTGGGTAAAAAAAAAGACCCAAGGCTCAATTAGCGATCAAGCTGACATGGAGACAGTTTTAAAGCTGTTTGTTTTATTTCCAAGGCCAGCTTTTGTTTGGCTATTGTCACGGGGCGCAGGTGCCCACGGCAAATCGTCATCTGTTGCTCGGCTTTATCGTAAAGAACAGAGGGTTAGCCAAGGATTTGACTGCGCAGTTGCCTAATATGACACACTTTACATGTTTCATTTTGCACCGCATGCAAATCATTCTCACACTTTTTTTTTTTTTTTTTCGTTGGTGCCTTACTAGTATAAGATACATACTTTTGTTACTGTAATGAGCATGGTGTGTTTTCAGTATGCTATGCTCTCGCTCAGCCAGGTCTTTTGCTTTGTAAATTCTAGCCATCATCATAACCCTCTATAATCTTCTTTAAAGTCTCCTATGATTGCGTGGGATTCAGGCTGCCTCAGCATAGACATTCATCCCACAGTGCATTAAACTGCCTCCATTCTTGGAGATCTTTATGGTGTGAAACAAAGAAAAATGGTTTTTGGTGTTAGAATCAAGAATCTGAAAATGAAAATTCTTTCATCATTTAAAAGCCGTTCACGCAGAACATGTTTTTGCATTTCACTGCATTGCTTTTCTGGGTAATTCCACATAAAAGTCAACCTTACCATGAAAAAATAGTTTTTTTACTATAGTGATAGCACAGATGTCAACTTTTGGTGGTTTAAATACCCATGTGAGGTCTCTCTTAAAGTTTTTAAAGCAGTTTTAAAATATAGTCTGGTAAGTGCTAGTTTCAGGCTTTTCACATCCATAACGGTACATATTCCTCCTAAATAGATGCATCAAAATTAAAATAGCGTAACAATAATATGTTCTGCCAAGAGCCATCGCGTCTCTTTTTGTTGGGTATTATTAAGTCTGGTTTGTGCATTTTTATTTTTTTTCTTTACGCATGATTATTTTTAACATAGGAAAACTCATGCATAGACTGAAATGTTTCTGATGCTTAGACTCTATCAACAAGGGTTTATTAAAATATAAATGAATGGTTTGGTATATTGGTAACACATACATTCTCTAAGCATTTATATGTCACATCCATAACGCTGGATTTGCCCTTCCTGTTCTGTGTAAACTGGTGCAAGATGGATGTCTTTGACCATTAGGTTCAAATTTAGTGCAAAGAAAATATTTTTTTTTCAGTATGTACAAGTAGCTCTTTTCCATACAGTAAAAGTAAACAGGGATGGACACTATCAGTCTTCAAACCGTAATGGAAAAGCAATAAATGTGTATTATGCTATATTCAGTGGTTACTGCATGCGACCAGCATGACATTTATTTTTTGACCATGTTGTCATAGATTAAATATCCTTTGTAATGGACATTTTTTATGATATACGCATATATTAACATATATGCTATTGGGATATATTGGCAAATGTGATCAGTCAGGTGGTAATGCATACATTTATGTTGAAATAGGTTATATGACTAATGTTAAAACCATTTTTTCAGTACAGTTAATTAGGCTTCTGGTCAATCCTTTTGTTTTTAGATCAATCTGCGTTAATGTTTTGTATTAACCTTTAATTATAAGATTGTAATATAATGGTACTTTAGTATTTACTCTGCTGTAATAGTACTGTAGTAATGCACCATGAAATTCTCTCTAGCTGCCTTCCATCCATTTGCTTATTACATTTTATTGTGGGCTCAGTTTCAAATAGTACACAGCTCAGGTATCTTGATTCACTACTGTCTGGGGATAAATAGACCCTTCAGTGTGCTTCAGTTGGAAACCACGTACCTTTTCAATGTTATTTTGTCATATTGAGAGTTCTCCAATGAGAAAAGGTCTACGATATAGGCATGACCATGGCAGTCATGGTCATTTTACGCCGTCTATCTGACCGAGAACTCTTTCTACACTTTAATTACTTTATCAGCAGAGTCAGTTGCGCTCCCCTGTGGAAAGTTTCCATACCCCCTGCCTCCCCAACCGTGTGGAAAGGCTGGATTAATAGGCTTTAGAGTGATTTGATGTGGAAGGCTTTGAAATACCTTGTGCTGCGACAAAAAACACAATGTCAAGCCTCTGCCTCCCATTCTCCCCCGTCCTCCTTTTCATTAGTTTAGCCATGACATTTCAGATTAATGTCGTTCCTGAAACACCCGTAACATGCCACACTTAATCACTCACATCAGGGTGTTCCATCAAGGTCCCTTTCTGAAAAGCGCACAGCAGACTTTTTCCATATCGCTTGAACTATGATGACCTGAAAACATGCCCCTGGTGGGTAAAGGCCTTTGAGTCAGCAAGCCCTGCACGCAGTCTAATTTTAGTTAAACCCAAAATAGCTCTGGCGTTAAGGAGTGGGAAATGCTTATTAACACCTTTTTAATAAGACGTGGTGTATAGAAGCAGCTCGTTGGGTTTTGTCAATGATGGCTTCGGTCTTTGTGGAGTTGGTTATTCATCAAAGGGCTCTCAGCAGAGTGTACTGTGCAGTAAATCTGAAGACGGCCTTTGGCCCGCTCTCGTGTTCTGAATCAGCGAGCCAGCCCTGTGCTGTGGCATAAGTGCCCTGCGTGAGCACACGGCCTCTCTAAGCTGAGGGGGATGAGTGGTGCTCTGAAGATCCCAGCAGATGCCAGATCGTGACTGAGCACGAGCAGATTGTACCGTTAATCACGGCACCATCCAGTTCAGCTGGAAGCTGCGTTATGTTGGAGCTCAGGTACACCATGTTAGTTATTTATATAAACAGCCAGATGGACCCGGCTGCACCATGAATGTAGCAGTAAGCAATTTAAGTCTCTAACTGTGTGGGTGTGTTATTCCTTGAGAGGCCTTTTGTTTAAAGCATTCAAAAAGGTGGCATATTTGGTGTTAAAGGATTAGCTCACTCTAGAATTAACATTTCCTGATAAATTTAGTCACCCCTATGTCAGCCAAGATGTTCATGTCTTTTAAGGGTTTTGAGGAAAACATTCCAGGATTTTTCTCCAAAAAGTACACTTCAGTGGGAATTAGTGGGTTGAAGGTCCAAATTGCTTTACTAGTGAAGCGATCGGTCATTTTCTAAAAATAAATACATTTATATACTTTTTAACCACAAATGCTCATCTTGCACTAGCTCTGCAAAACGCGTCTATAACTTCACACATTATGTAATCACGTTGGAAAAGTCAAGCTTGTTTAGTTCTTCGTCTTCGTCATCTCATTTTCTCCTCCAACTTCAAAATCGTTGTTTTACCTTTTTTGTAAAGGGTGTTTGACTTTCTTTGCACGTACACTTTGTAAACACTGGGTCAGTACTACTGCCTACGACTTTCCATTGTGACTACTAGGGATGCACCGAATGTTTGGCAGCAGAAATTATTCGGCCGAAAATTTGGTGTTTGAATAAGCGAAAAGACCGAATAAATTATGCCGTGACAATCAAATAGAGGCGCTTACTAATGCAGCAAATATGTCGGCAGTGTGGGAGCATTTAAAACTGTCAGAGAAAGACGCAAAAATTATTACAAGCACCAACAGCGAGAGACTGTTTAGTACCATCTCTCGTGTCTTCGATGAGAAGAGGAAGGGAGGTTGTTGCTGGTTACTGTATGATGACTGAAATCGCAAAATGGCCTTAAACCTTTAGTCAATAAACTACAGAAGGCTATGTTTTCTAATACACGCCCAAATTGTATGTATTCTGACAGTGCTGCACTAGCTCCAAAGTGCAAGGAAAATCTGAACCATTCATAAATCTGCTGCTGTCAACAAAAAGAATTACTGAGGTCTTCTTGCGGGTTTTCGCCAAAATAAAAGTCAACATTCATAAAAGTTAGTATTGTAATTTTATCGTTGTTCTGTAAAATAAAATAAAAAAAAGTAAGATAACAATAATTACAACAGCTCTGTTAATACATTTATTATATCAAATTGGGATCTGTAATATTTTCTGATGTTTTAAAAGAAGTCTTTTCTGCTCAGCAAGGCTGCATTTATTTGTACATTTAAAAAACACATGCCTGATTCAAGAAAGGGGTCTTAAAAATGGCCAAAGAATATTATTTTACTAACTTATTAATTTTAAGTTAAATTGTACTTTGTTGGTAGGCTATAATGTCTACCATGTTAAAAATGTTCAGTGTTAAGTAAATATGTTTAAATGGTTTTGTAATTGATTTTTTTCTTTGAAAAGCAAGACAAAACTGTAAAAAGCACATTTTGGCTATTTAATTTATGCAATGGAGAAAAAAAAGGCAAAATACATGGGCGGAGGAAAAACCTGAAAAACCATGTTCTGTAATCGGCCTTCGGCCCGGTGTTTCGTTCAGTGCATCCTTAGTGACTACGTAATGCGTTAAGTTGAGCTAGTGCAAGACGAGTATTTATGGTTAAGTATACGTTTTAATTTTTTTTATTAGAAAATGACCGATCATTTCACTAGATAAGACTCTTATTCCTTCGCTTGAATTGTGTGAGTCCTTTGAAGCTGCATTGACATTGCAATTTGGACCTTAAACCTGTTGATCCCTATTGAAGTCCACTATATGGAGAAAAATCCTGGAATGTTTTCCTCAAAAACCTTAACTTCTTTTTGACTGAATAAAGAAAGTCATGAACATCTTGGATGACATTGGGTGAGTAAAATATCAGGAAATTTTAATTCTGGAGTGAACTTAATTCCCTTAATGCCAATAATGGTGGTTCAGATTACACAGTTTTTTTTGTCGGTTACGATAGTCACCTTGTCAGATTTTGACTACACGTCAGTGGTTTCCTGACCATTCTTCGCTTGCCCTTTTTAACGCTGTGCATGCTGTCATTGATAGCGCAGAACTGGACAGAAGGTGTCATGAGCGTAAACAAACAATGGCTAGCAAACTGCGCCTTTTGCTCTGTCTTGTCGTCAAAAAAGCCCAAGAAGGAAAGAACCTGACATGAGTGGGCACAAATATGGATTGCATGAAGAGGACATTATGAACTGTCAAAGAGAACTGATGTAAAATAGTTTTGATTTGACCTTTTTTCACTTTGTCATGATAAAAATCATAAATGCAAGAATATTGTTGCCATAGCTCCACGAACATTTCTTCAATTGTACAATTCCACATAACAGGACTGATACCATTCTGTCTCTTTCGTTTCGGAATGTTTGAAAGCATGTATGAAAGCATGCATGTAAGCATGCATGTAAGTGCTTCTGTGCTCCTATTGGCCAGCGTCACAGATGTGACGGAGCTCGTCGTGGACGACTGAAAAAAAAAAAATGCTAGTCTTACTGCGATGACGGTGTGAAGCATAGCAGACGTGGCATCGGTTATCGTCCACTATGACACTATGCCCATTGTTGTTTACGAATCCCCAAAACACCAAGCAGGTAATGCCAAAATTAGGATAAAATTGTGTAGTCTGAACTGGTCTTAACAGTAGTTTTGAAAAACCTGATTAGTCTAAGAGTTAAGATTAACCAGCTAATTGAATGCGGATGAAATTCACTCACATTTCTGGCATGAATTGTGTACGAATGCAATGCATAACACATTCTCAGCGGTGTTACAAGGGCTGCTATACTGGAAAACGTAGTAGATATGTAAATATGTACTAGATGGATGTGTTTGACAGCTCTAACAGCATTCTGAAAACTCAAGATAGAATGAAGCATTCTGAAAACTCAAGATAAAATAAGTAATACGAAACCTTTAGGACACAGATGTTTTTTTTTTAAAAGAATGTTGTGGACCCAGGTGAACCCCATTGACTTTGATTGAAAGGACCAAATCTGTTCTTCAAAAGAACATTTATGAAAACATTCTTTAAGGTATCTTTTGTGTTTCCAAGAATGAAAGTCATGCAGATTTAGAGCTACACAGGAAAAATAATCTACTTTTTGTAGTGAACTATCCCTGTATTGGTGCAGACATTTGAAGGTAACTCTATCGCCCCCTGAAGTGCCGAGGTTTGTTACCGCAAGAGCGCACATCAAGTATGCAGAATAGGATGGCACTCTTGTAATGCTTTGGCCAAGCATTTGCGTCTGTGTTGACGTACTTTCATAGAATGTCTTTCTGACCTTCAAAAAACAGGAAGACCTAGATTCTGTTATTGTTTGCTTTTGGTGGACAATAGAGTGAAGAGTCTTGAGTCTAAGGTGTGTATTTAATACAAGTCTCAGTTTTGAAATCAGATGACCTCTGGTCTAGTTCAAACACATGATTGTGCTGAATCATCAGGTAAAGGGGAATATCCTAATCCATTTAAAGTAAAAGAACGCTCTTTATCATTTATCAACCTGTTTTGTCCAATAGTTATTTCTTGAAGTCTTCATACAATATATATACCACCCCCCTCCCTCACTTAATAGTATTGTCAAAACCATGAATTTAGTTTGCAGGGATCACACACACTCGAAGTCACATAGGCCAAATACAAATGCATACAGCTGTAAAATTTTTCTGATCTCAAATATATTGTTCAAGCTTTTTTTACATTCTGTATGAGCCATTTGTGATGCAAACAGGTAAAAACATTGGTTTTCAGTCTTATAAATAGTCACGGAAACCCTTCAGTCACATGATTTGAGTTAACATTTGTTAGTCATTGGTACCTCTGGGTTTGTATTGTTGGGTTACATCATTGCCAAGTTGAATCTGCATTGCAAGTGTGTTTTTATCAAGCCACATGCGTTCTCTGTCAGGTTTTCAACCTTTGTGTTTATAAATCATGTCAATCATTAGACTTGTCACCTTAGACATTATTCTCATGATCCAGAGGTCAAGTGAGTAGCGAGCACCAAATTGGATTTATATTTTTTTTCTGGAGCCTTTGTTGAGCCTTTCATTTGTGACTTCCTTTCAACAGGATATAGGTTTTGAGAGGAACAAAAGCACAACAGCTTGAACTCTATTGTAGATGAAAGGGGATACTCCCGCAGAGCTGAGGGATATGAGAAATGCCATCATAGTTGTTGTTTTTTTTGATACGCATCCTCTTTTACTCCCCTCACAGGATCGTCCCCGTTCATTCGATGGCTTCAACATGCATTCTCTGGAGAACTCTTTGATTGACATCATGAGGGCTGAGCAAGACACTCTGAAAGGTAAGATAAGAGTCCACGTAAGGAGATGTGTGTGTTTGTGTGTGTCAAAGTACCATATTGATGGCTAAAAACCTTTGTCCCGTCAGCAGTTAGATTCGTGCAGCCGCTCACGTGGTTTTAGTTGCATTGCTCTCTCTGTAATCAAATGAAAGCTTGCTTGTACTCCAGTAAGGGGCCGTTCACATAGAACATGTTTTTGAATTCTACTTCAATGCATTTCAATTGGTGTTTTATGTAAACATTCACTAGACAAATGCATTTGACCGTTGCATTTGCGTCTTGTTTCTTTTGCGTCTTGTTTCTTTTGCAGTATTGTACGTATGACAGTGTTTTAAAAATGTAGTGCTAAACTTACAACATTTCCCATTTTTGAATGCGGAAGCATGTTCTGTTGAAATGTCTCTTAATAATACCATCATGGTTTGTTGATTTGATGGAGCTCCTGTTCTCTGACCAGTGTCCCATTTTCTTAAAAGTTGGTTGGTTATTGCATCACTTTTCTATTCCTCTTTTGAGGCAGCTGACAACTGGCAGGGTCCTGGAGGCCTCACCTTTGATAGCAGTTGTAAATGCATACAAATGACAATCAATGAGCCCATGACATTATTCCAAGCGTTTATTAGAGCATGTTCTGGAGCAGACAGTAGATCTAATCTTTTTTTATGGTCTCTGCTGCTGGCTATGGCCGTGTGTTATTTCCCAGTTGAGCAGAGCAGAATTATATTGAAAAAAAGTGAACAAGCATTAAAACATTTCTTTTTTTGTCTTGGCAGTTTTACTTTGCGCTCTCCAGTGGCATTTTAAACCCTGTTTTCTTGCATACTTTTATAGATTTCTTTAACATCAGATGTGGTGTTAAATTTTTGGTGCAAGAGTGAGCAGCTGTAAAAAGCTGCCCATTAGCGCTGAATCATTGCACACCCACGTACACACACACACATACACACAAACAGAGCAAGAAGAGAGATAAAGCTCTGTGTTGACCTACAAATAGCTGTGTCTGTGCAGCAGAGCTTAACCAGAGCTCCTTCCACAGCAGTAACTCTGAAGCTGCACTAGTCATTGCAAACACATCAGCCTGATTTTGTGAGATTGTTGATTTTTATTATGCGAGCTCGCTCAGATCTGCAGCTTGGATCAATATGCATTTAAGAGGAAACTATTTATTGTATTTATTTATTAATTTGTCATATGGTAATAAGAACACCTGCAATAAGGTAACCATTGCCAGTCAAAATAAAATCGAAATTGACCCTGTTTTCTTTTTTAATTAACATTTCCAGTCTTATTCTTAATGATTCATTAGTACATAGTATTATGTAAATAAAATAATAAACAAAAATAGTCTTTTTGTAGTATACTTTTAAGGTTTATTTTTTTTACTGCACATTGTCATATGAACAGGCAGTCAGTACTGATGTAAGTTTCACATATGTTGAAAACTTAAAGGGATAGTTTAACCAAAAATTAAAATTCTGTCATTAATTACTCACCTTCATGTCGTTTCTTCAGAACACAAATTAAAATAAATATAATGAAATCCGACAGCTTTCGGACCCTCCGTAAACAGCAAAGCAACTACCACGTTTAAGGCCCAGAAAGGTAGTAAGGAAATCATTAAAATAGTCCATGTGACATCAGTGGTTTAACTGTAATGTCATGAAGCTACGAGAATGCTTTTTGTAATTTTTTTTTTTTTTATACTTTTTTATGCATGTGTCAGCAAACAAATTGTTGAATAAACTATTCTCGTAGCTTAATAAAATTAAGATTGAACCAGTGATGTCACATGGACCATTTTAACAATGTCCTTGCTACCTCTGGGCCATAAAATGTTTGTTGAGTTGTTGCCTATGCATTCTCAGAAAGCTCTCGGATTTCATCAAATATACAGTTGAGGTGAAAAGTTTACATCCTCCTTTTAGATTCATTAAAAATGTGAATTATTTTACCAAAATAAGAGGGATCATACAAAATGCATGTTATTGTTTATTTAGTGCTGACCTGAATAAGATATTTCACATAAAAGATGTTTACATATAGTCCACACAAGAAAATAATAGCTAAATTTATAAAAATGACCCGGTTCAAAAGTTTACATTGCCTCTTAATACTGTGTTGTTACCTGAATGATCCACAGCTGTTTTCAGTTGATCCACAGCCACAGCCAGTCTCTTGTTTGTCCTGAATAGTTAAACTGCATGCTGTTCTTCAGAAAAACTCTTCAGGTCCCACAGATTCTTTGGTTTTCCAGCATTTTTGTGTATTTAAACCCATTTCAACAATGACTGTATGATTTTGAGATCCATCTTTTCACAATAAGGACAATTGAGGGACTCGTGCAACTATTACAGACGGTTCAAACGCTCACTGATGCTCCAGAAAGAAACACTTTTTGAAAACTTTTCAATTTGAAGATCAGGGTAAATTTGACTTATTTTGTCTTCTGGGAAACATGTAGGATCTGAAGGGCAGTATTAAATGAAAAAAAAAAAAAAGATATTTAGGCAAAATAAGAAAAATGCACACACTCCCATTCTGTTCAGAAGTTTTTACCCCCAGCTCCTGAAGTATTTTACTAACACATTATTGGTAAAGTAATTTTTTATGTAAAAATAACATTAACATTAATAACAAGGTAAAATAACATTCAATTTTGGGTGAACTATCCCTTTAAATTTCAAGATGAACAGCACTGGATGTTCAGAAAGTGCGTCAGGTTTTGATTCAGTAACTGGTCTGATGGGTTCAGTGAGTTCATTCAGTGAGCAATTTGTCAGACTGATTTAAACCAGTAACCTGTGAGTTTGTGGGTGCTTTAGAAAGATTCAGAATAAAAAAACGGTTGATCAAAATCATTTGTTTGTGAATTGGATCGTACTGTTCTCGCTGTATGTTTGTTTTTGCATACAGCCTGAAAGAATAATTAAATTCACGTTTTCTTGCTTTTTCATACATTTTTTTAATTTTTTTATTTTATCTCCTCACATTCCTTTCAGGCTGTAACCTCACAACTTGGCAAAAATATATAATTTTGTTTTCCATAGCACTGCAGATTAATGCGTTTAATTTTTACTTTAAACAGAAGCATTTTATTTCACATGCTACACTTTTATGTTTTAGTTTTCCACACATTTGGACCATGATTAGTGCAACCCACAAAATGCAGTCAACTTACTGTTTATTATTAATAAGGAACACAATGAAATCTCTGTTGGATGGTTTCTTGAATCAAAGCTGCTCACCCCCATATACATTACCATCACTTGACAACCAAATTAGAACAACCCTCAGGGTCAGCTTCTCTTTAGCATTGCATAACTTCACCACCAGAACCAGAGGGTCGACCCTGCAGACACCACCCCAGTGTGGCAGAGATGACCAAACAAGACGGGGGAAGAGAAGTAGTCCAGTGTACAAGTTGCTTTGAATAGCTTCCAGCATTGTCTTTGCCTGTAAAAGAGCTCTCTGTTCTCGCTAAAGCAACAAAATGGTGTGCTGGCCCTGGCCACCAGACTGCTCTCGGAGTGAACAGTAGAAGGAGGAGGGGGCTGCCAGAGCCATGTTAACACTACACAGAGAAACAGTCCATACCAGCCGTGCTGGCTGTAGTTGATGTTTCCTCTCATTCTTCTTCTAGATGCAGAATGAGGCTGAGTTGAGCACGAGAATGAAAGTGATCTGTTTCCGGGAGAGTACTGTGATTGGCCCGGAATACATTTATATAAACACAATTTCTGATGACGTTTTTGTCATCATCCAGTATTTGGAGGAGTAGCATGGCGTTTTAAAGTATGCCGTCAAAATTTAACAGTGAAGAGGGAGCAAATTTAGATGTCCTTGTCAATGAACAAATGACTCTTGTGAATCAGACTTTCTTCTTCAATGAGTCATTACTGAGTTCACACCTGACTCCCCTACTGAACCGTGTGGCATTTTTGCAATGATCTGGGAACTGTCATGTGGACTGTATATTCACGAGACTTACATGAGTGTATTTACTGACTAGTTGTCTATGTGACAGTTGTTGAGACATGCAAAACTTTGTTTGAGTGATTATATTAAAGCCTTTTTGGCTTTTGGACAGTTATCTTTATCGACTGATTTAGAGGGATAGTTCACACAAATATGAAAACGGTCATTTAATTACTCACCCTCATGTCGTTCCAAACCTATGAGATCTTCGTTTATCTTCTGAACAGAAATGGAAGATATTGATTAATTTAACATTAGCCGGGTTTCCATCCAAAGTTGCGAATCTAACTTATGCGCAAAAATTGGAATATCACATAAAACATTGCGAATAAGCACCGTTTCCATCCAACAATTCAAAGAGAACAAAATCGTCACTTCCTGATAAACTGACACTATATATTACTAAGAAAAGTAGGAGAAACCACTAAATATAGTAATTTTCATATATAATAAATTACGTGCACCTCAGAGAGAGCTGACGAAACACAATAAATGTAATAATTTCTTTCTGAGGTGGAAGCCTGCTGTTTGGGAACGCAGTCGTGTAGGACAGTTCTGGGAGGCAATTATACAGAAATACTTTGACTACAGACTTTACTCAGGCATTTCAGAATGACCATAACAACATTTTAGATGCTGTGGAACGAGATCGGTCCACTGATTAGACAGGTTTTGCCGTCCCATGTTTCAAAGTCACATAACTTTTTTTTTTTTTTGATGCGTATGGAGGAATTTATTCAGCAAATGTGTTTCCATCTCACATTATTTGCATTAACCCTTTTTCGCACAAGTCAAAAACCACCTCAAGTGAGCGTAAAACGTTTTTTGTGATTTAAGGTTGTTTTTTTTTTTTTGTTTTTTTTTTTTCGAAATGTGGCGTTTCCATCACTGGTTTCTGATGCGATACTTCAAAATGCGCATAAAAACAGGGTGATGGAAACATAGCTATTGTTCGTCATTTTGACGGACAGGGTTGTAAAAATTCTGTCATAATCTATTATTACCTGGCATTTTAATTTACATATTTTAATTATAATAGCACATTTAATTGCTTTTATTTTTGTTCACATTTTAATTTTTAATTATGAACCTATAGGACGACAGCACAGTGTTCAAAAACAACAAAATACGCTAGGGCTGGGTAGATAAAAAATCGATTTCTCGATTTGAATAGATTCTCCTTTTAATGAACCAATATCAGTTCTTAAATCCTAATCAAACTTTTGGTCTATGCTGTTTTCAGTTTATGAATGAACTGAAACAATAGGAATCGAAACAATAGGCTGAACTCTGGGCTTTGTTACTTTTGATATTAATCAAAGCCTCAGATTTCAAATTCTGTCCATTTCAAATTCAAGCAATAAATACTGTTTTAGCGCTCTTTAATGTGGCGTGATAGATCGCTGTAGCTAAACTGGGTAGGCTGCCCGCCTGTGCATAATCAAACGCACAGCAAAAGATTCTGAATTTTGTTTTTTGTTCTGGATCCCGTACTCTGTTGCCACACTGGAGCGCACTCGTTACCAGCTGGACAGGATTGGGAATTATAGCTACAATTTACAATAGATCACCCTCAGTATAATGTCAAAATGACATTTTGTTTTGTTTTTGTTGCACGTAAAAGGTATTCTTATAGCTTTATAACATTACAGTTGGACCACTAATGTCACATGGACTGTTTTAACGATGTCTTTACTTCCTTGAAACTAGTAGTCCCGTTGCTGTCTATGCAGAGTCAGAAAGCTCTCGGATTTTATCAAAAGTATCTTAATTTGTGTTCTGAAGATGAACGAAGGTCTTACGGGTTTGGAACGACGTGAGGGTCAGTAATTAATGACAATTTTCATTTTTGGGTGAACTATCCTTTAAACTGTAATTTGTCAACTAGAAAACTGAATCTATAGTGTGCATTCAAGTTGCTGCATAATCTTTGAAACTGAAGACCTGTTACTGTACTGTGTATTAACACAAACCACGTGTGGATACAAATGTGCTGTATGTCGTTCCAACTATCCAGCTGATTTATACCCTCCTCTCTCAAAGGTCGCCTCGGATTCACCCATACAGGAGGAGACAGCCCCTTGCCCATAAATGGTATGCACGTGCATTTTATTGGTTTAATGTGCTAGTGATTCTAGCAGAAGGATAGCTGGACATGCCCAAGTTGTGTGTTGAATGTGTTAGCAAGATGAACTTTGGAGCTATTAGTCTTACTGGTTCACTTTAGCTGAACAATTTTGTTATGAATGGTTTTGAAACACGGCTAAATGTAAATATACATACATTTATAAAATTAAGAGAAATGTAGGATATTAGTAGAGTTAATGTATTATGTTATCATATAGAGGTGCATATCTTGAAAAAAATTTTTTAAGATTTTTTAGGATGGAATGAACATGGTTCTTAAGGATGTTTCTACAACCCACAGCTTCTGAACCAAAGGGTGATGAAATAAAACTGGCTAAAACTAGCTTGTTTCAAATTGTTCAGTGGTTTGAAAAGTACATTTTCACATTTTTTCCACTCCAATAGGGCTAAAATTCTATATTTTAAAATATTTTGCTTATGTTTTTAGCCATAAGTAATATCTTGAGTTTTTTGTAATATAAAATAAAATTGTAGCTATATAGCCTTCAATTGTTTAATGCAAGTAAAATGCAGATAAATTGGAAATAAAAAGGCAAGGTTTCCATGATTTTTTTTTTTTTTTTTTTTTTTATAAAACTAAAGGGTGAATATTGTTTAAATATTACCTTCTATTTTCTTGCATCAATATAATATGTATATATTACATAATAATTATAAACCGCAGTATTTAAAAATGATTTGATTAAAACAGATAGCTTGAAAAGTTTAATTTGACATTTAAATAGAAATGCTGTTACACATGCTAATACTCACTTTTTATTGTTATAGCAGTGAAAAATATATTTTTGAAATTGTAGTTTATCATGTTTCCAGTGAGTAAATGTTTGATAATCTGCAAGGTTTGTTAATGAATGTGCTCAGAATTAAGACACGTTTGGACTGGTAAGTTGAATCACACAAGAGTGTCTTAAAAATACATTCCACTGATCTTCTCTGAGTCACTGAGCCAAGAAAATCTAGACAGTTTAGTTGGACAGTTTAGTTTGAGTCTTGTTAACAGTATTTGAGCACTTGTCCAACAAACCTAGGAAATTGACATGTAAACTGCTCTTTTTGCAAGATTTTGAATCTAAAATGGCACATACTTTTCAACACATTTGATTAAAATGTAAAACTGATACGGTCGGGTTTGACATAAAAAGCTTAGGTCATGCATTCATATATCTTAGTCAGAAAATTCACATTTTCATTGGGGATGTGTTACTTTACATGTGATCATCTTATTTTACATGCAGCAAGGAATTATGGGAGGCGACGAGGTAAAGACAACTTTTAACAAATCCAAATGAGAAAAATTAAAAACTTTCAAACTCTCATAATTATGGGTGGAATAATCCAGCATCTGCATGATATGTTTTGGGGCATTGGTAATTGTTTGCATGTACATGTGCAGCCTTCATTTCCATTTGTGTATCGGTTATGTGCCTCTTTCCTGCTGTACTCCAGAGATTTTATTTTTTTTGGTGAAGAGTAAATTTGATTGGGGCTTTTCTGTGGTCAGGGCAACCGCACACACACACACACACACACACACACACACACACACACACACACACACACACAGTCCACACATCCAGGCCACAGTTGTGACTAACTCCCTTACATAAAGTCTTGTAAAGCAGCTCAGGCCTGTGTTCTGTCACGTCAGGAGGAAATTTGCTGGAGTGGCTTGAGCCAGAGGACGAATACTACATCCTCCAGCCCTCGCTTTGTGTTATTACCGAAGCTTTAGTGCAGAGCTACATGACCGTGTGCTGGACATTAACACTTACATTAACAGATATTATGACAAAATGTTCTCTTATATAACCTAATTGCAGAAATGAGTTTTATAAGCTCAACACAAAGCAGAGTGCCTAAAACCCCATTAAAATCTGTAACACAGCTTAATGCTTAAGCACAAATTTGGCTAACGAACATCCCATCCTACATTCACAGATATTTTAAAGATGGTAAGATTTGGGAATTTTTTTGGTGAGTTTAGGAATCTAGATGTTAAAAAAAATGAACTAATATGTGACCCTGAACCACAAAACCAGTCATAAGTCGCACAGGTATATTTGTAGCAATAGCCAAAAATACATTGTATGGGTCAAAATGATCTATTTTTCATTTATGCCAAAAATCATTAGAATATTAAGTAAAGATCATGTTCCATTATGATATTTTGTACATATTTGATTAGTAATATGCATTGCTAAGAACTTCATTTGGACAGCTTTAAAGGCAATTTTTCTTTTTTTCACCCTCAGATTTCAGATTTTCAAATAGTTGTATCTCGGCCAAATATTGGCCTGTCCTACCAAACCGTACATCAATGGAAAGCTATTTTTTTTAACTTTGAAAAACAAATAAGATGTATAAAGCTCAGTTTTAAAAAATTAACCCTTATGACTGGTTTTGTGGTCCATGGCCACATATAGGATGTAAATTTAACCTGAAATTTTAATCTAATTCTGTGTATTTAACAGCAAGGCGTTATGAAGTAAATATAAACAAATATTCTGAAATTTAGGCTCAGTAAGATTTTAATTAGCATGCATGCATTATATTGATCACAAGTCTGAAAACAGTTATGATGTTTTTTTTTTTCAAACACATGCTGTTCTTCTGCATGTAATAATCAGAAATGTTTTTGAGCACAAAATCAGCATATTACAAAGATTTCTGAAGGGTAATGTGATGCTGAACGCTGAAGAGTAAATGATGCTGAAAATTCAGCTTTGCATCACAGGATTAATTACATTAAAACATTAACAGTTAAAATAGAAAGTTACTTTATATTGTAGTCATTTTTCACAATGTTACTGTTTTTTCTGTATTTTTCATCAAATACATGTCTTGGTGAGCATGAGAGACTTACAAAAAAAAAGAACATACAAAAAAATCTTACAGAGGCCAAACATATTTGAACAGTAGTGTACACATCCATGCTTTAACACAACTTTCTGTGTAGAATATGAAAATGACCTGTTTTATCATTGGGCCAAAACTGTGGGCTATAATTTGTTTGATTACAGGACCACAGTAGCCGTAATTGAGAAATCCCTATGCTTTCGAAATTGCACAAGCAAGATGATGCAATTGTCTGTCTTAGTATTTCTTGGGCTCAGAACAATCCATCAGTGTAATTCATTTTCCTCTGTGGTGCAGGAATATTTTATAAACACTGAGAAAGCACAGATAATAATTCCTGCTTCCTCCCCCTTCTTCAGGACACTCATCCCTGTTCCCGATGGAAGATGGCTTCCCAGACGAGGAGAGAGGCGATCAGAGCCTGCCTGGCCTCGGTTCCCCCCACTGCTTCCCTCACCAGAACGGAGAGAGGGTGGAGCGCTATTCTCGCAAAGTCTTTGTGGGTGGCCTCCCCCCTGACATAGACGAAGGTATTATACACGTTTAGGGTGACCTCTACGCTGCTGCTTATAAAAACAAAACAGGTTTCAAGGTTCATTGTTGGCTTTGGAAGGGTTTCAACGATAGCCGCTTACTCTTATCTGCAATATTATCTTTCCTAGACGAGATAACTGCAAGTTTTCGCCGCTTTGGGCACCTGTTTGTGGACTGGCCTCACAAAGCAGAGAGCAAGTCATACTTCCCCCCGAAAGGTGAGCTAAGAGTTAAGAGTATTAGTTGACCAAAGACCATTTTAAAGGGGTCATCGGATGCAAAGTTCACTTTTGCATGTTGTATAAACATAAATGTGTGTTGGCTGTGTGTACACAACCACCCTATAATGATAGAAATTCACCCAGTGCTTTCTCAGATCTGAGATTCCTGCCAGAATGACGATTTAGAATAACAATTGCCATTGGGACAAATTATTTCTTATAAGCATTTCTTCTGGTCAGAGGTATTTTGAGCCTACGTCCTGATGGGAGCATTTCAAAAATAGAGTGGAGGGGATGAGTATAAAATTTTTTTTAAAATCGCAGTTGCTGTTTTTTCCATAAAAAAAATCAAATAAGATGTGAAGTGAATGTTGTTTATGGCCAGTAATCTTATTTGCCTGATTAATTATTTGCAAAAGTTTATTCTTCTGTTTAACTGTTGTATTACTGTACCATGAGACAATATTATATGTAAGAATGCTCTCAGTCATTGACCTGTAGATCATACTTAGAGTCTTTCAAACATTAAAACTCCTCAATTTTCTAAGAAGACCAAGGCGCTGTCTTGCCTTTTTATAGACGGACTCACATTACTTTCGAAGTTGAGTTTATCATCAATAATTGTTCCTAAATATTTAAAATTCAAGACCTGCTCTACCATTTTTCCTTTTGTGATTACTGGCTTGTATGAGCTTGTGTCTGCTATTCTTGTTTGACTCCTCAGGCATAGCTCTTTTGTCTTTCCAATATTAAGATGTAAAGAGCTACTATTAAACCAACCAATAATACTATTGATATACTCAAAATATGAAGAGCTATTCTCTGGCTCCTAATGGCCCCTAAGCAATTGAGGTGTATTTTTGTTGGATGTAATAATGAACATAGCCGTCGTCATTTACTCCCGACATCTGAGCTGCTGACAACACAGAGGATTACTTTTGTTTTTTAATCAAATGTGCTCCCTTATCTGCCTAAATGCATCTATGTTTGTGCGAATCATTTGTGATCCAGCTTCACCTGCAGTAGGAGTGAGTATAGAGACAGAGTGACCAGCGTCATAATCTGAAAACCACACCCACCAGGGGGGAAAACATTCCAACACTCTCCATTCACTTTGTATTGTGGCAAGCTGCCTCCTTGTCATTTCTGACTTAGAACAAAAAACTGAACGAAGCTGCAGTGTGACAAGGTGTACGGTAAATAAGCTTAAAAACCCAGAACTACGTTTTTATTAGCCATCGACCATAAAATCGAGCATTTAAGGACACAAAGCGCAACGTGTCATATTACTCTGAGAACAACGCCCACTGGAGGGAAACTTAATTGTGACAGGAAACAATCATTATTTTTAACCATGTCAAAGGATTATTTCACCACCTTATGTAAACCTGAGAGGAGGAGAATTTTAAAGAAACTAAATTTTATTGGTCTGTGTCAGTGCTCCTTTTCTTTACCTTCCTTTTGCTGGAGAAATTACCCTGACATTCACAACTATTTTTGTCCTTAAATGTTTTTTTTTTTTTTTGGGGTCGACAGCTTATAAAAACATAGTTCTGGGGTTTTAGCTTGTTTACTGTACACATTGTCTCACAGCAGCTTTTAGACATTGTTCTGTTTTGTGTTATATGTCAGAAATGACAAGGAGGCAGCTTTCCGCAATACAAAGTGAATGAAGATCGTTAGATTGCACCCCCCCCCCCCGGTGTGGGCGTGGCCTAAATGTGCTCTGTCTCTATATGGGTTTCTTTTGAATCTTTGTAAATCGCCTTTCCTAATAATGTGCTACTTAGCAAGTTTCGTGGCTAAAGTTTACAGTCTTTCAGAGAACGGCTCATCAATCCACGGAAGAGAGGGGCGGGGTGAGCAAAGCTCGTTAGTATTTAAAGGGACAGACATCGAAACAGGAAAACAGAGCTGTTTTTGACAAAGTAAAAAGGGTGTTGTTTTACACTACCATTGAGAAATTTTACCCAAAGTATGTTTCATTAAGACCCTAAAGAATCATATCAACTTGTGGAAAATGGCATCTGATAACCTCTTTAAACATTTTTCGTAATTTGCACATACCAATATTTTAGTTGTTGCTGGCTTGATCACGATGGCAGCATTTGAGTACTAAATTAAAGGGATAGTTCACCCAAAAATCCTCATGTCATTCCAAACCCATAAGACTTTCGTTCATCTTCAAAAAAGGAAGTGAGAGATTTTAGTTTTGTTTTTTTTTTCCTCCGAAAAAAAAGCAGTCCATATGAATTGAGTGGTGAAGTCCTCTGAAGAGACACCATCAATTTATGTCTATTATGCTTGAACAGTGAATGAATTATATGTGAATATAAAAGCCTAAATTAAATTTGTTCAGCATATAAAACAACCCCTGTCTCTTCAGAAGACTATGATGACTGGTCATCATATGAATTACTTTTGTGATGTCTTTATGAACTTTTTGATGGTTGAAAGTTTTGGTGGAATGAAATTCCAATGGGACAGAATTTTTAAAAAAAGTTTCATTAAATATACTTGTATTTGTGTTTTGAAGATGAATGAAAGTCTTGTGGGTTTGGAATGACATGAAGGGTGAGTAAATTTAAAGAATTTTCATTTTTTGGTGAACTACACTTTAAGGTTGGTGCTATTTGATTATGTTTAAAGACTGGAGTTGTTTTGCCGTTCTACTTTATTTATTGTTTTAATGTCAAATTTCCAACTTATACTATTCCTACTGCTTACTAATTCTCAAATTCATTTTTCCAAAGGTTATGCTTTCCTCTTGTTTCAAGATGAGAGCTCTGTTCAAGCCCTTATCGATGCCTGCATTGAGGAGGATGGAAAGCTCTACTTGTGTGTTTCCAGCCCCACCATTAAAGACAAACCTGTAAGAATAAATTAGACTGCTTTTTTTGTCTTAAACAGCTGCAGTTTGAAATCAAGCATTATATTGTCCTTTATTTGTTCTGTAAAGACCTGCTTTTTTGTCAGCAGATTTGAACTCTGAAAAAACTAGGTATCTGTTGTGGATTATTTTTTTCATTCATTTTGTTGGCGTGTGGTTTTGTAACAGGTCCAGATTCGCCCATGGAATCTTAATGATAGTGATTTTGTGATGGATGGATCACAGCCCCTGGACCCGAGGAAGACCATATTTGTGGGTGGGGTGCCACGTCCACTTCGTGCAGGTGTGGAGGGTTTTTTTTTTTCATTTAGAAATAGTGTAGTTTCTGGGTGAGATTAAATACATGATCACTTAAAAACTGTGTTAGAGTTGCCAGGGTTTGATTTGTGCCTGAACAAGTCATTCCAACTGCCTTGGAATTGCATTCATCAACTATTTTAGTGTTCCCCCAAACAGAAAGGATGCAATCTTCCTTCCTAGCAAAAATCTTTTTATTGTGCCTTAATAAGTAGTTATTACAAGACCAATAAGTAATTCTATTGTAACATTTAAGAAGTACTGCTCTTTAAGTAACTTGATCAGAAGGGTAGTGAAACTGTAGCTTACTAATACTTTGTTGCGAGACGAACTATTTTCAAAGTAGCTTTTAAAAGCATAACTTCTTAAATGTATTGGCAGTTGCCATTTTCTTTTCGTATGAAAGAGGTAGAAAGAATTATGCGGTCTGGTTTGTATGTTTCTAAACTTTCGAATATGTTGTCTTTCTGACAGTGGAGCTGGCGATGATCATGGACAGGCTGTATGGTGGCGTGTGCTACGCAGGCATCGACACAGACCCGGAGCTGAAGTACCCCAAGGGAGCAGGGCGGGTCGCCTTCTCTAATCAGCAGAGCTACATTGCTGCTATCAGTGCTCGTTTTGTACAACTGCAGCATGGAGAAATCGATAAACGGGTCAGTGCTTACTTCCACAAAAAAATACGCACTCCCCTTCCATGAAATGGCATTGATCCAGCAAGGCTCGAAAACACTCAAAAAGCAGTTTTGGACTATGCTCTAACCCTAGTTGTGACATTACAACATGTGTTTGGCTGATGAACAAACACACGTTTTGCATAGTTTCAGTTACAATTTAAATGTGCCTCTTTAATGCAGGAATCTAGCAAGTCTCAAAAACATTCAAAAAGCAGTTCTGGACTATGCTCTAACCCTGGTTGTGACATTTCAACATGTTTTTGGCTGATGAACAGATGCATGTTTTGCATAATTTCAGTCAAAATTTAAATGTGCTTTTTTAATGCAGGACTTATTAAAAATAAGAAAGATTTTGGGGGTTTTTGGAGGCCAAAATAATCATGTAACATATAACATTTTAAAAATATTTTAAAATGAGCAATTTTTTTGTGTTGTAGTATTTTCATGACAGTGTTTTCCCTAATTCTGCCCAGTTATCACTTTTGCTTTGGTGCTATTTTAACTTTACTTTCTTATTAAGCATTTTTAATTACGTTATTTATTAACTTATTTATTTCACAAAACAAAATATCCTGTTGACCAATCCATTGAAGAACAGATTTAACAAAACAATGCCCATTTAAGAAAGACTGTATAAATGAGACAACAATAGGGAAAAAAAAAATATTTACATTTACATTGACATTTAGCAGATGCTTTTATCCAAAGCGACTTACAAAACAGGACAATGAAGCAATCAAAATCAACAAAAGAGCAATAACATGCAAGTGCTATGACAAGTCTCAGTTAGCCTAACGCAGTACACGTAGCAAGGGTTTTTTACAATCCTATAATAAATGAAAAGAAAACAGATAGAATAGAAAAAGAAAAAGCAAGCTAGTGTTAGAGGCCTTACGAAAAGAACAGAAAAGCTAGTGTTATTTATGTAAAAAAAAAAAAACAAGTAAGTAAATGAATAGTGTATAAGTCTAAAAGGAAAAGTTTTATTTCTCTTAAAGAATAGAATTAGAATATATTTATTTATTTATTTTTAATTTAAAAAAAGTCACAAAAAACCCTCACATTTAATTTGCCTTTAATATTTCAAAATAAGGTTTTTGCTGTTTTACTTTATACTGTCATGACAGTTAATATTGCGACTCATAGAAATTACTCAAAACCTAACTGTCCATACTTACGGAAAAAAAAAATACACTACTAGACAAAAAATTTTGAACAATAAGATTTTAAATGTTTTTTTTAATTTATTTTTTTTAAGTATCTTCTGCTCACCAGGCCTGCATTTATTTGATCCAGAAAAAAAATTGAAATATTTTTACTATTTAAAATAACTCTTTTCTATGTAATTGTTTTTAAATTCCTGTGATTAAAGCCAAATTTTCAGCATAATTACTGCGGTTTACAGTGTCACATGATTCTTCAGAAATCATTCTAATATGCAGATTTGCTGTTCAATAAACATTTTTTATTATTATCAATATTTAAAACAGTAATTTTTTTTTTTTTTTTTTTTTAGGATTTTTTGAATAGAAAGATCCAAAGATCAGCATTTATCTAAAATAAAAAGCTTTTGTAACATTATACACTATACCACTCATAAGCTTGGAGTCAGTATTTTTTATTTTTTTATTTTTTTTTGGAGGAAATTATAGAAATAAATACTTTTATTTAGCAAGGATGCTTTAAATTGTAAAAAGTAATGATAAAGATGTTTATAATGTTACAAAAGATTTCTGTTTCAGATAAATGCTGTTCTTCTGAACTTTCTATTTATCAAAGAAACCTAAAAACTCTTAACGTAATAATGTTTTTTTGAGCAGCAAATCAGAATATTAGAATGATTAATGAGTAATGATGCTAAAAATTTAGCTTTAAAATCACAGGAATAAATTACATTTTAGAATATATTAAAATAGAAAACAGTTATATTAAATAGTAAAAATATTTCAGAATTTTACTGTTTTCACTTTGATCAAGTAAATGCAGGCTTGGTGAGGAGAAGAGACTTCTTTAAATGTATTAAAAATCTTGCCGTTCAAAAACGTTTGATATGATTTACACACATGACACGCGTGTAACGGTCTGCTGATCTTTCACGTTCCAGGTGGAAGTGAAGCCATACGTCCTGGATGACCAGCTGTGCGATGAATGTCAGGGGACTCGCTGCGGAGGCAAGTTCGCTCCGTTCTTCTGCGCTAACGTGACCTGTCTCCAGTATTACTGTGAATACTGCTGGGCGGCCATCCACTCACGCGCCGGCCGGGAGTTCCACAAGCCTCTGGTCAAGGAAGGCGGCGACAGACCTCGCCACATCTCCTTCCGCTGGAACTGAAGCTGGTAGGCCAGGAGACGACGGAGAGAAAGAGAGGAGGGGGAGAGTAGGCTAGGAGGAGTCGCAAAATCATCATCTAAATAAATGCACTTTTCTGTTGCTGGTTCCTTTTTAGTTTAATTTAAAAAAGACAGACAAAAACTATGATTTTAATTTGTCATTTAATATATTTAAAAAAAAAAAAAAAAAACATGGATGTGTATCCAAAAAAAGATTCAGGAAGAAAAAGAAAATGTCTAATCCATCTCTCTATTTTTTTATAACTCCATTCTATTTCATTTTCAAGTGCACAGAGATGTGAATATATTGAGTATTAGTATAATTTGTCAGTAAGTATCTGCATGACTTTAGAATTGGCTTTTTGTTAACATTGCGATTGGAAGTATTACGTCCTATTTTAATTTAATCGAAAAGGCGAAGGAGCAAACGTGAAAAGAAAAGGTGCGGGAAGAGTGCACTTATTTCTTTGCTACCCAGAGTGCAGATGTGTGGTCTTGAGATCTCAGTTGTTAACCAAAGCTTGGGATTTGAGAACAGAAGTGAATTCTCTCGACGCTCTGTTTCTTTTGGTATACTTTGTACTTTAAGACCATGCTAATCTTTAATGTTTCTTGATGACAACAACTGATTCCACAACAGCTGTCTGGATTTGATCTCCATTGTGACATGCAAGAAAACTAATACCTCAAGCTTAGCTGCTAGTTTAAGTCGAATATATATATTTAAGAAAAAAAAACAGAAAAAAAAAATCAAGCTGGTCTCTCACCCTTTCCCCCAGGACCACACAAAAAGGAAATGACATCAGCAAACGGCACATTGAGAAAATCTGCTCTGTCACTTCCTGCTTTGAATTGGAGATTCAGCATCCTAGTGGGGAATGTATGTTGTTAAAGTTGCAGTAGTCTGCCTGCAAGCTGGTTCAAGTGCAAGGAACTTGATTTCGTTTCTGGCCCAGCTTAGCAAGAAGCAGCCGACGTTCTCTCAGGCTGTTAGCGGCAAGCCTTCGCTTTCATTTTTAACTCGCAATATGTGTCTCCCAAGCCTTTCCCCAGCCCCCAGAAACCCTGAAAAGTGGTGTACGTACAAGCAGTTAGAAGGGAGGAAGAACGATCGAACAATGTACCTCCTGTCCTGCAGCAGCCGTGCCCGCTCAGCCTGAGTGTGAAGCATAACTGAAGGTAGTCCATGCATCTCTCCGCTCTCTCGCTCGGCCCCTTCCCCCAACGCTCACCTGAAACACAAGAGGTTTTGCTTTCAGACATTAGGGAACCAAAGATGGCTGTGTAGTAGCTAGCGAATCCATAAACGTTTTCTTTCTTTCGCCCTGCAGATTTCATTTCGGCTGATTATTTGTGCCCCCCCCAACCCGACCCAGTCCTCATCCCATTCGATATATATAAAGACCAGATGGGCTCCAGCAAACCAAAGATTGGCCTTGAATCGATCAGCATGCAGTTAAAGTCCTAGTAACACTAGTGAAAACCACTGAACCTTTTTTCGCAAGTCTGCCCGCTTTCCAAAGGTCAACCGAAAGAGGCGCGCGTAGTTCGGCGGTCGAGGAGTTTAACGCCAGGCATCGGGATAGCCAATTTACGGCATTTAAATAAACGACTAGCGCAAAAGTCAGGGAGTTAGTGATCAGTTAAGACTTGATACACTAGTGAGAAATTTATCCTCGTGTCGGCTTTGAGCTGGTGGGTGTGGCGGTTGAACATTTTCGAAGTTAAACACTTTTTGAAGAATTTGCTGTTAACGAGATGGCAAAAAAAAAAAGATGATTATTTTATACATGGCCTGCTGATTTTTGGTACAGTGTTTTCTAGCTAAATTATTTTGTCATGCACATATAAACATTTATTATGCACTACTTTTCTAAATACTTTTTTTTTTCAACAGTCATTTTAGGCACATTTTTCACAAAATGGAAAAACTCCTTTTTGCAATACCTCAATTTTTCACATTGTGAAAGGTAGCTTTTGTACTTTTGTTACTGAGAGATCTGCATATATGGAAATTTTCATTTTAAGAGTAAAAAAAAAGTTGAGTGAATTTAATATATATTATTTTCAATTATGCTTTTTATACATTTCAGTGCTGAGGAATCTTTACAACTGAGCACGCACTTGTGTTGACGCGACAAATCTGCAGAGGAGAGATCAAAGTGTGTATTGTACGCTAGATTTTAATGGCAACCCTAGATTCGGTCATGACCCGACAGCAGCATGGTAAGAACGTGCTGTCGTTCATGTTAATATTTGCGCAAAAACGGCTAAAAGATAACCTTGTCTTTTTGGTTTCCTCTCCATAGCTGAATATAAACTATAATATAAGGAGAATGCTAAATCTGGTTCATGTTTAGGCTGATCCTCGTATCACAAGAATGGATGTTTGATGTTTAGATATTTTAACATTTGAAAATATATATTCTTGAACTGCCAACTAGTTCCTATTGTAATCCTTAGCATGCATGATGATGATGAGAAAAAAAAAGGCGAAAAACAAAAAAAAGACGTACATGAATTAGCTATTATTGAAATTAATTGTTGTGGTTGTGCACCAGATGTTTCTAAACCTTTCGTTTAAGGCCACCCCACACCCTGCACCCTTCCCATGTTATTCTCTATGCCTTCCCCATAATCCAGTATCGATAGGATGCACAGAGAGAAAAAAAATAATATCCACACACACGCATATACACAAACGAACACACACACACACACACACACACACACACGTGAAAAGAGAACTCTAAATGTCATCGGATGAATTTGCAGTGCAGGACGAAAGCATCTTCTTTAGTACGCTGTTGAAAAGACTTGAGAACTTCATCCCCACTTTTCTGTTTGAAGTAAATCAAAACCCGTTTGGAGGAAGGGGAACTTAAGACTTGAATGTGGTAAATGTTGCAAGTTAACTTCGAGTTGTTATGTGCAATACTTTTTTTGAACTTTTTCCAGATAAAGACTCTTTGCAATGTAATTCTTTAATGCCATTTTTAATTGCCGACATTTAAAGAAGATGTTAATATGTTTTTCACAGTCATTTTCTACTGTTATTGTAATCCTTTTCATGCTGGTGTTTGTAAAAAAGAAAAAGAAATCAAACTATTTGTACTAATATAAATAATTGAAGTTATTTTTAAAACATTAAAGGTTTTGTGCTCATTTGCTTATTTTGTTTATTTCAAGCTACTGTGATTGATTGCATTGTAATTATTAGGTCAACAATGTATCTAGCTGTTTATTGGTATATTTTTAATTGGAATGTATAATTAATTTTTATAATTTTGATCAGATTTTTGTTATATTTTTGAGGTGAAGCTTTTAATATGTTAAAGTGTCTAGTTTTTACTAATTGCTATATTGTGCTCCACAATATATGGTTCACATTTTCTGAAGGAAAATAAATATTTAAATATCTGTCTGTTAACGATGTTACTTAATGGCAAAATTTCAATAGTTTTTAACTGTGTATGGGAAGGTTGTTGTATTTATTAATAGCATTTTTTTACTTAAGATATCACCTTAATTTTTATTGTCATTTCACTTTATAAGTTCCTATTTTTGTATTTTTCTTTCTAATTAAGTTATGTTATACGAAATGTCCATATTCTAGGAGTTGGTCTGTAAGTGCTAGTGAAACAAAAAGAAAAATCTAATGTTATTTAATTGTTTGCAGCCAACTATTTATAACAATATGCATAATTTTTAAATATTTGTAATGTGAAATGTTGAATGAATAAAACTTAACTGTGACAAGACGCTGCGACTCTTGTGTTTCTTGCATCGTGTTTTAGAAAAGCAGGTCACGCTTTATTTTAACGTCCACACTGTAAAATTTAAAAAACACAATTTGTTGAGTCAGCTTAAAATAATTTGTAACCTGGCTGCTTTAAAATTTTAAGTTCAGTCTACTAACATAAGTTTAGTCAACTTGAAATGTTAAGTTGTGCTAAGTAACAACTTAGATATTTGTGTTTGCTACACTTAACAGATGGGTAACCCAGCCACCTTACAATTTTAAGTTGATTCAACTGAAATACATAAATTGTCACTTAGTATAATTTAACATTTGAAGTTGAATAAGCTTTTTTTGAGTTGACTGAACCTAAAATTTTAAGGCAGGCGGCGTAACGCTTTTCAAGATGCACGTGCAAATTCGTCCGATCCTTGAAACGATTGCGGCCAGCAGCACAAAGTTGATTCTGTGCTTAACTTGATCTACTATTTGATGTTTTTTAAAATGTTGTAAATTTAAGTAGCAAATGAGAATCGCTATTTTTGCGACAAATGTTTTCTTAATGATTTTCAGTTTTGTTTAAGATAATTAAAACAACCATTTTTAAATGATGAAATAATACATAGAAGTATGGTATTTGGGTAAAAATACCATACTTTCGGAATCTTTTTTAAATGATTTTGTTTCTGTACTGTAGATAAAGAGGGTATACATGTGACGTCACCGTCAGTTAATATATTAATATGTTGAATTGTGCAGTAAAATCATATCCTATATACTGTATTGTAGTATATCGTATTGACAAGTCATCAACTAAATATTTACCATCTTAAATTCTGCATATCTGGATTTTTTTTTTAAATAAACACTGACAAAACTATATACGTTTTTCAGCTGGACGATATATATATAAAACATTGGTATAAGTGATCACCGGGGTTTAGACCAACCTATTTTGTATTTTCAAAATGAGTTCACAGGCAAATTTGCTTTATTTATTTTCCACGACTTCAAAATCAGACACATATAAGTGTTAGAAAACACAATTCCTGGCTGCATCAATATCCATTGACCACTTAATATTTGTTAAGTTGTTAGGAACATTATATTAAGTTAAGCAACCTTTAGTTTAAACTGATTATCATTTGTTTTACTCTTACACAGTAAAAATAGATGGGTTATTTTTTTAACCCAATAGATGGGTTACACATATTGGGTCACTATGTTGGGTTATTTTCTAAAACGTTGGGTTATTTTTTAAACATCGTTGGGTTGTTTTTAATAATAACCCAGCGTTGGGTTTAATTGGTTCCCGCGGCGACAGTTCAAATTTTAACGGACGACGGTGACTGACGACAGAAGAAGCTGCTGCTGCATCAGTATGAGGTGAGTAACAGGGTTTTGATAACTCTTATAACATTATACTTATAAGAAGAACGTGAAATCCACTTCAAAATTGAACTTTTGTTGTTGTATGTTTGTTTTTTAACGAAGTTGTAGTTTCCTTTAGTCAGTGTATTGTAACGTTACTGCGGAGAATGAGCTCCATTGTAAACGAATAACTTCACATTAACGTTACCTTAGCTGTCCCAGTTAGGCCGCTAGCAGTAATAAAGTAAATTAAAATTAGCAGAAAGTTGTAAAACTGTTTAGAGATGTATTACAGTAACCTAAAGTTAATAATGTATGGTGAAATGTATATAGGACTACTTATGTTACTGAAATCACCGTCTACCATTACTACAGGTTTAGTATTATTTTACAGGTGATGAAGGGTTCTAGACGTACAGTTTCTGACTACAGTTTGTTTGGTCGCACTAATGATTATCACATTTAACGTTATATATAGGAAATGGCTAATGCTAAATGAGACATTGGTGTTGATTTGAACCGCGCCGCACGGATCATTCAACTTCGGTCCAGTATGTAAGATTCGCTCAGCGGCAGCTCAGAGAGATGCGCTCAAATTCGGCGAATTCTCTGTTAGAAAAGTCTAAAAATAATCACATTTTCCCAAAAGAAAGACGTGATGGGAGAAACGAAGCTTTTCAAAGTTTCGAATCAATTAAACGAATCGCTTCGCAAAATGATTCACTGCTTCCAATCGTTCGTGACACAACGGCGACGCCTGCTGGTCAAAACAGGGCAAGCGTCAGTTGTTTGGAAAGCGAGCACTAATTGGAATAACACTAAATGTGTTTTTATGGTTTATTTATGTTGAATATTGTTATGCATATATTAGAATCGCCTCTACTTACAGCCATTTCTCATATAAAGCTATGACAGATTTGCATGTTTTTTTAAATGTGTACTAAATGTGTTTATACTTATTTTTAGACATTGGGTTCTTCAGTGAAGGGAAAACTACAACACTGGAATCTCATACATTAAACATCCACATGCCAATTAACTGAAATATTTCAAGGTAAGTAAACTATTTATATTAGTGATCCATATACATTACCAGTCAAAAGTTTTTGGACAGCAAGATTTTTAATGTTTTTAAAGAATTCCCTTCTGTCTAAGCCTGCATTTATTTGATCCAAAATACAGCATTTAAAATAACTGCTTTCTATTTGAATATATTTTAAAATGTAATTGTCCAGTCTTTTCAAAGCTTTTAAAATAGAAAGCAGTTATTTAAAATAGTAAAAATATTTCACAATATTACTGCTTTTACTGTATTTTGGATAAAATAAATGCAGGCTTAGTGAGTAGAAAAGAATTCTTTAAAAAACTTTAAAAATCTTACTGTTCAAAAACTTCTGATTAGTAGTGTAGGTTTTCCAACAATTATGAAAAAATGTTTCTAGTTTATCTGTAAAATGTTTCTTCTTCTGCTTCATCTTATCACAGAGGAAGGAGTGAATGAAGGAAGTTTTATGCGACCGGATGACACCAGCATTTCTGAACTCCAAGAACTCCTCCCAAGTTTTAGCATTTTCAACAGTGAAGTAGTGGAACAGAAGACCTTACTACAAGCAGTGGATCTGTGTTTCAGACATTTCTACATGTCCCCCCAAAGCTCCTCTGCACCCATTTGCAGCACACAGTCTTTAATGTTCCAGGAGTTCTTTCAACACATTACCTCTTCCTTAGAAACTTTGTATCTATTGATCTGTAAAACTTTTTATGTTGCTGATTATCAGCAAGTCCAGCAGCCAGCAGATTTACTTTGTTTATTATTATTATTATTATTATTACTTGTGTTTATGATTTTTTATTTTTGTTTTATTGATAAAGGTTTGTATATTATGTTTGTTTTATTTGTGCACATTTGTGTATGTGTTGATATAAATAAATATGAATTGATACACATTTATGACCCTGGACAACAAAACCGGTCATAAGTATCATGGGTACATTTGTAGAAATAGCCAAAATTGCATTGTATGGGTCAAAATTATCAAATTTTCTTTCATGCCAAAAATCATTAGAATATTAAGTAAAGATCATGTTCCATGAAGATATTTTGTAAATCTCCTACCATAAGTATATCGAAACTGAATTTCTTATTAGTAATGTATTGCTAATAACTTCATTTGGACAACTTTAAAGACAATTTTCTCAATATTTAGATTTTTTTGCACCCTCAGATTCCAGATTTTCAAATAGTTGTTCTATCCTATCAAACCACATATTAATAGAAAGCTTATTTATTGAGCTTTCAGATGATGTTTACATTTAAATACAAAAAACTCGACCCTTATGACGGGTTTTGTGGACCAGAGTCACATTTGTTGGTTTTGAATTCAGTGTACATCTTGAAAATATGTCAGTTGTGTGTGCATATTTGTGTTTTGAATGTATTATATTTTCACATTCTTGTACACTTATTTTGTAAACATTTGCAGTATGACTGTTTTACATTTAAAAATATATTTGTAAAAAAAATATTTGCATATTTAAATAAACAAAATATTTATTTGAAAACAAAGTAGTGTTATAGTGTATTTTTATTAAAATAAATAAATAAATAAATAAATAAAAACTGATATAAATGAATCTAAATAATTAACTCAACTGTTGGGTTACTTTTAACCCAACTGGATTTTAACCCAATTCATTGGGTTAAAATAACCCATAGATGGGAAGGTGCTATACCAACCCATAGTTGGGTTACTAGTTGGGTTATTTTTAACCCAACATTTTTTAGTGAGTAGTCTTCTGGTGTTTTAATCTTCCCTGATAAATCCAATCATGGCTCTTTTGCCACTCAGTCCGGCTGAGGGGGCGTGTCCCGGTGGGAAAGTGAGGTCAATGCACACCCTCTATATTTTTTATATTAACACATCTTAATGTGTAAATATATGTAACAATATGACATTTTTATTTTTCAAAATAAGCAGAAAATAGTACAAACTTTGCTAAAGTGATTGTTTTGAACAAGTATTAACTTAGACATGTTTCTATATATATTGTACTTTGTATACTACTTTGTATAGGTTTCTATGCAAGTACTGGTACTTCTGATTGAGCTGAGGCTGGAATTTAGCGAGTTTGAGGTAAAATTATTTGACGTATACTATGTGTCAGGAGCATTCACTCAGTATCATTATCTCATTTAAGACCGAGATGGCTTTTAGCTGGTTTTGCATCTGAACTCTTCATATATATATATATATTAGCTAAAGTATTAATCTTTTGTCCCATGCTGGTGGCCCCCTTGCCACTTCGTACATTTATAAGATTTTAAAACAAAATAAACAACTTCTATGATATATTGTCACATAAATGTTAAATACAAATGTATACATTTTTTTCTGCAATTATACATTTTAGGTGCAGTGAACAGCACATTTTTTTCTTAAGGTGTGCCTTTGGCCCCACTGTACCCTACTAATAAACAGCCAATATGTTAATAATAGGCATGCTAATAGTTAACTAGTTAAAAGTGAGAATTGTTCCCCATATTAAAGTGTTACGGAAATGCACTTGTTCTCGAGATACTCTGTGCGTATCACTTGTAGATTCTGGCAGATGCTACTCTGAATTCATTTATTTATTATTTATTTTTTCTGTGGCTCGCAGCTCTAATGAATCACAGTGACCAGCAGGAATTCTGCCGTGGAATTCAAACTCTGGATTTCCATCCAGATGTCTGTTACAGTTTAACATTAAATTTAGCTATAACCACTTTGTGGAATTCAAAAAACTTTTCATTTTTTACAATTGTGTATTACTTTAGAAACCTCGGTGTAGAGGTAAATACATTAGTAAGCTATTTCATATGTTTTTATATCATTAGGTTTTATGTTTGCATTTAGTGTGTTCTCAGTGGCACCATCTGCTGTCTCTAAATAGATCTATTGGAAATTCAGTTCTTTGTTACTTGATCTTGTAAGCACTTTATTTGTTCTTTGGATTACATTTCTTTGTTTAAGTCTTTTGTTGTAAATCCATTTTTTTTAACACTTCCGGTTATGTTCACATAAACCATATTTGACCATATTTGATACTCATGTAGATTTGCAGGTGTTTTCATTTGTCAATTCTACAATATTCTTAAAATAAGCATGATCATCTAGATGAAAAAAAAAAATAGAATAGGGTATATATGTGCGACTGCACAATGTTTCAGATGCCAGCCAACACAAATCTGATTTTATCACTAACCCCTGATTCGGTTCTTATCTTTATTCACCCGATACTCCACAGGAGATCATCAGTTTCTTTGCTTTATAATTTTCCAGGTTTTCATCAACTGTAATAGATCAGGGTGGCACTGTTTCAGTGAAACTTCTTTGTCTAGATTTCACAGTGGTCGATGCCATCTTGCTGAGGTAATGAAGATGATCCACCCTAATAAAACTGTGAACATGCCTCAGTTGTTCCCTTATATCTCTTCAGCTACAGGATCTCTAGAATAATAGAAGAGTGAGATGAGATCATCCTCATCTGTGACTCTGGAAACAAAGGTTGAGTACTGTGTGTAGTCGGGTCACAGTCTAATTATTTATTTCCCATTAGACTGTGGCACAGGAAATGTAGATCATGTTGGTTCACTGCTGATAGGTTTCAATCACAGAACTCATTTGGAATCATCTGAATAATAAACAGATTGATTATCAGTTGAAGCTGTGCATGACGTGTGACACCAGCGCCACACCCTTCAGCAGGAATCACATGATGAGTAAGCCTGCATGTGTTTGGTGGCATCCCATAAAAGCACATTTCAGCATCATTTTAAAAAGAATATTTATAAATATTGAAATAACATAAATTGAGGAATATAGCTATTTAAATGAACTGAATTATGTTTTCACACACTTAATTGCATGTTAACTGCATTTAAATGAAAATGTATTATAGTTTACATTTATAGTAAATTGAATTTGCTGACCTTTGATTTGAAGTACACTACAGACATTCAATACAATTAAGTGCATTTCTGTTTTTCACAAGGGATAGTGTATGTGTGTGTGTATGTAGTTGCAATATACAACAAATCTGTGTGTAAAATGACGTTTGTGTGTTACACCCCATCCACCTTCAATCATTTTTAAATTGGGATGGGTGCTTTCAGTATTATGCATGACAGAATGTATAAATCTTAGTTTAATGGCAGGCATAACAAATCTATAATACTTCACGCCCCCTTGTGGCTGGAGATGAAATTGACATGGTATATATTAAAAATTACTTTAAGAAGAACTAAAATCTATTTTGTAAACTATCCGTTAGTATTTCAGAAGTAGTTAGTAAAAAGCAGTTTCTTTGTTGAAGCCAAGAAGTGCGCGGATTTTAATAGCCATGAAACAAATTAAACAGAGAATATATAAGAATTCTGTTCTTTATTCTCATTTAGGCTACTACTTATACTGTTATGTAAAGCTATAAATATATAACCAATTATGCTATAACTATAAATAAGGTTTAATTGGTTTAAATTAATGGGCTTGCACATATAAGCAAATACTATTCTAGCAGTTCAATTTTGTATTAACATGATAATTTTGCTTGGCCACAGTAAGCAACCTAAAAATTCTACAGGATTCCAGTAAGAAAATTGTTCTAATTAGAATTTCTATCATAATTTGGAACCATTCCAATGACATTCCACCTTTTTCTTCAATGCAGAAGTAAGCCTATGAGCGAGACTTCCGGTTTCATTATCCATTATAGGAAAATAAGAATAAGAATGAACGTGCAGTAAACGGTAAAACTGTTTGCACTACAAATCAGTGTGTTCATAATGAAAATAATACATTAAAACAACATGGTAATTGCACAAATTTGCAATCTCAAGCAGCAAACAAGCTATTTTGTACAGCTAAAAATAGCTCAGGGTTGCCAAAACCCGCCCAATTGCCACTCAAACTAGCCCAATTGCGTTTTAAAAATGGCGTTCTGTGGAATAAAATACACATTTTCGTCAGGGTTCCCTGGTCAATTCGCATTTCAGGGGCTAAATATGATGTTATTGAGGTCGATTCAACCTGCGGACATCAAAAACAACCCGCGGAAACAGTGTTAAAGTAGCCCAATTCTGCAGGAAAACTGTGGACTTGGCAACACTGAAATAGGGGGACATGAATGAGACCGGAAGCCACACCCATAAAATTTACAAATGACCACACCCACTCTTACGGAAAGAAAAAGTTGATTCCTATCCACCTTATTTTTCAATGCGGAAGTAAGCTGTTTTCTGGTAATGTGTTAGACATCCGGTTTATAATCCACCATAGGGAAATAATGAGAAGTGCAGTAAGCGGTAAAACAGTTTGCACTACAAAACAGTGTGTTCATAATTAAGATAATACGTTAAAATAATATGGTAAAACACACCAGTTTGCAATATTAAGCAGCAAAACAAGCTTTTCGTGCAGCTAAAAATAGCTGCAAGTGGATAAGACCGGAAGCCAGACACACGCAAAAAAAATGACAAATGGCTGCACCCACTCTTATGGGAAAAATAAGGTGGATATGATTTTTTTTTTTTTTTTTTTTTTGAACGAACTGGGATCTTTTGGTGACCTATTTAAATGATTCTCTTTTATGTACATTGTCTCATTAAACAAGCTGCTGCAAGGAAAATAAACAGGATATGAACAAAATCCTTTCTACAGAAATTCCTAGATAGGAATCTTAAAGGAATTGTTCCAAAATATGATAGGAATTCTAATTAGAATCCTGTACCATTTTCTTATTGGAATGCTTCAGGATGTGACCCTGGACCACAAAACCAGTCAAAAGTAGCACAGGTATATTTGTAGCAATAGGAAACAATACATTGTATGGGTCAAAATTATCGATTTTCTTTTATGCCAAAAATCACTAGGATATTAAATAAAGATCATGTGCTTTTAAGATATTTTGTAAATTTTCTACTGTAAATATATCAAAACTTTATTTTTAATTAGTAATATGCATTGCTAAGAACTTCATTTGCACAACTTTAAAGGTGATTTTCTCTCTTTTATTTATTTTTATTTCTTTTTTTTTTTTGCACCCTCAGATTCCAGATTTTCAAATAGTTGTATCTTGGCCAAATACTGTCCTATCCTAACATACAACAATTGAAAGATTATTTACTCAGCTTTCAGCTGATGTATAAATCTCAATTTTTAAAAAATGACCCTTTTGACTGGTTTTGTGGTCCAGGGTGGCAGGTGAAATTATTACCATATTTAATATTTTTTTAATATTTAATAAACACCGGTGTCTTTTACAGTAATGATGTTGCCACATAAATATCCTCTATAATAACAACAACAGTAATAATAATATTAATTATTATTATTATTATTATTATTAATAATAATAATAATAATTAATAATAGTGGTTTTATTTGAAGAATACACCCCTTAGTCATGGTAAAATAAAGCAATAAATCATTAAACTCTCTTACTCGTGTTAAAATGACTGTAATGCTCAGACCCCAGTGGTTATGTTTATATAAACATGAGAAAATGTTCGATTTAGGCCTAATTTCCGTTGGCTATCTGTAAAAATCACAATAAACAATTCCGGTACATAATAATTTATTATTCCAAAAGCTGTTCGTGGTTGCCAAGCAGCGCAGCAACTTGGCGCATTAATATAAAAGTATACATTCTTTTTATTCATGCGTTTAAAATTTAGAACCGGAACTATAAGCTAACTATAGTCTGTTATAAAGTCTGTTGCTGTTGTTGTCAAACTGCTTTATTTGACAAATTTGAAATCCCCTAAATGAAAACGCTACTGTACTTCTCTCAGTTTTTCACTAGATGGCAAACAAGTCAGCTGGTGTGGGTAGGTATTGAGCTTCAGGGTTTGTAAGGGTCGGGTAAAACAAATGTAAGGTTTCTTTTAGATCCCCCCTAGTGGCTTGAGTGTAAGTGAGGGTTTGGATGCTGCGTGAGGCCGTTAGTATCTGCATCTCTCGCATCAGCGCCACGCACACATACACACTCACTCACACACACACGCACACACACATACAGCATCTCCATCTCGACGCTCCACCTGCTCTCATCAACAAGCCGAATTGAAACTGTCTCTGAGCACGTTTGAACCCTCAAAGTTGACCGCGTTCGGTAAGTACGTGTTTAAAAACATCTTTTCATCCGGTGCGTGTTGTGTTTGGGTGGGAGATAAATTGTTGTGACTGGTAAACCAGCCATAAAAGGGGCGCGGATGCTTTATTTGCTGTGTGGCTGATGTTTCGGCACCTGGATTTTAGTCAGTGTAGTTAAACAGCGCTGTGCCGTTTCCCTTTCATCTTAAAGATCAATGCACAATCCTTTACTTTTATTTACAAGCGCAACGTTTGTGTATTTTAAAGCTTTCGGGTTGACATCAGACTAACACGCGTGAGGTGTTTACCAAACGCTGTGATTTATAAGGTGTGATGTAGCTCTGCATGGTTTATTGATGTGCCTGAGGTGTATAGATTTTTTGTTTTATTATTAAAGGTGGTCGATGTCTGACTTGGAGCCAGGCTGGAATATTTTAAAATGGGATTTTACAAGTGTTTTTTAAACCCTCTACATTTATAGGCTGGTGAAAAGTGAAATAATCCTTTAAAGATGGTTAAACTGGGGAGTAATCTACAAGACAAAGGAGCAAAAGCTGTTAGCGTTGAGGACGGCTTTCAGAACGTCCCCCTCATCACGCCCTTGGATGTTACTAATCTTCAGTACCAAGCCCCAGACAAGGTAAGGAACATTGTTCTTCAGGTCTTATATAACAGGACATCAGACCTTGTCTGTTGTCAG
Organism: Labeo rohita; assembly: GCF_022985175.1. NCBI lineage: Eukaryota > Metazoa > Chordata > Actinopteri > Cypriniformes > Cyprinidae > Labeo > Labeo rohita. The sequence goes on along the minus strand of NC_066889.1, from coordinate 4,406,337 downwards.
TTCAGAAAAATAGAACCTTCACCTTTTGTCACATAGCAAAATGTCAAACGATACTAGAAAGCATAATGATGTATTAACCTTATGTGTTTTATTGCACTATCCTTTGATTTTATCTTTTGAGTATGTGCTTGCTTTCATTGTTTTCCCCAAACATGCCGGTACAAACCTCAGATTTTAAGGTTGGGTTGCCAACCAGTGTGCCTAAGGGTGCGAGCTGTGACACTTTCTGTGAGTGGTGCTTCAGCCCTCATTTGGGATTCTGCTGAGGAAGGCGCAATCATTTTTTGCACCTGCTAACTGAAGTGGCCTGTCTCTCTGCCCAAACCTGTGCGCAAGCGAACGCTGTCATATTTTAAGGAGTACGTAACCCTCCATGCAAGCCTAAGACCCCCCCCGCCCCCTCCCAAATCCTTTGGGACTCTGCTGCTTTATTGGCCTGCATGGCAAAGAGAAAAAGCCAGTTTATCTTTTATCTCAGATGTCATATGGAGGATGCATCCTCTGTTTAATGGCAGCTCAGAGGTGAAGAGGATGTGTTGGATTATTAACATGTCTGTGTCACCTGGTGAGCGTTTTTTTCTTCTGTTGTGAAAGCTAGTGGCTCTAAGATACTATACATTAGTAAACAGGCAAAAATGTGTTTTTATGCATACTTGATCATTATTGTGGACAGAAAATGTCATGCATAATGAAAACATTGTAAATATAATATTTATATATATTTTTACAGCTTTTATTTTTTTAGCTACAACTGTGAGTGTTACTCAAGAATTACTATACCAAAAAAAGTAAGTAGCATGGGTATATTTGTAGCAGTAGTCAAAAATACATTGTATAGGTCAAAAGTATCGAGTTTTTGTAAATTTCCTACCGTAAATACGGTACGCATTGCTGAGAACTTAATTTGAACAAATTGAAAGGTGATTTTCTCAATATTTAGATTTTTTTTCTTACAAATAATTGTATCTTGGCCAAATATTGTCATATACTAACATCAATGGAAACTTATTTATTCAGCTTTCAAATGATGGATGAATTTCAATTTAAAAATAAAAGACTGGTCTTATGACAGACCTTATGACTGATTTTGTGGTCTGGGGTCACATATGAAGAGGAAAAATAAAAAAATACAGTTTTTAAAAATTAACTGTATTTCTAAAGGTTGCTGAAGAGATCTTGGATAAGGTCAGTTAATGTTTATTTCTAAAGACCTGTGCTCTAGGGCCTCGCAGGCCAGTGATCCTGCCCTGCTTACATGACATCATACTTTAATATAGTTCATATTTAATTAACAAAAATGAGATTGTAATTATGATATTTTCTAATAAATAACATGAAAGAGCATGGTAATTTAACAGAGGCCCTGAGCTTCAGTCGGAAAGATGACTGAATTTGTCTTGTACAAATTATTTGAAAGCATTTTGTTTAAATATACCCAATTATGTTCTGAAAAGAACATCACTAATTTTAGCTTCTTGTGTAATGTCAGTCAGTAGTTCAATAGTATACAGATGCAAATAAGCAATTTTATTTTAATTGAACTAAGTAATAATGTTGAAGCCAATGTGGTACTTAAATGGCCAATGTAATATTTCTGAGATTGTATTTGTTTGGAAGGTCAAAGGCAAATTCAGTTATTTTAAGCAGAGAATCATAGCATGTGAAGTTGCTGTAATGCATGCGCATGATGCAGTTATGTCACCTAAACTTGGACAATGTAAAAAAAACATTAATTTTTCATGCTGACATTAAAGTGTTTATGCAGGACAAGGATCAGCCCTGCGGGAAATCATTATCTTTCTCTAGAGGTCTGCAGATAGCAATCAGGCAGTAATGACTGCAAATTATTTGAAAGCTGTCTTAGCATTATTTATTTTACATGAGCCAAGTTAAGAACATGCTATTTGAAGAATTAAGTTTATTTACTATAATGAGGTGGGTAGATTCATTAAATAGTTATAATAGTGATTTTTTGTCAGTTATTTAACACCATAACTGAAGAACAAAATATTTGTTGATATTTTTTGATGTTTCAAAGATTGCATTTAGTTTTGGGATCACTGCAGATGTTCTTTTCATTTTTTTTAGCTTTTAAAACTGCTTTTAAAACTCTTTTTCCAAGGACACTTGCATATGGACACATTTAGCCAGGTTGTCTTGTTGTTATCCAGAATCTCGAAACCACTCCATTATCATCAGACTACCGAATTCATCATCTGCTAATTGCATGCAAATCACAAGCTGCATGTCATCACCATCTCATCATTATTCAAAGCATTTTTCAATCAAGCAGGTTGTCATATCAGCATATCAGTACAACACTTATATTGGAGAGGATCAATTCAGTGCAATCCACAGTAGTCCCTGGTGTTGACACTATCGATGGCTTGAATCAGCAGCAAAAAAGACAATGCGCAACCTTGCCTGGAGGCAGAGGTTGCATTCTGGGGGAGTGCAAAAACGGAATAACAATCCCGGCGATAACAGAGTGCCTCACATAGCTCAGGAGAAGGAGAGAGAAATGGAAGCAGACAAGATGGTTATTCAGGGGGAAAATGAAATGTCAGAGGGTTTGGGAAGGAGACAGATCAGCAGTAATTGCAGAGTTCATGACAAGTGGTTGAGCTTCATCCAGTGGTCCACAGGGCATTAGAACTGATCAACCTCAGAGTTTCTAGAAAGTAAGGTGGCATGAACCGAGGTCAGCGCTGAGGCGTAATCATCTAGAGATGTCATTTCTCCATCTGACAGCACACATCTCACCTTCAGCGAGGGATGGGCAAAATTCTTAGCTTCGAATTTGCTCCCTCCTTCTCAGTCCATGAGTTGGCATATCCAATTTTTTGAACACTTGAAATACAGTTTTTATGAACCCTATCTAAACCACATACTCATGTGGTTTGAAACCAGATTAAAAAAATCAGTTTGGATGAAGTAGGTTTTTTCATCATCTGGGATGCAATGTGATCTACCCAGTCTGATTTGTAAGGACTTAGGGCTGTTGTGGGAATAGGTTTTGATTTTGGTAAGGCCAGTTATGACTATGTTACTGGAAGTCCTAGTTACCTCAGAGTGAGATCAGTGATTTTAAAAGCCAGCATGAAGTTTTATCATGAGGAAGGCCTAACATGATTATGGTCATTATCGATCGGAGGTCACTGGCTTTATGGTACAGTCATCAAACCCTAAGGGAATTTACTGTTTACATTATGTCAAACTGTTGTTTTGATGGATAAACACTCTCTTTTCAGGTGGTGGTGAAGACACGAACTGAATATCAGACGGAACAGAAGAACAAGGCCAAGCTGAAGGTTCCGAAGGTGGAGGAGTTCACCATCAGTGTGACTGATGGAGTTTCTGAAAGGCTGAAGGTATGGCTGGACTTCCTTTGGTGTGAATTCATAGAAAAATGAACATTGAACAGTTGGCGTTTGTCATGCATTCAGTAAGTTCTTTTAAATTGGCTTTGATGGCTTTGCCTTTCACTCACTTGCTGAATAAACAACATGGTTTGTCAGCAGATGTTATGGGTGCTGGTCCTAGAATGGGATTCACTGGAAAACGGGTTCACCAGTAAGACTGAATCTGTAAATCCAGTTCAAAACCCAGCCTGCAACAGCATGGAAATTCATGCTGGTCTAGGAATTTTTTCCAGGTTGTATCCAGGGTTCCATCTTGCATTTTTTCCCCAGTACTAAAAGAGGATGGTAATAGAATAATGTTCTAAAGATCTTTTCAAGTGTTATAAACGTGGTCAAAAAAACCCCCCAAAAAACAAAAGCATGCAGCCTTTTTTTTCAACACTCTTTGCTTCAGCTATTTGGATCGAATCCTGGAAGCAGTTCTAGAGGCAGTTGGGTGATAGAGAGTAGTTGGCAGCATGAACTGTTTTCATTAATGCAGAGCTGGAGTGTCTAGAGGGACGTTTTACCGTGGCAGTGAAGGTCATTGGAGAGACAGGTGAAGAATACAGCAAACATTGGTATAAAGATGGACTTCCTTCTGAAATGACACTGAATGAACCTGTCAGCTGCCTTGGAACCACAATGCACTACGAAAACAATAATGCATTTGACATACACAGAATATTTCCACAGACACAATGAAGATGTTCTAGTCTGAGATCATCCTTCAGCTTTGTGCTTGTTATTTTTAGAGGTACTGAAGGAAACATACAAGAGCGTTCTTGTTGCGGGAAACTCTTCTCGAGGATGTTGTCTAGAGCGAGTCTTTCGGAGTACAGAAAGCTAACTGCAGGGTTATCTCTGCTGTGCGAAGCCTCCCAGTTGGATTTTTATCATATTCCCTGCTGTAGCTCCACTAGCAAGTAAAGAAGGAATGTTCCCCCTCATTAAATGTTCAAAACAAAAGAGAGTTGTGGTCTCTTGGTGTCTCATGCAGCCAAGTGGAACATATTAACATATCATGTTAAAATAAATGTGGTATTAAGACAACTTAATTAAGCAGGGAGGAGGTCTTATGATTTCTGTTTGTTATTAGTGCAGTTGGATGGGAGGTTTGGCAGAGTGGGGAAAATGGTGAGTTTGGCTATGATTTCCCAACTATTCTAAGTGCCACACATCTTTACTATATTACTATGTATTTTATTGTTGTTCAAAAATAATGAAATAACTACTAATCTTAGATTTGGCACACTGTTAGTTTTACGTTATATCAGTGTTACATAGTGAAAAAGAGTATTCGGTTGGAAAATAAGGTAGGATGGGACTTAATTTTATCCTGTAGGATTAGAATGGATAATGAGAATAGGCTGTGATAGTTGTTTCTAGAGCTTGCTAAGTGTAATCCTTTTCCAGTAGCGAGGTTTCCACCCAAAGTTGCGAATTTAACTTCTGCGGAAAATTGGAATATCGCATGAAATATTTGTGAATAATTCTATCCAACGAGTCAAAGAAAACAAAATCATCATATCCTGGTAAACTGGCACTAAATTTTACTAAAAAAAAGTAGGAGAAGCCACTGATTGTAATAGTTTTTATAAATAATAAATTACCTCAGTGTGAGCAGGCAAAACACAATAAATGTGGTCACTGCTTTCGAAGATGGATGCCTGCTGTTTGAAAACGCAGTCTGGGAGGCAATTATACAGAAATACTTTGACAACAGATTTTGTTTAGACATGTCAGAATGACCACAACATTTCAGATGCTGTGCAATGAGATCGGCCTCCTGGTTAGTCAGGTTATGCTGTCCCATTGCACAAAGTCATGCGCATGGAGCAATTTATTCGGGAAATGCATTTCCATCTTCCATTATTCGCATTAAACCTTTTTCGCACAAGTCAAAACCACCTCAAGCGAGTAGAAAAAGTTTTTTTTCATATCGTTTTTAAGGAAAGCATTTCAGGACTTTTCTTCATATAATGGACTTGATTGGTGCCCCGATTTTGAACTTCCAAAATGTAGTTTAAATGCAGCTTCAAAGGGCTCTAAACGATCCCAGCCGAGGAAGAAGGGTCTTATCTAGTGAAACGATCTGTTTTTTTTTTTGAAAAATAAAAATTTGTATACTTTTTAAGCACAAAAGCTTGTGTAGCACAGGCTCTGGGATGCGCGTTCACGATACTATGTACTATTGAATCAGGTTGAAAAGTCACGCCGAACGTAGGCAGAACTACAGACCCAGTGTTTATAAAGCGAACGCGCAAAGACAAAGAAAGTGCAAGTAAGTCAAACGCTGTTTACAAACAAAAAGGTACAACGATGTCAGACGATTCTGAAGTTGTAGGAGAAAAGAAGATGGAGTTTTTCACCATACTCTATGTTTTTTAGCCGGAGTACACAGACGATGAACTTAGACGTGATTTGTAGTAGTGATGGGAAGTTCGGATCATTTTACCGACTGGGACCTTTCTGTCTTCAGTCGTAAAGAAATTATGGTTTTTAAGGAAAGCATTTCAGGATTTTTCTTCATATAATGGACTTGATTGGTGCCCCGATTTTGAACTTCCAAAATGTAGTTTAAATGCAGCTTCAAAGGGCTCTAAATGATCCCAGCCGAGGAAGAAGGGTCTTATCTAGTGAAACGATCTGTCATTTTTTTTGAAAAATAAAAATTTGTATACTTTTTAAGCACAAAAGCTCGTGTAGCACAGGCTCTGGAATGCGCGTTCACCATGCTACGAATTAGTGATGGGTCGTTCTTTTTTAAACGAATCTTTAATGTGACTCGGGAAGAACGAGTCGTCTTGGGGAGTGATTCGTTCATCCTATTAGGTTCTGTACTGGAATTAGTTCACCTGTTTTGAGTCTACAGGTTTTTCGAGTTGTTCGTTCATCTTACGGGGCTGTCACGTGATGAACGAACAACTCGAACCCGAAGGCTCGAGAGATGAACTAATAAATTATTTTTCTGGCTTTTTCTTTTTTTGTCAGATAAGAGGTGAGGTGAGCTAATTATAGACTAAAGACCCAGGTAAACAATGAATTAACCTTTTCTGTTTCTTATAGCATTATAGTTTTGTCTTGTTTGTAGTGTAATCAATGTTGTAAGCAGTAGATGTGTTAGGGAAGTAACACGTAACATTTTAATTATATTTTGCTGAAATGAACGAAATGACTCGAAAAAAGATTCATTCATTTTGCTGAACGAGACTCAAAGGTCCCAGTCGGTAAAATGATCTGAACTTCCCATCACTACTACAAATCACGTCTAAGTTCATTGTCTGTGTACTCTGGCTAAAAAAGATAGAGTATGGCGAAAAACTCCATCTTCTTTTCTCCTACAACTTCAGAATCGTCCGACATCGTTGTACCTTTTTGTTTGTAAACAGGGTTTGACTTACTTGCACTTAGTCTTTGCGCGTTTGCTTTATAAACACTGGGTCTGTAGTTCTGCCTACGTTCGGCGTGACTTTTCGACCTGATTTAATAGTACGTAGCGTTGTGAACGCGCATCCCAGAGCCTGTGCTACACAAGCTTTAGTGCTTAAAAAGTATAAAAAATGTTATTTTCCGAAAAAAATAACCAAACGTTTCACTAGACAAGACCCTTCTTCCTCGGCTGGGATCATTTAGAGCCCTTTGAAACTGCATTTAAACTGCATTTTGGAAGTTCAAAATCGGGGCACCAATCAAGTCTATTATATGAAGAAAAACCCTGAAATGCTTTCCTCAAAAACCATAATTTCTTTACAACTGAAGACATTAACATCTTGGATGACAAGGGGGTGAGTAAATTATTTGTGAATTGTTGTTCTGGAAGTGGACTTCTCCTTCAAGCTCACTATGGTAAAATGATCATTTTAATGAATTTAATGAATATATGATTATATCCATGCAAAATAAATGACCCCCTCAAATTATTTATGGGGCTAATTAACATGAATAATGATTTAATAATTATAAAATAATTATTTCTGCCATAATTATTCTACTGCTTTTTACAAAATTGTGTTTACATAACTTTAAAGTGGAAAAATATTAGCAATTCTAACCTTGCGCTCATAGTTTTGATTATAATACATCACATTGGGTTGCATACAGAAGTGGAAGTATTTCAACACATCCGACACTCAAATTAGATTTGAAATTTCCGTATACGCATATGTTCGGAACTCCACGCATATTCCTCACTACTCTTCGTTGGAAAAATAATGACTGTATGCTGCTTCTCGTTTGTGTGAGATTTCTTGTTTGTATGGCTTAATTCTGGGCATTTCATTTTTTAAGACTTAGAAATCAGGCTCTTTTGGCTTGGGGCAATAGGCAACCACCTAGGCTCCAAACAACTGAATTGCAACATGCTAACAACCACTCGCACAAGCTAGCAACCACGTAGCAAGAAAAATCTTGCTGGTTTATAATATTTTTCCATATCTGTGTAGCATTGGTTGCAAAATCAGAAACGTTGTTTCAGAAATTGATTGTTTTTACATTTAGATCAGGTTCAAAATTATGCTTTTCTTTCTTTGGAACAATGTTTGCTGATAAATTGTGCTCAATAAGCATTTAAAAGACTGACACACACATTCCTAGAAGAGATAACTTGTCAAACTCCAGGAATACATCCCTGCAAAACCTTCAGGCAGTGCTGCAAACCAATTAATAATCTGCCTGAAAATAATAACGCTTTCTAATGGAGAGCGTCTGCACACACAAAGACACACAAATTCTCATGCGCAGTGCAAAACAGATACCCAGCTAATCCTTAGACGTAGCTGCACAATCCTCAGTTCAGACACACATCCCAGAGCTGAATGGATGTCAAGCCGACAGCAGACATGAGGGACGGGAAGAGAGAGATAGAAAAATAGAGGACATTGAGCTGAAATGCTGCCCCGTCAGTCTCGGCATCTCTGGGAGAGCAGCAGAATAAGAATGAAGGAGAGGGGTTGGGTGAGCGGCAGACGTGCTCGCTTGAAGGACCACTCACATCCTGGCACACCCACACTGCACTGCCTAGGCCCTTCGGCTCTTGTTTAGCCTACCATTTTAACATCTCCAGAGAGAAAATGGGAGGGAACAAGAAATAAAAAGAGGGTGAAAAAGACGGCTTCACCGGAGGCAGCTAGTCAGACCCGATAGAGGGAAGGAGAAAGAGAGCGAGAGTAAAAAATACACTTTTAATACACAGTTAAGCTTTTATAAGACTAGAAATAGAGTGGGCATATTTTAAATTGTGCAGTTTACACTGTGCGGTAGACGGTACATTTCAAATAAAACAGTACATCTTGCATCTTTCTGCAGATTTAACAACAGTTGTGCATGTTCGCATAAAAAGTGCACATATGCCTATATTAAATTGCACATAGGCCTACAACTTTTTTAATTTTGATATTTACCATGGCAATTAAGGCTTACTATATCCATGTACCCAGGCGTTTATGCTACTCCAAGGTAGTTAAAGGAATACCATGGTACTGTGTTAGTTATAACATAAGGCCAATATATTATCCTATTCATGTACTAGTATATTTATATGGTAATGGCATGTTGCAAAGTCTAAAATACATGTTAATACAATTGGATTTTTTAGTGTGAATACAATTGATTGGCAAAATCATTTCCATGAGATTTGCATGATAACCCAAGATAATTCAAATAATACTACTGTTACTATAATGCATGCCCAAAAGTTAATGGTAATTGTACAATGGTATATTTTGTTAATTTTGGTTAGTGTGAAGCCAGTTGATTACCATATTTATGTGCAGTTGCATTCCATTAATTCCAGGGTAGTACATGTGCAAAAAGGTAATATTTATTAGAATATTAATTCAAGTCAGTGCTTTCCTTTAAAGAACATTTAGCTAATGTCTTCTGTCCCTTTAAAGGACTTTTTGTTTGAAAGTCTGCAGGCGTTCAAGCTGAAATGCCTTTGTTGGTGCAACGTAACTCATTCTGTCATTGACAGAAAGGAGACCGCCATGCAGAGAGATGCATTTGAGGGCACACAATCCACTTTTGTATAACGCTGCCAATCCATTCTCCCTAGTCACGCAGTAAATTGTCACTGGCCGTTCGGTCGATGACAATATAAAGTACCCAATCGTGTGGGAGTGCCAGGAAACAGAGACGATTGTCACCCACCCTGAAGTCAGGAGACCGTGCTATGCTGCAGTTATGCTGAATTGCTCATAGCATCCCCCTACAGATGATGGCCATTCATTGAATTTGACAAATCGTTTGCTTGGGCAAAACCATATGTTGTCAAGCAGTGACCCCGGGTAATGCAGGGGGCAGTCACTGTCAGAGTGATTGATCGTGTTGAGTGATGGTGATTGTAGTCTCCAAAGGCAAGATGGAAACACTCAACCATCAGTTTTTACATGTTGTCTCCACTATAGTGCCATCCAAAAGATACGTAGAATGTTACTTAATGTTCCATTTGCAAAACTTTAAATAATTTCATGGAACTCACCTTCCTGTGTTCCATTTTTGTAATCTGCAGTACACAAAAGAAAGACTTCAGTAACAGTAACAGTCACTGGGGTCCAAAATTTTCAAGTAGTGGTGACAGAATTTATTTTAATTTTTGGGTAAACTATCCATTTAAGATTCTATCATTGAAAAACCATATTGATTTTAGATTTCTCTGCATCAACCAGTATATGTCATAAAATGGCCAGCATTACATCACACTTATATCTTGTATCTGCCATTGTGATATTTTGTGAAGTCAGAGATGTCATTAGAGTTGAATGAAAAGCTCAGGCAATTTACTGGAGTCATTTGTCACGTTAAAATGCGACAGTGTATTTGAACTCCTGCAGGACGCGGTGTTCTCTGTTCACTACGACAGAGATGATTTATGACACCAGATGGCTTTTCCTCTGTTTGAACCCTGATTAATCTCACCTTCCACCACTGCTGGAGAATCACATTCATCTCTTTTGTCTATAGTTTTGCAGATAGAAATATTACCCACTTATTGACGTAGACAGTTAGCATGTTTACATGCTCGGCCTAATAACTCAGCATCGTGTAAGGTCACATATGCCTTGAACGGTTTTATTTTAACAGACTATGAGGTTATAAATGTCTAAACCAAAAACTGTTTGGGACACCTAGATTTTTAGGCCATTACCCTGATTTTGCTCAGCATGTAAGCCGTAAATCTTTCTCTGTGTGCTGATTAAATTTTCAGTGTGGTACGGTACGTACATCGTACATTACTCTCTGTGTAATAACAAAAACATTTATTTCAGTGAAAAAATAAGTCGAAAAATCTCAATTTTTTCAGAAATTCTTGTGTGTTTTAATTTTTCTGATAATCAAATTCAGGCATTAAACATTTATTTAATTTTAATTAAATGACAATTAAACACTTTTATTTGTTGCCAAACAGAGTTTTTTCTATTATTTCTGTTATTATTATAATTTCTGCATTTAATTGTTTTATTTAAATTTGCCAGAAACAGGAATATTTAAACACCTACGTTATACTGTACAAAAGTAATACAAGACTAATTTCTATTACATGTTAAACCGTACTTTTATTTTGACAGGTTGCCAGTTAGTTTTTGTATGTATACACTATGATATGATGCTAATTTTCTCAAATGAAACGGTATAATTTACATGAAGTGACTCTCACAGAAGTTCTGGAGATTAAGTCCATGCGTTTATGTCGTCATAATTACTTACCCTCATGTCGTTCCAAACCCTAAGACCTTTGTTCATCTCCGCGCATTGACTGACACGGAAGAGAAGAAATTGTTAAATAAAGTCATTATTTCAGTTTTCTTTGCACATTCTTTGCAGTTTTCTCATAGCTTCATAATATTACGGTTGAACCACTGATGTCACATGGTCTATTTTAACAATGTCCTTACTACCTTTCTTGGCTCTGAATGTGGTAGTTACGTTCCTGTCTATGCAGGGTCAGAAAGCTCTCGGATTTGATCAGAAATACCTTAATTTGTGTTCCGAAGATGATTGAAAGTCTTACAGGTTTGGTACGACATGAGGGACAATTAATGACAGAATTTTCATTTTTGGGTGAACTATCTCTTTAAGGTTGGGCAAGGTTCCCCACCCAATAGGAATTCAGTAAACTTTAAATTTTAAATGAGAGCCTTTCTATAATTTCCTATTTAAATAATGCAATTTTTATTATTTGTTTAAATCATGGCTCTTTTGATATGAACCACCACTTTTTGCAAAGGCTGATTTTGACTTCAAGTCTTTTGTTCTAAACAACACAGCAGAGATATATTTAATATATCTCTAAAGATGAACTGCAGAGTAGAATTTTAAAAATGATATCGACACTTGAGTTTGAAGTTTTGCTTCTCATCTGCTGCGGTTCCTGTCATAGAACAACAATATTTTTTTCCTCCCAGCTCTGTAGTCCACTCTTCGGTCCAAGGATGTCACAAAATAAAATGCAAGCATATGCAGCCTGCTGCTCAATTTTGATTTATTGAAAAAAACAAAAAAACAAAAATAAACAAAACACACTGCACTTCAGCAACAGAGTTTTACTCACCAGTGAGCAAGTTCAGCATAATCTTAACACATTGTGAGCTCGCATAGAGCTATGACTAATCAATCTGGATTGTGTCCACACTACAGTGTGATCTAATGCAAAATGCAAATCACTTTCTCTTGAGTCACACACTTCCTGTATGTGCTGTCCTAATGGAATTAAGGCAATACCCAGATAGAAATGCATCTGAATACCAGCCATTATTAATTATAAACCTGCACTGATAAGAGACAAAAGGATGAATCACACCGAAACAGTCACAAAAACATGTCCTTGTCATATTCCACTCTGAAATCAAAAGAAATTTTTGATTGTAAAAATGAAAATAAAATGCTTTTTGTATTGTGAATTTTTTTTACTTAATAATGATATATTATTTTAATTCTACATTATACATCATTGATAGTGGTGCAAAATAACTAAATAAAACATTAAAGGAAAACATCCAGCCACTTTAAAATTTTTTGCAAAATTTACCATATTCTTTGACGCCACATGACATCATACATTTTGAGAGCCTTCATTTCTTTTCGTTATGATACGACTTTACAGGACATGTCCAGAAATTTTGCCAATGCTGGTAAAAAAAATTTCCAGCAGAATGGCAAAACACGCATTTCCCTCAATCTGACTACACAGCAAAATGAGTTCACGTTATTCTGTGACACTGTTGCCTCTCTTGAGCAAAAGCCTCTTACCTATGCACCTATAGGGTGCTTGGGGAGCAATTAGTAGCATGGAGCAACTCTCCCTACTGCACAGTTTCTCTTCTGTCTTTCTCTGTCTTTCAGCACACACTGTTAGCAGGGCTAATGGCCAAAATGCCCACAGGCTCACTGGTGTGAGAGACACGGCCCTGGAGAGGCAGTCTTGTTATTCTGCCATATTGTTGATTACCCCCTACAGAAGCCTTCTAGCTCTACAGTGGATCTGAGAGGCAGTTAGCACATCGCAAGTAGACTACACTTGAGAGGAAGTTAGATTAACACTGCAGTATTACTGACAGCTACAACTTCCTGATGTGGGGAAAAAAAAAGAAAAAAAAACCTTTGAAATTTTTAATGCCAAGGGCATCCAAACTAATTCTTTCCCCGCCAGCGTTTTTTTAAGTTGCCAGCCACAGCCAGCATTTTTGATCATTTTCACAAAATTTTCATGGCCCCCAGAATATTTTGTTTTATGAATAGCTAAACATGCAATATGCAAAGAAAAAAACTGTTTTATTCTAGCTTCATGCATTCCTTTTTTAGACTCTCCCAACCAAAACGAAAATCACTGCTCAGTTGATACTCAGAAAGGCCAAATACTATGAGATTTTTTTTTTTTCTCAAATGCATTTTTTTAATATTTCTTAGAGCTTTTTCCTCTGTCACAGTTAACTTAAAAAACGTCTTTAGAATTCTAAGATAAAAGAGTAGTTCAAAGAGCTCTGGGATTTTTTTTCTTCCCCTCAGCCGCTGTCTTTTCTTTTGCCTTAAACATTCTGAAGGATTCTCCGATAAATAGTGTTTGTCTTTTAGATTGTTCTTTTGTCCCCTTCAGTTTGGGTATCTCCAAAGAGACCCAGCCTAATTGGCTCATATTAAGATACAGTAATTGGAGCTGAACATGACATTTCTGTCCTACCCCTGAGGAGAATTCTTTCATTTGTGTCACTTCTCCTTTTATGAAATAGAAAGGGATTTCTAGCCGTGTAGAGAGCCACACTGCCAAACAGTGTTGCTGTGTTAGTAGTTGCCAAGATTGGCTTATTCAAAAACATTTGTTATGAATAAGTAATATTCAAAGTAATTAGGCCATAATTAGTTTGAAAAATTAGCTTCACGGGCCAAAGCATGTTTTTAATGTGCGCAGAAGTTAATGCACTCTGAAGAAAACTTTAGTACAGTAAACAGACTCGATGCTTAATTTAATTTGAACTGAAAATTAATATATTTTCAATGTACTAAATTGCTACACTTACCAGCGTGATGTTATATATCTTGGATTTAATTTATGCACTGCATTCTGACATTTCCTTTTTCTGTGAAGGACATGTGATTCTGCCTTTACATTTCTAAAGCCAGCTATCTTATGCTGTCTAGCTCGTGGAACAACATTCACATGCTGCCTTAGGTAGTGAACACAGCGAGGTCATATTTTTTTCTGAGAGAACAGACTGGCATTGATATATTACAAATAGTGAATAAACACGGTAGTCTTTTCTGTTCCCTTGACGTCTAATGCGTCACTGTGATTTTCCCCAGCCTCTCTTCACCCTGTTTCACCGCTGTGTGTCTGTAGGAACAGATGAAGCTTAAGATTATAAATCCCACAACTGTTTTTTTTTTTTTCTCTAAATATCTGTGCTCTTTTTCTCGGTTAATCTTACATACTTGAAAATACAAGGTGGGAGTAGAAGGTAATTTGGAAAGCAGATGTCTGAGGTATTACTTATCTAATAAAAATAAAAGCTGGATATCTTTTCTAATGCTCTGTGGTTAGTCTTGGCTCACATCTCATAACAAGTGTTACTCTGGGAAAATGAGTCTTCCTCCATCTGAAGCTCAGGGATGCATTGATTTACTTATTGACTGGCATCACACTGCTTTGTGGGAACCGTTGTTATGCGGCAAGAGTAGATGAAACTGAGAATCTCAGAACCCCTGAGGAAATTGTGACGGATGGGCTGCTCACACATATGGAGTGGAAAGTCGTCTGGCTGTGTTTGAAGGCAATTGTTGCAGTTGCGGAGGCAGCAGGACAGTGCCAGGAACAAGGGAGTCTCATTGAGCCACAACTATAGTATCCCAGAATCCTCATAATGAAAGCAAAGGGATGCTAATACAGATTCCTTTTATACTGATGCAAACAAAATGACAAACAAGATTTTTTTTCTTTTACAAGACTGCTTTGACAGTGGGGAGCAAGTGGCATTTTCTTCTGTAGGTCTTCTAGTCTTTACAATTTTGGGATGAGAACAAGTTGTGATGTTATACCCATGCAGAAAAAATACAAGAAAAGTGTGCTTAATTGTATTGAATGTGCACTTGTAGTGTGCTTCAAATCTTGAAAGTATCTTTTTTTAAAAGTCTTAGGGTTATGTATATAACCTGGTTTCTTGAGATGGGAACAAGTGTGTCTATTGTATGGATCATGTGTGGAAACACACCATATTCTATTGGCAGATGGCAAAAAACAGAATATTTCGCTGTTGAAAAATGTTTAGTGATGCTTTCCGATGATTTCCATAGAGAGTTACATCTGTGGTCTGGAGCTGCTCAACAACAGACTTTGGAGACTTACGCCTACAACCTGACACGGCTTGGAAGGCAGGACCAGAGCCTTCATAGAGGATGTCTCTCCAGGAGAAAGATAGTTTATGAGTGGGGCATCCTTGTGTATCCCTGCATGCACAGTCCCTCCACATTCAAATAATTTGAACGTTATATAGTCATTATGTGAGCTGGTATGGGTTCCTCCATGACCTTGACACCTTGGTGTGAAGGTCTGGGAAGAATGGAATGGCTCACTGGAAGGGCAGTTATGAACCACTAGTAATTGCCTGGACACAGCGCAGTTCATAATTTCCACGTATGCAGGGCTGGTAAAGGAAGCGAACTTGCTGATCTTTTTAGCATCATCCACACCCAAACTAGCTCTTCAAAACTAGATGCACCCAGCACCATGTAATTCCCATTATTGAAGCAGTCATGTAGCTTCTGCAGATGCAGGGTCTGAATATGTGGGGTGCAGACATTTGACCCCCATCCCTCAAGAAAACGGCAAAGTGGGAGCAGATTGTGTGCATCATCAGATGTAATGAAACATGGACAAGATGCTGCACGCTTTCTGAAAGATTTGCTGCTACACTGTAAAAAAATAAAAAACACAATTTGTTGAGTCAGCTTAAAATAATTTGTTACCCTGCTGCCTTAAAATTTTAAGTTCAGTCAACTACAATAAGTTTATTCAACTTGAAATGTTAAGTTGTACTAAGTAACAACTTAGATATTTGTGTTTGCTAAACTTAACAGATGGGTAAGTAACCTAGCTGCCTTAAAATTTTAAGTTGATTCAACTCAAATATCTAAGTTGTCACTTAGTAAAATTTAACATTTCAAGTTGAATAAACTTTTTTTTGAGTTGACTGAATTTAAAATTTTAAGGCAGCCAGGTTACAAATTATTTTAAGTTGACTCAACAAATTGTTTTTTACAGTGTATCTGTTTTATCTCCGTGCACTACAAGCCAAACGGTCTCCCTAAGACAAACAAAACTGGTGAGATGTAATGCAGATGTAGGTGACTTTTTTCTTCAGTAGAACAGTAAAGAAAACTTTTAGCTGAAACCGTGGTCCTTGGTGATTCATAAAAAGTCTGTGGCTACCTGTTTTTTTTTTTTTTGCGAATAAAAAAAGGATATCAAGGAACCAGTTCACCAAATTGGACTGAACCATCTGAAACAGTTCGCAGCTCAACCAGCACAAATCTACAAGTCACTCACTTTTGGAGTCAAAATACTGCCGTATTTGATTATGTGGTGCTGGGTTTTGCCAACTCATTCAGAGCTCCAGTTCCTGCAACAATCACTGAACTGAGAAAACAGTTCTAACTCGGACCAAAGACAGTTGAGCTGGTGATATGCACTTACATGAACTGAGCACTTGAATGAAGGGGCGAAATGAACGATTTTATGGTTTCTCTTTATGTAAAAAGTTGAGCTAATAAGCAAATAAACGTGTCTGTAATAAAAATATGTTCCAAATCTGTCTTTTCCATGAAAAAATATTAATTTTTAACCAATAAAAATTAAAGTTGAGCAGCAGCACGAGTGTAAAGGCCTGGGTGTACTTCTTTTTGTAAAAAAGAATAACTTAGAAGTTCATCTAAACTCATTTTCCGCTCTGCAAGAAACATGTCCTTAAAGACGTTATTTAGAAAGTCCTTGAAACACTCCAGTTAAGCTCTTTATATACAGCCATGGCTTATTTAGTTAGCACAGCTAGTAAACAAGCGCCAGACGTATTATAAGCTGGAAAAGAAAATCAGTCCTGGCCTTGTGTATCAGAATACAGTGCCTAATAGACAAGAAGTAAATTCAATTGTGCCATAATTATGGTAATTATAAATGGATATTGGGGAAACAATCAAAACCATTAGCAAGGTTTTTACAAGCAGAAAACTCTTTCAAACATGGAGTCACGGAGGCTGGCAAATGGTGACCTGAACTGGAGAACATTCAGGTGGCAGAAGGCCATGCAGCTTTTATTAAAAGGCAGTGGAGAGGCGGGGAGTATTATAATGCGAGCATGATGGGAATACAATAGAGGAGAGAAACTAGAGTATGAAAGAGGATAGACTCGACAGAAAAATAACAAAATGCAACAGCACTACATTGTCATGTTCTTGATGTCTGAAGAGAAGGAAGAAGATCTGTTTCTTGGAAATGGTGCCTGATATTAAGTTGTTTGGGCATGTAACATGGTGCTATCACAGCATTCTTTGAAGCATAGGAACATTACCAACTCTGTGTCTTATATTATTAGTCAACTGGTTAACACTGGTTAAACCAATTTAACTGTGTCAGTCTGTTTGTTGCTGCTTAGAGATGTTTCTGAATTTTAAGAATAGACCTTTGACTAACCTTTGCCTTTATCTAATGCTATTATATTGTTTTTAAATAATGTTCATTGTTCATTCGTTGTTTTATTTGATTTTGACAAAATGACAGCATTATCAGATTTTTGTTCATCCAAATGTAATAAGTACAGACTTTTTCTCAGTCATAACTTTTATAGAAAACAAAGAGGAATATAGACTTTTGCTTGTGAATGTCTAGTTTGGTACTAAATGCCTTAAATAAAGCACTGAACGTCTTTTAAAATGTTAAGCATCAAACCTGGTAAACTGTTGCGAAACCTGGAATTGTTTCATCCTCGAAATGACACATTGTATAATATCAACCTGATGCAACACAGTCTTGTTTCCGGGCAGACTCATTTAAAAGCTTAGTGTATCCTTACTCCCGAAAATGTAGTCAGCCAATAAGATTGGAGCTTGCCAGACAGAGAAAGTACTTAGGTTAGGTTAGCCTCTATAGTACATGCAGAATCAGCATGAAGCATTAATACTCCCAGCACTCCAGAGAAGATGAGCTATTGAGTAAATCCACCCTGGGGATTATGGTTTTCTGAACATAGATTAATCTGACCCCAAAAAAACAACACTGGGGACTGAGAAAAACAACAACAAAACACCCTACAACCTTGAGGCCCACTGGTAGGGCGCAATAAAGATTAATAAACTTTGTGGGGGTGACAAACAGGAAAGCAGATGGTGGTATGTCGCGTGTGCCACAGACACATTGACATTTGAGTCAGGATGACCTCATTTTATGCCGATTCTGTCCTCTGTCTGGATATGATTTGCCAGAATAAGTCTTTTTTTTTATCTCCATATCTGTGGATGGGATGAAAAAAAAAATATTTTAAAGTCTATGAAGACAGCTAAGTATTAATAATATTCAAAATAATGAATAATTATTATTAATGTATCCTGCAAACAACAGCAGGTGCTCAGATTAAAGCAAAAAAGACTTTAAGACACTCTCCATGAAACCATAGCCAAATTGCATGCAGGATTTCCAAAAAACATAACTATTTTCAAAATGTCCCATCAGGGGGTGGCTTAAAACACTAAAGTGGTTCAAATCTAGATGCTACCCAGAGCGTGAAAGGCACCCAGCCATTTTGGCGCTGGTCCCACCGCTTAGCAACAGGGTACAAATGGGGCCAATTTTGGCCAAGGACACCAGGCTGTACACTTGTTTAATCTGTGATAACAGAATGAAGAGAGAGGGAAAAAAAAAACATCAAATGATTCTAAAAATTAATTCCCATCAGGCATCTCTAGTAGTATTATTCTTAAACGGGTCATCGGATGCTAAGTTCACTTTTACATGCTGTTTGAACATTAATATGTGTTGACAGTGTATGTACAAATCTACCCTATAATGATAAAAATCCATGGAGTGGTTTTTAATTAATCTGTAAAAATAATATCCCTTTTTTCAAATCGAGAATTTCTCAGATGCCTGGCGTCACACCGACAGTGGCCGCTCCCACGATAGGTGATTGACATGAGCGTCTTACCTTAGATCAGTTGTAACAGTCCGCCCTCTTTGTTTCAATGCCGGAGCAGTGATGTAAATTAGACAAGAATATCTCTGATTGAGCAATTGAGGTGTTGTGTTGCTGGATGTAATAATGAACATAGTGGTCGTCATTTACTCCCGACATCTGAGCTGCTGAAGATGCAGTGGATTACGTTTGTTTGTGAAGGGAATGCACCTCCCGATCTACATATATCCGTCTATGTTCGCGCAAATCATTTGTTATCCAGCTTCACTTATAGCAGAAGTGAGTATAAGGGTTTTTTTATGAATCTTTGCAATCGTCTTTACTAATAATGTGCTAGTTAGCAAGTTTAGCGGCTAAACGTGGCTAAATGCGGCTAAAGTGAACAGACTCGTCACATCACAGAGCTCATTTGCATTTAAAGCAGCCTCGACCAGAATGAGATGATTTTTGCAGAGCTGATTTTGGCAAGGTAAAAAGGGTGATGTTTTACACTACCATTGAAATTTTTAACCAAAGTATATTATAGACTTTTCATTAAGACCCTAAAGAATCATATCAACTTGTGGAAAATGGGCATCCAATGACCCCTTTAACTAGTTATCTATTTAACTGTGTGCTTCTACATCCTAAAACGAAATAAACCCTAAAGTCTCAGATCTGAAATGCTCTCAACAGGCCACAGAAATAGTGCTTGTGTGAAGTCCGTAGGGTTTGACATTAGTATGATGCTGATACGATAATCTAATTATGTGACAAAATGCAAATATAGAGTGCTGCAGTGATGATGTATTTTTGTGACACCCTGGTTCCAGCAATAACAACCCAGTAAGATTTTTCCAGTGGCTTTTGGATTATTGTAAAAAATAAGGTCTGTGACCCACAAACGTTTTTGATTTTTACATGTTTTGTTCATCATGACGATCTTCACAAATAAACACAACGTTTATGATTTTTGAAGCCTAAAAACGTCAAACTTAGGCTATAAACAAACTTTATCACGACTACACTGCCATTAAGCTTCTGACTTTCAGTCAGTCACTTTCAGTCTATAGTCAAAAATCCCTGAAAGTTTGAATTAGAATTGTTTGCAAGAGCATGATTATAAACACAATGAAGCAGCAAAAGCAGATAGGTGGACTTTTTTTTGAAGTCCCATTGTCGGTCAGAACAGGACGCAAAAACGTTCAAATTGGTCGAGTCATTTTAACTAAAACATCTATAACTCTTGACCGGAATGACATATTTTCACCTAACTTGGAACACATATGAATGAGGTCATTCTTTGTTCAAATTATAAAAATTGGGGAGTTTGACCACTTGGTGGCACTACAACAGGAAAAACAATACATAATAATGACTGTAGACTCCTTGAATAACACGTAAATGAATTTGACAAAGAGCTCACCAAAGTGGACATGAGGCTTTATCTCCTCAATGCTTTATTGTATTCATACTGAGTTTGGAGTTTGTTCTGACAACTATGTTCTGAGGTTACCTGCATATTTTTAGCACAGTGCCACCTAGTGGTCAGAAGATATGAAAAATGCCAAAATGGATCTAAAGCTGTTTCTCTGGCACCAAAGTATGTGTGTGTCATTGTCACCCCTAGTTAACCACACCACATTAACTTGGGAGCAGCCACCTATTGGTCAAAAGCAATATATTATTAAATGATATTTTATTTATTATTTTTCAGTCTTTTTGAGTAAAATCATCTTAAAATGTCTATAATTGCTCAAAGGTCTTAAAATGCTTAAACCCTGGTATTTGCTGCTTGTAGCTATATTTTTCACTTGTTTTTCTTAAAAGTACTGAAAAACAAATCTGCCAGTGCTAGAACACAAATTACTCTTGGCAGTTTTGGTGTTGAGGTAAATTTATGATTTATATATGTGTATATGCCTTAGATTTTATCTGAAAATTATGTATCTAAAATAAATAAATCTGTAAAATAACAGAAAAGGTACTGGCAGCTGATTACACACAACATTATCCATTGATTTTACGGACATTTCTGTTAACTCTAAAACATAATGCAATGAAGTGTGAAATTCAAAATGCTGGTAAAATGTCTGTAAAAAATAAATACAGAAAAATTCCTTCAAATTATACAGATTTTTTTAGAGTGTAAGTAGGCAGCATAATATTGCTGTCTATTTTAGAACAATCTTTAGAACAGTCTAGTGCACACTTATGAAGCTGTTCAGTTTTTAAGTATACATATGTACTCCTAAATGAGAGAAAAAAAAAAAAAGTATACATATATTCAGAGTTAAATTCTGTTCATCTGATACTCACTCACAAACTTCCAGTACAGTACACTCTCTGTTTTCTCAAAATTGGCTACCCTAGTGTTACAAAAACAGTGTCCAAAGTGCTGTGGATTCAGCTGTTAATAGTAATTTTAATATAAGATGGCAGTTTTTATATTGATTTAGTGGAAGGGTTGCAGCACTTTCTTGTCGGCACAGACCTTTCTCAGTATCTTGGAAAGCTCTGAAATATTCAGATGTCAACTGGCTTTCTCTCATTTATCTTTCATTTTAATTTGCATAATTCTAATTAGTCAGTCCTCCAAAACATCCATTTTCTGTTTCTGGGGCTAAAATGTTGAAAGTGGCCAGAATTTTAACAGAATTAATCGCCCCTGACAAATTAGTCCGGTCTGGTCGAGAATTGACTTCTTTAAGCCTCGGATTTCTAGTGGACCACATAGCTTTATTGTATGAGCTTCTTTGTCGAGACAAATGTAGTGTGACAGATTGAACTGCATCGTGTGAGGTCAATGTACTTGAAGATGACAGTGATGTGAAAAAATTAGCGCTGATGGGAAAAAAACACAACAGAGATGCGATCACACGATTGTCTCCATCTGACCGTTTAACCCTAGTTCTGTCTTTGCCTTTGCAGAGGTTTCGAGAACAGAGAGTTTGAAATTGAAAGCTGTTTTGCATTTGTTTTGATGTTTGGCAAGCTTTTGAAAACATTATTTATTATTTATAATTTATTTTTTATATATTTATTTATATTTTTTATTTATTATTTATCTATTATAATATGTGAGAACAACATAAATGCATGTTTCATGGCTGTATCATGCATCCGACTTGGAAAAAAGCAAATATTATAAAAATGTAAACAAATATTGGACATTCAGCCATTACAGTTACTAAATTCTGACTTTTTTGTTGTTTTCAATTATGACCTTTTTGCAAATTCAGCTGTAGTTGCTAATGTTATTGACCATTTGATCTTAGATTTATGCGTTTTGCAGATATGTTATTACAAATCAACTTACATTGGATTCAAGGATCACATTTGCATTTCATCGGTTTCTTGCTTTCCGGGAATTAAACTCATGACCTTGGCATGCTCTACTGTTTGTGCTACAGAAAAGCGTCAATCTTAAAGACTTGTAGAATTGCTAGAAGGGCACAGTATTGAACTTTGTCCCTTTTTTTGGACATACAGGTGACCATCCTCATCGTACTGGCCTTGGCCTTTCTGGCCTGCATAGTGTTTCTGGTGGTGTACAAAGCCTTTACCTATGACCACACCTGCCCTGATGGCTTTGTGTATAAGGTAAGCAGATGAACACAAAACTTCTTCATTTATTAAACTACAACATGTCAACGGTAAATAAAACACTTCACCTGTGCAACAAATATCTTTGGAAAACATTTTTACTGTCATTAGCCAATTATACTCATTGGGCCTCATTAATGAAACTTGTATAAATATATGAGTAAATTCAGAGTAATTTGCACATAAAACTTACCGAAAACTGTCCCCTGGATTCACAAACGCTTCGTAAATGTCCGATTTGATAGTTAAACTTGTATGTTAATGAATTTCAATCATTTGTAAATAGGGCACTCGTGCACACTCATTCACAATTAGCATGATCCCCGCCTATGAATCACGTAAATTGCTACGTAAATTGCTACATAAATCGCGTGTCCTAGAACGCAGTGGAATATTCTGGTCTATTTTCTCAGGGTTGGCTGTAGTATATTGCATAAATGCAAAAAAGACTAATAGACCATATGCCTAACAATAAATAATCAATAACGTGTATCCAACAAAGAGTTTTTAGCCAACTTAAAAAAAAAAAAAAGTCAGTCGCTCTTCTTAAAACAACCAGCTGGTGGCGCTTGAAAACACTTTGGTGGCACAGCATTTTTCCAGCTGAGGCACATTAGTCGATATGATTTGGAATATACACGACAGCAATGTATTACTAGTATCTCATTTTTAAGAATTTTTCTAAATATAAAAAAGCAATAACCAGTAATATTGATTCCTCTATTGTTGTAGGTGCTCGTTGTACATGTAGGATGGTTGGTCAGTATTTGTTACAGGCTGTTCAGTTGGTGGCGAGTGTGATCCGGTCTGGCAGCAGAGCATGGGATCCAGAACAAAAATGAAACTGTCATGAATCTTTTGCTATGCGTTTGATTAGCACAGGCGTAATTAAAGAGTGCCAAAACTGTATTTATTGCTTGAATTTCCTAATGAAATGGACAGAATGTAAAATCTGAGACTTTGTTTCATATCAAAAGTAACAAAAGCACAGAGTTCAGCCTATTGTGATTTATTGGATGGGAGGCGCATTATAGTATTCATTCATCAACTGAAAACAGCATAAACCAAAAGATCGATTAGGATTTAATAATCAATATTGGTTCATTAAAATGAGAATCTATTAAAACTGAGAAATCAATTTTTTTTTTTTTTTTTACCCAGCCCTAGTATATTTTGTTGTTTTTAAACAATGGGCTGTCGTCCTGTAGGTTCATGATTAAAAATTAAAATGTGAACAAAAATAAAAGCAATTAAATGTGTTGTTATAATTAAAATATGAAAATTAAAAAGACGGGTAATAACAGATTATGACAGAATTTTTATGACCCTGTCCGTCACAATGACAGACAATGTTAAAGTCTAGTGCAACCTCTAGCACAAGGTCAATGAACTTGTAATTATTATGGCAGTGCATCAAAATTCAGTGTCATCAGTTTGCCAGAAAGAACACAGTACATTTTACACACCATTTACAGGTAGTAGGGAGCAGGTGTACATTTTTTTCGTACCAACTAACATTTTGAAAATATGAACATTTTCATGAATTCGAAGGTTTACATCAAAATGACTTCACAAACGATTTACACATAAATTCGTTCTGCTGGTGTTTCATGAATGAGGCCCATTATTTCACAACTATTTAAGCAATGTATATAATGATTACCATAATGATTACTTAATTTGAAAATAAGGCTAACTAGACCATTTATAACTGTCAGATGTTACAAATAAAAGCAGTTATTTCTAGAAAAATACTGGAAAGATGTACTTCTGTAAAATTAATAGGTGTTCAAAATAATACTCACACCCACTTGTTTTTAGACAAAATTATACAAATTAAAGGCCACTTTATACACTTTTATGACATTTTTAAAAAGCGTGCTTTGTAATAATGTCAAATTAAAACTTTTTCTTTAAAGTGCATTTTAAATCATTTTTCCAATTAAGATTCTTTAACTGTAAAAGGTGACTCTTTAAATTACATGTAAAGTTAATATTTTTAAATGTACTAAATTGCATCTTATTCATTACAGATATGTAATTACAATTTCAATAGAAATAACACCAAAGTATATTTTTGATGACGTAAATGTAGTGTATTTTACCCATATTTCAAACATAAGTAATTATAAAATTACATATGAAAAGTTCAGATGCAAAACCAGCTAAAAGCTACCTCGGTCAAAAATGAGATAATGATACTGAGTGAATGCTCCTGACACATAGTATACAATCATCAAATACTTTTACATCAAACTCGCTAAATTCCAGCCTCAGCCCAATCAGAAGTACCAGTACTTACATAGAAACCTATACAAAGTAGCCAAAAAGAAATACTAATTTTAAAGAAATACGTCAGATGGATTTAGAGGCTTTTGCATCTGAACTCTTCATATAAAGATACTTCATATTACGGAAAATGAACATCCAAGATGTGCATGTCTTTCTTTCTTCAGTTGAGAAAAAAATTAAGGTTTTGAGGAAAACATTCCAGGATTTTCTTCAATGGGGATCAATGGGTTGAAGGTCCAAACTGCAGTTTCAGTGCAGCTTCAAAGAGCTCTACATGATCCCAGCTGAGGAACGAGGGTCTTATCTAGTGATTTTTTTCTAAAAAAAAAAAAAAAAAATAGAAATTCTACACTTTTTAACAAAATGCTCATCTTTAGCATTAGCTCTGTGTCCACCACTTCATGTATTATGTAATCGCATTGGAAAGGTCTAACCACGTGCTATTTTACATCATGATTACATAATGCGTGATCTGCATTTTTTTTTTTTTTTTTTTGGAAAATGACTTATCGTTTCGCTAGTTAAGACTCTTATTCCTCGACTGGGAATGTTTTGAGTCATTTGCATTGAAACTGCAGTTTGGACCTTCAACCTGTTGATGTCCATTGAAGTTCACTATATAGAGAAAAACTGGAATGTTTTCCTCAAAAACCTTAATTTCTTTTTGACTGAAGAAAGAAAGACATGAACATCTTGGATGACATGGGGGTGAGTAAATTATCAGAAAATTTTAATTCAGGAGTGAACTAATCCTTTAAATAATTAGTACATTCATCTATGACGATGACAGAATAATTGCGATGTGATGCACATTTGTCACGTTGAAGCATTTAAATATTAATAAAATAATAATAATAATGTCATATGCTGATTTAGAGTCAAAATTCATAGCTCTAATGATACATATTCCCAACTTTTCCAACAGCACAAGCGCTGTATCCCAGCCTCACTGGAGGCTTACTACACCGCCCAGGACGCCAACAGCCGCGGCCGCTTTTACACCGTCATCAGCCACTACAGCATGGCCAAGCAGACCACCTCCCGCTCTGTTTCTCCATGGCTTCCTGCTGGAAGTGCCCAGCATGATGTCAAGCCTCCCAACACAGACAGCCAATGAGATTTCCCTCGCTGCTTTTTAAAGAGTTGTCACCATGTTCACCTGCATCACGCAATTCCCTAATCCCCCAATATTTCCACCGGCTCATTTGTTTCTTTTATGTCCACTGTTTAATTTTTTAGCTGCGTAGTTTTAATCTTATATTTGCTTTTTTTTATTATTATTTATTAATATTTATTTTTGTTGTACTTTTTATTGTATTTAATACTCAACTATTGTTTGTACAAAGGCATGACTCTGCAATCTTGTCAAGCGGTTTTCCAACAATGTCTGTGAGTGTCAATGACCCATTATGGAAGCAGAATACCCATACGCCCCTTATGTAGTTAGGTAACAACAATCTTGAAAGGCATGATAAAACAGGGAGTTTTGTGCTTTTATTTCTGAAACAGCAGAAAATATACATACATGCTCTCACATTAGAATATGAGAATAAACCCTACTTGTTAGACTCATTTTTATGTACGACCTATTACAACATATTAATGAAATATTGATATAGGCCAACAATAAAATGGCAAAAGAACATATTGTACATGTACAGAATGTTATGGTTCCTACTTTGAACCTCGATGTAAATAACTCACGAGAGCAATTACCCATGGTGTGTATGTTCGTCAGACACATTGTAATATTCTCACTGTTTCTCAATGGATGGAGGTGTTTAGAGCTTTGCGACTTGCTTTAGCTGGTGTCTATGCTTGCATTTAACCAGAGGCGAAACCTTGGACTTTTGAGATAATTTGGTGAAATGTCTCATCTGAATTTCTGCCAAAGCTTGATTTTCTGCTGTTTGGTCACAAGTCTGCTCTTTTTTCCATTTTTATATTTGTTGTCAGAAAAAAAAAAGGATTTTTGAAATCTTGTGCTGTTGTTAGTTGAGATGTAGCAAAGCCTTGAGTATTTTTGATTGTGTATCCTTTTAGGTTCAAAGTAATAAAGATATACAAGGTGTTCAATTGGTGCATCTTTTGGTTCTTGTTGAGTAGTAGATTAGCACAGTGTGTGTGTATGTGTGGTTTAGGTATACTCTGCGTTATGGAGACAAAATGTCCTTACAAAGATGCCAATATTCAAAATCCTTGTCCTTGTGGGGACATTTTTTGGTCCCCATGAGGAATTAAGCATATAGATCATACAGAATTATGTTTTTTTTTAATCTAAAAATGCTGAAAGTTTCCTGTGATGGGTAGGTTTAGGTGTAGGGTTATGGTAAAGGGATAGAAAACAGTTTGTACACTTGTACACCTAAAAAAATACATTATGCTAATGGAATGTCCCCATAAAACATGGAAAGCCAACGTGTGTGTGCAATAAAATCATTTTTAGATAAACTGGGAAATCTCAACACACTTTAAATAAAATCACAAATGACATCTCTTTGATATCTCAATTGTTTCTCTTTGTTCTTGTTGACACTATTGAAATGTAATGTAAAGCAAACCAACATTTGAATTTTTTGGAGAAAATTAGAAGAAGAGTTCTTGATTATATTGAATGTGAACTTCTTGTATATTTAAAACTCCGGAATTACTGCATTAGAATGTCACTTAAAGGAGAAGTCCACTTCCAGAACAACTATTTACAGATAATGTACTTACCCCCTTGTCATCCAAGATGTTCATGTTTTTCTTTTCACAGTCGTAAAGAAATGATGTTTTTGAGGAAAACAGTTCAGGATTTTTCTCCATATAATGGACTGCTACGGTGCTTCGAGTTTGAACTTCCAAAATGCAGTTTCAAATGATCCCAATGTGGTTGTAAACGATCCCAGCCAAGGAAGAAGGGTCTTATCTAGCGAAACGATCGGTTATTTTCATAACAAAAAATACAATTTAAATACTTTTTAATCTCAAACGCTCATCTTGCCTTGCTTTGCCTGAACTCTGTGTATTCTGGCTCAAGACAGTTGGGTACAGGGTATGTTGAAAAACTCATATTTTCTCCCTTAACTTCAAAAATCATTACAAAATCATCCTACATCACTGCAGAAGTACCAACCCAGGCTTTGCAAAGTGAGCATGCAAAGAAAATCAAACACCCTTAACAAAAACGGTAAAACGGCGATATAGGGCAATTTTGAACTTGAGGAAGAATATGAGGTGGGAGTTTTGACATACCCTAACTGTCATGAACCGGAAAAGAACAGAGGTCGGGAAGAGCAAGACAAAACAAGCATTTGACATTAAAAAGTATATAAATTGTATTATTTTTATGAAAATAACCGATCGTTTCACTAGATAAGACCCTTCGTTCACAACTGCATTTGGGATCATTTGAAGCTGCATTTAAACTGCATTTTGGAAGTTAAAACTCGCGGCACAATATCAGTCCATTATATGGAGAAAAATCCTGAAATGTTTTCCTCAAAAAAACATAATTTCTTTACGACTAAAGAAAGAAAGACATGAATGTCTTGGATGACAAGTGGGTGAGTACATTATCTGTACATTTTTGTTGTTGAAGTGGACTTCTCCTTTAAGTGTACTTAAAGAGGGTACACCTTCATAACTGTAAGTATACTTTGTAGTAATGTCTAAAACATTTACTTCAAACTACATCTTAAATCATGTTTTAATAATCATTCTTTAAAGAAGTAATTATGGCAGTATATGTAACATGTACATGACTTAAGGCCTACTTAAATTGATCAAAACACACTCTAAAGTTCTTTAGATCTTTATTTAAAATACATTTAAACTATAATACATTTGATTTTATTGCATTAAATTAACAAGGAATAAAGTGTCCAAAATTAGTCAGTATAGTAATTGTACTTTTTTTCCACAAGGGTGAGTAATTGAAGTAAAGAAAGAAAGAAAGAAAGAAAGAAATGATATTTGTCATATGATGATATTTGTCATCATAATGACTTTCATAATGGTCTGTTCATTCTCACACATCATATTACTTCAGAAAACATGAAAAAATAGAGCATAGTCCATAAGTCCACTACTGTTATGCTATTTGTTCATACTGAGATAGATTGTCATATATTCTAGTCACTTTTACTCCATGTAAAGGAACAACAAGGATATTTAGCTAATTATGTCCTTTTGTGTTCTAAAAAAAAGTTTTTGGGTAGCATATCCCTTTAACTGATTAGTTCACTCTTGAAATAAAATTCGCTGATAATTTACTTACCTCCATGGCATCCAAGATCATCCAATTTCATGTCTTTCTACACATTACATAGTCACATTGGAAAGGTTACATGTGATGTAGGCGGACGTACCAATCCAGTGTTTATAAAGTGAATGTGCAAAGAAAGTCAAACACCCTTTACAAAAACAGGTAAAACAACGATGTTGAACAATTTTGAAGCTGGAGGAGAAAATCAGATGCAGTTTTTCACCCTACCCCACCTTTCTGAATCAGAGTGCACAAACGAAGAACTAACCATGTGTGACCTTTCCAACGTGATTATGTAATGCGTAAAATAGCAGTAGTGCATCGCAGAGCTAGTGCAAGATGAGCATTTGTGGTTAAAAAGTATTAAATATAAAAAAAGTATTAAGTAAAAAATAACCAAGTCCTTCAACCAGCTGATCCCCATTGAAGCCTATTCTATTGAAACATTTATTTTTGACTGAAGAATGAAAGACATAAACATCCTGGATAATATGGGAGTGAGTAAATCAGGAAGTTTTAATTCAGGAGTGAATTAAACTTTTGAACTTTAAAAGAGCAATACAATTTTTCCTCTGATAACTGATTATTCATTTAATCATAATAGCAACACGGCAATAGCCTTCTAAACTACCTATGAGAAATGCAACATTTGACTTGACCAATCTGTCAGAACTCATTCTGCTGACTCAAGATGATCACAATGTCTTTCTACTGGGTGGGTGGGTGTCTCATATGAGTGAAGCACAGCAGTCGCACATTAGACTGACAGCTGGTTTATTTCTGCTTGGCTAATTAGCAGTCCTGTTCATCTCATCTGTTCCTAGCTCTCCTTCACCTCGCATTCTCTCGTGCTGAGAGGACTGAGCCACATCCTGAATGTCAAGATACAGATCGAAAACAACTGCCATGGATGCACTGAGTCTGTAATCAATTGACTATAGATGCTGAATGAGTATAAAATGAGAAGACTCTTAAAATGTTATTCAGCTAAATACTGAGCATTTGGATAACAATTAAGAAACTGAAGACGTCTTTTTGTTTCTCCTAGACAGCAATGATTAAGGCTTAAATTGAACACGAAACAGCTTTTGAAAGAAATTTAATTCCTAAGCGAAATAAGCAATAACAATAACATTTTCTGGGTTTATCCTTTTAATTCAAAAGCCTATAGTGAACTGCACTGTATCTGACAAGAACAAGATCTGTGAGAATGGTGTTCAAAAGATCCTTTGAACTTGTTTTATCATTGATTGGATACGACACTTAAGGACATTTGCAAATCCTTCTGAGGTTTTAGATTTAAGAGGATTTACTCAAAGTATAAGGTAGATCAAGCCATATCTGGGCTGGTGGAAAAATTCAGTCAAAGACAAAAAAAAAATCCCACAAAGAGCGGTGTGCTCATAGGATCACATAACTTGTTTAAAACAGCTTGTTGTGGTTTGCTAGTGTGGCTGCATGGTCTCCCAGCTTGGCTAAACTGACAAATACCTCTAAACCTTCTAAAATCCATCAGAACAGACTAGGATTAGGCAGTAGGGCTAAAGCTGGCTTTCAGGGTGAGCATCATATTCTTGAAAAGAAATCAAAGATTTGCTAACACACGGCCAGTCTTCATTTCCCAGGTGAAAAAAAAAACAGCATATGCTGGTAGGTATGTTTTGATGCTGGGATGCTGGTTAGGTATGTTTTGATGCTGGTTTAAGCTGGTCCTTAGCTGGTTTATGCTGGTCATGTTGCTGGTCAAGGACCAGCATAAACCAGCAATGGGCCAGGATAAACCAGCTAAGGACCCGCATAAACCAGCAAAGGACCACCTTAAACCAGCATCAAAACATACCTACCAGCCAGCATATGCTGTTTATTTTTCACCAGGGTTGCCATTTTAGATTTTTGGTCTGTTGTTGAGATCATGTACCTCAACAGTAGAAATAACTTTAAACAACAATAAAGTGGTATTTTGACTCCCTTGACTTCATTTACTAAGAATTTTTTGGACTACTTCCTTTCATACTATAATAGAGTCTGTGATGATATCATCATAACAGATAGTTGTGGATAAATTTTAATAAACATTTCTGAGAAATATAATCATAAATATTTCCAAATTGTCCCATGACCATGAAACAATCACAAATCTGAACATTTCTAAAACAACAACAACAACAATAATAACAATGCTTTCATTTTGATCTAGCATAATCATGTTTAAATAAGTAAATTAATAACATGCATTTTGACTATTCTCGTTTGCCACCCCTTGTAAAAAAAATTACAATGTTGCATACATATTTTAAAAATAGCACTTACTACAGAAACAATATACTTTAAAGTAATATATTTAAGGGCAAACTTAATGTAATAAATTTTGAGCACTTTCCTGCATGTTATTTACAATTGAAAGAAAATTCTATTATAAAGTTATGAAGTTTGCATTTGTTTTTAACATGACCAGCATGCTACTAGCATGCTTTTAGCATGATTAACATGTTGCTAGCTAGTTTTTAACACAATTAACATATTGTAAGCATGTTTCTAACATGATTAGCATGGTACTAGCATGTTTTATCATGATTAGCATGCTGGTATCATGTTTTTATTTAACATGATCAGCATGTTGCTAGTATGTTTTAGTATGATTGCCATGTTGCTAGCATGTTTTTAACATGATTAGCATGTCTATAGCATGATTAGCATGTTGCTTGCTTGTTTCTAATATGATTAGCATGTTGTTAGCATGATTAGCATGTTACTAGCATGTTTTTAGCATGCTTAGGGTTAAGGTTAGCTTGTTTTAATTACATTTATAATAACCCTGGTGAAAAAAACAGCATATGCTGGTAGGCATGTTTTGATGCTGGGATGCTGGTTAGGTATGTTTTGGTGCTGGTTTAAGCTGGTCCTTAGCTGGTTTATGCTGGTCTTTTGTTGGTTTATGCTGGTCCTTGACCAACAACATGACCAGCAAAAACCAACAACATGACCAGCAAAAACCAGCAACATGACCAGCAAAAACCAACAACATGACCAGCAAAAACCAACAACATGACCAGCAAAAACCAACAACATGACCAGCAAAAACCAGCAACATGACCAGCATAAACCAACAACATGACCAGCAAAAACCAACAACATGACCAGCAAAAACCAACAACATGACCAGCAAAAACCAGCAACATGACCAGCATAAACCAGCTAAGGACCAGCTTAAACCAGCATCAAAACATACCTAACCAGCATATGCTGTTTTTTTCACCAGGGAAGTGAGTGCATTTATATAGCGCCTTTTTTTTTTTTTTCGTTTTTACTGCAAATTAAATGCTTAAATACTTTATTGTAATTTCTATTGAAACTTTTTTTGTTGTAATTACACATTTGTAATGAAGTTGCACATCTAAAATATATTTAATATAAAAGTACTTTGTATAAAACATGATGATTTAAAACCTTTAATATGGCATCAAAGTGCACTTTTTAAAAGTATACCTAAGTGTGTTAAGAAACACAGTCATGAAAATTACACTTAAGTGGCCTCTAATTTCATTAATATTATATATATACAGGGGTTGGACAGTGAAACTGAAACACCTGGATTTAGACCACAATTAGTATGCCGTTTGGCCTCCTTTTGCAGCCAGTACAGCATTATTTCATCTTGGGAATGACAAATACAAGTCCTGCACAGTAGCCAGAAGGATTTTGAGCCATTCCTTTCGCAGAACAGTGGCCAGGTCACTATGTGATGTTGGTGTATGAAAACATTTCCTGACTCGCTCCTCCAAAACAACCCAAAGTGGCTCAATAATATTCAGATCTGGTGACTGTGCAGGCCATGGGAGATGTTTAACTTTACTTTCATGTTCATCAAATCACTCTTGTCACCAGTCTTGCTGTGTGTATTGGTGCATTATCATCCTAATACACGGCACCACCTTCAGGGTACAATGTTTGAGCTATTGGGTGCACATAGTCAACCTTCACACTCTGCTCTTATTGGTGGAATGTGCGATCAGTAAAGACTGGCCACCAGGCTGCATAAATA
Organism: Labeo rohita; assembly: GCF_022985175.1. Lineage (NCBI taxonomy): Eukaryota > Metazoa > Chordata > Actinopteri > Cypriniformes > Cyprinidae > Labeo > Labeo rohita. The sequence goes on along the minus strand of NC_066889.1, from coordinate 4,373,097 downwards.
TAGCCATGAAACCTCCAACACTATATTGGCCAGTGTTTCAGTTTCATTGTCCAACCCCTGTATATATATATATATATATATATATATATATAAGTATATATTATATTTTCTTAAAAAATAAACTTCTAAGACTTAAAGTGCACTACGTGCACATTCAGTGCAATTAAGTGCAATTCTTTTTCACAAAGGACAAAATAATAAATGTAAAATGAATTAATGTTTTAGCAGGTAACTAATGAAAATACTACAAACATTTCAAAATATGTCTACTAAAGCATTTCCAAACCTTTAAACAGAACACAGTAATCACATTCAGGGAAAACACAAAGCATGGAAGTGCCTGGGAGAAACAGGTCCAGTTGAATCAAGGTTTAGCAAATTGTGATGTTTCACTGTTGCTATGGAGGCAGCTGAAGCATCGAGCTTTCGTGTCTCAGCACAACCTGTGGCAATGCACTTGTGACGCATGTGCTGAAAACACAGTGGAAAACAACACGTCAGTATTTGTACGTATAATTTATTTGAACACTAAGTGACAAACCAAAATGCAATGTAAGGACCTCAGTGTAAGTCAGTGTAATGGCATTAAAAGCAGTGTTGGATTGAGACACGTCTTTATCAATGATAGAGTCTGCCCAAGACCATTTCACAGTGGTGCTTGCAATTTGTAGCATCAAAAAGTAGGACTAATGCTGTCCCTCTGGTTCTTATGCATACTTAAGTACTGTGACAGATCCAGTTGGACTTATTCAATCTTTTTTAGTCAGATTGAGCCTTACAAACATGTATGTCATGATAAATGTCTCTTTCATCTGCGTAAGAAGATGAATCTGACATACTATGACGGCAGAGCCTATGGCTTAAGAAATGGATTGGCTCCCTTGAGGGGTTACAGCAAATTTCTCTGTGTGTGTGTGTGTGCATGTGTCCTGCTGTGCTCCTGTCACCCAAAAGCTGTTGTCTGGCCACAGGGAGGGAGGTAGCAGGTCACCCGTCATGACTAAGTAAAGCAAGCAAGGTTAAAACAAAATCACAGAACACCGCAAACTTACTGAAAGCGAAGCTCCACGACACCTCGTTTTGTTTTTACACAGATGACTCATCTCAACAGGAAGCTCACCCACTGTGCTGATGCCGACCCCCTCTAACAGGGTCCCAACACATTTCTGATTGTGACATCTGTCACCTCATTTTAGGCGAGCCTGTAGTTTCAAATGTAGCATGAGATGTTTCATTTTACATAGTCAGAACTTGACAAATGCTACAGGCGTTTCACGCACAGATATTAAAGTCTACATGAAGTGGCATTCACAGTGTACAACTTGTAAAGTACTGAATTTCACCATGAAACAACACCAATGGGGAATGAATGAATAAATAAACAAATAAATAAATAACGTTGAGACTTAATGAATGAGCACTTGTAATGTCACATCTTAAATATATTTTTTAAAAAAGTACTTTTCTTCATGACTGTTTCTTAACACACTTAAGTTGACTTTTTATAATCTTTTGCTTTAAGGAAGTGCACTTAGTATTTTGATGCAGTGACTAACATTAAAGCACATGTGCTTGGTTATAATTTTACTTTATTATAATCTTAACTATTGTGTGTTATTTGATTACATTTAAAGTTAATATACATGTACTAAATTGCAACTACATCATTACATATGTGTAAATACAATATTTAAATACATGACATGGGATTCAGTGAAAAAAAAAATAGATGTGTACAGTTCACAAACTTTGAAGTTGGGTTGAAGTTTGAAAGTTTAGATAGATTAGATAAATGTTGGTAGCATGTTGCTAGCATGATTTACCACATTGGTAACATGATTACCATGTTGTTAGCATGTTTTTGCATAGCATGTTGCTTGTATGTTTTTAACACTATTAACATGTTAACATATTGTTAATGTGTTTCTAACATGATTGTCATGCTTTTAACATGTTGCTAGCATGTTTTTAACATGATCAGCATGTTACTAGCATGTTTTAGCATGATTAGCATGCTGTTAATCATGTTTCTAACATGTTAGTATGTTTCTAGCATAATTGCCATTTTGCTAGCATGTATTTGGCATGATTAGCATGTTACTAGCACATTGTTAACATGTTATTGACATAAGTGAAGTTTCTAGCATGTTTTAAACATGATCAGCATGTTTTTAGCACGACTGACATGTTAATTATGTTTCTAACATGTTGGTATATGTAATATAATTAGCATGTTGCTAACATGTTTTTAACATTATTACCATGTTGTTGGCATGATGCTAGCATGTTTTAGCATGATTAGCATGTTGCTAGCTTGTTTATAACATGGTTAGCATGTTGCCAACACGCCGTTAGAATGTTGTAGGCATGATTAGCAAGTTACTAGAATGTTTTTATTATGATTCGCATGTTGCTAGCCTGTTTCTAGCATAATTAGCATGTAGCTAGCTTGTTTCTAACATTATTAACATGTTACTAACATGTTATTAACATGATTAGCATGTTGCTAGCATGTTTTAAGCATAATTAACATGTTGCTAGCATGTATTTGGCACGATTAGCATGTTACTAGCACATTGTTAACATGTTTTTGACATAATTAACAAGTTTCTAGCTTGTTTTAAACATGATCAGCATGTTTTTAGCACGTTTGTCATGTTTGTTATGTTTCTAACATGTTGGTATATAGCTTGTTTTTAACACGATAACCATGTTGCTAGCATGTTGTTAATTATGTTATATTATCTAGCATGATTAGGATGTTAGACCTGTGGCAAAGCGCACTCATAATAGAATTGACGCAGTCACAATGCTCATTCTGTGACATGCTTGTTTTTTCTAGGCATGTCTATGCAGCAGCGAGATGAAAACATCTCAACTTTTTAGAATGCTACAAGCGCACCGTAGGTCATGTGACAAAAACCAACCAATCAGCTTCATGCTTTCCATATTAGCATTGAAAGCTCAGCCAAAAGAACCAGCTGATCATAGCTATACGTGGATACCCATTTTCAAATTAATTTAGAAGCAGAATGACTTTTAGTGCTGGAAACCCATTTATCCTTTGCTGAAAGTTCCACTTCATCATGGACAGCACAAGTCATGCTTATTTACTAACTGAGCGCTGTGGAAAGAATGAGAAAGGGGTGCTTTTACAAGCCAACTTAATGAGATTAATGTATATTTTAATGTAGCATATACACTTGTCAGTACTGTACATTTAACAGTGAACTTAAATTATACTTCAAAGACTACAGAAGTAGTAGGAAATTACATATTAAAATGAAATGAAGTCTTTTTTTAATTAATCAAAAAAAAAAAAAAAAAAAACAGTAAGTTTTATGCTACAATTATTTATTAAAATAACTGCATTTAGTAGTATTGCATATAACCTCTGCTCTAGCTTTTGCTCTGGCAGTACAAACTCCAACACTCTAGGGGGTGATAGTGCTCAATTGTCTCTGCTATTAAACCAAATGTGAAATAACTTGGGTACAGCTATCAGCATGTTAACTTACTCCGCAAGGTTGCTCTGCCATCACAGTACTGGCAAAGCCAATAGAAAGCAAGCCTGCTACATTTAGCCAAAAAAGTGTAACGGCTTATGCTAATGCTTCCGATTTGGGAAAGGAGACCAGAGGCTGTTATGTGGAAAATAATGTGTTTATTGAAACTCAAACCGCATAAACACATTGCATTACACCAAATACACAAAATAATGTTCTTTTTAGCAACATCTTATGACCGTCTATCTGCTAATTTTTAACATGTTTTACACTAAACAGTACTTTTGGATTTAACTGTTTTTATAGTGTACATCGAGAAAAAACCTGAGCCGTTTTATAAAAAGTCACTGACTTTATGCGACAAGTGGGATTCAGCCTACAGCACTTCCCATTCATTCCTATCATATCTGTAAACGGCGACTAAATGTTGCACAACTCTGAACTGAAAATCAATGACGTCAAGATCTATGTCATTGGTTATCAAGGCACACGTGATCCAAGTTGACCATTACGCCACTATAGTGCCCCTTGTGGTAATGCTGACAATTGCATTTATCGTCACATATTTGTGAATATTTTTTTTGTCAACCTAAGGCTAGGAATGTTTATTAGGAGACTAAATGTGGTCAATTATGATTAACTGTCTGCTAAATATACAATACTGACGCTTTCTATTACCATACAAATGTTCTGATAATGATAAAATACACTAGCTAAGATTTATAATTGTAGCAGCTATGACTTTATTCGTCTAACATAAAACTCTAACATCACATTACTTGTCCTTGAGAGCATTTTTTTTTTCAAATGTGTCTGGTTCTTCCCACCTTTTGAGTAATTCTTGGCTCACTATTTTGTCTTTAGGGATCCCAGCAGGGCACACTCATAGCTTGTGTGTAATTTTGGCATGGCCTACTTTTCCAGGGATGTTTAATTGCTCGCCTGTCCACCTTCCTACCCATAGGCATTGTGTTCACCAGTAGCACTTGGGACTACCATTAAGCCCTTATGCATGCATTATTCAAAATCAGAGGATGGTTTATTTATATACATTATGCCTCTTTTTTTTTTATTTTTTTTTTTATGAATGGGTTGTTTTCACAGACTTAGGTGTGCATTTAGTCAGAGTGCTTTTGAAAAGGGGCAGTGGAACAAATAAAAAAATTGCTTAAAAATGCTCTCTGTCCACACATGTCTGATTTTTTAAAAAAATGATCTTGCTCATACCTCCTTTTCAAATACCTCCATTTTCATGTTCGACACAGATTCTCTCCAGCTGAACAGGTTTCTGCTAAATTATATCAAAAAGTTATAAAGCCATTTTGGTGCTGATGTGTGAATGGTAGTTTATTGTTCAACAACATAAAGCCACGGCATGTGTGAATAGCAAATGTGGTACATTTACCAGAAAAGTCAATTTTATAGCAATTTCGGAGGTTTAATGTATGAAAGTGTCTAATGTAGATGGCAGACAGCAATGCAGCTCAGTAGGCTTTATACTTTCCTAACCTCTACTGCCTTATCAGAGCCTAGGAGGGCTATTAAACCAAATCTAGCGGGAGAACAATCACCAGTACAGCTCTTTACACTGAATCTATTCTGAGACACCGGTTCCTCTCAGTGTCTGAACTGCTGCAGTTGTCTTTGTGTCAGCTCTTCATAGTCCTGCTCCATTCTCATTAATTAGCACAGTCGATTAGCAATTAAAACGACTGTTAATGAAACTCTCTCCTTTTCTCCCACCTCTGGGCGTATCAGGTCTGAGTTAGGAGAACAGTGCAGCGTTCCTGCCAAATTCAATAGAGATGGTGGAAAGTGTGCTATAAAATACTCTTTCACTGGGATGTGAACAAAGAGTCTATTTTATTATTGAAATGGGCAAGGTTATTGTCTGTATGCATCAGGGTTGTATAGTACACACTTAATTATGAAATCTCAGTTTCAAAATGTGAATAAAAGATTTTTCCCCCTAATTTAATATGTTAATTACATGTAACTTGTTCTTCATCCCAGGCAAACTATTCTGCATCGCTCACATACTCTGGTCTGAAACAGACAAGGGGAGAAATACAGAGAGAAAACATCCAAGTGACGTTATACAAAATATCAACATTCTTAATTTTTTTTTTTTCTTTTTTTTTTTTTGTACAAGTAAGTGTGTGTACAAATTCTTGAAAAAAATCATACTGTTGCATGCAATGATTTTCGCAGTGACTTTTGAGATTAATAGATTTGTGTGGCTTGCCCTCTTCAGAATTATGTATTTGTTTGTTTCTTTTTTTTTTTTTTTTTAATTAGTTGAAATTCGACATGTGGCTTATATACAAGCATATATGATTGCTTAACAGACATTTCAATTTTAATGCTTTGTTTTAGCAATTTTAACCAAATGTAGCATTTATGCCTGAGTTTGCTTATCACTCTTATACATTCAATTTAAGGAAATCTTGATTCTGGGAGACTTCAGTATACAGTGCACAGCATAAATTAGTGCACCCCCTCTAAAACTGAACAAATTAAGCAATTACTCTTTAATTAGAGGACATGTTAGGGTTTTTTGGAAATATAATGTTCCAACAAGCTTGCTTGATCAATTACCAAAATTATTAAGGAAAACAAGATTTTCTTATCAAAGTGATAAAACGTTGTTTTGCAAAAATCAGTACACTCTCCTGAATGGAAAAAAAACAAAAAAAAAAAAACAAAAACATTTTAGTATAGGTTTAAGGCAATTTTTGATCAACAGGTAAGTATATTGAATCAAAATTTTTAAAGACAAGTAATTTGAGCAGGAGAAATACCATGCAAGTGTTTCAGAGCCGGCAAAAGTTATGAAAAGAGTGACACTTTATCTCACAGAGTATGAAGCAGCCTGAAGAAGTTACATTCATGGTTGTTGTCACCACTAAAATTACCTACTGCAGCCAAAACACAACCCATTTAACCTCTTCCAAGGCCCATATTTACGAAATATAGACTTTTGGGAATCCATAGTCTGGTCTCCATGAGACCAGGTCAATCATTTCGGATCCAAAAGCATCCAAAATGTTATGATGTTGCTAGAGGAGGAGTATAGTGAGAGGTGCCTGGTTTCCTCAGTGACGTTCAGTGGTAGTAAAGCTCTTTTATAGGCATGTATGAGTGCTAAAGCTGTGAGGGAGTTGTGCTTTATCAACGCTGTCATGAATTCATACACCACTTTGTGATGTAATACAAAATCTTGAAACAGAAGATGCTACCCTCTCGTCATTCCCTGCATTGTTGGGCATTTTTTTCAGCATGACAATGAAGATATTCATTCTCCCAAGGTGAAAATCCTTCAGTGGACATGTATTTCACCCAATATTAACATTCTTGAGCAGCTGTGGGGGATTCTGTAGAGACGAGCTGAGCAACACTTCCCATTAAAGACCAAGGCATTTAAGGAGGCATTTTGCTATGAACTTGTACACAATGTGCCACAAAGGGTCAGAACAGTATACTTAAAGTTCTGGAGGACATACTAAGTTCTAGAATATTATACAGGGTGTACTTATTTCTGCAATCCTTATTTTAAACAAAATTGGCTAATTTGCTTATTTTACAATTTTTAAAAAAAATTGGCATAAATGTTTTTATTTTTTATTAAGTAGATGTTTAATACATTTCAATTTTGCCATCTTTCCATTAATATTGACCATAAAGACTGTGTGATGGCCAAGGACCTTTTGTCTTTTTGGACTGTTTTGATCTCACACAGTTTTTTAATGGCTGTACTCTTGTAACTTTGTAAAGGTCATACACTGAACTTGGTTATTGCAAATTATTCATTAGTGTCTAAGTTTTCATCTGCTGATGTCTGCTTTAGTCTGCTAGAAACATTACATCCTTGTAGACATTTACTAGGTACTTGTTACATGCACATAAGCCTTTCCCTCACTCTCTGAATGAGGGAAAAGATCTTCATATTCTTCTCAGATTACTCAGATTATTATTACTACCGAAAATAACCAAAGCAATTCTAAATAGCTCTTTCACAATATTAATAGGCTACTTAATAGTGATGCTGCTAACACTTTATCTGCTTCAGTATTGATAAAGTATTGATTTTTCCTCTCTCTTTTTTTAGTTCTAAAATTGAAAATGTTCATAAATGTCTCTAGCTCACTTACTAGTCAGTTTATCTAGCTTTTCTGGTACTTTTCTTTCCAATTTTTTCTTATTAGATCTTGAGTCACTTTGTAGGCTGCTGTCGTGTATGAGTGCTTTCACTTGCATACTCAAACCTTTGCCTTCAAGGGCATTTAAATCTTGTTTTTTGCTCCTTGTGTCTAGCTGTTCTCAGTATAATAAATTACTCTCTGTCAACTGGTGCTGTGTCAGTGGCATTTAAAACTTTTGCTGCAAAGAGAATTTTTTTTTTTTTTATATATATATATATATATATATATACATTTTTAGTAACTTATTTTGATTTCTAAACTCTCATTTTGACTAAAAGTGACTATAAGTGTATTGTCACTTCACAACTCCATAATCAATTCGTGATCTTAGTGAATTTGTATTTTTCGGCAGTCACAAATCTGATGGTTGGGCCTGTTCATATTGGTGTCCCGCAGGGCTCAGTTGTTGGCCCTTTACTCTTTAACATGTATATTTTCCCACATGGTCAACCTACGGTCTGACATTTGAGCTCCATGTGCAAAACATTGTTAAGACTTCCTTTTTTAACTTCAGAAATATTGCAAGCTTATAAGCTTAAGGCTTATTCTAACTTTTTCTGTTGCTAAAAGGCTGTAATGCAATATGTCTACTGTAATGCACTCCTTGCTAGAGTTTCTAAACCCTCTCTAAACAAATGACAATACCAGAAAATTCTGGCAGCCAGAATCTTGACCAGGACCAGGGTTTGTGATCAGATTACCCCTATTTTGGAGTTTTTGCATTAGTTTCCTGTCAGGGACTGACATATAAAGCATTGCATGGTCTGGCTCTGCAATACTTGCCTGAGCTCCTAACACCATCAAGTTGTAAACCTGCGCACTTTTCAAAGTTGTCTTTTAGTCGTTCACCAAACATGACATCACTTCATATGTGACAGTTTTTTTTTTCATCCTATGCACTGAAATTTTGTAACTCTCCTGGCTGACAGTAGGGAAGCACAATTGTTAGGTACAGTAGGTACTATTTCAGGATAGCTTTTACCTGACTACTGGTTCGTTTGTATGTTTTGTTTATGTTACCTTGTTTCTGTTTGCTTGTGTTTTGCCTTTTTACGTCTCTATAAAAATATGCATTTATTATTAATTAAAAGTATATAATACTTTATATTGAATGCAATTAATTGAATTCAAGAGGTTTTTATTTTTAATCTCACTTAAGTAGGGCTTAATTACATCTATATATGTACACACTCTGAACACTGTTTAAATCTTTATATGTATACTGCTGAATACACTGCAATAATTTATGGTATATATATCCTTTAAATTGTATTATTTATTATTTATGCTATTACTTGTCAACTTATATGTCATGTATTTACATTTATTTGTAATTACGCATTTGTAATGATGAAGCTGAAATTTAGAGCTCTTAAAATATATTAACCTTAAATGTAACATCAAATAACAGACAAAATTATAAACAAAATTATAATCAAGTATTTTACACATGCTTCAGTATGTTAGTCAACACATCAAAATTAGTGCACTTCTTTAAAGCATGGCATAAGATTATAAAAACAAAAGGAGTTAAAATGGGATTTAAAGTAAAAACTTTAATTTGACCTTAGTACAAAGTGCTTTTTTTTTTTTTTTTTTTTTTTATAAGTGTACTTAAAGGAACACTCCACTTTTTTCCCCTAGAGTTAAACAGTTGAGTTTTACCGTTTTCGAATCCATTTAGCCGATCTCCGGGTCTGGCAGTAGCGCTTTTAACATAGCTTAGCATAGATCATTGAATCTGATTAGACCGATAGCATCTCACTCAAAAATGGCCATATATAATGATGATATTTTTCCTATTTAAAACTTGACTCTTCTGTAGTTACATCGTGTACTAAGACTGATGGAAGATAAAAAGTTGTGATTTTCTAGGCTGATATGGCTAGGAAGTATACTCGCATTCCATCTTAATAATTAAGGAACTTTGCTGTCGTACCATGGGTGCAACAGGTGCAATGATATTACACAGCGCCTTAAAAGTGTAAGTTTGTGTAGATGCAGAGTTATGGCTGCAGAATATCATTGCACCTGCTGCACCCATGGTACGGCAGCAAAGTTCCTTGATTATTACGCCGAAATGAGAGTATAGTTCCTAGCCATATCGACCTAGAAAATCACGGAAATTTTTCATCCGTTTTTGTACACAATGTAACTACAGAAGAGTCAAGTTTTAAACAGGAAAAATATGGAAACTCTTTCGATGTTAACGGTCTAATTGGATTCAATGATCTATGCTAAGCTATGCTAAAAGTGCTACCGCCTGACCCGAAGATCGGCTAAATGGATTCGAAAACGGTAAAACTCAACTGTTTAACTCTAGGGGAGTATTTTCAAACAAAGTGGAGTGTTCCTTTAAGTGTGTTAAGAAACACAGGGCCTGTCCCAATAGCCATATGTACAGTCTTGCGCTCTTTACGCCCACTTGAGCACCTAAGCTCAAAGTATACTTCACTTTTTACGGGTACGTGAACCGATTTTTGTAACCAGGTCACACATGCGCCTTTAAGTTATTTTGCAGCAACCAGTTGGTCCACAAGGTGGCAACACTGTCCTAGGCCATTGTCTTACAGTAGAAAACGAAACTAAAGAGACGGAACAGCAGCAACAACAGGCGCTCACGACTCAGAAGTTTATTTTAAAATGCTGTTGTTACAACACTATGTTGTAATTGTGTCCCGTTGAATAATCAAAAGGTCTACAAACACTTGCGCATTCCGCACCCACTTATGCACTTGAGCTCAAAGTTTGCTTCACTTTTTATGCGTACGTGAACCAATTTTTGTAACCAGGTCACACATGCGTGCTGAAGTTATTTTGCAGCAATCAGTTGTTCCACGAGGTAGCAACACTGTCTTGGGCATTGTTTCACAGTAGAAAACTAAAGTAAAGAGACAGAACAACAACAAAACACCGGATACTGCAACAACAACAGACGCTTACACTGAAAAGAGTGAGAGGGTATGAGACATTTTAGAAAAGTTAAGAAATATTTGTTATTGCTCATAACTTACAGGAAAAAGTAGAGCAGACACAGGATATGGATGAAGCTTACTAGACTGCATGTGTTGACCGGCTACATATACTTTGAAAGGCTACATGTTTAACTTATGCATACACTAGCGTGCATATACAAAAATGAAGTGTAGCCAAGCATAGCCATGTAGCCTAAGTAGGCAAGTGGTCAATGGTAAAGACCACAAATTTGAGTATTGGGACAGGTCCATAGTCATGAAAGGTTGCTCTCTTTAAGTGCATTTCTTTTTCACAAGGGTAGGGGCAATGGTGGGTCATGACTGTCTATCTGGAGGCTTAATGTGTGTCACTGATCTAGCAGGGTCAGTGAGCTTTTGAACTAACATTGTGCCTTGTCCATCTGTTAGTATTTTTCCTCCAACACGAATAGATAAATACTAGATAAAGAGTACAACTTTTATGTCTCTCTTTTTTCCTGTTTAGTCCACTGTGACATGTCAAATGCTCAAACACTTACTTATGTGTGAATTCACTTAACACCCTGTTTGTCTCCAGCACATGACATGAACATCAGGGACTTCTGGCATGGTGACATGTCTGTCACTTTTATCTAATAAGGTGGGCAGACGTGACTGGCAGAGCATGTGGAAAACATGGAGTCATTCAAGAGTCATTTTAATATTAAAACTAATGTGACAAAGATTATGGAAATACACAATTCCCAAACTGTATTGCAGTTGAATTTCCATGACCTTATTATTTGTTTTAAATACATGCTGATAATTTAAAGGTGCACTATGGATTAACAATTATTGAGCAACGTCACAAAATATGTGCTTAAAACTGTCTCCTTGTCTTGGTTAGCTTATAATAAAGATTTACAATTTGAAGTATCAGGTCGAATTTCATTTGAAATGTTCAGGCCATTTGTATTTGCATGGTTACATCATATCTCTAAATAAAGAGAAAAAGATCCAGCTATTACAGTGCACTTGTATGTGGTGGGAGGTGTGTGAATACTTCTGACAGCTTGTAGTCATAACTAACAAGCGACATTAATAACACAATGGATTGTACGAAAAGACATCAGTGACAGGGCCCATAATACAACTCATATCAATATTGGATGGGCTTTTCAGAGATGGCAACAATTCTGAGACTTCAAAATATTTGAAAATCGACTGTCTGTTTCTTGCCCAGCTAACTGGCAATTGTTATATTGAATGTCAGCACTGTCTTTGTAACTTTTTTGACTTCATTTCAAAATATTATTTTCAGTGTGCCAAAACAGTGGAAAACAGCTACCCATGCAAAATACATTATTTACAGATATTCATTTTTTATTGTTTTGTTGTTGTTGTTGTTAACATTATGTCTTTTCTTTTTGGATGAGGTGAGTTTTTACACTGTTTAAGACACTGATGCTGATAAAATGACTGGTTCATGCTTATGCATCTATGCTGAAGAAATATTTATTAAAGTCACATTTATGTATATATGTGCTTTTTTCTGCATGTTCACTATTTACTCCAAATGCATGTTTTATTGTATTCATTTTTTTTTAAGATTTTTTTTTTTAAATGTTTATTAATTTAATTTAATTTAATTTAATTTAATTTAATTTAATTTAATTTAATTTAATTTAATTTAATTTAATTTAATTTAATTTAGCACTGGCATTACTTAAGTCAGGGGTGAACTTAACCTTCTACACCCTGATCAAAAAGCCTTTTCAACAACAGCTGTTTACAATATGGGATGTTGCTACATGATCTGCTTAATCTGTGAAAAAGTACATAAATACATTGCAAGCTTCACTACGGGAAACATGAAGTGTCTGAATTTATGTCTCTATTTACAACTTCTCCCTGCAAGCGTCAAAAATTGCTGATCAGTTAAACCCAGCAATTGCTGGACGTAAAGACATACATTTTCATCTCATTCATCTCCAACACAGTCTCGTGTTCATTCAAAGGATGCACTCAATGTATGAAAGCTTTCGAAAAATGCACCACTGCAAGCCTATTTGTTAAAATAGACATGCACATTCTCCTACCACATTAAATAAGCATATACAACAAAACCACATGTAAATGTGTGCATGCTGTGAAATCTGCAGCTATTCATGGAAAAACCTGATCACAAGTTGTCACCTTCTGCTCGTCACCTAACGCTCCTCAGCAGTGCATCTCACCTCCATGTCTACTTCACACACTCACACCGCAGTCTTTTTATATCCCACAGCCGCTGGTGAATAAGAGTCAGACAACTCTGGAAAAGATGTCCTCTAAATCCTCGCCGTCTGTTCGGTGCAAATGATGTTGAGATGAATATTTATCAATGCATTCTGTCGTTTCTGTTTAATGGCCATGCTTGACTAATCCCAATATGTTAATATTAAAAATAGAAAATAATTGTTCACATATAGTTCAGTCATGCCAATTCTATGAATAGTTTTAGCGTGATATGACAATGTTAATGTGCAGTATTTAGTCTTGGCAGACAACATCTGCTGTGCACACTGATGTAGCAGATGAAGTCAACCGAGACCAAATACATTAACATGGTCATATCGCGCTAAAACTATTCAGAGAGTTGTCATGACTGAACTACGTGAACAATTATTATCTACTTTTAGAGCAAGTATGGACAAATTACTGCAAATAGATACACATACAGTATATACCACTGTGAGCTTGCTGAATAGGCATATATAATCTGAGTAGACAAGTGGAGCTAGGGGAGGTGGAGGGTTTCGGAAGAGCTCTGAAAATTACGTGATAGCTTATACTGTGTAGTAAATTTGATTGCTAACAGATTGCATGTAAATCATCTCTATGTCTGCAGGACCTATAGTTTCATGACTGAGATATATATTTATTTAATGTCAAGTCCCTTCTCGGTATGCTTGTGTATTAGATACCATGTGAAAATGTCATAAATTTAGTTATCCAAATCCAGAGGAACACAAGTACTATATGCTACATGCAATAGGGAGCTAGCAATATGTATTGCATAAAGTAAATGCCTGGCCTAAGCTATTGAACCTATATTCCCTTAATATGTTATATTAAATAAGATAAGGTGCTGCTCTGGCCTATACTTATGGCAGGTAGAGGTTTTGATCAATGTGAAATGGATAGCATCCCCCTCAGGGAAGCAAATCCTAGGGCAATGTTTTCTTGGCAATGCAAGCATGCTCAATTAGAGGACATTAAATGGTAAGAGCTCTCGCCTCATGAAAAGGTCAGCAGTTAGACCTTGGCAAAATGTCAGCCTTGTGTAACTAGCGCAGGCTAGAAGATCCTTGGCCTGAACACGCGAGGAGTTCATGAGAGATCTCTCTCATTTGTTCACCTTTCTGGGGGGAATGGGAATGAATGGATGCTTTAAATTATAGCTGTACGACTTCAAGGAATGACTGACAAGTTAAATGTGCTAATGGTGAAACCGGGGCCTTGAAACATGCAGAATGAAAAGTCAAGGACACAGATAGATGCTTCTCTTACAAGCACTTTCCTTATAGTTGTGGGTCTAAAAGTAGAGGATATAATGGCAATAAGTCGCAAAAAAAATTTGACCTGATTCAACTGCATGACAATACAAAATAAATCCTTGAGGTTCCAATGAATGTTCTGTACGCTCTAATATTGAGGTCAGGCTCAACAAATCCTCCAGAAATGGCAAATGGTGGGGGATTAAGGCTATTGTTGATGCAGTCGGAGCACTAGCACTTTTCATGCCGTATCAGCAGAGCAGCTCAATGTGTTTGATATATTCCAAATACAACGACAGCTGACCTTTGCAATCTATTAAACAGGCCTGTTCAGCTCAGTAAATGTTATTTGTGCAATTTTGTGTATCAGTCTGAAGCAAATGTTGAATTCCAAGACATACTTTCATTTGTTGCATAGTTATCTCTGACTACTTTTGGAAGAAAGCCTTGTGAAAATGTACAGTGGCAATACCTTATGGAATATTGATGGTATCACGCTGTGTCCTAACCAGACAGGACATGACAAGTTTCCAGCATTGAGTCATGTGAGCTGAATTTAGACCAATTAGATTTCACTGTAGAAATCTAAAAAAATACATTGTATGAGACAAAATTATTGATTTTTCTTTTATGCCAAAAAGAATTAGGATATTAAGTAAAGATCATGTTCCATGAAGATATTTTGTATAGGAATTGATATTTCCTACTGTAAATATATCAAACTTAATATTCGATTAGTAATATGCATTGCTAAGAACTTTATTTGAACAACAAAGTTTAAAAGACGATTTTCTCAGCACTCTCACATTCTAGATTTTCAAATAGTTGTATCTTGGACAAATATCGTCCAATCCTAACACACCATACACCAGTGAAAAAAAGCTTATTTATTCAGCTGATGTATACATCTCAATTTGGTTTTGTGGTCCAGAGTCACATATATGATTGATCTGCAAAATTCTATTTAGGATACCATACTACACATATTTAGGACATTTTTGTTAAAATATATCATCATAACAAATATTGTGAGTAATTAATGACAGAATTTTCACTTTGGGTGAACGAACCCTTAAAATAACTGATTTAAATGTAAGCACTGAGCTCAGTGGATTCTTTCCTTTGTGAAAAGTCTAGCTACTTTATGTGTGTGTATGTCAATCCCCCGGTGCCACTCTGCATTTGAACAGTTGAGACATGCCTTGCACCTCTGACAGCTATGACAGATATAACACTTAGAAAGTAGAAGACACATGGCAGGTTTGTCCCTCCACTGACCATTTGTGCTGTTTTCTGGCTGAAATGTGATACACAGATATGAAGCAGGGCCTGATGGCTCTTCTTACTTTCAAGAACGGTTTGGCTGGCCAGGAGATTTATGCTTTTAAATGTTTAACATGGCCAGGATGGACCATGCAAGCAACCAAAACCCTAGCTGATATTCTAATATTTAATGACTACATATTAGTATATCACCTATTCTAGGGTTTTCGTTGTACATGATTAGGGTTGGGGCCTTGCATTGAAGTGGACACCTTTTGCAAATTGACTTCTCTATGTGGTTATGTGAGCAATGCTGTATAAACATTAAACCATATGGTTTGAAGAATTAATTTTCATAATTTACTCACCGTCATGTCATTCCAAACCTGACTTTCTTTCTTCTGTGGAACACAAATGAAAATGTATGACCCTCGACCACAAAACCAGTCGTTAAGTAGCCCGGGTATATTTGTAGCAATAGCCAAAAATATATTGGGTCAAGATTCTAAATTTTCTTTTATGCCAAAAATCATTAGGATATTAAGTAAAAATCATGTTCGGTGAGGATATTTTCTAAATTTCTGACGGCAAATTTATCCAAACTTAATATATTCATTGCTTCATTTGGACAACTTTAAAAGTGATTTTCTTAATATTTAGATTTTTTTTGCACTCTCAGGTTCCAGATTTCAGATAGCAAACTTGCTATGTAGCTCACCTGGTACAGCATTGCACTTGCAATATGGAGCACTTGGGTATGGGTCCAGTGAAACACAAGTCACTTTAAAACAGGTCAAGGACTTGTAGAAGAAAAAAGGGCATTGTTGTTTCAGCAAATGATTTTTTCCCCCCACGTTTGCTTTTGTTAATACTGTACTATTTTCAAACACAATACAGCACAATACACCTTTTATCACCAATCACTGGACATTTAATTTCTGAACTGCTGCAATACCTATAACTACCAATGTAAAACCTTTCGAGATTCAAATTTCTCTTTTTAGGTTAAAACGAAATGAACTTTTAGCGCCACTCACTGGACAGTTCACTTTGAAAGTGATGCGAAAATTGCAAGAAGCAAAGTCATTTTACATATTGCAGAAATGCTGGCACAGGTGCATTTTTCCCAATGAGTCAGGAAGTGGTGTAAAGTATTTGAGTCAATGTAATTAGTTACTTTACTTAAAGGTCCATTGAAGTGTCTTGAAATACACAGTGTTATTCTATGTGGTGACGTAATTTCAACTGAAACAGGAAAACAGGGCGGGACATATCAATAAGCCCTGCCCCCCTTTTTTAAAATAGACAATAACGTTTCATTTATATCTGCTTGGTCACTCGGTAAAGCCGCATTTGACAGCTTATGAAAGCCACAGTCTAATAGACTACCCTCTAGATTCAATATCAATCTCTTATTAAAACAAAACAGTGACCATAATCATGCTGTGGCTGAGTTGAGTGTTTAAGAGCTGCGGTTCGCCTGACACAACGCGAAACCAGACCTCATTTGCCCCAATCAAAAGCATATTTACACTGTCTAAATCGTTCCCTATCGCCTACGTTGAGCACTACATGCCATTCACAGCACAGAAAACACTAACACTGTGAACAAGTGACCGATATCAGCCACAGCTTCAATGTTATTTATAGTGTAGGGGGTGGGATGTTTCGGATTTTAAAGCGCATTTGATTGGACAGAAAGTTTGATGAGAAGCTGAAGTACAGCATGATGTCATCAAAATCGTTGATCCATATTGGCGGAAGTGAGAGACTGTAAGTTTTAAATGCTTATATCTTGTAAATGTGAATTTTGTCAATTTTTGGACCACACTACAGATAACCGTAAAGCTAATATATTTATACTAAAAGCCAAAAAACTTCAATTTTGATTTCATGGGGACTTTAAGTAACTTTTCGGCTACTTTGTAGTTTGACTGAGTATCAAAGATATCATCAACTTTTACTCTCTACTTGAGTACATTTTATAATAAATACTATATATGTACACTTTACTCCACTCTAATTCCAGTTTGTGATGAGTAATGCAATTACCTCTTACATTTTGCATGGCATCTAACTTTTTCTGCACCAGTTTATTTCTGCTACAGAAGTAGTGATATTGCCATCTACATGGCATTTCAAGTAGATCCTGTGCTTTTTATCCGGCTGTGGCTAGAAGGTATACAGCGCCGACCGAAAACTAACAATGAAATGAATTGTTCTACCTAGATTGCAATTTTTTAAAGTCTAAATCTACCCCAACCCTAAACTTAGCCTTTACAATAATACAAAAACAGTATTATTGTTGTACAGTGTGACAAAAATAATGTTTGATGTGTGCATGACCAGTAGTCCAGTAGCAGTGTCCCTTTTAGCCTTTACCATTTTATCCATACTCACCCAAACTTGTTAGCAAGGCTTGAATGAGGGTGCATTAGTGTAGGTGGTTGTGAATCGCAGGTGTTTTATATATGAAATTATCCTTTTTGAGTCCTTGACCTTAATTGATATTTCTGTGTTTGTAGACATTTAATATTGATTATTTTCTCTTAGGTGTTGAGGACTAGTGCATCTTTAAACCTACATTCTGTACGAGTAAAATAATTAAAAGTACTGTTAAAATCCAATACTCTAAGACTTTTACTCAAGTCATATTGGAATTAGTGATTGTAATGGAGTCATTTTTGCTGTACTGTACTTTTATTCAAATACAGTTTTCATGTTCATCTTTACACCTCTGGAGCCTTGGTTGAGAAGTTATACAGATTCGGAATGACATACAGGTAAGTAAATGACATCAGAATTTTCATTTGGGCTGAACTATCCCTTTAACGCCCATATGAATGGTTTACAAAGAGACATGAAGTTATTTGTTGGCAATGAAGTTTCAATCTCTATCTTAAATGCCATTCACATTGACATCATACTTTCTACAGTCACTTCTGCTTTACTTAATAATAATGAGCTCCCATCAGGAGCAGTCCAGCATATCTGGAGAAGGACTCACGCTGTCCCTTCTGCTGTCAGCATGTTTTAATCTCTATAGCCACTGATGTGGAATGAATGACAGGAAGATGAATGGCAGCTTTTTGATAATAAAGAAAACACTAAAATGCTGGCATACATTTGGATGGAAGCCTCAGGTTCTCAATATGAGATATGTTGAATGGGAATCGTGTCTGCAATATTGTTTAACAGAGAATGCATCTGAATTATAGTGCTCTGCATTGAACACAAGCTCTATGTGTGTGTGTGTTTGTCTCAGAAGGTTGGTCAGCAAGAGATTTCAGCAGGAAGCTGTTTCAAAGCTGCAAATGACATGCACAGCGGCAAACATGCTTGCAGTGCCATTTACCGACAGAGAGAAAGACAAAGTGAAAATAAGAAGGAGAGGTGGCCGTAATTACCTCAGAGCCTCAGCGAGTCTCTCATAATGGGTTAGACTCATAAAGCTTGCATTAAGCCTCTCTGTGGAGCAAACAGAACAGCTCTCCTTTTTCCTCATGTTCTCAACCCCTGTAGATTTGTGAATGTAACCTTTTGGTGAATATACTGTAGCTCATAACATTGGGATGCAGTTATAAGTGAAGGAGGTTGCTTGCATGGTCCATCTGTTGTAACTGTCAATAGTGTGTCCCATGAGCCTGTAGTGCACTTTTCCTGGCTTGGCAGGATCACTGATGACTCATAATGTAATTTATTCAACAGTTAGTTCCGGTCCTCAAATTTGATTGGCTGAGCAGTGTTTCAGGAATGTTTTTTTCAGTCACTCTTTATGCAGGTTAAATAGTTACATTAGCAGGTGGCAACATATAATCATTTTAATCATTGAATCATTTACTCAACCGATTCATTCAAAAGATTGTTTTGAGACTCCCAGTGGAATTAAATTCTGTTAGCAGAGCAAAAAATAGACAAAGTAACTATCTATCTTATGGGGCTGTCACGTGATGAACGAACGACTCAAACCCGAAAACTTGTCAGATAAGAGGTGAGGTGAGCTAATCATAGACTAAAGACTCAGGTAAATAATGACTTAATCTTTTCTGTTTCTTATAGCATCATGGTTTTGTCTTGTTTGTAGTGTAATCAACGTTTGTGTAAGCAGTAGATGTGTTAGGGAAGTAACACATAACATTTTAATTATTTTTGGCTAAAATGAACTAAATGAATGAAATGACTTGAAAAAAGATTGATTCATTTTGCTGAACGAGACTCAAAGGTCTGAGTCGGTAAAATGATCAGAACTTCCCATCACTACTACGAATCACGTCAAAGCTCATCGTCTGTGTACTCGAAAAACTCCATCTTATTTTCTCTTACAATTTCAGAATCGTCCGACATCGTTGTACCTTTTTATTTGTAAACAGCGTTTGACTTCCTTGCACTTTCTTAGTCTTTGCATGTTGGCTTTGTAAACACTGGGTCTGTAGTTCCGCCTATGTTCGGCCTGACCTTTCGACATGATTTGATAGTGTGTGGACGCGCATCCCAGAACCTATGCTACATGAGCTTTTGTGCTTAAAAAGTATACAAATTTTTATTTTTTATAAATCACAGATCATTTTACTAGATAAGACCCTTTTTCCTCGGCTGGGATCGTTTAGAGCCCTTTGAAGCTTCATTTAAACTACATTTTGGAAGTTCAAAATCGGGGCACGAATCAAGTCCATTATATGAAGAAAAATCCTGAATTGCTTTCCTCAAAAACCATAATTTCTTTACAACTGAGGACAGAAAGACATGAACATCTTGGATGACAAGGGGGTGAGTAAATTATTTGTGAATTGTTGTTCTGGAAGTGGAGTTCTCCTTTAATGAGCTGTCATGTAAGAGCTATTAATTGATATTGCTTAAATTCTTCCCACATTACAGCAAAGTATTATTGTAATGCAACATTATTTTAATGATCACATTTAGAAAAATCTGCTGATTTCTAAACTCACAACAAGTTAACATCAGCTAGTTTGTTCATAATGGGAAATAATGCAAAAGACAAACTGCCTGCCATACATTCAAAACAAATATACTCCTTTTATAAAAGGGAAAATGTTTATAGATTAAAGCAATATTAGACACTCAGAGAACTGTCACACAGATTTTCTGTCTTCATCTTTCTCAACCTTCACTCAGCACGTTTTTTTTTTTTTTTTTTAAGAACAAGTGACATCTATCTTATTATCAGTGCAGCACATTGACTGTTTTATTGATCACCTCTGGAGTATACTGACCTGTCACTGTATAATTTAGATATTAAAGGGGTCTTGTTATACTCTTTTACAAAGTCTTGATTTTGTTTTGGGGTGTACTAGAACATGTTTTTATGCTTGGTGATTCGAAAAACGCATTATTTTTAACATAATTTACATTATTACAATACATTTCTCCCAGCCTGGCACATATGGCTCAATTAGTTTTGGGTTTAATGAAGGCCCACCTTCCAAAAAAACGAAATGTGTTGTGATTGGTTAGCTGTCCCACTGCGTTGCGATTGGCGAACAGCTTAGACAGTGCTTCAGTACAGCCACCAAAGAAGCAAGTTCCGTGTACAACTGTTAGCGCAAGCTAGATTAAAGTGATTCTTACATTTTAAATACGGGTATTTTTCTTACAAAAATGCCTCGATTCGCCACAGGAGGCCTTTATTAAACCCCCGGAGCCAAGTGAGGCACTATTTATTATAGATGGATGCATATTATTGGACTAGTTTTGGACTGATGAGGAAAAAACACCCATCACACATTAGCAGGCCAAGACAGAACTTGAACTTTCCATGCTAATTTTGAAGGATTGTCCAATACACTCTCAGATGAAATAGGTGCATATGAATGATGTGTAGAAGAAACGTCACCAGAATGAAGAATACACATATTTGTTTCAAAAGATTTAATTGTTACAGTTCACACTAATTTAACTGTAATCCTTACTTCATGCAAAAGTGTATTTTTGCTCTGGAAATGTCTAATTTGGTGCTCATTTAGCAGCAGTTTTTTTTATGCCAAAGATCTGGCCCAGGCCATTTGATCCTATTTCCAATTAAGCACACTGAAAAGGTTTAATCTGTGACGCTCTGGAGTTGATGTTATTAAAACACTCATTTTCCCCTAGAGGGGCTCATGCAAACCATTTTGGCACAGGCAAGGCATTTGAAAAGGGAGAAATAGTTAGAGACTTTCCAGCTGAATCATTGCCACTGTTGCAGGTATTGCATGGGAAAACATATTGAGTTTGAGTTTATTTATGGTGAATTTGTAATAAACACCATTGCATCACAACTTTGTTGCAAAAAATTACAATAAAAATACACACGCACACACACACACACACACACACACACATATGTGACCCTGGACTACAAAACCAGTCTTAAGTCGCTGGGGTATATTAGTAGCAACAGCCAAAAATACATTCTATGGGTTAAAATTATTGATTTTTCTTTTATGCCCAAAATCAGCAGGACATTAAAATAAGATCATGTTCCATATATTCAAATAGTTGTATCTCAGTCAAATATTGTCCTATCCTACCAAATACATCAACAGAAAGCTTACTTATTCAGTTTTCATGTTATGTATAAATATCAATTCGTCACATATATATTTCCAGTGTTGTTGTCTATGTTGTTTGTCTTTTGTTCTCAGGGCTAATATGCAACTTCATTAAATAAACGTGTAATTTAAATAAAAAATGATTCAGAGTTACACAGTTGTGTCAGTACTGGCCATGAGCTGTGTAATATTCTTGCCTATGTTCTCATACCTTTTACTAAGGCAATCTGGTTGCACTTTATTTTACAGTATGTGCACTTACATACATGTACATACAGTGTACTTACCTAAGAAAGTACTGGTAATATAAGATAACTACATGGGGTAGGGTTAGGTTTAGGGGTAGGTTCAGGGTTAGTACCTAGTTATTATCTTGTTGTTGTAATTACAATAATAAGTACATAGTATGTACATGAGGAACAGGACTGCAAAATAAAGTGTTATCGACAATCTTTATGTGTAGAAGCCAGTAGCTGTGATTGCTGATCTGTTAGTGAAGAGCTTTTCTCTTTCTGCGATTAAAAAAAAAAATGAACATGTTTGTCTCAATTTTCCTTTCCTCTGCGGCTCTAAGACTCTGCTTTTGTTCTTTTCCTTCTCTAAAGGGTTGTTTTTACCATGCTTTTTGATGAATGAACATTGACAAGGTTCTGCTTGGCGATTAGATCTACACAGAGATTGTGACTGCAGGGAATGACGAGTCGCAAAACAGCTATTGCTTCATTTACAAGCTGTTGTGTCTTTAAAGGGAGATTAATAGGACTGAATCAACTAACAAATAACTGTAAATGTGAAATTTTGCATCTGCTGTAATATGATAATAAAGCTGCATCTTGATTTGAACGGTCAAATTTCATCTTTTGAAATGGCCAGGAGGAATTTAGCACAAGCCGTGGTTAACAATTATTTATTAGTGCAAGGCATATTGTAAAAAAAACAAAAAAAAAAAAACAAAATCATTGAAGCTCTGAAATGTTATTAGTTTTAAAATGCTTTCATTGTGTATGCAATTCTGTTGTCCTTCAGCAATTAATTGACTGATGCAACAAGTAGTTTATTGTAAAATGTATAATGTATACCAAACAACCAAAGATCTATGTATTTTTTTTTATTAATGATTGTATGTATGTACGGGCCCACCTTATTATGACAGATTTTTATAGTTTAAGACAAAGGTAAAACAATAAAAGCTATACAGTTATTCGAAAAGTGTTGTAGCAAGAATAAATGATGAGGGCATGGTAAAAGTTTTCATGTTATTGTGACCTTTATATTACAACAAAGAAAAAAAAGACCTGGGATATAAAAGTGTCTTCTCTCTGTTTCTCACAGTGATGACAAGGACATATCGATACCACCATTACAGTCAATAATTTTCATCCAGTCTATTTTCTTTTGTGAGCGTCCATCCATATGTTTCATTATACAGCAACAACAACAACAACAAATATTAACACCATAATGTTTAATTAAAAATTCAAGGGGGGGAAATGAATGACAGTCTCTCTGGCGATGCTAGAAGTCTCCAATCATTCAGCCCACCTATTCCCCGGTCCTTTTTTTTTTTTTTTTTTTTAAAAAGTCAGTTGTAAACAATGAAATCATGTCCACATGCTATATATTTTTTTCTTTTTCAGTAATCCGGATTCAGGATTAAATTTCACATTAAAGCACTTCAAGGTTATGTTAGTAACAGTTAATTGGTTTTAATATAGGATTAAAGTCTAAGGGTAATATTTAGCAATACACAATGAATACTGGAGCGTGCTCCTACAGTATGCTCGTCCCTCAATGTCTATGGTGGTCACCCTTATCAAAAAAAAAAAAAAAAAAAAAAAAAAAAAAAAGACGTTAAGAATAAAAATTCTGGAGGAAATTATACTGTATCCTGAAAATGATTTAATAGCATGACAAAGAAACAAATAATATATTAGACCAGGACTAAATAAAACAATTGCATGGTTGGTTACCATGGTATTGCTAGGTAGTTGGTGTTGCCAGGATGTTTTAACTAGTTGCTAATTGCTGCTTGCAAGCTTAATCATTAAATCAACTTCAAGATAGATAGACAGACAAACAAATAAATAACATTACTACTAAATTACTACTAAAATATATTGATTTTACGACTGAAATTGATTATAATTTAAGAATTTATATAAACAATATAGATTCTTAAATCCCAAGAAACGAGTCTTCCCCAGAAGACATTAACTGAAAATCCCAAGAAACGAGTTTTCAGTTAATGAACAGAATATGGTAGCACATGTCTCATTCAAAAAATTACAATACATTTTGTGATTCGTTACTTCTGATATGAAACAAAGTCCCTTTTATTACAGTATTCAAACAATAAATACTGTTTTGGTGCTGTTTATTTAATCTTCAGTATGATAGTAATGTAGTACCAAGTGACCCTCATGTTTATTTTACAGCATTAGTTAAGAGATTTTTTTTCTATGTCCTGTTTCTATGTCCTATGTCCTGTACCTTATGTATATCCAAAATAACTGATATTAAATCAAATCGAAAACTAAATCACAAGCTTGTGAAGCATAATCGAATCAAATCGCCTCGTGAAATTTGTATCAAAACCCAGTCCAAGAAATTACCAGCTGAAACAGTGCTTTGCTTTGTTTTGTCTAATGACTATGTACTGTGCAGCATATGCTTTTGAAGTTGGCCATCAGAGCTGATGGTCGAGACTGCTCTTTCATTCAATTAACAATGTCTGTAAACCTAGAAAAGTGCTGTGCAAATCACATGCTTGCTCAAACCTTAAGCCTGTGTAGCTTGAAACATGATTTAAAGCCACATTTATTTCAGTCACACTATTTGGGTGTGGCAAAATGGCAATGACTTTCTATTTATTATTAGAGTTTTCCGGGAAAGGGTGCAAGATGTTATAGTTCTCAATTGGATGTGTTTCCCTTTTGCTCAAAACACAACTACTCATTAAAATGCTTTATTGGCTGTGAATGGAAAGCGGCATTTCTTTTTTTTAACAGATAGAAAACATCTAAGGCATTTCAAATCTGAAGCATATCTCTTTTAACTGATGCCAGTTTTACTTATATAGCTTTACTTTATAAAGCTCTGAGACAAAGATTTGTGAAGGAATCATTTGTCAACTTCACAGCTCCCAAGAATCGGAAGGCCACAACCGTCAAACCGCTGGAGATAGAACAGTATAGAGCAGGCCATCATTCTTCAATGATATTTCTTAACATTTTTTTTTATCCAAAAAGCCATAGCATCATATTCCAGTGGAATGTGATGGAATTTTTTATCTGCCACAGAAAATAATGGAAAGATAACAGAGCTTCAGAAGTCAAAACATTGGTTTGGAGATGACAACACATCAAAATCATGTCTCAGACAATGACTGTCCTTGTCTGTAAAAGAAAAATGAAAATTCTGTCATTATTTACTTACTGTAGTGTCTGTCCAAATCTGTAGCTGTTATTTGTTCTGTGGAACACAAACTGACACACTTTGAGGAATCTTTATGCATCTTTTCATTCACTGGCGGTTCATAATGACCGAATGTCTATCAAGACTTCTTTTGTGTTCCACTGAAGAAAAATAAAAGATGAGAGTAGTGAGTAATGGCAGAAGTTTATTTTTGGGTGAACTGCTCTTTTAACACAAGTGAAATGCAAGTCTTTCCACATTTTTCACCTGCCAATCTAGCAGTTCTATCAGCCGCCGTTATAAAATTTTTCTCATGACGGCTCATCACTTATGATAGTTTAGCAGGCCTACATCAAATTATATGCAAGCTTAGTAAATGAGGTATATTATGTTGCTCCTGAAGACACCCACTGCTGTTCTTATATTGAGTCAAATAAAATCTCTCCGATCTCTGAAAGGATATTACATTCATCTTCAACAGTTTAAGTGTCTGCTAGATATAGGAAGACTTCCAGCTTTTTTGCTGCAGATAGACAAATTGACCTCTATTTTCCAGGTGTCAGTCTGTCTTCCAGACTCATTACACTTGTGCTGGCCCCTTAACCCCCGTCTGTCATATCACCATCAGTTAAACTACCACCCACCCAGCAGTTTTAGTTCCACTGACTGAACACTGTACTATACTAACCATGTATTTAATCTACGGTATATAAATATTATGCCTAACCTTAAGTTTTCATTTGTTAACATTGGTTAACCAAGTTAAAATGAACTGAGAATGAAAAATTGACAAGTACTTTGGTAACACTTTAGTACAGGGACCAATTCTCACTATTAACTAGTTGCTAATTAGCATGCCTATTACAAAAATATTGTCTGTTTAATATTAGTTATAAAGCACATGATCTGCATGATTATATTCTACGTCCCTTAATCTTGCCCCAGCAAGTATCTTACTAACTATTAATAAGCAGTAATTAGAAGTTTATCGAGGCAAAACTCATAGTTAATAGTTAAAAGTTAGGTTACACTTTATTTTGATAGTCCACTTTAGACATTCTACTAACTATAAGTAACTTTGCGACTACATGTCAACTAATTCTCATTAATTTAAGCAGACAGTCTACTAATACTCCAATGACTAGTTGACATGAAGTTGCAAAGTTACTTACTGTTAGTAGAATGTCTAAAGTGGACTATCAGAATAAAGTGTTACTAAAAGTTAAAATTGGACCTTAAAATATTTGGGTACAATTTTTATTTTGGTACAACTATACTAATTAGTTAGTAGCATGCTATCATAGCTAGCTAATTGGTAATATTATGCTAATCTAATCTATTAACTCTTTAACTTGTAATTGCATCTGTTATCTGTGTATGAGAATTGTACAAACCAAATTTTGATAAGTAAATCGAGTAATATTCATCCTTCCACATGATTTCAGATTTCTGTGCTCCCTACACCGATCCCCCATCTCCTAAAAAGACAAGTGGAACTAGACATACAAAGTCAGAAGAATCTTTTTGGACCCATTTGTAACCCTGGACCACAAAACTAGTCATAAGGGTATTTTTATTTTTTTTTAAACTGACATTTATACATCAAAAAGCTGAAAGTTGAATAAATAAGCTGTCTATTGATGTATGGTTTATTAAGATAGGACAATATTTAGCCGAGATACAACTATTTGAATATCTGCTATCTGAGGGTGGAAAATCTGAGAAAATCGCCTTTAAAATTGTCCAAATGAAGTTCTTAGCAATGCATATTACTAATCAAAAAATTACGTTTTGACATACTTACGGTAGGAAATTTACAAAAAATATTTCTGGAACATGATTTTTACTTAACATCCTAAATATTTTTTGGTATAAAAGAAAAATTGATCATTTCGCCCCATACAATGTATTTTTGTCTATTGCTACAAATATACCATGGTTTTGTGGTCCTGGGTCACATTTAACACTACATTAATGAAACCAAGACTTTGCTTTGCAGCAGAAGAGATAGTGATGAGAGAAGAAAATAGCATAAATATAATGCCTTAATAGTAGTCAAATATAATTTTATTTCTTTACCAGAAAAATGCTTTCATTTCATCTGCACATCCAACTCATAATTTGCATTAATGTAGGGCCTCTCTGTACTGACCCTTTTCTTTCTTATACTCGTAATTAGCCTGCCAATCCTGAGGAATTTCTTGAAGACAATTATGTATAACGCTACCAGATCTGAAATGAGAGAAGAACAGAGACTATCATTATTAGCATGGCATAATCCACCATGAATAAGTGCTGTCACTGATTCCTGTCACTTTGACAGATCCGAGCCCCCTGCTGGGACAGATGGAGCTGTGGGAAAGAGGAGACAGAATGCTGTTGAGCTTTAGCAGGAGATTGCCAAAGAACATCACAGCAACATCACTTCCCCCATAGCTGGTGGAAAATGAATGCCTAGACTCTTGCTTAGAGTACCGTCCTTGTTTACTTTGTGTAATGTAGCAGCATATATTTAACTGCAGTTGACACAAAATAAACAAAGCAGTCCAGAAGGTTCCAGCAAATGAAATATGACACAAAAAAAGGATAGCTTACTCACAAAATACTGTCATTATTTACTTACCATGATGTTCTACACCCAAAGGAGATATGTAACCCTGAACCACAAAACCAGTCTAAAGTAGCATGGGTATATTTGTATATTGGTATATATGCCAAAAATCATTAGGATATTAAGTAAAGATCATGTTCCATGAAGATATATTGTAAATTTACTATGGTACATATATCAAAACTTAATTTTTGATTAGCAATATGCATTGCTAAGAACTTAATTTGGACAACTTTTTTTTTTGCAGATTCCAGATATTTAAATAGCTGTATCTCGGCCAGATATCGTGCTATCATAAGAAACCATACATCAATGGAAAGCTTATTTTTTCAGCTTTCAGTTTACATTTTGCAATCTTCATTCAAGATTGACCCTTATGACTGGGTCTGTGGTCCACGGTCACATGTTTCAAGAGTATTCATAATGCTCTCCATACAAAAGTGGACCGTGTCTCATTAATCTATTATTAATCTTGTTATTCCAGAACAAATAGTTTTGGCTAGGGGCAAAATCTCATCACTTTATATTTAATGTAAATTTAATTATATCAGATCGCTGCCTTTGTACTTTTGACTGATTTGCCCAGCAAATTTTATGATGGCTGTTGTTGTTTATTAAATATTATTATTTAATAATTAATATTTTATATCAATAATAGTTTAATATTGGGAAACGGTGTGTGTGTTCGTGATGGTGATTAGTTTCATTGTGCCGCTATTATATGGCAACAAGAGACTGTTTTATGAGTGAGTCAGAAGTAAAGACTTTCATACTGAAATAGGGTGAAACAGGGGTGTAAACAAGCAAGTTATTTTTACTTTCAGTAACACCTTGTAAGGCGCAGCCAGCAAATGCAATGAGCAAAATCACATTTAACAGATGAAAGGACAGTACGACAAAGATATCGCTTAGCTCAGTGGATATTCAAACTAAAGTTTTATTGTGAATATGCTGTATCAGATTCAGATAATCACACTTTCTCAGTCCATCTCTCTCTTACTATACTCTACATAATACAGTGAGTTTTTAATACAGTAATAATCCTTCAATAAAGTAACTCAATGTTCCTTCATTACTAGTTCTAAAATGTCATTTTTTTCGTATTAGATGAGGCTTGGGCTCAGCTGTTAAACTGGTAACTTGAGAATTGAATCCATGGCGGAAGGAAGTAGTGATATTGCTCATTTATAACTTAGTATAAACTTGTTTGGTTACCAGCATTCTTTAAAATATCTTCATTTATGTTTCACAGAAGAAAGAAATGCATACAGGTTTAAATGCATGAGAGTGAGTTAATAATTATAGAATTTTCATTTCATATAAGTGCCCCAATGAAATCAACATTTAGGCATTTTTTTTTTTTAAACAAGATGCAAGTTAAAGCACATGCTCTGAATTTGAACTCTTGTCTTTGGACAGGCATTAGAGAAAGAAACTGTCATATTGTTCATTGATGCATCTTTATACATAAACGACAAAACTATGTGCTCCAACATATATGCAAGAACGAAAGAAAACACTTGTATGATACTTTAGAACAGGTGCTTACTGCCTAAGATTTGTGGTTTGCAAAAGCCTGACACAGTGTGATCACTATGGTGATGTTAATCCACCCACTCTTCCACATGTGTGTGTGTGTGCATGTACTGACAAACGCCACTTACAGTACGCTCCATTTCAGCAACACATTCGTGATTACAATACAATGCGATGTAAATGTAAAAGCCCAATTTGTGTAGGAGGACAGAGTATTGCTCTCCCCTGTTTGTATTCACGGAAAGCTTTGATGCAGAAGGGATTTTTTTTCCCTGAGCCTCTCAACAATAGGAAACAAAGTGACTTTGAATTTGCATCAGAGTATGCTGCTAGGCAACTGAGAGTGGAGGCCAACCAACTACAATTCTCCTAATTTACACTTGTCATGCTTAAGAGAATCAAGTTCGATGTATTCCCCAAAGTAATTTGCGCCGGGTGTGCAGATAGGTGACTTATGATATCTGACATTTAACTAATGCTGTGTCATCTTTTCCCTCGCTGCTGTACTAGTTCATTTCATGTGCAGTTTTGCATCTTGTGACACCTTCTCCCTAGGAGGTAAACATGGGTAAGTAAGAGGTAAGATTTGCAACGCTACAAAGAAGTCGTTCGTACAGATATGCACACACACCTCTCAACTCCTGACTTGTGAACAGGTACACTGTGTTTTTTAACAAACACTTGACAGCTAGCATGACAGTATAGATGCGCTTGTCAAGTCCTCCTCAAAGAAACTGTTCGCATCCCAAAATATATCTGACATGTTGAAGAGGAAGATAAGCATACAAGAGCATCCAATAAAAATCAGTTTCCCACAGCTGCTTTGTCATTCTGATTTCTAAATCATTGATGTAAAGGTTTAAAAAGGGAGCATTTACACTGACAATGGATTTTGTTGTAATATACCTACTTTAAATGAAAGAGAATGTATCATTATTGTCTGTGCTAATATGCAGAGACAACTACAAGTAATCCATTGGTAACTTGATTTTGTTGGAAAAATGCGGAAAGGAAGGAAAAACGCCTACATTTCTTTCTGCAAAAAAGAAAGAAAGTTCAGATCCAAACAAACTGGATTCTATTAACTTCAATTAGATAGACCAAATAAAGAGATATTTTATAAAAATATCTTCTTCAGTGTTATACAGAAAAAAGTATAGCATTTTGAAACAACATAGTGATAATGATGACAGCATTTTCTGTTTTGGATGAACAATCCCTTTAAATACTCTCTGTAAAAAATTGCTCTGTTTATTTGATGAACCCAAGCAGTCTAAGACAGCAACACCGACTCAGCCAATGGCGTAAGTTTGGGGCGGAGCTATCTGTTTGACTAATGCTGCATTCACACCATGCCATAATTCCGAGATGAAATCACGTGACATTCTACTCCATCTGAATTATGTGTTTCTATGGCAACACTATCAACGCCAAAGCCCTCACGTGTTCCTGAACTCGTAATTACAACTTGTAAACTCGGAATGTTCTTAGAATTATGACTTAAACCAGTTACAGATGTACCACGTGACCCCCGGCAGGTTTGTTTTGGTGCTACTTAGGCGCTACCGCAGAGTCCAACAACATGGAAAGCTATGAGTAAAATGTGACGTGTTGTCATCTCGGAATTACGGTAATTATGACATGG
Source organism: Labeo rohita (assembly GCF_022985175.1). Taxonomy (NCBI): domain Eukaryota; kingdom Metazoa; phylum Chordata; class Actinopteri; order Cypriniformes; family Cyprinidae; genus Labeo; species Labeo rohita. The sequence goes on along the minus strand of NC_066889.1, from coordinate 4,341,900 downwards.
CGTGAAGGCAGCATAAACATAGATAGACATGGGAGAGAGCACTTTGATTTTTTGCATTTTCAAAAATCATGTTTTTTTTCATTGTGTATTCCAATTAATCGCAATCTAACCGCAGTTGTGCATTTTGTGTTATTTTGATTAGGGTAAAAAAAATAAAAATAAAATACAGCTATAATAATAATAATAATAATAATAATAATAATAATAATAATAAAACATTATTTTTATTTTATTATTGTTATTATTATATATTTTTTTAAATTAAGAAAGAAGGAAATATCTGTTTTTGCAAATAATTTCTTTATATGTTCTTTAGGGATCAGTTCTTACTATTAAGTAGTCACTTTTTAGCATGCAGCATATTGGGTGTATACAAAGCACATATTAATGCCTTATTCTACATACACTGACCACAATTATAAATGCAACACTTTCGTTTTTGCCCCCATTTTTCATGAGCTGAACTCTGTCTAAATTTGTGTTAGTGAGCACTTCTCCTTTGCCGAGATAATCCATCCACCTCACAGGTGTGGCATATCAAGATGTTGATTAGACAGCACAATTATTGCACAGGTATGCCTTAGGCTGGCCACAATAAAAGGCCACTCTTAAATGTGCAGTTTTATCACACAGCACAATGCCAAAGATGTCGCAATTTTTGAGGGAGCATGCAGTTAGCATGCTGACTGCAGGAATGTCCACCAGAGCTGTTGGCCGTTAATCCAATGTTCATTTCTCTACCATAAGTTGTCTCCAAAGGCGTTTCAGAAAATTTGGCAGTACATCCAACCGGCCTCACAACCACAGACCACGTGTAACCACACTAGCCCAGGACCTCCACATCCAACATCTTCACCTCCAAGATCGTCTGAGACCAGACACCCGGACAGCTGCTGTAACAATCGGTTTGCATAACCAAAGAATTTCTGCACAAACTGTCAGAAACCGTCTCAGGGAAGCTCATCTGCATGTTTGTCGTTCTCATCGGGGTCTCGACCTGACTGCAGTTCATTGTCGTAACTGACTTGAGTGGGCAAATGCTCACCTTCGATGGCGTCTGGCACTGGAGAGGTGTTCTCTTCACAGAGGAATCCCGGTTTTCATTGTACAGGGCAGATGGCAGACAGAGTGTATGGTGTTGTATGGGTGAGCGGTTTGTTGCAGCATGATAATGCACGGCCCCATGTTGCAAGGATCTGTACACAATTCCTGGAAGCTTGAAACATCCCAGTTCTTGCAAGGCCAGCATACTCACCGGACATGGTTTCAGGATACTTTCCCATACCTAAACTTAACAACTATCTTACTAACTATTAATAGGCAGCAAATTAGGAGTTTACTGGGACAAAAGTCAAAGTTAATAGAAAGAATTGCCCCCCAAACTATAGTATGATAAATCAATCAATCAATTAGTTAATCAATCAATTAGTCAATCAATAAGGTAATCATCAATCAATCAATATGTTTTTTTTCAAGTGGAGCACCCTTGGATTACAATAAAAAATTTGTTACATATATATGAATACATTTTATTTAAAGGGGACCTATTATGCCCCTTTTTACAAGATGTAATATTGGTCTTAGGTGTCCCCAGAATGTGTCTGTAAATTTTCAGCTCAAAATACCCCACAGATCATTTATTATAACATGAAGAAAATGTCATTTTGGGGGCGTGTCTAAAAAAGGGCTGGTTTGTGGTGTATCACTTTAAATGCAAATAAGCTGCATATTCCCACCCTGTCTTCAGAAGAGGGCTTAGCATATACATCTCTGCTTTGCATATATACAACAATAAACAGTTGGTAGAATCAACATGACTTGTGAGCGAGATAACCAGTGTTCAGCCGTACATATGGGAAGCCAAACACACCTAAAGTGAGACAAAACAGCACAATGTTTGTTACAGAACAGTGTGAAGTGAAAAGATTTGTGCAGACATAAACTTGTTTAGGTAGATTTTGAGGTGCATTACCTAATCCACTGTGTCCTCAGTGTCTCAAATGTTAGAAGAAAATGAAGACTGTTATGTTCAGTCTTACATCTAAACACAAAACACCATAATTGCTTATGAGACATTGTTGACATTACTGCTGCTCGAGCGAGGAGAAAATGGAAGACAGCATACAACCAAACACAACTTGCTTAGGGCAGAAACTATGGCAATGCAGGACTATCAATTAGCAGCTGTGGGCGGGGCCTAAACAATGTGACATCACACTGTTTTAGGAATCAAATCTGCATGCCTACTGAGACTGGTTTGGTTTAACAGGGATTAAAAAATAAGGAATGGGTAGATTTTTATCATCGTAGGGTGATAATGTTCACACACTGCCAAAACACATTTATGTCCAAACACCATGTAGAAGTGGATTTTGCATAACAGGCGCCCTTTAAAGTATCCTACAGTATATGTTTTTAAATTTGCAATCAAAAAATGCATCACAGGTCTGTTCTGACAGAGCCATAGACAGCATGAAAAGAAAAACAACGCTAATGCAAATGATAAAATGCATCTAGCCATATAATCATCGAGAGACAGGAGCGAAAAATAAATAGGCTTATTGACATTTAAAAGAGAGGAGAAAATGCTTCCCTCATTTTTCTTTGTTGACATCAAAGGGCATGCATCAACCTCTATGATATTTTAGAGCCAGTTTATATGTTACTTGTGTTACTTGGTAATATTGCTATTACTAATACAATATTTAACCAAGTGTTTGTTCCATGTATTAGAAAGGTAAAAGACACTTATGCTGTTTATGATGTCATGCATTTGCAATAGTGTCAGTTTTCCTATTCACCCTATTTGAGGTATATATTGTTGGACCTGTGGATAGTCTTAAAGTAGTTTTTAATAAATATTATAAAAAGTCTTCAATTTTGGTCACCAGCTGTGTTTTATTCACAATAAAGCATGACTGCTTCACTCAACGGTTTTGTGCATCACTGCGCAACACCCTAAGCAACATAAACAATCAATAATATAGCATTAGAACTGTTCCATGTACAGTATTATGTATTTCGTCAAAATTAACAGTTTGTAATTTATTTAAAGGAGAAGTCCACTTCCAAAACAAAGATTCACATATAATGTACTCACCCCCTTGTCATCCAAGATTTTCATGTCTTTCTTTTTTCAGTCATAAAGAAATTATGTTTTTTGAGGACTGCTATGGTGCCGATTTTGAACTTCCAAAATGCAGTTTAAATGTGGCTTCAAACAATCCCAAATGCGGTTGTAAACGATCCCAGATGAGAAAGAAGGGTCTTATCTAGCGAAACAATTGCTTATTTTCATAAAAATAATACAATTTATATACTTTTTAATGTCCAATGCTCATCTTGTCTTGCTCTGCCTGAACTCTGTATATTCTGGCTCAAGACAGTTAGGATATGTCGAAAAACTCCCATCTTATGTTCTTCCTCAACTTCAAAATCTTCCTATATCGCTGTTTTACCTTTTTTGTTAAGGGTGTTTAATCTTCTTTGCATGTTCACTTTGCAAAGACTGGGTCGGTACTTCTGCAGCGATGTAGGATGATTTTGAAATGATTTTTGAAGTTGGGGGAGAAAATACGATTGGAGTTTTTCGACATACCCTAACTGTCTTGAGCCGGAATACACAGAGTTCAGGGAGAGCAAGGCAAGACGAGCGTTTGAGATTAAAAAGTATTTAAATAGTTTTTTTTTTTAATGAAAACAACCGATCGCTTCACTAGATAAGACCCTTCTTCTTCGGCTGGGATAATTTACAACCGCATTTGGGATCGTTTGAAGATGCATTTAAACTGCATTTTGAAAGTTCAAAATCGGGGCACCTGTAGCAGTCCATTATATGGAGAAAAATGCTGAAATGTTTTCCTCAAAAAACAACTTCTTTATGACTGAAGAAAGAAAGACATGAACATCTTGGATGACAAGGGGTGAGTACATTATATGTGAATCTTTGTTTTAGAAGTGGACTTCTCCTTTAATGAAGTCCAAAGTAAGGAGGGAATATTATTGTATTTATTAGGTTTCTGTTTCAACTATGATTCTTTATGTGCATCAGTATAACACGGTAGTAAAGCTTCAAAATCGTGCTGTGCCGCAAATCTTCTGTTTTAAAACGAAAAGATGGAAAACAGATGTTTTCTCATGCTGAGAGATAAGCAGATGTATGTGTGTGAGAAAATATCATATATGGTGTTAAAAATATTAATGAAGTTCCTATTCTCTGTTTTTATTTGAGCTGCAAAAGATGAAGATGAAACATATTATATCTGAACATTCTCTTGCCGTTTACTGTGGCTGTCAGGAACTATATTTATTTTTATTTTTTTATTGGAAGGACAGCATTTAATGAACTTGCTTCAAAAAAGTAACATATTAATACATATATTGTTGATTTTATTGTTTTTTATTGTGTGGTAACCGTTTTATAAATGCAATAAGGTACTCGAGGCATGCTGTATTGTGAATAAGTAATGGCTGAAGGGGTTGCAGGCACAACATGAAGCCCTTTAGCCATGACTTATCACAATACAGCACGCCCTCTCATACATTATTGCTTACTTCAAATTAGTACAGTGTTTAGTACAGTGTTTGGTCACCACTTGATGTCCAACGTTCCATATGAATATGGCAAACAAACAAAACTATTCGTGCTACATCATGCTTTTACCATCTGATCAAAAAACCATGCTGCTTCCACAGTTTTTCTTCAGTAATTGCAGACTCTCTAACCCCTCGCTGATAAACAACAAGCTTGTTTATCTTAATTTTGCAAATCTATCCATTAGCTATTTAGCATCTTTTGCCTAATGGATGGTATAATTTCTGCTTTATTCTGCTCACATGGGATTTACTATATGCTCCCCTTGATAACAAATGTGTTTTGTGCTATAGTGTCAGAGTTCTCACCCCAACATCTCACCCCTTCTGCATTTGGCACAGGTTGCCATGGCGACCCCTAACCTGTTCTTGTTCAGTTCTCAGTCAGAACCAGCACAAATAAAGAAAAGGTAACATTTTTTATATTTGTTCAATGCATTGTCACCATTTTTGCAGATTGTAACAACTAAATGTTTTATCCATCATACACAACATATAAATTTGCATTTATTTCAGTGGTTATAAAAGGTAAATCTGTAGACTACTCTAAATTTTTAAAAGGACAAGACAGCTATGAATACATTTTGGTGCACCTGTAATATCCAGCAAGCTTCTCTTCAGTTAAAAATGGAAAGCCGCTTTCTTTTCCTGCATGCAGCACATGCACACACTCATATTTGAGCACAGCCAGACAGTGAGACAGAATGTAAAAAGAGGAATCTATGCTGATCTTGGGAAAGATGTCAGTCTTCTCTCATCTGAATAGGTGGATAGTTATTAAAGCCCTGAGCAGAGCCTAGATTAAGGTCAACCCGCTCGTCTATTGTGATAAAGGCTGACAAAATTCCTCTTATAGCCGACGGGCAGAGAAAACAAATTCTTGATCATCTCTGCAGCGTGTGATGTGCTGGATTGACATGTTCACAGCAAGTGCTTTTATCACAAACTGGATCCATCTGTACAAGTGTAGATGAACAAAACAGAGATTGATGCTTATTTAGATACCATATGGCATATCATAATTGTTTTTTTTTTTTTTTTTTTTTTTTTTTGCATTCCACTGTATCCACCTTTTTCTTTAATGTGGAAGTAAGTCTATGGGTGAGACTTCTGGTTCATTAGCCACTATAGGGAAATAATGAGAATAACAACGTGCAGTAAACAACAAGCTGTTTTGTACAGCTAAAAATAGCTGGACGCGAATCAGTCCGGAAGCCAATTTACAAATGGCTGCACCCTTTCTTACGGGGAAAAAATGGTGGATAATCTAAATGTGTATGCTGTCTTTAAAGATAGGCATGTAATTTCTTTGCTATTACCGTCACTTCGGGGGCCTAATGGTTTTCAGACAGGTTTCCCAAACACTCCACCTATCTACCATTGGTCAGTTAAAACAAATTGTCCCACACCAAAATCTGCCTCATTGTTTGAGTCACCTTTGCTATGTTGGGCTGATTGGAATTTTTAAACAAACACAGTAATGTTTTGATAGCACCACAGAGTCACTATGTGCACTGACCTATCTTTGTATTTTGATTACAATTGGCTTAAAAGCCCAATTCGAATGAAAATGTTCCATGTTAACATGTCACCTCAGATTGAGAGGAGTGGGATAAACTTTTTCTGGTCTATTTGAAAGGACATATACTTTAAACACTTAACTGAACTGAAAAATGGAACCGGAAAGTTAATGTAGAAATAGCAGTATGAGGTGCCTTCATGTGGCAGTATTATGTGTGGTCCTTTGTACGAATTCTATGAATTTGCCACCTCGTAAAATCCGTAAGATTTTTCACAAACCGTATGAATTTATACGAGTGCAAATTAGCCACCTTGTCAAATATGTATGAGTTACCATGAGATTGGGTTGTGATGTCTTGTTGTGGGCATGGGAATGGGCATTTTTACTGCTCAATTAATATACAGGTGCATCTATATAAATTAGAATGTTGTGGAAAAGTTCATTTATTTCAGTAATTAACCTCAAATTGTGAAACTCGTGTGTTAAATAAATTCACTGCACACATACTGATGTAGTTTAAGTCTTTGGTTCTTTTAATTGTGATGATTTTGGCTCACATTTAAAGTGCTCCTATTATGCCTTTTCAAATATGACCTTTCATGCAGTGTGCCATGTGTCATGGCTGTATGTGAACATAAACTATCTGCAAAGTTGTGAAGCTGACAGTGCACGATACATAAAGTTATTGTCTATCAAAAAAAGAGTCGGTTCACAATCACCTGAACGAGTGATTAGTGTCACGCAAAGGAGTGGTTTGGACAAATGATTCATTTTAACGAACCGTTTGGGAGTCGTTGAGCAAATAAGGTAAAAATAAATGCATATTATAATACAATAAAAGTATTTTTTGACCTTGCATGCATGTCAACTTGTTGTTGGGGACTCCCAAAACCAAAATATGAACCTTTTATAATCCATAATAAGGGCACTTTAACAAAAACCCACCAATTCACATTATCAACAAATTAGAATATGGTGACATGCCAATCAGCTAATCAACTCAAAACACCTACAAAGGTTTTCTGAGCCTTCAAAATGGTCTCTCAGTTTGGTTTACTAGGCTACACAATCATGGTGAAGATTGCTGATCTGACAGTTGTCCAGAGGACAATCATTGACACCCTTCACAAGAAGGGTAAGCCACAAACATTCATTGTCAAAAAAGCTGGCTGTTCACAGAGTGCTGCATCCAAGCATGTTAACAGAAAGTTGAGTGGAAGGAAAAAGTGTGGAAGAAAAAGATGCACAACCAACCGAGAAAACCACAGCCTTGTCAAGCAAAATCGATTCAAGAATTTGGGTGAACTTCACAAAGAATGGACTGAGGCTGGGGTCAAGGCATCAAGAGCCACCACAGACAGACACGTCAAGGAATTTGGCAATAGTTGTCGTATTCCTCTTGTTAAGCCACTCCTGAACCACAGACAACGTCAGAGGCGTCTTACCTGGGCTAAGGAGAAGAAGAATGTTGCCCAGTGGTCCAATTTTATTTAATACACGAGTTTCACAATTTAAATTGAATTACTGAAATAAATAAACTTTTCCATGACTTTCTAATTTACTGAGATGCACCTGTAGGCTTCATTAAAAAATTTAATCCAATAGAAGCATGTGACATATAAACATGCACATCAACCCGATCGATTAATTTAGAGTTCATGTAAACACTGTGTTCAGATTAATCAGTCAAAATGATTTTAATCTGATTGATACAAAAAGTGTCCATGCAAACGTGACTACTGTGTTTACAGCTTTCAGGGGAATCAAAAAACGAATGGTCTAAAGTAATAGTTTACCCAAAAATGAAAATTCTCTCATAAGGGATGTCATTCTAAACCTTTATGAAATTCTTTGATGTGTACAGTGTAAAAATAGCTATTTTGAATAAGCTGAACCCCATTTTTACTTTTCTTTAATATCTAAAAAACAGAAAGATTTAAGAAAAGTCAGGATTTAAGAAAGATGTAAGTTATGACAACACAAAATTAAGTAAATGATGACAGAATTTTCATTTTTGGTGAGCTATCCTTTTAAGAGTTGTCTTACCACATGAAGATAAAGTTACACACTTCACCCTTACGAAATGCTAAAATAGAGTATCTTAAAAGTCAGCAGAAGTTGTAAAAATATTTTCATTGATCTTATGTTGTTACATGTTTATAACGTCATGTCAGTAATCAGTTTAAAAGGTCAGGTAATGCATTTTTATTTCTTCCCACAAGACCCTGAAACTGCAACAAGAAACCCTTTGTCACAGAAACAGGGTGGAGGATTATTTATAGAAGATATATATCTGAAGACATCTCTCTTTCTCACAAAACTAATAATGGTGCTTTCCCGGAAAACTGCTCCCAAACTGTTCCAGAGAGACCTGTTTACTGAGAAAACCTAATCATTTTTATGACTGAGTGAGCTTACTCATAAAAACGCCGTCTCTCACAACTATCTAAATGATGAATCATGCGTCTTTGGTGAATCTATAAACAAAACTCTTTATGCAAGAAAAAAAGAACATAAAAAAACAAATATTTGAAAATGAAAATACATGCTCACCTGACTTCATATAGATTTTATGCAGGTACTCTATAATGAATTCTTCTATAATTTAGGTCAGTTTAATGGTAGGTTAGTGTGAACTTGTGATGGAGAGCAACAAATGAGGTTCTCAACATGAAAGCGAGATGAGAAGATGGGACTGGAAACAGCAGACTAAAAACTCTTGAGTCTGTCAGAAACATCTCGCTTGTCTTCTTGAGAGAACTTTGCTACGATTAATAATGTAGGTTTGGCTCGATGGGATGCTAATGTTTACCACAGCGGTAAAAGATCTCTCAGTTCTGTCTGGATGTCATTTACTAGACCTAGGTGGTTGGTTACTGTTTCATATCTCCAACCCTAATTATTAATAACAGTAATAACAATGTTTTCGTTAGCAAACACTGCTAATGAAAGTATTTAGCCATTTTGTGCTGCATCTGAATTTTATGCGCTATTCCTTCAAGAATTCTCTAAGTTAGCACAATATAAACAGTGTAATTAGGTACTATACTGAAGATTACAACATTATTATGCAGTAAAAACTTAATAGGTGTAGATAGCATTAATGATTCTTTTACATTATGAAACTACTGTGCTTCACAGCAGTGTTTGTATTTTGTGCATGCGTATTCATTTATGGTTGAATGTATTGATTAAACAGCAACCATTAATTGATTAAACATCTGCTTCATTTAAGTTGAACAGCACATAGCTGACAAAACAAGTTTTGTATTGAACATTAGCAAAAATTTACAAACAAATAAAACAAAATGCTACCTGACCAATTCGATGTCCCATACTGTCTGACAACTAACACCATTTTCCACAGCGAATAATCCTATTAATCCTAGCCAAAATTTAATCAGAACTGTATCATAATAAAAGGATTTATTCAATTAAAATGCAAATGGGTCTTTGTTTCTGCATGGTCTGGCTGATCAGGAAAAAGGCTTAGGCATAATGTGTTTGTGTTGGAAATAACACCGCGCTATTCAAACGGATGGTACAATATAGTTGCTATCATTTCATGCAAGAGTACCAAGATAAATATTAATATAAAATCTGTACTTTAACCCCTTATATACACAAGCATTTCCCTGTTTTGTTGTAGAGTGAGGTGTAAGGTACAATTATGAGCTGTCTTTCCAGAAAAGTCCTTAATAGGTTCCACAGCAACCACAAAAGAGTGAGGATGCCGAGATCAATAGCCTTTGAATACTGATGTGATCTTGGTTCTTAAACAATGAGTTTTAAAAGTGGTTTGTTGAGTGTGATAGCTGTGAGCACACGGCTGGATAGCTCATGGGGTGATGGGGACGTCGGCAAAATTGTAGCAAATGATTAATGACTAGATATTACAGAGATCTTTTCTGTGTATGCGTGTTTTAATGTAGAATCTGTCCCTTGGGAGAGTGTTTGTCACATATTGTTTATTCAGTAAAAGAAAATGGTTTGAAAACATGATTCACTGTGTTAAGGGATAGAGCATTTATCAATAAACATATCTGCTACACGTATAACATACATAAGTGCACTGATATCTTACTGGCTGCCTTCAGTACATGGTATTGTTCTGCTTCCGAATGCAGTGCCATGTGACGTGAATAAGAGATGGGATGTTATGACAAAGACCAAGTAAAATACAAAATTTGAGCGACATCAGCTGGATATGAGAGGAACTGCAATGAATTAACACACAAAAAGATGCATAGGAAGTGTTTTCCCTAATACTAAAGTCAGTGACATCCAGTTTTAAGTAAACCCCAGTGTTCCTCAAAATATCTTATTTTTGTGTTCTGCTAAATAAACTTTGGGTAAACATTCCCTTTTTAAATGAGTTAAAATCAGTGAAAACTGTAGTTAGTAACAAAATCAAGGTCACTCATTTTAGACAATGTATTCTGATTACTTTTACTGATTACTATTACTTTTAAACTTACAATTAAACATAACATATTGACATAAAAAAGCAAAGAGAAAGAAAGAAGACATTCCATTTTTTTTATATCAACCCTTCATAAAAGGTTTCTCAAACAGGGCTTAATGTAAGAACTGCAGTGGGTTTATGAGTCAATAAAAAGCTATAATTATAATTAATTAATTAATTAATATAATATAAATTATATATATATATATATATATATATATATATATATATATATAAAATCATAAAAATGTAAAATAAATTATTTAAACACTAAAAAATATAAATATTTAATTTGTTCATGAATGTCACTGTAACCATTATGCGGTATCAAACTGTAAATGTGCAAATTGTTGCTAAATAATTAAAATGTTAACTTTCCAAGATATTTCAAGTAAATATTTCATGTCAGATGGGTTTGGCTGACAAAAATGTTTGGGAATCCCTGCATTATATGAACAAGCATTAAAAAAACATAAAAACAGCAATGACATTACACACCCATAGTCTTTCAGGTTTTAAATATTTTTTGTTCAGGTTTCAAGAATCAACAGTTACTCAAGATCATTGTATATGATGACAACATGATGTTTCACAGTTATAAATCACCACTGGCGTAATTATTTCTTTCATACACTGACTAATTGCTTGAGAGGTGCTATTTTTACTCAAATTCAGAAGCATGGTTTGCAGATTTATTTGCATGACATTTACATGACCATTATGAATATAGACAAAGCTAAATGCTATGACACACAGTATGATTTTTACAAAGGACAATTTAAAAGATAATACAGAGAATCCGTAAATTATGAATGATTTACTACCATTGTGTGAATAATATGTAATAATCATATAACTGTAATCTAATTATGAGTATTATAATTTGTGATATACACTAATTATGTTTACTTGGTTTTTGGAGTCTGATTACAGTAATCAGTTCCAGCTCTATGAATCACTCGAAGTATCTTAGTCCTAATTGTTACCAAATTTAATGTCTACTGATGGATTGATGCTGTTATATTTAGCTGTGACCTTTCTGCCCTTGTTTACAACAACTGCTGGCGTACTGAGGTACGTGCCAATTTGTTTCCAGTGCAGTGCAAAACAGGTACAAAATAACTGCGCAAACAGATGTTGTGGTTTTAGAATGGTCACAAGTCAGAATATATGAAATCCTGTTTACAGGAGCTTTTGTTTTGTTGTCACTGAATGAATGAATTAATGAGTGAATAAAAATTCTGCAACATTGTATAAGACAATCTTGGACGGTTTTAAGAAAATATATTGTACTTAATTTATGTCTATGGTAATTTTGTCAGGTGATGTCTCACTGGAAGTGACTGCTGGTCTTTTTTAGTATGTTTTTTGAGTAGGTTTTAACTTCCACTAAGAGGAACTATCAACAGTGGTAGCGGACCATGAAGCAGAACTCACACAGAAGTCGGTTTCAAACCAAGCAGCTTTCTGTTGGTCAATGCAGGGAAAATTGCATGAGCAACTTAAACACAAGCGGAATCTGATTGGGAAACTTTTTCTTCCTCATGCAAAACTCGCAGATGTCTACTGAAATGCCTTGGGTCTCTGTTTTATCATCTCTACATGGTATCATTCACATCTGTTAATCAAAAGCGGTGTAGTACCCTTGAAGTACAAACAATAATAATAGTGATGTTTGCCTTAGCAAACACCCCTAATAACAGGAAAATTCTTCTGACAATAAACTGTTCAGTCATTAATAAATAACTACAAAGGAACAAATGACTAATGCACTATTAACATTCTAGTAACTATTATTGACTAACAAGAAATCGTATCGTTTAGAATACGTATTCGTATTCTAAACGATACGATTAGAAATCGTTTAGAAAACGTATCCAAAAAATTAGTAAGTATTTAGTATTACCTGAGTCATTACTAGTGAGTTACCATGATCATTTCTTTAGAATTAATTATACATTTTGCACCATTCACATTAATTATGAACTTGTATATAGTAGTTCTTTGGGAGCTATGAAAAACAGAGTAGTTACTGATTAGCTAATAGTAAACTACCACTTTCAACTGAGAACTATTACTTACTGATTCGTTAATCAGAATTTCTTGTTAGTCAATAGTAGTTACTAGAATGTTCATAGTGCATTAGCCATTTGTTTCTGTGTAGGTATTCACTAATGATGGAACAGTATTCTTAAGTGTTACCTAAACTCCTTAAGAAGGATAGTGCTATGTTCCAGCACTAGAGGGGGCTATTTTCTCACTTTATTGAGTGACATGCATTTTCTCTATATAGGCTAGGATGAAATCCCAACAATTGAAATTCTGTAGGATTAACCGAGAGCTTTTAAAAGCCCATTCATTTATATATGGGTATTTAAACTTAACATACTCTGCCTTAAGCTCATTTTTGATCGTACAATGTGCATTTCAAACGATCTGGGACATCTGCCAGGACATGAAGCGTGCAGATTAAGGCAAGTCATTGAAGGTCAAAAAATGTATTTTCAAAGGTTTTTAAAGGCCCTTCCCTTTCAAAGGATTGAAGCATCATAAGTAGAGCTGTCAGCACACCATATAGCCGACCCCGCGATGATGTGCTCGAGAACTATTTACATGATCAGGTGTTTCCTCAGGCTGAGGCGAAACACAATGAAAATAATAGCAGTCTTGAATGTAAAGTCCCTTCATCGCCGTAAGAGAGATCCCTAATGGAGAGGGGCAATGAGGTTAGGTGACAGCCACACAAAAGGACAAAACTGGTCCGTTTGAAACTGAGAAGAGCAGTTATGACTTCGGGAATAATGAGAGATTTTAATGAGAGACGTTTGGATGGGGATTCGTGAATGAGACTGCTCCGCTGGCAGTGGGTTTGGCAGATCCCTTCTTTTACAACACAGATGAGATCGACATCTTGGAGTCCTTCCATTTGATATTTGATCTAGGTGTACACATCGCTGTCACAGTGTTGATACAGATAATGAGAACATAATTAGAAATGATTGCTTTAATTCTCATGCTGAGAAGGAAACTGACACTTATTATATCTCATTAGATGGTCATTAAGAGATAAACGTCAAATAATGTCAGCCATGAGCATAACTGTTTTGGACATAATGTGCATTTTCCTTAAAAATAAGCTTTGTTTTCTTTTTTTTTTTTTCATTTTCAAATGTTGCTCTTGATTTTAGTATATATGATTAACTGGACATGTTTTCATGAGATTCACTTATATGTCTTTGAGCTCTCATTTCTCCATGCTGCAGTCTAAAAGACTTTCTCTGAAAACTGAAAACTCGTGGGTAGTGCCTGTCCCTCTGTGGTTGCATCTCCGGATCCTCATAACTGATAGACTCCAAACAAGAGGGCCCCTCCCAATTATATAACACAGAGTCCATCGCTTTCATCACAGACAATTGACTTAATTACAGCTCTAAGCGGACCACGTTATTAATCATATTGCCATATCTTTGATTTTCAAGCTTTGTTCCAATAATGGCACTCGGGCTACATAAACACACAATTTACATTGAGGTAAGCAGTATAAACAAAATTTACACCAAATGTGATTACGACTAAATGGGTCTTTTTAAAATTACGCTTGTGGTCTAAAATAGGCTGTTTCCACCTCAAAAACTTGCGGTTCCATTGTTGTTTACGTGTGGACTTATTTATGCGTGGCTGACAGGCATTAGGAAAGTCTTTGGAGCCTGTTTTTTTTTTTTTTTCTGGAAAGGCTCTATTTAGCTTATCCGAATAAAGTACGAGGCAGACCTAAATGAGGTAGTGCTGTTGGAAACATGGGAAACTATCAAAATTTACTGTGACAGACAAACGAGGTTCGTGTTAGATGTCGAATAAAGAGCTCTAGGAGTGCTCGAGACAAGATTCAAGACGTTTGCTTACTAAACCGTCACACATGGCTTCGTGGTAGTGCTTGTCTTAACACGGCACATAAACAGCCCGTAATGAACACTGCATTGAAAGAGACCTTAAGTGTGTCTCGTTTTTTTTTTTATACATTTCTAAACAAATAAATTAAATGTCTTTGTACCTGATTATTCCTTTCTACAAACAACACACAGTTCCGTCTGTGAAGACAGAGTTGAAGGGAGATCAAATCCACTTTAACATCAAAGCGAATGTTGTAATCTCAGACAAAATAAATAAAAATAAATGTTTATGGTTTAATACAGGCTTTCAGTCATAACATTTTGGGCCTGTGGACTTTATCTCTGTCTCTCGTGAATGCATGTCGAAGATTGACACGGAAGAGAAAAATTATAGAATAAAGTCATTATTTTAGTTTTTTTTTTTCGCTTCATAAAATTTTACTACCTTTCTGGGCTTTGAACATAGTAGTTGCGTTGCGTGCAGGGCCCGATTAAGATTTTTTATTTTTTTTTTATTTAAAAAACATCTTAATTTGTGCTCTGAAGATGAACGAATGTCTTCCGGGTTTAGAACGACATGAGGGTGAGTAATTAATGACATTTTTTATTTATTTTTTTGGTTGAACTATCCCTTTAAAGTTTGAAAATCTGAAAAGCTGATAGAAATCATTTTCACTCAGTATTTTTAAGGCACTCTGCTAAAGACCATTCAGTCATAAACAATACCTACGAGCAGCTGGCTGCTGCTGATGCACAGTAATGTGACACTGACCCATCTTTGTGACACATCTTAAGCTGTAAACCTGCAGACCACAACAGGCTCGTCAATGTCATCGTCAAATGAACTGTCCCCAGTGAATGCTGACCGACCGAAAACAATCACTTAGTGTGATTTGTCTGTTTAAATCCACTCAACAAAGGTGAAATATTTCCAGGGATTTCAGGATGTTTACATAAGATTGTACGATTAATCTCCATATATTATCTCCTCAGTCCATACAGCTTTTAAGTAAGCTTTTTGTGGCATTCCTATTACCTCAATGTCAGTTATAAATTTCTCCTATGGCAGCATCAAATAACACATTGGTATTTGATCTCTTAAGATAATTCAGACAACCAACAGTTTTGACATCAACAGATGTATACAAATGTAATTTATACAGAAGTCAGAAGCTTTGTTTGACAAGTATGATTCATGAACCAACCCATAGAGCTTTAAGTTGGCTCAACATCTTTAGTACTGTACACATGTATGAACATAATCATTAATCAAAACAGAACCTGCCCAGTAGAACAAAAGGCGTTCCCTCATGTGAAAAAAAGGGCATCCTTTGTGATTGCACAACTTAAATGTCCGTATTTGTACAGGAGATTTATGGGATTGTAAATATAATTAGTAATTAGATCAGCTTTAAACAGCGCTTGGTAGTAACTGATTACATTTAATCTGGATTACGTAATTAGATTCCAAAAATTAAGTTCTACTTGTAATTAGAGTATGTTACATTTTAAAAATCTTATAATCAGATTACAGTTATTTTTAATGGATGATTACATATTATTCACTCAGTGGCAGTAAATTATTCGTAATTTATTGATTCTCCCTAAATCTTTATTTTTCTCTTTCTCTCTCTTTTACCTTTATCTTTCTAAAAATCCTACTGTGTGTGTGTGTGTGTCACAGCGTTTAGCTTTGACTATATTCACAATATAGAATGGCCATGTAAATGTCATGTAAATAAATTTGGCAACTATTCTTCTGAATTTGGGGGTGGGGGGAGCACCCCTTTTCATACATGAAACAAATAATTGTCAGCCAAACTCCTTTGAAATAAAATATTTACTTTTAATTTAACAACACATTTGCATGTTTACAGTTCTCTGATGTCGGTTATCCAGGTAAACAAATAAAATACTTTAATATTTCAATATTTGACATTTTTATGATTTAATTATTATTATTATCAACTTGATAATTAATATTATCAACCACCATACAGTTCTTACATTAAGCCCAGTTTGGGAAACCCTGGTGTAATGTAACGTTTAATGTATTTTATGATGTTGATGTCGATATTGAACATTTTCTTTCTTTTTTATATCAATATGGTATGTTTAATTGTAAGTTGAAAACAAGTTAGAAAAAAAAAATAATCTAAACGTAATCTAAACAGGAGTCAGAATATATTACCTAAAATGAGTAACCCAAATTATATTACAAACTACAATTGTCATCATGTAATAAATCATACAATTTGTGAGTAATCTACTCAGCTCTGGCTTTGTACCAAAAATAGTTGCACTATGTAAACATATATATTATGTAGTTATTTCAGTTATTTCCAGTGATCAAATCCCCCTGCTTGATTGCTTGCATTGTCGCAAAATGTGAATAATATTATCACCCAGCTAAGTAATCTATTAAATGCAACTATAAAGCACAGAGATATTAAGATATTACAAACATTACCACCACGATTTTCTGTAAAGCTGCTTTTTTAAAAAATAAAAGAAATGAAAAAAGTTAATTGTGCTATATAAACAATTTTGACTTGACTTGAGTTTGAAATATGAGACCAGGCAGGTTGTGCACAGTCACACAATGACAATGCAGCATTTAAACTGACACACACAACTTTCTTGTGACTTTGTCCTGACTGTGTCCAATGCCACAACATCACATTACTTTAACTAGATTAAGGCACCAGAGAACAACAGAGGGTCACCTAGGGTCAAATGGTTCTCAAGTTTCAAGACTAGTGTCCATATGGTCGGTTAGACATGATATACCAAGAAATTACTCATGAAACAGAATCTGACATATTGGCAAAAATTGGCAGATAATGAAAAAAACATACATTCACTCATTCATTTATTCATTTATTTTTGGAAATGTCTGAAGCATGTGTATGCACACACAGACACATACACAGTCCTGGATTTCCTACATTATGGGGACCAAATGTTCCCACAAGTATAGTAATACCAGTAAAGTCAGACCTTGTGGGGACATTTTTGGTCCTCATAAGGAGAAGATGTAGTTCTTTTAAAATCTAAAACTGTATAAGTTTTGTGTGATGGGTAGGTTTAGGGGTAGATTTAGGGTACGGGGATAGAAAATACAGTTTGTACAGTATAAAAAGGTTTGTTTGTGTACAATATTCACAAGATAACATCACTGCATTGCATGACAAAAGATATATTTAACACAGTGCCTCTAATGACAATTTTCTTCTGTGCTTGATAATGTCAGATTAAGCTGCAGTAACTTTTCTTTTTCACTCAATACATTCCAAAGCAAATACAAATTCCTTTGACTTGCAGCATTTGATCATGTAAAGCAATTTGATAGATCTATTTTCATCTGTTAGTTAATTAAACTAATGAATAAGACTCAACACTCAACGGTTTTCGTTTCAAAAATTTCATCCTTTTAATAAAATCTTTTTCAGTGTGAGACAGGACAGCCGTATATATCACCTTGATATTTTTTACTTTAAGCCCCCCCAAAAATCAAAATTAATTTTAACTCAGAAATTAAAAGCATGTTCATCATCAGTGTTGGGCAAGTTACTTCCAAAATGTAATACATTGTATATTACTAGTTACTGTCTTTTAAAAGTAATTAGTTACATTACAATATTACTTTCTCTGAATTGTAATGCGTTACACTTTTTTTAAGTTACTTTTGAGTTACTTTCACCAAAATATCCACAGAAGTATGACTAGGCATTATAAAATACCAAAATGTAGTTTATTGCTGCTCATTATAGTGGAGGGTAATGAGGTAGGTCAATATAGCATAAAATTATCATATTTTCATATTTATCATAAATTATCATATTTAGATAGGCTACTGGTATGTCTACATTAACGCTACTTGTAGTTTAGCTTAAACACAAATAAGCACAAAATAATTACATTTATAAATAAAGCCAGTAAATAAAGCAAATTGTTATAATGTTCAACAGGGGCAATTCTAGGATTTTCATTTTAGGGGGGCTCAGCCCCCAATGAGGGTATAATAACAAAAATTAAATAAATAAATAAAAAATGTTTGACTAATAGGGGTGGTATGCTATGCTTATTGCAATATTCCACTGTATTGTATAGATAGGTATAACATTTGATTACTGAATAAGCCAAATACAAGTCTTTCTGATTTCACACAAACCTGTTTACTGTACAAATACAAAATTTTACTGTTTGCATTTCTAGTACAAGCCTCTTTCCTTAGCTGAAGTGTGCAAACCTCTTTGCCACATGCACTAGAAACAATTGAAACTTAAATTTTTTTTTAATGAAAATGGCAACAGGATAGTTTTATAAAGTATGCATTAATGTGCTTCATTTTCGCTGGAGAAAACAGCTGTGGTGTGATGAGGGGTGAACACAGCGAAAACGTAGGCTACAGTAGATGCGTCATATTCTGAGTTTACATTTCACTGTTTTTATACTGAACCTGTTTTTTGACTGAGATGAATTAATGCATGTCTACATTTAGTCTAGAATACAGTAACATCATGTTTACTCCCAATTTCCTAAAAGGAGACTTGTCAATCAATAAATGGGGGAAAAAAGTAACTGGCGTTACTTATTTGAAAAAGTAACTCAGATATTTTCTTAGAAATTCAAAAGTAATGCATTACTTTACTAGTTACTTGAAAAAAGTAATATTATTACGTAACTTGAATTACTTGTAATGCGTCACCCCCAACACTGTTCATCATAGAAAATAAAAATGTTGCTCTTAACCCAAATATTTAGATAATTAAATGTTAATTAATGACACAATTATGTTTTTGAGCAAATAAGGAATTATAGCCACCTTTCTACAGAATTTAGGCCTACTAAATATATAATAATTCAACATTGTTTGCACCAAGGGTTTGGCTGTTAGCTGTTCTTCCTTTGTTGTTATTTATCAAAAGCTCAAGTGCACTGATCCTAATGTGCGCAATAGCTATCATCAACACACCTGCTTCCGAGAGTTTAATGACAACCTTTGCACTTCTCACCTAGATGATGATCTTAACTCTTACATTAACAAAGGGCAAAACCCTCTTTAAATCAACTTTAACATTCTTTTGCACGACATGATGAACAAAGTCACAAACTGATTTATATTTCCGTGTTCGTAGGTGCTAAGCAAGGGTCAAACTGTGCGGGGACTCCACCGCACCTGAAAGATGGGATAATTGTTGGGCTCCGGGCCAAACGTTCAGCCCTCTAATACCCACGAGGGTCCGCTGCGGCGCCACGCATTGCGAAACATCACTCCTCTGTTCCAACGAGGAGTCATGGAGAGAGCAGTGCCCAGGGCACCATCAAGGTTAATCTGCTAAACACAGGGTGACAAAGCTGCACCGTCAAATAAGGGGGTTTGTGCAGGTCTAAGAGGTGTGTTTTTGAAAGAAAAGAAGAGGTTATTGTTGACAGCTTTGCTTGAGTTTTTTAGTGTTGCCATCCAGCCTAAGGGATCATTCATATAGATAAAACTCAGTTACATCTGACAAAAATAGTATCGCAGTGCTGAATCTTTCTACTGCAGGCCTACTGCAGTTGCAAATAGTTTTATAATTGAGATGTGTTTCACCCAAGGCAAACACGCTTTCAAAGCAGGTAAATATGAGGTTACTCTCTTGGATGAGAGTTCAGTAACGTGTAAAGATGTCATCTTGCATCGTCTTTTCATATTCAAATTCAAATTACTCTGATCTCCAGATTACAGTTTATGAGTTAGAGGCTGCTTTGTGAATGGTTAGCATTTAGAATTTACAGCAAAAAAATAGTTTTTTTTTCTATTATATAGAACAATTAGAAAAGAGTAGAAGCAGCTTAAAAAGCACAGTCAGTTTTACGGGAATACTCAAGAGTTTGAGACAAGTTTGGCTTAATTAAGAGCATCTATGGCAAGGTTCCTCAAATCTTGCCCTGGAGGTCCAATGCACTGGAGTTTGGCTCCAACCCTAAACAAACTCACCTACCTGTGATTTTCTAATAATCCTTAAGACATTGATTAGCATGCTTAGGTGTGTTTGATCAAAGTTAGAGCTAAACACTGCAGGAAAGTGGATCTAGTGTGCAAGATTTGAAGATCCCTGATCTATGGCATCATGTTGATTACCACAAAAAATAACAAAAAAAAAAAACAACAACAAAAAAAACAACAACAAGAACAACAACAACACCTTTAAATACATAAAACAATTATGCATGAAACTTACCCACATTCAAGTGTTTATAAAAAAAATAAAATGTTTTTGTTTACAATCATATACTGTTCTTTCTTTTGATGTTTTGTATGTTCAGATATTTATATAACAAAATATATACAAATTAATACCTAAATAGGGACATAGTAGTATACTTAAAAGTATGATGTAAAGTTCACATAAAGAAAACGTATGAGCATACTTGCAGTATAAAACTACTAAACTAGTAGTTTACTGAGACTATATTTCCAAGTGTACTAAAAATGCATAAAAAAATATTTAATTAGTAATCAGTATACCTATAAGTTCACTTGCAGTACAAACTGAAAACATAGATGTACACTAGTTGTACACTCAAAATTTACTACTGTTATGCTTAAATGTATACTTTTGTATACTAGAAAGTGAGCCAATTTAGTTCCAAGGAGTGTTAAAATAGTACACTTAAAAAATATACTACTAGTACACTGATATTTGTATACTTACTACATACATTGTACTTAATATACCTGAACTTTACTTAAGTATACTTAATAAAATAAACTTGAAATATATTTCTTTTCGGTAAGGGCTGGCTTACCCCATAATATTATAGCGGCTAGTGGCATCATGCAGGTAATGGTAATGACAGGTAACTTGCAGTTCAGTGAAGAGTTGGAATGCTTGATGAGAATGATAACTGAACTTCCCTTTATTAAAGGTTCAGATGGATGAAGAGGACATACCTTGTCAAATGGGGTAGGTATCCAGGTTATCTTTAACTTTAAACACAGAAAACACAAAGGAGGGGAAGACACACTGGAGACAATAGCTGGGGTTTGTTGCTGGAGGACAGGGGAACAGGTAAGCAGCCCACTTAAAATAAACAAGACCGGACAATGGTAACGGTGCTGAAGGCTTTCCAGACCTTGGAGATGAATTGAGGGCCCCAGTCTGATACTATGTCCTTGGGGATTCTGAAATATCTGAAGACATGGATGAAGAGGAGTTCTGCTGTGTTCATAGCAATTGGGATGCCCTTGAGAGGAAGCAAACAACATGGCTTTGGAAACTGATAGCTTGCCAGCTGGAAGATGGTGTGGGCTCTTTGAGATGGCACAGCCAGAGCAGCCACGCACAAACCGTCTCAGATCCCTGGGCCACCAGAAGCTGTCTTTTAGGAGTGAGAGGGTGCTATTGGCCCCTGGGTGGCCAGTGTCCAGAGAGGTGTGAACAGAGTGAATTAGTAGGGTGGACATCATGGCAGAGAAGCTTCAGAGGCATTAGAGGAGGTGGGCTGATCCTGAGACCACTGGATGGGGTTCACCAACTGGGTGGAAGGCAAGATGGGCTTAGCCTTTTTATTAGCTTCCAGGGAAGACAGAGAAGAGTGTCTGACATTCTTGGTACCTGGACAATAGGCGATGGAGAAATTAAAATGTGTACAAAATAAAGATTTAGTTTTTTGGCTTCCCAAAGATAGCACTCTCCCAGCCAATGCCTTTCTTCAAGCACAAGCTTGTTGGCAAGGAAATCTCTGTTGCTGATATCAAAGTTTGTGATCCTAAATAAGAAACTTCCACCTTCCCCTCGTCCATTTGGGATACCATGTTTGCTAATGTTATAGCAAAGAAACTTCACAGAGGACTGACAGAAATAATTTTTCAGCTTTTAGGAACGGATGGAATTCTCTCTGGAATTGCTGGACGTGCTGGCAATGCTTGACCATGTCCTGGGAGTAGACAAAGATATAATCAATGTAGACAAACACAAACCGATGGAGGAATATGGAGGAGGCGTGTCTCAAATGCCGTCTTCCACTCGTCCTCCTCACATATACGGTTGGGGTTATGGGCACTGCAGAGGTTTAACTTGGTAAATAAAGTGACTCTGTGAGATGTTCTAGGGCCTCTGGGATGAAGGTATTGAGGGTATTGTTGAGAGCACGGTAATCGAAACAAGGCCTCAATGTACTCCTCCATGGCCTTCTGCTCAGGAAAAGAAAGTGGGTAGATCTTTACACAGGGCACTGGCTCATCTGAAATCAGATCAATGGCACAGTTCCGTGGCCAGTGTGGATGCAATTATGAAGCCTTCCTTGGGCAGAATACATTACTGAAGTGGGCTTGGTAGGCTGGAAGTAAGGGGGGGCGGGGGCAGAGAGGGGTTGTGAAACTCAACATATCCATTTGCGTTAACAATGGTGCCCTAGGATAACATCAGCAGTAGAATGCTCCAGAACAAGAAGATGGGTTTGTCCGGTGTGGAGCTGGTCAGTACGGAGTTGCACAGATCCTTCCAAGAAATGCACGGATGATTTCGGGCTCAGATGTGTTCCTGTCACCGACTGGACTTTGTAAGTGGTCTTAGTGGTCCTTTTCAGGAGGTTGAGCTTCAACAGATTAAATTACAGGCAGGCCCAGAGTCGAGAAGGGCATGTACTGTACTAGACATATCAGAGGCAGTAAGGATTGCAACTGTAATGAGTGGAGTTAAATTAATAGCAGGAGACTAAATGAAACTCACAACAGGTCATGGAGGGCAAATTAGGCATGAGGAGATTACATGCCCACCAGCACCAAAGTACAAACAGAGTCCTTGGGTCAGCCTCCTCTGCCACTCAGCTGATGTTAACTGAGTATTATCAATAGCATTGGTTCAGACCCTGGTTCTGGAGCACTGGTGAACTCTGGCTGGTAATGGAAGATGGAGGATTGCTGGTTCTGCCTGGGCCCAGATGGTTTCAGCCCATTGGAGTGATCGCCACGTCAGCAGGGAGATGATGAATGAGATCTTGGCTTGCTCTGTGGTAAAGCAATACAGCTGCATCTCTAGGGCCAGTGAACACTGGAGGAGAAATCCATTGCAATCCTCTGCTAAACAAGAGATGGGCACCGGATTGCCCATGAGACTGGCCATGATGGCATGTGAAGTTAATGTGAAGATGGCAAAGTGGTTGTGGAGGTGACGGTGGATGGAGTGGAGGAAGTTGTGGTGAGAAGACACTGGAAACAATCCACAGTCTCCAAGAATGAGTCAGAGGTATTCATACTGACTGTTTTCGGGTCCGGTCTTCTGTTATGGAATGTGGACACAGACACAGACTGAGAAAGCAAACAAAGTCCTTACTAAAAGTAATGAGCAGATAATGGCAGGTAAGTAGCAGTTCAATGAAGGGTTGGAATGCGTGATGAGAATTAAACTGAACTTTATTTGCATGTACAGGTGCCAGAGATCATGGATGGTGGAGCAGATGGATGAAGAGCACACACCTCATCAAATGGGGTAGATATACAGGTAATCCTTAACATTAAACATAAAGGAGGGGAAGACACACTGGAGATTTTTGCTGGAGTTCATCGCTAGAGATCAGGAGAACAGGTAAGTCCACTTTAAATAAACGAGACTGGACAATGAGGAGAGATGAGGTGTGTGCTAAAGTAGTGGTGCTGATGAATGAATCAGATGAGGTGCAGGTGTGGCTGGTTAGTAGTTGGGTGAGGGTGTGCACTGTAATTGGATGGACTCAGAGCCCGGCCGATCCATGACACTTGTGGGCAAAGATGTCAGACTTCAGTAAATATAATAAGATTGATTAAATTAATGATTAAAAAAATACCACTTATATTAATATTTTTATTATATTAAGTGCAACATTATATCTGGTTTAGAATTTTATATGAGCAAATAACAGAAGCACAATTAATATTTAAATGTACATTTTATAGAATCAAAGCAGGAATTCTCAGTCCAATCTCATGAGAACACCTAACTGTTTCTCACAGTGCCGATTTGGTGTATACTTTGTATACTGTTATACCGTTTGTATACTGGTACTGGGACGCTACCAAAAGGAAGTATAAAGTAAAAGAACCTCTAAGTGTAACAATCAGTGAGGTGTAAGCCAAATGTACAAAAAGGTATGAATGAGATCATTTTAATTTATATGAATTTGCCACCAATTCCATAAAACATAAAACAGTTACTAATTGCCATTAGAGTTTGTTAGATTTACAACTATTTAGTTTTCAGTGTTAACTGTGCAATAATCTAAAGTCAACAATAAAATCAAAGACATTACACTGTATTAAATATAATAAATAAAAAAACAACATGTTTTTCACTAATATATATATATATATATATATATGTGTGTGTGTGTGTGTGTGTGTGTGTGTACTTGTTTTTGCTACATTGTGGGGACCAAATGTCCCCACAAGGATAGTAAAACCTGAAATTTTTGACATTGTGGCTCACAATGTTAAAAAAATGATTAAAAATAGTAAATGATGTTTATCTGAAAGTGTAACGATGCAAACATGTTTTCTGTGAGGGCTAGGTTTAGGGTTAGGGTTGGGTTAGGGGATAGACAATACCGTTTGGTCAGTATAAAATCTATAGAAGTCTATGGAAAGTCCCCACAATTCACAAAAACAAACGTGTGTGTGTGTGTGTGGCTATATGTGCTTCCATTCACGTCCATTTTAAGTGCCTCACTGTAACCCAGGTTTTTTTATATGTATTTATTTATTTTTGTACTTAACTTTTTTTGATCCTACAACATTGCTTTAGGGAACAATTACAATAATACCTAGCCAATGACATTTACAGAAATCATATTTCTAATCTTTTTTGTTCATAGAGACTTCTTTCACCAAAATGCAGATTTGACTTGATTTTCGAAATCTAGCAAATATGGTATTACATGCAGTAACTTTGTCTGCTGTCTTGAAAACTGAAAATACAAACACTTTTTGAGGGGTGTGTGCCAAGCACAATGAAATTACGGTGGCCTCAATTTTATAGACTGTAACAAACCCTTTCCCATGTACTGTAAAGGAACTCGCCTGTATTTGTTTGTGATTATTGTGATTTTAATCTGAAAAAAACTTATTCTGGTAATCCCTTTTTGTACTCCTAATAACCCAGTCCTGATGCACTGATTGTTGTCATGCTTAAATATGTTCTATAAAAATCCTGACTCGGATACCTACGGTGTATCAGCATTATGAGTCAACCACATCAAACCGAAAAAAAAGAACTGGCTTCACAATTACAGGCTACCTGCAACAGTTTGCCCGAACAAACTGCTCATTACGCCCTTCCATACCTATATAATTAGAACAGTATTGCAAAGGTATTTTCCATATGATGAAGCAGATCTGGCCAGAAGCGGCCCTACTTTATTTGTCCAATAGGAGCTGTTTTTAGATCCAACTATGTAGTTTATCTAGCCCTGATTTGGATATGCATCAGCATGCTAGCAGCTTCATGCAGTCTTTATCACGACAGGCATCAAAAAGACAGCATGCCTCATTAAAAAGAAGTGATGTCATTAAATTTATTGGCAATTTCCTTTTTGACATTATCATAGCAGCACCAAAGAGAACTGTTACGCCGGCTCCAGCCCCACCCCTTTCGTTCCCGTCTCCCTCCCCGGATGCTGTGATCAAGGGTAATTACCTGCACAGACATAGCACTGAACAAAGCAAACAGGGAGTGGCCCCAAATAGGAGGTCTAGACTTGGTGTCTCTCTGCAGTTTTCTCTTCCTCATTCTATCAATTTATATCTATCAATCTATTTGTCTATCATTCTCGATCTATTTACTTAGATTTTTTGTTCCTAGCCACCGTGTGTTGTGCGTTGACAGAAAACAGGAGAACCAGAAAAGCAAAACAAGAACATACAGGAATATTGTTGGTCTTTTACAGACTATTTGACATTTACTTGGCATACAGGAAGTGACTGTATTTTTCATACTTAAATTTGTATACTGCGTTTTGGAATTGAACAGTCTATTGATACAGGATGCATCTAGGAGCTTCCTATGAATTTGACATTTATTTACACTGTACACTTGTAGAGTAAAAACGGTAATATAGTGGTACACAGACATATTATTTAGAATAAACCAAAGCATGTAGCAATTTAAAGTTTTTCTTAAACTATTTATCAAATATGTGTAAATAAAACATGTTATACTGTTCATGAATAAAACATTTGGTAACACTTTATTTAAATGACCAATTCTTACTAATAACTAGTTGCTTATTAGCATACATATTACCAGCATATTGGCTGTTTATTAGTACTTATTAAGCACTCTTTAATGTCTTATTCTGCATGACCACATTTTAGATC
The DNA here is from genome assembly GCF_022985175.1 of Labeo rohita. Taxonomy (NCBI): domain Eukaryota; kingdom Metazoa; phylum Chordata; class Actinopteri; order Cypriniformes; family Cyprinidae; genus Labeo; species Labeo rohita. The sequence goes on along the minus strand of NC_066889.1, from coordinate 4,315,093 downwards.
CCTTAAACCTGCCCCACACCTAAACTTAACAACTACTTTTCTGACTATTATTAAGCACCAAATTAGGAGTTTATTCAGGGAAAACTCTTAGTTAATAGTGAATATGTATTCCCTATTCTAAGTGTTACCAAACATTTATTAATATTAATAATTGGAGTAAACAGTTCTGTTACTAAGTAATGGAAATTTTGAAATATCCAAATGTAAAAACTTTTGCATTGTGCTTAAGCTTATTGTTCTTTCAGATGACTGAACAATTTGTATACTATATCTTCACTCATGTCCTACTGTTATTCTTAGTTATACTTGTGCTTATTGTCCAAATTGCTTTTCAAAATGGCTTTCCAAACATCCCCTTTTTATTTTCTCCTCAAGCAAATCTGTTTCAGTTAACCAGCCTAAACAACAAACTGTCAAGCAATACCACATCTACTTTATGCAATGGCTTGTGTTAGTATAATTACAGCTCAATCTAAGTGTCTTTGATTTCTATTTCTACTGAAACCATTTGCCCTTTGGTGCCTTATTACAGTAAATGAAGCTGATTACACAAACTTTTGTTGTTATACTTTAGAGGAATATAGTTTCCTTCCTCAAACATCTGCTGTACTGTGCACATAATGCTTGTATAATTTCCGAACATTATGTCACATATATGATCTGGATGCTTTAAATATGTGAATAGCGGAAACTGATTAGTGGTTTTGCTATTACTATTGCTCATACAAAGGTTAGAGATTTGAATAGTATTAAACTTAATCATGCAACCTTCAAATTCCTCAAACTGTGTGGTTTATCATTGTGATCTCATGAGTACTGGTATGTATTTTACAAAAAATGTGGTTGTACCACACGCATTTACCTACATTAATAAAATGCACAGTATTGACCTATTGGCAGCATTTAAAAGGTACATTACTTACATATAAACAACTTTATAGATGCACTTATTTATTGATACTGAATTTATGGAATTACTCAGTTAATACTGTTGTATTTATGATAATTGAGATTATGTTTTCATTCGCATTGTTTCAGTGCAGTTCACCCATTTACTTAATCTGATAATATAACATTTCATTGTTCTGTGTGACTTCTGGTGCCAACTCTTTTCAAATGATTACACAGTGTCAAACAAGACTACACCTGAATAACATTAATTCTTTAATCGTTTAACTATTACTTGTCATGCAATATTTACAGTATTTTGTTTGCCATGGGACACAACTTTGCTCAATATGCTGTGTACTCCTCAAATATATTGCCTAAAAAAGCTTTACGACAACGGTTTTAGGTCAGTGATATTAAATGTCATTGCATTGCAATGCTCAATTGCACATTATCATTTCGTCTTCTTTGGCATTAATTAAATTAAAGGACATACCCATATTTGATGGCATTTTGTGCATAAATTGGTGAAATTACAACTTGATTTGGAATGATGCATATAACGTACTTAATCAAGTACTAGTTTTTGAAAACAGTAGGTAGGAAATGTAGCAAGTTGGTATATTATTATTATAGTATGTGCACATCACAGCTGTGAGTATATCAGCATTTTTACAACAGTTTTGGTAATGTGTCTCATCCAGTGAGAATTTAGTGTGAGATGTAGAGTCTATGTGGTCGACTGCAGGCCAAATTTTAAGTAATGAACTCTTTGTCTTAGCTTTTAAAGCCAAGTGGTATCAAGGGCTCTCAAAGTATCAACATTAATATTTCATGTTTGACTTGAAGATACAAAGCTCTTCTGCCCTGTCTCTTCCTCTTTCTTTTTAGTTGTGTCTCTTTTTCTTTCTATCGTTCCCCTTCCCCTTGTCCATCCATCTGGAGTTGATCAGCTCATTTCCTGACTAGTATTACAGTGAACAATTATCTTCAGATCGGGAGACAGCGGGACTTGAAAGACTCTGAGTAGCAGGGGGCCGAAGAGCAGATGAAAAAGGGGGCACATGTGTCCCATCACCTTAATGAAATCAACCTGACCATCCCGGAGCGACTCCCTCTGCTAACACGACACACTGTCACCACTCACTTACCCCTCCACTCGCACCAAACCGCACAACAAACACACTCAAGCTGACCTGTCACATCTAATATACACTCAATTATACAACTCTCAGACTGTCATGGCTAAGTGGCTACTTCTCTGACTCAATGATTTTGGTGGACAAAAAGCGTAACAAGTCAGCGTTTCCTTAGTTTTCAACCTTTCACCCTGTAAGAGATTTCCAAAATAATGGTAAAACGCTAAGAGGAACATAGATTAACAGTTCATAGCTGTCAATCCTTGATTAAGTGGAAACCATGTCCACCAAAACAAGCAGAGAATTGCTCATTTGCAGGCCTGCCAATCAACTAGAGGACAGGCAGAAAACTACTAAAGTTCTTTCTTTCCTTTTTGTCTGAGGGCGCATGCCGGGGCACTGACATTTGAACTTGTGGGCGGAGGGCTCCTGACAGACCCCTGTGGCAGTCTGCTCCCATTGAAGGTCCGTTCTAGCGAGAGGACTTCAGGGGGAGAGTCCCTCCCACTCTGACTTGCCCCACTGTGCCTGGCGTCTCTCTCTCATTAAATGTTGTTGGGGTCGGAGGCAAACGTCTGCTTGGGCTGGGGGGCAGGAAGGATCGCATTAATGAAGGGGACACCCGCTGTCCAGGTGTCGGGTGACATGCCGTGCCCTGTTTGTGTTTGGGTCTAGAGGGTTTATTGTGACCGCACTTGTGAATAACAGTCTTGGCCTGTTTCGTTGTTTTAGATTGCATTCTAATTTCTTCAGAGTCCATATTTAGAAACCATTCCGAAGAGTTCTTTGAGGTGAACCGACACCATTTAGGTCAAGAATGAGTCCAACTTAAGGTGATGGAAGAACTCAGAGCGGATATCTCCAGGGGTAATTCTTCTTCACGCTTTTGCTGTGGCAACCAATATTTTTTGTACCATTCCCTACATTTAAAAAACAATTACGCCAAGCTAGGGCCTCGACCTAAATTAAAAGCCTGTCTCTGTGTTGTAAACCCTTCTCATAAATCAAGGCTTCCGTGCATTGCTCAGTCACTGTCTGTGAGAAATGAGAGGTCGTGCTAGGGCCCCTTCATTTACTTGTGGGCGTTTACACGGAAACTTTAGTCATGAAGGTGGGTGAGTCATGAACCCTAATGGCTTCATCGGTTCAGGGATCTGGCATGGCGGCAATCTGTGATTACAAAGCATGGCACATCTCCAGGGATCCAATAAGAGGACCCAGAACCAAAAAAGAGGCCAGCCTGAATGTTGTTTGTTTGGTCCTTCTCTGTCGGGATTTTTGTTTTGTTTTGTTTTTAATGAGGATTTGAAAGTCTTTTAATTCATTACTTTGCCTTAACAATCAGTGTGGAGCTACATATTATGTATCGTCTTGATTAAAAAATATATATCCGTCAATTAATTTTGCAAGCTGCTTGTCCTATATAGTGTTGCAGGGACGATGGAACCCATTTATAACATTAACAAAAAAAAATTAATTATAAGCTTTAATATCACAGTAATAATGACTTAACTTTCATGCAACGTTACGTTAAGAAATTATGCCTTAATATATTTGTCTGTAACCCCAGAGTGAACATGCCGGAGGCAACTGTGGCAAGGAACCACACCATAACATAACATACTACATTTTAAAGAAACAGTAACATTTTCAGTTCTTTTCTTAAGACATCACTTAGTCAGCAGGTATTTGTCAACAAAAAGGTAGGCTTGCACAACAGGGAACCTATCATGTGTTGAGTGAATCATTTTTTATATTACATGATAATTTATTTGCCTCTAAGTAATACCTTCCTCCCTTGAGCTAATTGAAGCTGGCGCCATCCTCCTTTGGTGGGTAGCAATTTTCTCTCATTACAGCAAATGTTTGCTCATAAGAGAAGGCTCCGGAAGCCTAATAAGGTACTAATAAAAACAAAGCGATGACAGTTGCTGTCACCTGTGCCAAGTCTTGTCATGCAGTGTAATTAGCGAGACAAGGCTTGTGATCCATTATTCTCTGCATTATCTGATTTCAAAGACAATGCATAAGTTGCTCTCCTCAAACGAGATTCGTATTGCATTGCGCCTTCTTACTTTATCCCTTTTGATCCTGGACTTGTCCTGAAAGTATCTGGTTAGCTTATGCTTAAAAACTGAACTGAGGTAGGTAGATAACATCTGCCAATCTCGATCATGTTCAGTTGACAGAAATCCCTATTGAGTAAAGAATGATCAAGAAGTGATATGGCCAGGCATCAAGCTTGATTTGATGGATCATATAGCATGTGTAAAGCTGGGTAAATAGATGTGTAAACAGATAGATTGTTAGATTGAAGAAATGTAAATACCTACAGAAGCATTCCTGCACTGCGAAGCTGAGCCCATAATTACAATGCTCAAGGTGTGTCCAAACATACCAGAAAAACCAGGAGCACCGTTTTTGACATTTTCTGAACTCTCTGGCTAACCTCCCTCCATTTATGTATAAAGGTCAAAGAGATCAGACAGGAAGGAAAGAGGATGTGTTGGTCAATTTCAGAAAGGCTTATCCTAAAGGGTAATTTTCCTGCATCTCCTTTGAATGGTATATTTAAGGCATAACGTTGCTTTTTCTTCTCTCTCTCACGGTGAGTATTTCTCATATGTCTCCTGTCAGCTCCTATGATACTCAACTGCAAACGTGTGTCCTTCTCATCTATCACTACAGTTCAGCAGTCTTTCTCAGTCCGTCTGCGCAAAGAGTTGGATTGTGCTCGACAAGGTGCCTAAGGGCAGGGGCGTGACGGCTGAGTGTGTGCATGCGTGTGTGTTTGCGTGTGTGTGTATGTGTGTACAGGGAGGCGACTCCTCCTGAGTGGAGCCGCTAAACTGCCACAGTTTCTCCCCCGAGGAGAGGCGCCTTTCATCTCCCCGCTCACTGGCGCCTTCACAAACCTCAGATTGTCTGTGAAATCACCCTGCTTAATAAACGCGCTGAGGCTCCTGGGAACGACAAGCTAGCAGAATCTCACCCTGCAGCATTAGTGCACATACAAACACACATAAAGACCAGTCCAACAAGCAGCTGATTGCTGCTGCAGCTATTCATTACAAGAGAAGAAGGGTGATGTTTATTTTAAGTGTGATTGCCCAAATACCCCAAGTGTCATGGTTACAAACAATTCCCCCATCTAAGACGAGACCAAAAGCAATCTGTCTCTGTTAAATGCCTTATTACTGTAGAGTTTCTCAGCCTTAGTGTCCACAAGACATAAAATTCATGATAAATACATTTCCTTTCTCTCTCAGAGCGATAATTTGTTTCACTTTGAAACTAACTCTTGTGTTTGAAGAGTAAACACCCCAATGCTTTCCGTTGCCAGGAACAAATACTTTTTCCGAGGAGATTAGATGGCGTGCAAAAGAAACAGCAGACAGCAAAATAACTTTTTAAAGCAAATAATAACACTCAATTTATACCTTGGATAGTAATGATACATTGCATTGCAATGCCTCGAGCGCTGTTTCTTGTAGTGGATTATTCCTTTACATTTTACTGTTTGTAGGCCTTACAGTACTTTATTTGAAATAAACCTACTGATACTACAGTAAGAAGCAAATGGGCATTCACTCAGAAGACACTCTTGCATTCAGAAAGTGCTGGAAGCAGATCAGCAGAATGAAACAAAATGCTTTTGTCTCGAGTTGAATTAAAAAAAAAAGTTTTTAACACTTAAAAACGGCACATTTATGGTGGGAAGCTGATAAAACTGCATAATTTGTCACAATGGTCAGTCTGTTTACATGAAACACATGTCTAATAAACTGCTTAATTAAGAATTTTGGGAAACAAACTGCATGACCCTAGAAACACCAACAGAATTACTTCATTTATGTTTGTTGGAATAACATAACTACAAACAACGAACTCAGATAGCTCTTTGAGTGTTTAAACATACAAGTCACTGTAAATGTGTGCAATTCGTACCTTTCTTTCCTTTTAATCCATAGCTCTACTTACCAAAACTCCAGAATGTTTTGCTAAATTCGTCGCTGTCATTTTGTCAGTCAGAATGATTGACACTTTCTTACAAACTCAGTAAGCCAATCACGAGTAACAGAACGCGCTGCCAAATTCATCAGCGCTCTCATTGGCTAAAAGTTCTACCGTTGCCGCGTGCTGCTGAGCAACGGAGCGCGCGCCTTAATTTGGCAGCGCTCTGATTGGCTGAAAGTTCTGTTGTGGCCGCGTGCTTCAAGGCATCAAAGGCTTCATGCTTTTTGCATGAGACGTCAGAGTGACTTTGAAGTTCGGGCGTCCAGAGGCTTGTAGCGAGGAGGATGTCCGCGTCCGCGAGCTTGAAGGAATCAGACGGAGATCGGGACATGGAGCAGCGCAAAACCCAAGTGTCAAGCCATCCATTCAGCGTGGAGTCTCTTATTTCTAGCCACAAAACCAGTAAGGACTTTGAAAGACGACGCGAGGATGTATCCAGCCAGTTTGCAAAGACTGACATCAGGGATTCTTGTGGTTCGGCTGGAATACAAAAGCACTTTATGCAGACCTCACCCGTCAAATCGGAGTCCCCTGAGCCGGATGACTGTACACCATGGGTTATGAACTCTAGATTCTCTCAAACTCGTAAGCAATTGAATTTTCTCAACTAACTACTTATGCATTAAATTAATAACCGTCATAAAAATTTTTTATCAAAACTTATAAGAGATCTAAAAAAGTGGCAATACTGTCTTCTTAATTTAGAAATTAAACGTATTTGATGATTCATTTTTATTAGGCATTTTGCAACTAAAAGCGAATGCATGCTTTATAGACTGTAAAAGTATAAATTTAATGAAAACTAGAGGGATATGAGGGCCTGCTGCTCTAAAATAAACAGTTGCATATTTTGTTTAGAAGAGCTCTGATTTAATTAAAAACACAGCAGTAGTTAATACATAAATAAAATGAAGCAAAACACTTTTCCTGATTTTCCCATTTTCTAAACAACTTTGTGTTTAAGCAGATTATGTAGATATCTAAATATACTACTAATTACAACAAAAATGTTATTATAGCTTTATTTAAATGTTAATTATCCCTACCCTTACATGCAGGATTATTATTAAAATTATCGAAGCAAAAAAGAATGAATTTAAAACACATTCACATGCATACATTATGCAGACTTGTATAAAGTGTATGTTTTATTTCGTTTGAACTATGAAAAGGCTATAATTAAATTATTCGCGTTATAAGCTACCCTAAAATCTACAAGAAATGTATTGATTGTATGATTACGTTTTGCTACACTGACGTTTAAACTAAACATTCTTTTCCCACCACAGGCCAGGTAAGTCCCTGTCCTCTCCGCAAACACAAGACCAACCGTAAACCCCGTACGCCATTCACCACCTCACAGCTCCTGGCCTTGGAGCGAAAGTTCAGACAGAAACAGTACCTGTCCATTGCCGAGCGAGCAGAATTCTCCAGCTCCCTCACCCTCACAGAGACCCAGGTGAAGATCTGGTTCCAGAACCGACGGGCCAAAGCCAAACGTTTGCAAGAGGCCGAGCTGGAAAAGCTCAAACTGACTGCCAAACCTGCCCTCCACCCCAGTTTCAGTCTGCCTCTTCCTCTTGGAACCCAACTTCATTCGGCCGTCTCACTCTATGGCCAGTCATATCCCTACCAGAGGCCTTTATTGCCTGTTGCTCCAGTGGGACTCTATGGAACACCTTTAGGGTACAGCATGTATCACCTGGCTTGAGAAGAAGCGCTACAGTATGGACTAGTACTGATCTGTGGATGTACAGAAAGACGATGTTTACAATCTTTGGGTGTCCAAGTCTGAAAAAAAAAAAAGCAGCAACCAAAAAATTAAAATAAATATTTCATAATGTGCCTTCACTAAATGCGGGACATTTTACCTCACTTTCCACTGACTGAAAGTTCAAATTTTACCCTGTGGATGGATAATTCTGTTGCCAAACCTTTTGTGTATATTTGTGTCATACATCTTTATGTAATATATTGTAAAACTAATTATTTTGTGTACAAAGTATTGAGTTTAAATTCCACCACATTTAATGTTGTTGGATTTTTACCCTGCAAGAATGTGTTCTGACAAGTTCATTACACATTGTTTTCACTTTTCTAAAGACGGTTGCCGTACCTGTAGCTATAATTGACTAATGATATTTTCACAGAGGCCGTGTTTGAAACGGCTAGTTAAATACTTTTTTTTATGACAAATACATTGGTATGTTCACACTGAGAAATTTAAAAGTAAGATTTTTACAGAGTTTTACACCAAAAGTTTACAGACTTTTTTCTATACTTTGTGTTCACATGCAACCTAAATATCAAATTTGACAGTGAGTATGGTATATGCAAAAATGTTTCTGAAATTAGTCACTTGTAACTAAAATGTGGAAGGTTATTTTTGTGCCACATTTTTATATGTATTTATACTGTAATTATACTTCACTGATTCTGACATGTACAGTAAACAGCAATTGGCAAGCAAACACAATTGCCTTTGTTTATCAAATTAGATTATTAAATTAATATTTCCATTTCTTGTTTAATAAGTATGTGAGAGTTTGGTTGTTCAGTTTCAGTATCGTTCGCATAAGCAATTTCAGTTTTCTCTTTATTAATTTCCTTTAAGTGCATCTCTGTATTTTTTTAAGAAGCTGGTAACACCTTACAAGTTTTTTCTTTTTTCTTTTCAAGTAGCAAACAATTATTTTTAAAAATCCAAGGCTGAGCACATTACACAAATTATCCAGGTGGTTACCAGGAATTTCTTTTATGAATTATGTATGAATATGAATTACGCTATTAAAAAAATGTCAGCGAAGTAAAGCAATTTCCCGCAAGGAAGCTTTATTTTAATTTTCTGCTAATAGTTTATATTAATTTTTCTTTAACAAACATTATCAGCAGTTTGAGCATACATATAAACATTGAGCTAAAAGATGAACAATGTATTACTTTTATCAATATATGATTATTGATTAAATAATGATCTGTTAAAAATTATATAAAGTAATAGTGTTATTATTGAAAGTTATGATAAAGTGTGACAGATTAGTTGGGTTTTACCTCTTTACTGCCATGTTATGGGTGGTTCATTAAGTTGTGGCTCTATAAATGAGGACGTTAGAGGGCCCGCTTTACTGCTTCCGCGTGACTTTGATGCAATGAGGAAATCGTTTATGGTTAGCACTTTACTCATGAGCTTCCTTTAATCAAAACACAAACCCAGTCATGCTAATCAAACACAGAACCGCTAAAGTGTTCGCGGATGTGTTTTATAATGTCGACTCTGAGCCACTTACGAGAGTGCAGTGATTCTGGGCAATTTGCCTGTTCCTGTGGTGTTAAAAAAAAAAAAAAAAGTAAAACTCTCTGAAGCTAAATTCACAAAGCTGTCAACGTGTTCAGAGCTTGTTTAAATACCTGCCATATATTTGGGTAAATGCAGCCTGTTTTTTTTTTGCTTTATTTCTCATTGGAAAAATCAGAAAGATTAATTTCCAGATTTAACTCTCATGTTTTGTTTTTGATATATCAAATATATCATGTGGACTTTCATTTACCACAATTTTTCTCTTCACAGTTTCTCTTACAATCTATTTTTCTTGATCTATTTTTGTTTTCTATAAGTATTGGATACGTTTTTTTAACTGGTGTACTAAAAAAAGATAATAAAATGCTTTCTTAATTTTTGCCTAATATCACTGAAATTAAATTCTATATATCTATAAATTCTACTGGGATCTATCTATCTATCTACAGGGTTTATTTTACGCATGCATCATAAAGAAGAATCATGTTTTTTAAATCATAAAAAGTACTCTGAACAGAGCGGGTAATGGTGTCAGTCTTCTTTTAAAATGTTTCCTACAAAATTAGAGATGGGGATTATTAAAGTCATGATTTCCTACACTCCCAGATTAAGCCTTCAAAGCTCTTATAATACAGTAATTACCACTGACAAAATAATTGAATCAAACATTTCATTAATCTCTTTTAATGTGGTCTACACTAAGCCCTAAAAAAGGTAAACTGTGGACATTATGTGCACAGAATGTCCCAGATTCAGTTTGTAATTTGACATATTCTATCCCCAAATTAATGATGATGACTTTACATTTGGGTTGGGGAACATGCTGTCCATGTTTGATGTTGTTCCTTCAAGTCTTCTCTTGATTTAGTCCTCCTCTGCTGGTTACAGGGAGAACAACACCATTGTAAGATACAAATCAAAATGACTGGGTGTGTGTACTTCCTCGTGGTATTCCCTTGTATGATATCTCATGCATTCCCAGTCAACATTTCTGCTATATTAACAGACAATGCAAGGCAACTTTTTCCCCTTAAATAGCAAACAAACAAACAAATACATATAGGAGATTTTAATTGTCATAATCCAATACAAAAACTGACAAAGAATCTGCAATCAGAGTCAATGCTAATACGGTGTTTATGCTTTTGAAAAACATTTAGGCTACTATATTTTATTATTCTAACATGTGATGTAGGCATTAACCACAGCTAATAAGTAGGACTGCATTTTCCTTACACGTTGAGTACATGTCAAGTCCACAAACCTAAAAGCTTTAAATATTTTATTTTATTTACACAGGACAATTTACAAATGTATTAATTTAGCCAAACTACTATTTTTACTTCTTCTTCTTCTTTTATGATGTCAGGACAGTTGTATCAAACTGACATTTTGACCACCTAAACATATAAATTAATTTTAATTTGGAAATGAACAACATTGTCTTCATAAAGGATGTCTGTCCAAACCATTGCATGAATTAACTGTATTTTAATGTAAACTTATATAAATATATATATATATATATATATATATATATATAAATACATAACAAGTAATACATTGAAAATGAAAACGTTAATAAGTAAATTAAAAAAGTAAGTGTAAAGATTTCAAGCTCTTTTGTGTCTTCTTCAATACATAGCTTAATGCTCACTACTACCCACTGCCTACAGCATAGGTGGCATTCATAACTGAAAATTACTAGGTATGATTGCCACCTCTGCTGCAGGCAATTGGTAGTAGTGAGCATGATGCTATGAATGTAATAAGACACAGAAGAGCATGAAAACTTTTGATTTACTATTTTTCATTTACTTTCCAAAAAGGAAAAAATGGATGCTTTGCAAATGCAAAAAGGCGTAATTAATTTTTTTGCAGGTTTTTCTTAAAATAAAATATTTTTTGTTGCATGCCACATTATATCATTATTATGTTTTATTACACATTAGCATGCTTCTATTTATAAACCCCCCCCAAATAATCCACACATAAGATTAAGTTGACAGATGCACAAGCATCTTGGATTAAGCCTATTTGAATTATACAGACACAGATGTTAACTCTAACTGTAGACAGAGATTTATGGAGGAAATAAGTCAAATATCCTCCTCAAGGTTTCTGATGATGAAGCATACTGCCATATACGATTCCACACAATCGTCTAAATTGGATCCATCATTAATAAAACCTGCACAAACACTTTATTTGCACAGGCTTTTCATTTATATTTTTGGCCTTGACTAGTTGAATGCTTGCTTATTTCTGACTTCATTAGTGAGACAGCTTTCTAAAGGAACAAGTGCACTGGAAAATTAGACTTTTAGATAAGAATAGAGTGCTATTGGTTTTCCAGTTACCCCTGTGGAATTGCTTCCCACTTAAATATAATGGAACATTTTCAAGATAAACTGTGATTAAATGATTAATTATTATGAGGTAATTAACTTTTACAAGTGTATTTTAGAAGTAGTGTTTTTGTTGTACTGGGTGATGCGTCATACTCTCTTAAGTATAAAGATTCTGTATTGGCATCTGTGGTTCTGCAAAGAACCTTTAACATCCATGGAACCTTTCCAATCCACAAAAGGGTCTTTACAGTGAAAAAAGGTTCTTTTTAAAATGTTCATCACACTAAAGATGACAGGAGTTTTAAAATCCTAACCGATTATAGACACCTAAGAAGAATCTTCGCAGATTTTCTTCCCATAGCAATGATCATCTCGATTTAAAATCCTAAATATTAAACATGTTTGATATGATTAGGGTTATTTTAAAAACTGTTCACAGAAACGTTCTTATGTTCTTTGGAGAACTATAAATAGTCACTGCAAGAACCCACTTTTGGAACCTTTGTTTTTTTTAACTGTATGGCAATCTTTCAGTCACAAGAAGGATCTCATCAAGAGTGATATTGGCATACAAAAAGCTTTTTTTTTTTAAAGCAGATGCACAAAATGTGCAAATAAATACGTTCAAGACTATAAAAACAAATGTGATAATAAAAACTAGAACTGCAAAGTGCTAAAACAGTACCAACTCCCCACTGTGCAAATGAGGTTGGAGTTAACTGCTCAAGCGGCGCTATAATAACCTTGTTCAGCTCTCTTGTAATTTGTTCACTAGTTTCCCTTGCTACTAGTTATAACCATCTTATATACATATCTTTTCAGCTCTTACTAATTGGAACATACAATATTTATAACAACTCACCTTATGATTAATAAGCACATGAGAATTAAGGAAATGTCACGGATCGGCCAGGCTCTAAGTCCATCCAATCACAGCGCACACCCTCACCTGACTACTAACCAGCCACACCTGCACCTCATCTGATTCACTCATCAGCACTGCTACTTTAGCACACACCTCGTCTCTCCTTGTTGTCTGGTCTCGTTTATTTGAAGCGGACTGCTTACCTGTTCTCAAGTGATGAACTCCAGCAAATGTCTGCTGCATGTCTTTCCCTCCTTTGTGTTTCCTGTGTTGAAAGTTAAGGAGCAGAGCAAGTACTGAGACTTTCTACTGCCAATACACCCACAACATGCTGCTGTGAGCATGTAAGAAACACTGTTGCTGCACATATAACATATGAATAACACCCATAGCATACATGATCACCCGTAGCAGATCTACACAGGTGGAGCTGGGGAAGGTGGAGGGTTTCTGAAGTGCGCTGCATCTGTTACAGCAAGCACTAGCCATACATTTGAATGTTGAACAGCAAGCTCATTGGCTACCAATACAGGAGAGACATCAGCTCTGCCATGTGACAATGATGTCGTTATGCTAGACCTATTGGACTGCACTATTTAGTTCTATGCCAGAATTTTGGATTTATCATCAGGATGCACCTGCCCAGTAAGAAGCTCAGTCCTAGATTCACTGGCCCCTTCACTATCACTCATCAGATCAACCCAGTCTTGTATCAGATGCAATACCCCACACACTACAAGATTCACCCTACATTCCATGTTTTACTTCTCAAGCCTAATCAGTTTCTGTTTCCACAGAGCCTGGCCCAGCAGAAGAACCCCCTCTTTCACTGATCCTGGAGGACGGAGCCGCATACACAGTCAGAGAAATCCTGGACTCCTGGTGCTGTGGTGGTCATCTCAAATACCTTGTAGGCTGGGAAGATTATGGCCCAAAAGAACGCCCATGGGTCCCCCAGAGATCCAGATATCCTGGATCCTACTCTGCTCTCAGCCTTCCATGACTCTCACCCTGATCGCCATTCACTCCGTGGAAGACGTTGGCTGCTGCAACGTTAAGTTGTTCGGCCCTCAGGAGCGGGCTGTGGATGTGGGAGTACCGTAATACTGCTTTTCCACTGGGGCTGACAAAACGTGGCACTCATTCGAAACCAGCTTGAGTTTCCACTGGCAGTGAGCAAAACCCTCTACATCAGGGATGGGCAACTTAGGTCCTGGAGGGCCACTGTCCTACAGAGTTTAGCCCCAACCGTAATCAAACACACATAACAAGCTAATCAATGTCTTCAACATCACTAGAAAGTTACAGGCAGGTGTGTTTGATTAGGGATGGAGCTAAACTCTGCAGGACAGTGGTCCTCCAGGACCAAAGTTGCCATCCCTGCTTTACGTCACCAACATGTGACCAGAATCACTTGTTATCTCTTGTGGAAGAACAGTGCGGGTCTCTTCTGCTGTCCACTGCTGAACTGACATAATTAATTGTTGTTGTTAATTTACCTGAAACTCCAACAGCTTTTAAAAATGGCACCTTTCAAACTGCAGTCTGTAGTGGAAGCTGTGCCTACTGACATCATAGGTTTCCTTACTTGGGACAAGCAAGCTTTTGGGGCCCATTTGGAACCTGGATTTGGGCACCGACCTAGGATTTGTTTGAGTGGAAAAGTGTAGCCTCATTCCCAATTGGGCTCTGGCTCTGGCTCTGGCTCTGGCACCAGCCCAGGTAGAAAAGCAGTATCACCCTCACCGGACTACTAACCAGCCACACCTGCACCTCATCTGATTCACTCAACAACACCGCTACTTGGGCACACACCTTGTCTGTCCTCATTGTCCAGTCTTGTTTATTCGAAGTGGACTGCTTACCTGTTCTCCTGATCTGCAGCGATTGTCTCCAGTCAACTGACCTTTATAGCGTTTTATACAATACAGATTGTGTCAAAGCAGCTTCACAGTGTTAAAATAAATGTAAATAAAGTATGTCAATAATGCAAACAAAATTAAATTCTGCTGTAAATAGTAAAGAGTCACTATTTCAGTTAAAAGCAGTGATGTCACCATCCAGCTCAGTTCAGTTCTCTTCCAATCGTGTCTGTGCAATAAAGTTGATAATATTGCCAAAAATTAAATGTCCCAACTAAGCAAGCCAAAGACAACGGTAGCAACCAAAACTCCATTTCATAAATGGAGAGAGAGAGAGAGAGAGAGAGAGAGAGAGAGAGAGAGAGAGAGAGAGAGAGAGAGAGAAAACAGGCTCAGTCCGGGAGGCCACTTCTCATTTGGCCAGACGAAACCAACATGGTGTGGTTTAATTCCAGACTGCAACACAAGTCAGATTGTGGACTGGCATCACTCAGAAATATATCCATTTCCTTCTGCTTGATGATTGCCTATATCACATGGTGAAGGACTCAAAGCTGTCCACAGGATCTGTGCAAAGCACTCGTCTGTTTCTCGTGGTCTTGTGCTGATGAGTTCTTTGCAGGGGATCTGTTTCTAGGGCTCATCTAACTGACATGGTCTCAATCACCATTGTGTCTTACGATCCTTCATTTAAATATTAATGACTACCTGCACCTACTGTCCATGATCTTGTGAACCTGCAATAAAGGAAAGTTCAGTTATCATTCTCATCACACATTCTAACCCTTCAAAGAACTGCGACTTACCTGCCATTATCTGTATTTGCTCTTTACGGTCAATAAAGCCTCTGTTTGCTCTTTCAGTCTGTGTCCGTGTCCACATTCCATAATAGGAAAAGATTTAAATAAGTAAACACAACAAAAAGGATTGACAAAACCTAAAACATTTGCACAAATATGACCATAAATTGGCTAAAATGAGCATTTCCCACAAGGCAATGCCTACTCAGCTAAAATAGGTAAATATGTAAATACATACAGTAAATAAATTTAAATGAACAAGAACAGTAAGAACACAATAAAAACAATAATGGAAGGTAACTTTAAGGTCTCTCCGTCACAATCTGACATCACAACACAGCAAAACAGCATATTTTGGCACAGAGTCCAGTTGTTCTAGGAAAAGCAGCATGCTTGCCCAAACTTTAGGTAAGACGTCTTCCATCGCCATGTCCCCAAACAGCTACTGAACTCGTTGTGATCCCCCAGCTGCCTGCGGCACTTCAAATCAATGCAGCTGCCACTGAATGTGTCTGCCTCTTGCGGGAAGGGCACTGAGGGAGACAGAAGCAGACATCTATTTAGCTTACATAACATAAAATGCGCAGACCAGCTTGGTGAGCGAACAATGCAGTGTCTTGCACTGGGTGAGGTATGCAGAATGACACACAACATGCGCCACAAAGAAGAAATAGCCTCAGCTAACAAAAACAGAAATAGCTAATACCTTTGTGGCTCCTGGCTGGAGGAAATTTCTGTCGCACTGCTCGGCTTTGAAGTGAAAGTAGAGCAGATATGCCACTGTAAGCCAATTCTGAGCCAATGCTCTTGAGGTATTGTAAATTCATTAGAAAAATTAGTCTACATGACACTGTGTTTTGGGAATGGCAGATTTAGCTACATACACTACAGCTTGTCTTGTGGATGATGACTTAATCAGATTTCTTGCACTGTGCATGTCAGTATGAGTCATCAAGGGGGAAAAAAAGCTTTGAGCAATGGGGCCTATGAGGATATGACGCTGTTTAATAACTAGATGGCCAACAGATGGCAGTACACCAGCAATATTGAGCAACTGTCCAAAAGACAATTTCAAACAAATGAACTAAACAAGTCCTGTTGTTTATGAGACTTGAAAGTGAGGTAAGTTTAGAATAGCATGATAGCATACCCTATATCTATTTGCACACTACTGTCTTATGCATTTTATAAATATATAAGCTGCACACTGTATATTCTGTGTGCTGTAGGGACATTTTCTTTATGCATGGAAAAACCAGGATGACCTATTTGTTAAAATGTGCAGTGTATAACACAGCATACAGAATACAATATCCCACAATGCAACATGCTTGAGTTGACCTTTCATTTTTTTTTTTTAAATGAATGAATAAAAGAGACTACTCATTTAAATTCTTATTGTTCCATGCATGCGTTTTAATATTTTACTTTTAAAACACAGTAGGCATTATACAGTATGCACGTAGACAGTAAGCATCGTATTATAATCTAATCTGGTGTATCAGGAAAAATCAGACATTTCCAAATCATTAGTTACAGCCAAAAACTAGCCGTTTTTTTAACATATTTTAAAACTGCTCAATAGTTGCAGTCTAGTCTGCACAATTCACATTGTGAAGTTTGCAACCCATACCATGAAAAAAAAAAAAAAAAAAAAATCCATCCACTTCACAAGCACATGCTATTGTCCTCGTGTTGCTCACGTGCAGCAGAGCTTGTGTCTGTTTTAACTGAACCCTTAAAACAGCCCAGAGCTTTGCGAGATCAATCTGCCATATGTGCCACTCAGACCTGACTGCAAAACACTGCCAAACTGATGCCATTCAGTTGCAGTGTGACTTGAACCCACAAGGTCAGCTGAGGCACAGTACCACACTGCAGTCAGCAGAGAGCAGCAGCACTTATAACACTACATTACTCAAATAAGCCTACAGATCCTCTCACAAACATATGTTAATTGCAGAAATCTGCAGATGATTTCCATATTTACTGCCAGACACAAAGGCACAGACAGTGTGTTAAACAGGGCGATGACTGAGAAGCCCGTTGGCATTGGCTAGATGGTTATGGCTACTGAAATTAATGATATGTGAATCAATTTTTGTTTTGAGACATGGATTTTGTAAGTGTGATTTGGTAAGAATACACCTACAGTGAACATAATCCTGATCCTAAAACACATCCTAATTTAAGATGAGTTCACTCAAAAATGAAACTTCATGATTTGTGAGTCATTATTTACTCAGTCTTAGGTTTTATGTGTTTATTTATTTTTGTCTGACTATTGTTTGTGTTTGACTTTTTCCATATTTCATTTATGTTAATATATAAATTTTTTTAGAAAGACAAAGAACAGCTTTGGAAGGAAGGATTTGGTCTGAATTATTATATCATGTCGATGTGGGTTGAAAAGAGGTAAGGGACTTGTTTTCTGCAGTGGTGTGATGTGGATTACAGATGGATTTAGAAAACCGTGAAGTTCATGTCCTTCAGAAGACAGGATCAACACTGAGCACCTTTGACACCCTCCAAAAAAGATATAGTGTCTTGCATTTGATGATCTTCAGTATATGTAGCCCATGTACCTGTCACAGATTTCCTGTCACATCTCCCGACATTCAATATAATCAAAGACTGAGGTTAAACTGGGGTCCACAGGGGTCAATCCTTTGCTCGCAAGCAAGGGCTGTTTAATCCTGCCTTTGCGTTGTTTGTTGTTGCAATATTGCAGTATTCTACAATAGATTATGGTAGAGCCCAAGTAGTATTCCTCTACCAGGAACAGACTGTCCAATGAATGGCGGCATTTTTATTTGTATTATACTCTGCTCTCATTAGCATCTCATTAGTAATGTAATTTTATTATAGGACCTGCTTTCACATGCCAGTTAGGGTTTTGCATGTGTTTATACATGCCTTACCTTTTTTCCATTACAAGCATTAGAAATATTAGAAATTAGAATACATTAGAGTAATCAGAATGGGAGGTGCATTAAAATATATATACAAGGTCTAAACATAGGCTTAATTTTCTTTCAGCAGGTTGGTTGGTTGAATGGTTAGGTAGGTCAGTAGGTAAGCAGATAAGTGAAAGACCTGGATATTTCCTTATAGTGGTTCACTGCTATCTTGAAACCAATTTTTCATTATACTAATTTGCAGAAAATGCATCTTCAGTACATTTTTGGTTCTAGTGAGCAGAGATTCATTTCTCAAGGCCGTTAAAATGTATTCCCATATCTTTCTTTACTTAAACTGTATGGCATCAAGCACATAGCCGGAGGCAAACCTGGTACTTATTTTGCAGGGATTCCATAATTAATAACTTAAGACTCACATCTCACTGCCTTCGTGGATCTGCCATTCTTGCAGTAGCTCTGGATTAAGAACACAAAGCATGGAGTGGTAAATAAAGAACACATTAAGTCATGGAACGAGGACATGTTCCAGATATTTGTTATTGTGCTACTGTTTTGGTAAGATAAGCAGAAAATATCCGACTTACGATTGGAGTCACGCTGTGAAATATGTTCTGAATTCTAATTTGCCCATCACATCCATCTGACTTCATTTTCCAACTATTTCCTCCTATTTATATCTCTTTATCAGTCTTGTTGTCCCCCATTGGCCCTCTCTTTTTCCTCACCTCCTACTTGTGCACTCAGGCATGAAAGCTGCAAACAGCAATATTTTCAAAAATCAATAGAGAATCTATTACTTATGAGTTGTAATGGCTCCCTTCGCTGTGTGAAGAGGAATCAAACGACTAGACCACCCATTCTGAATGTAATAAGTAAGGGAACTCTCAGAATTTTACCTTATGTTTCTTTTTTTTTTAAGTTCTTTTTTTTCAAGTTTTAAGTTTAAGTTTAAGTTCTTATGTTAAGTTTTTAACATGCAAGCAACTAACAGGAAAGATGTCTAACCCCTTTTTAAATGTTGAAGAAGCTATGCAGAGAGGAAGTGAACGTATTATGGGGAATTTAAGACAGCTGCTCACATTATGCAGAATTATTATAGTCAGTTTTATAGTAGACACAACAATATTCAATTGCATAACTCCAGACAGATTGAACACAAGTTTTGAATGCCATATTTTGGGCAAACTGACTCTAACAACATTACTGCAGCATTTACGACTGGAGCTCAAAATCTCTGCAAAATCTCTCAACCTGAGTTTACTGCTTTATTTCTGTTTTTGACACAATAGCTCAACAAGCATTACACAGCAACAAAAACATATTTTACTCATTATTTAGAGATAAAATGTATGCAAGATTTGTTTTTGTCAAATTTGTTTTGTCTAAGAAGTTAATTGATTTTCTAAGAATTTTAATGAAAATTTAATATGTAAGACAAACCTGTATGTTCTTGTAAACCCATATGACTTTCTTTCTTCCATGGAAGAGAAAAATAGAAGACATTTTGAAGAATGTCCTGGTTACTCCATGCAATAAAACAAATGGAGACCAAAGCTTTCAAAAGTGTTTCAAAGTATCACTTTAAAAGTAAGAAGTAAAGAATGTCATATGGGTTTTGAACAACATGATGGTGAGGAAATGAAAAAATGAAATTTAATTTTTAGGGTGAACGGTTCTTTTAAGTCCTCTGAGCTATATAAAAAAGAAGTAACCCCTGTGGATTCCAATTTTCTTTGGGAAACCACTGCAGCATTCATCAGAACTTCTGATCTTGAACTATTTTCTCTCAATGTAATGAATATAATTACCTGCATGAGGAGAAGTGAACTTGTTTAATTCCCTTATTTTTAGCTGGGTGATAAATACAGGCTTTGGGCCCCAGATAATACTCTAAGACTTAGCTTAACACAAAAGGTTATCAGCTTAAACTAGCGAATCGATCCGAACAACATACTCAGAGGTTCTGTAATCTACAGCAGCTTCCTCATTAACCCTGTAACACCCTTGCTCAACAACTAACAACTAATGGACTGCCGAACACACACATGCTTGACTGAAAGCAGGTTGACACAGTCACGGGCCATTGTTTGGGAGGGGTTGGTATCTAGAGTTTTTTTTATGTTGTTTGTAATTAAGGTGATCCTCCGCTCCCTGTCGCGACTTTATTTTTAACTCGCCGTTATCTTTTGTCGGTGGCATGAATAATTGTCGCAGCTGATGGGGAGCCAACTGGGAATTGATCTGGGAACCCAATCTGTTTCCATTATTCTGCTCTACTTCTGCCAGAGGCCTCCCGCCACGGCATACCATTACCGGTGCTGAGCCTCAGCCTCTGAGCCCTGAGAGGCCGGTGAAATATTTACAGGAATACCTCTAGCAACCCCTTTACATCTCTTAGCTGACAGTTTGTGGCACAGCTAGCAACCTCACCCTCCGCTGCAGAACTAGGCCTGGGATGTGACATTAGTAAATGGCTGGATGTTTTGAGGTGATCCCCTATCCGATTTCAAAGTAACCTACTGTGCTTTTTTGCACAAAAATATTTTTTGTTTAATAATTGTGGCAAGAGAGACAATGTGTTCGAAATTCCTTTTCCCATTTCACAGAACTGACATGCTGTAAAACACCTTTAGGGCAGCGGCATGTCCTCCGAGGAGGTAAGGGAGGCAGTGTCTACTCAACAAATTGTATGAGAAAAAATTTAATAGTACAAAAACACACACACACAAATATAATATAATAACAGCGACACCAGCAGGCAAAATTACTGTGGTATTACCTCTCATCAAAATTACCTCTCATCTCTCCTGCCTCCCCTGAGCCCACTGAGTTTAAACAGACCCTTTAAAGCATGCCGTGAGTTTAGGGGGTAAATGTGAATGAATGGGGAAAGTCACCAGTGTTTATTTCGTTGACAAATTATTTTCGTCATAATTTTTATTACAGATGAAAACAAGATGATAACAAAACAAAAACTTGTTTTGAATGGCAAAAACTATAACGAAAACTTTTGTCAGTGAATAAATACGAGATGGAAATGTTAGGGAGGGGCGATTTAGGAAGAGATTCAATCAGAACGAATCTGCTGCATTGTTAAAAGGTTAGATGCGTACATTTGAACTGTATAATCGCTTATTAATCTATCTGGTGGGATATAAGCTGGCATACATTTGCTGCACATCTCATAAAATGTTAAAAAATGTCACTAGCTGGGAGTAAGAGAAGACCAGACATATGGATAAATTTGACGATGCAAAAGAGAACTCAATTCGGTTAGGTTTTTTAAAGCACACACCGAATCAGCGCCTCTCACACACTCTCGCACGAGTACTCTTTCATGTCTCGAATGGAGAAATGCACACAAAATTATGCCGAATTGTCCATTTTGATGAGTATTCATGTAAACACAAAAATCTCCGTTAAACAGTTTGGGAGAATATCGGACATTTATCAGTAGGCTACACTGCATCTGTGCATTCAGTTTTAAAGGGACAGCAGCCTAATTCAATTGCAATTGACATTGATGTTAATCCAGCAACAAAAGAAAGACTGAAAATCACTTACTGCTCTTGACTGAATCACTTTAGTAGCCCTAATAAAGATTAATCTAAATTTATTTATATAAATACATTTGTCTGGTTTAAAGAATGAAGAATGTGGTAAATAAGTTGTTATAAAGAATGCATAATTAGCCTATATAAGCACTGGCATTTCATTAAAAAGAAGACCATGTTCTTGTTTCTTTATGAGAAGTGGTTTCATTAAATTTTAACATAAAGCCATACTGTGTGTGACAGCAGTTAAATCTGTTTATTATGATAAAACCTTTATATTAATGAGTTTGGTAATTTTAGAGAAATACTTAAAGTGCCCCTATTATGCGTTTTCAAATATGATCTTTCATGTAGTGTGTCATGTAGCTGTATGTGAACATAAACTATCTGCAAAGTTGTGAAGCCGACAGTGCACGATACATAAAGTTATTGTCTATCAAAAAAAAGAGTCGACTCACATTTGCCTAAACGAGTCGTCAGGATATCAAATCTTTCTCTGTTACGGCCACACGTCACGAAGTAACAGATTTGCATAATGTCCACCTGCGTTCTACGTCACGAACAACTTGCCCGCCCATACATTTCCATGGGGTTTAGGTCACATGGAAATTTACACGTACATTATACGGAAGACGCTGTATCATACGCTGTGAGTAAAACTGTTTTATATTCACTTCTAAAAGATGATGAATCTACAAATATTGTATTTTCTAGCGATCGTTCAAAATACGTAGTTGTGTATGTTGTTGTGTAACAACCCTGCACATGTCATGCTAACCGGCTAAATCACGCTTGTGTAGTTCTGTTGTTCAGCTGTGGACCCACTGTAGTCTGACAATTTGTGATTGATGCAGCTTGACTGTCTCATTAGTTGGAGTAATGATAAAGGATGGCGTACGAAGCGGCTTTCACACTGAATGCGGAAAGCGCTGTGCTATGAAACCCATTCGTTTCAATTGCTTCCGCCCTGCGTGGACGGCTTGTTTCGGCCTCGACTAAAGTGGACGCGCAGCGGAGCAAAGTTCAAATGAGTTGTTCAAATGAACTTTTTCTGCTGCGCTCTGAAGGGCTGCACTGAACCCAGCGGCCAGCGCAGCGCTTTCTGCGTTCGGTGTGAAAGCCGCTTAATGCATTATACATTGCTGAAGTTTACAACATAGAGGTGTGCCCGGTTCGGTTATAAAAGCAAATTGCGAGCACTTTCCACGGTAGACCGTGCTAACTTGTGGATCAGCCACTTCAGCCGTTTCATCATCAGACTCTGGCTGGAATCGATGCCATCTTTTTTATGTATTGACAAGTATCCAGTGCTGTCAGTCAGTTATGGCAATGGGCGTTTCGTTTTCTGACACACCGTACGCGATAGACCAATCATAAAGGACTGCGCCATCTGACCAATCACAGCAGTGAGGGCTCACGGAAAGGAGGGGTTTAGAGAGACTGATTCTTCGAACTGCTTCGCACGAGTCGTTTAGGAATCATTTAGAAATGGGGTAAATTTAAATCTATTTTTGGAGAAAACAGAAGTGTTTTTTGACCTTGCATACATGTAAACCTGTTTTGGGAGTCTATTAAAACAATAATAGCAACCTTTAAAATGGCATAATAGGGGCACTTTAATAAATGCATTATACTGTAAATAAGCCCATTAGATTTTAGCCCACTAAATCTACTGTAGAAAACTAAAACAAACAATTCAGATGACTAAAATAAAACTAAATGGCATTTTAGTCAAAAGACTATGAAATCAAAATGAACACTGAAAGTCACGTCAGAGGAGGCAATGCCTCCACTGCAATATGATTGGATATGACTGGTTATAATTGGCTGTGATTGGTTCATGCTACCTCTTGTGTTTATGTGCATTCATAAATCAGTCGTTCATGTGATCAGGCGTTAATGTGAATGTGACTAATAAAAAAGTAAACAACTCACACACTTAGATACAATTTTTTTCAATCACCTTTTTGAAATTAGCTAGCTCTGATGACTGACTGAAAAAAAAAAAAAAAAAAAAAAGACGACTTTGCCTCCTTATTTTAGAACACTGCACGCTTTAGTGGTCACTATTACTGGTCTTAGGGTTACAAACATCAGATAACATAAAATATTAGTTTATTTTGTGTTTTTGATGGGGGGCACCAAAGGAGAGGACCTAGCCATATACTGTATAGGCATCAAGTCAAGAGACAAGTCACATTGTGGCATATAAAGTTATAATTACAGTAAATAAGTCACAGCTGAGACACAGTCAAACTGCTATATGTAAAAACACATTGTGAGATTTACAGTTTTGAAAAACAAAGTTGCAATTACAAGATAAAAAAGACATGCAGAGATATAAATTCACATTTACAAGATATAAAGTCACAGTGTGAGCTAAAAGTCACAATTATGGGAAACAATGTTGCAATTACGAGCTTATAAGGTCACATTGTGAGAAAAATACAGTTATGAGATTTAAAGTCACAATGTGAAATATAAAGTTATGAGAAACATCTAGGTTACGTACGTAACCCTCGTTCCCTGAAGGAGGGAACGGAGACGTTACATATGGGAACTCGCTTGAGAGTCCAATCATCTCTGAGCCTTATTCAAAAGGCCAATGAACATTGGCGAGTGGTATTTGCATGCCGAGCCACTCCCCCGTACATACGGGTATATAAGATGGCGGCATGCAACCACTCATTCAGGTTTTCGCTGAGGAGCCGAGTCGCAACCCGGCGTCAGCGCGACGTAGGGTCGTGGCAGGGGATGTAACGTCTCCGTTCCCTCCTTCAGGGAACGAGGGTTACATACGTAACCTAGACGTTCCCCTTCAGTTGTTTCACTACGACGTTACATATGGGAACAGACCCATGGAACAGGCCACGACCCTGACGCCGCGTTACACACAGATCCACATGCTGACAGGCGGACGTGTCAGCAGACGGATATGAATGTAACCTTCC